>NC_143054.1:5988500-7304500 GCF_052426305.1 Pelodiscus sinensis
AAAAATATCTTTTCTCTTATTAAACTTTGGTCACAAGGAAGGATATGACAGTGCCTGAAAATAGTTTTTGAAATTTGTTTTGGAGTTGATGTATCACAATGTGACACACCACATTCCGTTTCAACCATTACATCATATAACATTACTGTACAGCAACTGACTGATGCTGCAATGTGGTGCATCTCGGCACACAATGTCAGCTCATAATCCAAAAGCATGTGGACTCCTAAAAAAGCCAAGTTCACTTTAAACAAAGGCCCTAGAGACTCATACAAGAATTTTGTTGTGAATTTGTTCCTGGGAACATTACTGATAGAATAATTAGAATGAATAGAAAGTGGCGATTTTAAAATGAAAAGCCATTACATTTTTAGAAGGGGCAGTGTATAACTACAGCCTTATAACCAATAATAGTATCTGACTTTCTCAATATTTATTTGGTTCCTTCCCTTTTCAATTCTCACTGGAAACTCAAAAACCAAAAGGCAAATAAAAAGCTTACAAAATGTATGACTGTCACCTTAAACTCAGAGCTCTCTCTAGGTCCTCACATTCATTGTATATGTACATCTTGCAGATTCTTCCTGCATCACATTTCCAAGCAATGGCCTGTGATATCCATTCACACTACTAAAACTCCCATCACCTCACAACTTAATTAGCAGCGTCTTTTTCTCTGGCCTTCACAAATGCAATCTTGTCCTGCTCATATCCATCCAGAATGCTGCTGTAAAGCTCATTCTTTGTCTGGCCTTCACTTTGACCATGTCACGCCCCTGCTTGCATCTCTCCACTGGCTCCCACTCTCTAGAGTATCAAATGTAAGTGTTTTGTTGTCCCCTGGTAGCCCTCACCTTCCCCCAACCTCTCCCCACCATCTCTCAGTATTGAAATGTTAACTGCCATCCCCGTCACTCCCTTGCTCATTTGTAACAATGACTTGCTTTCTGCTATGCTGTGCCCTTGAATCACCAGACCCCGGGGCCAGTTGCCCACTTTGTCCCCCTGCCTTCAGAGGCCTGGCTGAATATGCTGCTCTATATACTCTACAGTGAAATGTAAGTACAATGTTTATAGTCCAATTGATTTACTTTATATACGTTACAACTGTATGGTAAAAATGAGAAAGTAGGCAGTGTTTCAGTAATAGTGTGCAGTGAAACTTGGGGGTGTGCAAGACAAATCGGACTCCGGAAAGGGATAACTGGTTTAGTTATTTCTTTGGAATCCCCCTATAAATGTGTCCACGCATGGCTAGTCCCCCTGAACAGGAGTGGTGCAGCAGCTTTCTCATTGGGCTTCTTTGCCAGTGACTTGGCCCTCCTATTCCAGGGTCACAACTATCCAAATTAAAAGTTTCAAAAATGTTTGAATCCTTCCCCGCTTGCTTCATTGGAGCTATTCCTTCCTTGTATGTTCAATACCCTCATATGAATTCATATGCAGCTTGGTCTTCTCCTTTACCTGTGATGGAATTTCCATCAGGCCACCTCCTATCCAGTCTCTTAAGTCCTCCTCTGGTTCTCACCATCTCATCACTGCTTGGAGAGTTTTTCTTACTTTCTGAGCTTCCAACCCGGCTCTCTCTTCACAGCAGCCTCCCCTGTCCTCTCCCCCACTTCTGCCTCTGCCTCTGATAGAGGCAGTGGGGGTGGGAAGCAGGTGGCACCACAGAGTTGGTGTTGGGGGGAACTGGCTTTTAAGCCAGCTCCCCCCCAGCACTGGCTCCTGTTTCCCCCACACACCGCCTCTCATAGAGGAGGCAGCAGCAGGGTGGGGAGGAGCGGGTAGTCAAATCTCCAGTCAACTACTGGCTAACATCCCTACCCCAGAGAAAGGTAGAAGTCAGCGCACATGCAACCCCATGTGCCCCGAGCAGACCAAGGAGAGGCTGTCTCTCACCTGATGCTCTTCCTCAGGTGGTTTGGCTCAACTGTTGTGGACCTATAGTAAAGATGGGCAACCAACACTAGCGTGTGGGCTGCACAAATGGCCCTCCTCCATCTCAGTGTGTAACTGCCACTGGGCAGATTTGAACCTGGGACCTCTGAAGCTGAATTTAGGAGCCTCTACCCTCTGAGCTAAATGCCAGCTGGCTCCCAACCCATGCTGTAGAGGTCTCTTGGTCTTAACTGTTGCCGTGGTCTAGGTGCCACTGAATGGTAACCACACTAGGGCTACATCTACACTCGCGGCTTCTTGCGCAAGAATCCGCAGAGTGTCCACACTGCCCGCCCGCTCTTGCGCAAGGAAATGTACAGTATGGCATGGTAAGAGAGGGCTTCTTGCGCAAGAGCTACACTCTTTTTTAACAGGTGTAAGCCCTCTTGCGCAGGAGCTCTTGCGCAAGAGGGCAGTGTGGACGCTCGGCAGGGATTTCTTGCGCAAGAAAGCCCTATGGCTAAAATGGCCGTCAGAGCTTTCTTGTGCAAGAGAGCGTCCACACTGCCATGGGAGCTCTTGCGCAGAAGCACATCTCGCACATGGCAGTGTGGACATTTTCTTGCACAAGACTTCTTGCACAAGAACCCTTGCGTAAGATGTTCTTGTGCAAGAAGCCGCGAGTATAGACATAGCCTAGGTGTGTGGGTTACAAGTACACTGCAAGATTGAAATCCAGTGGTGGGCAACCTGAGGCCTGCAGCCTAAGGATGTTAAGGAGCAGGTATCTGGTTAATCGTATAGTCGATACAATTTGTGTCAACCACACAATTAGGTCAATAAGGGGAGGTGTTCTGCAGAGCCGCAGCAGGGGTACCTCCCGGAGCCAGCTCAAAATGGGACTCAGCAGTCCCAGCTTGCACCGTCTTCACGGCCACTGCGGCTTTGCATTTTAAATATAGTAAGAGACGACTGATTCTCACTACATTTAAAATGCAGAGCCGCAGGCTTACAATATCCCAGGTAGGTGGTATTATACAGATTTTAAAATTCAGCAAATTAAGTCAAATTAAGACAAGTCAAGTACTATGCCAATGTTCAGAAAGCCAGTGGTAAAGCATGAACTGTTCTCCCTTCCAACTCCTTTCCAAAAGCTTAAAATATTCTGTTTATTGAGCTAATAAAGAAGAATGGTGGGGATTCAGGAGTCACTTTCTATTAATGAGCTAACATCACTCAATCATCTACAATTTCATTTTTCTAAGAATTGAAATTTTAATTTGTGTAATACTTGTATTAATTACAATGCCTAATAACAATGTCTAACTCAGACATCTGTTAAAAGTATGTAAAGTTAATTTATTGGAAAATCTCCAGCAGAGCTCAATTAAAATGTTCCCCAGTTAAGCTAATGCATGCAATTTGTAATGAATACCTAAATTAGATATTGTTAATAACAATAACAACTAATTAAAATATAATTTAAAACATTAAAAGCTTGCATATAATGCTGAAAATATAAAATACAGAATTCTTTGCAAGATTGTAGAGCAAATTTTTTTAAATAGATTACTCTTATAGCCTATATCAATTTAACACAGTATATTTCAGACCATTGTTATACATCAGTGCCTAGTGAAACTATTTATTGTACAAAATACGGCAGGCAAATATTATAATTTATTATGTAATAGATTTTTGTTGTCCTAATTTTACTTTACCTTCATAAAAATGTTGAGTGTCTCTGTGTACTCACTTGTAGTCTTATATTTGTCAAAGTGGATTTTGCTGTATTTAAGTAATTATGGTATTTCGCAGCATAGCTGTAGTTTTGCGAATTAAACCAATAAATGAAACAAACGGCAGTGTTTTCTCATCTGATCATCGTCATCATATTATCATTTCTGAGCCTGACTGCATGTCTCCACAATGCCATTAATCTGTTTTTAAAAATGGATCTATGAACCCATGGAAATGAAGTACAGCACAGTAATGCGTTAGTGAAGCATTACAGTAACCCACGGTCCCTTAAAGCACAGTTGACATTTCTTTTTCTCCTTGTGAAGATGTCAGTAGCTTTATGCAGGAAGCAGCATGCACACTGTGATACAGTATCTCTCTCGTACACATTCCCCCTTGATGGCAGATTATCTGCCTGGAGGTTGCATTAGGCTTCAGTCAGCTGTCAGTCAGCAGATGAGCAGGAACGGTCCAGTGCCTCTTCCCCCTACTCCCATCTGACAGTGATAAATGATCAGGCCTAATGCTCAGCTAAGCTTGACGGATCCAGGCCTCCCCTTACAATCTGTTACAGACTGACATCAACCTTTTTCCTTTAATATCCCCCGTTGGCACAGCAAAGCAGGATCACAGGGGTGTTAAGGTTAGGCCTACTGGCTTTTTTCTTTCAAAAAGGGAATTACTGCTTCACCCCTTTGAAGAAGCTCATAATCTGATGGGGAAAATAAAGGAAGAGGAGCATGCACAGTGTTATAAAAACTGCACGGTGAACATGCTAGGTTATCTAGCTCCTTAAAAAAGAAGCTACACCTGGCCGAGAGCTTCAGAAACATACATTAGCCTTACACATATCTTGTCTGAAGTACTATCTGAAAAAGATGAGGCTAGGGCCAGTGAATTAAGTGTTAACTTACTATAATGATAAGGGTTTTTCAGATCAGCCTTTAATACCATGTCCTTTCAATTACGCTGCTGCTCAGTACATCTATTTTACACATTCAGTTTGTTCTCCTTTACACATTCAGTTTGTTCTCCCTGGCAAATATAAACTGTGATAGGCCCAAAAAGTTAGGCCTCAACTGGGGAGCTGCTAAGCTCTTGCTCATGTGAGTAACCTGATTAATAACAATGGAGCAGCAAACTACAGGAGTCCCACAATCATATTTTTTGTTCCTCCTGACTAATGACATATGCGTAAAGGGTGATATTTTCAAAAGCTCAGAAGTGATTTAGAACTAGTAGAATTTACAAGAGCACCTAAGCAAGTTAGGCATTTAACTTCCACTGAAAAATCACAGGAGCTAGGTGCTTTTAGAATCCTTTCTAGGTCCCTATCTGCATCTTTAGGCACCTTTGGAAATCTGGCCCTTAGAAATCTAGACCCCATTTTCAAAAATAACATGGGCATTTAGGAGCCTAAATCCCAAATCAAACTCTTGGTCACTTTTCTAAGTCATGCCTTGGAAAATTTTACCGATAAACCAATGACAGAAACTTCTAGACTTGGTTCATCAAATTTCAACAGTGAAAGCATGTATAATGGTCTGAACCTGGCGGCATAGGTCCACTTCAATAAACCACTACGCCCCCGGTACCGGTTTTTATGATTAGCACTCAACGCTCAAGAGAACCATAGATAGAATAGAATGGGTCATTTGAGACAAGTCTCAGGAGCAGAGCTGCAAAGAAAGGAGCAGTGCAGTTAGGAAGGACATGCATTCAGGCAGCACCTAAACAAAAATATGACAAAAAGAAGCACAATATTAGCAAGCTTTTTGTGAGTATACTGGATCTGAATTACAAGCAGCACCTCAACTAGGAATCTGTTCACTAGGTTCATAGAAAACATTGGCTTTTTTCTCCATCTAATACAAATTAGCATGTCATTCTTTAGTCCTCTGAAAATCTGTGCTTGTAGGGCAAGTGGGCGTTCTATGGGCACTGCTTAAATCTGCAGGTTAGGATAGGAGGTATCTGCTATATCTCTCGGTGCATGAAGGAACAGGCTTCTCCTGGAAATGCCCATAATACATGAAGGACTGGAGGGGAAAACAGAGGCCCTGCCTAGAAAGGATGACACGTGGAACAGCGGTCCAGAACCCTCAGAAGTCAATGTGAGGGGTGGCAAGAGCATGGATGATGGGGTAAGGGGTCAGTCTCCATGCCCTCTAGTTCCTTTCAAGACAAGCATGATAAGGAAACATTCTGAAGAACCTGAAACATGAGTGGGAAATGATCCATTACTAGTTTCTGCAAAGAGATACTGTAAGGCCTGGTATGTATCAGACACACAAACTAAACCAGATTATTTCAGACCAGCCACTTAACAAGGCAGGTATACACTAGGATGTAAGTGAATAGTCGACAACTCGACTACCCGATAAGCATATATTTATCGAGTAGTTGAGTGGAGTATTCGACTACTTGCTTTCCCCCTTGATGCCTCTGTATGAGAGGCAGCAAGGGGTGGGAGGAAACAAGAGCCGGTGATGAGGGAGCCGTCTTAAAAGTCAGTTCCGTCCCAGCACTGTCCCTGGGGTGCCACCTCCGCCCCACTCCTACTGCCTCTATGAGAGGCAGAAGAGGGGAGGAATAGGGAAGGCTGCTCCAGCAGCAGCCCCTGCCTGTGGCCAGCCCAGGCCGCCATGAAAAGGGGCTGCTGGACCCATCACGAGCCGGGACTGAGCAGTTCCGACTCGTGCTGGTCTAGGACCACTGCAGCTCTGCATTTTAAATGTAGTAAGAGCTGCCTGGTTCTTGTTACATTTAAGATGCAGAGCCACAGCATGGGTAGCTCCCGGAGCTGACGCAAGCCAAGACTCGCACTGGCTCCGGACTGCTGCAGCTCTGCATTTTAAATGTAGTAAGAGTCCGGAAATGCTTACTACATCTAAAGTTCAGAGCCGCAGAAGTCTCAGATCAGCGCGAACCAAGACTGCTCAGTCCTGGCTCAAACAGCCCCAGGAGCTACCCCATCTGCAGCTCTGCAGTGCAGCCTTTATCAACTAATCATGTAGTTGATACAAATTGTACACGATTAGCCAAATAACTGCTCTTTAACATCCTTCGTATACACCAAGTCACAACGTATCTAATAGCTTGAGCCTGGCCTCTCTCCTCTTTGTTCACATCTTTCTTAAAGAGTGGCACCCAAAACTGCACACAGTACTCTCCAGGGCTATGTATACACTGGCAGCTTCTTGCGCGAGTAATATGCAAATGAGACTAAGCGTGGAATATCATCGAGCCTCGTTTGCATACCTAATGAGCCACCATTTTTTTCAGAAGAGGCTCTTGTGCAAGAAGGAGCAACTACACTGCCCCTTCTTGTGCAAGAAAAACCCTCTTGCACAATGCCATTCTTCCTGAAAAGTAATAGGTGTAACGGCATTGTGCAAAAGGGTTTTTCTTGTGCAAGGGGCAGTGTAGATGCTCCTTCTTGAGCAAGAGCCTCTTCTGAAAAAAATGGTGGCTCATTAGGTATGCAAATGAGGCTCAGCAATATTCCACACTTAGCCTCATTTGCATATTACTCGCGCCAGAAGCCGCGAGTGTAGACATAGCCCAGCTGAGGTCTCTCCAATGCCAAACAGAGCACAACGATTACCTCCCATGCCTTAAGGTATGTCAACACTACAGCTATGGAAGCAGCACAGCTCTGGTGCTGCTGCTGTGCCACTGATGCCTTCCACACCAAGAGAAGGGGTGCATTTGTCTTCATTACATTTCATCTCATGGATTTCAGGCCAATTCTCCAATTTATCAACATTATTTTGAATTCTTCAAAGTGCTTGCAACCTCTCCCAATTTGCTGTCATCCACCAGTTGTAGACCCATACTTGTCACTTTCTTGTGCAAAGCAATAAAAATGCTGAAGAATACCAGAACAGACTCCTACACGACCTCACTAGATATCTCCAAGTTTGACAGAGAACCACTGACAATTGTTTGTGAATAGAATTTTTCAACCAGTTGTGCCCCTACCTTATAGTCATTTCATCTACACAACATTTCCCTAGTTTGTTTATGAGAAGGTGGGATTTGCAAATCAAGATAAATCATGTCACCTGCTCCTCCCACCCCCAGTCCACTGGGCTAGTTACCCTATCAAAGAAGGACATTCTTAGTTTGGCAAGACTTATTCTTAACAAATACATGTGGCTATTCTTTATCACCCTATTATATTCTAGGTGCTTATAAACGGATTAATAATACGCTCCAGTATATTTCCAGGTATCAAAGTTACATATTAAGTACATTTAGTTTGAACTACTTTAGTTATAAAAGCCAAGCATGTCAGGAGGTAACTTTTGAGAGTTGAAACAAGTTACGAGTTGGAGCAGGTAAGGAATGCTGCCACCTTGCAGTATTTTTGATCTTTACCGAGTTGGGGTAAATTCAAACAGGTTACCTAAAAGTGACAGACTCTGCACACTATGACCAGTCGCCTGAGTCATCCAGTTACCTATTGTGAACAAATCTGTATGTAATATTGCCCTGTCACACACACACTAAAAATCTTGAACAGTTGAAATAGCTATAAAAGTACTAATTACGTCTTTCCTCAACACTTTTAATAAAATATCCCTCCAAGGAAAGTAATATCATATTGTCTTACAGCCATAAACCACTATTACCCAGTTTCACAATCAGGGAGGGAATAATGAAATGATAATTGATGCCTATGCAAACTGGAGATTACTGCTGAACTATATTTAGTGTTTGATCATGGGAAGCCAACAATGTATTTAGAATGTAGCAGATTACATTTCTAAGGCTATATATATATATATATATATATATATATACACACACACACACACACACACACACACACACACACACACACAAGGTAGTCGGCTGTAAGTGTACTTCAGGAGACTGTTCTAAGGTTGTTCTGTTTAGCAGTTAACGTCAGAGACTCTCGCTAACTGGTTACTGCCCATTTTTGATACGTCATTAAATCAGCCCACCATTCCAGTACAATTGATCCTTGAGGGTGTTCCTACACTGAATTTGGGGAATTCCTATTAGTACAGGCCCTGATGCTAATCTCGTTTACAGTGAAGTAATGTAACATTATGTACTAGTGACCAGTGTTCCCTGTAAACTGAGCGCTTGGCGGCCATTCAGGAGAGTGCCGCCCAGCTGATTAGCAAAGCACCCACACCCTCTCACAGCCAACAGCATGTATTTCTACTGGTGGTGCACATATGCACATGCCATGGTACACATAACATTTATTTTGCACATGGATGGAAAAAGTTTAGAGGGAACGTTGATACTGACAAAATCCAAATAAGATTCTGCATAGATGGACAATCTCTTAAGTTGCTTTGCAAACTGCCTGCAAGACAACTGACGCGGGTCCTGATATCAGTGCACACCTGCTACTGACTGAATGTCTCTGAAGGATCAAATGTCTTCCAAGACAAGAGATAAAATAAACAGCTGGAGAAGCTTGGGATGAGATCTCCCAGGAGACACAGTTCAAAAGCAATTATTGGTGTAAAGAAAATATATTAAAGGACCTGTTAAGGCAACAGGGTTCAGAACCTGCTCCCATTTAATTCAATGATAAAATTTCCATCATGAGCGACAGCAGGCATGAGAAGGGTACCCAGGAATCTTATAAACTCGATTTCAGTCTTAGTTAGAAAGCTCTGACAAATGTTAGAGGATAATGGACCGGTAACGTGGGATTCTATGATGCAGCTCAGAGACTTCTGAAGAAGTGTTCCAGCACCATGAGAATAACATGAGATGCATCAGTTTTGATCTGC
The DNA here is from genome assembly GCF_052426305.1 of Pelodiscus sinensis. Classification (NCBI taxonomy): domain Eukaryota; kingdom Metazoa; phylum Chordata; order Testudines; family Trionychidae; genus Pelodiscus; species Pelodiscus sinensis. Next base: position 5,997,905 of record NC_143054.1, read on the forward strand.
ATGACGTTCAGGTGCTCAAAAGGGAGATCTGCTATGGCAAAGTCAGGAGCACCTCAGTGAAAATCTCAGCAATCTTCTCCAAGGTTCCCTATAAGCTGTGTGCCTGCGTGGGCGCGCAGCCCTTTTCTAATTAAGACATGGCAAACTGTACTGCATTAAGGCCAGGATAGTGTTAATTTTCTTTTTATTTTATTTCATATTAAATAATCATAAGCATTGCTCCTTGTTAATTATCCCTCGTTTTAATATATTTTCTTCCACACCTATGAATTATTTACAATATATATTTATTTCTATGTTTTTTGTTTATATTGTGTGTGCACAGCCACACACTACTTCAATATTGGTGTTGCACAGAAGAAATTTTGACACCCCCCCCCAAAGAAAATTCAACCCACCCAAGGACGGAAAATCTTAGAGGAAACACTGATCTCCTCCCTAGCTATTCATAGGGAGTCACAAATCTCATCCTTCACACTCAGGCATGCAGGAGTTCCTAGGTGGCAGGACTAAGGCAGCTTTCTCACCTGTTCAAGCATAATAACCAATGCCAATTCTAACAGAAAGTCAAGATTCCAATGACCATGAAAGACTAGGGAGCTGGGAATTTCTGGTGCTTAGTGTCACTTTCATTTCTGGCAGAGATGTTATACAATATACATGTTTATTAGGGAAAAGGTAGAAAAATCTGTCTTCAGATCTTTTTTAACTGAATGTGTAACATTTACTTGACTCAGTAAGTAGTTTAGGTTCCATGCTATGCTTACTTTCAATATTACCATATTATCCATGACTACGCTTACTTCAAGGATCTATTGCATAAATACTGTAACAAACTTACAGCTATATAGAGCTTCAGGGAAGATCCTGTACTGCACATTTTGGCCACCTGAACTTTACAACAGCAGTGAGGATAAGACTCCAGTTCCAAAATCCAAAGCTAAAAACACCTGGAGCTAAATACAGGCCCAGCTGAAATCAGTGGCAAAACTCGTATTGGCTTTAGTGGGGCCAGGATGTTATCCTTGAGCTAAAGAAGCATCTTGGCCTTCCATCCCACATGGTACCTAATTAAGCACAAGAGAAGTTCCAGTGAAGCCAAGACTACTCACTGGCTTAAAGTTAGACAGTTGTTTAAGTCTCTTGCTGAATCTGGATCCTTTTCAGCACATAGTAGGCCACTGTTTATTGCACATAGTTGAGCAGTTATGATTCTGTCCAATAGAGATAATAGGGTGCATACATGTACATGCATTCACACCCCTTGTGAATCACAATATATTCTCATGTGTGCTTCTTTTAATTACTATTTTCTCTATTATACACAGTAATGGTCCCCTCAGATACATCCGTCGTTAGACACTTTTTAAAAAACAAGATTTCTAATTCAATCAGTTGGAGTCCCTACAATCAGTAAATGGTGGCTCATTTCTAAAGTCCGCTGTCACAGCTTAAATAGAGAAATCACAATGTGCTGTAGAAGACATAGGAGGAAAAGTTCCTGACTTGCTGAAAGCATTTCTGTCAAGGCAGAGATATTGCCTACCGGACCCATGACCTTGACTTAAAGTTCATACTGTTGGTTCCTACTCTGTAGAAGGTTTTGAAAGTTCCTAATGAAGCTGTAAGTGTGTGCTACGGATTGTTATGTATTTATATGGCATATAGGGTATGTCTAGATTACATGCCTCTGGCAACAGAGGCACGTAAAATAGGCTACCCGACATAGTCAATGAAGCCGGGATTTAAATATCCCCGGATTCATTAAAATAAAAATGGCTGCCGCGCCGTGTCAGCTTAGCTGATTGTCGGCACAGCGCAGCAGTCAAGACGTGGATCGGTCAACAGGGGAAGCCTTTGTCGACCGCTCCTCTAAACCTTGCTTCACAAGGCATAAGGGAGCAGTCGACAAAGGCTTCCCTTGTCAACTGATCCGCATCTTGACTCGCGCGCTGTGCCGACGATCAGCTGAGCCGGCATAGTGCGGCGGCCATTTTTATTTTAATGAAGCCGGAGATATTTAAATCCCGGCTTCATTGACTATGTTGGGTAGCCTATTTTACGTGCCTCTGTTGGCAGAGGCATCTAATCTAGACAAACCAATAATGTGCACATTACTATCCTATAAAACCATGTATTGTTATTCATAGAATCATAGAATAATAGGACTGGAAGGGACCTCAAGAGGTCATCGAGTCCAGCCCCCCGCCCTCAAGGCAGGACCAAGCTCCATCTACACCATCCCTGACAGATGTCTATCTAACCTGTTCTTAAATATCTCCAGAGAGGGAGATTCCACCACCTCCCTTGGCAATTTATTCCAATATTTGACCACCTTGACAGTTAGGAATTTTTTCCTAATGTCCAATCTAAACCTCCCCTGCTGCACTTTAAGCCCATTACTCCTTGTCCTGTCCTCAGAAACCAAGAGGAACAAATTTTCGCCTTCCTCCTTGTGACACCCTTTTAGATATTTGAAAACCGCTATCATGTCCCCCCTTAACCTTCTTTTTTCCAAACTAAACAAGCCCAGTTCATGAAGCCTGGCTTCATAGGTCATGTTCTCTAGACCTTTAATCATTCTTGTCGCTCTTCTCTGTACCCTTTCCAATTTCTCCACATCTTTCTTGAAATGTGGCGCCCAGAACTGGACACAGTACTCCAGCTGAGGCCTAACTAGTGCAGAGTAGAGCGGCAGAATGACTTCACGAGTTTTGCTTACAACACACCTGTTGATACAACCTAGAATCATATTTGCTTTTTTTTGCAACAGCATCACACTGATGACTCATATTCAACTTGTGATCCACTATGACCCCCTAGATCCCTTTCCGCCATGCTCCTTCCTAGACAGTCGCTTCCCACCTTGTATGTATGGAACTGATTGTTCCTTCCTAAGTGGAGCACTTTGCATTTCTCTTTATTAAACCTCATCCTGTTTACCTCTGACCATTTCTCTAACTTGCTAAGGTCATTTTGAATTATGTCCCTATCCTCCAAAGAAGTCGCAACCCCACCCAGTTTGGTATCATCTGCAAACTTATTAAGCGTACTCTCTATCCCAATATCTACATCATTGATGAAGATATTGAACAGTACGGGTCCCAAAACAGACCCTTGAGGAACTCCACTTGTTATCCCTTTCCAGCAGGATTTAGCACCGTTAACAACAACTCTCTGACTACGGTTATCCAGCCAATTATGCACCCACCTTATCGTGGCCCTATCTAAGTTATATTTGCCTAGTTTATCAATAAGAATTACATTTACCTGACTCCTCCTTCTTATATCCCCTCCCTTCCCCCATTCTTTCTTATACTCAAGAGTTCGGTCTATTCTTAAACTAGATTGTAAGACTTTGGGGGCAGGAATGATGTCACCCTAGGTATCTGTAGATTACAGAGTGCAATGGAGCTTCAATTGCCAGTTGGGAACTTTGGACACTACTACAATACAAATAAATAATCATAATGACTATAGACCCTTTACTAAGCATCAAAGCACTATTCAGAATTATAAACTAGGGACTCACTTCACTGACTACTGAAATGCAATAACTCGCTGGTGCAACATAATAATGATTGATTATGTCTACAACACTACACAGCAGTTTAAAGACTAGAGGTCAAAGAGAATATCATATCCATTTGAATCTAGAAGAGAAAAATCGGTAGACAGACCACCCATGCCCTAGATGGAATCTGGGGGGGACATTCAGGTGAACACTCCTCCCCCTTGCAAAATGAGCCATACGATTAATAATGACCTTGAGTAGTCAAACCTTCATTTTATGTCTCACGCAAAAGACAGCACTGTGCCTCCTGACACTTCATTATGGTTACTGACTCAAAAGGAACGAGACTACTATAATCATTAATACCACTTCTTATATCCTATGTATATTTCCTTAGAATTCATCATCAGAGTACTGAGCAACCAGAGTCTGGTAGTTAAATACAGCTAGATCTCAGACCAAGGTGGTTTGGCCATAGATATGAAGCTGAACCTTAAGAAAAGGAACCTTTCACACTTAAGGTACATCTACACAGCAAAATTATTTTGAAATAACTGCCTGCTGTGTAGACGCGGACTAAATTATTCTGAAATAATGTTGAAACACTGTCAAGCTGGAGGACTTCTTATTCTGACTTCTGTAACCCTTATTGTACAAGGATTAAGAGAAGTCAGAGGAAGAGTGCGATTTACATAGCTCAATTTGCGTAACTTATTTTGAGTTAAGCCCTGCTGTGTAGAAGAACCCTTATTGTCAGGGAGGAGGAGAAGGAGGAAGACTACTGGCATAGTTTATAGATCTTTAGAAATGATATCAGTTTGGGAGAACAACTAGAGTATAGTAACATGAACAATTGCCTTAGAATTCTGCAAAATAGCAAAGGCTGCATCAAACAGAATCATTTAAATGTTTTGTTAGAGAAGCCCCAAACTGGCGCATTTTCAGTATGATCCCCAGAATAGTTCCCTTCTGATAACATGGTTCATGTCATTTATTTAAAAGTTTATATAACAACATTTTAAACTTGCTGTAGAGAGAAATCGATAAATTCAGGTACTTTTGTTCAAACTTGCTTAAAATTTCTGCATTAAACACAGATTTCCATTATTACTGATCTAATAAGTCCTATTCTCATCTGGGCTATCAGCAACTCAATAAGTAATTACCATTCACCTTAGGCTGTTCCAGTCCATTAGACCAATACTGATGACTCAGGAGAGGCAATAAATGAAGAGCACAATGCCAATAAAAGAACAGAAAATGTGAGAAAATGCTGTGGCTGGAACTCACACCATTTTGCTGTTTATGGAGAAGTGTGCAGATAATATAAAATTGATGAGATCAAAAGTAGAGGGTTTTTTTAAAAAATCAGTGGTTTACATATCGGAAGGATTTAATACAGAAGTTGTTCAGACTGAGATTGGAAATGAAACACTGTGCAGATCTGGATATATAGCCAGTCTATCTCTATTATTATTTGTATTACCATGGTGTATAGGAGCCTTAATCATGGGTCAGGACCCCTCAGTCCTTGGCGCTGTACAAACAAAAAGATAGTCTTTGCCCGAAAGAGCTTGCAATCTAAGTGTAACATGCAGCCATTGGAAAAAATACTGAAGCCTTCTCTGCCTTAATAGAATGGACATTATGGGGTTGATTTTGTTGCAGTACCTTTATGATTTATCATTTAAGGAGCCTGATTCTGATCTCAGTAAAAATCAAGATTTACTCCATAGAAGTCCATAGGGTTACACCAGTATAAATGTGATCAGAAAGAGGCTCAAGGACCCTTGGTTGCTGTAGGAAGCACAGCAATGGACACCTCTTAATACACTTTTTAAAAGGCAGTAGCCAGTATCCCTCCCAGCACAGGGAGTAAAGCAGGGTTATCACCCATCCAGACATGCAACCCATTGAGCTGCTGGCTTCCCGGACCCACAACAAAACCATGACTGCCTGCAGGTTTATCAGGAAGAGTAAAGATCTCCCCGCTCCTGTTATCTCCAGCACAACCTAGGAGTATGGGGATCACTTGGCCCTAGGAAAGAGCAATCTTAGTGGATAACAGATGCAGATTGTGTGGATAGCCAATATAACTCTCCAGGTCAGCTAAATGAAAAATAAAATGGTTAAAAAGTGATAAGCTACATACAAAAATCCAGCTACGTGCCTTGGAATTCATACCTCATAGCACACCTCAAACATGTGACTCACTGATATGATTTGTGGCCTGGGCACATTTTGCTGCTTAAACCAACCAAATCTGCCTAACTAGCAGCCAACAATCAAGATAGAAAAGATTCTGATGATTATTGCCAGTTTGAGAAATAGCATGATATGTTTCACGTTGAAGTGAAATATCAAACCTTGAAACACATTTTCAAAGAGCTGTAACACAAAGCTTCATTTGGAAAAAGTACATTTCACTTGTGTTGCTAATAGGGAATGATTATACATTTGATACCTCCAATCAAGTTAACTCTGTAGTTTAAGTGGAAGTGTTAAACATTAGCTTATTGAGCTGAACATCTTCAAATCAAAATGATATTTCTATCATTGATGCTTACTCTCCAGTTATATTTTTTCTGGAAATGCCCAAACTATTAAAAGGGAGGTATTTCTGCATATTAGGAATAATTAGAGCTGGCTAGAAAAGTGAAATTGTTTTAGAAAAATTTCAAAACATTTTGTTTTTCATCAGAATTTCATTTCTGACCATTTTTTTCTGATCTGCTCAAATAGCAAAATCCCCCGCACATTTCTGTCGCAGATTATTTCAAGGTGCTTTGTAAATATTATTTAAAACTCACAAACGAAGCTTGTTGAATTATTCCCTGTGAATAACATTCAATGTGCATTTAGTTCTTTGTCCTCTTTGAGGCTCATTCACAAGTGCACTTTATTGTCAGCCTGCAGGTTGGAAACTATCATCAAAGGTAAAACTCCCCTTCATGACAAATGGTGAGTATGTGTTACAGTGTTCAAGATTAGGCTCTGTGTTAGCAGACTGGACTTAAAACTGGGATCCTTTATTCTCTGAAAAAAAGGAAAGTATTCATAATGATGAAAGTATTAAAACAATAACTTTTTCAAAGTTTGGGGAATTCAGTATTATTGGTATAGATGTTACTGCCACATATGATTACAGTTGCCTCACACTTTTTATTATAGGTACCAATTTTCAATTGCTCATAGTCGTCATAACATTGCCAAACTTAAACTAGTTGCACTGAAATTTACTTCGATGGATATCTGCTACAGGTGGAATGTTTTTAGTAAATGTCAGCTAAATACCATTCAGCCATTTTTTAGGGCAAGCTTAGGGAAAAAATACAAGGTCTTCTCCATGTTAATTTATTTGTTAAACCCATTAACAGATTCCAAAGCCAGAAAGGAGCACTGTGATCATTTAGACTAACCTACCATACAGTGCATGCTATATAAATTAATTTCTGTGAACTAAATCCTAGCTTTCAAAAATAATATAGAATCTAGATTTTAAAGTTGGGTAGGAAAGGTTAAGGTGTCAAAGTCAAGGACTAAAAAGTTAGGAAAGGCCAGAATATGCTCATGCAACCTTTCATTCTGCCTCTTAGTGTGAACTCAGCTATGTTTTTTATTAGAAGTTAAATATTTATGGAAAAGTTAAAATGACTTTAATGTTTATTTGATCCCCATATTTTTCAATCAGTATCCTGCTTCAGTCAGTGCACAGGATGAGTGGTGCTCAGAGAATGCACAGCAGCAGTAATTCAAAACAACTCACATTATTTCGAAATAACAGAGTGTGTCTACACAGCAAGCCTGTTATTTTGAAATAACGGGCTTCCTACTCTGACTGCTGTAACCCTCATTTCACGAGGAGTAATGAAGTCAAAGGAAGAGTGTTCTTTCTTTGACTTCCTGCTATGTAGACAGCACCAAAAGTCCAGTTAAGGTACTTCAACTTCAGTTACGTAATTAATGTGGCTGAAGCTGCTTATCTTAACTCGACTTTAGCCTGTAGTCTAGATGTACCCGGAATAAGCCAGAGGAGTGCAATGAATATTGTCAGTAGGATCACTGCCTTATGTTTTGCATCAGTTGGAAGGTGTATAGTGAATGAGGCAGGAGACTGCAGTAAGACACAGTATACCCTCATGGCTAAGGCAGTTGAGTGCCACAGTGGAGAATTGGATTCCATTGTCCCTGCTTCTGCCAGAGATACTACATGGTGATAAGCAAGTCACTTAAACCAAAATGTTCAAGCTGGGCATTTAATTGCACCTTCCTCATTCCCTTGGGACATCTGGGACCAAATCTGCAGAACAGCTCAGTCCTCCCAGCTGCATCTGAGTCATCAGAGCTGTGTTTTTATATACACATGGGCTTGACAGAACTCAACTGTTATTGTTTTTTACTTTCAACATTTATTTTTAAGTTTTAAGTGATTTAAATTTTCACAGCTGCAGATTATTGGAGGGTCAGACAACAAATTATTTAATGACAACAGATACTGAGATTCAAAAAGTTAAATCTTTTATAACCATTAAAATACAAATTGTCAATATCACATGTCAAAATATACAAAGTTAATATTCTTAAATCAAATTCTAGTTAAGTTTTCAAGCAGCATTTTTCTGACTTTGCCTGTCTGTACATTTTGATGATTATTAATGGAAATATTTTCAGTCCACGTGTGTGTATGATGAAACTGACAGATACTTAAATGTAGATTTGTATCAGTACATGCAAGATGCTATAAACATGCTAAATACTCTAAAAAAAAAAAAAAATCAATGTCTAGTTGCCACAACTTGGGCCCTGCAAATTACCAGACAGTTCTGGCCTTGGTATCGCTGTGCTTCAGTTTCCTAGCTTTAAAATATGGATAATAATGCTACCTAATCTCAGAAGACTGTTACAAAAGCAAACTCATTAATGTTTGTGGGAAGCTCTGCAGAAACACCCATGAGGAAATTAATAATTTTGTATTCAGTGCAGGGTTTGGATGCTGTGTGTTAAATAAGGCTTAGGGTCACACACTGAATAAGAAGAGTAAAAAGAAATAAGTAAGTACCCATTCACTAAAAGGAGGAGAGGTCCTGTGGAAGGAACAGTATGTGATCATGTAAATAAAGACTATATCAAAGCATACACATGGATGGCTGAATTATGGTAACATGGGCAACCTTAATACTGAAATTTCCCCATTCTGAGTACTTGATTTTGAAACCTTATTCTTTTTTAATATAACTTCTGGATATAAGTGATCAACATTTCAAGTATTCATGAAGATGTATAAAAAGAAATAAGAACTAATTGTTGAACTTTGGCTTTAACATTTGCTATTTTTAAACGCAAACCAAATTACATGCATTGTATCTTAAGACTTCATTCTTAAATATTCTTAGGAATTGTTAAGTATCCCTATCTTTTTGTAAAGCTGCATTTTTGCATTCTCATTCATTTTCATTACTAAAAAGTATATCTTAGGTCTTGTCTACACTGGGAGTTAAGGTATAATATTCACACGTTTTTTAAAATGTGTTCTTAATTGTCTGCTAATGTCTACATGTTACCTAACCCGTGGCAAACTGGTAGGACTGAACTCTAGAGGAAACCTAGGCTTTAGCATATACCTGTAGTTCAGACAGTCTTTCTAATGTGTTAGCAAGTGTACGCTAATGTAACAGGATCACACCTTAAATATGAATCTAGAGCAGTCTTTAAGGGACTAATCCTTCAGGCTTTATTTACACAGGTAAAATTCCAATTCTACTGAAGTCAAATGAGCTTTCAATTTAAGGCAATGGGAGCTTTCCCTGAGTAAGGATGGCACAATCAAGTGCAAAATTATTTTAAATATTTTACCACCTTAGTTTGGTCTTGACAACAGTACAATTCTCCTAAGTTGTGTTCCAAAAAGAACAAAATATTGGCTGCACAGATTATAGCTGCCAAAAAGATTACCCTGATATGGGTTTTTTTGTGAAAAGGTTCAACTCTTTGTACACTGTAAATCAAATTAAGCCTTGCCTGGGGACTCATCATCTCAAGCATCTAATGAAGAAAATACATCAGGGCTGCTGCAAGTTTAGTGGTGAATTCCTGCAAAAAAGAACCAACAAAACAGCCAAGAAGAACTAGAAACAGATGATATTTAATTAAATAAAAATAGTCTCAGCAGTGCTACAAGAAATGAAATAATTTGCATGCAAGATAGCCACATATTAAACCACACTGCCGAGAAGATTTATACTGCATTGCTCATTTTTTATTAGCACAAATACATATTGTACTTAGAAATTAGGTATCTGTAAGCATGACAATATTACATTTTCAGGAACTAATGCTGCATTAAGCGTTCCCTTTAAAATATTCCACTTTTAACTCTGCATTTGTTTAATTTTTGTTATTTTCTGTAATTACATCAAAAGAATTAGCTTAGTTAATTATTGCCACACTAATGCAGTCCTAATTACCACTATTGAAAGTAGTGTGTAAGTGAAATTTAAGGCTTATTTATTCGGAACTCAAGTGAAAAATTATTTGAATAATAGAGGAATTTGTCTTCATTTTTTCTAGAAGATGCCCTTGAGAAGAGAGGACACTGCTGAGGATGGCTGTCATTCTGGTATAGGTGTTACAATGAGAAGTGGAGGGGGTCAGTGATTAGGAGTTTGCATGGAGTCCATGCATCTGATGAAGTGTTTTTTACTTAGGAAAAAGTGCATGCCCGTATAAATCTTTAAAGTGCCACAGGACTCCTTATTGTTTTCTCTGGGAACAGTTTTCCAACAAGTTATGCACACATGCACATCCTCATAGCTGCTCCATCTAGATTGTATTATACTAGTTTGTTTTTGAGAAGGTCGTGCAAGACTGTATATAAAGCCTTGCTGAAGTCAATGTTTACAACATCTACTACTTTCCCCATCCACAAGGCTTGTTAATTGTCAAAGAAAGTTATTAGGTTGGTTTGAAATGATTTCTTCTTAACAAATCCATGTTGTTACTTATCACCTTATTATCTTAGGTGTCTGTAAACTTTTTATTTGTTCCATTATATTTCTGGGTATGGAAGTTAAACTGACTGGGTTGTCTTTATTCCACTTTTTCTAGACTGGAACTATATTTGCCCTTTTTTGGTCCTCTGGAATCCCTACCGTGACTTTTTAAAGATAATTGCTAATGGCTCAGATATCCCTTCAGTTGGCTCCTTGAGTATCCTAGGAGGCATTTAATCAAGTCCTGGTGATCTGAAGACATCTAACTTTTTAAAGTTATTTTAACTTGTTCTTTCCCTATTTTAGCCTCTGGTCCAATCTCATTTTTACTGGCATTGACTAAGATTGCCATCCAATTGCTACTTACCTTTTCATTGAAAACTGAAACCAAAAGTCATTTAGCCCTTCTGCATTTCCACATTTTTCATTATTGCCCCCCTTCCCTTGAGTAACAGGCCTACCCTGTCCTTGGTCTACTTCGTGTTTCTAATGTATCTGTAGAATGTTTTCTTTTTAATCTTTATGTCTCCAGATGGTTTAATCTTGTTTTGTGGCTTGGACTTTTTAATTTTGTCCCTATATACTTGTGTTATGTGTTTATATTCATCCTTTGTAATTTGAGCTAGTTTTCTGTTTTAGTAGTATTCTTTCTTGAGCGTTCAGAACATTCTTTCTTGAACTTCAAATCTGCTAAAATCTGCCTTCTTGAAAACCATTATCTTTACTGTGCTGTCTTCTCTCCTACCATTCCTTAGAATCATGGACGTTACCATTTCAGGATCACATTCATTGAAGGTGCCCTCCACTTTAAAGTCTCGGCCATTTCCTCCCTATTTGTCAAAGTGAAATCTAGAACGGCCTCTCCCCCGCCAAGAGCTTTCTCTACCTTCTGAAATAAAAAAATGCTTCCATTCAAAAACTTGTTGGATAATCTGTGCCATACTGTATTATTTTCCCAAAAGATGTCTAGGTAGTTGAAGGCCCCCTTCACCACCAAGTCCTGTGCTTTGGATGATTTTGTTGGTTGTTTAAAAAAAACATATCCACCTCTTCTTCCTGGTTAGGTGGTCTATAATAGACCCCAAACACAATATCCCCCTTGGTTTTTACCCCTTTTATCCTTACCCAGAGATGTTCAGCAAGTCTGTCTCATATTCCCACCTCAATCTCAGTACAAATGTATATATTTTTAAAATATAACGCAATTCCTCTTCCCTTTTACTCTGCCAGTCATATCAGCAACCAGGCATTTTCAGTGCATCTCATTTTTCTTGGAATCTTCAAAGATTTGTAGCAGGTAGTTTTAATCACACCGAGAAGCCACTTTTTATAGTAGTTCATTTAGAATAAGCTACTTGACAAACTGAATAAACTAAACAGTAAGTACGAAGACAATGGTATTTGGAGAAAAGGAAATAGGAAGGAAGATCAGTGTAGAAGGGATAGAACTAAAGAAAGTAGAGAAGTTCATGTATATGGGGAGCAATATGACATATGATCTAGATCAGTGTTTCCCAAATGGTGCTCCACAGAACCCTGGGCTTCTGCAAAAAAATTCTGCTCCCCCGCCCCCTGCAGAACCCGTAAGCAGCTCCCATTGGGGCTTTGCTGGCAAGGATGGGCTTCCGGGGGTACGCAGCTTTGACTGTTCTCCCACCCACTGAGGCTGCCCCACCCACGCGCACAGCACGGCTCCTCCTCACCCCACAGGACTGCCCTGTTCCAGTGCCTTGCAGCCTCCTCCTCCTCGTGTGCAGGCGGCTGCTTTTACAGCAGACGCTGCTGCTGGGAGGGGGAGGGATGGCTGGAGCCAACGAGCTACTCTCAGACCACGGAGTTTTAAAACTGCCACCTACGTGGAACCCGGCTCGGACTCTGTTGCCCCTCCCCCACCTGGGGCATGCTCAGACTCTGCTGCCCCCCCAGGGTGTGCTTGGGCTCTGCTCCTCCCCCCCTCAGGGCGTGCTCAGGCTCTGCTGCCCCCTATGTGCTGCTGTTCTCTCTCCCTTGTGACCCTCCCCAGCCTGCTGAGGAAGTGGTAGAGTTTGATCTGGCGGGGAAGGTCAGTGTTTCTATACCCTCTCCTCCGCTCCGCCCTGCCAGCGGGATGCATGACCTGGTGCTGCAACTGCGCTGGGTTCCCCGCTGCATGGGCGGGGTGGAGAGGAGGGGGGACTGAGTTCCCTCCCTCCCCCAGGAACAAGAGCATGCTTCCTGGAGGCTTTCCCTGCTACAGCAAGGTGCCAAGCCAGGTAAGCGTCCCCCCTCATGCCCAGACCCCGCATCCATATCCCCCTCACTTCCCTTCCCCCCGCTGCCAAGAGCCCACACTCCCAGCTTGCTCTGACACCCTGCCCCAAGACCCCTCCTGTATCCTCCCTTCTGACCACACACCCTGCCACAAGACCCTCTTGTACCCTCCCTCCTGGCCAAGCACCCTGCCCCAAGACCCCTCCTGGCCAGACAACTCTGCTCCAAGCATTCTCCTGTACTCTTCTTCCTGGCCAGGACATTGCAGATCATCTTTGTGATTTATACACAAACATCATGAAGTATTTTCCAACCATAAATGACAACACTAACTGGATTTGAAATCCATTAAGTATAGCAGGAAAGCCAGTCAGTTTTTCTATGCAAGATTATGAAAACCTAATCAAAATCACTTCAGATGGCCAATTAATACAAAAATTTAAAGAAGTTTCTCTGATTACGTTTTGGGGCGGCTTATGTCAAGAATATTCAGCATTATCAAGACGTGCAATTTGTCAGTTAACATTCACCAGCACGCACTTGTGTGAAACTGGGTTCTCGAATTAAGCAGCAACAAAAACAAAATACAGAAATCGACTGAATGCAGCACCAGATATGCAAATCCAACTTTTTAGTATTAAACCAAATATAAAAAGAATTTGCCAAGAAAAGAAGAAAAAACACTCTTCACATTGAAAACTGCTAAAATCATTCATATTAGTTTTTGAGCTTGATTTTTTTGTACATATTAAATGTGATTTTTGTTTTTAAATATGTGCAATTAAACTAAATGTTGATCTCATGACCTTATTTAGCATTTGTTCATTATTATTATCCTTACTTATTTGTGGTCTAATTTTTCAGCTCTATATACTAGACTGTCTTCCTGGGGATCTGGGTGGAGGGGGAAGGTGGTGGTGTCGTAGTGCTCAGGTCCAGTGGCTTTTTTTTTTTGCTCAACAAATTTTCCCTAGGGGTTCCTCGACATTCTTCTGAGTTTAAAAGGGTTCCGTGGCCAAAGAAAATTGGGAAACACTGATCTATACTGTAAGAAGGAAATAGCAGCTAGAATAGCGAAAGCAAGAGCGTGTTTGAAGGTAATGGATAAGATCTGTAAAAGTAAAGCAATTAGCTTAGGAACAAAGCTGAGTGTCTTGAAAACGTGTGTATTTAGCAGTATGTTGTATGGATGTGAGACATGGGTGATAACGAAAGATTAGAAGAGAAGGATATTGGCAGTCGAGAGGAGTTGTTATAGAAAGATCCTGAGAATAGGATGGATGCAGGTGGTCACCGACGAGGAATTATATAGGAAGATACAGCCAAAAGAGAACCTACTTCAGAAGGTCATACAACGGAAGTTACAGCTATTTGGGCATATCTGCAGACTGAACAGCAAGCAAAAAGTTAAGACCTTAGTATTTGGCATAATGGATGGTCCGAATAGGAGAGGCAGACCCAACAGAGAATGGGTAGATGATATAGTAGATTGGTGCAGAGCTAGTCTACAGAAACTAAGCCACTCTGCACTGGACAGGGAAAGATGGAAGGAAATAGTGAGGGAGGCATCGGACAACAACGGGCATTGAGCCCATGGTTGTTGTTGATGAGGATAATGATGATGTGAAATACTGATTTTCTAACATCACATGTTCAATTGCACTCTATCCAGTTCATGAAAAATATAAAGTCTAATTATTTTATTTCTTGATACTATATTTGTAGGTTTTTGTCTTCAGAAACTTAATTTTGATCCAACTAAGTACCAGCATTTCAGTACCATATTTATTTTTTCATAGTTTCCAATGCCAGAAATGTATAAAGTTATGGAAGAGGTCATATTTCTCAATCATAACACATTTTAGTAATTTACAGTTAGACAGCTAAAAGAAATGTTGCATAGAAAATGTATTTTAAAAATGTCATTGGCATGCCTAAAATCATAGTTTTCTCTGAGATGCTGTAATGGGGTCAGCATTGACCTCATCCAAGTGCCCCTGTTTGGCCGAGTATGGGTTCCTGCACTGTCTCAGTCTTAAAAAGCCTTGCAGCTACTCAGCCCTTTGAATTCACAAACCCCTTCTGGAGTATACCTCTATCAGGGGCCCATCCTGGTGGCCTCTGAAAGACTGGTTTCAGAGGGACACTCTATAGTCTGCTTCCCCACTTGGCAGGAGAGTGGTATCTCCAGTGCTTCCCCACTCTGAGCTGTTCAGGTTCTGCCAGCCAGTCCTCTAGACCAGTGGTCTCCAACACGGTGCCTGCGGGCACCATGGCACCCACTGGGGCATTTATGTGCACCCGACTATTGACCATGGCTGGTCCGAGCCATTCTTGCACCCTGGGCCCTAGGCACGCAGCACATGTGCGGTGCTGCCCCTGGGCACCCAGCAGCCCCAAAAGGTTGGAAACCACTGCTCTAGACCTCCCTTCAGGTCTGGGCCACAACTGAGCTGCCTCTGATTCTGCAGCTCCTTTTGTAGTCCTCTCTGGCTCCTGATTAGTCGGTTCCTCCAGAGCCTCTCTAGCCTCCTGGATGACTTCTCTATGGCCCTTTTGGCCTTAGGTTCTAGCCCCATTACAGATGCCCATTTATCCACACAATACTGTGTGTATATAACAACAATACCCTTTTAACATTCCTATTACCCCAAATTCCTTACATGTCAACTGGAAAATTCACATAGGACTACTAATCAGTGTTTTTAGCAAGGACCTAAGAGACAATGATTTAATAGTCTACATGTAATATATAGGTAAATGTCATAAACTAGATGAAGATTACAAAGAAGCTACAGTGGAAAGCACACTTAGTCTTAGTAGAAAAGAGAAAAATCAGATGGGAATAAAATGTTAATAAAAATTATATTTACAGGCAAATATTACTAGTGTCTATTTTCAAAAGTGCAAATCAGCTGTTCTTTCAAGTCCTATGAAATAGTATCAATGGTCAGAAAAACTCTCTGACGTAATGGCTTAATCTTTGGCATCTCTACATCTGCATTAATTTTTTTCAAATAAATTACTGCTCTTTTGCACTTTACAAGACATTTAAAATGCTTATACTTCTGGTTTTATGAGTAAGTTTTTGCCTGTCCCTAAATTCATGATGATAAACCTGATTCCTACTTTGGCCTAAAATGCTACTTTATCCCTCCTTTTTCTGGGATCATATTTATTAGACTGCAGAGTGAGAAGGAAGTGAGCTGCAGTTCACAGTGCCGCTGGGAATTTTTACTACATCAATATTGCACTACAGAAATAAATTGCTTGTACCGACAGTGAATAAAACAAACTGTTGTCTTTAATAGTGTTGTCAGGCAACTATCTGACAAATGGCAACTTCACGTTTCTGTTATTAATTACAGAAGGTTTTATCCTACAATGTGCTGAGCAATCTGTCCATGACACAGCAAAGCATTCGCAAACATCTTCAAGATAATAAGGTGATAAGTAACAGTCAACGTGGATTTGTCAAGAACAAATTGCGTCAAACCAATCTGACAGCTTTCTTTGACAGGGTGGCAAACTTTGTGGATCGGGGGAAGCAGTAGATGCGGTGTATCTAGACTCTAGTAAGGCATTTGATATAGTCTCGCATTATCTTCTTATTAATTAACTAGGAAAGTACAACCTAGATCGAGCTACTGTAATGTAGGTGCATAACTGATTGGATAATCCTTCCCAGAGAGTAGCTGTCAGTGGTTCACAGTCAGGCTGGAAGAGTATAACAAGTGGAATTCCACAGGGGTCAGTTCTGCATCTAGTTCTGTTCAAAATCTTCATTAATTATTCAGACAATGGCATAGAGAGTAATATAGTTTGTGGATGATCCCAAGCTGAAAAGGGTTGCAAGTGCTTTGGAGGATAGGATTGTAATTCAAAATTATCTGGACAAACTGGAGAAATGGTCTACAGTAAATAGGATGAGGAGTCCTGTGGCACCTTATAGACTAAAACTGAAGTGTTGGAGCATAAGCTTTCGTGGGCAAAGACCCACTTCGTCAGATACATCTGATGAAGTGGGTCTTTGCCCGCGAAAGCTTATGCTCCAACACTTCAGTTAGTCTATAAGGTGCCACAGGACTCCTTGCCGCTTTTGCAGATTCAGACTAACACGGCTACCCCTCTGATAGTAAATAGGATGCCATTTAAAAAGGACAAATGCAACGTAGTCTACTTAGGAAGGAAGTTGCACACATAGAAAATGGGGAATGACTGCCTAGGAAGGAGTACTGTGGAAGGGGATCGAGTGGTCAAGCTAAATATGAGTCAACAGTGTGACACTGCTACAAAAAAACCAAACAACATTATGGGATATATTAACAGGAGTGTTGTAAACAAGATATGAGAAATGATTCTTCCACTCTACTCCCAGTGATTAAGCCTCAGCTGGAGTACCGTGACAAGTCCTGGGTGCCACATTTCGGGAATATGGACAAACTGAAAAAAGTCTAGAGCAGAATAACAAAAATGGATTAAAGTTCTGGCAAATCTAACACGAGGGAAGATTGAAAGAATTAGGATTGTTTAGTCTGGAGAAGAGAAAACTTAGAGGGGATATGATAAAACCTTTTAAGTACATAAAAGGTTGTTACAAGAAGGAGTGAGAAAAATTATTCTCCTTAACTTCTGAGGCTACAGCAAGAAGCAATGGGCATAAATTGCATCAAGGGAGGTTTAGGTTGGACATTAGGAAAAACTTCCTGAAAGGGTGATTAAGCACTGAGGTTGTGAAATCTCGATCACTAGAGATTTTTCAGAGCAGGTTAGACAAACACCTGTCAGGATTGGTTTTGATCAAAGATGGCCAATAATTTTTGATAGGGGGGGGCACTCCAAGAATTTGGTAAGTGGTCGAGGCTGCACTCTTATTATATTGATGAAGGATATGCGGTGTCTAAGATGGAGGTTGGGTGCAGAATGGAGCATGGGGTAAGAGACTGAGGTGCAGGAGGAGATGTAGGATCTGGAAGGGAGTCTGGGTGAAGGAAGGGGCTGTGACCTGGGACAAAGGACTGGGTGCAAGAGAGACTGCAGAGTCCAGAAGGAGGTATGTGTGCATGAGAGAATTCTTACCTGGAGAATGTAAGCAGGAGGGAGTGCAGGGTCTGAGAGGGATAATAAGCTGGGAATGGGAGTAGCGTGAGAAGCCTCTCCTTCATCCCCTTGGGCTCACAGCCAGCTTTTCTGAATGTCGAGCGGGGGCAGAATAGGCAGGAAGCTGGCTGAGGCTTCCACATGCCAGAACTGGCCCATAAGCCATATTTTAACCTAGCCCTGGGCTAGATGGTGGTTGGTTCTGCCATGAGTGCAGGGGACTGGACTTAATGGCCTGTCAAGGTTCCTTCCAGTTCTATGCTTCAAGCATGTATTTAACTTCACGTATGTAGTCAAATGTCACTCATCTGCCTCAACAGGTGGGGAAACTTGAGGGGCCAGCAGCAAATGAGGAAAGCTCCAACTGCAAGGGAGGAAGACATATGCTGAGGGCACTAGTTGGCTCCTCCACCTTTTAGTGTGTGTGGCACCCACTGGCCAGTCAAAGAACAGGTACTGAGTCACAGATTCCAAAGCCAGAAGGGACCATTGTAATCATCTAATATACCAGACCACAGAATTCCTCCAAAATCATTCCTAGAGCAAATCTTTCAGAAAAACATCCAACCTTCTGTTACAAATTGTCAATGATATAGAATCTACCAAGCCAATTTACCAAGTAAATTGTTCCAGTGGCTAATTACTCTTTCCATTAAAACTTACCATTATGGTCCTTATTCCATATTTGAATGTGTCAGGCTGCAACTTCCATCCAGTAAATTGTGTTATACCTTTTCCGAAGAGCCCATAATTAGATATTCGTTACCCATGCGGATATTTATAAACTGAGTCACCCCTTAACCTTCTCTTTGTTAAACTAGTGTGATTGGTGTGCATTCCAGGATTTAAATGGGATCATAAGGATCCCTTTTCAGATCCATTTCAACAGCCTCCACCACCATTGTTGAACTGGGCATGGGAGTCAAACGCACATCTAGCTGATTGCCTATTTGGAGATCAGGAAGATGCTTTTCCTAGAATCATTTGGCAGACGCTCAGGGCTTTCTTTTTCGCAGCACCTTGCTTAGGTAGGAAGGCACTTAATACCTTACTGAGGTCTCTAGTAGAGTTTTTAATTTATCGCCACTTGTATCCTGTTTCCTGTGCAGTTAAAGAATTCTTAGAGGTAAAAGTTCTGGAATTCTGCTGAGAGGGATAGAGTGAGATCTTATGGCCCTCACCAGCAGAGGACAGACCTTGTGGGTCAAGGTCCTCACCTTCTGCCCTCCTCATGGGGTGGGGGGTGTTGGTTTGACTCTGAGGCCACGTCTACACTGCAGGCTTCTTGCGCAAGAAGTTTTTTGCAGAAGAGATCTTCGGCAAAAAGCTTCTTGCGCAAGAGCGTGTCCACACTGCAAAAGTGCATCGGAAAAGCAATGCACTTTTGCACAAGAGAGACTGCATGGATGCTCTCTTGAAAGAAAGCTCTGATTGCTATTCACAGAATAGCCACCAGAGCACCTGTGCTTTTTTCGATTGGCTCTTTTTGCACAAAAACCCCGTTACCTGTCCACATACACCTTTTGGCACAAGAACTCTTGCACAAAAAGGTGTTAATCCTCGTAGAAAAAGGACTACCTACACCGCAAAAACCCCTCTGCTCTTTTGATTTACTGTAAATTTACTTGTGCAAAAACACGCTTGAGATGTGGACACTCCATGGGTTTTTTCACAAAAAACTTGTAGTATAGATGTAGCCAGAGAGAGCTGAGTCCTGAAGGGTAGGCTGAGGGGAACATACCCTGAGTTATGGAATATGTGGTAGAAATCCTGTCATCCCTGCTCTGGAACCACCGGCACAGGATAAAATTGGTGGTGGGCAGGTACCTCCCCTCTCCATGTTTAAATTTCATATAAATTGAAACATGGCAAGTGAAATCTATCCACGTGTCTGTCCTCACTTCGCCACTGTGTCCAGATCAATGGGACGTGCTTGAAGTTAAGCGTATGCTGATGTGCTTTTCTGGACACAGACCAATTGCTCAGCACCTTGTAAAGTTTAGTTTGGACGGCTCATAGTACACCAAGTGCTTTACATGCAATTATAAAGACGTTATCCCTGCCCCCAAATTCTTCTGCAAATTCAAATAAAATAAAGATTTTTAAATATTTCTGTTACTCATAAGATTAGCTTGATGCCAGCAGACTGAGTGGCAGATAATACGTGTATGTCCAACAGAAAAGAAAGATCTAAAAAAATAGAATCAAAATATTATGAAGGAATAAAAATAACCATCACATAAAACTGTGCTCTAAATTCATCCCTGGTGTATCTCCAATGAAAATCAAGAGTTACACCAGAGATAAAGTTAACCTGTATATGGTTTGGGGGGTTTGTTTGTTTGTTTTTTAAATGGCTGTTGTTAGACTTCAGAATGTTAAGCTTTTGTAAACCTCCATTTAAAAGCTTTTATGAACTGCTGTTCCAGTTTCCATGGAAACAGCCGATCATAATTTCTGTGAGAATATAAAACCTTTTTCAACACGTTTGGTAGTAATTTTCAAAATGACCTCCAGATAATTAATGTGATGGTTTGACCCATGCTTTAACATTATTTTCTAAGAAACAAGTAGAATTGCACCTTTAAAAATGTGAAATCATTGTTTGTGCACAGAAAAAAAACCTTGAAACTTTGTGTGATCTTCTCTAAAAAGGGTTTCTATACATGGCCTGTTAATGTTTCCGCTTCTACTAACACATTTGCTCTAACCTTGTGGAAAATTACACATATTTATGACCTCAGTGTCTTTGCAAAATTAGCAGTCAGAAACCTGCCATGTTGAGAAAAATAAGTACTGAGTTGTACAGTCTGTGTACTTCCCATTGTAAGAATCTGAATCTCCTCCTTTCTCAAACTGTAAGAATACGTCGACTTATTCCAAATGCAACACAAACACTTCTGATGCAACTACTAGGTCTATTTTCTCTTTGATGCATGCATGTAACTCCCATTTGTGTAAGGGGAATTCTGTGTACAGTGAACAGAGGGGGGAACGTGACCGGAAAATGCAGCATGATCAGAAAATGCAGTCATAAAAGATATTACCCTAACCGCCCTAAACTTACTCTAAATAAATCATCTCTGACCACCAATCCCCCTTTCTCCCTCATTCTGCTTCTAGGGACCCAGTTCAGCAATGGATTAATAATGACCCAGGCCCTGCACCCTAGAGAGAGCCTTCCCTTCACACATTTGATGTGTTTCTCCTGATGTTTTTATAAGCCCTTCCTTCCAATTCTTTTTGATATAATCATGTACACATCAGTGGATCTGCAGCTGACCTTGGTCAAGCTATTCAAAGATAAAGCTGAATGTTTACTTCCAAATCAATATTTAATGATAATGATAATATTTCAACAACAGGACCTTAAAGATAAGTACCTAAATAAGTGACTTGATTTTTCAAATGTGCCGAGCACCCAAAAGCTTCAATTAATTTCAATGGGAACTGTTTTTGAAAATCAGATCACTTATTTTGAATCCTAACCTTAAACTCCTATCATTGACAATCTTAGCCCATAGTTACATTTAACCTTGCCAAATTTCCTCAGTCAAATTTCAGGGGCTTATTGTTCTAATTATTTTCAGGACCTTCATTTGTTTTCTCTATATTTTATAGAGTACTTCTTTACAGCACTCTCATTCTTTCCGTTTCTAGGGCCCCATCTTTTTAGGGCCAGATCTCCTTTTCTTACTACCTATTCCCCATTTACCTTTATGAACAATACTAGTGCTGTCCGCAAATCAAAGGGGAAGAATATTGTATTAGCGATGAACAATTTGGCTTCTCTAGCTGGGATAAACTGCTGCTATAGTTCTGCATGTATGATACCTTCAAGATATAAGGAAGCCGCATGGTAAATGTGTACATTTGTGGTGCTATAAGGACAAAATCTCCCTTTCAATTTTTTTTACTATATTTTTTTGTAATTGAGCTTTCTACATTTTCAGGGGGAGGCAGACAGAGCCCCGACTCTAATCTTCTTTATTCCAATATTAGGGAAATGAGAATCCAGTCTGTTAGCTCCTGTATCTTCGTGTAATTAATTCACAGAATGCTGCATTGCTGGGCTTGACATTTTAGCAGATGGGCTAGTATTGTGAGACAAATGTTTGGGGTAGTGAATTTGTCAGGTCTGAGATGAGAGTAGTTCGCAAAGAACAGGGGACCCTTGGCCAAGGAGCTCCCATCACAGAGAGGTATAGTTAAAGCCTCAGCATCAGCAAGTGCCCAACACCTTTGTCACAGGTAGGAACATACTACAAAA
Source organism: Pelodiscus sinensis (assembly GCF_052426305.1). Classification (NCBI taxonomy): domain Eukaryota; kingdom Metazoa; phylum Chordata; order Testudines; family Trionychidae; genus Pelodiscus; species Pelodiscus sinensis. The sequence goes on from NC_143054.1 coordinate 6,020,028, forward strand.
CAAGGCAGCAGAGAACCAGTACAGCTGGAAATGGAACAACCACACATTGCTCTATTAAATGTAGAAGATGCCCAAAGGATAAATGACAGTGCACAGAAGCCAGAGAACTTTGCTTAGTAGTATTTGTAGGGGCAGCATTAGCACCATGTGGCTCTAGCCCCTCTACTGCCTATTTAAAGGTATTGTTACCCCAGTCCCTCAGTTCTTTTATACCAAACGCCATGAGTAGAAGGGTTCTAGAATGCACCAATGATTCCCAAACTTGAACAACATGAGGGCTGCCATTTGGCTTTAAAATTTTTCGCAGACACCCCCAACCAGGCCCCGCCCTCACTCCACCCTTTCCCCCAAGGTCCCATTCCCACCCCGCCTCTTCTCACCACTGCTCTACCATGGCTGCTCCTCTTCCCTGCCTCTTTATGCCCCTTCTCCCAATCATGCCCCATCCTCACTCCTACTCCTCCCTACTGAACGGTGTTGAACAGCAATTCCATGGCAGGCAGTAGGACGGAGGGCAGGGCAGGAGTTGAGGGAGACAGGGGAAGCTTGAGGATAACCTGTGGAGTGGGAGGAAAGGCATACATCAGGGGTGATACCCCTTGAGGAGGAAAGGCACCAGTTAAGGAGCCTGGACCAAGATGAGCTTGACAGCAAAACTGATGGCTCTTCTTGTTGTCTTTTATTGCAAACAAACAGCACACCTCTTTAACTTAAATAAAGGGTCCTCCACACAAATCTCCCAATGCCTGGTGAGGGGATGCTACATGGGGAGGACTCTGAATTACCAAAGAATTCTTTCCCAGGTGTCTGTCTGGCAGATCTTGCCCACATACTCAGGGTCTACCTTATCACCAGGGCTGGGAAGGAGTTTTCCCCACGTCAGATTAGCAGAGACATTTTCGGGGTTGCCTTCTTCTGCAATATGAGGCATGGGTCAATTGTAAGTTGAAACTAATGTAAATGGTAGAGTCTCTGTAACTTGAAGGCTTGAAATCATGAATGAGCCAGAGGTTATGGGTCTACTACAGGAGTGGGAGGGCAATGGTCTATAGCCTTCAATATCAGGAGGTCAGACTGCATGTTCATGACACCCTTCTGACCTTAAGCCAATTCGAATTGAGAGGGCACTTTCAATGGCACCGGTAGTCCTGCTCCTCACGAGAAGTAAGATCAATGGACCCATTTGTTCTTGTCAACCTCCCCTTGGGTGGATGGTCATTAAACATGATTTAAAATATTTCTACTCCAGCTACATAATTAACGTAGCTGAAGTTGCATCACTTAAGTCAACTTTCCCCTTTAACATAGACCAAGCCCACAAGTCTAAATGAACTCAACACCCATTTGGCTGATGCAGTGTTGAGTAGCCCCTGAGCCATCATGAGTCATTATCAGCCCAAGCCATTTCAGTACTCTCTATATAATGTTAAACTATTTGATTTTGCTTTGCATTTGGAGAGGGTATGAATATATTATTAATATTACAGTATGCCTAGAGGGACTAAGCAAGACAGGGGCCCCAATGGGCTAAGCACTGAAAAAAAAGAGGAAGGAGGAAGAAGAAAGAAGGAGGAAGAAAAAACAAAACACACACAGCAAGAGACACTATGCTGTAAAGCTTCCAATCTAAGGATACGTCTACACTGCAAGCTTATGTCGGAAAAAGCTATTCCAGAAGATATCTTCCAGAATAGCTTATTTCAAAATAGAGCATCCACACTACAGGGAAATCTCAAAATTAGTCTGAGGCAGACTCCCCTAATGTGGACACGCTATCTCGATTTAGAGCCCCAGGAGGCACTGGGGAGGACTAACGTAGAATGCTCTGGTGATGAGCTATTTCGACATAGCAGCAGTGTAGTATCCACAAACACCCTCTTCAGAAAGAGCTTTTTTGGAAGAGGAGTTATTCCTCGTGGAATGGGATTTACCAATGTAGGAAAAAGCCCTCTGTTATTTCAATTTTCTTTCAAAATAATGCAATTGCTGTGTGGACGCTAGTATATGCTGAATAACGGCAGTTATTCCAGAACAACAGTGCAGTGTAAATGCACCGTAAATAAATAACACAGAAAAGAGATAGGAAAAAGTATTGCTTTGTTTTTTAGAGTTTTTTTGATACATACACAATACAATAGTAATCTAAGTGCATAAATTAATAAAAAACCCCATAGGTAAATGACACCCAGTGAATAAGAATCCCATACATTACTCAATTACTATATATTGCAGAGCATTACATGTTGTTTTTCTGAGTCTTTGGAAATGAGGTAATGTATCAACACATTAATTGAAATTTTGGTCACAATTAGCATGTATTAAGTTGCTGATTAGTTGTTTGCATTTAAAACATTTTAATTGGTTTGTTTCTATTGATATAATGTAATTTGTTTTTAAATGATGTCATTTAGAGGTGTGCATTTAATTATCATTGATTAGATAATCAATAGTATTGTAGCATGTGCACATCATTACTATGGTAATGTCTTGAACGCATGTTTTTCAAAAAATGAGAGATCAACTTTCTCTGTAGTTTTTTTGTGCAGCATTTACCTCTTCAACAAAAAAAGTTATATGCAGATGCCACATGCATGTGCGCTGTCTCTCCTGCCTAGTTTTTTTTAAAGCAATCAAAATACCTTGAGTCTCATTCCCTCTTTCATTTCACACCAGTTTATTTCCGCTGACTATTTGAATTAATCCTGATTTATTCCAATGATAGTGAGAAAAGACACAGGCCTACGTATGCAGTAACGTCAAATTCTCTTCTGTTTTACTTTCATAGTAGAAGATTGTGATGCCCTCACTCACAGTGAGAGAAACCATCATGTTCCTACTGAATTCAACTGCTGAATCCAATGGGACCAGGATTTCACCTGAATGGATTTATTATCAAGTAGTTCCCACTGACTACAATGAAACTAATAACTCTATAAGACAGTATTCAACAATCTGGCCTTTACAGATTATTCACTTTTAATAGGTCTCAATAGCAAAGTAATAGGTCTCAAAACGCATCTATAAACAGGAAATCATCAAATGCATTTTATTTTCTCGTGAGGACCCACAGGGACTGGTTGTTGGCAATACGCTATTTAATATTTTTATCCATGACCTGGAAGAAAACATATCATCACTGAAAGGTTGCAGGTGGCACCAAAAATAGGAGAGTCATATAATACAGAGGACAGGTCATTGATATGGAGCAATCAGGATTACTTGGGAAGCTGGGCACAAGTAAATTGATCATAGCCAAATATAAATGCATGCATCTTGAAACAAACAATGTAGGCCATACTTCAGGATAAGGGACTTTATTCATGGGAATCTATAATCCTGAAAAAGATTTGGAGGTCATGGCGGATGATCAGCTGAACACCCAGAATGACACTGTAGCCAAAAGAACTAATGGGATCTTTGGTTGTTAAACTAGGGGATCTCCAGTATGCTGGAAGTTGAAGCTACATGAATTCAGACTAGAAATAAAGCGTACATTTTAGTCAGTGAGGGTAACTAAGGTCATGGCAGATTCTTTATAACTGGGAATTTTTTACTCAACCTTGCATGGGTTTTTTTCTGAATGAAAGCTGCCAAGAATTATTTTCAGAAAGTTGGATAGCCTGTGTTATACAGGAGGTCAAACTAATGGATCACAACGGTCCCTTCTGGCATTGGAATCTATATGTCTTCTATATTTTTAATATATTACAGCAATGTTTCCCAAATGGTGCTCCGCAGAACCCTGGGGTTCCATGAAGTGGAACTCAGGGTTCCGTGAAAAAATTCTACTCCCCCACCCCCTGTAGAAACCGTAGGCAGCTCCCATTGGGGCTTTGCCAGCGGGGTCAGGCTTCTGGGCACACACGATTTTGGCTGATGCACCACCCACTGCAGCTGCCCCACCACCGTGTATGGCACGGCTCCCTCCCCACCCCGCAGGACTGCCCTGTCCTGATGCCTTGCAGCCTCTTCCTCCTCATGTGCAGGCAGCCACTTTTACAGTGGCCACTGCTCCTGGGAGGGGGAGAGGAACGGGTGGCTGGAGCCGAGGAGCAGCTCCCTGACCTCGGCGTTTTTAAACTGCCGCCTGCGTGGAACCCAGCTCCCTTCTCCCCACCCCCAAGAAACAAGAGCATGCTGCCTAGAGGCTTTCCCTGCTGCAGCAGCGTGCCAAGCCAAGTAAGCGTCCCCTCTCATGCCCAGACCCCATACCCATATCCCCTCACTCCCCTCTCCCTACCAAGAGCCTGCATTTCCAGCTTACTCTAACACCCTGCCCCAAGTCCCCTCCTGTATCCTCCCTCCTGGCCAGACACCCTGCCCCAAGTCCCCTCCCTTCTGGCCACACACCCTGCCACAAGACCCCCTCCTGGCTAGACATCCTTCCCCAAGACCCCTCCTCTATTCTCCCTCTTGGCCTGACACCCTGCCTCAAGCTCTCTCCTGTACTCTTCCTCCTGGCCAGGACATTGCAGATCATCTTTATGATTTATACACAAACATCATGAAATATTTTCCAACCATAAATGACAACAATAACTGGATTTGAAATCCATTAAGTATAACAGGAAAGCCAGTCAGTTTTTCTATGCAAGATTATGAAAACCTAATCAAAATCACTTCAGATGGCCAATTAATACAAAAATTTAAAGAAGTTTCTCTGATTACATTTTGGGGAAGCATATGTCAAGAATATTCAGCTTTATCAAGATGTGCAATTTGTCAGTTGTTATACTTCACCAGCACATACTTGTGTGAAACCGGGTTCTCGAATTATGCAGGAACAAAAACAAAATACAGAAATCGATTGACTGCAGCACCAGATATGCAAATCCAGCTTTTTAGTATTAAACCAAATATAAAAAGAATTTGCCAAGAAAAGAAGAAAAAACACTCTTCACACTGAAAACTGCTAATATCATTCATATTATTTTTTAGCTTTATTTTTTTGTACACATAAATCACTGACAAAAAGTTTCCTCAATGTTGAATGTTGGCACCTATACAGATATTAGTAAAATCAGTAAAACCATTGCTTATTAATTTTATAGAACAAACTTTTTAAATTGCCTTGACCAAATGACTAAACTAAATGCAGTAGAAACACACAATACTTAGTAACTACTGAAGTGTTTTAAAAAAAATTGAATGAAATAAATGTGAAAGATACTTTAAAAACTTATATCAGTTTTTAGAATTTGGGACCTTGTATAGGATTTTTAAGATTCTATATAGATTGTTTTAGAGTCTAAGAAAACTGTTAAGCATATTTTTTTCTTTCCTATCATAGCCTCTTAAAAATTCTATGGTTTTTTTCACAGATTTTATCCTTCTGTGTTTGACAAACATTGATTTTTTTCAACTGATTGTAATGTGGCTGTTTTTGTTTAATAACTTCAATTTAGACAGCACTGTATCATGCCAAGACATCACCAGTGATGGGAGCCTAACTATGGAAGATACATTTCTTAGTTGACTGATGCAGAGAAAAGAAAATATTGTGATTTTGGCAGCATCTACAAAAAAACAAAAACAAAAAACAAAAAAAAACCCACCACACAGCTTGACTGGTCTAGAGATTCTCTGGTCTCTCTCATTAACTTGGCAAGCTTCATACACAATAGAGAATCACATCCTTTTCATGTTTTTAAATTTAACTATAAACAAACTCAAGGATTGGCCTTCATGGCACACTGCAATGACTATCTGGTTTTCTTCAATGATTGGTTTTGGGGAAAGGATTTGGAGGGGTGGAATAAAAAAAAGTGATGGAGGGAGAGATTTTCAGGTGTCAAGGACTACGATAGAATCACAGGACTGGAAGGGATCTCAAGAGGTCATCTATTCCAGTCCCCTGCTATGGCAGGATTGAGCATTATTCTAGACCATTCCTGACAGGTTCTTGCCAGGCTATCAGCACCTCCTACCAACTCACCTGTTAGCAGGTGCTGGAACCCTGCCAGTTATACAGGAGATCAAACTAAGTGATCACAACGGTCCCTTCTAGCGTTGGAATCTATATGTCTGCTATATTTTTAATATATTAGAGTATAAATGGTAACTGATTCCTGCTGATTTGCTCTATAATCCTGCCCAGGCTATCAGAAAAGTGGGACTGGCTCTCTGGGCACAGATATCTCCATATGAGAAACAGAGAAAGCCACACTTGGGCAATAAGTTCAGGCTAAGGTTTACAATTTAGGTCTTGTTATCCAACCTATCAGTACAGCCAAACCACAGGTGAATTGTAAATTTGAGCTAAGGTGCAGAGTGGGCAATATTTAATCGTGCACCAGTGGCAGGTATATGGTCTGATTGCTTTCTAGCTCTGGTGAGCTACAAGTTAAGTTTATACCATTGCAAAGTAGAGATTCCCAGCCTTCCAGTAACAAAAACAGTGCTTGCTTTGAGACTCAATTTTTTTTTAAGATATCAGATTTTATTATTCACATTTTATGTAAAAATAAATATTTTGGTTAATTTTTGGAGAATGTAAATTAATTACTTATAATTACACACTCACAACAGGAATACGGATTATCCAGCTATATCGACTGCCTCCTCAGACTCTATGCTACCAGCACTCCGAGCTATCTCCGCGACACCACTGACTTCCTGAAGAAACTTCAAAACATTACTAATCTACCTGAAAATACCAACCTGGCCACCATGGACGTAGAAGCCCTTTACACCAACATTCCCCATGATGACGGATTACAGGCCATCAGGAACACCATCCTCGATGACTGCACTACACACTTGATTACAGAGCTCTGTGACTTTGTCCTCACCCACAACTACTTCCAATTCTAAGACAATTTGTATCTTCAAGTCAGTGGCACAGCCATGGGCACCCGCATGGCACCACAATATGCCAACATCTTTATGGCTGACCTTGAACAATGATTCCTCGGCTCCCGCCCCCTAACACATTTACTTTAATTACGCTACATCAATGACATCTTCATCATATGGACCCACGGAATAGAGACTCTTGAAGAATTTCACAAGGATTTCAACAACTTTCATACCACCATCAACCTCAGCTTGGACCAGTCCACACGGGAAATCCACTTCCTTGATACTACAGTACAATTAAATGATGGACAAATTTCCACCACCCTATTCCGGAAACCTACTGACCGCTACACTTACTTTCATGCCTCTAGCTTCCATTCGAGACACACTTCTCAATCTATTATATACAGCCAAGCCCTAAGATATAACTGAATTTGCTCCGATCCCACAAAGACAAACACCTACAGGATCTATATAGAGCATTCCTAAAACTGAAATACCCACCTGGAGAAGTGCAAAAACAGATTGACAGAGCCAAAAATGTACCCAGAAGTGAACTACTTCAAGAAAGGCCCAAAAGAGAAAACAGAATTCCACTTGTCATTACCTACAGTCCACAGCTTAAACCCCTTCAACACATATTCCACAATCTACAACCTATCTTGGAAAATGATCCCTCACTCTCAGAGGCCTTGAGGGAAAGGCCTATTCTCGCTTATAGACAACCCCCCAACCTGAAACAAATCCTTTCCGGTAACCATGCTACACAGCTACATCATAAGCATCCAGGAACTCAGCCCTGCAATCAGCCCTGGTGCCAACTCTGCCCACATATCTATACAAGCAAATTCATCACCGGAGCCAACCACATCAGCCACCAAATTAGGGGCTCATTTAACTGCACATCCAGTAATGTGATCTGTGCCATTAAATGCCAGCAATGCCCCACTGCAATATGCATTGGACAAATTGGACAATCCCTACAGGAAAAAATTAATGGACACATCAGATATCCGTAAAGGGAACATACAGAAACCTGTTGGTGAACATTTTAATCTACCTGGACACTCATTAAGAGATATCCAAGCTGCTGTTTTGCTACAGACCAATTCCACAAGTCATATACATAGAGAAGGATTGGAACTACAATTCATTCACAAGTTTAATTCTCATGCTAATGGTTTCAATAGAGATACTGGATAGCTGGGACATTATCAAACAAACAATGAAGGTGCCAATGGTTCTTTGGGTCTGTGATAATCTGGTTTTAGTTCTCTTCCTCTCTATTGCTAACTAATGGTTCTTATCTGCCTCTTTATCTATCTAATTTTTGGTGCTAATAGACTATCTGTTGTTTTCCAGTTTTTCCAGTTGCATATATTCTCGGCTTTCCCTTTGATACTTATCTACCCTCTGTCTCTTTGTCTCCCCCCGCCCCCCTTCTTCCCTCATTTATATTGGTTCTGGACATCCAATACTCTGGTCATCTGAAGAAGTGGGCTGTGCCCACGAAAGCTCATGATCCCATCTACATATTTTGTTAGTCTTTCAAGTGCTACCAGACTTTTTGTTGTTTTTTTTTCTGTTTTTCTGAGGCCTGTGCCATTAGACTCATTATAATAAGGTAACCCAATTTTACAAGAAGATTACAATTCAAAGAAATAGTCTCTACAGATTTTCTCTAGAGCAAATTTATGACATAGCTTAAAGGCTTTATCAGGATTTGGTTCGGCTGCTCTGTATACCTCACTCACAGTTTTGCCATTCCTATATAATGTGACCCACCCATGCTCTTGCCAATAAAGCCTTTATGCTATACTATACCATCATGTATTACTTACCCCCTCTTCCCCCCTCCACTCCCCCACATGCACATTTTCTTAGCTAACCCAGTGGAACAAAATGAATGCTGAAATTTGCTTATTTTAAGAATAGTGGCAGTTAGAATAATAACGTCTGTGTGCATTAACTATTTGATATGTCAAAGTTTCCCTTTTTTTTCAACCACACTGGAGCAGAGGTTCTCACCATAATACTCATGTAACTAATAAAGTTGCCATCTTATGAGCCACAGTTGCTAAAAACATGTAAAGGTAGCACATTCCCAGAATATAAAATGAAAGATTTTCAAACTAAATAGGCAGTGTTTGCATCATCAGGAACTGTAAAACAACAAAAACACAAAAAGGGCATTTGCCCTACAGATTAGATGATAATAAGCGTGCATCATCAGAGGACAAATGTTAGGGGAAGCTGGCAGCATGTTATGAATTATGCAAACCACCAAGGAAAAAAACTAATATATTTTCAGCTATGAAACACAAATGCAATACATGAACTAGATGCTGCATTACGACGGATTAAATACACACCAATTTTCTTGTGATATACCTTCAGTAATTTCACAGGAACAACATTTCACCTGAAGGTTCTGTGCTGTAATCTACCAACTTGTCTTCACCTCCCAGCTAATCATATACTAGAGCATAAGGTATTTATTAATTTCATGGATTTTTTTAAAAAAGCTGTAAACTGAAGCAGACTACAGAACAGTTGAGCATATTACTTCATTTTAGAGACCCCCCCCTCCCATGTCATCTGATTTTTGACTGAGCTAAAGCACTGAAAAATTAGACTTCATTTCAGTATGCTAATAGCAATCTATCCAAAACAATGTAATCAAGACCTCATGTGCTCCTATAATTTCATTCTTGACATAAGCCTGACAGCTATTTATTGTTGGAAGGTGTTGGAGGGGAGGTAGAGAGATAAAATTCTTCTAATTTCCCTTCCCCCCAACAAACACAACATCTTTACAGTTTAAAGCAGTAGCTTTGTAAAATACACAAAATAGCAATAATCACGGGGTTTACATATGTCTTAAGCAATCAAAGCAGAGAGTTAACAGAGACACACATTCAGATGTGCCAATCCCCAAACTGGCCACCTCTGATGAGCCAGCTGTGAGCTGCAATTGTCACATTATAATTTAGGCAAAAGCGGGGGTAGGGGGGAAGGCATCAGAATCCACACTGGATGAGCATAATTATTCACAGCAGGATGCTGCAGAATTAATTTAGCCAATCAGAATTATTGTTGGGGGCTGGGTATATGCTACAATGAATATGAAGAAACAGAAAGAAAATGGTGAAGAAGAGATCAGAAAAATGTTACTAACACCTTAATAATATTTGGATTATTCATCACTCAGAATATTTAGAATACAATGAAATGAAAACATAATTGTTATACAAAGGTTTTGGCTCTAATGGGATTTGATTTGGAACCAGAGAAACTGTGAATTTGGTGTGCTGATAAGAAGCTAACAGTCTGAATATTATTAACAAGGCATTGTATAATCTACAACAAGATGAATCTAAACTCTGCAGCAATGTTCCTAGATTCCACATCACTCTAGTGAAGCATATTAGAAATGCTGCAACAGCTCCACTTACATTAAATAATGGAGTAAATATGAAAATGTGTAATATAATCAGCTCAGTAAATCATGTACTCTTTTTATTTTAATTATAAATTCAATTTATTTTATGATGTCCCCACACTTTTCGTTTCCAGCCTGCCACAAATGTTTATACTGATAATGCATAATTGCATTCTAGAAGTTTTAAAGGGGACGCTGGGGGTTTTGGCAGCTGAGGGACAGTTGGAGCCTTTGGCATCTGGGGCAGTAGTTCTGAGACTGTGAAAAACACATTGATCTGTTGTTTCTGCTAAAATAGTCAACAGTGACCAGTTTAACAATATTGACATATAAAGGAGCCACATTAAGATTCAAAGTTAGCACCCCATAAAGATGATTGGGACAGTTGGCCTCTCTCAAAGATATTATTTCAAGCTCTCTGCATACTCTGAAAGGCAAGAGTGGATCACTTTTCAGTCTTCAAGTTTGTTGGGGGGTTTTCCCATAAACATGAATGTCTATTTATACTCTGGTACCAAGAGGAGTGAGTAAGGATGCAAGAAAACCATTCCCATATGAAGAAACAAAGAAAATGGTGAAGAAGAGATCAGAAGGTATGTTAGTTATTCAGCTCCAAATGTTATGTCCAGACTAAATACCACAACTGGACACTTGGGAGCACCAAGAAAGAAAAATAAGGGAAGAATCCTTCTGTTCCAAACTCACAACCTCTGCTATGCGACAGCCCCCTTACAGAAGGTACTCCAACCTAATGACCAGAGAAGTGTCTGTGACCCTAGCATCATCCATTTGCAAGAGAAAGGGACCACAGAATCCACACAGCATCAGAACTTCAGCCCCTATCCCTGCCTTGCTGCAGAAACCATCTATGCATACATGGCACAGAGTGCAGCTCTCCCTTTAAATTCAAAATATATGGAGTGATTATACTGCAAAGTGGCAGCCTTTCCTTCCTTTCCTGCAATTCCGCAGGACTCACGGACGTTAAGTAGTCTAAGAGGGGTAGCCATGTTAGTTTGTAACTAGAAAACTTAAACAACGAATGGTCCTGTAGCACCTTAAAGACTAACCAAAAACTATAGATAGTATCATGGAGCATTTGTGGGCACCACTCAAATTTGTCATCTGAAGAAGTGATACTATGTATAGGTTTTGGTTAGTCTCTGAGGTGCTACAGAACCATTCCTTTTTTTAAGCTTTTTTAGATGTTAAGTAGAGCAAGCAAGACCCGTAAAAGTTAAACAAGTTTGTGTTCCCGGATCCTGGTAATGGTGAGAAAAAGAACAGGAAAGTTGCCAAGATTTTATTTCTGGCAATAATATTTGATTTATGCCACTCTCAGTGAGCACCATTACTTAATTCATAAGGATATAGGGTCTCGTGATGAAAGTAGTATAACTACACATTCTGATTAACGATCACTGCAACAGTAAAATTGGTTACCATAGCAACACAACTGAAATTATACAACAAATGGCCATGGCAGATCAGATAAATTATTGTATGAAACGTCTCTTTTCGGAAACCATTTGGCTTTCTACTACCTTTATATTTAAAAAGATGGGACAATGGGGGTGGGTGAAGTAATATCTTTTGTTGCACCTACATGTGTTGATGAAAAGAGACATGCTTTCAAGCTTACACAGCGCTCTTCTTCAAATCTGGGAGAGGTAGTGAGTGCCACAGCTAAATACAAGGTAGAACGGATTATTTAGCAGAAGGAGCTAACATGTAGGACAAGTCCATTCAGGATGAAGCAGGCAGCTAACACATCTGCAGCCATAGGACATAGGACAGATTGTTGCAATGACCCATAAATCCAGTGTCTTTACTTTAGTTCATGATTTTAAACTCCCAGGCTCATCTTCTGACAGTTTTCTTTGAGGACAAGGAGTGAGCGATATATTTGGAGTGATCATTTTGTGAAAGGTGTTTACCCACTGGGGTAATGGCGTTTTTTACATCTATCATTTTTCCATACGAGTTTATTCAAGGTGGTAGTAGATGTCTTTTTTCACCCACAGAGTTGTTCATTTGGGCATTTAGTGGTACCCCACAAGTTACAGGAACGTGTAGGATTTTCAAAGATTTGTGATGGGAGATTTGATCATTGTGACAATGAAGGTAGGTCTGAGGGTTCTGCATCTGTAATCCTGGCAAGGTCTGAGTTGGTGGCTGCTGGTGGAAATCTACGAGGGAGTTTAGGGCATCTATCCAGGGGATAAAAATATCATTGACATACATCATGTGTATCATTTGTTTCATGGTGCATTTGTCCAGAAATTATTTCTCAAAGTGGCTCATGAGGAGATTCGCATATTGGGGAGCCTTTCTAGTAATCTCGGTTGATCCCATGACTTGGACAAAGTGTTTGCTGTTGAATATAAAGTTGTTATGGGTGAGGAAGAAAGGGATGAGTTTAGCAATGTGCTTGAGGTGGATATATGAATGTTGTCCAGTGTCTGACACCTACCGAGGCAGGTAGCAATGCCCTCATTATGAGGGAAGCTGGTGTATAAGAAAGTGACACCTATGATGGCAAGGAGGAAAGTGGCCCTTTCTCTGGTGGAAGAGTCAGAGTATTCCTTCAGTAACAATGCCATGGCTTAACAAGATGGGACTATCTCCGTTCCCTTGTTATGTATCTTGGAAGGATGTTGGAGGTCCAGCAGGAGAGTTGTGGGGGTGAGGTGGTACCTTTTCTCTCAGAGTTGTTTCAAGAAGGATTTAATGATACCCTTAAGTTCCTCGGTGAATTAAGGTGTGGGGTCTTCTTTGAGTTCTTCATACTAGATGGTGCCAGAGAATTGACAGCTGGCCTCGCTGACATAATAATAATGCTCAGGCACTATGATGAAGCCCCCTTTGTCTGTTAGGGTACATCTACATTAGCCCCCTAGTTCGAACTAGGAAGGCTAATGCGGGTGACCGAAATTGCAAATGAAGCTCAGGTTTTAAATATCACGTGCTTCATTAGCATATTCCTGAGAGGTCGCCATTTTGGAAACTGACTAGCCCAGAATAACTGCCCGCGTCTACACACAGCAGTGAAACGGGAGTTCGAAGTAAACCCCTAACTTGAATTAGCTGTTACTCCTCGTGGAATGAGGTTTAACAGCTAATTCAAGTTAAGGGGTTTACTTCCAACTCCCGTTTCACTGCCACGTGTATACACACACAGTTATTCCGGGCTAGTCAGTTTCCAAAATGGCGACCGCCCGAGAACATGCTAATGAAGCGCGGGATATTTAAATCCTGTGCTTCATTTGCAATTTCAGTCGCCCTCATTAGCCTCCATAGTTCTAACTAGGGGGCTAGTGTAGACGTACCCCCAGTGTGATCTCTATCTAACAATTAGATTTCCAGGACTGTGTAGCAGTCCCCTTGACAGAGAAGAGATTATGGTAGATGTGATGTTTGTTAAAGAGGAATGAAATGATCAAGTGCATGGTTTCGGCTTATGACTGTTCAGAGGGTTGAGTACTTGTGCATGGTGTCATCTTTGTTGTGAATTCTTTAAGGTGGAAGCAGTGAAATAATTTTTATAGGTTCTAGGATCATGCATAGGTGGGAGGGTCCCAGAACTTGGGCTCCAGTCTGAACCCAGAAATCAATACAGCAATGAAACGGCCCTGCAGCCTGAGCTTCACAAGACCAAGTCAGCTGGCACAGGCTAGCCAGAGATGCCTAGTTGCCAGGGAGACATACTTATAATCTCCTTGAGATAAAGACATAAGACTTTACACTTGTGCAGTGAAGTTGCATTGGCTCAATGGAATGAGTCTCCATGTGAGAAGGAAACTTTTAGAGGAGAAATGCCTCTACTGTATCTCATGTTGAGAATCAGCTTCTGGATCTGAAACTCACTCGCTGCACCGTGCAAGTTTATTATCAAAATGAATAAATCTCTCCAAAAACTTGGAACACGTATATATTGACAGATAATCCAAAGGAAGTGATCATCAGTTTAGTGAGGATCATCTTGAAAGCCATGACATAAGAGTTTCAATAAAACAAAACTTCAATTCAAATACCAGAATGTGGCAAATATAATCTTTTCATTCTTCCTAATACAAATTGAGGGAGTGTGCTCTATGAAGTTAGTAATCCAGATCAACATAGATGTGGGATGCATCAACATAATTCATATTAATTTACTTACCAATCTCTGAAAAAATGTCCCTGTTGAAATCACTGACATTTGCCCTTGGAGAGTTTGAGAGTCTCAAGAGATTTAATCATGCTTCAGTCTCCTCCACTTTTGTCTATTTTACCTCTTTCTTCCATCAAAGGTCCATCCTGCAAATCTCCAATCCTATTTCATCAACATCCACTTCCTCTGCTCTTGCTCTCAACTTTGATAAAAACCCAATGACCAGGCTGACTTCTCCCACTATGAGTTCATTCTCTAACTCTTTCAGGTGTGCCATCTGCCTTGCTAAATAACTTCTACTTCTAAATTTAACTGAAACCCATGCCCACCACCCCCTACTGCTTTTTCACTACCTTTGACTCACTCATTAAACTCTCCACTCCTGCTCCCACTTCTCTCTCTGTACAGGATCTTGTCAATTTCCCCCAAAGAAACAACTATGTAAAAACCAGTCTTTTCCCTCCCCTTCGCTCAACTTTCCTTCTGCCTTTCTCTCCTACAGTTCTCACTACCTTTTCACATCTATTCTCCTCATCTAATCCCTCCACTTGCCCCAGTAACCCCATCCAATCTTATCTCTTGATTTTCCTTTAGACCACTATCATATCCTCCCTTACTCTTCTCCCCGTAACCCCTCACTCTCCTCTGGCTCCTTTCCCTCACAATACAAACATGCTGTGTCTTTCTCCTCCTTTAAACAAATGTTTTTGAAACAACTTGACTTCAACTACTACTGCATCTCCCTTTCATCTCCAAGTACATGAAATGTGTTGTCTGCAATTCCTGTCTGGTATTCATCTCCTGCAAGTCCATCCTACTCCCTTCCCTCTCCAATCTTGCTTCCACCCCTTGCATGCCAATGAAACTGCCCCTGCCAAAGTCTCTAATGACCTCTTGTTAACTACAACTCAAATCCAGCATTCCATCCTCATTCTTCTTGACCGGTCTGCCATCACTGACACTATCAAACAGGCTCTTCTTGACTATTATTCTCCCTTGGCTTCAGTGGCTCTGTCTCCTGGCTCTCCTCCTACCTTCTTCAGAGGAGCCTCCTCTCATCCATCCCCCACCTTTCTGTGGGCTGCCCAAAGGGCTCTGTCCTTAGTCTCTGTCAGGATCCTAACAAGCGCAGTCAGATACAAGGGTCAGATCAGAATCAAACTGGAAGCTAGAAGTAAGTGGAAGAGTTCATAGTCAGGTTCCAGGTCAGGGTCAATATAAAGAGCCAGAGGCCATGTTGGGTTTCAGGATCTACATCAAGAAGTGAAATCCACATCAGACTGTTGCAGTTACAGGAGACCCACACAGTTGTCTGGATGTTTCCTGGAATTCTCCTTGGGTGTCTATAAAGTGGGAAGCCAATCAAAAGTTGTGAGGCTCCTGCTTATCACCTCGTGGAACGAGGTGTACCGGTAGTTCGAATTAGAGAGCCTAATTCGAACTACCTACTCCGTGCCGCGTGTAGCCGCGGGCACGGAGTCCACACTAACGGGGATTTTAAAATGGCGGCGCCCGGCAAGATGCAAATGATGCCCGGGATATTTAAATCCCGGGCTTCATTTGCAACTTCGAATGCCTACATTAGCCACCCTAGTTCGAACTAGGGTGGCAGTGTAGACATACCCATAGAGATGTCATATGTCTTGTAGTTCTGCAGGCTATCATCCTAGATCTGTAGGGTCTTAGAGTTCTCTAACATACTCCTTCTACAAAGATACAAAGCTGTGTGTATTTGTTCAGGCAACATACTTTAACATAAATCTAATTAGGAGTTATTTAGAAGTCTTGACACTTGGTATATAAAAATATTAAAAGTGAAAACAAAACTGTACACATTAGATAATGTTGTGGCAATAATCTATATCCCTTGTCTTTCTTCTAAATCTTCTCCATCTCCACCCTGAGGAAACAAAATTAAAAGAGCAACTATTCATACACTCCAGGTGCTCTTAACACAGATTAAAACAGAACACATCTCAAAAAGTTCCTTTCATTATGGCTCCAAAGCACACTCTTCACAAAATTCCTAAGTCTGCTATAAACAGAAGTTCATCTACTTCCAAAACTACTAATGCAACCAACTAATTGAAATCCCCAAATTACCATAGTTAAAGAAAAATGCAGGACAATGTAGTACTTTAAAGACTAACAAGATGGTTTATTAGATGATGAGCTTTCGTGGGCCAGACCCACTTCCTCAGATCAAATAGTGGAAGAAAATAGTCACAACCATATATACCAAAGGATACAATTTAAAAAAATGAACACATATGAAAAGGACAAATCACATTTCAGAACAGGAGGGGGATGCAGGGGGGGGGGAGGAAGGAAGGTAACCATGTTAAATAGTTAAAGAAGGCTAACAGATAAAGGCTGAAGTTTACTCCCAATGAAATCAGCAGCAAAACTTACATTGACTTTCATAAAATCATAGAATACTAGAACTGGAAGGGACCTTGAGAAATCATCATGTCCAGTACTCCACCCTCACAGCAGGACCAAGCACCATTTAGATCATCCTTGACAGATGTCTGTCTAACCTGCTCTTAAATATCTCCAGAGATGGAGATTCTACAACCTCCCCAGGCAATTTATTCCAGTGTTTAACCACTCTGATCGTTAGGAAGTTTTTCCTAATGTCCAATCTAAACCTCCCTTGCTGCAATTTAAGTCCATTGCTTCTTGTTCTATCCTCAGAAGCCAAGGAGAATGATTTTTTATCCTTCTCCTTGTAACACTCTTTTAGATACTTGACTTTGAGAGAGTAGGATTGAGACCTATTTTTTAAGCATTGTCATCATTGGAGGGATTTATGCTGCTCCCACTGGGAGCTTTTAAAATCACTGCTGCACTTGGATTTCTTAAATAAAAGAAATTTTGGACCAAGAAGGTAATAATTCTGAGACTTTGGGGGCAGAGCCTAAAACCACAGTGAATCATAAGATGAGGCCAAAAGTAAATATTCATATCTGGCAGGGTTAAAAAATAAGCAGATAACATTCAAGACATCCTCAGTTGACAGTGGAAAAGAGAAGGCTGACAAATTTGAATGCCTATCCAACAAAAATGAAAAATAAAAAATCATACAATCATATTCCTACACATATATGTTTATTGGTTTAATAAGTACATTGAGGATATTAGAGAAGGGGTTCTGTAACCAAATTCTCAAAATGTGCATTGTAATATAAAACCCCAGAGAAAAATAGGAATTTCGTCTTGAGAGTGAAAAAAAATTCTTAAAGCTATCTTCCAGAGAAACAAAAATTAATATTCAGTACAGAGTAGCTAAGAGCAAAGGTTAAGTATCATGTAAGAAGACTAATTTAATTTTTTTTCTAATGAAAGTGAAAAAAAATAGTGTTGAGAACATAATAGACCTGGAATACAGATGCCTACAATAAAACATCATAATTCTTCACATAATGTGTGTGTAAATGTACTTTTTTTCCTACAAGTACCATGGCATAAACCTCAGGAAAAAACACAAGTTTAATTTAATATTAAAAAATTTAGATCACCATGAGTAAAGAGACTGCCTGAAGATGTCTATTTCATAAAAGGTATTTCCCAAACAAAAAATTCCTCCCAGGATTGTGGGAGTGAAGAATTGAGATAATCATGCACTCAACAAAACAGGGCATGCTTACTAGTAAAGGCAATGCAATTCTTGCTATAAAATAAATCTGGCCATTTATAAACATTTATAGCTCCAAAAGATATTGAAAACTGTAAGATAAAGCAAGAGCAGAGGGAATATTATAAAAGCAGTAGAAGGATGGAGAACATTTTCTATGTGCAAAAATTTAAGTAGAAAATTAAGGTGTCTCATTAACAAAAGGCACAAGATAATCTTCCCAGAATTAAAACAAAATCCTATAATACAACGAACAATGGCTACGTCTTCACTTGGAGCTTGGGGCGTGATTCCCAAACCATGTTATCATATTCACACAAGTCCTCATCATGCTATATACACTTGAGAGTACACACTTGAGGTAGCCAGAGTCCATATTACTATGACTACCCTGGGAATGGGCAACAGGGAATGGATCATGGGAGGATTTCCTGTTCTGTTCATTTCTTTTTGGGAGACGTGGCACTGGCCACAGTCAGAAGACAGCATGCTGGGCTAGATGAACCTTTGGTCTGACCCAGTGTGGCTGCTCTGATATACTTATGTTCTACACTACTATCTATAGCATAATAGCTTGATGTGAGCTAGCTTGAGTATGTCTCCTCAAACTGGGAACTATACTCCTGGCTCCAAATGAAGCATGAACTTCATCATGGGTCACTTTTTCTCATATTCAGTGTTACAAACCTACATAAACTCCCAACTGGTATAAGCAAGAGCAGAATCAGACTTGTAAGGGTATGTTTACACTGAAACTAAGCCCAATTATGTGGGATCTGGGCTCTCACACAGCATTTCCTACCCTATGCTTGAGCATTTAAACTGCACTATAAACCTGGATTATATAAATCTGGGTTTACTATTGCTAGACCTGGTCTCACAGCTTTACTTGTTCTGTTCAGTGCCTCTAGGGCACCTGGCATTGGCCACTGTCAAAAGACAGGATACTGGGCTAGATGGACCTTTCATCTGACCCAATATAGCTAATCTCAAATTCTTATGTAATAATGTATCCATACTGTACTACGCAAACCACCTAATTTGGGTCGTAGGCTTGATCTGTGTCCACACTGCAAAAAGACAAGGTTTGGACCTGAGTCACAGTGGGACTCAGACTCTCACCCACCTCCCTGTAATCTACAAGTGCCTGCTGACCTCAGTCAGACTGATTTTTTGTGTACAGAAGTTGGGTGTGGGCTCAAACATGAATCAGATCTTAATGTGGAGGGGAAGGCCAAATCTTGAGGATCTCACACAGTATTTACTCAGGTCCTAGTGGCCATGGAAGACCACGGGTTATTTCTTATGTTAGAATTTGCAGATACAGGGCATAGCGCTCTCTCAAAACAAAATCAAGCCTAACTCCACTGAAGTTACACCACTGTAAACCTGTGTGAGAGGAGAATGGAGCCCATCTTCTGAATATCCCATTTATCTGCCACTTTTTTTACTTCTGATAAAGCAATAATCCTACCCCACATGCTTGTGATCTCATATCTCAGTATATGTAATAGTATCTACACGAGTCTTTAAAAATCCTCTCTTTCACCAGATCTGTAAGTCCAAAACCATATAAGCACATCTAGGACCAAGTTTTCCACTCAACTGCTTTTATTACGGCAGTAATCTATTACTTTCTTCCTATGACAATTCATTAGTCTATTGCGGTTTCAAAACATATTACTAATACTACTAATACGAGCAATATTAGTCTATTGCTGTTTCCTCTTCTGACTGCAACTCCTTGGAACACTTTTCTAATTCTCATTTCTTCACTCTTTGTGATTTTAAATCCCAGGTCAAAAACCTTATTCTTTTTCTCTTCTTAGTGATAATTTCTCTGATGATAGGATGCCTCTTTTCGTTTAATAAACACAGAGCCTGATTCACTCCTGTGTTACTCCAGCTTTATGACACATAATTCAATGGAAACTCCAATGCGAAGAGAAATATTTGCAATTAGTTCAGTGGAAGCTCAAACAAACCACTGTAGCATATTGCAGAAATGTTAACCTTTAGAAAGGAAATCAATCCTTGTACTGATTTGTATCATTTAACCGCTGTTATGTATAGGTTCCTAGAATTGACACTGCTGAATAAGAAATGTCTGTCTTATCATGCCCCTGCAACATAACTTTTTAAAGGTGTTAATTATAACTTTTTTATTATAGTAATGATAGCAGACACCAGTAACTGTAGAAAAAACCCTTAGTCATGGCTTCTTTACACACACACACACACACACACACACACACAAAAGTAAGCTGATACTAGTTCAGAGACTCATTGGACAGCTCTTTTGTTACTGCAGAAAGAAACTGACAGTGTTGATTACACAAACGTACCTTGCAATGCCTTTGAAAGCTTAAAGAGAAACTGTCAGTTCCAAAAGTAGCATCAAAAATCTTCCACTATTTTCAAAAGCATGGTATCAATTCACCCACAAAAATACAGGAAAATGGCTTGAAAACCCTTTGAAGACTCAGAGCAATCACAACAACAAAAACCCACAATTTTTTCAGTGCTTTTCAAGTGACATATACAAGATCCAATGGTCCAGAAGTCAAAATGTTACAACTACATAGTGTACCATGATGAACCCTCAGGGTGCCTACCTTAACACAACAAAAGTTTGCATAAATGACTTTGATGGAACAAGTATTTTCTATTCTATGAAGAATATGAAGTTACAAAAGGTGTCAAAACTACTGTGAAGACAATTCTGATGATATCTTCGATGGAATAAGACACCAAGCTCTTAGTCAAAATTTTTCTATCCTATTCATGAGACAGAAAATGTGTTTGGTAGGAAGAATAGTAAAGAATATTACTCAACTGACAGAGAAAGATCTTGTCCAGTGATTTGGGCCATAAAGGGTACATCTAAACTACATGCCTCCGTCGACGGAGGCATATAGATTTGTGTATTCGAAAAAGGGAAATGAAACGGTGATTAAAATAATCGCCACTTCATTTAAATTTACACGGCTGCCGCACTGAGCCGACAAACAGCTGATCAGCTGTTTGTCGGCTCAGCACACTAGACTGGACGCTCCCTTGCCGACATCAAAGCCCTTTGTCGGCAGCCCCAGTAAACTTCATCCCACGAGGAATAACGGGGCTGCTGACAAAGGGCTTTGATGTCGGCAGGAGAGCGTCCAGACTAGCGCGCTGAGCCGACAAACAGCTGATCAGCTGTTTGTCGGCTCAGCGCAGCAGCCGTGTAAATTTAAATGAAGCGGCGATTATTTAAATCGCCGCTTCATTTCCCTTTGCCTATCTGTCTAATCTACATGCCTCCGTCGACGGAGGCATGTATTCTAGATACAGCCATAGTGTTTATCATCATGAAAACTGCAATAATCTCATTTATAAGTCAATTGTGTAGACCGCACACACAAGGGGAGGAGACAATAGAAAAACAAAAAACAAAGGATTCTAAACACAGAGTGTTGTGCTGAATCCTCTCCATAGTTAAAATCTTAAATTAGCCAAACTTAAAGATAACAGGGTGTCATTTTAATCTAGAAACATTGGGCCTGATTCTCTTCTCACATATTATACACAGAAGCACATTGGTAGAGATTTTCAAAGCAAACTATGGGGTTTAGATCCCCTTGACAACTCTGAAAAAGTTGACTTCATTAAGTCACTTTTTTTTATCCACTCAAACTAATCTGAAGAAGTGGGTTTTGCCCACGAATGCGCTTGATACTATATATATTTTTGATAGTTTCTAAGCCCTGATCTACACTAGGACTTTATTTTGAAATAACGCCCCCTTAGGTCGAATTTATAAGTGAAGCATCCACACTACAAGCCCATTATTTAAAATAGCAGGCCAACTTAATTTGTGGATTCACAAAGGGCAAGTCGTGCCTGACCAATCTGATTAGCTTTTATGATGAGGTAACTGGCTCTGTGAATATGGGAAAGTCAGTGGATGTGATATACCTTGATTTCAGCAAAACTTTTGATATGGTCTCCCACAATATTCTTGCCAGCAAGTTAAGGGAGTATGGATTGGATAAATGGACTGTAAGATGGACAGAAAGCTGGCTAGACTGTCGGGCCCAATGGGTAGTAATCAACGGCTCGATGTCAGGTTGACGGTTGGTTTCTAGCGGAGTGCCCCAAGGATCGATTCTAGGGACAGTTTTGTTCAACATTTTTATCAATGACCTAGATGAGGGTATGGATTACTCCCTCAGCAAGTTTGCGGATGACACTATGCTAGAGAGAGAGGTACATACACTGGAAGACAGAGATAGGGTCCAGAGTGATCTGGACAGATTAGAGGATTGGGGCAAAAGAAATCTGATGAGGTTCAACAAGGACAAGTCCTGCACTTGGGACGGAAGAATCCCAAGCATTGTTACAGGCTGGGGAACGAATGGCTAAGTAGCAGTTCTGCAGAAAAGCACCTAGGCATTACAATGGATGAGAAGCTGGATGAGAGCCAACAGTGTGCCCTTGTAGCAAAGAAGGCTAATAGCATATTAGGGTGTATTAGGAGGAGCATTGCCAGCAGATCCAGAGAAGTGATTATCCCCCTTTTTTAGGCTCTGGTAAGGCCACACCTGGAGTATTGTGTCCAGTTCTGGGCCCCCCTCTATAGAAAGGACGTGGATGCATTGGAAAGGGTCCAGCAGATGGCGACCAAAGTGATTAGGGGGCTGGAGCACATGACCTATGAGGAGAGACTGAGGGATTTGGGTTTGTTTAGTCTGCGGAAGAGAAGAGTGAGGGGGGATTTGATAGCAGCCTTCAATTTCCTGAAGGGCGGTTCCAAAGAGGCTGGAGAGAGGCTGTTCACAGTGGTGACAGATGGCAGAACAAGGAGCAATTGTCTCAAGTTACAGTGGGCGAGGTCTAGGTTGGACATTAGAAAAACTATTTCACTAGGAAGGTGGTGAAGTACAGGAATGAGTTACCTAGGGAGGTGGTGGAATCTCCATCCCTGGACGTTTTTAACTCCCAGCTTAACAGGGCCCTGGCTGGGTTCATTTAGTTGGGATTGGTCCTACCTTGGGTAGGGGGCTGGACTTGATGACCTCCCGAAGTCTCTTCCAGCTCTATGATTCTATGAAATCTGTACTCCTATATTTAACCAGGAATAACGCTAATTCCAAAATCGTTATTTTGAAATTAACAGTAGTGTGGATGCTCCAGTGCCACTATTTTAAAATAACTACTTCCCAAAGTAACTCAAATTAATTACTCCCCAGTGCTTCCTGGGGCTCTAAGTCAAACATAGCATGTCCACATTAACGGAGCCTGCCTCGGACTAATTTCAATGCTTCCCCATAGTGAGGATATGCTATTTCAAATGTGTTAAATCGGGAGTAATTTAGTAATTTCAAAAAAGTTTCCTAGAGTAAACATGGCCTAAGGCGCCACAGGACTCCTTGTTGTTTTTAAAATTACAGAGTAACATGGCTATACCTCTGAGATTTCATTTGTGTTATCCCTGATTTATACTACTTTTAAATCCAAAACACTGCATTAAAATAAAGTTGCAAAGTCAAGCACTCAAAAGTTAGGCAATGCCAGAATTAAGATTGACTATGAAACTTTATTTTCCCCCTTGTGCATATGTTTTATGAAAGTCTTTAAATTACATGACCGTATGCTATTTTTCTCGACAGGAATCCTGCCCCCATTCAGTGAATGGACACTTATTTGATATATCTCCTTATTCAAGGTGTGACCCCAGACAGTATTGAACCTACACTATCCAAGCCTTGCACTGCATACACAATTATTACTTTCCTCATGGACATCTCTGTGGAGCTCAGTTTTATATTATTTGAATGATTCACAAGCAAGTTTCACAAGTTTTTAGTTGTCTGATGAAGTGGGTTTTACCCACAAAAGCTCATGATCCTATATATTTGTTAGTTTCTAAGGTGCCACGGGACTGCTCATTGTTTTTAAAGGCACAGACTAACATGGCTACCCCTCTGAGACTTTTCACAAGCAATTGTTCATTTACCTTCACAACCCATGGATCCATCTCTGCCTCCCTCCCCATTCATCTGTCTCCTAACTGGATGCCAACAGAGGGAGAACTAAGAGACAGTCTACACTAACCACTGCCATTGACCTACTTTGTCCTGGTGGCATACCAGCATCAACGGGAGAGCACTCAGATCAATTTATCATGTCTAAAGTCAGTGGATCAATCCCCACAGCGCTGATCCCTCCAGGCGTAGTGGAGACAAGGCCTTTGGGTGCTCTGTACCACAGTAGCCCACATCAGCCAAGAACAGCAAATGCAGGGAATGTTTTTCTCATTCCCTGCATCATTTGGCTGCAGCATACTCATTGCAGAGACGTCTAAGAATTTAGCTGCCAAGCTCTATCAAGTCTCTTCTGAGCATGTGCAACGTGAGAGGCTCATCACTTGGCTACATTTGGCTCTCTTTTGACAGTAATCAGAAAAGGCAGCTCCCTAATATAAAGCAACCCCCCTCCCAAATTTCAAATCCTTGCTCCAAAGTATGGACATGCTAACGCTTCTCAGTACATGATTGCAAGGCTTTTTTAACATGGGCAAAGCAATGTATTTTCCCTTCATTTCATTCTCAGAAACAGTTGTCTCATAAAACAGAGTCTCATAATGGAAACAGCTATGCAACCTTAACCATACACAGCACTACCAACTCTACCTGTATGTCAAGGGGAAAAACAGCCCTTTCCTTGATGTCATGGGAAATTGTTGTTGAAAGCAAGCTCTGAGAAGTGATGTGATCTCAATCCTTTGGCACTAAAACTGCTGATGAGGTGTTACCAGGTAAGGCTAAATTTTTAACAGGCCATGGTTGCCACTGCATTTGGACACTTCTGAGATACACTTGAAGATATGGGCAGTAGCAGCAGCACCATTACTGACCATCATCAGCATCATCCTGGTTGCCACAACTCCTCCATAACGGGACTGAGGAATCTACCACTATGCCTCTGAGCCTTTTTCTGATTCTGAAAGAAGATCTGACCTAAGTGAAGAAAGGAATCAAATAACATGGCCATTTACACAGTGGAGCGGAAACATTTTTAAAAGTGGGGGTGCTGAGCTCCCTTACTCCTGTAAACCCCCAGCTGAGGGGGTCCAAGTCTGCTTTTCTGAAGTCCAAGTGTGTATTTTGCTACTCTCCTTACTTCCTTTGGTCAGGATCCTGAAATCTACCATCTCATGATCACTGCTTCCCAGGTTGTCACCCACCTCTACTTTCCCTACTAGTTCCTCCCTCTTTGTGAACAGAAGGTCAAGTTGCGCATGGCCCCTAGGCGGTTCCTTCAGCACTTGTACCAAGAAGTTATCTCCAACATTCTCCAAAAACTTCCTGGATTGTCTGTGTACTGCTGTATTGGTCTCCCAAGAGATGTAAGGGTGATTAAAGTCCCCCATGAGAACCAGAGCCTGTGACCTGCAAGCTTCTCTCAGTTGTCTAAAGAAAGCCTCATCTACCTCATCCACATGATCCGGTGGTCTATAGCAGATACCAACCACATCATCACCCCTGTTGCTTCCACCTCTAAATGTAATCCATAGACTCTCAACAGGCTTGTCTCCCTGGAGCTCCGAGCAATCATACTGCTCTCTGTAACTCTGGATCCAGGAATGAGGAACTGGTTTGTGTATCATGCCCTGTATCTGTGGTCTTCAAGTAACTGAACTGCAAGCAACAGACAAAAAACACATTCCATCTTGTAGTGACTTGAAAAATATATCCAGCATCTTCCAGCCCAAAGGCTAAGCGCACTAGCCAGGGTGAAAAACTGCCTGTGCCACCCAACCAAAACCATGACCACTGTAACTTAAAGGAATACACTAGCTTTGTACTGTCCACTGTAAACTGCATTTATCTGTAACATGCATCCTCAGTACATAGTTGGACATTTTTTCTTTAAACCCATAAAACCTAGAGATGCTTTGTTAAAATAAGAGCTTAATTTCCTCAGAAGATGATGCCCATTATCCAGAATAACTTTCTAGTGCATGTGGAAGAGCGGGAAAGTGGATAGTTTTCAGGATGTTAATAAGAGGAAGCAAAGCTCATTACTGGAAAACTGTACATTAGCTCTTTCATGACAATGTTTAATCATCTTCCCACCTAATCTGCAGGAAAGTAATGTTTTCAAGACTGGTAACCACCACATCAGTCTTGAGAGGAACATTTCCAAAATAGCATGTAAGGTTATCAGAGGTGTATGCGCGACACAACAACACTCAACTGCAAGTAGCAGAAGGTGTCTGATGAACTGTTATCCAGGATGCTGTCACACGAAGTTAGTAAAGCTCCCTCTGCTGACCATTTACCAGGCTGCTGGGTTGGGTCCCAACATGGTAGATTTATGGGCTCTTAAGCTTCCCTGAGTCTCAATAGGCTGTCTCTCCCTTGTCTTCTCTGGCACACTTGCTTGGTATTGACTGTGTCTGTTACCCCTTCACAGAAATGAGATAATGCAGTTCAGCTGCCCCAAGGCCAGAATTAGTGTTGATTCTGCAAGATTTCACAGTAGTTTATGCTCATCTTTTCCCAGAACTCCAATCTCGTAGGCACTGAGTTTGCAGTTTAAATCTTCAGCAGCATGTGATACATAAAGCAAATAGATACACACAGGTTTGGTAAAGGTTTCTAAACATAATTACTTTTTACTTAGATGGCAGAGAAGATGTTTGGATTCAGTGGTAACAAAAGCCACACTCATTTTCCAGCATGAGTTTGCACACTACTTTGGAGCATTCTCAGGGTGTATGTCAGTCTACTGGGAAGTCCAGGATACACTCCTCATGCACCTGGCATCTCCTCTGAAACATGGACTTTCTGGCTTTGACATTGGCAGGTCACATGGTTGAACAGGCTCCCTCTGCTACAAAAAGTATGCTCTTTTCAATCTCTTTCCTGACTCTTGTGTGTCTTTAGGAGACTTCTTGACTACCCAGTCTTGGTCATTTAAAGGCTAGTGCCAACATCACGGTTCTGTGTCCTCCTGTTTGGGGACTGTCTACTTTCCAAAAATCTAGTCCTCTCTAGACAAATTGGAGAATACTGGTTTTAGTTTTCAGTTGTTCTCCCCAGGTAAAATCTATCCATATACTGATTTTTAAGAACTATCTGCCAATTTAGAAATAGACGTGTCAGTTGTCAAACTCAGAGAACATATGTATTTGGATTTCACAGTGGTCCACCCTGAATGCAATACTAGTCAACATTTTCATTAATGACTTTCATAATGGTAGAGAATGTGGTTATAAAATCTCTGGATAATGCCAAAGTGGGAGGGGTTGCTAGCACATTGGTGGACAGGATTAGAATTCAAAATAACCTTCGAGAATTGGTCTGAAATCCACAAGATAAAATTCAGTAAAAGCAAATGCAAAGTATTACCCTTAAAAGGGAAAAATCAAATGCCCAATTACAAAATGGGAAATAACTGACCAGATGGTAGTACCGTTGTAAAGAATTTAGGGGCTATACTGGATCACAAACTGAACATAAGCCACCAAACTGATGTAGCTAAAAAAACCCTCTTAATATAGTTATAGGGTGTTTTAACAGGAGTGTTGTATAAAAGACACTAAGGATATTTACCTCCCCTATTTAGCACTGGTGAGGGCTCAATTGGCAAATTGCATCCAGTTTGGAGGGCCCAATTTTTGAAAGATATGGACAAAGAAGAAGAATAAAGAATACAAGCTGTAGAAAACCTGACCTATGAGACAAGAATTATAAAAGTGGGAATGCTTAATGTTGAGGAAAAGAAGATTGATTAGGGGACCTTATCATAGTCTTCAAATATAAGGGCTGATATCAAGCCTATGGTGATCAATTGTTCTTATCAACTGACAGCAGAACAAAAAGCAATTGGCTCCATCTAAAATAAACAAGATTTAGGTTAGATATCGAGGAAATCTTCTAACTATAAGAATAACTGCAGGCCGAATCCAGCCTGCCACACATTTGGATCTGGCCTGCCACGATCCTCTGGGCTGTTAATGTCCTGCAGCCCAGCAGGACCCTTAGGCAGGTTCCCTGGTGGTCACGGCTCCACATGCCACTCAAAGCAGCTGGATGCTGAGGCAAGCATGTATCTCTGGATATAGCCAGGATGGGTAGGAATGGTAACCCTAGCCTCTGTTCTCTGGAGGTGGGTATAGGGTTGCCAGATGGTTGAAACAAAAATACTAAACACCCTCCCCCCCCCAAAAAAAAAAAACACTGGAGAAAAAATTCTGTTGAAGGGGAAAAAAAAGTGGGGACGGGGACCAAAGTTGTTTGGTCTCAGGTGTCCGGTATTCTCTGAAATTTTTTACCGGGCAGGAGGCGAAAATACCCGACTGTGTGGGTGAATACCGGACACCTGGCAACCCTAGGTGGGTGACAGGGGAGGGATCCCGTGAGGATTACCTGTTGTGTCCCCTCCCTCTGGGGCATCTGTTATTGGCTACAGTCGGCAGACAGGATACTGGGCTGGATGGACCGTTGGTCTGACTCAATATGGCCATTCTTATATTCTGCATGGCACGCCCCTTGCGGGGAAGGGGGTCTCTGCACACTACCCTTGCCCCCAGCACAATAGGAGCTGCAGGGGAAATGCCTGCAGGCACAGGCAGCACATGAAGACCAATGGACATGGTAGGCAGAGACACATGCTTGCCCCAGAAGCCACTCTGAGTTAGATGAAGTTATAGATAGATTCACCAGAAGTGCTCAAGAAGTTTCTAGCTATGCCTAAAACTAGGGACAAATTGTGCTATTTTGGCACCTACTTCCACTAGGACTGCTCTAGAATTCTATCCCTGACACAGGAACTCGGAGAGAGGCTGTAGGTCAAAATTGTGATTTGGGTCTTGAGAAGATTATTGTGTGTGGGACTTGCCTGTCCATTACAATGGTACAAACTTCTTCCGCTGATATACTGGGCTCTCAGAATGAGCCAGGCCATGACTCTCTGCCCTCCACAATCTCTCTAGATTGACATGAAGACCTAGCAGCTGAAAAGAGCAGTTTCTCTGCTCCCTGAAATGATTACAAAAATCCTGTGCATTGGACTGTAAACAATCAATAAAATCAACAGTTATCGGACTGAGCCTAATCTTACATGTACAGGCTTGAATATTGCCAACTATCTGATTAAAATCAGCTACTTCAGATGCTTATGCATCGCTGTAAGGTAGGGGGGTTAAAAAGCTATGCAGTAATGTATCTGCCTGTAGCGCAGAGTTGATTTTTAAATTAACTTGTCATTTTTAAAGAAATGACAAATGGTAGTTTATGCTGTTATTTTAGCATGTAGTGACTGGTGTATCAAAACAAATGTTCACTTCCTGTCTAAACAACAAAATAATTTTTTTCCTACAACATAAATCTATTGCCTTATTTTTACATTACTACTTCTCAAAATTACGTTATGAATTATTCATGGAGTCCAATTTAATTCATTTACTTATACTGAAGTTGCATCTGATCTAAAAAGTGTTTCATGTTTTGGATTTTGGGGTTTTTTTTAAGCATGTAACATATCCAAAATGAAAAATCTTCTTTACAATTGACTACAAGGGTACATCTAGACTACAGGCTTTTTTCGACAGACGTTTTGTCGACAGATACTGTCAACAAAGCTTCTGTCGACAAAGAGTGTCTAGACTACATCCAGTTCTGTCGATAGAGAAAAATCGCTTTGTCGATATGACAGTGTAGACGCAAAGGACAGTGTAGATGCAATAACACGTTCTGTCGACATGACTCTGTTGACAGAACTCTGTTGACAAAAGGTGTTATTCCTTGTAGAATGAGGGGGTACGTCTACACTACATGGCTCCATCGACGGAGCCATGTAGATTTGTTTATTGAGCAAAGGGAAATGAAGCAGCGATTTAAATAATCACCGCTTCATTTAAATTTACATGGCTGCCGCGCTGAGCCGACAAACAGCTGATCAGCTGTTTGTCGGCTCAGTGCGCTAGTCTGGATGCGCCCCTGCCGACATCAAAGCCCTTCGTCGACAGCCCCGGTAAACCTCATCCCACGAGGAATAACGGGGCTGCCGACAAAGGGCTTTGATGTCAGCTGGGGAGCGTCCAGACTAGCGCGCTGAGCCGACAAACAGCTGATCAGCTGTTTGTCAGCTCAGCGCGGCAGCCATGTAAATTTAAATGAAGCGGCGATTATTTAAATCGCCGCTTCATTTCCCTTTGCCTACAACCCTAATCTACATGGCTCCGTCGATGGAGCCATGTAGTCCAGACACAGCCAGGTTTACTGCCATCGACAAAACTGCTGAGTTCTGTCAACGTTATGTCGACAAAACTCGGCAGTAGTCTAGACGCAGGCATAGTTTTGTCGAAAAAGTCCACTTTTGTCGACAAAACCCTGTTGTCTAGACACACCCCAAGAGTGCAATGCATTAATGTTTTTCTGTCAATAAGTGATGCTAAAGTAGAATAAAGCTAAATAAGAGCTATTAAAAACAAAAGAGTTCAATCTTTTTAAAAAACAAATAGCTGGATTCAGGATGACACCTCCAACCAGGATAATTCATGTGCAGAAAGAATGCTTATTAGGCTAGGAAAACATGCAGACAGGCATTGGAGTTGAGGACATTTATTTCAAAATAAGATATGAAACTGGGCTGCATCCACCTTCCAAGGCCTTTTTACCTTGTAAACATACCACAGTTTGAGAGTAGTTAGGGAGCTTAATTCCAGTGTTATCCACCAGTCTTAGGAGTACCTGCTCTCCCTTTTGCAGCTTGCCCTGACTGTGGCATTTCCAGTGAGGTCTGCCCTAGGCTCACTGGGTCACACTCACTTTATCTACAGCTTTGGAGTTTTGAAGAGGTAAGGATGTGGGAAGACCTTGCCTGTTGAAGCTCCACAGGAATCTGCCCACATTTGATCTCCAGAGGCATGCCCATGCAAAAAATCCATTCCTGCTACAAGGGTATCCTTATGATTTTCACTCACAGCAATGGGACTTTCCCCACCCTTTTTTCCTAGAGGGATGAGATTTTCGACTAGCTTTTTCTTAGCTGCTTGCTGTTTTTTTACCTGCCTGGGAAAATTGCTTCCTCCTCCCCTTTCTCAGGTTGTCACCAGCATTTTCACTGACCCTCAAATCTTTAGCAGGATTCCCATCCTGTCTTAAAAAGGATAGATAGTTTCCACAAGTACATCAGGAACAGCATTTTGCAAAAGAGGGACCCAGAGTGGGGTATCCTCTGTCAGACCTCTCACTATCCCCAATAGGTCAGTTATGTGACTATGCCCCTCCTGTCGATAAGTTACATAGTTCTCTCTTCAAACCTAAGCCACAGGTTCAGTACCTGGCTGCATAGCAGCTCAAACAGCTGTTCTGACCTGGGCAAACCAAACCCCCTCTCCTCCCCGCTCTCCTCCACCCCTCCCCCCCCCACACACACACACTCGATATCCCTGTACTTCCTCCTCTGGACCCCTAGGAGACACACACCACAGTGTGTAGACTCAAGAGTGAGATCTACCCCTGTTCAGCTGTGAAGAGCTCAAAGCTAACAGCCTGAACAATTCTTTCACTGGCAGGCACCACACACCCCTTCCTCTCTCAGTTGTTTTTGCCTTCAGCTACAAAGTCAATGGATCCCTCACCCTCCTCAGTGGCCTCTATGACTCCATCATCCTTCTCTAGGCTTCCCTCTAGGACAGTGGTCTCCAACCTTTTTACACCCAAGATCACTTTTTAAGTCTCAGAACAGGCGAAGATCTACCACCCCGCCCCTTCCTTGAAGCCCCGCCCCTTCTTTGAAGCCCCGCCCTCTCTATTCTCCTGTCCATCACTTGCTATCCCAAGCCCTTATACACTCTGTTAAACAGTTTATTTTTAAATTATGCAATATATAAAATTAAAATCACATGTTTATAGTTATGAAATAAATGGTCTGTTTTTAATTCATGCTATTTAAATGTCAAATGAAGCATTTACAGTTATACATTTTGTTCTCTGCTATTTTGTAAACCTAAAATCAAGTATTGATAATTATATATTTTTTCTTCCAATAACAAAGTCTCAGTGTGACACCTGTGACTGAAGAGTATCTGCCAGTGTCTTGAAGTCTGGGTTGTAGTCTGAGATTGCTAGTCGTATACAGTCCATCAGATGGGCATCTGTGATCCTGCGCTCAGCCTGGGAAGCTTGTTCCAGCACAGCTGGAGCTAGACGCAGCCTCCCTGGGCTGAGCGCAGGGTAGCCGGGCTGGAGGGAAGAGAAGTGGCTGCCCGGCCAGCTGGCCATGGCGCTCAGCCAGGGTGCACCAAGCTCCATGTGGGCAGGCGCAGAAGAGAAGCCGCCAATCAGCTGGAGCACGGGGCAGCCTCTTTCAGCTGAAAGCCACAGTCAGCTGGCTGGGGTGTTTCAGCCCTCCCGACCTCCCAGCTCCCACCATTCCTCGCAGCTACTCACCTGTGTTGTTGCTCGGTGAGTAACCGACGCTCAAATGAGGAAATCTAATGTAAATATACTGCACAGGCGCGCAGTTCAGAGAGGGCTCAAGAGCTACTCTTAGAGCCCCTGAGTTCTACCTGTAGATCGCAGTCTACTGGTTGGTGACAACGGCTCTAGGACATATCTTGCTATGCACCCTAGAATGAAGTCTGTCCCCTGCTCAACTGCAACCCGCTGGTAGCTAACCTGGTTATTTTCCTCACTGGTAGACAATGCACTCCCCTCCCTCCTGGTGCAGACCCTTTCGCTCGCTATGGCCAATATGGAGTGCAGGGACACAAACCTCTTATATGAGACAGAAAATCTACCCGAGACAGGAAAATAACATAAAAATGATAAAAATATACAAACAATAAATGGAGCAAAGACATTCAATTAGGAATTTTGGCTTACCCTGTCCCACAATGAAAGAAAAAGGAAACATTTATTGAATTTAATGGTGGCAATATAATGGCATGGCTGGAGTAGCATCTTCTTGTAGATCTTGACTAGCATGTGGCCTATCACTTGACCTGCAGGTAATTGCCTCTGATGACTTGTCACAGTCTCGATCAGGAATCTCTGACTAAAAAGTAACTCTGGCTTAGAGGAATCAAAGTCAAGTAGCGTGCAAGATCTCCAATGTGTTAAAAATCTGTGTTAAGGAGATAGTGTTGTATTACGTTCTGTTTTACAAGACACAGACTTTTTCCAACATGAATCTTTGATCATTATATTTGCAAAGTAGCAGTAAAAGTTAATGTTCAATAATAGACTATTCAGTACTCCCCATTATTAATGATTAAACTCATTACTGAACTTTGAAACATTTTCTTGTTACTTACCCAAGACATGATTGCCAGAAAATACTCTTTCTCCTACCAAAGCTATTATGTTCATGAAAATAATAGATGAAACCACTGACTAACTCCAGGTTCTGTGAAGGTGGATACTGTGCAAGCTTCCATCACACAGCTCTGTCAATGTATTTCAATACTGTCCCGTCATACACTCTGCCAGTCTATTGATAGGACTTCTACATAGAACAGACCACCAATTACTCCAAACAAGTGGTCACTGAGAGTATAAAGAGACTATTCAAACTATTATCACTTGAAACCTATGATGGAT
This sequence comes from Pelodiscus sinensis, assembly GCF_052426305.1. Classification (NCBI taxonomy): domain Eukaryota; kingdom Metazoa; phylum Chordata; order Testudines; family Trionychidae; genus Pelodiscus; species Pelodiscus sinensis. The sequence continues at coordinate 6,053,654 of NC_143054.1, forward strand.
TTTGCTCTAAACCTCCACTGGTAGAAATCTAGTGCATTAAGCAACTAACCTATATATATTTATATATAAATAGATATATATGAGGCTATGTCTAAACTACAAAGATTTTTCAAAAGAGGATATGCCACTTCAGCGGGAATTTGCATATCTACGTCTGATCGCATTTTCAAAAGAGGATCTTTCGAAAATGAAAGTAGTCTGGATGCGGGGGGGGTTTCGGGGAAAAAAAACCTTTTTCGAAAAAACTGCTCTTCCTAAAAATAAGGAGGTTTACGTGGTTTTTCAGAAAACGGTTTTTCCAAACAAAAAAAAACACATCCAGACTACTTCCACTTTCAAAAGATCCTCTTTCAAAAATGTGATCGGAAGAAGAGATCTTTCTAAATCAAAACGTAGTCTAGACATGCCCTTAGTGAATCTGTCTGAGAGTCCATTTGCTCAATAATTCCTCCTAAACAGTAAGAGCTAGGGCAACCAAAATTGGTACGAAGCTTCCTCTTATCCTAACTTAAAGCATGGTCAGGGTTTGGCTGTGCCAGGAAAACAGGAAGTACCGGGTATAGGACTGTTTTCCATAATATGGAAAAGGAGGAGGCAGAAAGAGGAAGGACATGATAATCACAGTGGCCACAGGGGGCAGCAGGCATAGGGGAGAACAATACTGCAAAATGACCACTGGAGGCAGCCGCACCACCAAGAGAGTGGTCAGCTTGCCTGCCACCAGACCAGGAAGGCCCATGCTGGCTGGGGAGCTTGGAGGAGAGAGAAGGTCCCACCAGCTGGGGGGCGGGGAGCGAAATCCCCACCAGATAGAACGACCCACTCTGACTTCCTCCTTACCCCCAACCCTCACTCTCGCACCTCCCCACATCCCCATCCCCCTGCCCTGAGCCCCTCCTCAACCCCCCAACTCTGACTGCTGCTCACCTCCACATCACCAGCCCCCTGCCCTAAAGGACCCTAACAACGCCAAGTAAGTCTTCTAGTTGTACCATATAACCCAGACCCTGTATCCTATGTGCACATTTGATCTAAATTAAGCAGTGGAGATAGTAGAATTATGTGGTACTATACTCGTTCCTCCATCTCAGAGGACCTCTCCCTTCAGCCTCCATCCACACCCATAACCAGTACAATATTCCCTCTTACTTATGTTATTACATTTAAATGTACACTACCTACGAAATTTACAATACACAAGATTTTTGTAATGAAAATACATAAATGTATTGCAAAAGGAAAGCTGGAAGTTTTTTACACTTGCACAAAGAATAACTGAAGTTTTTGGGCGCCCAGGAATATAGGGGCATCAGTTTTGTATTTTGGCAATGAGGGAGCATCTAAGGTTTTTCTTACTAGGAAAGGAATGAGCCTCTATTTTATTCTCCTTTTTGGGCAAGGACAGAAGAGACCAAATTTGAGGAGATAGGGGCTTTAGCTCTTCATTCCCCATCTGAGTTTAATTTGCTGTTCCACTGCGTCACGTTACATCATCTGCTGTTGTAGCCCAAAACAATGGAGATGCTTAACTTTTCTGCTAAAATGCTCAACTATATAGTTAGCAATTTTTTCATGTCCTGGTCACATTTAAAGTAGCATTTTAGGCATCAGAGTTAATGTTCTATTGTTCTCAAAGCTATTGTTTCGTGCTGGCTGCAGAGGTAGCCAGATATTGCATTAGTTGCATTTGATGCACATTTTAAAATCATGCTTTGACAACTATAAGGACAAGAGCTTTTATAAAATAAAATCCGATTCTGGAGCACCATTATGTGAAAAATTCAAAAAGGACAATCATGCAGCAAGTTCCAAGATTGTATAATTGCATTATATACATATTCAGGGCCATGCCTACAACACCCCAGACAGAATAATATTATGGATTAGCCTGTTCTGCTTTACACAGGACACACTGTTCTCTGAGCTGCTCATCTCTTCACACTGTGCATGTCATGTAAGCTCTCTGATGCAGCAGCATGATAGATGATTGTGTCTGTTTGCGGGTTAAATTTTCTTGTGTGTTTTTAACAGTGTGAAATTTGATGTTAGGTAACTTTGCAGATAGAGTTCCCTAAGGCTGAGAATTCATTAGCATGCTAAAGCAACTTGCTCCAACAAAGATGTTAACCCAGAAGCCCATGGGAGTAGGGAAGTATTCTTTCAGATGTCTCACACTGCTCCTTTTGAAGCAGAGAAAAGACTTTTGAAATGGTCCTATAAACAGGAGGAATTGAAAGACTGAGTCTCTTATCGCCTTCCCCAGTTTTATAACATACAGCTCAGTTGACTTCCTTGCCGTTATTCTTGAATTATATCAATACACACACTGATTTACAGAGGAGAATCAGGGCGTCTATATTTGTTTTAATGCCGCTATGTATTAACGACAGTCATGTCCCAATATGCTAATGAAAATTTTGCCCCATCACTCATGGAGGTGGGAGAGACTTATTGCTAAGAAGAACGGAAGTCCTTTATACAGAAAAATCTGCACAGAAAAAAAAGATTATTAGAAACTCATTTAAACTAGGGATGTTAAAGAAAGAGTATTTGTGTAAACATGTAACCACTGAAATTTTTAGCATTTTCACGATTATACGCAGAGGGGCAGGTGTGAGCCGGTGCCCATGGGGAGCCAGCTTTTAAGCCAGCTCACCATGTTCACCAACTCCCATGGAGCCATCTGCCTCCCCCAAAGGGCAGCAGAACGGGGGGCACGCAGGAGCCGGTGCTCAGGGGGAGCCGGCTTAAAAGTGCCCATGGAGCTACCTACCTCCCTCTCTTCACACACACACACAGGCTGCTGCCTCTGATACTATCAGAAGCAGCAGCAGGGCAGGGGAGCAGGTGGGAGCTGGTGCTACAGAGGCAGCAAGGGAGGGAGGTTCTATTTGGTATCCAGGAGGTGGGCGGGCATTAGCCCGCCCACATCTAAAGGACCTCCCCCCATCCTGAAGGGAGGATCCACAGAATCTGGAAAAACCAACTAATTACTGGGGACAAATAATGAGAAAACAGGTACGGGTGTGAGGGTTAAAGGGTTAAAACGAGGGAACCGGATGGGGACACTGAGCAGAGAACCCCAGACAGCGCCCACTGCCCCCCTAAGGTCTCGAGAGAGAGCCAGCGGACACTGCCCATTGGAACTCTGCCCGGATACGTGAGCGGATGCAGGAACGGAAATAGGCCCCACAGTCACAGGCCCCTTCCCCGGCCAACCTCTTCTCCCTGGTTTTGTAGATTGCCCATTTGGCCATAGCCAGGAGGAGGTTGACCAGGAGGTCCCGTGACTTTGTGGGGCCACGGATGGGATGTGCATAAATTAACAAGTGGGGGGAAAAGTGCAGCCAGAACCGCAACAGGAGGTTAGCAAGGGAGGGAGGTGTGTGTGTAACTGTTAGGATTAACCCATGAGCCCTGGCTAGTCCAGAACCAGCAGGAACTTGCCAGAATCAATCAAGGTAATTAAGCACCTGGAGCCAATTAAGAGGGCTTCCAGTGTCAAGTGAGCCAGGCTACCTGGAATACCTGGGGCCAATTAAGAACCAGTTGAGACTGGTTAAAAAGAGCTCCTCTGCAGTTAGTTTAACTTGTGAGGATCTGAGGTGACAGAAGGCGCTGTGGAGGATCTAGGTGCGGCAAGCACAAGCAGATACTAGGAGGAAGAGCCTGAGATAAGGAAGGTGCTGGGGAAGTTTCCCGGGGCATTGAAACTATCATTCATCTGGCATTGGAGACATTTACAGACAACTGCATTTACAGGGCCCTGGGCTGGAACGCAGAGTAGAGAGCGAGCCCGGGTTCTCCCCACCCTCCACCACTCATTTCCACTTGGGGAAAGTCTGGCTGTGGAAAGAAAAGGGGTTCATTCAGTCCTGTATCATTTGGAGGGTTCACTTAAGACTATGGAGTTTGGTGTCCCTCTGTTCTGTATGCTGACCAATAATGAGAGTAGCTCAGCAAAGAGTAAGCTGATGCCCTAGGAATGATGCCTAAATTGAGGGCTGCTGTGAGCCCCTGAGGCAAGCAAGCTACCACAAAGCGCAGGACCCACCAAGGTTAAGTAGTATCTTTGTCACACTATATAAAATGTTGGGATAGTGGAATATTTATTAAATGCATATACTGCTTTAATTCAATGGGAACTGTGGATAGAGCAAACAGGAAGACAACACACCAGTTCCCCAAATAACATCTCAGCACACACTTGAAAGGCCGTGGGGGAAGCTATTAGCTTCAAGCATCCTATCCATATCCTTTCCTTTCTCTAACCCAAAATGACACAGCTGTTTGGGCAATGCTGGGAACTAACTGATCAAAGGGCTATAAACAGCAAACCAAAAAAAAAAACAAAAAAAATGATCAGGAAAGGAAGGCAATCAAAAAGAGCGAACAGCCTTCAAAGTGGATTTGCCATAAAGCGGGGTGCCAGGGTGTGGGAATAGTTTGAGATAAGGGAGCAGACTATGCCAGACAGACATATGGGCCTTCGGGGTTTTATAGGAAGCTTAGACTTCCAAAGGTCCCTATGTGGATGATGGACAGACACCTAGAGAGACAGCATATATTGTCAGCATATACTGATTTATTGTTTTAAGCTGAGTTTTATCTGAAATGCTTTTATTCTAAACAAATAATCCTCTACTTTAAGAAGGCTGTTTGGTTACTGAATGTTACTGCCATGAAACTAGCTGCAGGCTATTGAAGATAAGTCATGCCTGCTGAGGCAATCACAGATGACTCCAGCTCAGGCCTGGTCTGAGCATAGGAGAACGGTGAGCAGTGACAGCTTAAGGTCTAAGATCTGAAGGGCTCAATGGTGAGGTGACCCCAGGTATCTGGCTACAGCATGGTGGAATGATGACAATGGTGAATCTCCAATAAGAGCCAACAGCAGTAAAAGCAAGTATTGGAACAGGAAAAAGCAAGACAAAAAGCGTCTAATAATCCCTTGAGGAATGTATAAGAAAAGACAAGAAACATTAATTATGAGAAACTAAAGAAAAGACAGCTGGTGGAGCTATTTAGAGAGAGGGAGAGAGATTCTCAAACGCTGAAAAAGGCACAGCAGCTTAATCTGCTCTCTCAGAGCATCAGAAAAAACCCTGCTGTTTCAGTGCTATGAGGAGATTCAAGAAGAATAACCATATTGAAAGTAGGGCTATTGGAAGTTGAGCAAGAGAGTCCAGGAAAGCACCAGTAGGACTGGGAGATCTCAGGGACAATCTCCTTAAGAGGGGCGAAGAGGAGGAAGCAAAACCTGTGTTCCAACCAGACTTGAGTTCACCATTTCAGCAGTAGTTGATGTTGGAGAGGCAACAGACTGAGGAAAAACTGCAGTTTGAATGAGAACATCTATATTTGGAAGACAAGCAACTAGCTAATCAGGAGCTAAAAAGACCAAAGTAACAACATTAACTGGAATTGGAGAAAATATGCCGACAGCATCCTGAGCTGATAGGATGGGGCAGTTCCTGTATGCTTGGCTCCTTGGAGGGCAAAGAGTCTAAATTGCTAGATAATAACACAGCAGCTTCCCATCCATCAAAGGCACACGTTTAACTATTCAGGTTTTAAATTTTCTATAGGAACATGTTTGAGCTCCTTTGACATTTTTCAGGTGGCACTCTAAAATCAGACAAAGATGGGAATATATTGTTTTTATCCAGCCTTTAGAGCTCATTATCATTTTTAAATGTTTTAAGTGGCTCAGTTTTCTGCATTTCCTCCTAATATTTGTGTGGTTAATTAGAGATAATTAAGCTAAAAGTAGCATGAATGAGCACCCTTCCCCTCCATCTTATGACCTGTCACCATAAATGAAAGAAACAATATTGGAAATACAGCAAGGACAATACAGTAAGGACATCTGAAGTTTACTTTAACAGAAGTATGATGCAAATATATATACACATGTATGAAAACTTGCACTCTGTTTTTGTCAGATGTTGGAAGGTTTGTAATTATATATTAATTAAAGGTCTACAGAGCAAAATAGCCTGTGGGCCTAATTTTTTATCTTGATTCCACAGGTACAAATATGAGCCAACCCCATTGAAGTTAATGAAATGACAGAAGAGAAACTGAAATCAAAATTCAATATATTGAATCCAGAGCCCACCTTTATCCTTCATCTGGCTGGTTTCTGTTAAAGTTAATCAGATACAAAGGACAGATCCTACTCATTAAGTCATGGTGAAGAATGGTGTCCCTAGCCTCTGTCAGGGACTGGAAATGAGTGACAGGAGAGAGATCACTTGATGATTCCCTGTTCTGTTCACTCCCTCTGGGGCATCTGGCATTGGCCACTATCAGCAGACAGCATACTGGGCTAGATGGACCTTTGGTCTGACCCAGTCTGGCCATTCTTATCATCTTATGAACTAGACTGTGGTTCAGCCCACTGGGAATGCAAAGCCATTCATTCATTAAAGCATTAGAAGTTTAGAGGGACTGTAAGGCACTTCTAAATCTTTCCTCTGCCCTTTTTAGGACCATAACACAGGTTCAAAAGAGCTGGATGGAGAAACCATTCTTTCATTGCTAAATCCTTTTGCTATCTAATACAAATTGTGACAGGGTGGCGGGGCAGGATGGAGCAAGCCCCGCACTGAAGCGGTGCTTAGCCCCCACGCCACCAGACGCAGATGGCTCTGCTGGGAGTGCTCGGCAGCCGCGGCACACGCATGCGCAGGGGTTTCCCAGCCCGCCAACCCCGTTGTCAGGACAGTGCATGTGCCGGCGTCCAGGAAAAGGGTGCCAGCATTGAAAAGAGGGGAGGCAGACCGGCAAAGGAGAGTGGAGAGCAAGGAAGAGAGATGGAGGGCAGCAAAGGAGAGGGGCTGTCAGCGCGACCGGCGGACGGAGGAGAAACCCGGGGCAGCAGTATCACCGCTCGAGAGGGAAGGAAGCAGCTCAGGACAGGGCTGAGAGTAGCCCACAGGCCGGTGAGTTACAGTACGGCCCCACCGGCCAAACAGGGCACCGTAGTGCCTGTTCATTGGGTCCTGGGCTGAGACCTGGAGTGAGGGACGGTCCAGGTCTCCCTTCCCTCTCAGCGTAAAAGGGGCCATGAAGAGTAATCGGGACCGTGGAAAGACTGGTGACAAGCATGGGATAGGAGGGGTGCACAGAGGGTATAAGACTTGGGGGAGGACTATAACCTCCTCCCCAGGCGAGGGATGGACAAAAACTATAACACAAATCATGCAGTATATTTCCTCACAATATTTGAATATATAACACATGAGCCAAAAATGCTGCGTATCACAAGGCACAGCTGACTCCTTTTCCTTAACAGGGATGGGGAACCTAAGACCCGCAGGCTAGATGAGTCTTCCAGCTGGATCTGTCCCTTGAGGCTCAGGGCTCCTCCCAGCAGCTGGTGCTCCAGCTCCCCACGACCACCCCCCCATATGGGGCTGGAGCACACAATCTACTAGGCTGTCTCCCCCCCGGCTCTGGTGTGTGAGGGGGAATGTGGGAAGTGTCTTTTTCCTTCTCAGATGGGGGCCATGTCAGTGAGAGTTTGGGGATTTTTTGGTCTTTTTGCTTCTTACCCCAAAAAAGGTTTCAGGCCCTGCCTTTTCAGAGAGTTGCTTGCACAGGAACATATCCACATAAATAATGATGAAGTCAGTGGTTCTCAAACTTATTGACCCATGGACCACCTGGCTCAATGAAAACCTTTCTGCAGACCACCAGTTGCTAGTGAAAACTCACTGTTGGTTAAATAATTACGCCCGAGCCATTTTGCTAGTGCTACAGCTAGCGAGAACTGTTTAATTTAAATTATTAAACAGACTGTTTTAACTTTCTCATGTTTACTTTATTTAAAATGAAGTTTGATAAGCTAAGTGACACAAAAGCTTTCAATGTTTTGTTTATTTAATGGCATGGGTGGGGACCACTCAAGTGAGAAGCAAGAAAACTCCAAAAAAAAAAAAACCCCAACCCTCACTGATGTGGGCCCTCAATCCTTTGGCGCTACAGCCTCATGGGGTGAGGGGAAGGGACAGGGAGGACTGAGGTTCAGGGCTTCCCATAGGCCAGATTTATTTTTGGGGGATTCTGGAGTTAGTGGCTTTTGTGCCCCCCCCCTCCTCCCCAGGCTCTAGGGTGGGGACAAAAATGAGGGATTCAGTGAGCAGGGCAGGGCTGCCAGTGAGTGGGATAGGGATGGAGGTGAAGGATCTGGGTGGAAAGTGAGGTGCAGAAGCAGGCTGGGAGTAGGGTGTCTGGCCAAAGGTGAGGGGGCAAGAGCAAGGGAGGGTGCACTGTGTGGCCAGGAGGGAGGATGCAGGAGCAATGGCGGATGCAGGAGCAGTGTGGGATTAGGTGTCTGGCCAGGGAGGAGGGTGCGGGAGCAGGCTGGAGGTGTGGGGTCTTGGTGGGGGGGAGAAGGGTGAGTGAGGGAGATTGTGGGGGGGGGGTCTGGGAATAAGTGGGAACGCTTACCTAGCTTTGTGCCCCCGTTGCTCCCATTGGCTGGCCAATAGGAGCAGTGGGGAAAGCTTCTAGAGAGCATGGCACTGTGCTGTCATTCCCCCAGTGGGGTGGGGAAGGGGATAACCTAGCTTGCTCCTCCTCCCCACGCAGCGGAGCACCAGCTTCAGCTTCCCACTCAGAGGGCAGAGTGAAGACAGCCCTGACTTTTTCTGCCAGACCCAGCTTGCAGAGAGAAGCAGAGCAAGCAGCTCCATGCGCAGTGAGGCGATCTGGAGGGGAAGGTTTAATCAGATGCTTGGTACAAACAGTCAGGGCTAGGCGGGGCAAGCAGCTGGGAGCCGGCAGCCCCACACTGTGACTTCGCAGAAGGCTCTCTTCTGCACCTGTACTTCAGCCGATATTTCCTCTTGAACGTGGCTCACTCCCTGGGCTTAATCAGCTTCCTCTTCTGAAGGCTCTTTAACTGGCCACGCAGAATGCTGCCCTTGGGCTTCGGTGTGCACAGGGACTCAACCCTCTCTGTTCTCAGCTGCACCTCCAGCTGGGACTCTTCATACCTGAGCCTGCCCAACCGCCGAGGCTTGGTGGACTTGGCCTGTCTCTTCGCCAGCCATGCCTGGGTGCCTGTGCCGCAGTTCAGCCTCCTGCTGCTTCACCTGAGGCTGGATGACACAGACCCAGAAAAAGCTCCTGGAGCCGGCACTATGCCGCATCTTACCCAGCCTCCGGGGCTTTGGCTTCCTTCTCCCTCCTGCGTTGCTGCTCCATTTTCTTCTTGCACAGGGGGAAGGTCAGGGCTTTCTTCACCTCCACCCTCCTGCCCTCTGAGCAGGAAGCCGGAGCTGGTGCTTCTGACCACGGGGCCCCCCGCTGCATGGCGGGGAAGGGGGCTGAGTGGACTGCACTTTGAGAACCACTGATACAAGTCAAAGGCAATTTTGTAGCTAAACCTCCTTCTAAGACTTTCAAAATATAGGGGTTAGTGTTTACCAATTACTACATTCATTGAACACATGAGGTGGATAAACACTGCAGTGATGCACTTACATTGTCAAATCTGTTTTCCTTTGGGTTTCAACATTACCATAAAGATGCCAGCATGCAGAGAGAATTGTTTGACTGTGATCTAAAATAAATAATCCTCTTTCAAAATTGCTATCTTAATGTTTCTTTCTCAGAAAAGGTTTATAAATAAGTACAAAGTAGCTTCACATAATTTCCCCCACTCTTATGCACTAAATAGTTTAAATCCATAGAAGGAAAACAATACTTGAATACAATTAAAACTGTTCCTAATAGAAAGGCTTTAAAATCAGCCAGTTACAGCAGATTTTCTGGCAGGAAGCTCAAATATAATCTCCATGGTTTAGAGAAAAGATAGGAAACATGAGGGGAAGGAGGACTGAGTGTTTTCGGTAGAGTGAAAGGATTTTGGAGGGAATAAATGACAGGGACAAAGGTTTTATGGAAGAAGTAGGAGAGAAAAGCAATTTTAGCAGCAAGGTCGGAGTAAGCTGCTGTCAATGTCTTGAGAAGCACATGCACAGAAACAACTGAGAATGGAGTAAACAATATGTGACATTAGCCAGCATCTTGGATGCATCAGTAAGGTTCAGACCAGCACATAGCACTAAGTCAAGCTGGAGAATATTTGGATAAAGTTTATTCAGATCATCAAGGCCTGATGAAATTCATTCTAGAGTACTTATGGAACTAACTGAAGCAGTCTTGGAATTGTTAACAGTTATCTTTGAGAACTCATGGAAGACTGGTGAGGTTCCAGGGACAGGAGAAGGACAAACATAGCACCTATCTTTAAAAATGGAAAGAAAAAGGGCCCAGGGAATTATAGTCCAGTCAGCCCAATTTCAATACCTGGAAAGAGAATTCATCAAATTATTAACCGATTGATTTGTAAACACCTAGTGCTGGGGTAATCAACAGGTGGATCACAGGCCAAATCTGGAGTGCCAGATGTTTTTGAATAGACCCCGAAATCTTTTTCTTTAAATACTGTCATCATTATAGGGCTTGGGGTTTTTGCTTTGTTTTGTTTTGTTTTGGAATTTGGACCTTGATTATACATTGACAAAGAAATTTGGACCTTAACAAAAAAAACTGACTACCCCTGACGTAGAGTGTAATAGGATTATAAATAATAAACAACAAACCAAGAACAAAACACACAAAATCAACCTAATTTCCTTCTTTGGCAGGGTTACTGCCTTTGTGGATGGGGAAAGCAGTAGATGTAATATAGCTTGCTTTTAACAGACTTTTGACATGATCTCACATGACATTAACAAACTAGGGAAATATGGATTCGATTAAATTACTGTAATGTGGTTGAACAACCAGTTGAAAGATTGTACATAAAAACTAGTTATCAATAACTTGCATACCTGTCCTGGTTCCCAACACACCAGCCAACAGTTCTGGCACCCATAGCAGGAGCCCCATTTTAATTTGTTGTGGCCCATTTTGTTTTGCTGACTGTGACCACAACCCATTGGTGGCACAGTTAAATCTCTATGCACTAGCGCACATGGTACAGGGATATCTGGGTAGGCCAAAACACCTGACGACAGTAGTGTCACTGTGTCCCACAGCAAGACCGTCTGCTGCCAAAGGACAGCTGGTTCCTTATGAAGCATTTTAGTGTAGGGTTGCTGTTTGTTAAGGGGACTCTTGGCCAGGCAGCTGAGTGGGGCTGATGTGACCAAGTACGGGTGACACCCAGAATAGTTATCAGTCAAGGCACCTGTCAGTGAGCTTGCCATGGGGCAGCTGGTTCCCTGTGGAGCAGTGCCACCTACCCTCACAGAGGGTGACCGACAAGGTGGATAGTGGATTAAAGCACACCAACAACCCTGGCTGGTTGGGATTTGATACTGCACACTGGTAGCAGGGAGGAAGCCGCAAAGCAAGCAGGAGTCAGCATCGCTTTGTAGGCCCAAGGGATCCCTCACCTCACACCACTGCTATATCCCCCTGCTATTGAGGAAGCTCTCACAGCCCTCCAATACACTGTGGCAAGGCACATCATAAAGATTCTTTAGTGCACTTCTTTGGGAAACGGAAAAATCCCTGGGCCAATGATTTGTTCCAGGATATAGAGGCATTAGCAGAGATCTCCCACAGCTGGGAAGCTCTTATAGGGGAAAAACTTAAGCCCTCCAAAAAGCTAAAGAAGCACGTCTTGATCTCTAGTCTCTATCTGTTGTGTGTTGAGCTGGATAGATGCAGCTTCACACAGGCTGCTTGGATCAAAGAACTCAAGTCGCAATTGTCAGCTAGGGATTCAGAGAACGAAAGGTTGGGATTTAAGGTGGAGAACTTGGTGATGCAGAACACCACCTTAGCATCACACGTAGGACACTGGGTCTTAAAATCCAGGGCCTCAGCAAGATGATGGACAAGCGGGAAAAGGAACTGCCTTCTGCCCAAGCCCAACAAGCGGAGTCGCAGCAATCCGGACTCCCCTGAAGGAGTCGCAATGAAGGCAAGGTCAACCGGCTGAGCATAGCAACTGCCTTCAGGAGAATGAAAAGCTCCAGGACAAGCTCAGAAAAACAAAACAAGGTTCCTGTAAAAAAGGCTAGGACCAGTGAGGGTGGCAGTAGAAGCCCAATCCAATCAAGGGGGAATTCTGTCATGCCTCCTTGCGGGATACTGGCTGCTCTTGCATGCCATCAACTCCTCCACTAGAAGCTGGCATGAAGGGGATGAAATTGCCAATGGCACCAGTCATGACTACTCTCACAAGTTATGGGCCAGGGTCAACTAGGCTCCCTGGCTGTGTCTAGACTGCAGGGTTTTTTCGAAAAAAGTAGCCTTTTTTCGAAAAAACTTCACCTGCGTCTAGACTACAGCCGCGTTCTTTCGAAATTAAATCGAAAGAACGTGGCTTTTCTTTCAACAGTGGTACTCCTCATTTCACGAGGAAGAACTCCTTTTTTCGAAAGTGCTCTTTCGAAAAAAGACGTTCTTGAATGCAAACAGGGCTTTTTCAAAAGAGAGCATCCAGACTGCCTGGGTGCTCTCTTTCGAAAAAGCAGCTCACTTTTTCAAAAGAAGAGGTTGCAGTCTAGACGCTCTCTTTCAAAAGAGGCTTGTGGTCTAGACATACCCTGAGACTAGACGGGAGCTAAAGGCATATACACCCAAGCAGGCTTGAGCAATGGGGAAGACTTTGGGTCCCCTTAATCGAGACACTGCACTAGATTGGCTAGCTCAGCTGTGCTCATTACCAGGGATCCTGAAAGAGATGCTGCTACTTTGATCAGGGAGTGCATGGCAGAGGAAGACTTCAGTGCTCTGCCACATCAACTGCAGAAGGGGGATGCTGATTCCTGCTTGCAGCTGTTTGAGGGCATAACGAGGTTTTTCTTCCTTCATCAAAACCTGATTGGGATGTATTATTAAGAGTGGCAATGCCCCGGACAGTGTCCAGAAAGCTACCTAAACGGAACTTCCGTTCTAGTTGGCAGGGGCACTTTCCCGTGGTATGCCAGAATTTGTTGAGGCTACCTCCCAGGGTTTGAGTCCTACCCTAAGAATTCCCTTGGAAACAGTATATCTGCAAGCCTAAAGACTTAGAAGTGTCACAGAGCTGCAGTGGGAAGCCTTCCCATGAGCTTCCAAGAAAAGGATCTTGGTGGTGATGAAACTGGCAAGTGAGAGTACCTTCGAGCACAGCTATCTAGCAACCAAAGCAGTACCCACAATAACCCCAAAAGCCTGCAACTTTCCAAAGGCCCATAGCTCACCAAAACCATAGCTCACCATAGCTCATTTCTCACAAGATTACTAGATTGGCAAGCAGCAACTTGACTAAGGAAGAGACCAAGAGTTTTCAGAACCCAATCTTGAAGCAGCTTCACCAATTGGAAAAGAAAGACGACATTCAGAGGCTGTCGACAGAGGAGCTGCTGCAACATCTGGCTCAAAAGGAGCAACCTGAAGCAATGTCCATATCGTTCTCACCTACCTGATATGCCCATCCAGCTGGATGCCTGTGACAGGCCCACAATATTGGCAGTCATCAAGGGAAAGACTGGAAAAACCAGCCAAAGGCTGTTAGTGGACATTGGTGCCTTGGTCTCTCACCTTTGTCCAGAGAAAGACCCTGTTGTAAATAAAATCCCTGTCCAAGACACCAAAGATCTACACAATAGGGCTAAAGTCGAATTAAGCTAAGCAACCTGAGCTACGTCAATTGCATAGCTTAAGTCAAAATAGCTTAACTCTGCTTTTGGTGCTGTCTACACAGCAGGAAGTCCTCACGCTTCATAAAATGAAAGTTACAGGAGTCGGAGAAAGAAGTTCTCCAGCTCACTATTATTTCAAAATAATGGCTTCCAGTACAGGATACACTCCTTGTTATTTTGGAATAACATCAGTTATTCTGAAGTAACGCTACTATGTAGATGTACCCCAAGATACTGGAAGGACGTTGAGGGGCCTGTAGAATAAAGAATTTTGTTGCTAACATCACCATTGGCATCCAGCAACTGGGTGGCATGGGGATCTTGGCAAGCAATGTAATGAGACAACTGGGAGTCACTGGGAATCTTCCCAATGGCCAGCTCTTCCAAGAAGCAGACTGTGACCAATTTGGAGTGGATGCAGCATCTCACCAAGTGGCAGCCCTCAAAACACCAGAGGACATTCAGAAGCCGCAGTGAGACACTGAAGTGTCTGCCATAGACAGACTTACACCGGAGTTTTTGCCAGCAATAAGCTCCAACATGGTAGGATCAAAACTGAGTTCCAGATGGACGGCCTGGATCCCAGGCCATTCAGGCAATACCATTATCCTGCTACAGCTGCTGAAGGTATAAAGCCTACCATCATGGCCCTCCTGCAGCAAGGAGTCTGTCAGAATCAGACTCAGAGAGTCTGTCTAACTCCCAGATTTGGCTGGTCCTGAAAGTGGACCAGAAGACTTGGCACTTGACTGTCGACTATCGGGACCTCAACCACAGAGGTTTCCAAATTGAAACACCAGCCTGACATCCTGGCAAAGGAAACAGCACTCCTAGGAGAAGAACATATATGGACCTTACACCGTCCTTGCCTGTGATGAAAGTCCAACAGCCAGACAATTGATTTAAATTCTCTGTCAACATCAGAAGATGCAACAACAGTACCCAGACATGTCAAACCTTCTGAAAAAGAAGCAATGTGGAGGCTATGAAATATTCAAAGACAAACATGGCATAATCTTGTCCTTAAAGAACTCTGAAAGGCTCTTCCAGTCTTGGTGCTTCCATTTTGCCTCTGAAAAGACTGTCATACTGTGAATAGTTCTGACAATGTGGCTTGGTGGCCAGACTTAAATAAAGTCATGGCTATGCACATCCATTTCTGCTTAAACTGTGCTGAAAACAACACAGCTAGCCGTTGGGGAAAGACCCACTGCAGCACCACATAGCTGAGGGCCCATGACGATGGTTGCAGACAGACTTTACCAGACCTTTGCTTCGCACTGCCCATGGAAGTCAATTTTGTCTAGTGGTGACTGACATCTTCACCAAGTGGATGGAGGCTTATACTACCCGCAACTGCACAGTCACCACCACTGCCTGGGTCTTTTGAATGAGACCTTTGTCCAGTTTGGCCTCCCTGTAGTCACTGACTCAGACCAGGGACCGCACTTCATAGGCGAGAGAACAAGGGTTCCTTACCAAGCTTTTAGAATAAGGCAGAGGTTCCGTGTAGCTGGTCATCCTCAGAGCTCTGGGCTCATCAAACGGACAAACTGAACCCTCAAGACTTCTCTGAGGAAGACCATTGATCATCAAGGCAGAGATTGGGACCTCAAACTCCCCCTCATCCTCATGGTAGTGAGATCAACTTTGGCACATCATGGCTTCACATCCCATGAGGCCATGACAGGTGAGAATTCTGGTGCTCTGGTGGGTAGGTGGCCAACCCCCAGATGAGTACCAAACACAATTAACCATAGACAAACACATGAAAATATTTGGCGGACATTAGTACTATAAAATACCAGAGAGCCAGGCAACAAGTCCAAAGCATAAGAGGCTGGAGCATATGAAACTAATCGAGTGGGAGGCCGGGAGCTGAGTTATGTTTAAATACTACTTTGACCAGGGCCACGCCCTTAGTCCATGGAGGGTGGGACCAGCCCTTATCACCAATAAAGCTAGCTCCTGCATGTACCAGCTTGAAATTCCTGGGAAGCAGGAAAAGAAACTGAAATGGTTTTACTCTAGCCAGATGAAAACCTGGACAGGTGATACCAAGTCCAATGTCATTCCTTAACAATGTTCTCTCTGGGTATGTCTATACTTGCCCCTTAGTTCAAACTAGGGAGGCAAATGAAGCGTACCGAAGTTGCTAATGAAGCGCGGGATTTAAATATCCCACGCTTGATTAGCATATTTGCAGCCGGTCGCCATTTTAAAATGCCAGTCGCCCAATTTAACTTACCACATGTAGACGCAGTAGTCCAATCCAAAACCCTTCCCTCAAATTAACTGTTACTCCTCATTCAAACTAGGGGGCAAGTGTAGACATACCCTCTGTGTTTGTGCCACAGGAGTCCCAACAGCATCATCTCCTCCACCGCCACACATTTATAATGGCTGTAATTGTAAATAGTGTAAAGAAGGTGTTCTTCTTCGAGTGAAGTCCCCTTGGGTGCTCCACTGTAGGTGACAGGTCACGCGAAGCCTCAGATCAGAGCCTTGCAAAGCAGTTCACCCCACCCCCAGCTCCGGTGAGCCACACATGCGCAGGGGGCGTCTCATGCTGCTACCACCTAAGTGTGTAGCTTGCGTGGCTCAGCCCCTCCCTTTCAGTTCCTCCCCCTAACCACCCTCATAGAATCATAGAACTGGAAGAGACCTCAGGAGGTCATCAAGTCCAGCCCCCTACCAAAGGCAGGACCAATCCCAACTAAATCAACCCAGCCAGGGTTATGTCAAGCTGAGACGTAAACACCTGTAGGGATGGAGATTCCACCACCTCCCTAGGTAACCCATTCCAGTGCTTCACCACCCTCCTAGAGAAATAGTTTTTCCTAATATCCAACCTAGACCTCCCCCACTGTAACTTGAGTCCCTTGTTCTGCCATCCGTCACTACTGTAAACAGCCTTTCTCCATCCTCTTTGGAACCTCCCTTCAGGAAGTTGAAGGCTGCTATCAAATCCCCCCTCACTCTTCTCTTCTGCAGACTAAACAAACCCAAATCCCTCAGTCTCTCCTCATAAGTCATGCTCTCCAGCCCACTAATCATTTTGGTCGCCCTACGCTGGACCCTTTCCAATGCGATCCACATCCTTTCTATAGTGGGGGGCCCAGAACTGGACACAATATTCCAGATGTGGCCTCACCAGAACCGAATAAAGGGGAATAATCACTTCTCTGGATCTTCTGGTGATGCTCCTCCTAATGCACCCTAATATGCCATTAGCCTTCTTGGCTACGAAGGCACACTGTTGACTCATATCGAACTTCTCATCCACTGTAATGCCCAGGTGCTTTTCTGCAGAACTGCTACTTAGCCAGTCGGTCCCCAGCCTGTAACAATGCTTGGATTTCTTCCGTCCCAAGTGCTGGACTCTGCACTTGTCCTTGTTGAACCTCATCAGATTTCTTTTGGCCCAATCCTCTAATCTGTCCAGGTCACTCTGGACCCTATCCCTGTCCTCCAGTGTATCTACCTCTCCCCCTAGCTTAATGTCATCTGCAATCCATCCCCTCATCCAGGCCATTAATAAAGATGTTGAATAAAACCAGCCCTAGAATCAATCCTTGGGGCACGCCACTTGAAACTGACCGCCAACCTGACATTGAGCCGTTGATCACTACCTGTTGGGCCCGACAATCTAGCCAGCTTTCTATCCACCGGTCCAATAACTGATCCTTGGGGCACTCCGCTAGAAACTTACCGCCAATCTCATCAGCACATGGAGCTTCAGGAGCTCTCCTCAGCCTGTTACCTCACACAGTGCTTTATAATTATAGTTAGACAGTTACCTTTAGTATTCAACAATAGTTAGTTTAGTAGTTAGTAGTAGTTTCCATCCTTTAATTATTTTTTAAAAAATTTCCTCTCAGAGGGGCTTGAACGCAACTCTGCCACTTAAAGGCAGGAGAAGCCAAATTCGCATGGGCTCTCCCAGGTGCTTAAAGCAAACAAAGAAGATAAATTAACAAAAGGAAGATAAAGTCATTTACAGACAAGACAAGTGTCAACAGCCTCAGCACACACTGCAGAAATGTAAACAGTGATAGAAATGTAGCCTTGTTAGTCTGGTGTAGCTGAAACAAAAAACAGGACTATGTAGCACTTTAAAGACTAACAAGATGGTTTATTAGGTGATGAGCTTTCGTGGGCCAGACCCACTTCCTCAGATCAAATACTGGAAGAAAATTGTCACAACCATATATACCAAAGGATGCAATTTTAAAAAAATGAACACATATGAAAAGGATAAATCAAATTTCAGAACAGAAGGGGGATGGGGAGGGAAGGTAAATGTCTGTGAGCTAATGATATTAGAGGTGATAATTGGGGAAGCTATCTTTGAAATGGGTAAGATAATTAATGTCTTTGTTTAAACTTAGGCGTAAAGTGTCGAATTTAAGCATGAATGACAGTTCAGAGGATTCTCTTTCAAGTGAGGTCTGAAAAGGTCTTTGAAGCAGGATGCAGGTAATCAAGTCGTTGAGACAATGTCCTTTGTGGTTGAAATGGCAAGAAACTGTTTTTTCTTTGTGATCCTGTCTAATATCTGTTTTGTGGGCATTAATCCTTTGGCAAAGTGTCTGAGACGTTTGTCCAATGTACATAGCAGACGGACACTTTCGGCATAAATTATATTTCTGGATGAGCAGGAATATGTGTTCTTGATCTTATAACTCACTTGGTTAGGTCCAATAATGGTATCAGCAGAGTGAATATGTGGACAAAGCTGGCAACGGGGTTTGTTGCAAGGGAAGATTCCAGGGTTGGTATTAATGTGGTATGTCCTGTGGTTGTTGGTAAGAATCATCTTGAGATTAGGTGGTTGTCTATAGGAGACAACCCTTCTGTTCTGAAATTTGATTTGTCCTTTTCATGTGTGTTTCATTTTTTTTAATTGCATCCTTTGGTATATATGGTTGTAACAATTTTCTTCCACTATTTGATCTGAGGAAGTGGGTCTGGCCCACAAAAGCTCATCACCTAATAAACCGACTTGTTAGTCTTTGAAATGCAAACAGTGCTCTTCCCTGACAGTGAGAGCTAGGAAGGACAGAGAGCTAGGCCTCAGGATGATATGCCTCACATCTGTGGGAAGACTCGCCACAAAAAAGAGCAGCTTCCCTGCGCCGTGGGAAAACCTCTAAAAAGAGAGCATCTCTATCCCGGTCTCTGCCACCTTTGTCCTCCCCAAGAATGAGCAGGGGAGAGAAACAGAACACACCAGGCACCTCCACAACCGAAATGGCCAGCAGAGCCTCAGCACTATCGCCGGGACCAGTGCACACTTCCTCAGTGCCTAGACAAGCCCGAGAGTACTCCATGCAAGCGGCACCACAGGAAAAGCCTGTGCCGAAACAAGTCATGGCACCACAAGTAAAGTCGGCCCACGCAGAGAAAACGGCACCGACCCTGACAGTGCCGAGGGCCCCCACACCCATGACAACAGCGCACGCTTACCCACACTTAAAGCGGGAAGCAACTGATGGTAAACAATCATTGCAGGGGAAGCCCATGGGACATAACACCCCCTGCCCTTCTGCTGGAGTTTTACCACCTGACATGCCTTCAGCTCAAGGCTCTTGAAATATTACAGTCCCCAGAACAGTCTTACCGTGGTCCCTTACCTGAGGATGACCAGATGACCACAATTTCCTCACAACATGCATTGCCAACGGGGTCACTGTCTCAACATTATAGATTTGGACCATATCAAAGTTCCTGGTATCCATCCTGGGCATACGCTCCAATGCCTACTCCTTGGGAATACTGGGGACCTCACAGACGTCACTCCTCAATTCACGCCACACCAACAAGGGGCAATCTACCTCCCACCCGAACCTTCTCTCCTACAGAGGACTCTGAGGAGGACGCACAAGTATTGGAGACAGACTCACACACTCGATGCATTCCCAACAGACAATTCTAACTCAGTGACAGATAATGAGATCACACCATCTGACATATGCCCAACAGACGACATTAGGCAGTTCCAAGAATTTTTCAAAAGGATTGCAACAAGCCAACAAGTCTCCCTTCATGAGGTTCAGGAAAAACAACACCGTCTTTTAAAAAGCCTATACTCTACTTTTCAGGGCAAGATTGCCCTGCCTATAGATGATGCAATCATGGAAACATCAGATGAATTATGGAAAACACCTGCAACCTGCCAGCAAGAGGGCAGACAGAAAATACTTTGTTCCACCGAAAGAGACAGAATTTCTATTCACACACCCCCAAGCAAATTCCTTGATTGTGGAATCAGCCCAACAAAGATCCAAGCTACCACAGTATACGGCAGGCAATCAAGACAAGGACCACATGAAATTAGATCTCTTTGGGAAAAAAGTCTATTCTTCTACACTGCAACTGAGAATTGCCAATTACTCGGCACTTTTGACTTTGATAATTATTCAAAATTGGGGGATGTTATGGAACATCTCCCTGATTCAAAGAGACCTGCCCTAAAGGCAATAGTCCATGACGGCCACACTATCGCCCGTACTGCCCTACAAATAGCACTAGATGTTCCTGATACCGCAGCTCGGGTGACAGCCACGGCAATTTTAATGCACAGAGCATCTTGGTTACAGTCCTCTGGGGTCCCCCGAGAACTCCAGTCCAAAGTCAAGGACCTGCCATTTGACAAACATAAATTATTTGCAACCAATACAGATGAGGTCATCCATAGCAGCAAAGATTCGAGAACAATATTGCAGACCCTGGGAATGTATACTCTGCCTTACATACCCCCTATAACCACAATAGATACGGTCAATATAATTGACCACCACAGTTGCCATATGAGGCCACGAGGTCAAGACAATGGTCTCAGAAAAGATGGTCCAACCGCCAACCAATCTATGAAACAGCAAATTTGAGGGTGTGGTCGAGGGTCTGCAAAATCTCCCTCATGATCCAATGCCACTACAACCCAACCATCTCTTTACCCACCACTTGCATCCCTTTCTAACACAATGGGAGTCTATAACTTCAGACCGGTGGGTGGTAGAAATAATTCACGTAGGATATACATTCCCCTTTACCTCCATTCCCCACATCCAACCCCCTACCCCGTCCCTCCTCAGGGACCCCTCTAACAAGGCCCTATTAAGACAAGAGATCGATTGTCTCCTGAGGATCAGTGCCATAGAAAGTGTACCTGAAGAATTTCAGGGAAGGGGGTTCTACTCAAACTACTTCCTGACAGAGAAAAAAACTGGGGGTTGGTGACCAATCATCGACCTGCACAAGTTGAACAAATTTCTGAAGAAATACCGATTCAAGATGGTCACGCTAAATACAATTATCCTGGCATTGGATCAAGAGGACTGATTTGCAGCCCTCGACCTACAAGATGCTTACTTTCATGTTGCCATCTATCCAGCACACAGAGTGACTGTGTACATTCCATCCCAACACTCTCGAAACTAGAGAGTTACGGTGCCTTCAGACATCCTCAATTCCCTACGATGGTGGACGTTAGAGGGCATTCTACTAGCAGGAGTCCCGTTCTACCAACTCGAGCCAACAGTACAAATTACCAGGGAAGCATCGCTTCTGGGCTGGGGAGCCCACATTGACAACCAATTGATCCAAGGCAAATGGTCCCCACATGTGACATTGCTGCACATCAACCTTTCTGAAACTGAGGGCAGTAAGAAATGCGTGCATACACTTTGCACCCGAACTGGCCAATTGCACAGTTTAAATCCTTACAGATAACATCTGCACGATATTTTATATAAACAGGCAGGGTGGTGCCCATTCCCACTCTCTATGTGCAGAGGCCATCCGACTATGGAACTGGTACGTTCGCAATCAGACTATACTTACGGCATCTTACCTCCCTGGGGCCAGCAACACTATGGCGGATTCTTTGAGCCACAATTTCTCTGCAGACCACGAGTGGGGACTGCACCCAGGGATCACAACTTAATATTTTACAAATGGGGGGAGCCATCAGTATACCTCTTCGCTACCCTTCAGAATACAAAATTCCCCCGCTTCTACTCCTAAGCTGGACTCAGCAAGAACTCCTAGGGGATGCATTTCTGCTCAAGTGGATAGCCCCTTTAAATTATGCTTTCCCACTCATCCCCAAAGTCCGACACAAAATTTGCACAGACAGGGCACCTATTATCCTCATAGCCCCATTGTGGTCTTGCCAGACTTGGTACCCATACTTACACAAGCTAGCAGTTCAACCTCCTTACCCTCTCCCACGCAGATATGACCTTCTCTCCCAGATCCTAAGAAAGATGTTGCATCCACAACCCAATACTCTGCACTTCCAGGCATGGCTGAACATCGTCCTTGATTATATTCTACACGTTAAGATATTAGGGCTTTCACACTCATCTCTAAGGGTCCACCTTTCCGCAATAACAGCCTTCCCTGCCGTGGTGGATGGCTTCTCTGTGTTCCAACATCCTATCACCAAACGATTCCTTAAGGGCCTCCATAACGTATACCCACCTCGCAGGACACCCCTCCACCCACCCACCCATGAGATTTGAATCTTGTTTTCGATTATCTAACCAGACCCCACTTTGAACCACTGGCCATTGTTTCACTCCCCTTCCTCTTTATGAAGGTTTGTTTTCTACTAGCTGTTACCTCAGTGAGGAGAGTTGGGGAACTTGGAGCTCTCATGGCTAAGCCCTCATAGACGGTCTTTACAAAAGACAGAGTCACGCTGAGACCTCACCAAAAGTCTGCACGCCATTCCATGTGAATGAACCCATTGTGCTACCTACTCTCTTCCCGAAGCCACATGCCTCAATGCAAGATGCTACCTTACATACTCTCGATATCCAAAGCATTTTTTCTGGACAGAACACGAACATTCCGGAAATCTCAAAGACTCTTTATTTCCATTGCAGAGCGCTCAAAGGGCATACCCATATTGTCCAAGCGCATTTCAAGAAGGATATCTACATGCATAATTAAGTGTCATACCCTGGCTAACAGTCCATTACAGCATCCGACAAGAGCACATTCTACCTGGGCTACAGCAGCCTGCACAGCTTACTTGAACAACGTTCCATTGACAGACATCTGTCAGGCTGCAACGTGGTCATTGGATCACACTTTTGCTAAGCATCAGCTTGCTTCTGACTCAGTGGTAGCTACTGCAGTTTTGTCCACCGCAACCAAACAGTGACACCAGCTCCCTCCATCCATGCTGGATACTGCTATATATTCACCTACAGTGGAGCACCCACAGGGACATCACTTGAAGAAGAAAAGGGAGTTACTCACTTCGTACAGTAACAACTGTTCTTTGAGATGTGTCCCCCCACTGGTGCTCCACAACCCTCCCTTCCTCTCCTCTGCTCGGAGTCTCATTACTCAGGCGGAGATGAGGAACTGAAAGGGAGGGGCTGAGCCGCACAAGCTACACACTCAGGTGGAAGCGGCATGAGATGCCCCCTGCACACATGCAGCTTGCCAGGACGGGGCGGGGGGGGGGGGAGGAGAGATTGCTTTGCAAGGCTCCAATCTGCAGCTCCGGGCAACCTGACACCTACTGTGGAGGACCCATGAGGACACACATCTCGAAGAACAGTCATTAGTGCACAAAGTGAGTAACTCCTTTTTTTTTTTTTTTTTTTGTGAAAGAGTAGGATCACTTTTATTGTAACTCCTGAAAATAACAGTCAGGAATTTATAAGGATTGTTCATGGCCACCATAGGGATAAGGAGCTATAACCACTGTTCCTGGCTATGTGTATGGGCCCAAGTGTGTTTTGTTCTGGGTCCTGGAAACAGAAAATTTGTATTATACTATTGATGGGCATGCCTCAGGATCCTACCTTACTTTTGTTTGGAATGCAGGGCTTTTGGGGGCAAGTCAATCAAATTCAGAAAGCATGAGTATGGGACGTTACTGACACACTAATTAGGTGCTCTGACGTGCCTCTTACTGCCAGCCCAACAAAGTGCATCTGTTTTATTACCAACTTGACTTCCCATATCCAGAAAGGGCTCTATTAGTCATATCTCCTTGAGTGCTCAGTTCGCACTCCCTAAATTAAAGTTTAGGATGCATACTCCACTCAGCTCTTTCAATAATGTTATGGTTAATTGTAGTGGCACTTTGCCACACTTTTGTAATAGTACAAATATCATTAATCAGTTCTGTTCTGCACAGACCCAGAATGAGCTTATAAGCAACTGCTATGCAGTCATTTCAATTAGCACAGACACCAATGAATCTGGTATATAATGGGACAGCGTGGTGCTGTCCCGACTTTAGAGATACCTCAGATCAGTTACACTGGGTCCATGGTGGTAAATAGGAGTCTGAGATGCCTCATCATCTCGGAACCCCAATACTTCATTAAGCAAGTAAGCAGACCTTGGTTAGCAGCCTGGAACCCAAGTACTTGCCTTTTGTGAGGTCAGCAGTATTAGGCTGGGAGGCATGGGTCCAAGGTGCAGAGCCCAGGTACTGGGACTGCGGCAGATAAGACCTATCTGCCAAGTTTATGGGAGGAGGAGGAACTAGACTAGGTCTTGTGAGTTCCATATGGAACAGGGGTCCCTAACCCTCAGGGTCAGAAATCTGGACACAGAGTGGGCCATGTTAAACCAGCCACTCTCTGAAGCCCTTAATAAAAATCAGTGATCTAAGACATGACTTATCCACCAACATCAAGGAATGGTATCATGCCCGGAAGCAGGACTCTATTAGGATCTTGCAGGGTATCGAAGGCCTACAGGGCAACATCTCCTGGACCCTCACTAGCATTATGATGCAGGCATGGATGCAAACTGTATCCAGTGGCATCCTATGGACCAGGTTTCAGGGAACTTTGGCCATAGAGATAAGGAACATTATGCATCAGTATGTCTCTCCATTTGAGGCTGAACATCATACATAGTGGAAGTTCCTTCATAAACTTCATAAACATACTCTCTGTGCTATCATCTAAATCGTTGATGAAGATATTGAACAGCACTGGTCCCAAAGCAGAACCCTGCGGAACCCTGCTTGTTATGCCCTGCCAGCATAATTTTGAACCGTTAATAACTACTCTCTAAGAATGATTATCCAGCCAGTTATACACCCACCTTATAGTAGCCCCATCTAGGTTGCATTTTCCTATTTTAAAGAAAAGAAAGTCATGTGAGATTATAACAAATGCTATCAGATTGGTTTGACATGATTTGTTCTTTACAAATCCATGCTGGTTGTTACCTATCTCCTTATTATATTCCAGATTGTTTGCAGATGGATTCCTTAATTACTTGCTCCATTAACTTCTGTGCCAAGAAAGATAAACTGACTGGTCTGTAGTTTCTTGGGTTATTTCCCTTTTTATAGATGGACACTATATTTGCCCTTTTCCAGTCTTCTGGAATCTCTCCCGCCTTCCATGATAGCTAAAGATTCAGATGCCTCCCCTATCAGCTCCTTGAGTATTCTAGCATGCATTTTATCAGGCCCTGGTGACTTGAAAACATCTAACTTTTCTAAGTAATTTTTAACTTGTTCTTTTTTTATTTAAACTTCTAAACCTACCCCATTTCCACTAGGTTAGGCATCCCATCACCATCCACCTTCTTGACAATAACCAAAACAGAGAAGTTGTTAAACACGTTTGCCATATCCAGGTTTCCTGTTAATTGTTTCTCCTTCTTCACTGATCAATGGGCCTTGATATTTGTAGAATGTTGAAACCTTGCAATAGCTTAGTTTAAAAAGAAAAAAAACAAGACCTGAAACAATAAAAGCTCAAAAATACATTCAGTGGGGGGCTCAGTCTGAAGAACCGTAAGATCATTTTCCATCCAGTAGCTATAATATGTCACTTTACACTCTTCAAAAAACTACACTGAGAACCCGCTGTCGGAATTTTCTCTCATTAATTGAGCTAAATAAGTCCCTGAAAAGCCTCTGGTAAAACAGACACTAGATTACATTAATTAATCATTTAATTTTCTTCTGATTTTTCTTTCACTGCCACAGGCAATCCTGCTTTTTCAAAGACAGCTACATTGCAAAGGCAATAGCTACAGTTCACTAGGGCAGCATCAGTACTGAAGGAGACTCACACAAGGTGAAAACTTGAGCATATCTGTTGGGATCATACAGCATAGCAATAATGCAGCTGATAGTGACATTAAAATGCATTTCTGCTGTGATTTTATTTGTGCATAATCAGGTAATCAGAAGCTCTTTTGTACTGCTTTGCTTTTATTTTTAAGAAAAAAAGCATCTTCTGAGTCCATGTAAGGGGAAAATATTTGTTATGAACAATGTACTGGGACTAAAACATTGGAGTACTCCATGTTTCTAAAATGCAGCTGACTCGTTATAAAGAGAAGTGCTGAAAGTGAAACTAGAATTCTAGCCATGCCCACACACTTCTTTGTGTGTCCTCTAATCTCCTGCAACTTGTGTTCCACCCTCCCAAGTTCTGTGCATGTTGCTATATATTCTGTTTCACATTGAAATACATTTTTCCATTTTAGTGTTAGTTCCCATACAAGGTAAAATAAAGATATTTATTTCCATATAGACAGTTACTTATTAGTAATCATATTAAAATAAGAATAAAATATATCATTGTTCATTAGAGGATTTTACACATAATAAAATATCCTTGTAATGTAGTTAGTATGCAATCAATTACACAAATGGGTAAACTGAGTCATAGTGATTTTTTTAAATTTACCCTATTCTCTGAGAATGCCAGCCATCTGTGCCCCATTCATCTAAACCAGCAAACTGTGACATTCAACTGTCGTGGCTGATTACAAATGGATGACAGGAGAGGGATCACGTGAGGATTCCCTGTTCTGTTCATGCCCTCTGGGGCATCTGGCATTGACCACTGTTGGAAGACAGGATGCTGGGTTAGATGGACCTTTGGTCTGACCTGGTATGGTCGTTCTTATGACAGCAGGGGGAAGAAATGGCAGGAGGCTGAGTAAATTGGCATTTCAGGAAACACTAGGTGGGGGATGAAAAAGCATGGAATCACTTTACTTTAAGGAGTAATCTTTAGAAGAATCCACTTGAAAGACTCATTGGACTATAAAAGGAACAGAAAGCTCCAAGTTCACTCAGCTGAAAGAGAAATCACAAAGGCACCGGTACCTTTCAGCCTCTGGGAGAGATCCTGATCAATGAAAGGGTCAGCCATTATCTTGCTGGAAGACTGTCATCTTAAACAAAACCATGAATCAAAACTTGATAGGTTGTTTTAGACTTTTAGATGTATGTTTTCACTTGTATTTGCTTATAACCATGTCTAACTTTCTCTCTCATACTTGAGTTCACATAAAAGCCTATCTTCTGTTAAGAAACTTGGGGAACCGTTTTTGGGTCAGGGGTCACTGGCCCACAGAAAAAAAATCAGTCAGGAGTCGCACACAAGTGAGAAGCAAAACAAAAACAAACCCTCACTGATGTGGCCCCTGACTGACAAAGAGAAAGATACTCTCCATGTTCCCCTTGCACATCAGACCCTCAGGGACGGGATCCAGGCAAGCCAGGGGCTGCATTCAGCCCCCAAGCCTTAGGTTCCCCACCCCGATCTAAACCAATCCAGTGATGTGGTGTACTCAACTGTTTGGTAACTCATGTTAAAATAACAAATGGTTGAATGTTGACTCCTTACAGGGGGAATGGATCTTAACATCTGGAATGTCCAAGGGAGGGCTGGTCAATGCAGAACACACATTTTTGGGGAAATTTGGGACTGCAGGTGTGTTGGGGTCACCCTGTAAGCAATAACTAAGGTTGGCAGAAGCCAGTGTTGTTGACAGGTTAGTGGGGTCAGAGCAATGCATAGACATTCAGGATGCAACCTACACACTGGCAGTCTGTTTGTGAGCATCTCAGGTTGAGTGCTACAAGAGTAAAGCATTGGCAGGTGGAGACACAACCTCTCACTGGTCTGGACTGCACCTCAGAATGTGTGCGTGTCTCTCTCTCACACACACACACACTCACACACACTTTCAAAATGGAACAGTGAGCGTACCACAAGCTAGTCATGACTACAGAGTTTCTACTTGGGAACTGTCTGAGTCCAGCAGAGCACCGTAGGTGTGGAAAGTACAGAAATAATGGGGAATGAAGAGGGTTGGAATATTACTGATAGGCAAAGATTTATAATTAATCAAAAACAAGAATACCACACTATATTTCAAGGCAATCATCCAACCCAGTTCCCTAAGGTAAAGACTAGGAGACGGAAGGCCAAGCAGTTTATTCAAACAAAGGAACTGGATTATTGCCTCATAAAACAGCGTGGCACTCTGATTATTACCTTTGTGCTACAAGCCCTTTTAAAATGATATTTCCCCATAAATGTTTAAAACCTAACAAGCAGCACGGCAGAAGAAAGGGAAAAGAGAATATGGAGGAGAAGGGAACACATTTAGTTACTGCCACCTTCTTGAAAAATGTACAGACTTTGACATTCTAAATCAAATAGTTTTTCAACCAGGTTTATTAGAAGTATTAACAATAAATCCTATTAATAAACTAGTTTACTAATTATCTAGACCATCTCATTCTTCTCACCTTTCTTTTCTCCTCCCACTTATAGTTTTGTCCTTTTACTGTATTATCCCCAAAATCTAGAAGTCTCTTTCTTACTGCTTAGCTGGAATCTTTCATAACCCCATTAAATCTCGCTTATTACATCTTTGTCAGCACATCACACTGCTGCTCCCCAGATTTCACTAACTCCCAAGAAAGGGATAACACCATAACTATCTCAGGGTATGTCTACACTACAGAGTTAATTCAAAATAACAGGCGTTATTTCGAATTAACTTGAATAGCTGTTTACACATACACACCGCTATTTCGAAATAAATTTGAAATAGTGGAGCCCTTACTTCAAATTAGGTACACCTCATTCTACGAGGAATAACACCTAATTTGAAATAGCTAATTCGAAATAAGTGCTGTGTAGACACTTATTTTGAATTAGGGGGCCTCCAGCCCTTTCCAGTTCCCCCTGGTGACCACTCTGGGCCAAACCAGGAAAACTCCTCTCCTCTCCCCCAGCCCCGGGGCCCTTAAAGGGGTAGACTCTGGCCAGACAGCACTTGCCAGAGCCAGGTCTCTGCCCCTGACCCAGTGGCCCCAGGATGAGCCAGGCAGCCAGTGCCAGCCAGCAGTCTTCCGCCCAGTCCCTCAGCTCCCAGGGGCCAGCCAGGGGCCGTAGACGGCATGCACCCTCATGGACTAGTGCGGAGGTCATGGACCTCATTGAGGTTTGGGGGGAGGCCCCGAACGTCCATGATCTCTGCACTAGGCGGAGGAACGCGGCTGTCTACGGCCGCATAGTGGCCAGGAAAGGCCATAGGTGAACCCAAGAGCAGGTGCACCTGAAGGTGAAAGAGCTGTGGCAGGCATATGCCAGGGCCACCAGGCGCGGTGCCGCAGCAGGGGTTGACACCTGCCCCTACCTCCCCACCCTCGACCGACTCCTGGGAGGCGGGGTGGTCCACGCCAGTCCGGGAGGCAGCAAGCCGGGACCGGAGGGACCTGATGCGAGCACACTGGAGGGGCCACCGCCAGCTGTCCCAGCACCGGAGTCGGCAGGGTCGTCCAGGGAGTCCATACCAGGTAAGTACCAGCACTGTCCCCTACCCGGGGGGGGAGGCGGAGAGGAAGACCAGGGACCTCGCGCATGGGCTATGACTCCCACGGATCACACAGCCACCTGTGCACGTGCAAGCACGTGCCATGCCACCCTTGGGCAGATGGCTCCAGCTGTGTGACATCCAGGGGCCATGGCCCAATAGTCACATGCGTGTGTGAAGAAACCTGACACGCTCCCAACCCCGGGGCGGGACCCAGCAGGACGCTCTCCCTTCACACACCCCCTCTACACAGAGGCAGGGGATATCTCCCCCCCCACCCCGGCCACACTATACATGGCACAGGGGCATAGGTGCGGTTTTGGGGCAGCTCCCAGTCCTGGGGAGAGCCAGACATCCTGACAATGGCCTCTGTGCAAGCACATCGGCTCTGACGGTGCAGGGCACAGTCACCCTCACGTCGCGGGGGGGGCTAGGCATCATCCACTGTGTCCTCAGGGAGAACTGACCAAGCCTCTTCTTTCTCCACAGCTGCACCAGCTGCTAGTGCAGGGCGCACCACCCCGCTCGGGACATGCTCCCGCACCTGCGGCCTCAGCAGGACCAACACCACATGGCACGGGTACTGGGACCAGCACCTGGGGGTCCTGCGAGCCCTGCACCACACCATCCAGGCCTAGATGCTGGAGGACCTGCAGCTCCGCCGGGAGCAGCATGCTGAGGACCAAGCCATGAACGCAAACCTGCAGGCCTTGCTGCAGAGCATGCTGCCCTGTGCCGGTCCTGCGCCTGCCGCCACCCCCCCCAGCTACTGTTCCTCCTCCCACTCCTGCCTCCCCTCCCACCTCTTCCTCCTCAACCTCCACACCCTCCTCCCCATCTCCCCGGGGATGCTGAGGCCCCCTCCTCCGCCGTGCTGCGTGGCGGTTGGCCTGGAGAGACCCCCAGCCCTGAGTGCTGAGCTTCCCCTCCCCCTTCTTTCCCTTGCTTCCCCCTTCCAGCTCCCTCCTGCCAGGTTTCCCCTTCCCCTCTCCCATCCTCTGTCCTGCCCTCTCCCGCCTCCTTTCCCCCCATCTCCCCAGAGTTTCAATCCCCCTCCCCAGTTGTGTTAAATAAAGACAGGTTATATTTTTGAAAATACGTGTCTTTTATTTGACGTCAGGAAGGGGGGGCTAGGGAAGGGTAAGTGGAAGGACGAGAGGGAGGAATGGGACACAAGCCCCCAGTGGGGCAGACCGGGGAGACTGTTAGCGCTCCTCAGGGTGGAAGCTCTCCCCCAGGGCCCCCCGGATCCTAACATCTCCTCGATGGTCCTCCCAGATGGCAGCCTGCAGACAGTGCAGCCAGGCTGCTGGCAACGTGTCCACGAGATGCAGCAGAGTCCCATGGGGCAGGTCTGGTTCCATGTTGCAGAGTTCCATGGTGTCTCAAGTGAGGGCAAGCAAAGCACTCTGAGACACAAATGCTTTGCTGTCCCTCAGCGAGATAGACCAGCAAGCAGAGAAACCTGAGAACTGTCTGTCCGGGATGGGGGGTCGGGTCTCTTTAAGCACAGACCTCGGCTAGCCTGAGGCAGCAGCCCCACACACTAAGTCCGACCCTGATGCCCTGCTGGCACTGGTTCCGGCTGTCCGAGACAGAACATCAGGAATGACTGCCCGTCGCAGGGAGCCATAGCCTGTAATACCTCTGAGGCTGGTATAGGGGGCTCTGTCTGTGAGGTGGAGTGTTTTCCATATAAGGGCATGTAAATTAATAATCTTCCCCTGCTCGCTCCACCCATTGCAGTAACAGATTAGCCAGTGGGCTGACTGGTGCTCAGGCCTGCTACTCCACCCACTGCAGCAAAACCAACCTATGGGGTGATAAGTTCACAGGCAATAAAACAGGCAGGCAGCCCCTCTCTCACTGGGGATTCGCATTGAGTGAACGCCTGGCCTGATCACCCAGACGCCTTGCACCCCCCGCTCTTGAGTCTTACTGAGCGTACTCCGAGTTGGTCGACCCGAGTGGAGACAGTTTATGAGCGTGTGACCGGTACTTGTGTTCCTGCTGTCTCCAGAACTGGTATAACACCCCTTCCCCCCCACCATCATCCCTATCCTAATTGATTTTTTAGTTGTCCTTATTGCTTGCCAAGTGACAGTGGCTAAAAAGTTACTAAGTTAGTTTATAAATAGTTGTGGTTTAGGTTTTTTACTGTTTCCTTGTATAAAGTTGTGTAAATAGTCAGCCCTATGGATAATACCAGTGTTAATTCAACTGTTCCTAACCCCTGGGCAGTTATTGGGAATTATTGTGATTTAGAAAAGCCTCAGGGAATTGTTTTGTGTTGTCTGGCAATCTGTTTAATTTTTGTTCTGATGATTGTCTGGCGCCATCAAAATAAAATCAGTTTGTACTTTTTGAAACCCCCAGTTGTGGTCTCATCCTTTCCGGCATCCCTTCGAACCTCGTGTATTACGGGGACTGACATGGCGTCACGAACAGGATGCCGGAACCCCGGAGACCATGACAACTCTGATAGTTGCCCCTGGGCTAAAACTGAGACCCCAGGTTCTGAGGAGGATCAGTTTAATCATTTGCAATACCACCTCCTCTGTACTCGACTGCGCAAAGGGGCCCCTAACACTTTTGACTGGGTCTGTGTCATAGGACACGGCCATGATTGTAGGACCTACACCATTCCTTTGGGGTTGAGCGATGTGGACTGCTTGCTAACTTGCCATCCCACCTTCAGGGCCACCCCGGCTGATAATAGCCTTCAACCGTGTCTCACTCAAGTGGGTGAGACAGCCCCTAATTCAAACCCTCTTAGCCTCTGGAAAGAGGTGAACAGGGTAATTAAACTCTGTGGGGTAGCCCCCTCCATCTTGGCCCCCGAGCCAAGAGCCCCACATGGATCACCTGCACACCACCTGTTAATAGGATTGGTCCAAAGGTTAGATGGGATAAAAAAGGTTAAAAAACTACGCCCTGATTCTTATAAATCAGAGGATGTTCTGGCTGCCATCTGCAATACCCTAGCAGTGGCCCTTGATAAAGTTACCGTCTACCATGGGGCCATTACAAATTGCGCCCGTGGGGTGGCGCACTCGCAGTCGGAGGGAGAACCGGAGTTTTCCCCTCAGGCGCCAAAGACGCCTCCTTTAGAGACACAACATCCTCCCCCATACCAAGGCTCTCATGACCCACCAAACATTTACCCTGGCTTGACTACCCTGAGTTCAACCATACCCACAGCTCCCGACCTGATTGTACCGGAGGCCCTCCCTGTGACTGTAACCCGATTAAAAATGGATGGTCAGGGGAATACCTCTCAGGTAACTGAGACCCGCCCCCGAACCAAGGCGGAAATGAAGGAGTTCATCACGGACACTGCCCGACGTCCAGATGAGCCTCCTATAATCTGGGTAGGGAGATTAGCCTTGGAACAGGGGAGTGACTGGGTTGACCGGGAGGAAGCCTTAACGTTAACCCGTACCGGGAGTTGGTCGCGGGGCCTTATGGGGGGAGTATTGGCAGCGAATAATCATTGGCCTGTAACGGCCGCAGCTGCCGCGCACCTCCAAATACAAGGGGGATTTCGCGCAGTACAGATGCCACCTGATTGTGTGAATAACTCCACTACCCTTATGTACGCAATCGCTGGGAGTTCTATTCTGCTCTGGGATCCCACTGCACACCCCCTCAACTTAACTAACGTTCAGACGGTAGCACAAAACCCATTTCGTTTTGTTGATGATCCCACTCAGATTCCCATAGAAGATGCGGCTGTTACCCTAGCCGTGGACAACAGCCCTAATCTAGACACAGGGGCTCTTCTGTGGCTAAGGGGATACACAGGACAACCTATTGGCCGACTATACGACGCTGTAGAGAGGGTGAAGTGGGCAACACTAAAGGCCGCCCTACTTGCAACCCCCTCTACTCTGGTGAAAGGGTCCAAAATGGCGCCCAAACCCAAATACCCCGAGCGTTCGTTCATCGAGCGTAAGATTTTTGGATTTTTATTGGGTAAGGGACTCACCAAGGAAGCTATTAGGAAAATGAATAGTGATCAACAGAAAGACTTGGCTGTGAAACTGGGGTGGGAAGATCGCCCTATTCCCCCGCAGCCAAAAAACGGGGAGAGGCCGAGTGCCTAGCGGTCACTCGGCCTGATTTAAATGACCCTCGACCCTATCAAAACCTGACTACCGAAAACGAGACAATTATCCCCTTTTTGTTAGACACGGGGGCACAGGTATCCATCATCCCCCCCGATATGCCCAACACCCCCACTGGAAAGATAGTCTTTGTACAGGGATTAAATAGCGTTGAAGCAACCTACGTTAGTCCATCACAATTGGCTTTCTCTTCGATCTTAATTAGCCCGCCTTGAGGGCGTTGTTTGTCCCCTTTTTGTTTTTCAGGTACCAACCCATTCGAGCCCCCCACCGGCTGTTTGACTTCCGGAGCCGACGAGAACCATCAAGATGGAAAAAATTTAAGTCTGCCACTGAATCTTTCGTTTGGGGATATGTTACCAAATGTCCCGCAATCTCGAAGCCCTCACTAATTTGACCACTGAAGGGTTTCGACAAGTCGATTTGGCTCTTACTGTACTAGCTCATTATGCCGAAAAGAATCGTCTAATGATACAGGTTATATTGCAGAAGGACTTTTGTATGGCACTCGAGGACCTTGACCCCAGGTTTAAGGACCAATACCGTTTGCGTTTCAAGCCCGGGTGGAACAACGTTTCAGCCATCACCCAACAGCTGACCTCACTTGCAGTTCAGATTCGCGAACAGCGGGAAGAATGGGACTGGTGGCAAACAAAACTTTCCTCTTGAGGACTGAGTACTTGGGCATCCACCATTAAGCAGTGGTTGATTGTATGTGCTCTTGTGTTACTAGCCTTTTTAGTGGGCACTGCTGTTGCAAAAGCTCTTATCCACAGAGTTGTTTCCGCTTTCCCTGTTACTGTTGCTTACTTTTCCCTTTCTCCCCTTTCTGAAGACAGCAGCTCACCAGAACCTCAATTTACCCAATTGGCTTCTTGCTGATTACCCTTACGTGCGCTCTCACCTTAGGCAACCCCCTTACCGCTTGCTCCGGACAGCCACGGGGGCATGTCCGAGACAGAACATCAGGAATGACTGCCCGTCGCAGGGAGCCATAGCCTGTAATACCTCTGAGGCTGGTATAGGGGGCTCTGTCTGTGAGGTGGAGTGTTTTCCATATAAGGGCATGTAAATTAATAATCTTCCCCTGCTCGCTCCACCCATTGCAGTAACAGATTAGCCAGTGGGCTGACTGGTGCTCAGGCCTGCTACTCCACCCACTGCAGCAAAACCAACCTATGGGGTGATAAGTTCACAGGCAATAAAACAGGCAGGCAGCCCCTCTCTCACTGGGGATTCGCATTGAGTGAACGCCTGGCCTGATCACCCAGACGCCTTGCACCCCCCGCTCTTGAGTCTTACTGAGCGTACTCCGAGTTGGTCGACCCGAGTGGAGACAGTTTATGAGCGTGTGACCGGTACTTGTGTTCCTGCTGTCTCCAGAACTGGTATAACACCCCTTCCCCCCCACCATCATCCCTATCCTAATTGATTTTTTAGTTGTCCTTATTGCTTGCCAAGTGACAGTGGCTAAAAAGTTACTAAGTTAGTTTATAAATAGTTGTGGTTTAGGTTTTTTACTGTTTCCTTGTATAAAGTTGTGTAAATAGTCAGCCCTATGGATAATACCAGTGTTAATTCAACTGTTCCTAACCCCTGGGCAGTTATTGGGAATTATTGTGATTTAGAAAAGCCTCAGGGAATTGTTTTGTGTTGTCTGGCAATCTGTTTAATTTTTGTTCTGATGATTGTCTGGCGCCATCAAAATAAAATCAGTTTGTACTTTTTGAAACCCCCAGTTGTGGTCTCATCCTTTCCGGCATCCCTTCGAACCTCGTGTATTACGGGGACTGACACCGGCCAGCCTTACCTTCGATGCAGGGTCCACTCAATGTGGATGCACTATTTCGAATTAGAAAAATGCTATTTCGAATTAGTTTTTGTGTCTAGATGCATAATTTCGATTTAGCTTATTCAAATTAACTAATTCGAAATAAGTTAATTCAAAATAGCCCTGTAGTGTAGACATACCCTCAGAGATTACCTGTCTTTCAGCAGCCCACCATACAGCTATGATTAGTGAAATTACAGAAGCTGAAAAAAATTCTTAAAATCCAAGAATGTGGCATTTTCAATTGAAGACCAGCAGCTAGAAAAACTCCCCCATGTCCTGAGATCAGATCCTTCTTGCCACCTTCAAGACAAAATATAAGGCCCATTTCTTTATGCAGGCTTTCTCTAGATAACAAGGACTATACATAAATGTCCAGCATGACTCCCCAGACTAATTCCACATACGAAAGTAGAGTGGATAGAATAGATCTTTTGGACATGCTTATCTTAATGTTCTATTTTGTATCTATTTACTATCGTGATCAGTTCATTCTGAATGATTACATGAATCAAATTGATATCCATTTCGAAGAACTGAGCCATAGGGAAGCCAACATTTATTTCAAAAGTGCCCTACAGTGTCCAAATACAGGCCCCTAAAACTTGATTATCAAAATGTTTAGCACCCTCAGCTCTTGTGGACTACAAACGGCATTTTCAGAGCTCAAAATCTAGCCTTTGATATCTAAAGTTGAACCCAAAAAATTTAGCATACAAGATTACATGCCACTTTAAAAAATGTGGGCCTCAGTGACATATACAAATGACAAAGTCAGTGCTGGTCCTGGAATAAAACACAACAGAAAACAAAGGCCTCTTACAGGCTATGACCTTGTACTCTTATGTCATGTTTCCTCTCTGTACATTTTAAAACTCTTGGCACACCTTGCTCAAAAGACTAGGATTTACAACAGAAGGCTTGGGGACCTTTTTATTACAGTAGTATTTACATATCACTAAAACAAGCCAAAATTCTGAATTTATTCTGATGATAAAACCACCCTTGATTTTTGAAAGTCCGTTCCCATCTGACATTAGCATTTTTAACTCCAGTTTTTAATTTATATTTTGCTGTGCTCACCAGTTTTAATGCCAGTAGGAAAATACATTCACAGTGACAGAAAACATTCTGGACTGAAACTGGAGGGTTGACTTAATTAAATTGAAAATGTAAAAATCCTTCCCATCTGTTTTATACACCTGCTGATAGAGCTTTACCACAGGTAAGTACATGCATCCAGGGTGTAGGCTTTAAACACATTTTTTAATCTATTTTCAACATAACTGGCAATCAGAATGAGAATGGTTGCCTAGTCTATCCAGGAGGGAAAGCTTGTAGTCCTGGGGCCAAGTATTACTCTCACTTACAACCATGCGGAGGCTGCTAAAGGCAATCTGCTGCACTAAGTAAAACTTTGTTGACTTCTTTCTAATGAGGCCCAGGACATGTATAATACAGATCACATTGTGTGATGGTGGGGATGAGGAACAGTCAGAGCTGTGCACGCACTGACATCTCAGATACTACATTTCCCAGCACTCTCATAGCCGGCCCTTATGCATGTACAAATCACACCATGAAGCAGCAAGGAGGGGAGACAGTTGTACCTGTGCATGCACTGACATAAATCCAGGTAGCCCAGTATCCTGTCTTTCAACAGTGGCCAGTTCCAGGTGCTAACTATTTATTTTATTTGGGAGCTTACATTGAATTTTATTGCACAGCAAATAGATGACTGATTCCACATCTTCACCTTCTTTTCATTACAACACTCTGAATTTTGATCCATATTCCTTTAACTGTTTCAGGATTATGTAGACTCCTTGTGTATCTTTTCTTTCCCCTGCTTCATTCAACTTCACTAGCCTTGCTATCTATGCAATGTCAGTTATCATTGTTGCATTGTTTCTTTACTATTTTATTAAGGTTTCTGTGGGCTTATTTTGTTTCTTCAGTTGCATGTTGTTGTACTACTAGAGACTTTTGTTTTCTTTTGTCTATATTATTCCATGGTTCTTCTGAGATCCACTGTTCTTTATTGCTTCCTCTTTTTCTACCAATTATCTTTTCAGGCGCTTCTAGCACAGCTATTTTGACAAGATCAGACTATAAGCAGAGGAGAAAATGCCAGAAGAATGGACTTTCAGTATCATAATCAAATTACCAAAGAAAGGTGATCTAAGGCAAGCAATTGCTCAAACTGGAGGGGAGTAACACTTCTATCTGTCACAGGAAAATATTAGCAACAGTCCTCTTGAACAGAATGAAAGGAAAGATAGATGCTATGCTAAGTGAATGACAATCTGGATTTAGACAAGGGAAATCGTGCACAGAGGTTATTTTCACCCTGAGACCAATTATAGAGAACACAATTGAATTCCAAGGCAGTCTTGCAATCAAGTTTTTGGACTTTCAAAAGGCATTTGATAGTGTAAACAGAGAAACAATGTGGAAAAATTTTGTTGGAATTCCATATTACTCAAAATTATGAAAGCATTCTACATCATCTCAAAGTGCTACATTAAAATGGAAAATTGATTGAACAAACCATTCAGTATCAAAACAAGTGAAAGGCAGGGGAGCTTCCTCTTTCCTTTTCTGTTCATGCTGGTCAGCAACTATGGATTAATGCAATGAGATAGTGGAATAGGTAGCCTCACATGGAATAATTCAAAACAATTTGATCTAGACTTTGCTGATGGTAAAGTCAGCAACATTGATGAGAGAAATGTCAACAGTCTACAAAAATGCACAACCCAAATAAAAGAAATAATGGAGAAGATAGGTCTGAGATTCAAAGCAAAGAAATGTAAAGTCATGTTAATGGAGACTACAAGGACAGAAATCAAAGTTGAAAAGAAACCGAAGAAGGTGGACATTTTTATGTATCTCGAAAGATGGTACCGGCTCCAAGGAAATTAGAAGAAATTAGAAATTAGAAGAATCGGGAAAGCATCTGGCAACTCAAAAACATCTTCCTCAAGAAAAAACTGAACATATAAAAGCAATTGTTATTGCTGTCATACCATATAGCAGTGAGACATAGGAACTTACCAAGAAAAGATACACATAGCATAGATGCATTTCATCACAAATGTCAAAGAAGAATTTTGGGAATAACATAGATAGACAGACAAATGAAGAAGTGAGAAAAATTACTGGAGAAAGCACCCTTTCATAAATAATCTACACAAAAAGACATCAGTGGCTGGGTATGTGCTCAGAATGGAAAAAGAATGCTTACCAAATACCACTCTTGAAAGAAAGCCAGAAAATGCAAGACCACCATAAACAACATGGAAATGAACAGTTCTGAATGATATCAAGCACTTCAACATAAAGAGGGAAAATCTGAAGAGAAGGGCAATTGACAGTTAAAGATGACAAGTATGGCTAGCCCAAAGTGCAGCAAAGCACAGGATGCACATAGGTCTAAGGTCAAATACATCATAATAGAGGCTCGAAGTCAATGTTTTAAAAAAGTTTCTGTGCAGCTTGTAGACATTTCATTCTTGTGACTGTTCCTGTCAATTTCTGTGTAATTAGATTCCTCGTTTTTATGTAGTTTTCTATTCTGAAGTAAAATGCTACTGTGATATTTTCTCACCTACTAGGATGATGAATGTAATTACGATAGAAATGTAGCCGTGTTAATCTGGTGTAGCTGAAACAAAAAACAGGACTATATAGCACTTTAAAGACTAACAAGATGGTTTATTAGGTGATGAGCTTTCGTGGGCCAGACCCACTTCCTCAGATCAAATAGTGGAAGAAAATTGTCACAAATATATATACCAAAGGATACAATTAAAAAAATGAATACACATGAAAAGGACAAATCAAATTTCAGAACAGAAGGGGAAGGGATGGGGGTAAATGTCTGTGAGCTCACAGAAATGGCTATTAGCCAGGATGGGTAGGAATGATGTCCCTAGCCTCTGTTAGAGGCTGGAAATGGGAGACAGGAGAGGGATTACTTGATGATTCCCTGTTCTGTTCACTCCCTCTGGGGCATCTGGTATTGACCACTGTGGGAAGATAGGATACTGGGCTAGATGGACTTTTGGTCTGGCTCAGTATGGCTGTTCTTATGTATGTTATATATATATATATATATATATATATATATATATATATATATCTTACTTAACTTCTGTTAATAACACCTGTCACGGGGTATATAGAGTAGATGCGGGCCTGCAAAGAAGGAATTAATGCAGGAACTGCAAGCCCGTCCTGATTGGCAGCGACACAGCAACTGGGAAAATAAATGAGCAGAAAAGCAGTGTGGCGGGGTGGCTGCCAAAGGAGCAGAAAGGCCAGAGAAAGAAGGTCCTGCGAGAAAGGTGGTGAGAAGCTGCCCTAGAGTGACAACAACCTAAATATGGGTATGTCTACACTACCACCCTAGTTCGAACTAGGGTGGTTAATGTAGTCAACCGGAGTTGCAAATGAAGCCCGGGATTTGAATTTCCTGGGCTTCATTTGCATGTTGCCAGGCGCCGCCATTTTTAAATGTCCACTAGTTCGGACTCCGTGCCCCGCGGCTACACGCGGCACGAACTAGGTAGTTCGGACTAGGCTTCCTATTCCGAACTACCATTACTCCTCGTTCCACCCTAAGGGACTAGCAGACATACCCTAAGGGACTAGCAGAGCCCCAGGCTGCAGAAGCCTTCAGAACTAAGGGAGCTAGGAAGGAGCTCAAGGTATAAACAGGAGAGCTGTTAACAACTGATTGTGCCTGCTGAACTAAACATCCTGAGGTGGAACCCAGTGGAGTAGGGGAGCCTGGGTATCCCTACCTGCCCTGTACACAGACTTAAAAGCCAAATGGAGTTCCAGGGCCATCCACCTGGTCCCTGTCCAGAGAAGCATGGACAGCTTATTGGGTCCTCAACCAACAATTCAACTTCAACTATTCAACAGTAAAGATGGCCATATTTGGCCAACTGCAATTAAGAGACTTACTGTCACTGCTTCAGAGAGCAAAGGTTTAGCTCACCCATGCAGCCCCTGGCACTGGTACAGAAACTCAAAAACACTGTCTGGAAGTGAATGAGGGCTGTGGCCAGGATGAGCATGCAGACTGTCAACTGACTGTCCTTGTACAGTTCCTTTGTGTCTTCTTGTCATGAGACAAAGGATAAATAGACCCAGCCCATGGACTCCTGAAGAAGTGGTGAGGGAGGAAAGAACTCTTTCGAGACTGACAACCCACAAACACAACCCAGAAGCAGCAAGCTCCAAGGGCTAACAAGGGCTAATCAAAGCAAGGAGTAGCAGCTATTCTGAGACCAGAGAATGAAGATCAGCCTTACCCTTGACAGATAAGGCCTCATAATGAAGGTTTACCCTACCTTACTCTCCACCCCATACTCCAAAGTCCAGACCTGGGAGAACACATCCGGCCAAGACCCCAAGTGTCCCTCAGTTACAGGGTTCATTATTAACACTCCATACCCAACTATGTAATGGACCTACACTTTCTTTTGTATTTCTTTTGCTTCTAATGTGTTTATAGAACCATTTCTTATTGGCTTTTATTTCTCTTACTAGATGTAACACATTTTGTGTGTTAGCCTTTCTGATTTTCTCCCTACATCCTCATGCTATTCTTTGTACTTCTCAAGACCAATTTTTCCATATTTCCTGTTTCTGAGGGTTCCTTTTTGAGTTTCAGGTTATTAGAGAACTCCCCAGGAAACCATATTGTCCTCTTATTATTCTTTCTATGTTTTCTTCACATTTAGACAGACTGCAGTTGTGCCTTAAATATTGTAGGCCTTGCAAAAGCCCTAAGCATAAGTAACCATGTGAACCAACGGCTGTGAACCAGAGTAGGCCTGGTTTTAGCAGCATGTCAACTAACCAAGTAAGTATCATTTCTGATCAGAGAGGACAGTACAAAAGTATGCAAGTCTTTTAAGTAAATATGTAAACAATTTTTAAAGAGATGGCACAAGAATACATCAATCCTTCAAAAGAAAAGAAGGAAATGACAGGATAATGGATGAGAATGTTTAGTTCTAACCTTCAAGTACAAGGATAAGAGTGGTAACTAATAACATTGGCAGTGTAATATGTAACTTCTTTCTTTCAATCCATAAAAAGAGAAGTCATAGGAAAGGTATCTGTGTCAGCTGACAGGTCAGGGTTATGGTGTCCTGAGCCTTTACCTTTTCACAGGCATACATGTGGTAGTGCACCTGCACCCATTAATCCAGAGGGCTAATACTGTGCTTCATCAACAATAAACTTGGCTGAGCACCTTGACCACCAAACCTAGAAGAGGATCACAGGCCTGCATTTCCTTTATTTTGTTAGAAATGCAATAAAAAGTCAGTGAATATTTCAAAGGTTCTAGACAAATTCGTGTTAGCATACCCTGGGTACAACTTTTGGAAAGGTATGAGAAATCTAGCAGGTTACTCATGGAAACACAAGAGAATATTATCTATAATAAGCTAAGTCTATCAATAGAATCCCAGGGCTGGAAGAGACCTCAAGAGTCATTGAGTCCAGCTGCCTGCCCAAAGCAGGACCAACCCCAACTAAACCATCCCAGCAAGGGCTTTGTCAAGCCAAGACTTAAAAACTTCTAGGGATGGAAATTTCACCACCTCCCTAAATAACCCATTCCAGTGCTTCACCACCCATACGTCACTACTGTAAACAGCCTTTCTCCATCCTCTTTGGAACCTCCCTTCAGGAAGTTGAAGGCTGCTATCAAATCCCCCCTCACTCTTCTCTTCTGCAGACTAAATAACCCAAATCCCTCAGCTCATAGGTCATGTGCTGCAGCCCCCTAATCATTTTGGTTGCCCTCCGCTGGGCCCTCCCCAATGTGTCCACATCCATTTTGTAGTGGGGGGCCCAGAACTGGACACAATATTCCAGATGTGGCCTCACTAGTGCCGAATAAAGGGGAATAATCACTTCTCTAGATCTGCTGGCAATGCTCCTCTTAATGCAACCTAATATGCCATTAGCCTTCTTGGATACAAGGGCGCCCTGTTGACTCATATCCAGCTTCTCATCCACTGTAATCCCCAGGTCCTTTTCTGCAGAACTGCTACTTAGCCAGTCGGTCCCCAGCCTGTAACAGTGCTTGGGATTCTTCTGTCCCAAGTGCAGGACTCTGCACTTGTCCTTGTTGAACCTCATCAGATTTCTTTTGGCCCAATCCTCTAATCTGTCCTGGTCACTCTGGACCCTATCCCTGCCCTCCAACGTATCTACCTCTCCTCCTAGCTTAGTGTCATCTGCAAGCTTTCTGAGGGTGCAGTTCATCCCCTCATCCAGGTTATTAATAAAGATGTTGAACAAAACTGGCCCTAGAACCAATCCATGGGGCACTCCACTTGAAACTGACCGCCAACCTGATATCGAGCCGTTGATCACTACCAGTTCGGCCCAACAATCTAGCCAGCTTTCTATCTGCCTTACAGTCCATTTATCCAATCCATACTTCCTTAATTTGCTAAAGTCAAGATATATCACATCCACTGACTTCCCCATGTCGACAGAGCCAGTTGCCTCATCATAGAAGCTAATCAGATTGGTCAGGCATGACTTGTCCTTCATGAATCCATGGTGACTATTCCTGATCACTTTCCCCTCTTCCAAGTGCTTCAAAATGGATTTCTTATGGATCCTCTCCATGATTTGTCCAGGAACTAGGTAAGGTTGACTGGTCTGTAGTTCCCTGCATTGTCCTTCTTCCCTTTTTTAAAGATGAGGACTACATTTGCCTTTTTCCAATCTCTCCCGATCTCCATGAGTTTTCAAAGATAATGGCCAAAGGCTCCGCAATGACATTTGTCAACTCCCTCAATACCCTCGGATGCATTAAATCCGGACCCATGGATTTGTGTATGTCTAGCTTTTCTAAATAGTTCTTAACCTGTTCTTTCTCCACCAAGGGCTGCCCACCTCCTTCTCATACTTTGTTGCCTAGTGCAATAGTCTGGGAGCTGACCTTGCCTGTGAAGACAGAGGGCTGCCCACCAAGGGCTGCCCACCTCCTTCCCATACTTTGTTGCCTAGTGCAATAGTCTGGGAGCTGACCTTGCCTGTGAAAACAGAGGCAAAGAAAGCATTGAGTACTTCAGCTTTTCCCATATCATCTAGGTTACTTCCCTCATCTAGTAAGGGCCCCACATCCTCTCTGATCACCCTTTTATTGCTAACATGCCTATATCTATGATATAACTTCACTGACTTCTTCGGAATTATACCAAACATGAACTTAGTACTGTGCTTTTTCCTCTTTTCATTTTCTGTAAGTGAATAATAAAGAACTTCCCCTCTTTTCTTCCAGCTTCATTTTCTTTCTTACAACCAATTAGGAAATAATTGTACTTCTGGGAAGTGTGAGAGAATGTATAAAATAATGATTAAATGTATATAGTATATTAATAATGAGTACTTGGTGTTACACCTATGGAACTTAGATAACAAGATGATAGGAGTTCTAGAAATATGAGTAAGAAAGAGATACTGCTTAGCGTTTGATGCACTGGAAGAAAGAAGAAACAACCTAAATACATAATTCATTCTTTACTCTGAAGGTCTGTGTCTAATCCTAGGGCTGGAATTGGAATATCAGGGATTGAAACATGGGACTTTGTGGAATTTCATGAGACTTGTGGCATTTGGAATGAAAAAGTCCTGTGCCAAGCATAATTGCTCATTACTTTACTTTTGTTATACTCCTTCCCCAGTCATTTGTCTGTACTTTCCCTAACACACAACTGCATACCCAGATAATCGTGCACCTGTAAAACATCAAGTTTACTTCAGCTGCTAGCTAAATAATGTAATTTACTAGGTCCAGGGTATCTCACCCACCTTGATTCTCTGATATCCTGGGACCAACATGGCTACAGCAACACTGAAAACAATAATGTTTTACTATTATTTAATTTATTAATATTGCTGAATTAAAATACGTTGGGACTGCTGATCCTGCGCTCCAGAGGCTGATGCCTTATTCTCTAGGCCACTGGCAGATCCATCCCACCTCCTTACCTTTAGAGCTCCAGCCCTAGGGAAGCTGGTGATGGCTGCCAGGCTTCTCCCAGGGCGGAGGGAAACTCAAACCCACAATCCCTAGCTCCTGAGACGCACTCTAC
The DNA here is from genome assembly GCF_052426305.1 of Pelodiscus sinensis. Classification (NCBI taxonomy): domain Eukaryota; kingdom Metazoa; phylum Chordata; order Testudines; family Trionychidae; genus Pelodiscus; species Pelodiscus sinensis. Next base: position 6,098,037 of record NC_143054.1, read on the forward strand.
CTCCCTACCTTCAGCATATGCCTTATCCTCCCTATTTTCACTGGGTGCCAGCTCCAGCCCTGGGAAAGTTGGTGATGGCTGCCCAGAAATACACTCAAGAAGAATCAGGACTTCAGGACAGTTAATACACTGTGGGCTTCAAGATACACTGTGCTTAGAGTTAGTTCTTTGGATTCACAGGCCCTAATTAATACTACGGGCAGTAAGTAAAAAGCTTTCTCCCCTAGATTTAGAGCCAATAATGGCATGATACAGTTTGAAAATAAACTATAGCGCCTGCTCTTCACTCCTTGTGAAGACAGGATGAGACTTGTAACTAAAGTGTCAGGGAAGAGTTTATGGTTTTATAAATTTGGAAAAAAGCAAAACTCACATGAAAGAATTAAAATGATGACAGCAGTCCCAAAACTGTTACTATAAATGGAGGAGCCATCTATAAAAGCGAGAAAGAGTTGATCATCAGACAAATGAAAGCATAAAGACCCTTTCACTAACGTCCTTTATTTAAAAAAAATATTGGTAGTGGAAAATGAGGTAGCCTCAGAAAAGGTAAAACTTGGAGCTTCAGCATCAGTAGACTATATTGAGGCACTCTTCAGCACCTCCCATGGATCTGTATTGTTTTCACCACAGTGTCTACTGGTGGCCTCTTTGTGGTAAAAATAATGCAAAAATCTATGAAAATTGTATAATAATTCATATTATTCTCTTTGATGATCACGTTTTAAAACATGTCCATGATCATACTGGAAATTTCCAGTTTTCTATGCATCTGTCTAAAGCCCATAAACAAGTATCAGTGTGAAAATTGTACAAGTATATGTACATTTAAAAGTGCTGAAGAAGGCCTTTATGGCCCAATTCTGCTCTCATATCTCTTTTGCTATAGGATAGTTCCACTGACTTCAAAGAAGTCACTCTTGGTTTATATTAGTGTGTATCAATGAGATCAGATACATGCCCTTTACTGTATAACAGGTGAACCATATTGTAGGGAAAAATATGAGTGTCTCTGCTTGTAATTTAATAACAGTAATCAAATCCTACCTAAATCTTTATTCCCACCTCCCTCTCTTATGAGTTTTACTCTGAAGAATAATGCAGTTCAAGATACAATATATATTGAGAGAATCAAATTAAATACAAGTTGTTCATTTAAAATCAAGTTATTAAAAGTCATGAAATTAATAATCGAGGTTTTAAATGTCTACTACTGCAATTAAATTATACAGAAAGCTCTAAATTATGGTGTAGAATCAAAATAAAATAAGTGATGAAGCATGTCAAACTCCTATGGCAATTTTAATTTTCCTATAAAACCATTAGTTTTACAAGAACAGCCATTTCCTCCCTTGTAGCGTTGTAAGTTAAGCTGATCAAGTTATTGATAGTCTGGGAGGGTTGTGTTTTGTTCTCACAAGCACTTACTTGAAGTCTTTAGAGAGAAGTGTTTTTACATGAGACAAAATTCCCCCTTTATTTATTAAATAAAACTTAGGCAGACCAAAAGAAAAGCTACAATGGGCCACATCTCACTTTGGGAAAAGAAATGTATTTACTAAAAATAACAATTTCCAAAATTAGAGCAAACACATTAAAAAGTATAACTGGCCAATTAATAAATGCTTATCCTTGCCCTGAGATCCATTTGTGAAACTGCATAAGCATTTAGAAGTTAAACAAGGTTATTCTAATACTCAGCGCTTCCTCTGAAAAAAGTTTACATTTTAAAATGCAATAAATAATTAAACAAAACAGGATAAAATCTGACACTTCATACTATTTCTGAGAAACACAAGGAGAAATGTAGGTCAGTATATGATGTATGACAGTTAAACTTAAGGTGTTTCTCCAATTGTAAACTTACATGCCGAGACATCTTTGTTTCCATAATCACATCACATGTTCCTGTTTGAACAGGCATGAACAATGTACTGGCTAACTACACTACAGGCAAAACAGAACTCATGCAAACATTTCCTTTCTAATGAATATCAGTTTGTCATCTATGGCTGGGCACCCATTTGAATAAATATTTCTGGAGAACACCACATTTTAACAATCTACATTGGCAAGGTTCTTATTTTTATAATCCCAAGAAATCAACTGATGGAAATATTTATTTAGAAGAACATTAATATATAAAGTAAAAGGGGCCCTGTAAAACTTATGTTAATTACACAGCATCTAACTCTTGTTTATCTTTAATAAGGTCCATTTATTTAACAAATCCCTGACACATATTGCTATGAAACCATTTTTAAAGTACCAGTCAACAACCTAAGTTCTTCTATATATACAAAATCTAATTTTCAGCAGTCTAAAATTCACAGACCCAGGTGTACCTTTAAAACAAAAAGCACAGATTCTGTTAAAATCTTTCATAGAGATTGCAATACCTGGTGCTCACATGAATTGGGCTTTTGGATTTTTGTTATCCCACCCGCTATCCACTATATACAAAGAAAAGGGGAAAATACTCTTATAGAATGCCAGAATATGTAAATCTTACAAACTGAACAACCTTTCTTTAAATACAGCAAAATACTTACTATAAATGAAGATGATCCATAAAAATCTATGCTTTACAGTTACTCTCTGAAACAATGCTGATTGTCAGAGTAGAAGTAGTATAATCCAACCATATCCAGGCCTAACAGGCAATATATCAGTATTTGAGGCTATGAAATTTTAAAAAGGAATCTGTCTCACTGAAAATCCAGGTACTTTTTATAGAACAAACAACAGATTTTCAGAGTCTTTAATATTATTGAAATTGTAAGGGATCCCAGCTTCAGTCATCAATGAATTGTTTAATCCGATCATAAGAAAAGGACAGATTTTTTTCATAAAGTTACAATATAGGTATTTTAATTACAAACCAAAGTTTGCTTATCCAATGTAATCAGTTCTCTATTCTCCTCAAACCATTCCTCAATTGACAGAAGTGAATTCTTCTCCATCTCATATTATTTCTTCCTCGTGTAGAGAATTCACTAATCTCACACATCTTTTATTAATAGGCACTAAAATGTTTTAGAGCAACAACAAAATGACCATGCTCACATTTCTTGCTTGCCCTTCAGGCGTAGTCTGGGTGTCTTCAGCTTGCCCTGCTGGTCTTCAATGTAGTCACTAATTGCTAGGGGATGTAGTTAGGACAGCATGAAGCAGCAGAAATGAATGCTGTTGCTTTAAGAGCTCATTTTCTTTTACACTAAGATAAAACAACTTTGTCTCTACTCTTACTTCACTGCTGGGTCAGATGAAATCTTAAAGAAGGCTCCTTTAAAAGTTAATGTCTGTAGCATATATGAAAAAGGTTGAAATTTCCATTCTGAATCAATTCCGAAGGAGGTCAGATTTGGTTTTAAAGCAGATTTATGTTCATGACTTTTTTCGCAAAAAAATTAAAAATGATCCCTTTTATTTAGAAATTCCTTTATCTTCCAAATTACTCCTGTCTCCCTTACAATTTAATCATACATACAAAAATCAGATACCGTATTTCCCATATGTATGGACAGACATTGTGAAGGCATCATTAAAAAAGTCTTTTATTTCCCTTAACACTGGTGACTCAACATCATTTAATGTACCACCGCTTTCAAATAGCCCAACAGACTTAAAAAGCCTTCTGAGTTTGAAAACCAAAAAGTTGTGAGTTTTTCTGTACCCCAGGACGGTTTTCTTTCTTGAAGCTCAAGCCGAGAAAGCAGACAAAAGAAGCTGATTTGACTGAGCTGTGCCAAGTCTTGCCTTATTTTTCTTTCCTCAGCTCTCGCTCTCTCTCTCTCTCTCTCTCAGCATGGCAACCTTCCCAAACAGCCTTGGCGGAGCTCCAGCCTGTGCCAGTCTGTCTGAGTTCTTGTTTCCAAAAAGATGCCCTTTACAGATGAATTAATACATTTAAAAACAGGAAACTGTGGATCAGTAACCAAATCCTGGCACCAGCAACCACTTCATCTGCCAAATCGCCTTATAGATTTCATGGTTTCCTACCTTTTACAATGGTTATAAACATTTCTACTCAGCGATCGTGGAGTACTGGAAGCCATTCACTGTTCAGTGATAAGAAATCTGTTCTCTAAAAATGTCCGCATGCGACACATGAAAAACCTGCAGTAAATCAAGATTCTTTTGAAGGAGGGTGTTTGTACATTTCAATAAGTGCCAAATACTTCTAACAATGTTAGGTTGTCCTTTTCTGCTACCGAGACTCATGGGAAGATTTCAAGAATGGGAGCAAATAGATTTAAAATAAGATCTTGCGTGCCCAAATCACTCACATTTTAACTTTCTTAAATTTCACTGTGAAAGATAGTGGCTCTTACCAGTATAGCCATTGTTAGGAATGAGCTGAAAATTAAAATTAAATCCATTCCCAATTGTCTACTGATGGACAATGAGGCTTAGCAAATTCCACACATTTCAAGATGAGGAGGGGGAGGGAATAGGTAACTTTTTAACTTAAAACTTAAACGTTCCTGTTTTCGAATTCATAAGAGAAACTACACAGTATTTAAAGTTCACTTGAATGGAAAATTTTTCAGTATATTACAATCCTTTTAAAATGTAACAAGGTCCCATTAGGAGCTCTGTTTCCTTGAGAAAAAAATCACAGGAATACACCTCTCTCTTATTTATAACCTATTTGCCAAACCAAAAAAGTGAACTTTTTTTAAATAGGTACTTACCTTAATGAACACAGTAAATTTATGCAGTAAAAATGATTTCTCAACATTATAACTATAACCTATGTTCTCTAGCTCAATGTATGTAACTTCCTCTCCTTATGAAGAAGCCTAAGTTTAGGACTAGAAGCTAACTTCCTCTTCTTAGGAAGTATAAAGTCCTAAACATTTTGTGACCTTGTGTTACTAGAGAAACCACACTCCTTATGCAGTATTTCCAAAGCTGATTAGAGGAGGCATTTCAACAGGAGACACTTTGGTTTAAAAAGGGAGGACTAACAAAATGTAAGCCTTGCAGGCAGGCCATTCACTCAGAACGACAAAACAGATTCCAGTGTTACATCTGCACTGCAACTGGGAGCGAGACTCAGTGCCCGAACAGACAGAATCACAATAGCTGAGCTCAAGTGGACACGTTAAAAATAACAACACAGTTGTTCTTTCTTGAGTCCTGAAGGCTAAGGAAGGTGGGTGAGTTTGAGTGACTGCTTCTGCCAAGTCAGAATTGCCATGTTGGCATGCTACCTTGAGACCCTCTAGTGCAAGTCTACCTACCTGCACCGGGAAGCTCATTCCCAGATCCCGTGTAGACGAACCCTTAGTTTGCCAAAACACCAATTTCTTTAACCTTTCAGCCACATTGCAAAGTTCACCTCTTCTCAGACACTTTTTGGGAAAGAGTAGCTTGATGTGTTGACGAGACTTCTGTGGTGGACTGAGGTAGAAGTTCTACAAGGTAACTTCATGTGCAACTTGTAGAACTTTGTGCCAGGTTTTTTTTTATTTTTAAATTTGTGAAGCTCCAAAACAATACAGATCATAGAATCATACAAATGTAGAGCTGGAAGGGACCTCAAAAGGTCAAGTCTAGCATCCTGTGCTGAGGCAGTACCAATTAAACATAGACCTTCCCTGACAGATGTTTGGTCTTTTCTTTAAAACCTCCAACAATGGGGATTCCACAGCCTCCATTGGAAGATTATCCTAAAGCTTAACTACCCAGGACTGATCTCTAAGGCAGTGTTTCTCAACCAGTGGTACGAGTATCCTTGGGGTACTCAAGAGAAGTCTGGAGGGGGGTACATCAACACAACTGAAATTTGGAGAAAACTGAATTTTTGTTTTAAGTTTTACAGCGCTTTATTATTTTTGTACTTTTTACACCCAAAAATTTAATCACCCACCCAGCTACGAGTAAGTTGTTTAAACAAATGTGTTGCAATAATGGGAAAAAAACTGTGTGTCTGAAAACTGTAGGTGCTGGGGGTACTTTTTTTTTTTTTTTTAAAGGGGGGTACTTTTTAAAAAAAGATTGAGAAGCATGGCTCTAAAGAACCCCTTTTAACTAGATATCCTTTCCCAGTTGGACAGAGAAACATTGATAACTCCTCTTTGAATATGAGCATTCAACCAGTTGTGAACTCACTTTAAAGTAATTTAATCTAGACTACATTTCCCTAGTTTACTTATGAAAATGTCATGTACGAATGTCAAAAGCGTACTAAAAACGAGATCTAGCACATCATAAGGCCAGTAATACCAGAAAAGAAGAAAATAAATTTGGAAAATAAAGCATGCCAACTTTGTTCTTAACAAATCCATACTGCTAATTCTCTATAATCCTATCTTCTCCAGGTGTTAACTGATTGTTTTATAATACAGGCAGTCCCCGACTTACGCGGATCCGACTAACATCGGATCCGCACTTACGAACGGGGCTTTTCTCGCCCCAGAGCTCACAGGCGGCGGATCGCCACCCGTGTCCTCCGGAGCGAGAAAAGCTTCTCCCAGTCTCCCTGGTCTGCTGGGGGGGGTCCAGAAAAGCCGCTGGACCCCCCCCCCCCCCCAGCAGACCAGGGACACCCGAGCAAAGCCGCCCAGGCGGCGTGAGTCCCGCTGCCTGGGCGGCTTTGCTCGTTTGCCCCGGAGCAAAGCCGCCCAGGCAGCGGGACTCCCCCCGCCTGGGCGGCTTTGCTCCTGTCCCCCTAGTCTGCTGGGGGGGGGGGGTCCAGCAAAGCTACTGGACCCCCCCAGCAGACCAGGGACACCTGAGCAAAGCCACCGCCTGGGCGGCTTTGCTCCCGGGCAAACGAGCAAAGCCGCCCAGGCGGTGGCTTTGCTCCGGTGTCCCTGGTCTGCTGGGGGGGTCCAGCAGCTTTGCTGGACCCCCCCAGCAGACTAGGGGGACAGGAGCAAAGCCACGGAGCACGCCCGCAGGGGGACAGCCCAGGCACGCTTGGGCTGTCCCGCTGTGGGCGTGCTCCACGGCTTTGCTCCTGTCCCCCTGGTCTTCTGGGGGGGGGGGGGTGCAGCTAGTGCCCTCCCCCCCAGCAGACCAGGCTTTTCTTGCCTACCCCTGGGGTAGAGCAGCTGGGGGCTGCCGGGTTGGTCCCGCAGTGCCGCTCCGGACCAACCCGGCAGCACCCCAGCTGCTCTGCCCCAGGCGTCCTGATTCAGCCGCTGCTGGTCAGTTTCAGCAGCGGCTGAATCAGGACGCCTGGGGCAGAGCAGCTGGGGTGCTGCTGGGTTGCTCCAGTGGAGCCGAGGAGCCGCGCTACTGGAGCAACCCAGCAGCACCCCAGCTGCTCTGCCCCAGGCGTCCCCAAGTCAGCCGCTGCTGAAACTGACCAGCGGCTGACTACAGGAAGCCCCAGGCAGAGTTGCTCTGCCTGAGGCTTCCTGGAATCAGCCGCTGATCAGTTTCAGCAGCAGCTGACTTGGGGACGCCTGGGTTTCTTAAGTTGAATCTGTATGTAAGTCAGAACTGGCATCCAGATTCAGCCACGGTTGAAACTGATCAGTTTCAGCAGCGGCTGACGCCAGTTCCGACTTACATACAGATTCAACTTAAGAACAAACCTACAGTCCCTATCTTGTACGTAACCCGGGGACTGCCTGTATGTTCCAGTATTTTTCCAGGCATCAAAATTAAGGAACCTGGTTTATAATTCCCTGAGCCTTCTTTGTTCCCCTTTTTAAAGGTATGTACTACATTTGCCCATATCCACTCATTTAGGACCTCACCTGTCCTCCAAGAGTTTACAAGGGTAATGCATTCAAGATTGCTTCCGTATTTCCTTGAGAATCCCAGGATTAATTTCATCACACCCTTCTGAATGGAATATATCTAACATATCTTAATATTCCTTAACTTATTTTCTTCCTTGTAGTTAATAATCCTTGTCATAACATTCCCCATGAACACTAAAGCAAAAAAGGCATTTAACACCCCAGACATCATGATGACTCTCCCTCCACATTAAATAGGAGATCTATACTTTCCTTTGTCTTTCTCCTGCTCCAAACATATTTAAAGAATCTCTCCTTGCTGTCTTTTCTCTCCCTTGCTAGGAGCAGGTCAATTGGTGTTCTGAAACTTCTACTTATTTAACTAATTAGTATTGTTTCATTATTTATGTTATTCTCCTTGCCCATCATTTATGTCTTCTCCACCAGCGTTCATCTTTCTGTGTATATAGGTTGTAAGCTCTTGTGGAGAGGAATCATTTTATTATATACTAGCAGACTTACCCAGCATTGCCCAAGTCCTTCAGGGCAGGCGGTGTGGGGGCTGCTAGAGTCAGGGCAGGGACTTGAGGGCATGTGGGGGGCAGTACAGGAGGCTGGGTGCAGGGAGGGGATGCAAGAATAAGGGTTGGGGGCAATGAGGGGTTCAGGGCAGGGACTTTTCTCTCCCCCTCCCCCGCCCCCAGCCCATTGCCCCCCCGGACACTGGGGGTGTTTTCTGTGGCAAAGGGCCGGGCATAGGAAGAAAGGGTTTGGGGCAGGAGGGCTAACTCAACAGTGTTCTCTCAGGCAAGACGTGGAGCCCCACTGCTGGCCACTACCTTGGTGGTACAGCTGCCCCCAGTGGACATTCTGTAGGAAAGCTCTCCCCTGTGGGCTCACTGCCCTCTGTGGCCACCCTCAGCATCGCATCCCTCCAAACAGTAGCCCTTCCCTTTGTGTATTATGGAAAACAGTCCCTTTGTCAGGGCTTCCAGTTGTCCTGGCATAACCAAACCCTGACCTTGCTTTAAGTTAGAAGAGGAAGTTTCGTTTAGGAGTTTTTGAACAAATAGACTCACTCTCTCATAGAGACACAGATAGGTACAGCACCAAATACAAAGGTTTACTAATCAGGACCTCCAGGTACAACCACAGTCAAAAATCAGTAATAATGTTTATCATGAAACTATAAAATATAAAGTAGTAATAATTAAACACTACATAATTTTATTGGAAACCCAAAACTCTCTGGTGAGAAAAATAAAATTATACATCAACTAAAACAATATGACAATATACTTTGCCTGTGCATGGTAAAAAAACATATTTCACAGAAAATAATAATTCTATGCTTTATTATACTTTCTGAAAGCAAAGCAAAGTCCTTTAAGTTTATAACTTAGCAGACAAATGCTTTGCTAAAATGTTAAGCTATGATCCTTGCTCTGTAGGCTACAGACCGTCTCAGGCTTTTATGATAGCATTTTATACCCAAAGGTATAAATGTAATGGACCCAATCTGCAAAAGACATTTCTTTTTGTGTATGCACAAATTTTCACATGCAGTTTAGAAGCAACAGGTCCTATTGCAAACAAGGGATATTTGATTCCAATTTATGTGTACATAAAAGGTAGAATTAACAAATGAAAACCCATTGTCAAAATATATCTATGGTATGAACAAGAATTAATTTTTAAAACATACACACACAAAAGGAGTCGAATTGAGGTACTTAAAAATCATTTGGGCTTGATTTTCTGAAGTACAATATTTTGAGCTAGGCAAAACAAAGAAAAGTGAGGCTTATTGTATTCCCACTTTTGCATTACTGAGGAGCACTAGCTCTTCTGCAGCTAAGTTTAAGAATTCCTTTCTGTTTAAAGGTCAACTCTTCTAAGTGATCTAAAATTCACATGTTTAGTTGTATTATTTTGAAGTTTGATGTGCCTTGTGAAGAACCCTGTAAATCCACGGATATCCATGGGCCATTCTTGTGGATCGTGAATCGGATGCAGGTACAAATTCTGTATCTGAGCAGGGCTCTACTCATATGAGGCAGGTACGTTTATTAGTCCTAATTTGGAGTCATTTCAGCAAGAAGTTCCTGAGATACAGCAATCTAAATATAGTACACAGAAATTAGTATGGTTGACAGATTCTACCTCCTCTTTTTTGCACAGACATAGGGATCAACCCATGCTTAAATGTTACCTCACGCCTCCAGCTAATGCAAGGCAGCTTTTGGAGAAACATAATATCATAGGACTGGAAGGCACCTTTTGGGGAATCAAATGCATAGTATCATAGGGCTGGAAGGCAGGGCTGGCTTTAGGAAGTGCAGGGCCCAATTCAAACAGTTTTGACATGGCCCTGGCAGCCAGGATTTTTGTTGAGCAAAAAAAAAACCCCAAAACAAACAAACAACAAAAAAACACCACACACACAAAAAAGAGTCACAGCCCCTTTAAATCCAGTGAAGCCGCCGCGCTCCTCCTTCGGGGCCAACGCCCCCTCCCGCAGCACGCCTGGCACGCCACAGAGCTGTGGGAGGGGAGCAGCCAACGCGGGGCCCGATTCGGGGAAATCGGTCCAATCGGCCTAAAGCCAGCCCTGCTGGAAGGGACCTAGAGCGATCATCTTGTCCAGTCCCCTACACTCATGGCAGGACTATTATCTAGACTATACCTGACTGGCGTTTATCTAACCTGCTCTGAAAAATCTCCAATTACAGAGATTCCAAACAACCTCTTTATGCAATTTATTCCAGTGCTACAACCCTGACAGGATGTTTCTCCTAATGTGCAACCTTAACCAGGGAAGACCTGCTCTTCTGGGGAAGGGTTGAGCACAAGAAAAACACTGCTAATGCAGGTGAGGAGTTGAGAACGCCCACTGAAATGAATTTGAGCAGTTCACGTCACAGAGTTATGTTTCAGGTTGTATTCTCCATGAGGTGCTCTCATTCAATTGAGAAAATCACCTAGAAAGAATTGGGCCTCTCAAAGCCTCCTATGCTTTCAGGATTATTGTGTGCTGAGGATCTCATCATAGCAAAACAATTGCCGGTGATTAATTTCATACAATGTTATAGTGGAACACCAGCTGTGTTAAAATTGAAAATACTTTACAGTCTAAAGGTTGATTTTTCAAAGTGCTCTAAAATCCATCAGTTTGTCTTCAAATTTGCTGTCACTCATGGGAGCATGGGATAGAGTTAGAAAGCAAAATATTGAGTCATTTGAACAAGAAGTTCCCAAGATACAGCCTCTCCTACCCCTAGCTTTTCTGATGCACAGATTCTAGCAACTTTTTTGCACACAGATGGTTTCTAAAGTAGCGTTTCTCAAATGCAGCCACTGTGGCCGCATATGGCCACCAGGGGCATTTCCTGTGACACGCATGGAGTTTCCTACATACGTTCCCTCTTTCCTTCAGGGTATGCTGGGAAGTGCAACTGCTGGGAACATGATGGTGGCCATAATACAGCTGTTAAAAACTGCTATCTTCACTATCACTCAGACTCACAACTTCAGCATCATATTCAACTCCATTAGATACCACAACCAAGCTGCCACAAAAATCCCACATTTTCTTTCTTTCACAATGTCCTTAAAATCTTTCCTTTCTTGTGTACATCTATTTTAAAAGCTGCCTGTGCCTGGTCATCTCTCACCTTGACTACTGCAAACTGTTCTCTCTAACTTTTACACATTACATCTTGATCATCTACCATGACGTACCAGATGCAATCCAGACCAGTGGGAGATGGTGTCAATCTTGCCTTGCAACCTGGGGTACTGTGAAATGCTCTACTTGTTGAAGCTCCCAAACATTTTGCCAGCATGCAGGTCACTCTCAGATGTGTTTCTGTAACTGACACCTGCCAGTCACATCTTAGTTGTTAGACTGTAGGGTGACCACAACAAACTCCCAGACCCATATTTTCACTCAGCAATGTATGTATTGTATTGCCCAGCCCAGATATATTAAGTCCATTATTCTTTTAAACAAATAATAAACACACACCAAGTTGCTACCCTAAATGGAGTTATGCAGACACTCCAATGTAAACACACTGGATTAGATGAAACAACAAAACAAAATATCTCTCTTTGTAGTTATTAAACATGAGTACAAGCAATGAGGCATAAGAGTCAGAAATCGTTACAAGAAAAATAAAGATAAAACACTTTCTATTGCATAACTTAAATATATTAGATTTAAAGCAAAATTTTCCACTGCCTGCTTCCAATAGCATTACTGACTGACTTCAGATCAAGATCACTCTCTCGGAATCCAATGGCCGGCCACAGCTTTTGTCTTCTCAGGTACAAAGAATAAGATGGACAGGGAGAGAAAGGAGGGCTGGATCTTGGGCAATGTTCCCTCTAATCTTTTCAATCCATATGTGGATTTTTTCCATCCATGTGTGAAATTATTTTTATGTGCATCGAAGCATGTGTGAATGTGCACCATAAGTAGAAACAAAAAACTAGTTATAGGTTCTCTGCTAATCAACTGGGTGGCATTTGAATTTCTCCTGAACAACCACACAGCTTACAGGGAACAATGGTCTTGGGGCACGTGTCCCATTTTTTATAGTTTCAATCCCACTTTGAAAAGCATTTCCAGCTGAAAATCAAGGGACATGGATCTGGTGAAGGAAGGGGACCTCATGCTGTTTCCTTGCTAAGATGCAGATCTCTTTGTTTTATATCCTTTATCCTTTAGAGACTTTCAGCATGTCTGCCTTACACTTCTATCTCAACCTCATTGCAAGTGTATATATCTATGATATACAAGGCAACACTTACTCCCTTCTTTCCTAGCTGTCCTTCCTGGACAAACTGTAACCCTCTATATCAATATTCCAGTCACGTGAATTATCCCGCTAAGTCTCTGATGCCATTTATGTTTAATTGTGATTATTCACTAGTATTTCTACTCTTCCTGTTTATTTCCATACTTCTTGCATTAGCATTCAGACATCAACAATGGTAATTACATTTCCCCTCTATTTTCCCTCTGCCATTGACATGTTCCTCATCTTTTTTCTTGTCTGCCTTGAAAAGTTCTTACACAATACGGATCCACAAAAATAATGAATCACTATTTTGGATGTTTGATTATGGTACTATTGCTCAGGCATGACATTTACAAGAACATTTTCTTAGTTCTTAAGAAATTAACTTACTATCTTGACATGTTTTGTCATTTTGAGGTTAAGTTTAGCCCCCTCTCACCTATTCTATTCCTGCTGTCAGTTCTTAGCATTCATTATAAAAAGTACCCACCTATGGAACCTACTAAGGATATTAAAGAGCGGTTATTTGGCTAATCATGTAGTTATTTAGCTAATCACGATTAGTTGATAAGAGGGCCGCTCTGCAGAGCCACAGGGGGGGTAGCTCCTGGAGCCAGCGTGAGCCTGGACTGAGCAGTCCTGGTTCACGCCAGCTCCGGACTGCTCCGGACTGCTGCGGCTCTTACTACATTTAAAAGACAGAGCTGCAGTATGCACTGCAGAGCTGCAGTGGTCCAGAGCCAGCGTGAGCCAGGACTGCTCAATCCCGGCTCCCACCAGGTCCAGCAGCCCGTTTATGGTGGCTCAGGCTGTTCCGGCAGCAGCCCGGGCACGGCCAGCCCTAGCCACCACAAAGAGAGGCTGTTCCGACAGCAGCCCCTGTCAGCGCGGGAGCCCAGCTCCCTGCTGGGACCCCAGTGAATAGGGGCTGCTGCCGGAGCAGCCTCCCCTAACCTCCTACCCCAACCCAACTGCCTCTGATAGAGGAAACAGGGGGGCAGGCACCACCGTGGAGAGTGCTGGGGGGAAACCAGCTTTTAAGCTCCCACTCCCTTATTGCTTCTCACACAGATGCAGCAAGGGGGGGTGGGGATGGTAAGTAGTCTAGTACTTGACTACTCACGTATATCTCTGGAACCTACTGCCTAACAGTTTGCCAAAGCTTGTTTGGCAGATTGTTTTTGAACCATTCATTTGAGTGATTTCTTTTATCACTGAGTGAAGGTGGCAGGAAAAGAGACAGTGATAGTTACTGAGGAATTTCAATTGAGGAGGATAAAGGGAGATTCATGGATCACATATTTCTCTTATTTGAATTTGTTAAACACACAAATGTCATGATGATGCTGTACAAGTGCTTGAATAAAGTGAATGAAGCTAAATATGAGTAATTATGGGCATTGCCAATGTAATTTATAAAAATAGTTTATTTTGAGTCATGGTTTACAGTCCCCTGATATTTTCCAATAACATTTGTCTGTACAGCTTTCTTGTTTAAAGACTTTATTTGTACACCTAGGTATGATCTAAGCATTTTTTTGGAGGAGGTTGAATTAGTTGTGAATACTCTTGGAAAGGACTACACTAGAAGTGGGAAATTCCAGTTCAGATTAAGGATGTTAAGAAGCATGCAATTCATTAATCGTGTCATCAACAAAAATGTTGTCAACCACATGGTTAATCAACAACGGTTAGCACTGCAAGCACTCAGTCCCAGCCTGTGCCAGGTCCAGCAACTACCCCCGCCGCAGCTCTGCACTAAGAGTATTTTAGGAGATGGTGGGCAGGCAGCCCAGCTCAGTCCCAGCTCACGCCATGTCTTAGGAGCTACCACCCACTGTGGCTCTGCAGGAAAAGTTATTCGGGAGCCCGTGGGCAGGCAGAGTGCCCCCCAAGATCGGCCCTGAGGCCAGTTTTGTCAAACATCTTCATTAAGATTCTGGATGATGGGATGGATTGTCCCTTCAGCAATTTTGCGGAAGTCTAACCTGGTGAGGAGAGATGCTGGAGGGCAGATAGAATCCAGTGTGACCCAGACAAATTGGAGGACTGGGCCAAAAGAAATCTAATGAGGTTCAACAAAGACTGGTGCAGAGTCCTGCAATGAGGATGGAAGAATCCCATGCACTGGGCATGGCAGTTCTGCAGAAAAGGACATGGGGATTAAAATAGATGAAAAACTGAGTGTACATCAACAGTGTGCCCTCATTACCAAGAAGGCTAACGGCATATTGGGCTGCATTAGTAGGAGCACTGTCAGCAGATCAAGGGAAGTGATTGTTCCCCTCTATTCAGCACTGGCGAGGCCACATCTGGAGTATTGTCTCTCATTTTGGGATCCCCTCTCACTACTGAAAGGAAGTAGACAAATTGGAGAGAGTCTAGCGGAGGGCAACAAAAATGATTAGGGACTGGGCGCATGACTTACGAGGAGAGGCTGAGAGTACTGGGCTTATTTAGTCTACATAAGAGAAGAACGATGGGGGATTTGATAGCAACCTCCATCCAAAGAGGATATCTCAAGTTGCAGTATGAGAGGTCTAGGTTGGATATCAGGAAAAGCTATTTCCGTAGGAGGGTGGTGAAGCACTCGAGTGAGCTGCCTAGAGAAGGTGGTAGAATCTCCATCCTTTAGGCCAGGCTTGACAAAACTCTGGCTAGAATGATTTAATTGGGGTTGATCATGCGTTGAGCAGGGGAGGGAGTTAGAATAGATTATCTCCTGAAGTGTCATCCAATCCTAGTCTATGTTTCCATGTTAAGTTGCTTGAAAGTCTCAAATTTGTTCAGTGCTAATGAGAAAAGATAGCATGGAAAAAACAAAAAGGATCTAAGATACAGACTTTGCCCAAATTGGGATCATGCTGTGCTCTCAAAACTGTCATTTTATGTGTGAGGAATAAGAACACATTCTTTGTTATATGCAGAACAAGAGCTTTGTTTTAAAATTCAAATGCTTCAACTCATACCCCACATCAGACCATGAACTGCTAATCAAACAATTAGGTTTATACATGTTGAATATTTTAAATGGTTCTGCACAACTTAATGTCTAAATCCCTCATTTGCACTCAGCCAGCAGCTATAAAGAATACCCAACAAAATGGGTTTTCTCATTTTGTACATTTCAGATTTGTACTGTAATAAAATAAAAAAAATCAGCTGCCTTATTTTATCATACAAGCACCAAATTGCACTTACTTATATATAACAGGCCATGCTGTTAACCCCCATAGATTGCTATCCTTAATGCACTTCACTGTGCATAGATATTAAAGGGGCTAGCAAATGGTGAAGAGAGTGCTCCATTAGCATCCTTCAGAACCACAGAAAGCAAACACTTGGTTCTTTGGTTCCCACTACTGTAGGGCAGGCTCTATACTGATTCAAGTTCTGCTAACTGTATGAAATGTATCTCTGTGTGGATGGACCCACACAAAACCCAAACATATGTTTCACTTAAACACCATGTTAAGCACTTAAGTAAAACCTAAGAACTTTATAGGGCACTCGAGGCAAGAGTGAATTACACTGAGTGGAATGACGAAATCTACTATAATAGAACTTTCTTCCACACCTCATGATAAAGCAATCCACAAAAAATACTGTCTGTAGAGGGCCAAATAAACTACACAGAAAGGAATATAGAAGACCTAAGATATGCACTAATCCACGGAGTAGTTGGAAACCAGCTGAAGAGGTATTGCCTGCATGCTCTATGACACCCTCTCAAATTACAAAACAGCCACAGAAAACAAATGATTTTTTTAAAAGCATCATCCATAAAAATGTTCACACTATTTTGGAACATCAGGGGTGTAGCCACAAGTGGGCTTGCATGGGCTGTTGGCCACCCACTTTGCACCAGGCCCGGCCCCAAAAGACCGCCCCTCTCTGCTCTAGCCAGGGAGTAGGGCCGGGGCTTGCCCTGCTCGGCTCTTGCTCTCTAGCCAGGAAGCAGAGCTGAAGCTTACCATGCTCCGCTCCAGTCAGGAAGCGGGGCTGGAGATAATCTCCCATCCCTTCTGTCTTGCTGCCCTCCATTCTGCCCACCCATCTGATGTCGGGGCCAGCCCAAGTGGGCCCTTCTGACTACGCCATTGGTGTACATCAGCTACAATATTACGCAAGTCTACAGACAAACTACAAAGCACTTACAGGACTGTCGGCTGTTACATGAAAGTTCCATCTTATAAAAGTTACAACTTGGTCATAAAAACCTAAGCTAAAACTTGGCAATACAAAATCTAAATCCACAAGTGAACAGCTTTTAATTTTGCCAAACTTGTTTCAAATTAGTTTGGACAGATATGTTAGAAAAAGAAAAAAATAACAGAAGCGAGGGCATTACAAATTATTGTGAATGTTCTTATAACTCTAAACCATATCTCTAATCCAAATACAGCATCATGCATGGGATCTAAATTCAGGTTCCAGGTACAGTCCCCTTCATCTTACAGCAGTGAAGGTTGAATTCTTTTCAGAAGCAGCATATTTCGCCTGTGAGGAAGAGAACTTTGCATGGATGTTCAGTGATCCCTCTGGTGACCTGAAGAAGTGGCATCAATGAGCCCCAGAGGAATTACATCCAACTTCCTTTCCTTATGAAAGGATTTAAAGGGAAAATGACAAGAAAAAGGGCGGACAGCCATAAAGCCTGAAGTTCCGTTGGGAGAATGAAGAAAAGAATGCCAGGTGAATTCTGAAAATAAGATCTACAAGAAAAATCAGCTGTAAAGAAGGTTAATGGGCATCCTCACTGACTTTGCCCATGAGACTCCTTAATATGTTCTACTTAAGAAACCATATTGATGTTGGATTGTTTGCCAATTTCTTTCCTGTCTTGCGCCTTCCCTTTCTCTGGACAGTTAGCAATTCGACAGGAGTGAATTAGTAACATCCATAATGCCATCAGCCGCCTCACACAGGCCTGGTCTACACTGGAGGGGAAGGTCAACCTAAGATACACAATTAACATAGCAGGAGTTGTGTATCTGGAGTCGACATATCTTAAATCCCTGTCCACACAGTGGGAAGTCAATGGGAGTAAACACTCCCATCAGCTTCCCTTACTCCTCACTAGGAACAGGAGTGCCAGCGCTGATGGGAATGCCCTCTAAGTTCAATTTAGCACATCTTCACTAGACCTGCTAAATCGAAACCTAGAAGATTGACCGTAGCAGCCCCAACCTTCCCCGTAATGTAGACATGCCCACAGATATCCAAGATCCTGCCCCTTCTAAAACAGAGACTGAAAGCCATTGGTTTCATGGAGCCAATACTAGCCTTTAGTTAACTATAGAGGGGAATATTGTAAATAATACATGACATAGAAGAAGAAAGAGCGATACCATACTTTCAACTTTAAGAACTGTTTTACATCTTCCTATTTGGTTTTGAGACATATTTCTCAAAGTTAAATCAGAGTTATTGCTTTTATATTTATTATTCATAACAATATATTTGCATTTAAAATTAAAATTGAAGTTAGCCTTGACATTTATAAAGTCACAAAGGCTAAAAGGTACCAATAAAAGAAAGTACTGAAGGCCAAAACACCAATTCTGGCAACCAGAAATAACCAGTAATTATATATAAACTGCTGACTTGCTTAACTGAAAGTGTGTAACCATATTATACCACCCTATGTTCCTTACATTTGCTGACTATAGAGTGACAAACTGTATAGAAAGCCAGTTGTTAACACTATTTCAATTTTAAATAGTTTTGTTTTTATTATTTAATTGCATTGAATATTAACTGCTTCTTCAGCAGCCTGAGCACGATGACAGAGAGCATTATATAAAATTAAAAGTATTTATTTATCAGCTGCTTAACTTACTTTTAAAATTGTTTGAGGAAAGTCTGTTTCAGAAAAGGCTGCATGCAGTTCCATTCACAGCCCCAAACATCAAGTCAGCACTGATAACTATAGTAAAAGTGAGTTTCTACAATTCTGTATTAGATAAGGGGGGGGGGAACCCATAAAATAATATAAATGAAAGAAGCAAAACCAATAACCCCTGCAGACTATATATATTATAATGTTATCTCTCCTTCAGTTATTTTGCTTCTGATAACCTTAAAAAAAGCTCTTGGTGTGGTTTGTTAAGCCATATCAGAAAATCATCCATTGATTTCAGAACATGAAACACTCTTTTTATTTATTTATTTTTTAAATGGAAACACAGCCTTTGGGAAACTGCAGATAACCACAGATCCATTTAAGATATTTTCCTCTGTGACACACAGCCATTTCATTCACATATGAATGTTGTTTTCTACATGTTTGTAAAATGCAATTCTTAATGCAAATATTAAACATATGTAGGAGTCAGTCTGCCAAAGTGCACAAGATGGGAAATCAGCCACATGGGCAAACACATTCTCTAGCTGATCTTCCAAGATATACAGGGCATATTTGTCTATCTATTTGTTCAGGCATAAATGTGCTCATATTACAGAATACACAGTTTTATTTTTCAATATTCAATGAAGAATTATAAAGGTATGTTATTTCATACTAACTTGCCTATGCTTCTCAACTAGAAAATAAGATCTTAATTTAAAATTATGGGCCAATTCTTATGCAAGGGGTGAATTGCAACTAATAAATCAGAAACTGTAAATCTGAATAAACATTATTATACAACCCCTTGTTTTATACCTCATTTTAAACAAGGAATTATTTACACTTAGGATTTTATTTGAAGTCGAAATTTAAATGTAAGTTTCCTACATAGTAGAAATAGACTGAAAAAATAAAAAAGGGATTAAGAGGTTCAAATTTATCATAGCAATGGTACTTCTGTACATAAATAAAATAACAGATCAAAACAAAAATACTTTTTTATATGATGCAGAAAACTTTAATATTCACTCTTCATCATTGTTCAACAGTTACTGTAAGATGAGTGCATAACTGGCTTGTTAACCATTCTCACAGAGTAGTTATCAGTGATTCAAAATCATGCTAGATGGGCATAACAAGTGGAGTTCTGCAGGGGTCTGTTTAATAAGGACACTTAAGGCTACGTCTATACTGCACTCTTCTTCCGCAAAAGCTTATGCAAATAAAGAGCAGAATAGAATAATGCCACGCTTCATTTGCATAATTCCTGAAAAAATTAGGGTTTTGCACAAAAAGGAGCCGTCTACATATTAATTATGCAAATGAAGCATGGCGATATTCTACTCCATGCTTCATTTGCATAAGCTTTTATGGAAGAAGGGTGCAGTACAGATGTAGCCTAAGGAAAGAACAATCAATTTCACATGTACAGAATGGAAAGTGACTGTCTAGGAAGGAGTACTGCAGGAAGAGATCTAGGGATCATAGTGGACGACAAATTAAACATGAGTCAACAGTGTGACACTGTTGCAAAAAAAGCAAACATGATTCTGGGATGTATTAATAGGAGCAAGACACAAGAAATCATTCTTCTGCTCTACTCTGATTAGGCCCCAATTGGAGTATTGTGTCCAGTTCTAGGCACCCCATTTCAAGAAAGATGTGGAAAAATTGGAGAAGGTCCAGAGAAGAGCAACAAAAATGACGAAAGGTCTAGAAAACCTGAGCTATGAGGGAAGACAGAAAGAATTGGGCTTGTTTAGTTTAGAAAAGAGAAGACTAAGAGGGGTTTTCAAGTGTCTAAAAAGGTGTTACAAGGAGGAGGGAGAAAAATTGTTCTCCTTGGCCTCTGAGAATAGGACAAGAAGCAATGGGCTTAAATTGCAGCAAGGGAGGTTCAGGTTGGACATTTGGAAAAACTTCCTGCCTGTCAGTGTGGTGAAACACTGCAATAAATTGCCTAGGGAGATTGTGGAATTTCCATCACTGGAGATATTTTAAAGCAGGTTAGACAGACACCTGTCAGGGATGATCTAGACAGTGCTTGGTCCTGAAGTAAAGGCAGGGGACTGGACTCGATCTCTCAAAGTCCCTTGCAGTTCTAGGATTCTGTGATTCTATGTTTTACCTAATTCTAAATCTCCAAAGAGTCTTGTGTCAGCCACAGGACTGCGCATAGTCTGTTTAAGCAAAAACAAACACAGCTACCCATCTGAACCTAAATCTCCTGTGTTTGTAATGCTTGTTTTAGGGCAATTACAACTTAAGTACAATGTTTTTACCATTAACCTGCTTCTATGTACATAATCTTAACTCCAATTTAATATAGCTTTCATCTGTGAGTTTTTTATTACTTTTTATACATGAACATTAAACTCCAAGATAATAAAATGGTTTAATTCCTTCCTGTTTTAAGCAGAGAATGCAGCTAAATCTGAAACTGAGAACCATAACCAGAACTTCTATCCTATTTCTAAAAATAGTTCTACACAGTTTACTATACAGAAATCGTGACATTTCATCTTAGAGAAAGCACACTGTATTTTATTTCCAAACTTATCCCATTAATACCAACAGAATGATTTGTGCAGAAGAAGTTAGGAGGAAAAGGAAATAGAAAATATAGGAGAGGCAGTAGCAAACACAATGTGGGGGAAAGAAAGAGATGATATGGGGGACATAGAAGGAAAAGAGGGAACACCCCTTTGAAGACAACTTAGGAAAAGTTATATCGTGTACAGAAGGAAAGGAAAAATATAGGTGAAAAGTAAGAGTTATAGGCTTATCAAATAATATTGAGGAATTTGTGATTTGATGAATTTCCCATATATTCTTTTAATAATCCATTCAATGCATTTTTGGTAGTATTCAACTGACTTATTAAATAGTATTGCTGAATATGTTATTTAGCTAATATCAGAGAAAAAACAATGAAAAAATATTTTAAGTTTATATTTTTCCTGCTATTTGATCATTCTTAAAAGTAATTTAATTTTTTAATACATTAAAAACACTTCAATACAAAAAACTGTTTCTGTCTCTGTGCTTGGATAAAGCCAAGTATATTCTGAGCATTTCTACAATATAAACAACAGGTGATTGGCAACCTTTGGGTGTGTCTAGACTACAGAGTTTTGTCAACAAAAGTGGACTTTTGTCGACAAAACTATACCTGCGTTTACACTGCCACTGAGTTCTGTCGACAGAACTCAGTTTTGTCGACAGCTATAAACCTCATTCTACGAGGAATAATGCCTTTTGTCAACAGAAGGCGTTATTGCGTCTATAATGTCATGTCGACACAGCGGCTTGCTTTGTCGTCAGAACTGGCTGTAGTCTAGATACTCTTTGTCGACAGACGCTTTGTCGACAGTATCTGTCGACCAAATTTCTGTCGACAAATGCCTGTAGTCTAGACGTACCCTTACAGTTTAACACAAATAGTATACAACTGCTTTATTTCTTTTGGCCTCAATTCAGCATGTTTCCATTGTTGTTGTTTTTTTTAAATGGACTACGCATGAACCAAAAGTTAGGCATATGCTGGATTGGGGCCTTAAATTGCAGGGAAGAGCAATTTAAATTGCAGGGTTAGGGCAAGAGGTTGGAGAAACAGCTATTTTTTACCTTGACAGGTTGGTCCTTGTGCTAAAAGATGTGTCTCAAACTTTTCAAGCAATGACACTGAATGCATAGTACCAGATCAGACTGGGAGATA
Source organism: Pelodiscus sinensis (assembly GCF_052426305.1). Taxonomy (NCBI): domain Eukaryota; kingdom Metazoa; phylum Chordata; order Testudines; family Trionychidae; genus Pelodiscus; species Pelodiscus sinensis. Next base: position 6,120,114 of record NC_143054.1, read on the forward strand.
ACGACCTGCCCTAAATACGAGGCAGCATATTGATGCTCTGTCCCAGAAGCCAAAGAGGGAGGGTTGGTCTACATTGAATATTTACATTGGCATAGTTACGTCTCTCATGGGTGTGAAAAATCTACCTCCCATAGACATGTACATGCCAACCTAGCCTCTCCATACAGAAAGTGCTGAATCAATGGACGAATTCTTCCACCAACCCAGCTACCAACTCCTGGAGAGGTGGATTAACTATAGTGACAGGAGAATGTGTCCCATCACCATAGTGAGCGTTTACACTGAAGTATTTCAGAGGCACAGCTGAAAATGTGCTGCTGTAGTGCCTAAATTCAATCACAAGTATGATTAGATTGAGTCATTAGCTCCCTCTTGGGACCCTGTTCTTTTGAGAGAGGAACAAACTGTATTAGTCTATACCTAACACTATGTATATTGCCCAGTACATTTAGGTGAGGGTCAGACCAAAGCTATGCCCCCTCCCCCATTCCCACCATCCTGGGAGAAATGTACTACAATATGGAGCACACCATCTCGCCTATTCTGTTACGTGTGATATGGATCATCAACACAAGAGGCAAAGAAACTCTTATGCTGCTATGCTAACTAGGTCACAATTTAGACTATAATATAGTTTTCATTTACCATATAAGCACTTACTAATATCTGTAATAGCCCAGCATACTAACTTGCATACATTGTTAAGCCTGATCCTCAAATACAACAGTTGTATGCACATATGAGTCTAGAGAAGTCATATAGCTCTGGTGCTATAAACTGATAAAATGGAGAATCAGATCCTATTATATTTAAGGTAGCCCATTGACAGAGTTGGCAAATAGTGGGTGATTTATATATCATGGTCCAGAGTCTCACCTAATCTGTTCTTGTAAGTAATGTCAATTGAGCTACCTGGATATAACTGAAAGTACAGTTGGGCTCCATTTGTCCTGCTGTAGTTCGGCACAACAGAATTTAAGCTTACATGGAAACAGTCAGCTTTTCCAATAAATTTTGTTTTCTGCGCATTTGTTACACTCACAGACTTTCCTAAATGTAGATCAAATTAACCCCAATAGTTTCTTTGATGATAAAATCGACTTAAACTATTGGCAAAATGGACCATATTTATCCCTGGGGTATTATATAGTACAGGCGACCCCCGACTTACGACCACCCAACATATGATCCCCCCCCCCGCATTTACGACCGCCTTGCTCCAGCCACCGCCTTGCCATCTTTCCCCAATACAGCCCCCAACTGGTTCTGGGAGCAGCTCGTACCTTCCCGCCGTCCCCCGGCACAGCCCCCAGCCGGCTCTGCGAGCAGCTCATGCCACAGATTACAACTCCCAGGAGGCAAAGCGGACAAGGAACAGAACCCCCATTTTTATCATTGCACCTAGGGAAAAAAAGGGTTCAACTTACTATAGCTCAACTTACAACAGTTCTCCAGGAACCAATTAGGTTGTAAGTGTGAGGGTTGCCTGTAATATGAAATAAAAAATCCTGTGTCAATGTAATTCCTGGGTTTACTTCTCCTCCTGACAGTTTATTTTTAAAAATGCAAGGTTTGGGCCCTTATGTGCTAGATCACAGGAGGGCAATAAAATGGCTGCTCACCAGAGTTGGCCCCTGGCGGGCCACCGCCACTATATTGACCTGTGCTTCTACAAGTACAGGTGATTGCCACTCCCACTGGCCACAGATCGCTGTTCCTGGACAATGGGAATGTGGGAAGCAGCGCGAACCAGGACACCACTTTTCAAAGTTCCCATTGGCCAGGAACAGCAATCCATGGCCAACGGGAACTGCAATCACCCATACCTGTGAAGGCATAGGAAAATACAGCAGCAGCCCACTAGGGACTAACCCTGGCAAAACAGCCAGTATTTTCCCACCACTGTTAGATACAAGTCTTCCAAAACCATCGTCGCAAGCAACTATTAAACCTTGCATGCCAAAGCACTAACTTTCACTAGGTATAGTTATCCCCTTTTGTTTCACAATTTGGAATAAATCTTCAGAGCAACATATATAAATAATACTCTGAAAAAGGACCCTTTTGAATTTTTTATTTTATGAAGTTAGGGTATCTGCAGTATGAGTTTCCTTCAGACCTTATTTGCATTCAAGAGGCTGCCAGTTGGGTAAAGTTTGTACTCTTTAAGTAATGCTGTTTCCCAGCAACCTGTATTCTGTTGCCAGGGAGAAACTCCGTGGAGAGCTACCTCCGCAGTCCATAGAGGGTATGGCTTTGTGCTTCATGCCAGTGCACACATTTGAGTGTGAGAAGAATGCTAAGTAGTCTACATGAAACTCCAGGGACTGCAATGAGTGGCGGGGGGAGGGATGTTTTTGGTTTTTTACATTTAGCTTGGTTTTGTCTTGTCAAGTACTTATTAATGAATGACGTAGCTCGTTGTAGGCATGTTGTATTTAAAGGTGATAAGGAAGTTAAAGTTTTTCAGCAATGCAGTGTTATCTTGAGAGCTGCATTTGCCTTCTGCAACATCTTCAAAAAGGTAAAGGCAAGAATGGGCTAAAGAATCGTTCCTTTTGCCAGTATCAGGCTAATTCTTAATAATTTTCACAGTTTCATTTTTGGTCTGATAATAATTATTTAACAGTTAGGTACAAATGCCAAAAGTTAAAAAAAACATATAAAAATGTAAAAGGGAGAGGATACATGACATGCAGATTTCTACTCCCATCACTATTTTCAAAGGAAAATATTGCATGCATAATCTAAAGAGACATTGCAACCACTCAAGAATGTCAGAAATCATCTCTTTCAAGAACTAAAAATAAGGAGCCACAGAAAAATATAAAGTCATTTCACCATGCTTGGTCAAACTATAATAAAAATGTAATAAACATACAGAAATCAATGGATCAAAAACGCACTGAGGGTCATTCTTTAAAAACAAGAGATGCACACTTTCCTCTTCTGATGAGCTGGAAAGGAAAATTGAAACTTGAGAAATACAATACACAGAGTCTATCGACTTGGTATTAGTCAGACCTCCGAATTGTCCCTCCTGTGGGAATGTTCCTTCTTATTTACCTATATATAATAAACTTGAAACTACATTTGGGACATGGTTGTGAAGTTACTGTATGGTGATACAGTGTGTTAATTTTTCAGACCTGTCACATAGTCAACAGGATTTTTTTAATCATTGCTCACATTCCAAAAAAAAAAAATCTATCAGATGTATTCACGGACTTCATCCAATAATTCTATTATAAAATTTTACATTTTATATGATTCAGCAAATTCCCAGAACTGTTTATGCATTTTTACTGATGTTATGAAAAACCATTAAATGCATTCATATTTAATTCAGTAGTTCCACCAAAAAACTCACGTTTTTTATACAAATGTTAGAATTGCTATGTTGACACATTAAAAATTCCCCAAACTAACAAAATGGTATAAATCTTTACGTACTAGATAAATGATGGGCCAGATCCTGCTGTATACAGCATCCTCTTTGAAGGCCCAAAACAATAAAAGTCCTTATGGATAGCTGGAGATTGTCCTGACATGCAGGAATTTCCAAATGGCATAAAACCAGCATATCGAGCTCAACACCACACACACAACCTTTATAGGAAAGTATTGGAGATTTAATGGGCCTGGTCATTGTTCACTGAGTTCCAGTGCTCTCTGCCAGTGTGATAGTCCATATGCCATTACAAGCCAGTATAAATTAAAGTAGCGCTGAGGACTGAGCTACACTCAACTTTGCTTTCCTCCCTTTATACTTCAAAAGAGATATGAAATCAGTTTGCCCCTAAAGCCTATTAATGCAGAAAGAAAAGACATTAAATGAACTAAGTAAAAGGAAATGAATATGGCACTGTTAAATAAAATGATATTAGGAAAATTATGTCCTCTAAGGAATATCATTCCTGAGATATCTGGTTAAATTCTAGTGACAGATGTTGCCAAAAATCATTTGAATCTTCATCGCTTCTAAACATGCCATAAAGCAATGGCACAAAAGTCAAACTAACCTTTTAAAATGTAGTAGAATTTGGTTTTTTATTCACTTGCAAGTGATTTCCCTCTCAACATATATACTGTATTAGCTTACTGATTGGTTGTGTTTGAACTAATCTTTTTGTTGGCAACTGTAATAGGCATTACACAGGGGATTTGGATAGTCTGTCAGGTGCCCACATTTAGGCTTTCTGGATGTTCAGTTGCAGGCTTACTTGTAGTACTGCTCTCCTGTTTTCTGATTAGATGATCTATAAAATTTAAAAGGTCTCTTTCACATGAAGGGATTGACGAGATAATGCAACAAATGCCAATCTTCAAATATTAGCATTGAGCCAAATAAAAATACTACTATGTTTTACAACAGACAACAAAAAAAGTTTTTCAGCTCAACCAACCAACCAAGCTAATATACTGCATATTTTGAGATGGTAAAAGAAAGATTAATGGAAAAGGCAAATCCGTTACAGTAAGCAAGTAAAAATGCAAAACAAATTCCACTGTGTTTAAAAAGGTTAGTTATACTTTTATTACATTAATTTACCTTAACATGTTCACAGTCTATGAAGGTTCAACCGACTTTCATCAACATGTATAAAAGAATTTAACTAGCTATTGGAGGAATGACATTCCTAAGAAAACACAATTTTCCTAATATTTTCATTAAAAATTCCATATGAAATTAATTAAATCTAAGGAAATGAGTATGTTTTCCTTCTGCATTAATATAGAATAAGTATGTCCCAAAAGTTCACCTATGTGTACTAATGACATCAGAGGCAAAAGAGAGTAACCAAGTCCAGCCTCCGTCCCAAGCCAAATCCCTACTATTTGTGCCTGCTGACCCCACTCTTCTCCAGGACTCTTGCACAAGAGGGGGGTTTTGCACAAGAAGCGTTCTTCCTGGAAGAAAAAAAAAAGCAGAAGAATAGCTCTTGTGCAAGAGGGGGGTTTTGTGTAAGAAGGAGCTGTGTAGATGGCTCCTTTTTGCACAAAAAGCGGCCGCTCATTAATTATGCAAATGAGGCTCAGTAATATTCCACACTTAGCCTCATTTGCATATTTCTTGTGCAAAACCAGCACAGTGTAGACATAGCCTAAGAGAACAATCTTCTAATACTATGGGGTTACACTAAGGATGAATACGGCCCACTGGGTGCATACCTGGACACTTGTATTGTTGTTATTAATTTGTATTATAGTGCAGTTGAAACTCTCTAGTTCGGCACCCTCGAGACTTAACTGGTGCCAAACCAGAGAATTTGCTGAACCACGGGAGGTCAGTATTGTCTAGCAGCATAACCAACACTTCCACTGCTTACTAGGCTCTTAGAAGACTTTTAGGGGTAAATTAGAGCTAAATAACACAGAACAATGAGGGCCAGGATTGCTGGCTATAAACAAATTTTATGGGACCACGGGCAACTTGACCACCCTTGTGCTGAGTCTACCTAAAATCGTGCCAGACCACGGATGTTGCCTGACCAGAGAATGGCAGACTAGGGAGGTTCAACCTGTAGTGCCTAAAGACTGACCAGAATCAGAGCTCTCTTGTACCAGGTATTGTATTATAGGCAAGACTTGACTACACATCTAAGTTGCACCAGTTAAACTAATGGTGTGGAGGAGGAGGAGGTGGTGCATCTCCAGCAATGGTGGTAGAAGCAGTGTTTGTACTGATAGGAGTCAAGGGAAGCCCGGGAGCCAGCGGGAGCACTGGGGAGTCAGGGTTGCCCTCGCCAGTACAGAATAGGTGTAGCAGCAAATACTTCACGCGGCCGCTACCCCAGCCCCCGGCGGCAGCATCCCACCCGCCCATGACCCCAACCCCTGGTGGCAGCAGCCTACCCACCCACCATGTGGCCGCAAACCCCAACAGCAGAAACCTGCCCGCAACGCAGCCTCAGCAGCAGCCGGAGCAGCCACGGCCACCAGAGCAGCGGTCCCCAAATGTGGTCCCAGGCGTGTCACATCCCAATCCCCACCTGCCACATGCCCCGGCTGTGGGAGCAGCCACACACTCACCTTAGAGGTCCAGCAGGAAGGTGAGTGCTGCTGCGAAAGAGGTGAGCAGGCTTATTTTTTTTGTGCACACAGCACAGGTGCACACCTTAGAGGGAACATTGACTAAGACTGAGATCGACCGTTAGAGACGCCATAAATGACCTGTCAATCACGATCTACTGATTGGCGTAGAAAGATTTATATCCCAGAAACAAAGTCCAGAACTGAGACCACAAACAAAATGACGAGCTAAAAATTATTTTGAGCATTACTTACTGATCAGATTATTGGAGCAAGAGTTCCACATCCTACCATCTCACAAAATTTAAGACAAAATATATTTATAATTGGGGGGAGGTGTATATGTAGCGTCAATTAAAGTGTTAACACCTCCAATCTACTCGTATAAAGATTTGATATAACAACCAAAGATCATTGTAATAACTAAACTTTGATTAGTGAAGATAATACAAGTGATATTTAATTTTGCTACACGGCATGACAATACACTCTAACACATTTAAAAATGAATTTAGGTAGCTTACTATAGTGAAGAAAAACAGCAAAATGTTTATATGGTGTAAGTTCCAAGACTGAGAAAAATTACCGAAGATCAAATAAATTCAAGTTGATTACCAAAAAATGATACTTCATAGAAATTTACCAAGATTCCTATGAAAAAGATAGGAGAAACTTCAAAAATATATATCAATTACGGTATGATGATTTCATAATCTGTGCTGTTAGAAATCTGAAGCAGAATTCCTCTTTTGATTTCTGAATACCTTATGACAAAACAGAACCATGCTAAACATAACTAAAGCATCACCTATATCTTCAGGTCCTAGTGACCTCTGCAAACCAAACCATTTGCACATTGCTCTTGTAATATATTTTGTCAAATGAACATAAGAAGATAAGAATGGCCATACTGGGTCAGACTAAAGGTCCATCTAGCCCAGTAGCCTGTCTGCCGACAGTGGCCAGCACCAGGTGCCCCAGAGGGGCTGGACCGAAGACAACGATCAAGCAATTTGTCTCGTGCTATCCATCTCCAGCCTCTGACAAACAGAGGCCAGGGACACCATTTCTATCCCCTGGCTAATAGCCTTTTATGCACCTAACCTCCATGAAATTATCTAGCTTCTCTTTAAACTCTGTTATAGTCCTAGCCTTCACAGACTCCTCTGGGAAGGAGTTCCACAGGTTGACTATGCGCGGTGTGAAGAACTTTATTTTATTAGTTTTAAACCTGCTACCCATTAATTTCATTTGATGTCCTCTAGTTCTTCTATTATGGGAACTAATCAGTAACTTCTCTTTATTCACCCTCTCCGCACCACTCATGATTTTATATACCGCTATCATATCCCCCCCTGTCTCCTCTTTTCTAAACTGAAAAGTCCCTATCGCTTTAGCCTCTCTTCATATGGACTCATTCCAAACCCCTAATCATTTTAGTTGCCCTTTTCTGAACCCTTTCCAAGGCCAAAATATCTTTGAAACTTATAATACAAATACATCTTTATATACTACATCTGGCTAATGTTACTTTAGAAAAATTAATAGAATATACTATACCGTTTAAAGTGCTTATCCTGTACGTTGCTGAGTTTAAGCACATTACAAGATCAGGCCCTAAATTAGTAATATCCTTAAAATAATATGAAAAACATAGTATACAGGTTCAGCTCATATCCATTCCACATAATGAATGGGCTAGGAGTTAAAGAGAAAGAAAACATGGATTAGAATATCATGTATTAATGAAGACCATTGGTAGGTGAATGGGGAGACAGAAAGACAGTGTCAAAATATAGAAAAATCAATCAAAAAACCAATACAACTCAGCTTGCAGGAGAACTTGATAAAATGTAACTTTCAATAAAAAAAACTAGATTCCCTTAAAATACTGAAAACTAGGCATTTTAAACTACCAGTTGTATTTTACACTCAGCTACCTCCATCCACATAAATGTGGCCCAAGTAAACTTTATACTAAATTTTAAAACTTAATTTGCACCTAATTCATCCACTTTTAATTTTTACAGTTCCCTGTAGGTATATAATTTCTAATTAAGCATATAGTTACCCAGGTGGACTGATTTAAATCACCAAATGGAAAGCCTTGATTTAAACCATTGATTTGAATCAACCTTTCCATTCATATATCAGTTATAAAAAGCAAAGTACATTCTCCTTAGTTAATATAATCATTAAAGCATGTTAATTTATAACTAAATAAATCCATTACACTAGACTTCGTAAATCTTTTTGCTACATAGAACACATTATAACTACATTTATTTAAACAATTATATAGCTAAATATTTTCAGCTTATTAATTGTACATTTTTGTATATTAGAAAATGATGAATGATATATTGCTTATTTATTAGATAATTAACTTTTTGTACATATTTGCAGTAAGCTGCATTAATACCATAAATGGAATTTAATTACCACACAAAATACCATATAAAATTTATTTTTATTAACAAAACAACCTTATACATTTTAGATATTTAAACTTCTCGTATCTAAACATGTTTCACATGAGTAACTAAATTATTTATAAAACAGATGGATTAACTGTGGACAGCAAATTGATTATTTCAGGTCAGATTGGAAAAAACTTCCAAATATGCCTAAGTGAAAATGACTGGTGCTTAAGTTCCTATTCACTTAGGCTATCTTTCAAACTTTTAAAATTAATAAGCTCATCTCGCTCTCATTTTTATTAATAAACAAAGAAAAAGACAAGTTTTCCTGAGTTTTCAACTTCCCAACAATTTCTCAACTTTTTCTGAATTAGTCCAATAAAATAAATAAATAAATAAATAAAGGTTCTTTCTGTGCTTGCAGAGGAGGGTACCGCTCTCAAAAGCTGGTTTAGCACTTCAACTAACTCTGGTTCCAGGTTCTTAGCTAGTAAATTCCACCAGTTCAGTGGTGCGACTTATCAACAAACACATACATATTGCTTGACTGGTTCACCTTCAGCGCTGAAATATACTATGGTTGGTATGATTGATGGGTGATTATTAGATGCTTGTGCCATGTCACTTCAGTAGTTAGTCATCTACCACAGTACTCTGGGTTGAGAATATTGGCATGAAAATTAAACAGAGTAAGTGCTTGATCCATCCACTTCTTTTATCGCCTGGAATTTCAAGTATTTTTTTTCTTCAATGTCATGAAGTTCTTTCCAAATTTCAACAGCATCAGCAATACAGCAGTAATATTTTTGCAGTTTAGATAAACTATAGAAATAGATTTCAATATATTCAGCATATTTTCAACATATTTCCATAGTTCAATGATCTTCATAAATTATCATCAGACTAAGATAGTTCAATAATCAAATTACCAAATCAATGAATTCCACTGTACATCTTAGAAGAAAACTAGTTTTGGATCCTCCTGCTCTCTTCAGTGCAGCTGAAGCAAAATGTTCTGGAAGTTGAAATTGCAAAATACAACATTTTCCTTTATTCCTGAAGTTATACTTAACTCTCTGCCTGAAAGAAACATCAAATTAGCGCTGCACCTCTGTTATACTTCAGGGCTACGTCTACACTGGCCCCTTTTCCGAAAGGGGCATGCTAATTTTCAACATCGTAATAGGGAAATCCGTGGGGGATTTAAATATCCCCCGCGGATTTAAATAAAGATGTCCGCCGCTTTTTTCCGGCTTGGGGAAAAGCCGGAAAAAAGCGTCTAGACTGGCCCGATCCTCCGGAATAAAGCCCTATTCCGGAGGATCTCTTATTCCGGCTTTATTACGGAGGATCGGGCCAGTCTAGACGCTTTTTTCCGGCTTTTCCCCAAGCCGGAAAAAAGCGGCGGACATGTTTATTTAAATCCGCGGGGGATATTTAAATCCCCCGCCGATTTCCCTATTCTGAAGTTGAAAATTAGCATGCCCCTTTCGGAAAAGGGGCCAGTGTAGACGTAGCCCAGGTTCCTTTCATTCTCTTGATTTCTTCTCATCTTTGCTACTTTTGCAGCATTGTCCATGACAAAGCCATGCACATGAATTTTTGTACAGTTTGTTATACTCTTACTGCTGCTGCTTTTAAATATTCTGTTATATGGGTATTCCCTGGTGTATCAACTGTTTCTGTAAAACAGACAACACCATCTTCTGTTGTCACACATACATACATGTAATTGAATTATTGTGTACACTGCTCCACCCTTCAAGATTCTGATGAATGCATTTCCCCATCAACGTTATTTGCACACTATCCAATTTCTTTTTTGTACACTGTATTCAGCAACGTTCCAGCATTGTCTGTTCTGCCAGATGCAGCATGGCTGGGTCACAATGACTGAACTTGTCAATGAAATGTTTGTTGCAAAAGAAGAATTTGTTGCATCATATTTACAGCAGTCTTAATCTATGGAATCATGTTGGAATTTGCTTAAACTCATATCTATAGCAGCATACAAAACAGCTTATTCAAATGTTAATATTCATAAATCCTTAATAAAACTTTACTGATTGATTAGATTAAAGGATACAAAAATTTCAGAAATCCAGCAGTAACAATGAAAATAATAGACAAATACCTCAAACATACCAATCACATTTTGAACTTCCTAAATAATCCACTCAAAACAGAAATTTAAGATAATCTACGTTATCACTTATAAGCATAGTAAAACATCATAGATGATCCATGGTATGTTTACTAACCAGTTGAAAAAAGTTGTTCAGATTTTGAGAAACATTTTCTATAACATCATTTCATTTTAAGAACCAGGCCTCACATCTCTTAGTTGGACTGTTTACATTTGGCACATTCCTTTTTTAAATCCAGAGGTATAGGAATTTCTTTCAAGTATTCCTGAACAGGGTATTCTTTAGCACCTCAGTCATGGCAATTCCCCTTTCCTCCCCCAGCTTCCAGGTGTAAAAATCAATACTGGAGTCTGCACTCCGAAAAACATCATTCTTTCTTCCAACAGTGTCCTGCTCTGACACATGCATTGCTCCTTTCTTGTGGCATACTCTGCTCCTACTGCCTTATTACATAACTCCTTCATTCCCATCCTCCACTATCCCCAGAAAAACAAAACTAACAACAGTCCAAGTCTTCTTCTTGTGTACCCACATCTTTTGCAGTTCAGTATTTGTTTAGAGACAGAGTGGAAATTGAAACCCTAATGGATTTATGTATGTTGTAGCTCTCCATACACATGCAAGGAAACAAAGCAAGGACATTTACTTGAAGTCTCCGGAGCCATCCACAAGCAAGGACTGGTAGGTACTGAGCAGATTAGTGTTTGTCAATTGCCTGCAGAGTAAATCTGCATAGTGCAGGGAACCACTCAAACTGAAAAAAGAGCCAATCAGAACTCATGTAGGGAGAAACTATAAAATAGGATTATGAGAACAACCAAATGGGATTAATGGATGGTCATGATGAATCATAGAATCATAGAACTGGAAGAAATCTCAGAAGGTCATCAAGTCCAGCCCCCTGCTCTAGGCAGGACCAATTCCAACTAAATCAACCCGGCCAGGGCTTTGTCAAGCCGAGACTTAAACACCTCTAGGGATGGAGACTCCACTACTTCCATAGGTAACCCATTCCAGTGCTTCACCACCCTCCTAGTGAAATAGTTTTTCCTAATATCCAACCTGGACCTCTCCCACCACAACTTGAGACCATTGCTCCTTGTTCTGCCATCTGTCACTACTGAGAACAGCCTCTCTCCATCCTCTTTGGAACCTCCCTTCAGGAAGTTGAAGGCTGCTATCAAATACCCCCTCACTCTTCGCTTCTGCAGACTAAACAGACCCAAGTCCTTAGCCTCTCCTCGTAGGTCATATGCTCCAGCCCCCTAATCATTTTGGTTGCCCTCCGCTGGACCCTCTCCAATGCGTCCACATCCTTTTTGTAGTGGGGGCCCCAGAACTGGACACAATACTCCAGATACAGCCTCACCAAAGCCGAATAAAGGGGAATGACGACATCTCTGGATCTGCTGGCAATGCTCCTCTTAATGCACCCCAATATGCCATTAGACTTCTTGGCTACAAGGGCACACTGTTGACTCATATCTAGCTTCTCATCCACTGTAACCCCCAGGTCCTTTTCTGCAGAACTACTACTTAACCGGTTGGTCCCCAGCTTGTAACTATGCTTGGGATTCTTCCGTCCCAAGTGCAGGACTCTACACTTGTCCTTGTTGAACCTCATCAGATTTCTTGTGGCCCAATCCTCCAATTTGTCTAAGTCATTCTGTACCCTATCTCTGCCCTTAAGCGTATCTACCTCTCCCCCCTGCTTAGTATCATCCGCAAACTTGCTGAAGGTGCAATCCATCCCCTCATCCAGATCATTAATAAAGATATTGAACAAAACTGGTCCTAGAACCGAACCTTGGGGCACTCTGCTAGAAACCGACCACCATCCTGACATCGAGCCATTGATCACTACCCGCTGGGCCCGGCCTTCTTGCCATCTTTCTATCCATCTTACTGTCCATTTATCCAATGAAATGCAAGGTGGCATGTCCTAAAGTCAGAGTCTGGGTTCCCGTATCTTTGATGACTTTGCAAGGTTCTTGTACCCAAAAGCACAGAACCTGGATGTCACACAGGATCAAACCTTTAATACAGTACATGACCTACTGTGTCACACTTATAAAGCTTGACCTTAAAAGTTAGAATCAGGGTGAAAGTATCATTCTTTATATAAAAAAGAAACCTTTAACTCAGATTACTCGATAGAGGTTAATTGAATCAGCATATTTTTTATTTAAATATTACACAAGATCATACATTTAGGCCTTCTCTTATTTTGTACTAAATTCAGATTTCATTTTAAAAATAAACCAGTTTTTTAAAAGAACAGAATATTATAATTCAAACAATAACATTTAAAAATCTGATTTAAAACAACAAAATCCAATTTACATTTTAAAAAGTCACTTTAAAAAAATTATCTATATTTATCCACTCTGCAGATACCAAGTTGACGCACAAAGAACAAAATCTTACAGTGGTAAATTAAATTATTGTACCCTGTAAAATGAGTAAATTTTACACAAGTGGCCCAAATTCTTCTGCTTATGGGATTACAGAGTGTAAACTGGGGCAAAATTTGACCCAGTGTATCTTTTGTCAAACTCCTTAGCACTGCATGCTTTGGCTTTGATCATTGAAACGTTTCCTCCCTTTAGTTCATGCATAATCTCCATAGTGCACCTTTGCATCAACTGGCTCATCTTTTGCCACAAACTCAAACAGAAGTGTCTTGTCTTCACCTTTAAGACACATCATGATTTAGCCCCACTCTAATCAAATATATCATCTTGACAAGCCATCAGCCCCTTCCATCGTTCTGCCAAAGATGTCAGTCTTTATAACCTATTAGTATGTTTCTCTCACAGCACATCCATGCTTTCTTCCACTCTGTTCCCCATCAAAATCCAGCTATTGATTTCTTCCTCCCTTAAGACTTACGTCTGCTGTCATACTGTACCTCCAAACTGCCAGCTGACAGTGGCTGAAACTACTGCTTATTATATAAAAGCATGCTTGTTTTACTGTTATCCAATTTCCCACCCTTCTGTATGTCTGTTTCATCCATCTCCCCATTGTATGTTGTCATATTATGACAATGATAATCTGGGGCAGATGCTGTCTTTTAATATTCCCTTGTACAATGCTTAGCACAGTAGGATCATGCTCCTACCTTGGTGCCTTTAGATATTATACATATGTAGTGATAATGACAGTAAATGTAAGGTTTTCAGTCACCAAAAAGTATGACATGCAGCAAACAATACTGCTTGAGCCAAGACGATTAATTGTTCTGCTGGATAGATCTGATTTGCCTTCAAAGGCAAAGCAGGAAACATTCTTATTGTGAATTAATTTTTAAAGTAAAAAATATTTTCAGTTACTGAGAACACTGGTTTTCTTCCAAAGTTCTCAAAGCAGTTCCCAAACTTGAAGGATTTAGAAGAGCCAAATTCTGCAAGTAAATATTATTTATTCTCATTTTCAGGGGCCCAGAAAAACAGGGAGTCTGCACCACAGCCTGAAGCAGAAAAAAATATGGCTTTTTCTAATTTAAAAAAAAAATTAAAATTAGAGAGAGAAATTAGGTATGTTTGCTTTTGTAGCAGAATGCCAGCAGTTCCAGAAAACAGCCAATTATGATGTATTATTTCTGCTACAGTAGTGCATATGAACTTACAGCATAAATGAAACAAAAAGTCTTTTAATCTATGGCATTATGTTGGAATCTGCTTAAACTCGAATCCATTGCAACATATGAAATATCTTATTAAAATATTAACAGTCATAAAACCTTAAGAAAACTTTATTGTTGAGGATGAAACATCCTACCATGCTAAGCAAGTAACGGAGACAAATCTCTGCTCCTAGGTTTGTGAGAATGGACAAAAATGACAAATGGAAGGGCTGATATGGTGCAATAAGACAACAAGCAGCTACTACCAGAATAGCAGATATCTTAGCTCACCCCATGTGGAAAATCTACATTTCTCCATTTTCCATTACAGGTATCTATGCCCTAGCATTGCTCCAATATGTCACTGACCCCATTTGCATTTTTAGGGTCACACAAAGGATGGATTTGTCCCCACATTTCTAGTCTCACACTTCCATTCTCACAAACAAAATGCACTTTCACATTCTATCTAGTACAAACCCATTCTCCGACCCCTTGGCACCCATCTGGCCCCAACTGACACCAGTGCTGCCTTGCTCTGGCTGCCTGGGGCAGCATCTGTTTCCCACTGTCTAAGGCAGCAGTGGGCAATGTACGCCCTTGAGTAGGCCTTATGAGTGGCACTCCATTTCAGTGGGACACAAGACTGTCATATCCAAGATAGTAGAACTACCCTATCCTATGAAACTAACTGCACTTGCGTACCTAGAATTTGTGAGGTGTGCCAACTGAACTGTAACAGCACTTTGACTAGACAGCGGGAGTGCAAAGATCTCATAGTCAACATTGTGCTTAATCAGTACACGCCTGACTTCACATACCCTTGAACTAAGAGGAGTTAGTTTGTAACTGGAAAAGCTTAAAAAACAAAGTGTCTTGCAGAACCTTAAAGACTAAAAAAAACATGTAGATCAGTGGTTCCCAAACTTTTTGGCATCATGCCCCCCTTTTTTGATTTTTGAAAAACCCTCAACCCTCCCCCCCCTTCCAAATAGCAGCAAAACTTCTTGAGCAAAAAAAAAAACCAAAAAACTGAACAGGGCATGGGGGAGGGAGAGGTCACCTTGCATCCCCCCCCCCTGGAATTTCTTTGCAGGGCATGGGGGAGGGAGAAACTAGGTTGCCTCACGCACACCCCTGGAATTTCTTCACCTCCCCCCTACCCCCCAGTTTGGGAACCCATGATGTAGATGCTACTGTGAGCTTTCCTGGGCACACTTGCTTTGCAAGCATGTCACTTTAGTAACACCAGTAAGAAAAAAAGCCTAGAAAGCTAGAAGCTAGCAGATTCCGTCCTGGGCAATGATAAACAAAATGTCTGGTGGGCCACACACCCTCCCCCCCCAATGGGCTGCAAGTTGCCCACCACCAGTCTAGGGCAGTCACCCCACACTCTGCAGTGGGGCTGGGTGCATGGAGCAATGCAGCAAACAGCCCCCTCAGCCCAAGGGTATCCTGGGCTGGAGCCCCACCAAGTGCGCTGGCCAAGGGAGGTGACCCACGCCAGGAGCCCTTCCACACCTGCCCACTCCCAGCTCCTTCTCTGAGGCGGGGTCTCCCACTGCGCGTGCGCTCTGGCCCTCTCTTCGCGGCGCGCGCCCGCACTCCAGGCGGGCAAGGAGCAGAGCGCGCGCAGGAAGCGTCCCGAAAGGGGAGAGCGGCGCGCATGCGCCCCTGCCATCCCCAGAGTGGGAGGGAGGCACTGTGCGCCTGCGCTGCGCTCACACCGAGGAAGAGGGGGGGAGTCAGCATGCACGGCGCATGTGCGAGAGCCCACGCGCCCCTGCTCCAGTCACACATCTCCCCCCCCCCTCCCCACCAGAAAGGGGCCTCGAGTGGGTTCGCTCGCCTCGGCACCAGGAGCCCGGGTTCGGGGTCCACCCCTACCTGAGACCCGGATGCTCTGGCTCCGGCCGGGCAGGGCCTCTCCTCGGCCGGGCAGCCTGGAGGCCGCGTCCCCCATGCCGAGCGGCGAGCCGCGCAGAGTGCGCAGGAGGCGGCGGGGCGCCGCGGTCATCGGCCCCGCGCGCGTGCGGAGTCCGTGAGCGGCCGGCGCGCGCTGGCCGTTGGTCTGGGGGCAGGGGCGCGTGCGGCGGGGCGAGAGACCCGCCCCCTGCCAACGGCTGCGCGCTTTGCACTAGGGGCGTCGCGCAGCCCGGCTTCCCTCAAAGCGCGGAGCGTGCGGCTGCCTGCTGGGGGGGGAACGGCCCCCCCTTCACTGTACCCGCTCTGAGGGGGGGAGCGTGCACCCCCCGCACATACACACACCTGTGCCCCCTACTGGGGCATGTAAGTGCCCCCCACACACGCGCCTCTCTGCCCTCTGTGGGGCGTGTGAGCGCCCCCCCCACACCTCTGCCTGCTCTGGGCTGTGAGCGACCCCTCCCCTACACACGGGGGGGGGGTGAGTGCACCCCACACACACCCCTCCTAGGGCTCTGCCTGCTCTGCGTGGGTAGACCCCCTCCACCATGCACACACTTGACTGACTTGGGCTCTGCAGACTGTCTCCATATATGCTGCCCTGAGTTCTGCCTACTCCTGGAGTCCATCTCCCTAGGCTCTGCATTCCCTAAGGACTGTGTATGCTTATCACATATATATATATACACACACTGCCTTAGGGTCTGCATATCCCTTTCTAGCTCACCCTGGGTTTTTCCCATCCTAGGATCTGTAAACCCCTAGGCTATGTCTAGACTGGCCAGTTTTTCTGGAAAATCAGCCGCTTTTCTGGAAAAACTTGCCAGTTGTCTACACCGGCTGCTTGAATTTCCACCAAAGCACTGACTTCCTACTGTAAGAAATCAGTGCTTCTTGCGGAAATACTACTCTGCTCCCAATCAGGCAAAAGTCCCCTTTGCACAAAGCTTTTGCGCGAAAGGGCCAGTGTAGACAGCTCAGATTTGTTTTCCGCAAAAAAGCCCTGATGGCGAAAATGGCGATCGGGGCTTTTTTGCAGAAAAGTGCGTCTAGATTGGCATGGACGCTTTTCCGCATAAAGTGCTTTTGCGGAAAAGCATCCGTGCCAATCTAGATGCTCTGTTCTGAAAATGCTTTTAACAGAAAACTTTTCATAAACTGATTTCAAAAGATAGTCCACAATCCATGTATAGGTCCACACAGCAGAATTCAAAGTTACATAAAGAATATTGCAACAGTTAAAAGGGCTTAATAGAAAGATGATCAGAATGATTCAGGGTAAAACTTACATGAAGAGAGATTGAAAAGATTGGAATTGTTTACCTTAAGAGCTGAATGGGAGATAACTTTTCTTTTACAGTAGACTTCCAATAATCCAGCACCTGTGGGACCTAGGTGATGCCGGATTGTCAGATATGCCAGAGTATCAGGAGGTACTCCAGCGGGGGGCTGTGATGGGTTTGCCGGGACCCGCTCTGCATCTGGGGGGTGGACGGGGAACGGCGAGGGGCGAACCCTCCGTTGTTTTACAGGAAGGCGGAGGAAGCCCTGCACAGCCACCGAGAGTTTCCGGGAGGAGAGCAGGCTCCCTACCCCCCTTACGGCAGTAGTTATCGCCAAGCTGGGGGGTGAGGGGCAGCGCTGAGGGACCAACCTGGCAGCACCCCAGCTACTCTGCTCCGCCACTTCCCCAAGTCTGCCGCTCGTCAGTTTCAGCAGAGGCGGACTTGGGAAAGCGGAGCAGAACAGCTGGGGTGCTGCCAGGTTGGTCCCTCAGCGCCGCCCCTCACCCCTCTGCTCGGCAGTAACTATTGTAGTCTGGGGGGTGGGAAGCCCGCTCCCCTCACAGAAACTTGGCGACAGCGCGGTGCTGGGCACAGTTGGAACGGGGCAAGTTCAGGGACTTAGCTCTTGTGGCTGCGCGGGGCTTCCCCTGCCTTCCTACAAAACGGCAGAGGGTTTGCCCCTCGCCACGCCGTTCCCCACCCACCTCCCCGGCCGGACGCAGTGCGGGTCCCGGCAGACCCGTCACAGCGGTTATAATCTCTTTCCCCCTTTTCCCCTGCCCTTTCCCAGCCACGAGCGCCCATGGTGCTAACAGCAGCTCCAATTGTCCGGCTGGCCAACAAGGACTTAACAAGACTTTGAACTTTCTCACCCATTACCAAGACAGTTTCCCCAATTATCACCTGTAATACCATTAACTCACAAACATCCCACTCTCCCTACCTTTAATATCAGCAATTCACAGACACTTACCTTCCTTCCTCCCCCTTCCCACCCCCCCGCATCCCCCTTCTGTTCTGCAATGTGATTTGTCCTTTTCATATTTGTTCATTTTTTTTAATTGTATCCTTTGGTATATATGGTTGTGACTACTTTCTTCCACTATTTGATCTGAGGAAGTGGGTCTGGCCCACGAAAGCTCATCATCTAATAAACCATCTTGTTAGTCTTTAAAGTGCTACATTGTCCTGCATTTTGCTTCAACTACCCCAGACTAACACGGCTACATTTCTATCACTATTCCAGGTTCCAGTTAGTGCTGGACTATCGGGAGTGCCAGATCACTGGATGCCGGACAACTGGAGTTTTACTGTACATACTTTTATAATTACTGGTTTAGAGAAAATGGATCAGAAGCTCTTGACTCAAGAACAAGGGAACAAGCAGTAAAATAGCAAATCAGAAGATAATATAAAGAAATATATTTTCACTCACCATATAAGTTGGAACTATTTGCCACCTGATTTTGTTAAAGCCAGGAATTTAGTAAGATTCATAGAGGGACTGAATATTTCTAGAAATATGAAGCATCTCTAGAATTAGATGATGCAAAAATAATCTGGAAAGGATAAGAACCTCATGCTTCACAACTATAACAATTGCTAACTCTTAGAAGTTCAGGTGAGATTTAAGGATGGGCTGGGGGATTATTCCATATCTGCATAATGTTGGATTCTAGCATCTGCCTCAAATATTGGGTGCAGACCACTCTTGCAGATACGATACTTCAGAAGATGGACCTTGGGTTTGATTCAGTCTGGCAATTCCTGTATTCCCAAGGAGAATGATGTGTACTTTGACTCATTCATTATTCATCAGTCGTAGGCAATTCTGCCTTTTCAGATCAATTTTCAAGGTACATCACATTTTGTATAATTTTATTAATCATGTAGGCTGACATGTTTAGCATTCCATGAAAATGAACATAGGATAAGAACTTAGAGAATTACATAGGTCGTAATAATGAACCAGTGTTCTCCTTCAGTGCGGTACAATAAATAAACTGATATTTTTTCAATGTAAATTACTGAGAATTAGAAGTGCTGAATAGCAAAGCAAGAATTTTATTTAAAACATACATACACCGAATTAAATATTTTCTCATCATTTGCTATATTTCCTTTGCTGACATTTCCTATCTTTTATTTGCCTTTTATTCAGTGAAGAAGCCCAAAAGATTGGTCAGAATTTTCAAACATATTTGCCATTGTGCTAATCAATATTGCCTCTTGGTTTCCTTGTGCTCACCTATCAATCTGTCTCTTGTCTTACACTAAGGGTACGTCTAGACTACATGCCTCTGGCGACAGAGGCATGTAGATTAGGCTACCCAACAGAGTAAAATGAAGCGGCGATTTAAATAATCGCCGCTTCATTTAAATTTACATGGCTGCCGCGTTGAGCCGACAAACAGCTGATCAGCTGTTTGTCGGCTCAGCGCGATAGTCTGGACGCTCCCCTGCCAACATCAAAGGGAGTTGTCGACAACCCAGGTACGCCTCCTGGGATGAGGCATACCTGGGTTGTCGACAACTCCCTTTGATGTCGGCAGGGGAGCGTCCAGACTATCGCGCTGAGCCGACAAACAGCTGATCAGCTGTTTGTCGGCTCAACGCGGCAGCCATGTAAATTTAAATGAAGCGGCGATTATTTAAATCGCCGCTTCATTTTACTCTGTCGGGTAGCCTAATCTACATGCCTCTGTCGCCAGAGGCATGTAGTCTAGACGTACCCTAAGGCTATGTCTATACTGTAGCCTTCTTGCAGAAAAGCATATGCAAATGAAGCGCGGCGTGGAATATCACTGTGCTTCATTTGCATAAATAATGAGCAGCCACTTTTGCGCAAGAGGCTTTTGTGAAAAAAGGAGCTGTGTAGATGGCTCCTTTTTGCGCAAAAACCTCCTCTTGCGCAAGAGCCAGTCTTCCTCATTTTTTCAGGAAGAATGGCTCTTGCGCAAGAGGGGGTTTTTGCGCAAAAAGGAGCCGTCTACACAGCTCCTTTTTGCGCAAAAGCCTCTTGCACAAAAGCGGCTGCTCATTATTTATGCAAATGAAGCGTGGTGATATTCCACACCACACTTCATTTGCATATGCTTTCCCACAAGAAGGCTACAGTTTAGACGTAGCCTTAGATTGAAAATTCTGGGGGCAGGGATCATCTCTTTGTTTTGTGTTTCTATAGAGTGGGGTTCCTGGTCCATTATGGGGACACATCAGCTGTATGGTAATAATAAATCCATTTTGAGAGTCCAATCCTAACACAAATAAAAATTGTCTGATTTTCATAGATGCTGAGGCAGCCTTGGCTCTCATTGACTCTGAAGAGACTAGATAATATCTGAATTAGATAAAAGTATTATTTGTTGCTCAGCAAGCTATAAAGTAAATTATTTTACCCATTCCATGGACTGAGATCTGATGGAGGGATCTAAAAATTGTGGTTCTAATTTTAAGTGTAATTTTGGGGGGTAGATATGCAGTTAAATTGGTAGCTTTGACCCATGTTTTCTCTTTTTTATTGTTTTAAGCTTTCTCTCCCTTTTTTCTTATGAAGAGCCAAAAAAACGTTATGTGCTAAGCTAACTTATAAAACAAATACAAGTGTAGTGTACATTAAAAAAGACCAATATTCTTATGTAATGCTTGGATTCCTGCATTTTTGTCACATTATTTAAAGCACAAATATTTTATGGTACATATCAAAAACAAATTAAGGAAATCAGTCAAGAAAAAGGCGGGCCAAGGGATAGAGAGACATATCCTCCCTTTAATACAGGCCACCTGCAGGGAACTTTAAGAATATAAGAACGGCCAGAGTAGGTCAGACCAAAGTTCCATCTAGCCCAGTATCCTGTCTGCCAACAGTGGCCAATACCAGGTGCCTCAGAGGGTGGGATCACAACAGGTAATCCTCATGTGATCCCTCCCCTGTCACTCATTTCCAGACAAACATAAGCTAAGGACACCATTCCTACCCATCCTGGTTAATAGGCATTGATGGACTTAACCTCCATGAATTTATCTAGCTCGTTTTTGACCCCTGTTAAAGTCCTAGCCTTCACCACATCCTCTAGCAAGGAGTTCCACAGGTTGACTGTGTGCTGAGTAAAGAAAAATTTCCTTTTGTTTGTTTTAAACCTTCTGACTATTAATTTTATTTGGTGACCCTTAGTTCTTATATTGTGGGAATAAGTAAATAACTTTTCCTTATTTGCTTTTTCCATACGAGTCATGATTTTATAGACCTCTATCATATCCCCCCTATTACTCTCCTCTTTTCTAAGCTGAAAAGTCCAATTCTTTTTAATCTCTCTTCATATAGGACCTGATCCAAACCCCTAATCATTTTTGTTGCCCTTTTCTGAACTTATTCCAATACTAATATATCTTTTTTGAGATGAGGCGACCACATCTCTACACAGCATTCAAGATGTGAGCGTACCATGGTTTTATATAAAGGCAATAAGATATTTTCTGTCTTATTCTCTATCCTCTTTTTAATGATTCCTAACATTCTATTTGTTTTTTGACTGCTGCTCGCTGCACACTGAGTGGATGTTTTCGTAGAACTATACATAATGACTCCAAGATCTCCCTCTTAACTAGTTGTAGCCAAATTAGTCCCCTTCATATTGTATGTATAGTTGGGATTATTTTTTCCAATGTGCATTACTTTACATTTATCAACATTAAATTTCATTTGCCAGTTTGTTGCCCAATCACTTAGTTTGGTGAGATGTTTTTGAAGCTCCTGACAGTCTGCTTTGGTCTTAACTGTCTCTGAGCAGTTTGGTATCATCTGCCAATTTTGCCACCTCACTGTTTACCCCTTTTTAAAAAATAATTTATAAATAAGTTGAATAGGATTGGTCCCAGGACAGACTTTTGGGGGACCCCACTAGTTACTTCTCTCCACTCAGAAAACTTACCATTTATTCCTACCCTTTGTTTCCTATCTTTTAACCAGTTATCAGTCCATGAAAGGACCTTCCCTCTTATCCCATGACAACTTACTTTACTTAAGAGCCTTTGATGAGGGACCTTGTCAAAGCCTTTCTGGAAATCTAAGTATATTATATCCACTGGATCCGGCTTGTCCACATGTTTGTTTACACCCTTACAGAACTCTAGCGGATTAGTTAGGCATGATTTCACTTTACAGGAACCATGTTGACTTTCCCCCAACAATTATGTTCATCCTTGTGTCTGACAATTTTATTCTATACAATAGTTTCAACTAATTTGCCCGGTACTGACATTAGATTTACCGATCTGTAATTGCCAGGATCATCTCTAGAATCCTTTTTAAATATTGACGTCACGTTAGCTATCTTCCAGTCATTAGGTATGGAAGCCAATTTAAAGGATAGGTTATAAACCACAGTTCATAGTTCCTCATTTTCACATTTGAGTTCTTTCAGAGCTCTTGGGTGAATGCCATCTCGTCCTGGTGACTTGTTACTGTTAAGTTTATCAATTTGTTCCAAAACCTCCTCTAATGACAGCTCAATCTGGGACAATTCCTCAGATTTGTCACCTAAAAAGAATGGCTCAGAATGTCACCTAAAAAGAATATTGGGGAGGTTTGGGAATCTCTCCAATATCCTCAGCTGTAAAGACTGAAAGAATTCACGTAGCTTCTCTGCTATGACTTTATCATCTTTGAGTGCTCCTTTAGCATCTCAATTGTCCAAGGGCCCCACTGGTTGTTTAGCCAGTTTCCTGCTTCTAGTTTACTTAAAAAACATTTTGCTATTACTTTTTGAGTTTTTTGGCTAGCTGTTCTTCAAGCTCCCTTTTGGCTTTTCTTAGTATATTTTTACACTTAATTTGACAAAGTTTATGCACCTTTCTATTTTCCTTACTAGGATTTGTCTTCCACATTTTAAAAGATGTCTTTTTATCTGTCACTGTTTCTTTTTCTTGGTTGGTAAGCCACAGTGGCACTTTTTGTCTCTCTTACTGTGTTATTTAATTTGGGATATACATTTAACTTTGGCTTCTGTTATGTTGTCTTTGAAAAGTTTCCATGCAGCTTGCAGAGATTTTACTTTTGTCACTGTGCCTTTTAATTTCTGTTTAACTAACTTCCTCATTTTTGTGTAGTTCTCCTTTCTGAAATTAAATGCTACAGTGTTGGGCTGCTGAGGTGTTTTTCCCACCACGTGGATGTTACATTTTATCACGTTATGGTCACTATTTCCAAGTGGTCCAGTTATAGTTACTTCTTGAATCAGATCCTGCACTCCGCTTAGGACTAAATCAAGAATAGCCTCTCCCCTTGTGTGTTCCAGAACCAGTTGCTTCAAGAAGCAGTCATTTAAGGTATCAAGAAATTTTATCTCTGCATCCTGTCCTGAGGTGATGTGTATCAATAAGGGGATAGTTGAAATCCCCTACTATTATTGAGTTTTTTTATTTTGATAACCTCTCTAATCTCCCTTAGTATTTCATAATCACTATCACTGTCCTGATTAAGTGTTCGATATTATATCCCTACTGCTATATTCTTACTATTGAAGCATGGAATTACTATATAAAACTAATAAGCAAAAGTTCTTCTTCACACAGTGCATAGTCAACCTGTGGAGGCTGTGAAGGCTAGAACTATAACAGAGTTTAAAGAGAAGCTAGATAAATTCATGGAGGTTAGGTCCATTAGCCAGGGGGTAGGAATGGTGTCCCTGGCCTCTGTCAGAGGCTGGAGATGGATGGCACAAGACAAATCGCTTGATCATTGTCTTCGGTCCACCCCCTCCGGGGCACCTGGTGCTGGCCATTGTCGGCAGACAGGCTACTGGGCTAGATGGATCTTTGGTCTGACCCAGTTCGGCCATTCTTATGTTCTTATGTTCTTATCCATAGAGATTCTATGGAACATTTTGGGTCATTTAAGAATTTTACTTCATTTGATTCTACTTTTTCTTTCATGTATAGTGCCACTCCCCATTATGCAGATCATCACTGCCACAGGTCGTATCCTCATAGATGGTCCCCATGTTGCCATCGACCATACAGGTACCATTTCCCCCTCCCCCTGCTGTGGCATCAGAGCATCATCTCCCTTCTATGCCACTTCAGAGCCCTACACAGCAATCACGCTATTCGGACCTCAAAGAAGGTCAGCTGTCAGAGGCGGAGGATCAGCAGCCTAATGCTTCACCCATTGATCTTTCTTCCTCTTCGCCTGATGAAGCGATAATTCTGGGGGACATGTCACCGCCTGATGATCTCAGGCAATTCCAAGATTCATTCAAATGGGTTGCAGAGTCCCAGGAGGTTCAACTGGCGGAAACACAAGGCAAGCAATATTGCCTACTTAATAACTTACACTCTCAGTACTGAGCAAGAACAGCACTCCCTATCGACGAGGCCATTATTTAGGCAGCTGAAGAAATTTGGCAGACCCCAGCTTTGGCTCTGCCAACGAGTAAGTGTTCTGACAAAAAGTATTTTGTTCCATTAAAGGGCCTGGTATTTTTGTTTAATTATCTACAACTGAATTCCATCGTTGTGGATGCAGCACACCAAAGGTCCAGAACACCGTGTTATAGAAACATGCCATCCGAAAAGGAGAGTAAGAAGCTGGATGTTTTTGGCGGGAAGATATACTCCTCCGCAACATTATTACTTCACATTTCCAACTATGCTGATATCCTCTCCAACCATAATTTCAACAATTATGCGAAACTTACTGAACTCATGCAACATATTCCAGAGTCTAAGAGACCACCGTTAAAGGCCATCGTACAGGAGAGGTATACATCCACAAGGGCCGGTTTCCAGATTGCCATGGACGTAGCTGACACAGCGGCCCTCACCACAGCCATTGTCATGCGCAGGTAATCCTGGCTCGTGTCTTCAGGAGTTCCGAAGGACCTCCAGGGAAAGGTGGAGGACGTTCTCTTCAAGAAACAAAAATTATTTGCAGACAAAACTGATGAAGTCTTATATTCGGGAAAAGGTTCCCGTATGACCTTGCGAACATTAGGTATGTACACACCCCCATACAGGCATAGGCTTTATATTCCTCAGAGGCGTTATGGTCAGCCATACTTCAGACAGTAGCAACGTCCTTTCGACCAATTACGAGTGAAACAATGCCCCCAGCGAAGACGTACCCAGACCACTTAACCTCCAAGCAGCAAATTTGACTCCTCAGTCAGGGGCATGCAAACACCAATCGCTGTCGATCCAGAACACCATGGATCCTCTGCTTTCCATCACTGCCTAAGGCCATTCTATCACCATTGGGCCAACATCACTTCAGACCACTGGCTCTTAGAAATTGTGTTGACTGGCTTCACCATTCCATTCCTCTCCCTAACTCTGCCTACTCCACCCACCCCGTCCCTCTTCAGAGACCCTTCTCATGAGGACATGTTAAAACAAGAGGTCAGTTGCCTCCTTTCCATTGGGGTGATAGAGAGGGTACCAACAGAGTTCACAGGCAGAGGATTTTATTCTCGTCATTTCCTCACAGAGAAAAAGACGGAAAGATGGAGGCCAATACTTGATCTTCACAAGCTCAATTGACACCTCCAGAAGCAGCAGTTCAAAATGGTGACTTTAGCCACCATAATTCCATCTTTAGACAACAGAGACTGGTTTGTGGCCCTCGACCTTCAGGATGCTTACTTCCATATCACAATCCACCCAGCATGTAGGTGATTTCTTCATTTCAGAGTAGTCGGTGAGCATTTTCAATACAGAGACTTACCATTCGACCTCGCTTCCACCCCCAGGGTGTTTTCCAAAACCTTATCAGTAGTTGCAGCCCATCTACGTTGAAAGGGTGTTATAATCTTTCCCTACCTAGACGACTGTCTCATAAAGGGACCATCATACGAAGAGACCGGTTATATGGTGGCACTCACGAGACAGACATTCGACTCTCTTGGGTTGGTTATAAATGAGCAAAAGTCGACAACCGAACCATCTCAAACCTTACCTTTCATAGGGACGCACATAGACTGTCTTTCAGCTCAAGCTTACTTATCCATCGAGAGGTTCCAAGCATTACAGGTCCTACTAAACATTCTCTTGCATTCCCTGCCCGTTACATTACTTACCTTTTTACAGCTTATGAGCCATATGGCCACCACAACTTTCGTAGTTGACCATGCAAGGCTACATTTTCGCTGCCTCCAACACTGGCTAGTGTACGTGTATGTCCCAGCAAGACACAATCTCCACAGATTAGTGGCCCCTTCAACTCACGTCTGCAAGTCCCTTGCCTGGTGGACCAAACCATACAACCTCTTGAACGGTGTCCTGTTCCACCAACCTCAGCTATCGAGGCAAATAACCACAGATGTCTCCCTTGTTGGTTGGGGTGCCCATATGGAGGGTAAATCAGTGCAGGGTCATTGATCGCCATCAGAGACAACCCTTCATATAAATCTCTGAGAACTCAGGGCGGTTAACAGTGCCTGCAAGCACTTCCACAATCACATAACCGGGACAACCACCAGAATACTTACCGACAATGTGGCAACTACGTATTATATAAATCGTAAAGGCGGCACGAGATTCCGTGCACTTTGCACAGAATCAGTCCGTTTATGGAACTGGTGTATTCACCACAAGGTAATGCTGGTAGCTTCCTACTTACCAGGCGTCACCAACGTAATGGCGGACTCACTGAGCAGATTCTTCCCACATGATCATGAGTGGGAATTATGCACTGATGTCCTCCATCGGGTCTTTTGCCGTTGGGGTTTTCCATCAATAGATCTGTTCGCCACCAGCCACAGTGCAAAATGTCGCCATTATTGTTCCAGAGTGGGCATCAGGCCGTGTTCTCTGGGAGATGCCTATCTTCTTCACTGGGGGAGGTCTTTACTATATGCCTTCCCTCCTGTAGTCCTCATACCTAGAGTCCTGCAGAAGATCAAGGTCGATGGAGCTCACTTGATCCTCATAGCCCCCTCCTGGCCACGTCAACCATGGTATCCATTCTTCTAACGGATGTTTGTACAGTCGCCAGACACTCTTCCCATTCTGCGATATCTACTCACCCAGAACAACGGATCTCTCATCCACCCAAACCCCGAGTCTCTACACCTAACGGCTGTGTCTACATTGGCATCCCTTTCCGGAAAAGGGATGCTAATCAGATACTTTGGAATTGCAAATCCGCGGGGGATTTAAATATCTCCCGCAGCATTTGCATTTACATGGCTGCCGCTTTTTTCCTACTTGAAAGTAGGAATAAGGGATCTTCCGGAAAAGGGCTTATTTTCTGGAAAATCGCGTCTAGACTGGCGCTTTTCTCCGGCAAAAACCCCGCGCCGGAAAAAAGCGGCAGCCATGTAAATGCAAATACCGTGGGGGATATTTAAATCCCCCGCAGATTTGCAATTCCCAAGTGTTTCATTAGCATCCGTTTTCCAGAAAGGGATGCCAATGTAGACACAACCAACCAGTTGGCTCCTAGCTGGTTCGAGGCTTCCAAGGACTTTGCTTAGACCAGGTGAAACAAATCCTGATACACAGCAGGAGGGACACTACTTGTGCAACTTACCTGGCAAAATAACACAGATTTGAGTCCTGGTGTGCTAAGAATCGCATCAACCCATTAGACTCACAATTACACCAGATCCTGGATTACATTCTTCATCTGAAACAAACGGGCCTAGCTAGTGCAGCATTGAAGGTTCATATAGTGGCCATTACCGCTTTTCATCGTCCCATAGATGGCTCCTCTGTATTTGCCCATCCTACAACAAAGAGATTCCTTAAGGGTCTCTTAAACCTCAATCCACTGTACAGGCCCCCAACCCCAGTCTGGAACCTGGACTTGGTACTGGACACCCTAATGCACCCTCCTTTTGAGCCATTAGCCACTACCCCACTGGTTATGTTAACTCTCAAGATAGCCTTTTTGTTGGCAATAACATCAGCACACAGGGTTAGCGAGCTTGCAGCCCTTGTGGTGACACCACCGTACACAAGGTTCACGGTGGACTTGGTGATGTTGCAGCCTCTTCCAGCTTTTATCTCCAAAGTTTGGTCAGACTTTCACCTCAATGAGCCGATTATACTTCCTTCATTCTATCCCAAGCCTCATGCCTCACGCCGCAAGACAGTTCTTCACATCCTCGACATTCATCGGGTGCTTGCGTTTTACATAGAACGAACTTGGGACTGGCACAAAACAGACTGATTGTTTGGGTCACTTGCAGAGCAATCTAAGGGCCAAATGTTGTCTTCATGTGTTGCTAAACTCATAACTAAATGCATCACCGCCTGTTACTCGTTGCGCAGCAAACCTTTGCCGTGTCAACCGAAGGCCCGCTCAACCAGAGTTGTAGCCTTTTCTACATCTTTCCTTTGTGGAGTTCCCCTTAGGGATATTTGTAGGGCAGCTATGTGGTCTTCCTAGGATACATTCATGAAGCATTACACTATTTTACAACAATTTGTTCAGGACTCCTCGTTTGCTTCCATGGTACTCGCTGGGCATGGTAAACCAAGATTCTGAAGCCCAACAGTATTCTGAGTACTGCTATGAAGTTACCTACAATTGAGCACCCAGAGGGACACTACTTGAAGAAGAAGTTACTCACCTCAGTGCAGTAACAATGGTTCTTCGAGATGTGTGTCCCCGCGGGTGCTCCACAACCCGCCCTCTTCCCTGCTCCAGAATCTTGATTCCTTTTCTCTTGTTCCATATGACCACGTGGGTGGGAGGAACTGGCTGGAGCCAGACTGTGTCCAGCAGGCAAAGGGTGCAAGTGGTGCAAGACACTAACCACGCATGCACAGTTCAGCTGACTACAGCTGTTGAAAATCTCTGATCTGCGGCGCCAGGATGAGCCTGACACCTACAGTGGAGCATCCACAGGGACACACATCTTGAAGAACCATTGTTACTGTACTGAGGTGATTAACTTTTTCTTTCATTTAGTGACCCCTAGTTTTGTGTTATGAAAAGGAGTAAATAGCACTTCCATATTTACTTTCTCTGTACCAGACATGATTTTATAGACATTAATCAAATTCCCCCTTAGTCATCTTTTTTCCAGACAGAACATAAGAACATAAGAATGGCCATACTGGGTCAGACCAAAAGTCCTTCCAGCACAGTATCCTGTCTGTCGACAGTGGCCAATGGTGGTGGTGAAAAGGCTGCTCATGGCTTCAAAATGAACAAAGACTGCATTACAGTTCTCTTATGCGCAAATGTGTCCGGCACACATAAGCTTAAGCTTTTTGTTGTAGGGAAGTACAAAAAGCCTAGGGCCTTTAAAACACTTTCGAGTTTGCCAGTGATTTATGAGGCACAGGGGAATGGTTGGATCACGGCAGAAATCTTTAAGGATCGTTTTTTTAATTATTTTGTGCCCGCAGTTAAGGATAATTTTATAAAGGGGGGGGTCTACCGGAGGATAGTAAAGATGTTATTTTGCTCGATAACTATTGAGTGCTTTCCCCCTCTTCGGAGCTAGTTAGCAAAAATATTTTTACTACATATTTCCAGTGAATGTGATGTCTTTGATCCAACCTGTGGATCAGGACGTGATACAGAATTTTAAGTGTTTCTACAGAGGGTCTTTTGTCCGAAAGCTGGTAAACTCAGACTGCAGTGTTTCTGAATTTCAATCCAAATTCAACCTAAGAACGCTGTGTATGCGGCTGCATTGGCTCGGAAAAACGTAAAGAAGGCTACTCTATGAAAATGTTGGAGGAAACTTTGGCCTAGCATCATGTTTTGTGATGATTCTTCCTATAAAGAGGAATTCTGTGGCTATAATGTTAGGCCTAAGCACATTAGTGACACACAAAAAATAATTGAAAATGTCCCTAAGAAGAATGCTGTTGCAAAGCTCACAGGTAATGAGATTGAACAATGGCTTGATATCGACAAAGACGAACCAGTCATAGAAATTTTGAGTGATGCTGCTATCATTGAAAGTGTTATGAATCCACAAAAACCTCAAGAAGAAGAGGAGGAAGTGACGGAGGGAGCAAAATATACCTGGCAAGAGGCAACTGATTTTATTTCCAAATTCATTGAATTTGCAGAGTTGCAGCCAATATAATGCAGCTGAAGTAATGAACCTTCATATTATTCTGAATAATTTTTATACCAAGAAGTCACAATCCTCTAAGCAAGCCGATCTCAGGAATATGTTTGCAAGGGCACGGAAGATAGTTCAGCCTTTGTCTTCAACACCACCACGAGAGCCGATTGTTATCAACACCCACATGGAATCAGAGGATGATATTGATAATCCGGATGATAACCCGGATGATGAAGCACGGGTTTCATCAGATGATGAGTAGTTGTGCAGCATGGCAAATAAACAAAATTAGATTTAAGTCAAAAGAGAGGGCAAACCATGGGCCAGAGCAGACAAACAACCACATACAAAGGAATCCAGTGCATCAGGGAAGGGCAGACAAATAAGCAGTGGCAAATTTTTAAAGTGCTTTTACACAAATCCTAGGAGTCTGACTAATAAGATGGGTGAACTAGAGTACCTCGTAGTAAAGGAGGAGATTGACATAATAGGCATCACTGAAACCTGGTGGAATGAGGAAAATCTGTGGGACACAATCATACCGGGATATAAAATATATAGAAAGGATAGAGCAGGCCGGGTGGGTGGCGGAGTGGCACTGTATGTGAAAGATAATGTAGAATCAAACGAAATAAAAATATTAAGTGAATCAACATGTTCAATAGAATCGCTATGGATAGTAATTCCATGCTACAATAATAAGAAATTAGCAGTAGGGATATATTACCAACCACCTGACCAGGACAGCGATACTCACATTGAAATGCTAAGGGAGAGGCTACCAAAATAAAGAACTCTATAATAATGGGGGATTTTAATTACCCCCATATTGACTGGATACATGTCACCTCTGGAAGAGATGCAGAGATAAAATTTCTCAATGGCTTAAATGACTGCTTCTTGGAGCAGCTGGTGCAGGAACCCACAAGGGGAGAGGCAATTCTCGATTTAGTCCTGAGTGGAGTGCAAGATCAGGTCCAGGATATAACCATTACAGGACCGCTTGGGAATAGTGACCATAATATAATAACATTCAACATTCCTGTGGTGGGAAGAACACCTCAGCAGTCCAGCAACCTGGCATTTAATTTCAAAAAGGGGAATTACACAAAAATGAGGAGGTTAGTTAAACAGAAATTAAAAGGCACAGTGACTAGAGCCAAATCCCTGAAAGCTGCATGGAAACTTTTTAAAGACACCATAATAGAGGCCCAACTTAAATGTATACCCCAAATTAAAAAACATAACAAGAGACCTAAAAAAGAGTCACCGTGGCTTAACCACCATGTAAAAGAAGCAGTGAGGAACAAAAAGGTATCTTTTAATAAGTGGAAGTCCAATCCTAGTGAGATAAATAGAAAAGAACATAAACACTGTCAAATCAAGTGTAAAAATGTAATAAGAAAAGCAAAAAAAAGATTTTAAGGAACAGCTAGCCAAAAACTCAAAAAGAAATAACAAAATGTTTTTTAAGTACATTAGAAGCAGGAAGCCTGCTAAAAAACCTGTGGGTCCCCTAGATGATCGAGATATAAAAGGAGCAATCAAGGACGATAAAGCCATTGCGGAGAAACTAAATGATTTCTTTGCTTCGGTCTTCACGGCTGAGGACGTTGGGGAGATTCCCGAATCTGCACCGTCTTTTGTGGGTGATGAATCTGAGGAACTCTCCCGGATTGAAGTGTCATTAGAGGAGGTTTTGGAACAAATAGAAAAACTTAATGTTAACAAATCTCTGGGACCGGATGGCATTCATCCAAGGGTTCTAAAAGAACTCAAATGGGAAATTGCTGAGCTTTTATCTGTGGTTTGTAACCTATCCTTTAAATCGGCTTCCGTACCTAATGACTGGAAGGCAGCCAACATGACACCAATATTTAAAAAGGGCTGTAGAGGCGATCCTGGCAATTAGAGACCGGTAAGTCTAACTTCAGTACCGGGCAAATTAGTCAAAACAATAGTAAAGAATAAAATTGTGAAGCATATAGAAGAACATAATTTGTTGGACAAAAGTCAACATGGTTCTGTAAAGGGAAATCCTGTCTTACTAATCTGTTAGAGTTCTTTGAAGGGGTTAACAAACATGCGGACAAGGGGGATCCAGTAGATATAGTATACTTGGATTTTCAGAAAGCTTTTGACAAGGTCCCTCACCAAAGGCTCTTGTGTAAATTACATGGCCATGGGATAAGAGGGAAGGTCCTTTCTTGGATTGAGAACTGGTTAAAAGACAGGAAACAAAGGGTAGGAATAAATGGTAAATTTTCAGATTGGAGAGGGGTAACTAGTCGTGTCCCCCAAGGGTCAGTCCTGGGACCAATCCTTTTCAACTTATTCATAAATGATCTGGAGAAAGGGGTAAGCAGTGAGGTAGTAACGTTTGCAGATGATACAAAACTGTTTAGGATAGTCAAGACAGAAGCAGACTGTGAGGGACTCCAAGAAGATCTCACCAAACTGAGTGATTGGGCAACAAAATGGCAAATGAAATTTAATGTGGATAAGTGTAAAGTAATGCACATCGGGAAAAATAACCCCAACTATACGTACATTATGATGAGGGCTAATTTGGCTATGACAAATCAGGAAAGCGATCTTGGAGTTATCGTGGACAGTTCTCTGAAAACTTCCACACAGTGTGCATTGGCGGTCAAAAAGGCAAATAGGATGCTAGGAATTATTAGGAAAGGGTTAGAAAATAAGACCCAGAATATCTTACTGCCCCTGTATAAAACTATGGTACGCCCACATCTTGAATACTGTGTACAGATGTGGTCTCCTCACCTCAAAAAAGATATTTTGGCCTTGGAAAGGGTTCAGAAAAGGGCAACTAAAATGATTAGGGGTTTGGAATGGGTCCCATATGAGGAGAGGTTAAAGTGACTGGGACTTTTCAGTTTAGAAAAGAGGAGACTGAGTGGGGATATGATAGAGGTCTATAAAATCATGAGTGGTGTGGAGAGGGCCGATAAAGTAAAGTTATTTATTAGTTCCCTAAATAGAAGAACTAGAGGACACCAAATGAAATTAATGGGTAGCAGGTTTAAAACTAATAAAAGAAAGTTCTTCTTCACACAGCATGTAGTCAACCTGTGGAACTCCTTGCCAGAGGAGGCTGTGAAGGCTAGGACTATAATAGAGTTTAAAGAGAAGCTAGATAATTTCATGGAGGTTAGGTCCATAAAAGGCTATTAGCCAGGGGATGAAATGGTGTCCTTGGCCTCTGTTTGTCAGAGGCTGGAGAGGGATGGCAGGAGACAAATCGCTTGATCATTGTCTTCGGTCCACCCTCTCTGGGGCACCTGGTGCTGGCCACTGTCGGTAGACAGGATACTGGGCTGGTTGGACCTTTGGTCTGACCCAGTACGGCCGTTCTTATGTTCTTATGTTTAAGTTTGTGGGTTTTTTAGTGTTTAAGTGAATAATTTACAGACTGGATTAGTGTTAAAGTGTATAATTTTGTGTTTAAGTAATAAAGTACTATATTAAGTGTTTTTAGTTATTGTATTAATAGTTTAAGTGATTAGCCAGTGCTGTACACTACTGTACTTAGTATCCTCTGTTTTCTGTATTCAAAGGCTTCACAACAATAATGGTGAATAGTGTACTGTACATTTATTCTTTCATTCTATGACTAAATTTATGCATTACAGTATGTACAATAAAAAGGGTAAAAAAGGGTCAAAAAACTAAAACATTACAGTATACTGTATACAGTATGTACAATAAAAAGTTTTAAAAACACAATACATATATATATAAAACCATTTTATAGTCCGGCATATCCAATAATCTGGCACTACCTAGGTCCCAAAGGTTCCGGATTACTCTCCTCTGGGATTAACTGGACAGTTGATTCTTCTCTCAAATTTGTTGATTTAATCTTTCAGGAAGGTATCTTATAAACTGGGTCACATTTTGGATGATTTTCTTCAAAACCAGTAAGGCTAAATAAATTGCTAGATATTTTATAAACAGCAAGTAGTCCTGTGGCATTTTAGGGATAGGGATACTATATATTTTTTTGTTAATCTCTAAATTGCACAGGACTACTCGTTTTTAAAGTTACAGAAATACGGCTACCCCTCTGAGACTTTTAGATATTTTAGTAAATTCTGCACAAAACATTAGAGATGCTCACGCTCTACAAATAGATCCTTATTTTAAATAATAGTGAACTATGTTGTCTGGGGTCATCTAGAGGGAACTAAGGGTTATCAAATAAAATTAATAGTTGACAGGTTTAAAACAAACAAAAGGAAGTTTTTCTTCATGCAGCGCACAGTTAACCTGTGGAACTCCTTGACAGAGGAGGTTGTGAAGACCAAGACTTTAACAGGGTTCAAAAAAGAAGTAGATAAATTCATGGACATTAGGTCCATCAATGTCTGTTAGCCAGGATGGGTAGGAATGGTATTCCTAGCCTCTCTTTGGCAGAGGCTGGAAATGGATGACAGGAGAGAGATCTCTTGATGATTCTCTGTTCAGTTCAGTCCCTTTGGGGCATCTGGCATTGGCTACTGTTGGAAGACAGAATACTGGGCTAGATGGACCTTTGGTCTGACTCAGTATGACTGTTCTTATGAGTCTTGTGTTCCTGGTAGAGTTATCACTGCCAAACAGTGCTGAGGTGTGGTTCCAGAAGAAGTGCAGTCTAAGCTTCGCAATGGTTAAACATGTATTGGAGGACTTGTCTGTTCTCAGAACCTGTGAAGGCATATGAGGCATTGCAGCAGAATGGAAACTTATGGTTTTCTTAGACTCCCATGCCACCAGGTCAAGGGCTCCTTATTGTCAAGTTTCACAAGATTGTGGTGTGCACATCAGCTCCCATACCTTAAAAGATTTCATGTGTATGTCTCTGTCAAGTATGTATATCTCCTCCACTCCCACAGCAGACATCATCTTTGTATCAAGGGATAGCTGATGACCCATAAGATATTGGATGTTGGGAAATACTCTGTATTGCTTGATGTGTATAATTGTATTGTTTTCTTCTCTCCTTCCCTAAGGTGCATAGACATAAACCTCATAAAGGAGCATAGCATTCTTTGAGGTGCTGTTCTCATTTAGAAATGAAGCCACACACACACAAAAAAAGAAGCTGGTGGAGTCATTAAGAAATTCTTAAGGGAAATTCTGTCAGTGGAAGATTGCAACTGCTGCATTGATCACATCCATGAGATACTCCCAATGGTTATTCAGAACAAAACAGGCCTTTGGAATACGGATGTGGGCTGCCAGTATTTTGTGAATGCATTTTGCAATCTCAAGGAAATTCTTTGGCTTTGTCAGTCAATGCTAGCTTGTATGAATGGTGCTAAGGATTTTATCGAAACAAATGATGGTGCTATATACACTTGCCCACTGAGGGAAATAATCATTTTAAATAGCATGGGTTTTCAATACCGGGTTGAAAAATAAATCTCCTATAATACGCTGTAATACATTTTCTATAAATATCCTCATGTGGTGCTCAATACAGACTGCTGTGCTGGTGCTGTGGAACTAAACTGGAGCTTCATATGGTTTAACAGCTATGCACATTGCTGAACAGCAACCATTACTCTTACTAGTAAAGTTTCTAAGAAACACAAGCAAAGGACTGAAAGTACATGTACACAATAATAAAGACTTGTGTTGCTTGGATTACTTGTTTATTTGTCTACTGTATACTAAGTATTTCAATAGACAATTTTCTCTGCGGAGTGTGTTTCCCTCTCCCTGTGTCCCCCACCCATCTGCCAAATGTCTTCCCAGGCTACATTAGCTACCTTGTTGCCTTTGTGATGAAATTCATTTCCTTAAGCCATCTGGTGGATTTCATCTGTAATTGCAGTATAAAGGTCCATTGCTGTTACAAACAAGTGGCTTGACATGCCCTGATGAGATGATATTTAAGAAATTAACCTGCGTTCTCAGTTCTAGCTCGAAGAAGAGCTTGTGAAAGAGACAAAAACAATCTTATTAAATGCAATGAAAATGTTTCATGTTTTGACAACAGATTTCTTTACTTTGGAATAGAATCATGCTGTAATTTTTGAATGGCAACAAAAAAAACTCTTCTAAAACTAGGTCTATAACACAAAATAACACTTCTTGGCAAAAAGCATTCAGTTGACAACACATTATAAACATTGACAACATATTATAAAGTTTGCATATTTGGGCTAGGCTTGATATAGATGTCATCATAAAATGGATGACGGGCATCTTTTTTTTTTAAGTGGAAGTCTGAAACAATTTCCAAAGGTATCTACAAAGAAGATTAAAGAACAAATAATACTAATAGTCTCTATCCACATAGCAATATATCTATCTGGCTACTTTTATAGTTCTCAGCCTAGCTGGAACTTGCTCATTTTGAATTATTTCACAATATACAGAAAATAATTCAGTCCCTGCCCCATGGACCTTACATTCTAAGTAACACACTGTAACATTATTATTAATATTATTATAAGTTTGTATTCCTATAGCATTTAGGAGCCCTTGTCATGGACCAGGACCCTATTGTGCTACGCACTGTACAAATACAGAACAAAAGAACAATCCTTGCCCCAAGGAGTTTACATTCTAAGTATAGGACAAGAGGCAACAGATAGATGTAGACAGATGGGAATTATGTTATTGGGCAGCATGATTGGCAGTGGTCTTTCTACATCATCAGCCTGTTGTCACGTTTATTGTGGGCATCATGACAAAAACGTGTTTTGAGAGGGAATTTGAAAATAGATAATGAGGTATGGGTTCTGAATAGGTAGGAGTCATGCAAAACTGAATCTGTCAAGGCCAAAGAAAAGGATGTTTTAGAACCACAATGGCTCAAGCCAATGTGCAGAGAAAAGCAGTGCAAATCTTTTTTTTTTTCTAAATGTATTTCTTCACTGGTGGAATAAAGTTGCTATGTGACAGCTTATGTTTTAAGAAAGGATTCTAGTAAAGTGATTATGGCATCTAGCAGTGCAATTTGGGAGAACAGACAATG
The DNA here is from genome assembly GCF_052426305.1 of Pelodiscus sinensis. Lineage (NCBI taxonomy): Eukaryota > Metazoa > Chordata > Testudines > Trionychidae > Pelodiscus > Pelodiscus sinensis. Next base: position 6,157,570 of record NC_143054.1, read on the forward strand.
AAAAGGGAATTAGGAAGATTAAGGAGCTGCTCTAGAAGCAGGAAACCTTGCCTCCGCTGGACAGGTTCCTAGTGGTAGGAGCATTTCAAAGAGAAAGCAATTGGTTGCAGCAACCTGCTGCCAGACAGTCACTGAGTCTCCAAGCCACTGGGGCTGAGCCTCATAACCGAGCTGCTGGAAGCTCTTTGACCACTCACTCTCACTAGAGGAAGCAGTCTCTGGAGAAAAACTTAGGAGGAAGCCAGGAGCCATCTCAAGACAGAGCTGTAATGCTGATGGAAGTAAAGAAACAAGGGTAGGAAGTAACCCACAGACCATGAGTAAGAGTTCCAATAATGGAACCTTATTGTTTTGAAGGGTCTTAGGTTGGAATTCTATGGAGTAGGATGGACCAGGGTTCCCTACTCCACTCCTTTGATGGTTGCTGCTGATCCAAGTTGTCTTTGGACTCTTGTCAACGGGCAACACTACCATTAATTTCTGGGGGCCTGGGACTCTCCACTGGGAACACTGCAGTATACTGTAGTCACTAGGCAGAGTAGGCATTGGACTCTTGTAATTAGATAACACAGTTTAGAGTATAGTCATTAGGTGGTAGTGCCAATCTAGGGCATATAGTTAATCCCCAACACTCAGCAATTGCAGTGCTATGGTATCTTCTATTCTGAGCTAAGGGAGATACTACAATTACTGCTGAAGATTCAGCATTTGCTATGAGACTGCTAGTCATGTTTGTGCTACTTAATCATGTTCTTATTTTTATTGGTCTGATCTAGCTCTCCATGTGAAGTCAGTGGGAATTTTACCACTGATTTCAATAGAAGCCAATTTACATCCTTATTTTGTATGGAGGGTAAAGAAAACTGTTTTCCCCATACTAATTTTTTTTTAAAGAAAGCAACACTAGAACATTGTGAAATAAATTATTACCTGCCTTTGGGAAGTGCACCTTGTATTAGACCTCTTGTGAGTGGTACAGATAGAACTCTAAGTTGAGGTTGAGCAGTTCTGGCACTTGCAACATGAGGCAACACAACTATCCCTGAGATAATCCCACAACATAAGTAATAGCTTAATATACATCATGCCATCTGCTCTAAGCTACATGCAAGCTGCTTGCAAAGAAGCCAGTGGGAAGTGCATATAATTATTTATTTATATAATTATATAATTATCCCCATCTCTGGGGTGTGTGATATAATTTAATTTCACAAAAATGATACAAAAATCAGCTGTCCCCAGAGTAAAATAAATCCCTACCTGTAGATAAAAAACAATCACTGCAAGCACCCAAACCTGTCCTCCCTCATCCTCTACAAACTTCTAGGTGAAAAGATAAGACTTTACAGACTGCTCTATGAGATAACAGATCCATGTTTTGGCAGAGCAAAAAGGGGAGTGAATTCCAAAGCTAAGATACTCTTGTGGAAAATACTCTCCTACAGTTCCCTGCTGTTTTAGCACAGCTGTTCTATCTTAAATACCTTCATTAATCTTAATAGTATGGCACAGGGGACAGAGATGATCTCCCAGGTAACCAGGTACCAAACAATTTAGGGCTTTAAGCTCAGATCCTCAAAGGATTTTAGTGAGAGAGGTAGATGCCTAAATTCCAATTGAGGATCTGGGCTTTAGAGATTAAAATCAACACCTTGAATTCTACTTGGAAATGTATTGGCAGCCACTGCAGATTCTTGAGTATAGGAGTAGGGTTTTCAAAAGAGCCTAAGTGATTTAGAAGTATAAGTCCCACTGAAAGTCAATTTAGTAAGCTGGCTCGCATATTTTTCATTGGCTTTAGTCAGAGTGCAGCCTCACACAAAGCACATGACAGCTGGAAGTGTTGACTGAAATAATGTCTAAAAACATTTAAATATTAGGAGTTGATATTTGATAGTTCTAACATTTTTTCAGGTGTTTTAATGAAAGACAATGCTCTGCTCCATCACAAGAGTGAGACCTTAGTAAAAATGCCAATTTGCATGTTTTGGGTTTAATTGAGGAAATAGCTAAAGGAAAATCTTGCATCCGCAAAAAATGGTGAAAGCTTTTCACATTCATGTATCAAGCAATGAGAAAATGTAGAATTATTTTTCAAATAATGAGGGATGTATTTTTTCTCAGTTACTATCTCAACCACACAAGTAGGAAGGAAAACAGTAATTTCTGTTTACAAACTGATTTTTTTTCTTGAGTTGGTAATGGACAGCTACCTTATTTCATATCAAATTCCACATTATTTCTAATGTGTGCATGTGTCTGTGTTAACTATGATGATACTAGGCAATTTCAAATGAGAGAACTGGGAGAGCATAACAGAGAGGAATTAGTTAACTCATTGTATTCTGATGATGAACTAATGAGGATTTTTATTATCCAGAATTTTAATGTGTTGTTTCACAATCTAATTGTTTGGGGGGTTTCTTTACTTCTATAACTGTTTTATTATGTTTCGAGACAAGATTGTCACTTATGTTACAACCCATGGCTAGAAATGTCATTACTTTTGGATTTAATTGTAAATGCTGTATGATTCTCTGATTGATCATTCCGTCAACTGTTTGGGGATTTGGAATATGTAAATTCCTTGCTCCGCTTTACCGTCTATATATTTAATTGCTTTTATTGAAACACTTATTTTTCCAAGGGGTTTGTGGAAATTAGAGGGGAAGGTTATTGAACTCATTTTATATGAATGATCATTTTCTGTTCAGGCTTTAGCTCCTTCCTTTTTGACCTGTAGCTGTACTGACACTTCTTTTTTGTGTTCATTGCTGAAACTGCTGATGTGTAATGGAACAAAATGACAAAAACTATTTTAGAAGACAAAAAAATATATACACATGAAGGCCAAATTTTGCTCTGTCAGATTCTGGGCAACCAAACAGAATTCCTTATTTGTTCATCAAAAGAAAATGATTTAACCAATTACTCTCTGTTACCTTTTTCCAGTTCTCCCATTCAAGTATGTAGAACTGGTTGTGCATCTCTGCTGATTTTAAGGAGTTGCACAAGGCATAATTAAAAGCAGAATTCTACCATGATTATCATTCAGATATCTGACCCATATAAGCAGCCATCAAAATAATGAGGTAATGAGATGGTTGACAGTACAAAGGACCAGTCCTGCAATCTTCACTCATGCAAGTTGTCCCTATGAACATGAATAATCTGTTGCATTCAGTGGGCCTGCTACTGGGAGAGGATGGTCTTGTCAGAGCAATGGAGTGGGACTCAGAAAGTCTGGATTTGATTATCAGCTATGTCATAGATTTCCTGTGCAGTTTGGGCAAGTAACCATGTCTATGCCTAAGCTCTGCATCTGTGAAGTAGGGTTAATCATCATTCTTTACTTTGCAAGAGCAAGGACCAGTATGAGGAAAATTATTAACATTTGTGAAGTGCTCAGCTACCGTGCTGGTGAGGGCCTATAAGTACTTACACAGACAGGAGTGAGCAAGGGTTAACTGTGGTATGAGTAAGTGTTGCAGGATCAGTCTGGAGCTGCTGAAAAAGAAAGACTCATTACACCACTGAAATAAAAGCAATCATTTTGGAAGGGATACTGGCTGGCAGAATGTAACAATAGTCAGAGCCAAAAGATCCTCCACGCACTGAGATCTCACTGGGGTTCTCAAACTGGAGGTCATGATCCCTTAAGGAATCAGAAAGTGGTTACATGGGGGGTGTAAACTGTCAGTCCGTGGGCTTGACAGCCCTGAGCCCCATTAAATTAAATCCCCCCCCCCCATTTTTAATATAAATAAGGTCAGGGCATGCCCATAGCCTTTGTCTGAAAGGGGTCACCAATATAACAAGTATGAAAAACACTTCTCTATAGGAGGACAATCTCCAAGAATTGGCAACGGGAATGCCCACCTGAAAAACAAAAAAACTAATTTCTGGCATAGTGATAGAGATGTAGCCATGTTAGTCTGGTGTAGCTGAAACAAAATACAGGACTATGTAGCACTTTAAAGACTAACAAGATGGTTTATTAGATGATGAGCTTTCGTGGGCCAGACCCACTTCCTCAGATCAAATAATAATTATTATTTGATCTGAGAAAGTGGGTCTGGCCCACGAAAGCTCATCATCTGATAAACCATCTTGTTAGTCTTTAAAGTGCTACATAGTCCTGTATTTAATTTCTGGCAGATTGTGTAACAATACTATTCTGCTTCAGGACAGTCATGCTCACAGGATAGTAGGCTCTCCAGGATCTGAGCTGGAGAAAGGTAAAATGACTGTTAGAGAGAATATGAAAGGTTTACTTAGGCTGCCAAGAGAATGAGAAGAAATTTGGTCTCAAGTGGGAAATAGGTTTCAAGCCTTGTCAAGACAGGCTAGAAAAGCTAGGTCTGAATGAAAGAGATATATCCTTAGATACTAGATTGTGAAATATACAAGGAAGTTGCTGGTGTAGTAAGGGAATGACACACAAAAATGGTGGTGAGGGACTGGTCTTTATTGCCTGGTCCCACTAAGGGTACGTCTAAACTACATAGTTCCGTCGACGGAGCCATGTAGATTTGTTTTTTTGGCAAAGGCAAATGAAGCCGCGATTTAAATGATCGCGGCTTCATTTACATTTACATGGATGCTGCGCTGAGCCGACAAACAGCTGATCAGCTGTTTGTCAGCTCGCACGCTAGTCTGGATGTTCCCCCTGTCGACATGAAAGCCCTTTGTCGGCAGCCCCGGTAAACCTCATTCCACGAGGAATAACGGGGCTGCCGACAAAGGGCTTTGATGTCGACAGGGGGAATGTCCAGACTAGCGCGCGAGCCGACAAACAGCTGATCAGCTGTTTGTCGGCTCAGCGCGGCAGCCATGTAAATGTAAATGAAGCCGCGATCATTTAAATCGCGGCTTCATTTGCCTTTGCCTATCTGTCTAATCTATATGCCTCTGCCGACAGAGGCATGTAGTCTAGACACAGCCTAAGATGACAGGAGCCATTATCATCTGACTCCAGTGGCTACATGGTAAAGATACAAAATCCTAAATGCTGTGGCGAAAGTAAATTGCGCACTCCTATTTGCTCTCTTATGGAGCAACTTTGAAATTTCAAGTTTTTGGTGGAAATAGGTTTCAATTTTTTGACCAGCTTGAAAACAGGTATTGTGGCCAAAGAATGACTGGGAGAGTAGGGGATCACTATCTACTGGTAGCTAAACTACACAGCTACTGAGAGAATAAAGCTAGTCCAGTGTTAGGGTATTAGGCTAGGACCGGATTGATTAGGGTTCAATTCCCTGTTCTGTCACAGTTTTCATTAGAGTATGGCTGTATTTCAGCTGGGAGCATGATTCCCCGCACAGGTAAAGAGATATGCCATTCACACAGTGCAAAAGAGCTGGACTCAACTAGCATGAGTACTCCCCTAGCAGAGGCAAGGTTTGCTACCCCCACCTTGGCATAGAGACCATGTTGGTGAAGGGGCTGGGATAGGAAGAGTGGATCAGCCCTTCTAAGTCTCAGCTGATTTATGATCTTTTAGGGCGGGTGTGAGGAACCTAAAGCTCAGGGGCCAGATGAGGCTCCCATCTTGCCTGGGTCTGGTCCCCACAGCTCAGGGCTCCCCCACAGCATTGGGGAGCCCACACATGCTCCCCCACAGCATTGGGGAGCCCACCAGCCTCCTTCCCACCCCCAGGCTCTAGTGTCAAGGGGAATGTGGGAAGTGTCTTTCTGCTTCTCAGTTGGGAGCCACATCCGTGAGGGGTTTCTTTATTTTCTCACTTGTGTGTGGCCCCGACTGATTTTTCTGTGGGTTAGTAGCTCCTAACCCAAAAACGGTTCCCCAGCCCTGCTCTAGGACAGCAAGGCCTCCTGTTTCAAGGGACTGTCTGTGTCTCTACAGCCAAGACTCCTGCAGGCGCCTGCTCAGTCTTTGCCTAGGCCTTGTCCTCCTTCCAACCCTGCACTGAAGGATTGAGGGAGGGGGATGGCAAGGGAGGTGAGCAAGAGAAGAGTCCCAGCTGTGCGTCCCTTGCCAAACCAGCAGAAATGGCTTCTCTTCCTTCCCTTTGGGGACAGAGATGCTGATGGTAACAAAGAATGGCTGGGATGGAAGAGGCTGGGGATGGGCCACAGAGCAGGGTGACGGTGGAAATAGGGCCAGGGTGGGTGTGACCATAGGCAAGCCTGTACTCAAATCCTACAGGCTACTGCAATAATATCTGTACAAAATACGGCTTTAGGAGGTATCATATGAATACTAACACCACACTGGTAATGCATGCACTAATGGTATATGTGAAGGTCTGAATTTCCTCTGTATGATGTTACTAGGACATGTTTTAAACAGGCAGCTTACCTTAGGTAGAGGTGATAAATGGACTATCCTAGACAAAGGAATGTGGGTTTACTTATATTTACTTACTCACAGTAAACAAAACCATTGAGCTAAACTGATGAGGTTTATCCCAATCCTGAATGCAAGGACAGAGAATTAACCTGGGACCTGTGCCCCAGAGAGACAAGACACTAAATCCTGAAGGGGTCTTTTTGTCTTGTAAGACAAAAATATCCCTTTGGGGATATAAGGCACAGAGAGAGACATGATCTTTTTCTCCTGATCTCTGTGATGGTCCTGGCTGGGCTGGCTATTAATAGGCTAGAGAGGAGACTCACAGTAAGAGAAGCCATCGTGAGCAAAGGCTGTATCTTCGTAGAGCGGGTTTTTTAGACCTTTCGATACATGTTTTCACTTGTATTTGTTTGTAGCCATTTGTACCTTTTATCTCTTTTATTGGGTATCATTCAATCCTCGTTCTTTGGTTGTTTTGTTTTCATTAGAAATCAACAGGTCTGTGTTCGGTCAGTAAAGTGTGTGCTTTTAGCAAGCTAACCGTATTTTGTGAGTAGTGTTTTACAGCTCCTATAAAAGCACCAGTCTTACACTTTCCTTTGGAGGGTCCAATGAGAGGAATTAATCCAGGGCTGGGCAAGATATGGCCTGGGGGCCAGAGCCGACCCTCCTTACACTTTGATCTGGCCCAGGGGCTGCATCTGGCTGCTTTATATTTATATCTTCTTTCCTGTGACACCAAATTTCCAGGTGGTGGCTTAGGCAGCAGGATCCTATTTAAATGGCTCCCAACTCCTGGTCGTAGCGCTACCACGGCAGGGGCCAAAGCTGCAATCCCTTTAAATAGCCACAGCAACCCCAGGCATCTGCCAGATAACATGGCAGCAGAGGGGCCAGGAGCCACAAACCCTTTGCTGTGTTTCTAATTCAAAGCCTCCAGCCCCTGGCAATTCTGGGGGAAGGCTAGTCCCCAGCCCCGCCCCTTCGGGTGGGTGTAGCCAGCCCATGACCATGTACCAAAATTAATTATGTGGCCCCCCTGCAAAAATTATTGCCCACTCCAGATTAGTCCCTGCAATAGGATGAATTTGGGGCCAGAAGGGTACTGAGATCCTCTTGTAACAAGTAACAAGGTTGGACTAAGTCAGGGTGAGGCTTGTGAGCTGCTGGTAGGATGTTGGGGTCAGAGCTCTGCAGCTACAAGACACCCAGAGTTACAAGGCAGACAGTGACCAAACTCTGGATGAACCCCAAATATCCCAGTGGGCAGACAGATGGGGGGTGGCAGAAGCAGAGGAGAGATGGGAGCAGTGCAGCTAGGCATTTTAGCATTCAGGGCCAGCAAGAGTATTTGTGTTCCCTGCGGCTCTGTCTACACAGCAGCGTTATTTCAGAATAACTGACGTTATTCCAAAATAACAAAGAGCATGTCTACACTACAAGCCACTATTTCAAAATAATGGTGAGCTGGAGGACTTCTTACTCCAACTCCTCTAACCCTCATTTTATGAGTAAGAGGGAGGTAAAGGAAGAGTGTTCTTCTTTCGACTTCCTACTGTGTAGACAGCGCCAAAAGCCAAATTAAGTGATTTTGACTTGAGCTATGCCATTGGCATGGCACAAATTGCGTAGCTTACTTTGACTTTCCCCCTGTTGTGTACATGTACCAGAGCCCTGCATGGGAATATTTTTTTAATCCCATTCCCATCCTGCCCCACTGCCACCCGCTCCCACATTGTTGATTTTTTAACAATGGGTTCTGTAGACCCAGGGGATCCCAGTCCTTCTGCAGGCCTCTGCCATCTACCTTGTTTTCTGCCTTCACAGCCCCCTTTTGGCTTTACTCCCTGGGCAGCTGCCCTGCTTGTCCGCCACTGGTTAAGGCTCTGGAGTTTGTGAGGGATAGTAAAATCTGTTTGGATTTGGGACACTGCTAAAGCAGTCAGTGGTGCTGTAGACCCTCGTCTTTCTATGCCATTATGTGATGATAAAGAGGTGGCACTGAGTGCATGCATAAAGAAATGGATGCACCATAACATAACGAAATTCCATAACATAATTTTTGCATATTTTGCTGCAAACTCAAAAAAGGTCAATTTTCTGGGAAAAATGCCACTGAAATCCAAACATTCTTGTTGAGAGAAAACCACGGAATCATAGAAATATAATGCTGGAATGGACCTGGAGAGGTCATCTACTCCATTCCCCCAAACTGAAGCAGGACTGAGTGTACCTCTACTATCCCTGGCAGGTGTTTCTCTAACCTTGTCCTTAAAAATGGTTCATTTTGAATGAAAATCATAGAACACTAGAACTGGGAGAGACCTCGAGAGGTCATCAAGTCCAGTCCCCTGCCCTCATGGCAGGACCATACACTGTCTAGATCAGGAGTGGGAAAATTCCAGCCTGTGGGCCAAATCCAGACCCTGGTAGGGCCCTGCCTCTATATTTACCCTCCTCACCTATTGGGCAATTGCATTTCTCACTGAATCAATGGGACAGGGCAGCCCACAGACATACTGAGGCTCTGCCCAAAGAGGGGGTGGGGGCATTCAGCTTTGCCCCCCACCCCCGCAGAAGGGCCCTCTTAAATTGCCAGGCCCCGAGGCAGCTGCCCCTTTGCCTTCCTACCCCCATTGGCTACCCTGCAATGGGTCTTCATAGAGTTTGAGGCCAGAAGGGCCCATTAGATCATCTAGACCGATTCCCTGTATGTCACAGGACAGAGACATCAACACAGTTACCTCGGCATTGAGCCCATAACTCAGGGGTGGGCCAATTCCGGCCCACGGCTGGATCCGATCTGCGATGTTAGTCCCTGGTTCGCTCCTGCCTCTATACTTATCTGTGCCCCTGCAGGTATCAGGCAATCACAGCTCTGATTGGCTGCAGATTGCCATTCCTGGCCAACAAGATCTGCAGTCACCCAACACCTGCAGGGGCACAGGTAAATACAGCAGCGGTGGCCTGCTAACCCTGTGGGCCACCGTTTTTTTATTGCCCACCCCTGCCATCACTTCTGTTTTTAAAAAAGCCTCTCTTCCAGAAAGGTCTCCGATCTTGGTCTGAGGATATCAAGAGATGAAGAATCCATCACTTTCATTGGTGGTTTGTTCCGACAGTTAATCATCCTCACAGTTTAAAAATTTCACCTAATTTACTATTTAAATGTGTTTCTCTTAAACTTCCAGCCATTGGTTCGTATTCTGATTCTCCACTAGATGAAAGAGCCCTTTAGTTCCCAGTATAGCTTCCCCAATAAGGTACTTATAGCCTGTAATCAGCTCACTTCTCAGTCTTCTTTTGGATAAGTGAAATAGACTGAGCTCTTTAAGTCTCTCATTGTAAAGCATTTTCTCCAGCCCTCAAATCGTATTTATGTCTCTTTTGAGCATCCTCTCCACATTTTCAATGTCCTTTAAAAAAATGTGAGCAGCAGAGCCATATGCTGTGTTCTACTATCAGTCTCACCAATGCCCTCTCCACTACTCACTACACTCTTCTTTAGGTTTATATCCAGGATCACCCTTTTTGCCACAGCACTGCAGTGGGAGCGCATGCTCATTTGCTTGTCCCATACGACTTCTAATCCCTTTCGGAGGCACTGATTTCCAAACTATAGTCCCCCATTCTGTAGGCATGGCCTTCATTCCTCATTCCTAGATGTGTCCGGCTATGGTAAAATACATTTTCCTTGAATGGGCCCATTATATCAAGTGAACCAGATTGCTCTGTAGGATTTACCACTCATCTGCAATTTTTACCAGCAGGGATTATATATTTAACTTCCAGGTCATTGATGAAAATGTTGCGTAGCATCAGACCTGTCCCCAGTCCCTGAGGACTCCCACTGTCCTTCTGTAGCAATTAATAACAGTTCAAATTCATTTCTGCACCCTGAGGGAATGCCTTACTACTAGTGATCCACCAGCCAGCTCAGCTATGAAGAGAGAGCTTTGATAGGCTTTGAAGAGAGTCCATTTCATCTTTGGCTAGACTGTTGGTATCTGCAAGCGACATTGTGTTTGGGGAAATTAACACAATTCAAGCATCTGGATATGAGAGAAAAAAATATCTGTAAATGGAAAGAGGGAGACATTAATTCAGTAGCGTTAGCAGAAAAGACGGGACCTTAGTCAAGGTTGAAAGCACTAATTCAGACCATTTTCAGAGAAAATCACCTTCATAACTTCCCCCAAGTAATACAGGAAGCTTCACCTTGGCTTCAGTCTTGGTCATGCTGAGCCACAGCTTTGTTATTTATAAGCAGAGTTGCTGGATTTTTTTGGATTTCTCAGGTAACATTTGAAGCTGCAGCTGGCACAACATACATCCACCACGCTCAATGGAACAGATGGACAAAGGCTTCCCACACCAGTGCTCCATATCCAATAGTGCAGGGGGATTCAAACTACGGGTCACGACCCAGTACTGTCAGACACTGGGACTCGTTGCTGCAGGGTGATCAGTGGGGGGGCTAAGGCAGCTACCTGCCTGTCCTGGCACTGCAGACTACGCTATGCCCCAGAAGCAGCAGGCCTGGCTCCTAGGTGAGGGCGAGGGGCAGAAGAGTATACAGGGCTCTGTGCACTGCCCCTGCCCTGAGCACTAGCTCTGCACTCCCATTGGCTGGGAGCCTGCTGCTGGCTTCTTCTGGGTGCAGCATGGTCTGCGGTGCAGGAAGCTGCATTAGTACCCTCACTACACTGCTGCCCAGGAACTGCTCCAGGTCAGCCCCTCCTGCCCCAGCCCCAACTCACCTTCAAAGCTGAAGCCAACCTCCTACACCCCAAATCTCTCATCCTCAGCCCCACCGGGGAGCCCACACTCCAGTCAAACTATGTTGAGTCATGGGCATCAAAGATTTTCTGCAACTGGGCCATGAGAAAAAAAGGTTGAAATCCTCTGCATTCGTGGGCTCAGTTCAAGGACTGGGTCGTCATCTTCAGAGTCCTCAAAGGAGCCACAGCCGTCAGGACTGCCTCGTCTTTCCACATCACTCCAAAATTACTCTGATCAACAGGGGGTAGCTCTCAGATGTTGGGTTCTCAGGACAAAGATCATATTAGGAGGAAAAAACAGTGTAAGTTCTATTTGAAGGGCATAAGTGGCATTTAAAAGGTGTTAGCTCACTATGGGGGAGGGAGATTTTACCCTTAATATGAATTGTATAGTCTTTGCAATATTCATTGTTGAATTATTTTTATTTGCCTCCTCACTTTTGAGCCAACAGAGTGTTGTTGCTTCATTTTCATGTTTCTTGGCAATTCCAAAAGTCAGAAACTGACTTTTTTTTAAATAAAAGCTGCAATTCTCATGCACTAGTGTGATTTTAGTAGTTGATGCTAAAAAAAACCCCACTATGTGTTGCAAGATTCACAGTAAAATTTCATGAGAACAAGCAAAATGGCATTTCAGCCTTGGCTAGTTTTGCATTTTTATATACAGGCAGTCCCCGAGTTACGTGGATCCGACTTATGTCGGATCCGCAGTTATGAACGGGGCTTTTCTCGCACCGGAGGATGGGAGCGGCGGGACACCCAGATGCGCCGCGGTCCCACTGCCCGCATCCTCCGGGGCGAGAAAAGCTGCTCCACGTCTCCCTGGTCTGCTGGGGGGGAGCCCCCCCTCCCAGCAGACCAGGGAGACGCGGAGCAAAGCCGCGGAGCATGCAGGCAGCGGGACAGCCCAGACGTGCCGCGGCTGTCCCGCTGCCGGCGTCCTCCGAGGCTTTGCTCCCCGTCTCCCTGGTCTGCTGGGGGGAGTCCCCCCAGCAGACCAGGGAGACGCGGAGCAAAGCCACAGAGGATGCGGGCGGGACCGCGGTGCATCTCGGCGGTCCCGCCACCCGCGTCTCCCTGGTCTGCTGGGGGGGGGGGAGGTGCAGCTAGTGCCCCCCCCAGCAGACCAGGCTTTTCTTGCCGACGACGCCTGGGGTAGAGCAGCTGGGGCGCTGCTGGGTTGGTCCCGCTGCGCCGCTCCTCAGCGCTACTGGACCAACCCGGCAGCACCCCAGCTGCTCTGCCCCAGGCGTCCCCAAGTCAGCCGCTGCTGAAACTGACCAGCGGCTGACTACAGGAAGCCCGAGGCAGAGTTGCTCTGCCCCGGCTTCCTGGAATCAGCCGCTGATCAGTTTCAGCAGCGGCTGACTTGGGGACACCTGGGATAGAGCAGCTGGGGTGCTGCCGGGTTGGTCCCCGCAGCGCTGAGGTGCGGCGCTGCGGGGATCTACCCGGCAGTGCCCCAGCTGCTCTGTCCCAGGCGTCCAAATTCAGCCGCTCTTGAAACTGATCAGCGGCTGATTCCAGGAAGCCCAGGGCAGAGCAACTCTGCCTCGGGCTTCCTGTAGTCAGCCGCTGGTCAGTTTCAGCAGCGGCTGAATCTGGACGCCAGATCCGACTTACATACAGATTCAACTTAAGAACAAACCTACAGTCCCTATCTTGTACATAACCCGGGGACTGCCTGTATACTATAGGCTCTAATGGCGAAACAATTTTTAAAAGAAAATGAATACAATCTATTGGTAATTGTTAATATGATTGACAATGTACATATAATAATTTTAATGGTATAAACCTGAAGAAATAAAATTTTAAAATAAAATTATCTAAACTTACAGTGATATACTACTAATTAATCCATTTAAAATTTCACTCTGGATTCAAGTTTAAGAATTGCTACACAAAGGATTGCTGTAACTTCTGAGGGACAAGCCAAAGGAGAGAAGTTTTGGGTTTAATTTTTGTGTTGCTATCAAGGAGAAACAGAGAGCCCAGATCATCTCAGTAGGAGAGACATCTTTTTAAATTAATTTTCTTTTAATAAATATGATTGTAAATGTTACAATGAGACCAAATGAGAAAATGTTTCTATGTAGGTAAATGGCAATTAAATCCTTGGGTTTTAATTAAAACTCCTGGGCTGTGTCTAGACTGACCAGTTTTTCCGGAAAATCAGCCGCTTTTCCAGAAAAACTTGCCAGCTGTCTACACTGGCCGCTTGAATTTCTGCAAAAGCACTGACTTCCTACTGTAAGAAATCAGTTCTTTTTGCGGAAATACTATGCTGCTCCCGTTCGGGCAAAAGTCCCTTTTGCGCAAAACTTTTGCACAAAAGGGCCAGTGTAGACAGCTGAGATTTGTTTTCCGCAAAAAAGCCCCGATCGCGAAATTGGCGATCGGGGCTTTTTTGCGGAAAAGTGCGTCTAGATTGGCCACAGATGCTTTTCCTCAAAAAGTGCTTTTGTGGAAAAGTGTCCATGCCAATCTAGACGCTCTTTTCCAAAAATGCTTTTAACTGAAAACTTTCCTGTTAAAAGCATTTCCGGAAAATCATGCCAGTCTAGACGTAGCCCTGCTGTGAGGTTTTTATTTATGTCAGACCCTCAGAGTAGAGCCCCGAACTGATCAATGGCATAAATCAAATTGGGGTTCAGTAACAAGTGAACTGAATTTGGTACATTGACTCAAAGACCTGATCCAAAGCCCATTGCTGTCAATAGGAGTCTTTACATTGGCTTCAATAGACTCCAGGTCTCTAGCCATAAAAACTTCTCCCTAGTGGACCACATAACACTTTGGGGATTGTCACATCAGGAGATGCAGAGAAGGGAAAGGTACCCTCCCTCTATAGATAGAGAAATAGCAACACATTGCTCAGTTTCTGTGACCCCACTGCCTGCATTCCAGCTCCTCACAGTAAGATGAATGAGGAGTCCACATAATGGAAGGTGCAGCCCACCCCCAAGTCTCTGCTGTAAACAGCATGCCGGCAGGTTCCACATGCTGCTGGTGTACACCCCTGACTGGACTTCGGCGTCCTGCCTGTCTCCTCTAAGCATTGGCATTCCACTGCACTCAATGGTCTTTGCTGTCGAGAGGGGTTAACAGCATTTGCCTCTTCCTGGACACTTTCTGACCATACAAAACCACCAAGAATGCTGAGGTCAAGGGCCATGGTTACAAAGAGAGGACTTGCTTCTACATGGCCCTTGGCCGTTCCATCCTGCTCTTCATTGGTTACTTCCATTTGCAAACAGAAATGTAAAAGGAAATAAAGCCACTGGGACCATTGTCTAATGGAAACAGACCCAGAATTCATGGGGAAAAAATTGTCTTCAAACTATTACAGTTCCATTATAAATAATGCAGCAGAGAACAATGAGATTCCTACTGTTGAAATTAATAGATAGTGATGAATTCTACTTAATTTAACAGCATCACGTCCCAGCCTCCTTTCTTTCTGAAGGCATTTGAAGAATTTGACCCATTAATCCATTATTATTATTCTCGCTTAGGTTTGTTCCTCCTCCCTCCACACCATTCATTCTCCATCAAGGACCATAAAAACTTGTTTAAATATTAAAACCACTTAAAATTTGAACCAGAGAAACCAATGAAACATTAAAACCTCCCTATACACACGAGATATGTATCCATAAAATAGATGCCATTGTATAAAATTCTGCAGTATTCTGTGGTAGTGACCAAAAACACTGCAGTATCACTCCAGTATCAGTGTTTGGGATCATGACTGTAACATATTGTGACAGGGCTTAACTGCCATCCCCTGCAACGCTAGTAAATGCACTGAACTGGTCACACTTTGCACCTAGGAAGGTGAGCAGTTAGTTGGCTCCTGGCCGGAAAGAGAAGAGCTAATCCATAATAAGTAGATAAGGAGTCTGCAACCTATGGCTCTTGAGCCAACTATGGCTCAGTATGGAATCAAATATGGCTCTTTTGTCATTCCCAAAATACATGCATCTTTTTAAATTAAAATGAAAAAAATTTAAAAAGCGTAATTACTCATGTAGCTTGAATGTCTATATCAGTGTTTCCCAATTGGTGCTCCGGGGAACCCTGGGGTTCCGCGAAGCAAAACTAGGGGTTCCGCGAGGAGCCGGCACTCCCCCGCCCTCTGTGAAAGAGAGAGAGAGAGAGCCGGCTAGCCAGCGGAGGCATGGGCGGCGAGTTGTATGGGCTCATGGTGCCCATGCTCCACCAATATTTGGAGCTGGAGCGGGCCCCGCCCCTCCCCCGCACGCATCCTCCCACCCCGGTCCCAGAGCGTCTCTCCCCCGTCTCCGGACCCGTCCCGTCCCTGCCATGCACAGCCTTCACTGAGCTCCCCCTTGCTGGCTGCTGCTGCCCTGCGCAGCGTGCTCAAATGGGTGGGCGGGAGATGCCCAGGTGTGACATAACATCACAGCCCAAGATTTTAAAACTCCTGGATGCTGCGTTGTGCCACACGGCTGAATTGCAGGTTCAGAGTCCAGGGACGGAGCGCAGACTCCAGCCCCACAAAGTGGAAGGCAGAAGGTAGGGGAAGGAGAAGGGCTGGGAGAAGAAGAGACTTGTGCAGAGGGGGAGGGGAGAGGGGGAGGAGAGGGAAAGGACAGGGTAGAGGAGAGACAAATGCCAGGGGGGCCAAGTGCAGACAATGAGGAAAAAGGCAGTAGGGGAGGTTCTGGGAGAAGGCTTGAAAGAAGGGGTGGGCATGAGGAAGGCCGGGATGGAGCAAGTCATGTGTGAGGACACAGGGGCATGAGGGGAACGGGGGCAGAGGTTGGTGAGGGGGTGGGCATCAGGAAAAAAGAGGGCAAAGGGGGTAGGGGCAGTGAGGGAAGAGGGAGGCAACAGGAGGGTGCAGGAGTAAGAGAAGGTGCAAGTGCCAGGAGATTCTGGGGGTGAAGCAGAAGGGCAGATACCTGCAGGGGAGGGACCCGCACCAGAGGAGAGAGGCAGGGCAGGTTTGTAGAGGGAGGTGTTAGAAGAGGGGATGAGGAGGGTAGCTCACATGATCAGAGTGGGGCTACTGGAGGATTGGGCACAGGGGGGAGAGAAGGGCTGGTGGAGGGGGGCAGGTTGCAGGAGGGCTGAGGGCAGTGAGAAGGGCAGGAGTCAGGACAGCAGAAGAAGGTGAGGAGTTGGGAGGCAGCAGGCACCAGGGGAGCTGATGGAACAAGGGGAGGAGACATGGCAGCATAGGGAAAAGGTAAAGGCTTAAAAACATTTATTAATAACTTGGGTGCCACAGTGGCACATCCAAACAAGCCATATGAACTCAGTACTGGTGCACAACACAAAATTCATTTTGCTCATGCGAGGAAACTCTTAGGCTGTGTCTACACTGGCGGTTTCTTGTGCAAGAACATCTTGCGCAAGAACACGTCCACACTGCCATGTGCAAGCTGTGCTTTTGCACAAGAGACTCTATGGCAGTGTGGACGCTCTCTTGCCCAAGAAAGTGCCAATGGCCATTTTAGTCATAGGGCTTTCTTGCACAAGAAATTCATGTTGCCTGTCCACACTGGCCTCTTGCGCAAGAACAGTTGCGCAAAAGGGCTTATTCCTGAGCAGAAGCATCATAGTTCTTGTGCAAGAAGCCATGATTTCATACATGAGAATGTCAGTGTACTTGCACAAGAACACACGGCCAGTGTAGACAGGAAGCAAGTTTTAGCGCAAGAGCGGCCGATTTGGCGTAAGATCGCGCCAGTGTAGACACAGCCAAGGGGAGGGAGGGAGGGAGGGAGGGAGGAAGGCAGGGGCAGGGAATCAGAGCTGGCTCAGCATGTCTGCATGGTTTGGGGAAAGGTGCAGGGAAATTGAGCTCAGCTGAGTTGCAGCGTGGGGAGGTCCGGGGAGCTGGGCTGGGCTGCAGGTTGGGGGTGTGTGTGTGGAGCTCAGAGCTCAGTTTGGCTGCAGGAGGAAGGAGGTGCCAGGAACCGGGGATAGACTCAAGGGGAGGGAGGGGCAGGGAATAGGCGTTTCATGCAGCAGTTTTGCGAGGCTTGGGGGAGGTGCAGGAAAATGGGGCTCAGCTGAGCTGTGGGGGAGGCATGCAGGGAACCAGTGCAGGGCTCAGCTGAGCTGAGAATGATGGGGAAAGGCATACGGAACAGACAGGTAGCTCAGCTGGGCTGTGGGGGCTGCAGGGAACTGGTGCTGCACTCCCTTGGACTGTGAGGGATGGTTTTGGGGAAGGTGCAGGGAACCAGCGGGGGTGGGCAGCTCATTTGGGGGTTTTTTTCTTTTTTTTTTTTTTTTGCTTGACAAACCTAGGGGTTCCTTGAAATTCTGAAAAGCTGAAAAGGGTTCCTTGGCCAAATAAAATTGGGAAACACTGGTCTACATGAACCTAAATTTGACCAGTTATGATGTAAACTACAAAGAAATGTGTGAAAATGCAGCAGCAGCAGAAGTCTCGTTAAATAAAGTCTTGTGAGTACAATGTTTCATTGATGTTATTAATCATGTCAATTATCAAATCATATTAAGTTGTATATTTTCAGTCATGTATTTAAGGTGGTCAAATATTGGAATAAATTGCCAAGGGAGGTGGTGGAATCTCCCTCTCTGGAGATATTTAAGAACAGGTTAGATAGACATCTGTCAGGGATGGTGTAGACGGAGCTTGGTCCTGCCTTGAGGGCAGTGGGCTGGACTTGATGACCTCTCGAGGTCCCTTCCAGTCCTATTATTCTGTGATTCTATGATTCTATGCAAATGGGCATTCTTATACAGCTATTTGTGGACCACATGTTCTGAATTTTGATGTAGTTTGGCTCTTTGGTTTGAAAAGGTTGCCACCCCCAGAAGTATACTGTAGCAAATCAGCGGGTGGAGTAGGGAGGAAAGATGGCAGAAGAAACAGGTCCCTCTGGCTGAGAACAGACAAGAGTAGGGCATACAGACAGAAAACTGGGAGAGAGGGGAGAGTGTACTTCAGAGATATCATGGACTCATGCAAGGGAAACCTTGATATAGGGTTTGAAAGAAGAGAAGACTTCTGTAACTCAAGAGGGCAGAGGAACTGTTCTATTTTTTAGACCTGCTTATCATACCCCAGAAGGGGTCTGAACTTAGAAGACTTGACCACAGGCAGGCCTGGCCAAAGAGTTTGCAGGACCCAAGGCAGCAGCAAGTGAGCGGCCAGGTGGGCGGGGCCGGGAGCTGGGCAGCGCGGGGCCCTGAAAGCGTGGGGCCCAAGGCAACCATCTGCCTCACTTTGCCCAAAGGCAGAGCCGGCCCAAGCTACAGGCTGACCAGGCCACCGCCCGGGGCACCCCATTGTAGAGGGCGCCGCGTGGGGCTGGCGCCACGTATGCGCCGGGAGCCCAGGGGTGGGGCCACGCATGCGTCGGGCGCCCGGGGGCGGTGCTGGCCCAAAGGTAGGGCCTGACCACAGGGTTGAGCAATGGAAGACCTAGGGCTAGTGGCAGGCAGCTGTCAGGAGGCGCTGAAGCAGAAAATAGAGACAGCCTGCAGCACTGAAGCAAGGTGGTGCTCCAAAGCATAAGAAACCAGTTGTCTGCCTTAGCAAAGAAGCCAAGAACTAAACTCACCTCTAGAACTGAAACATATAGGTATGGAAGTCTGAGGGAACCTTGTGCTAAATCATTCCATGCTTGGCTCTCTTCTACAGTTAGAAAACCACAGGGCTAGGACTTGAAGTGCTGCCTTATTTGGGTCTGATTTGATCCCTTCCCACAAAAGTATCCTTTGAAGGCAGTCATACAGGGAAAAAATGTCCACAAGGTTCTTTTCAGCGGATGTTCTTTAGCTCATTCTATTGCAGGCTGAGGTTTCTTTCTCATAAGAATGGCCATATTGAATCAGACCAAAGGTCCATCTAGCCCAGTAGCCTGTCTGCCGACAGTGGCCAATGCCAGGTGCCCCAGAAGGAATGAACAAAACAGATAATCATCAAGTGATTGATCCCTGTCACACTGTCTGATAAACAGAGGCCAGGAACTCCATTTCTACCCATCCTAGCTAATAGCCAGGGCTCACCGAACCACGGTGAGCCCCACTCGCCAGCCGCGCTGTCCGGCAATCTGCGCATGCGCAGATCGTTCTGCGCATGCGCAGATCACCTGAACCCGGCTCTTCCGGGTTACAATCTACTTGCCCGTGTCGAGTAGATTGTATTATTTGTCGAGCCCTGCTAATAGCCATTGATTAACCTATCCTTCATGAATATATCTTGCTCTTTTTTGAACCCCGTTAAAGTCTTGGTCTTTACCACATCCTCTGGCAAGGAGTTCCACAGGTTGACTGTGCATTGTTTGAAGAAATACTTCCTTTTGTTTGTTTTAAATCTGCTACCTATTAATTTGGTGATCCTTAGTTCTTGTGTTATGGGAGCAAGTAAATAACCTTTTCTTATTTATTTTCTCCACGCTGGTCATGATTTTATAGATGTCTATCATATCCCTCATAGTCTCCTCATATCCCCTCTTGATCTTCTTACACATACGTCCCGCCAAAGGTTATCTGCTGCCAGATCCTGTTGTTAAGGGTAAAATCCTAAGTAGTTAAATGTTTGGTTTGTAATGTATTTTTGGTTTGTAATGTTTGATATTAATATAGGGTATCCCTGTTAAAATCAAAATGGAGGAACTGTCATCCATTTTGTAAAAGAAAATGAAAGACAAGCCACATGCCCTGGGTCTCTCAGATCATGATTTTTTCGCCTTTGGCAGAAAACAGGTAAACAAGATCCAGTTTTAACTGGATTTACCTCAGAAGTACATCGTACAGGGTCTCCCTAGCAGGGGCAGACTCTGCAGGGTCTCCCTAGCAGGGGCGGATGCTGCAAGATCTCCCTCACAGGGGTCTCCCACCTTAGAGGGCATAAAAGGCCAATAGCCAGACAGTTCGGGGCTGCCCATCCTAGAGGGCTGCCCACCCCTCTGCAGCCTTATCATTTCTTCCACTTAACACTGTGTGCCCAAGAAGATCTGAGCTTTCCCTATGAGGCCACAGAGATACTGGGGATGTCCACACTAATTTAAAACCTGTGGCCGGCTTGTGCCTGCTGGCTTGGATTTGCAGAGCTCAGGTTAAAGGGCTGTTTATTTGTGGTTTTGATTTTCAGGCTCCAGCTGCAAGCCAAGCTCTGGGATCCTCCCTGTTTGCAGAGTCCTACAGCTCAGATTCCATCCAAAGCCCAAGGCTGTGTCTACATTGGCACCCTTTTCCAGAAAAGGGATGCTAATGAGACAAGTCGGAATTGCAAATGCCGCAGGGGATTTAAATATCCCCCGCAGCATTTGCATGAACATGGCTGCCGCTTTTTTCTGGCTTGGGGCTTTGCCAGAGAAAAGTGCCAGTCTAGACGGGATCTTTTGGAAAATAAAGCCTTTTCCGGAAGATCCCTTATTCCTCTTAAAATCAGGAATAAGGGATCTTCCGGAAAAGGCTTTATTTTCCGAAAGATCCCGTCTAGACTGGCGCTTTTCTCCGGCAAAGCCCCGAGCCGGAAAAAATCGGCAGCCATGTTCATGCAAATGCTGCGGGGGATATTTAAATCCCCCGCGGCATTTGCAATTCCGACTTGTCTCATTAGCATCCCTTTTCCGGAAAAGGATGCCAATGTAGACACAGCCCAAATGTCTACACCTGAGTTGAACAGCCCCTTTGCCCAAACCCCACAAGCCTGAGTCAGCTGTCATGAAACTGTTCTGGGTTTTTAATTGCAATGTAAACATACCCTTAGCCATAGTCTGGCTCCTGAACCAGTAGCTGGCCCAAAACAGACAGGCGGGGGGGAGGGGAAGGGGAGGACACCATACATAGGTACGTTGACACTGCAACACTATTTTGAAATAACTAGCCCTATTCCAAAATAACTTAGTCCACACTACGCAGCAGGCAGTTATTTCAAAATAGTGTCAAAATACTGTCAAGCTGGAGAACGTCTTACACCGACTCCTGTAACCCTCATTGTACGAGGAGTAAGGGAAGTTGGAGGAAGAGTGCTCTATTTCGAAATAAGTGCAGTGTAGACATTTGCTATTTCAAAATGAAATAAGCTACACAATTGACGTAGCTCAATTTGGGTCACTTATTTCCATTTAAACCCTGCAGTGTAGATGCACCCATATACAGATGCAGCATTTGGTGGATGCTACATGGCACCACTATCCTGGTCTTTCCTCTCCTGGACCCATGTATTTCCCATGCATGGATCTTGTACTTGCAAAGAGTCATCTGCGGGACGAAGAGGAGCTGCATGCATCGCCTCTGGTTTGGTAGGAGAATGGCCAGGAACATCTGCAACGGTTTCCTCTGCAGGACAGTCAGGCCCACGGTATTTCCTGTAGCGGGACTCTCATTAACACTAGTGAGTAAAAACTGAGCCCAAGATTCTGCAAAGCAGTCAGCATGGGAAGAACTATACATTCCCATAGAAGTGTAGAGCCCAGTTGATTCTACAAAGTATATGGATTCACCTACATGGATCACTTGTCAAGTGGAACCCTGAGCAAGGAACTCAGTATGTGGCATTGTCCCCAGGAAAATCACTTGTGCATCTAAATTCACTTTTAGAAAAATTATCTTCCAAGAGCAGTATGTATATTATATTATTTATTTATACAAAACCCAAAGAACTCGTGTAAATCAACGTAGCTGCAATGAAGTCAATAGAACGATGCCAATTTACACAACCTGAGGATCTGGTCTTTATTGTATAAGTGCAAAGGATAAAGAGAACAAAGTGGCACAGAGTAGAGAGTCATAAACAGCATAACTTCAGTTGAACAGATTTGGGGGAATTATGTAATTACTTTCTTAAAACTAAAAGTATTTCAAGTGTTTAATTGCCAGTGCTGCATAACAATCTAGAGTAATTATATAATTAGCAAGAAATTACTGATCCTATTAGGTACTTAGAACAAGTCAAATTTAGTTCTGATAAAAAAAACGAGGGACATTTTGTACATGTGTTTTCTGCATAACGATAGGGCTTCTTTGCTTACTGGAAAATGAGTTTGATAAAACTTGATCAAAATATCCATTACAAATGTCAAATAGAAACATTTCAATAAGATTACATTTTTTCAGGAAAAATAAATCATCTGCGGGTGGGGGGAAGGACAGGGTTTGATTAAAAACATTTGTGTGGAAAATTTTTGACTAACTCCAATGACAAGATAAATGTAAAAAACAACAAATGGTCTGGTAGCACTTTATGCATTAACAAAACATGTAGATGGTATCATGAGCTTTTGTGGGCACATGTTTTGTTAGTCTATAAAGTGCTACCTGACCATTTGGTTTTTAAGTTTATCCTGTACAGACTTACTCAGCTACCCCCTGAATCTTCCAATGACAAGGTCACATTGATGGTTCTGGGGAGAAAAGAAGGAAGAGAAACCAAGAGACCTAACTCCCTCTGTTTTAACTGCTAGATTATATCCTGTCTCCTCCCCTTCTCAGGGAAGATGTGCTGAGACATTAAAGTGCTACTTGCTAAGTAAGAACATAGATCTGATTAGATGGCAAATAGTATCCATAGACAATTCATATTCTTCCTGTTTCTGTACAAGAGCCCCACGCTGTACTCGTGTAAGGCAATGAGAATCTTGTGAAACAAAAGCTGGAGCTTTGTATGGACTTCTGAGTCTCCAGACTATAAACATCTGGGCTGTGTCTAGACTGGCCAGTTTTTCCGGAAAATCATCCGCTTTTCCGGAAAAACTTGCCAGCTGTCTACACTGGCTGCTTGAATTTCCGCAAAAGCACTGACTTCCTACTGTAAGAAATCAGTGCTTTTTGCGGAAATACTATGCTGCTCCCGTTCGGGCAAAAGTCCCTTTTGCGCAAAACTTTTGCGCAAAAGGGCCAGTGGAGACAGCTGAGATTTGTTTTCCACAAAAAAGCCCCAATCGCGAAAATGGCGATCGGGGCTTTTTTGCGGAAAAGCGTGTCTAGCTTGGCCACGGACGCTTTTCCGCAAAAAGTGCTTTTGCGGAAAAGCGTCCGTGCCAATCTAGATGCTCTGTTCCGAAAATGCTTTTAACGGAAAACTTTTCCGTCAAAAGCATTTCCGGAAAATCATGCCAGTCTAGACGTAGCCCTTCATTGTAGAAGCAACAGGAACCCTTCCTAGGCTCCCATGAGAATAATGTCCATGTGTGATAATTTCTACAGAAACTATTTACTCTAGGCATGTAAAATGAAGATCATGACCAAGTAACCTCATTTAGAGTCTCAAGCAGAGTCCATACAATGTAACATACCTTTGCTAGTTTCTTCTGAACTACATCCTGTGACGCTAAAACCCACAGGGAGTTGTGATGAAACAGTGGAATGGCTAAGCAGCTTATTACAGGTAGCAAAGAGTATTTCTAACAGGAACTGAAAGTATGCGCCCAGCTAGTGCTCAGAGATATGAGTATGAGCTACAAAATTGATTTAATGTGATAACACAAAAACAAAGTATTAAAAGCAAAAGGGATACTGAAAAAAGGCAAGTTCTCGTATAGAACTGAGCCCCTGAATGAGAAAAGATGGCTAAAAAATGAAGGAGGTGGGGCCTTCCATCCCATCCCTGGACTGAAAATAGCTGCAAGTCAAAATTTTGGAGTTATACTATATACTTTACAAATATACATCCTTGCGTGGAAAAAGGATTATAAAGTATATTTAATGGTGGTTCAGATTTACATTTGTTTAACTGAGATCACAATCTGACCTAATTCCACTGACTTCAGTGGAATTACTCCAAGTGTGCTCCTGCAAAACCAAGAGCAGAATCTGTCCGATAGCTCCTGTAGTTTGAAAAGCGAGGCACAATTCTAAAGGGCCTGGATGAGAACAGAGCAACACTGATTTCAAACACCACTCTAAATAGTCTCTGTGCATATACGCTGCAGGAGCCTGACCCTGCAACGCTGAGTCACACTGGGCCCAAATCTTATCCGAGCTCCTTGAATCGGGGGGTTATTTCACTCTTTTGTGCCCCTGCTCAGAGGATAGTATAACCAAGTCCACTTTCTACTACTCTTGCTAAAACCATGCACATCTTCCCCAGTTGGAAATCTCTCCAGTGTAGAAGACTCGCCAGTGGGGATAGTGCCAGTGGAGACATCCCCCACACCAGTCCACCTCCACAACTCCAGAGAGGGTGCATTGGGCCTTATCAAAGAGGTATCCTGGAGTATGCTACGTTCCAGGGCTACGACTAGACAGCAGCGCTATTTCAGGATACCAGAAGGATCCAGAAATAGCTAGGCCACATCTTTAAATGCACCCATTATTTCCAAATAGCTTTCGAAATAACGGGCGTGTTATTCCGGCGTCCCTGTGATCCTCATTCCATGAGAGTTAAGGGACCTGCCAGAATAGTGCTCTATTTCAAAATTTGGCGCTGTGTAGACAGCACCAAATTTCTAAATATGCTATTTCGAAATTAGACCAAAATAAGATCTGCTATTTGTCTAGCTAAAATTGCGTATCTTATTTCGACCTATGGGTGCAGTGTAGATGCACCTCCGTTATCCCCAATGTACTAGTGGACCCTTGTGGACTCTTGCTAGCTGGTATAGGTTAGAGAAGTTCCTAAACTCTCTTGGAATCCAGCACCACTGTGCTGCAGCCCCAGCGGAGAATTTGTCTCCTAAAAACTAACACACACATAAGGTAATCAGGGTGTGTGGACCTTCTAGAAGAAGGATGTTTTGAGGACAGCCTAGAAAGAGGAGTTTGACAGTATGTTGGTTACCGTTCTGGAAAAGGTTCCAGGCATCTAGAGCTGAATGGGAAGAGGTCAAAAAGGTAAGACTGGGTGCCATGAAAGAATAATGAGCTTGCCTGGAGCAAAGGGAGTGAAAAGGGATGATTGCAGAGAAGTGGCAGTGAGCTGAACAGGGCCAGGCTTTAAAGGCGAGGACAAAGAACGTGAATCCGATGGCGCACATGAGAGGAAGCCAGGGAAGGAATCTGAAGAGGGACTGGATGTTATCAGAGCAGCAGGCAAGGCAGGTGAGTTTTGCAGCTGACTGGATTGGAAGAGGTATGGGAAAGCCATAGGGTGTGTCTAGACTACATGCCTCCGTCGACGGAGGCATGTAGATTAGCCAGATCGGCAGAGGGAAATGAAGTCGCGATTAAAATAATCGCGGCTTCATTAAATTTAAATGGCTGCCCCGTTCTGCCGATCAGCTGTTTGTCGGCAGATCGGGGCAGTCTGGATGCGCCGCGCCGACAAAGAAGCCTTTCTTGATCGGCACAGGTAAACCTGGTTTCACGAGGCATACCTGTGCCGATCAAGAAAGGCTTCTTTGTCGGCGCGGCGCGTCCAGACTGCCCCGATCTGCCGACAAACAGCTGATCGGCAGAGCGGGGCAGCCATTTAAATTTAAATGAAGCCGCGATTATTTTAATCGCGGCTTCATTTCCCTCTGCCGATCTGTCTAATCTACATGCCTCCGTCGACGGAGGCATGTAGTTTAGATGTACCCCTAGAGGAGAGAGCTGCAATAGTAAAGGTAACAAGTTATTAAAGCCTAGACAAGGGTTTTAGTGTTGGAGATGGAGAAATAGGGAGAGATTTTAAAAGTAACTAGCCACACCATCAGCTGATACAAATTAGCATTGCTGTAGCAACGCCAGTTTACACCAATGAGGATCTAGCCCATTGTTTCAAACAGATGATGGATTAGTGAAAATTGAGGAAAATAAGAAAGAGACCTCAGGGAGCTCCCTTTCACCCAAAACTTAATGTATGCGCATATAAGGAATGGCAATCCAGGCAAGGCTGTGGAGATAAAAGACACGAGGTCATTCAAGAGCAAATGTCACCTCAATGGAAAACAAAGTAGTAAAATGAACAAGCTCTCAGTGGGCCAAGTGGCTTTTCAGGCAGGCTCCAGAACTCATGTTCCGATAACAAAAATAAACGTGCGGAAGACATTTCTTTTTTCTTTCCAGCAATAAAATCAGCACATTTGTGTCTGTGCGGCAGCTACTTGAAATAAAGCTAGAAGAGCGTTTATCTCTGATCAGCACTGGGGATTTGCAATAATGAAAAGATTTGCATAACAAATGCTTTGCTGGTTGTTCCTGGTTGGGGTGAAAGTATTAATTTCTCACAGCGTGCTAGCGTTATTTTTTTAATCTATTTACTTATTTTTATTTTAATACATCTGCTTTGGAGCAGCAAACATTGACCCCTTTCTGTTTAACTAATACCACTTTTTTTAAACACTTTATTTGACGACTTTCTCTCCTCGCAGATTTTGGGTAGAAATTTAGGTAGTTCCCCTTTAAACATTCTTAATGGCTTGCATATATTGTCATTGTGCATGACGATAAGGGTCTTGATTCTCTTTATTTGTGTCAGCTTTCCCCTAATGTCACTCCCCTGATTTCTGTGGAGTAACTCCTGATTTACACCAGCAAAAGCGAAAGAAGGATTTGCCTCATGGAGTCAATTAATTATTAAGTTAATCAGGAAGTGGATATATGCCCCAGCATTGGTAAGGGCTGGAGGGGAGCCCTGCAGCTCCATGAAAGCATCCTTATGTATGTCACTTTCTTCTGCTCTTTGATCGTTTATGCTTCTAGTCATGCCACCTTTTGTGTGATCCTCTGAAATATCTCCAGCTTTAGGCCAAGTCTGTGCATGAAGGGAAAAATACTAAGGTGCTACATAAGCAGGGGCATTGGTGATGTGGTAGGTGGTATAGTCCCGTGTTTCTCAACTAGTGGTATGAGTACCCTTAGGGGTACTTGAGAGATATCTAGGGGGTACATCAACACAACTGAAATGTGGAGAAAACTGAATTTTTATTTTAAGTTTTACAGTGTTCTATTATTTTTGTACTTTTTACACCCAAAAATTTTATTGCCTGCCTGGCTACAATTAAGTGCAGAGGAGTGGGACAGGAGAGATGGGGGAGTGAGCCCCAATGCTGCTCCACAAAAAATTGTGTTATAACAGTAGAAAAAAAAATTGTGTGTCTGAAAACTGTAGGTACTGTGGCTACTTTTTTTTTTTTTAAAGGGATACTTTATAAAAAAAAAAGGTTGAGAAACACTGGTATAGTCCACTTTGAATGCTCATGGGGGCATAGCCATGGGTGAGCTTGAGTGGGCACCTACTTTGTATCCATGCCCACCCTCTGACGTTTCCCTCTCTCTGCCCCACCACTCCAGCCAGGGAACAAGGCCAAGGCTCATCCCTCTCCACTCCGACACTCCGGCTGTGGAGCAGCATTGGGGCTCACTCCCCCATCTCTCCTGTCCCACTCCTCCGCACCCTCCATTCTTGCCCACCCGCTTGTAGTCGGGGCCAGCCAAGTGGGCCCTTCTGCCTACAGCACGGGTGCTCGGACTGATTCTCCCCTCCCCCTCCGACCCTCTCCTGAATGGCAAGCACAGCTGCTGTCCCCTCCAATGGGGTTCACATAGAGTCCTGCTCACAATGGCCTAGCCTGGAGAACGTGCAAGGCTGTCATATTGCCCTTCCCTTCTGCACCTGCCCCTTCCCCTATAACGCCTTTATTCGGGGGTAGCCAGGAAGCATTCTGGGGGGCAGGGATAGGGTATGCCTATGCAGTCCTGCGCCCCAGCTCTTTCCAGCTGCTGTGAAGTGTTGCTCCTTGCATTCAAGCAACATGAGGTTTTCTTTTAGCGACTCTTATTAAAGCTCTCGTAATGAATGCAGCAGAAAAGAGAGCTGCCACCTGGACACACAGACACACTCCCCACCCCCCGCATATAGACAGTAATGTTTTTGCCCTCTACGACCACACCCTGCATTCTTACACAGAGGCAGCTGCTCCACACAGCCCATCGGGCTCTCCGACAGCCAGGCACAATTTAGTGCAGCCTGCTCCACTGGCAAGTGGAGCTCCAGTCAATTATGCATACTGATTTCCAAGGGCAACACAGCCTGTAGCTACATGTTCAGCAACTGGCCCCCTCTGAGTGACGACAACCCGGTTCTCACAGGCGTTACAGAGCACATGATTATCTCTGTGGAGGAGCTGCTGGCGGGGATGCAGGGAAGGACAATATATGGCAACTCTGCTTCCACCTCACTCATGCCCCATGTACCACCTCCCTCCCCATTTGTATGGAATCACTGCACTTTGTCATTTCCCATTCACATATAGCAGCAAACAAAGAACAAATATATCTCAGCATAGGCCAGATAACCTAATGTGTTACATGTATTGTGACATTCTGCATCTGAATTCAAACACAGAAATGGCAGCTTCCTTCATTTCTCCCAGGCAGGGAGATTCCTGGGCATTAAAAAAGTGAAGTCCGGAGATAACAGTCACATCATCTCATTTCTCTTCTGCTACAAACAGCGTATGTGCCTTTCCCCAATGGGCAGCAGCGGAAGGCATATGGACAGTAGATTGTGAACTATTTTGAATGCAAAAATAAGAAAAGTGTTATTATTGTAGCGCTTAGACGGCAAAGGACAGGTATTAGCTAAATTATGTTATACGACACATAAATGACGGATAGTTGTTTAAGGGAAGGCATGGCAGATTTCTGTTGATTTCTGTCAAAGCAGCTCATTTCTGGCATTTCACTTTTGGTGACCTGAGGTGTTACTAATTTAAAGAAAAAATGCTTTAATCAAGGATTGTTATCCCATTGTTATTCCATGCTTTCAACTGTTTGCAAAGTATTATTATACAAAACAGTGGTGAATTTTTGGGGGAAAAAGGTTGGAATAATGGTCCAGCACATGAATGCTGAATTACAATTGTAACTTACCGCAGAATCATACAGTTGCTACCAAATAGCAGTAACTGTGGGTTGATCACCTAACTGTATCATTTTATAACCTACAGCAGCTAAACTGCCTGTTGGAATTTTGAGCTATTGTTCCCTCTCAATCATTTAAGAAGCCTCTATTCAAGTTACTCTGGTAGACTCATTAGAATGTGTAGCATGAACATTGTTTCTCGAGGTAATCACATTCTACTCTAACATACCAACGAAATCCAAGATAAAGTCCCATTTCATGTTGACCAGAAGTCCGTGCATTACCCATGCGGACATTAATATAGTAAAGCAACTATTTCTCCTGAAGAGAGGAAATTAAAAAATATTACCATTCTTTCCAGTTCATTGTGCTGAAACAGTCCATATTAATGGTATCTATAGGTAAAAAAAAATGCTTCTTCGTTCATCATATCACCACCAATGGACATCATGTAGAAAATTTAACAGACACTATATTTATTTATTTTTCTTTATTTAAAACACTCATGCATGATATCACCTTTTTCAGGGTTATGTGCTTTTTAATTAGGCTAGGGGTTGTGGAATAAGTGCATTTAAGAAGTATCACTAAAGAAACTAATCCAGAAAGACAAGGAATTAAAAACACATGATTTCCATATTTTCCCTCAAACGTTGGTGTGAGATTATATGAATCATCAACATGCTTTTTGGCTTGGTTTTTTTTTTAACTCTGAGTAGAAGGAACTTTA
This sequence comes from Pelodiscus sinensis, assembly GCF_052426305.1. Classification (NCBI taxonomy): domain Eukaryota; kingdom Metazoa; phylum Chordata; order Testudines; family Trionychidae; genus Pelodiscus; species Pelodiscus sinensis. The sequence continues at coordinate 6,187,143 of NC_143054.1, forward strand.
TTTCCTATCCTACTGTTGAGGGGGGAGTTCTGTGCAAAATAATAATTGATTTACAGGCTTTTAAATTCCACATTTATCTATTTTGTCAGAAGATGACATTAAAGTCAGTGTAATGCAGTACTCTGTCGGCATTCTGAAATGTTTGTCTCCAGTGAGTGGCATTACTTCCTAACCATTGGAAGATGGTTAGATATTCCATTTCAGTTGTAATTCTTTGAATATAAAAGGAGTTATGTCCACCTTGTGTCCTTTTCATTCCTGCTGTTTAAGAGAAAAAGGACAAGAAAAGCAGGAATTAAAAACAGGTAGCAGAAGAAGCAAGACCTCAAGATTCGGCTTTCCCTGGTTATTCACGGCCCTAGAAGATACTACATCTATAGTTGAAGGTCTGATTGCAGCATTTGTAGGCATACTTGACCTAGCTTTCATCTAGCTAGTACAAGTACCAATTGCAGGATGTGCTTCAGCATGGACTAGCCATCCAGATAAGTCCCCAGGATCTCACGCAGGTTCGTACATTTTGTGCTGAAGCCTGTACTGTCACAGAAGTGCTGCTGTTGGTACTTGCCCTAGCTGGGTTAAAGTTAGTTCAGGTGTCTATCAGCCCTCCAGTTGGCATAGACAATCCCATGCTGCAATCACCCCTACAGTTGGCATAGGCATATCCTTACTTGTGTGATATTGGGCAAATCGCTTAACCATTCTACTCCTCCGCCATCCCTCATATGTAAACATTATAAATAGAGTTTGCATGTCTCTTCAGAGACCTTATGGTTATATAACTGTAATGCTGGCTCCTGCCCTTGGCCTCACTGAACAATGATAAAAGAGACGTTGAGCTTATTAGAACGTGCTTAGTGTTGAGACATTATAAAATGCATCTAAATTGCTTCATGCTTTAATTTGACTTATAATACCTGTATCCTGTGTTACAAGATAATATTTAGGTGTTTGCGCAGTAACTAAGAAAGTGTTTGCTATGAAACTGGAACACACACAAAAACCTGAAAGAACAGGGCTTGTTTAGTTTAGAAAAGAGAAGACTGAGAGGGGACATGATAGCTGTTTTCAAGTATCTAAAAGGTGTTACAAGGAGGAAGGAGAATAATTATTCTCCTTGGCCTCTGATGATAGGACAAGAAGCAATGGGCTTAAATTGCAGCAAGGGAGGTTTAGACTGGACATTAGGAAAAACTTCCTAACTGTCAGGGTAGTTAAATATTGGAATAAGTTGCTTAGGGAGGTTGTTGAATCTCCATCACTGGAGATATTTAAGACCAAGTTGGATAGACACCTGTCAGGGATGGTCTAGATGGTGATTGGTCCTACCGCGAGGGCAGGAGACTGGATTTGATGACTTCTCAAGGTTCCTTCCAGTTCTAGTGTTCTATGATTCTATGAAAATCAGGAGAGAAGCCTTACAAAGTGTAAAATACTTGTTTTCCACAAGAGTTGTCATCTCCTACCCAACAAAAGATGGCCTAGAGACATCAGACAAGCCATGGTGGGTGCAACATCAGTTGACAAAAGTCTTTTCTGATTGCTGCCCCCACTCTCCTGACAAAGAGATATGCACAAACCCTCTTCTCATCAGCTTGAACTCTGGGGGTAGGGGATAAAAATCTCTGTGATTTGTGATTATGCTACTTAGAATTTGGAGAGAGCAGTGCTACTAAGTGTAAACGAGGGATCCTCATGTTGATAAAGGATATACAGAGTTTGCACAGTATGGCTATGTCTCTACTACATTCCTCATTTGAAAGAAGAATGTAAATGAGGCAAATCGAAAGTGCAAATGAAGCATGGATTTAAATAACCTGCGCTTCATTTGCATACTCGCGTCCGAGCACTTTTTTGAAAAAGGATTTTTCGAATGTGAAAGCGCAGTCGAGATGGGGTTCTTTTGACAAGCATTTTTTTTCAAAAGAACCTCGTCTAGCCTGCGCTTTCACTTTCGAAAAACCCTTTTTCAAAAAAGCGCTCGGACGTGAATATGCAAATGAAGCGCAGGATATTTAAATCCGCGCTTCATTTGCACTTTCGATTTGCCTCATTTACATTCCTCTTTCGAAAGAAGAATGTAGTTTAGACGTGTCCTTTCGAAGGTTCTATTACTTTCTGAAACTTAGAATTGTGTGTCTATGCCATTGATGTGTCTGGTGGAGAGTTTGTAACCAATTTGGAATCTCGTTATTGTCATGGGACAGTAAATGATAAATAGAGAAAGTTCCTTGTTCAGTGGCTTGTTGACATTGCCCCATGCTATATAGGCTGACCATACTTCCCCACGCCAAATATGGGGCGCCAAAGCGGGGGGCTGCTGGCACTTGGGATTTCAGCCCTGCAGGATGGGAGGGGCAATGCTTGAGTCTTCAGCCCTGTGGAGGGGACCGGTGCCTGGGGTTTCAGTCCTGAGGGGCGGCCACTTGATGCTTCAGCTCTGCAGCAGGAGATGGAGGGGCAGCACTTAGGTCTCCAGCCCTGCAGGGGAGAGGAGCTGCCAGCGCTTGGGGCTTCAGCCCCACGGGGTGGGGTGGGGAGGCTGGGACAGAGCCGCTAGCACGTGGGGCTCCGGTCAAAGAGTGGTTGTGGGGAGGAGCCACCGGTACTGGGGCTTCAGCGGCAGCTGCCTGCAAACCCTGCACCACTGCAGGGATGAAGTTCAGCCCCACAGCATGTGGGGACGGGAGAGGAGCCACTGGTGCTTGGGTCTGGTGACTTCTACCTGCTCCCTGAGGCAGGAGACATAAGAACATAAGAACGGCCGTACTGGGTCAGACCAAAGTTCCATCTAGCCCAGTATCCTGTCTGCCGACAGTGGCCAGCACCAGGTGCTCCAGAGGGGGTGGACCGAAGACAATGATCAAGCGATTTGTCTCCTGCCATCCCTCTCCAGCCTCTGACAAACAGAGGCCAAGGACACCATTTTATCCCCTGGCTAATAGCCTTTTATGGACCTAACCTCCATTAAATTATCCAACTTCTGTTTAAACTCTATTATAGTCCTAGGCTTCACAGCCTCCTCTGGCAAGGAGTTCCACAGGTTGACTACACGCTGTGTGAAGAAGAACTTTCTTTTATTAGTTTTAAACCTGCTACCCATTAATTTCATTTGGTGGCCTCTAGTTCTTCTATTTAGGGAACTAATGAAGAACTTTTCTTTATTCACCCTCTCCACCCCACTCATACTTTTAGAGACCTCTATCATATCCCCCCTCAGTCTCCTCTTTTCTAAACTGAAAAGTCCCAGTCTCTTTAACCTCTCCTCATATGGGACCCGTTCCAAACCCCTAATCATTTTAGTTGCCCTTTTCTGAACCCTTTCCAAGGCCAAATTATCTTTTATGAGGTGAGGAGACAACATCTACACACAGTATTCAAGACAACATACGGGACAAAGTCCCATTCTTTAAAAAAAAAAGTCAGGACGCTGGGAACAGCCCTTAAATACAGGACTGTCCCAGTAAAAACGGGTCAGGTGGTCACCCTAATGACATATGACATCAAAAAATGACTGATTTTGAATCAGCACAACTAAAGAGAAAAGAAAATGCCAAGATTCAGCCTTCTGCAACATTTGCAGGCCAGCTCTTCATTGGGCATGAAATAATATAACTCTGCCCCCTCAGCATCGAAAAGTGACAACACTAACTGAGGCAGAAGGGGATACATTATGCCTTTGCCCCAAGAGCTGAGTAAGAGACACGTGGCCTTTGTTTTCCAATCTGCCTCTCTGTTCCTCGCTCCTCCAGACAGAAAACAACCGCCTGCAGATTGCCTTGCTGGTTCACTCACAGATAAGGCTGCGAGAATAACTGATGTTTTGGCTTGAGGACAATTCCAAAATCAATTAGTTTTTAATTGTTTTGAGTGGACTCAAAACCAGTTTTTTTCCCCAGAAAATTTTAACAAATCAAAAAGTTGGGGGGAAAAAAATCAGGGCAAACAAAACATTTCATTTTAACTTAAAAAAAAGTAAAGTGATGGAAATTCCAAAGCAAAGGGCAGTTTCAAACTGAAAAAATTAAAACTTTTGTTTTGAAAGTGTCAGAAGAAAACATTTCAGGTTTTTTCAACCTAATGATGCACCTAATGATGGAAAGGGAGGGGTTTCTTCAACCTAATGATCAATTCTTCAACCAAAGAGGACACACATCCCCAAAGTGTTTACTTTGCAGGAGAGTGGTGAATTGGCGCAGCAAACAGGAATGTTGGGAGGGAGCTCTCCAGGTAAAGGAGAAATGACTACATGCCCCACAGGGTGAGTTTGTTGTCTTTGTTTGTCGTTGTGTGCTTGATGTTTGCCTGTGTGGTTGAAGTTTATTGTGTGGTCTGTGTGGGGAGCTGTGCACAAAACCTTTTCCTACCACCTCTCTGAGATGGGGGTGCCAGGCCTTCTCCTAAACAGGCAGCCAGTTGGTTTGCTCCCCCGTAGGAAGAAAAGCAGCAACCCACCCTGGCAAAAACCTTTCTCCCTTCTGTCACTCACCCTGCAACAGCTTCTAATTCCTCCTCTCTCAGCCCCAGAAGAGAGTGGTTTTTTAAAGATGGGAGGCAGCTCTTAATTGGACCCAGGTGTCCCTAGTTGACCTGAGGTAATTTTTTTTTCACTTACCAGGACAAGGGCCTTTATTAGATGGGGTTAATATCCCTGCCTTCCCTGACTCTCCCAGAGCTGCCCAGCCTGACTTTGTCACAATCCGCTTCTGAGTCACAAGAAAGCTCAACAGAGAATCAGACTATTGCTTTTCCCTCATGGAACTAAAAATGCATTTACTGCCTGACCCTGGATTTAACGCTGTGCCCTGGGTAGTCCAGTGCAAATCCTCCAAGCCATTCAATCCCTCCCTTGGGAGCTAATCTTCCAAGGAGGAAAAGCCAGAGAAATTTACAACAAAATTAGCCTATTACTTAAAACTGTCCTTTTTAGAGCCATCAGAGGAGACAGCACTACTGCTGGATGGTTTCCATCAGGTGTAAGACCTCGGGAAGCCACCCTGATCTCTTTCAATGGAGCAATTTGCAGGCTGCAGTGCCTATCAATCTGACATTGTAGGAAAGATTTAGACAACTCCAAAGACTAATCAATTTAATAAGCTTTAAGGGTTATACCTAAAGTGCCAGCTGCTAATCTGCAGGCACTATAGCCAGCATTAGACATTAGCATGCATGTGCCGGGTGCTCTGCATTACAATTGCAAATGGACTGTTCTGCTGTTTCACAACATTAGCCTAGCAACAAATGAGCAGGGGAAAACATTTACACTGTAGCTTACTTGGAAAGGCATTTCATATGCGTTTAATAAACGGCCCGATGCAAAAACTATGTACCATGTGGGTGCATCTCTCTAGAAACTGCATTGTGTTTCTGGCCAGCCCTAGCACCAGCAGCAGAGGACGTCAAGGCTTCTGTTCGCTCCCCAGCATCCAAACCTGCACCTGTGACCTTCTGTTTGCTCTGTTTAGTTTAAGAAATAAAAATGAGAGGATGAGCCTGAAGCAGAATAAAAAGACAGTCCAGGCTTTACGGAGCTTACAGTGTAAGTCTGGAAGGGATAAACCCCCACCATCTTCAGCACGTAATTATTATTATTTAGTTGCACTGTAATATGCAGTAAGGACTCCAAACAGGTATCATTGCTCAGCTGAGCTGGGCTGGGATTCTCTTTTTAATAAACGTTGCAGGTATCTAGTACAGCCAAGCACTGATACCTCTTTGGGGGACCTCATGTGCTTCTATAATGCAAATAAATGACGGTAAGATTTATTCTCTGATGCCAGAGGACTTAGATCCCTTACACACTTGGCCTTATATCCCAAGTTACAACAGAATGCAGCATGTGATCAAAACAAGTGGTGGCAAAGGGGGAGGAAACGAATCCAGTTTTTAAAAGGACAGTTCCCTATTTAAACCCTCCTGTAGGTATCCTGACTTTTTCCTAAATGGGCAAGTTGTCCCATATCCCTCCCCCCACCATCAGTACTGGTGGGTCCTCCAGCTGGCCAAATCCCTGCTCGTCAGCCATTCACCTCCCTCCACCCCCCCGTGGTGAGCGGGGTGGAGGTCTAGTGGCCAACAATGGTGTGATGGATAGGAGGAGTGCTAGCCAGCGTTCAGTGACTAAAGGATTAAACTCAGGTAGCTAGGGTGTGTTGGAAGCCAGGGCAATCAAAGGGAGACGGTGTTGAAATTTGAATTGGAAGATATCCCTGCCTGCTGTTTTTCTTTGTGTAAGTTTTAAGCCAGGAGTTGGGGGAACAAGAGGAATTAAACCAGGCAGAACTACCATGCCTACGAGGAATACTGGGCATAGACGTGGACTGGGCCTTGAAGCGCGGATCATAAGTAGATAGGGAAATGTCTATTTAGACGTGATTGGGTTATTGTATTTGTTTTGTTGTTTGGTTAAACTTCTCTGTGCTAAGTCCATGTGCTTCCCCTCCCCAAGCACTGCGTTAAGCTGAATCCCAGAGGTACAAACCTCTGTGTTTTACTCTGCACTTTTCTCAGCTGCTTTATAACACCTGTCAACTTAGTATGCTTTACCAAGTGTATCTTTTTGTTTTGTTAATAAAATATAGTCTTTTTTAAGGCAATGATTTGATTTTTGTGTCTTGGAAGGTAACAGTAGATCTGTGTGTGCCTGTCTGAGACTGAGAGATCGGCTATCAGAGGCAGCAATTTGTTTTCTCTTTTTTTTTTCTTCAAGCTCTCTTGTGGTAAAAGAACTTGGGGGTAACCCTCTGGAAGAAGTTCAAGTGCTTCTTCCTGGGTCCAAGAAGAAGGGGGTTTTCACTTGGTGGTGGCAGCCTATCTCCCAAGGCCAGGGAATCTGTGATCTTGGGGAGTTTTTTAAGCAGAAGTCTATAGAGGCAGGGTATTTTTAAGGTCTCTTGCAGGCCCCTTACCTTCTGCACTCAAAGTGGGGAAACAGCCTTGACAGATGGAAATAAGTCTACCAGGATGTAGTGAGGCCCCCGCATCTTCCCCCCTCAGTGTTCCCTCTAAGATGCATGGCAGCCCAGCTTCACAGTTGATTAATCAGCCCCGCCCATGGAGCCCTGAGCCTTTGACTGGGTGGGGCTGATTAATTACAGGTGCCCCGTGGCGGCTGCTTATTTGTGGCCTCTGCTGCCCACTCACTGGCCCTTTACATGCCCCCCTGCTAACTGTCCTCTCCCTACTTTGCCCCTTCATCCACCCCACCAGCTCTCCTGCTTCTCCATATGCCCCTTTCCCCTCCCCGCAGCAAGACACATCCTGCTTCTGGAGCTGTGCGGAGAACCAGCCCCTGGTCAGAGCACTTGCCTCACCAACAGCCCGGCCAACAGGCTCTCTCGTTCCCCCACTGCCTCGGGCTCGGCTGGCACCCCAGGAAGCCCAAGATTCTCTGGCCCAGGGCACTAGCCAGGAGGAACTGAGCCCCATCTGTACCAAAGCCCCACCCAGCTCTGGCACAGGGATGCTTCCCTGCCCCTCAGCTCAGCCCTAGAGTGGTGGGAGGGAAGCGATTTCCAGTCTGTTTTCGCCCCAGCCCTGCAGACTCCAGAGTAGCTCCTGGACCAAGAGCTTAGCACCCTCTTCACCCACCCCCTACCGCAGGGGTGGGCAATAATTTTTTGCTGGGGGCCACTTCAGAAATGTTTGAAGTGGCCCTGGGCCACATGGGAAGGGGTGGGGCCAAGATACTTCCTGGTTCCCACCCCCAGATAATAATTGGTCTCGGGGTGAGGGAGTGCCTTTGCCCCCCCGCCCACGTTCCTCCTAGGTGCCCATGCCCCTGGCGTGAGAGGAGACTTCCCTCACTCCCCTGCCCCAAGGCCAAATAGAGCCTGGGGGCGGAGGAGCACGCAAAGCCTCCTCCACTCTGTCCCCGCCCTGCGAACAGCGTGCGGTGCTTCAAAGGGCCACGTGCTCCTGCTAATTGGCCTGGGGTCAGGGGAGCAGCAAGGCCTCCACGGGCTGGATCCACCCGCTTGATGGGCCGGATTCGGCCCATGGAGGCCCTTTTGCCCACCTTTGCCCTACCGGGTCCTGCCCCCAAAGAACATGGAGCTTCTTTGTCCAGTAGGCACCCTCCCTTGCTGAGCCACCTCTCTGGCCAGGTTGGCTGAAGCCCCTGCAGCCAGGTTCCCTGGGCCCTGGTGCACAAGGCATCCTTAGGGCTTCACCCCTTTCTTCCCGTGCTGTAGCCAGAGACTGGAGGCATCTGGGTTATATCAGGGGCCAGCATCCATGTGGAGGTGTGAGCTGCCTTCTGACACTGTGCAAGCAGGAAGGCGCCAGCTGCTTCCAGCCATGGGGTGGGGAGGGGAGATGAGCTCTGCAAAGACATGGACCAGATCATCCCTCCCCCATTCCTCCTTCCCCTGCAGCTCCCATCCCTTCCCTCCTGCAAGGTGCCAAAAGGGACATGTCACCCTATGAGCCCCCCATAAGTTGCCCCGGGAAGACGTGGTGCCAGGTACCAGGAGAGGCAGGTCTATCCTGAGGGCCCAGCCAGGCATGGAGGGCAGAGAGTCAGGGTATGTCTACACTACATGGTCCCGTTGACGGAGCCATGTAGATGACCTTTGTAGACATAGCAAAATGAAGCGACAATTTAAATAATTGCTGCTTCATTTACATCAAAACGGCTGCCATGCTGTGCCGATCAGCTGTTTGTCGGCATAGCGCAGTGGTCTGGACGCTCTGCAGTCAACATCAAAAGCCTTTGTCGACCGCCCCGTTATGCCTCATGGGATGAGATTTACCGGGGTGGTCAACAAAAGCTTTTGATGTCGACCATGGAGCGTCCAGACTACCGCGCTGAGCCGACAAACAGCTGATCGGCTCAGCGCGTTAGCCATTTTTATGTAAATGAAGTGGCGATTGTTTAAAGCGCTGCTTCATTTTGCTATGTCTACAAAGCTCATCTACATGGCTCCGTCAACGGAGCCATGTAGTGTAGACATACCCTCACTGGGCAGCGAGGGTCGGGTCAGGTCAGTCAGTGCAAGGGAGGTGTACAGGGGTGTGCATATGTATCACCTCTCCACGTGTCAGCCCTAAAGTTTTAAAGACAAGAGGGGAAATAGAAAGATTCAAACTATGCAGCATTTCTTTTCAACAAGGGCCCAGTCCACTCGATATTGATTCGAAAGTTTGTACCGTGTTGTTCTGATTGGTTGCCGTTGCTCTCACTCGAAGATGAGTAATTTTCCCAGGTGTCCTCAATTCAGCATAGGAAATATGGTCACCCTATGCATGAGGTAGCAATAAAACATGCCTATTTTACATCTCTGCATCGCGGGGTATGTGAAGCTAATTAAAGGTTATGACGTACTCTGAGATCAAAGCATTATATAAAAGCAGGTATCAATAATGATTATCCTGACTGTGAGCATTGCTTATGGCTCACCATATGACCAGCCCTTAGCCGAACTCCAGCTGAGAAGGTTAGAAGAAAATTTTTCCTTTGAGGAGAAAAGTCTGTTACTACTTAGTGTGGGGTTTCTAGTACCTGCCTCTAAATAATCTGATGGTGAGCACTGCAGGAGCCAGGATATGGGTCCAGTCAGGGACTGTGAGTCACATGTTCCTCAGTTAAAATACAAACCTCAATAAAAAGGTTAGCCCATCCCACCTCAGCACTTCTGTAAATATCAGTCAGGTCAAATGGGGATAATTCATTAAAGCCAAATGCCTCCAGTCCTCAGCCCAGCCTCTTCCCAAAAGCTTGGTTCAGGGAAAGAGGAGAAGCAGATGGTATAATGGAAACAAACCAGCACCTCTTCTGAAAAAGAAAGTCATGCCTTTCCAGTCTGCTAGAATTCTTTATGGGAGTCAACAGAATTATGGATAACGGATAGCTGCTAGACAGGGCTATGTCGATGCATAGCGGTTTACTGTGTGCTTGTATCCAGAAGCATCTAATTCTGGCCACTGTCTACATGGATTACTGGTGTGATCTGGCATTAAGAACCTAACAACGTAAGAACGGCCAGACTGGGTCAGACCAAAGGTCCACCTAGCCCAGTGTCCTGTCTGCCAACAGCGGCCAATGCCAGGAGCCCCAGAGGGAATGAACTGAACAGGGAATCATCAAGCAATCCAAACCGTCGCCCGTTCCCAGCTTCTGCCCAACAGAGGCTGGCAACACCATCCCTATCCATCCTGGCTGATAGCCATGGATGGACCCTAACCTCCATGAATTTCAGGGAGGAGGTAACAGAAGTTTATTTCCCTATTTGGTCATTTTTGAGTTGGGTGCCTCACAATGAAGGCCTGTTTGCATTCTGAGCCAGGGGCCAGTCAAAAGCTTGCAAAATCCATGGGCAAGAATATCTACCGGCGGAAACGAAGCAGCACATAGGGTGTCCGATTTATTGAAGACAAATGATGGGACATATATTCCTGGGAGGCAAATGAACATACTTGGCCCTTCACTTGAGAGCCAAGCTCCAGTATACTCCCCTCTAGACTCTGGAATGCCTGTTCTGACTTTATTGTATATATAACCATTTGTTTCCAGTGCTTCTCTTTGCTGTTCTCTGCACCTGCAGGCTTGTTGAATGGATGCGCACTTGATTTCTCTCTAAAACACATCTAAGTTCTGTCTGGTGCGCAGAGCAGGCATAGAAAGCTGGCAGTATTGTTTGTCTAGAAGCAGCAAATCAGTGACTAATGTAAGCGTCCAGGGGAACAGGGACTGCTCCCTCCAGAGGGATGGGATGGTTGGGGGATGGAGTGTGCCTCTCTCTAAACTGTAGAGTAGCAGTTCTCAACCTGTGGGACACATGCTGTCCAAATAGCACAGCTGTGGATCAGATCTGCTGTATGCTAGGAGCTGGTCAGTATATCAGGGTCCACTGAATTCTGGCTGTCTACTGCAATGGGTTCCAGGCTGCCTCACGACAGAGCGCAGGAGAGGTCTGCCATCCCACCCAACTTGGTGAGAGTCCAGGGTTGGGGCTGCTGGCTGGCCCAATGGGGTCAGGGCCCAGAGTCCAGGATAGCCACTTAGCCCAGCAAGCTCTAGGGTCTGGGGCAGCCATGGGGTGCAGGTCTGGAGACAGAGCAGCCAGCCTACCCTGCAGGGGTCAGGGCTTCTGGCTGGCCCCACACAAACTTGGGTTGGGGCAACTGCCCAACCTTGTGGAGTTCAGGATCCAGGGCCACCACAGATTCTGGGGCAGCCCCTCAGAGGGAATTCAGGGTAGCCATATGGCAGGAGTCCGGGAGAGGGAATGTGGGTCTGGAGCACACAACCAGCTGGCCCTTCATGGCAGGGGTCTGGGATCTAAGGTTGGAATCTAGGTTGCTGCTGCTCTGCTACCAGGCCCTTTATGTGTAGTCCTCAATGTGTAATAAGTCGAGAACCACTGCTGAAGTGACTGATCTCCCACTCGACAGAGCTATGTTGTCATTGAGAGGGAATTTCATATCATAGTTTGGGCTGTTAAACTGTTTAACCCTTATCAGTATCCTAGGCATAAGCAAGAGCTCCCCAGCTGGTTAGCCCTATATAAGACATACAGAATTTGCTTTTTATAGGCCCTTCTGTACTTTTGAAATCTAATATACATTTGTGTAACTATGTTTATCTGCTTTAACCTTGGGAATAATTATCTGGTTACCATTCCCAAATCAGCCTGTATATGTATAGGATGGGTTACAAGCATCGTCTTTGGTAGGAGATCTAGTGTGCAATTGACTTGGGGTAAGGAACTGATCCCTTGGGACTGGGAGTAGCCTGAATATTTCTGTGATTGGTGTAAAGGGCCATCGACTACAAAGGTAGTTTCACTGGGTTGTAAGATAGAACGGATTACCCACGAGGACTGTCTGAACCAAGATGTGGACTTTTATAGCATCAGAGGAGTTTACAACTTCATAATTGGTTGGTGACATCTCAGTACAAAACTCACAGCCAATTCTGAGTTTGTGCCCTGCTTCCTAAGGATCTGCTCTTGAGTCACTGCAGGCAGCTTCACAACCACATTTCCTCATCTCTGGACCCTTTCTCAGGAGGCTAGGATCTGGCCCTCATTGTGCATCACCAACTGAATATGAACCAACCGCAAGGTACAGTTTCAAAAAAGGCTGATATTCCGGGGGGGAGGTATTAACAAGACGGTTGTACGTAAGACCATAGGAAGCAATGTCCCATTTTCCTCCGAGCCAGTGAGACCCCAGCTGAAATACTCTGTCCAGTGCTGAGTGCCACCCTTCAAGGAAAGATGTTTAGAGTCCAAAGGAGAGCAACAAAACTGATGAAAGATTTAGAAAGCATGGCCTCAGAGGACAGGCTGAGAACTCGGAGTATGCTTAGGTTTTGATGAAAAGACTGAGGGGGACCTGGTAAGTCTTCATATTTAAGGGCTATTGTAAAAAGCACGGTGGTCAACTGTTCTGCATTTCCACTGAAAGTAGAACAAGAAGTAATGGGCCCAATCCGCAGCAAGGGCGATGTAGGTTAGATATCAAGGAAAACTTTCTAATCATAAGAATAGTTAAGCACCAGAATAGACTTTAATTGTGTAATCCCCATCATTGGAGGTTAAGAATGGGATAAAAAATCATCTGTCAGGATAGTCTAGGTATACTTGGGCCCACCTTAGTGCAGGAAGCTGGAGTAAATGACCATTCTACATCCTTTCCAGCCCTACATTTCTATGATGCCCTATATTTCTGTGTTTTGATTTTTTATTAAAAAAATGGTACTTGGTCCTGCCGTTTGGGCAGGGGATTGGACTCGATGACCTCTCAAGGTCGCTTCCAGTTCTATGAGATGGTATATCTCCATATTTTCAGGTATCTAAAAGGGTGTCATAAGGAGGAGGAAGAAAACTTGTTCATCTTGGCCACTGAGGATAGAACAAGAAGCAATTGGCTTAAACTGCAGCAAGGGAGGTTTCGGCTGGACATTAGGAAAAAGTTCCTAACTGTCAGGGTAGTCTAACACTTGAATAAATTGCCCAGGGAGGTTGTGGAATCTCCATCTCTGGAGATATTTAAGAGTAGGTTAGACAAATGTCTATCAGGGATGGTCTAGTCAGTACTGGGTCCTGCCATGAGAGCAGGGGGCTGGATTTGATGACCTCTCGAGGTCCCTTCCAGTCCTAGTATTCTATGATTCTGTGATATTATTATTATTTTATTAATACACAATCAAACAATATTACATAGACACGTTATGCTAAAAAGCTTCAGCAAGATAGCCAAGTTAGTCTGTATAGGATAAACTTAAAAAACAACAAATCGAAAGCTCATGATACCATCTACATGTTTTGTTAGTCTTTAAAGTGCTTCCAGACTGTTTGTTGTTTTTAAGTTTACATTATGCTAGGGCGGGGGAACAATAAAAAGGCATAAAAACAGACAAAAAAGAGAAGATGGGCACCGATTGAAAGAGGAATGAAAACTGAAGAAGTCAGGCAGAATGGAAATCTGGCATTACTTGAGCTATCTCGGCATTCCATTTCTTGAAAATTTAGATACCAGGTCCAAATTCCATCAACTTCATGTAATTCCTTTCTAGTCGATAAGCTCGTCTTTCTTTGGCTGCTAACTCAGCAAGGCCCGAATCTGACTGTTCTAACGAGGATGCAACCTCCTCCATTTTTGAAAAATCATGCAATCAGTGATGGCTTTGGTCCTCAAAAAGCCAAGTTTTTGTGGAGTCATTAAACCTAGCAGAGTATGTCTATAACCTAGAAATGCGATGGGCAAAGGAGCCTGTGTGGGCCAGAGCCAGTCTGCCAACCTGGTGGATCCGGCTCAGGGCCACCCTGCCGCTTCCCTGCCCACAGGCCAATTGAGACCTGGGGACGGGAGCATCCGAAGTCTCCTCCCCCTCCAGGGGCGCACAACATAAGAGGGAACTGCCAGCTGTTCTAAAACAGCTGGCAATTCTCTCTAAAGGGAGGGAGGAAGACTTCACGTGGTTCCCCAGCCAATCAGGGTCTGTGGGAGGGGAAGCATGAGAAGTCTCCTGGCCCCACCCCTTTCCTCTGAGTCCCCGTCCCTCCCGGGGTGGTCCTCGGGTCACGTCAGAAATTTGAAGTGGCTCGCTTTTAAAAATGATTGCCGCCCCATGATCTAGATTGTCATTTTCAGGCGAGGGCTGGCAGCTGAAGCCAAGCACTATTTTCACTCTTGTGTCCCTGTCCTTCCACAGCTGCCTGCTTGTTGGACAGTCCCATTCACACGTGCATCAGGCTTCCTCTCTCTTTAGTCCGGGAGCAGGCCTGCCTCTGCCTCATCCTTTTCCCTGCAGAAACTGCATGGAATCCACCAGTTGTGTTCTCAGTGTCGCTTTATTTCAAGTTCCATCGCCAGTATCACCAGTCCTCTGTCCCCCCACCGATTTACAGCCCTCTCAGCAGAACCCACAGGGAAGAGAAGTCTCTGTACTTTGAGCCTTCTGGACATGTGGTTCATTGTCCCATCGAGTGGCACTGAGGCCGCTGATGGAGAGAGAAACAAATGAGTCTGCTTTACAGCCTTAGTAGCTCATGCAGTAGCAGCTCCCAAAGTCCCAGGTTTGGTTCCACGCATAGAATACCAGGGTCTGTTGGCACTACACATGCATAAATGCCTGCATCTTCTCCCTTACCTTCAGGCTGCCGTTTGCCTCTTTGTTATCAGCCCAGGGCTGTTGGGGGCAACTGAATGTTTACCCCCACCCAGCCCATTAGCCTAATTACATCATTACCCCAGCTCCTCCTAGTGCACCAGTTAGCTTCCCTGAGATCAGAGTGCATGATCACCTCCTGCACTCTGTCATGAGCACCATCGACCTTCAGAGGACGAGTCTTCCACAACTACTCGGCCATCCAGTACATGTTGGCTGCGTCTAGACTGGCAAGTTTTTCCACAAAAGCAGCTGCTTTTGCAGAAAAACTTGCCAGCTGTCTACACTGGCCGCTTGAATTTCTGCAAGAACACTGACGATCTCATGTAAGATTGTCAGTGTTCTTGAGGAAATACTATGCTGCTCCCGTTCAGGCAAAAGCCCTCTTGCACAAATGCTTTTGCGCAAGAGGGCCAGTGTAGACAACATGGCATTGTTTTGCACAAAAAAGCCCCGATTGTGAAAATGGCAATCGGGGCTTTCTTGCGCAAAACTGCGTCTAGATTGGCACGGACGCTTTTCCGCAAAAAGTGCTTTTGTGGAAAAGCGTCCATGACAATCTAGACGCTCTTTTCCTCAAATGCTTTTAAAGGAAAAACTTTTTCGTTAAAAGCATTTGCAGAAAATCATGCCAGTCTAAACGTAGCCTTTGAGTCTAACTTTTTGCTGCCTCAGCCTGAAATCTGCAGAAGCATTTTTAACATCCCATACTATATGATCGGCCATGGGGGGCTCTTTTTGGGGCTGTGACAGCTCTCCTCCCGGTACTTTCACAAAGAATGCCAGACCAATGGTGTTCCTCTTCATGAGCCAAGTATCCAGTGGACATGGGTTTGGGGAGTTTATGAAGAGTTTGCTTCCCTATATGTTACTGCCATGCTTATTGCTAGTAATTAAGGCTACGTCTACACTGCAGTGCTATTTCAGGATACCGCAGGTATCTCAAAATAGCTATTCCATGTCTTTTGAGTGCTCCCATTATTTTGAAATATAATGGGCTTGCTGTTCCAACATCCCTGTAAGCCTCATTCCACGAGGAGTATGGGACGATTTGCAATAGCGATTTATTTAGAAATAAGTGCTGTGTAGACAGAGCCATATTTCGAAATAAGCTAATTTAACTTGAAAAACGCAACGTAATTTGTGTAGCTCAAATTGCATCACTTATTTCGAGCTCCGGGTGCAGTGCAGACACACCCTAACTGGCCTTTGGAAATGAAGTACTGACCCACTGAGCATTATTTTTTCCTCTTCCTCCTCCTCTTCCCATCTTTATTACCAGAGAAATCCCTTCGGAGAACCAGTGCTTGCTTGCAGCGTGTCATAAAAAGACATGTTTTCCCAGAAGCTACTGTAGCATGCCTGGTCCTGAGACCATAGCTTCAGGCTGCCATATGGTCTTTTTGATAGATCTGACTGAGCACTCTCCTGCGCGGTCGCTTTGCCGCGGCTGGGGAAGAAGACGAAGGAATTAATCAGACCCTTTGGGGTGTCTGCAGTCTCTGGAGGGACACAGTGGAAGTATGGCTGCAGCAATACTCTGCTTGCAACATGCCACAGCAAAATATACCGAAAATGGGAACTGGCTGCTGGAATCCTTTGGGAGAGCAGTAAAAACATCTGTGTTGTTTGGGACTGTTCCAGGGTGAGGGAATCACAGATGAATCCTGGAAATCTGCCTATTAGCCTAATGAGGATGTTTCCATATCATGGCATACAGTTCACATGTGGGCTGGGAGACTGATAGATGGGGAGAGGGAGGGAGGGAAGGATGGTACCTATGACCTTCCCTGATCCACAGTGGTGACTGTGTGTACTAGGCAGCCTTTCCTTTGTGGAATCAGTATTTGACCCATGCCTGTGTTAGTGTCAGTTTAACTCCAGTCCTCAGAAGGACTTGCCCAGAATAAAAAAAGAGAAGGGGGGAGGAGAGGGGCTTTGCCTGGGCATTTAAGCAAACAATATGGGATGTGTGTGCACAGGAGATTTCACACACACGTGCACAATTTCCATTCTTAAATCTCACGTGCTAGGGTCTGGCATACCGTAAATATATAAGCACTGTGGGTGTTCACGTGGGATATGAGTAGGCATAATGGAATGGAAAAAAAAGACAAACTTTCCGTTCAAATTTCCTAATAAGTCTCAGGATGTGGACTAGCATGATCAGTATGGGCAACTTAAAACTCATCAGGTAAACGCTTCCGGACAGAGACTGTCTCATGCTATGCATTTTTATGATACCTAGCACAATGGGCTCTTCATCTCAGATTGGTAGAGTGAGGCAAATAATCATAGAATACTAGGAGTGGAAGGGACCTCGAGAGGTCATCGAGTCCAGTCCCCTGCCCTCATGGCAGGACCCAGTACTGACTAGATCATCCCTGATAGACATTTATCTAACCTACTCTTTAATATCTCCAGAGATGGAGATTCCACAACCTCCCTGTTCAATTTATTCCAGTGTTTGATCACCCTGACAGTTAGGAACTTTTTCCTAATCATAGAATCATAGAATCATAGGACTGGAAGGGACCTCGAGAGGTCATCAAGTCCAGCCCCCCGCCCTCAAGGCAGGACCAAACTCCGTCTACACCATCCCTGACAGATGTCTATCTAACCTGTTCTTAAATATCTCCAGAGAGGGAGATTCCACCACCTCCCTTGGCGATTTATTCCAATATTTGACCACCCTGACAGTTAGGAATTTTTTCCTAATGTCCAAGCTAAACCTCCCTTGCTGCACTTTTAGCCCATTACTCCTTGTCCTGTCCTCAGAAACCAAGAGGAACAAATTTTCTCCTTCCTCCTTGTGACACCCTTTTAGATATTTGAAAACCGCTATCATGTCCCCCCTTAATCTTCTTTTTTCCAAACTAAACAAGCCCAGTTCATGAAGCCTGGCTTCATAGGTCATGTTCTCTAGACCTTTAATCATTCTTGTCGCTCTTCTCTTTACCCTTTCCAATTTCTCCACATCTTTCTTGAAATGTGGCACCCAGAACTGGACACAGTACTCCAACCGAGGCCTAACCAGCGCAGAGTAGAGCGGAAGAAAGAGTTCTCATGTCTTGCTCACAACACACCTGTTAATGCATCCCAGAATCATGTTTGCTTTTTTTGCAACAGCATCACACTGCTGACTCATATTTAGCTTGCGGTCCACTATAACCCCTAGATCCCTTTCTGCCGTACTCCTTCCTAGACAGTAGCTTCCCATTCTGTATGTGTGACACTGATTATTCTTCAAATGAATGGAGTAGGTTGTGCCCACGAAGGTCCATTATACCATCTACATTTTTTGTTATTTTCTAAGGTGCTGCAAAATTATTAGTTGTTTTTTAAATTGTTCTGTGTTTGTTAAGTAGAAGCTAACTCAAACATGTGGGGTGAGCTCTTTTTGTTAAAGATTTGGCACACCAACCCCTCAGTGAAAGACTCAGGGTATGTCTACACTACAGCGCTAATTCGAACTAACTTAGTTCGAATTAGTTAATTCGAACTAAGCTAATTCGAACTAACGCATCCAGACTAAAAAACTAGTTTGAATTAGCATTTTGCTAATTCGAACTAGCATGTCCACATTAAGTGGACCCTGAACCGGGGTTAAGGATGGCTGGAAGCAGTGCCGGCAGGGCATCAGATGAGGACTTAGAGCGTGGAGCTGCTACCTCAGGCTAGCCGAGGGCTGTGCTTAAAGGGACCCGACCCCCACCCCAGACAGACAGTTCTCAGGGGTGCCCCACTTGCAAAGCAGTCCTGTCTTGGAGTACCCTGAGTGCCCACATTGGGCACATCACAGCACTCGGCCATCATACCGGCTGCACTTGCCGCAGGCTGCCATCTGGGGGGAGGGGGCAATTGGGGGGCTGCAGGAGAGCTTCCACCCCGAGGAGCCCGCAGAGCCAGCCCAGTCCTCCCCATCGGGGGCTCATACCCCATTCCTCCCTCACCTCCTTCCACTTACCCTTCCCTAGCCCCCCTTCCTGATGTACAAAATAAAGAAAACATGTGCTCAAAAATAGAATCTGTCTTTATTGAACAAAACTTGGGAAGACTGGGAAAAGGAGGTGGGAGAGGGGAAGAGAAAGGCTGGGAGAGGGGAGGGCAACTAAAATGATCAGAGGTTTGGAAGAGGTCCCATATGAAGAGAGGCTAAAGAGACTGGGACTTTTCAGTTTAGAAAAGAGGAGACTGAGGGGGGATAGGATAGAGGTCTATAAAACCATGAGTGGGGTGGAGAGGGTGCGTAAAGAAAAGTTCTTCATTAGTTCCCATAATAGAAGGACTAGAGGACACCAAAGGAAAGGAATGGGTAGCAGGCTTCAAAGTAGGAACAGAAAGTTGTTCTTCACAAAGCAAAGAGTCAACCTGTGGAACTCCTTGCTGCAGGAGGCTGTGAAGGCTAGAACTAGAACAGAGTTTAAAGAGAAGTGAGATCAAGTCATGGAGGCTGGGTCCATGGAGTGGTATTAGCCAGGGGGTGGGAGTGGTGTCCCTGCCCAAAGTTTGTGGAAGGCTGGAGAGGGATGGCACGAGACAAATGGCTTGGTCACTGTCTTCGGTCCATCCCCTCCAGGGTCCCTAGGATTGGCCGCTGTCGGCAGACAGGCTACTGGGCTAGATGGACCTTTGGTCTGACCCAGTACGGCCATTGTAAGCTCAGGGCTCAGAGTCGGGGGTCTCAGTGGACCACCTTGATTTTCATGTACACCTGCTCCTGGGTGGCCAGGCTGGCAGCTCTCCTGCCCTAGACGGCCACTTTCCTGTGCCTAGTGCGGAGGTCGTGGACGAGGTCCATGATGTCCGCACTAGACGAGGTGGGTGCCCGCCTCTTGCGGTCCTGGGCAAGCTCCCGGGAGCCGCCAGCCTGGTCCCGGGAAGAGGGGGAGGGCTGGGGGGCATCGGGTGGCTGGCTCAAGCCGTGCCAGGTGCAGGATCTGCTGGCTGGGTGCTGGCAGGCTTGCACCTGGCACGGGCACCGTAGCCAGCCCGTGCCCCTTTAAGGGGTCCGGGGCTGGGAGGGGGGCAATAGAGTTTTCCTGGTGTTGGCCAGAGTGGCCACCAGGGAAAGCTGGGGAGGGCTAGCCTCCCACTAGTTCGAATTAAGGGGCTACACACCCCTTAATTCGAACTAGTAAGTTCGAACTAGGCTGAGTCCTCATAAAATGAGGTTTACCTAGTTCGAACTAAGCGCTCCGCTAGTTCGAATTAAGTTCGAACTAGCGGAGCGCTAGTGTAACGCCTATCAAAGTTAATTCGAACTAATATCCGTTAGTTCGAATTAACTTTGTAGTGTAGACATACCCTCAGAGAGCTGCCAGTCCATATTATAAATTTCCACGACATCCCTCCAGTAAAACAGAAAAGATAAGCCTTAACATTCCAAATATTTTGAAAGTTAAAACACACACACACACACACACACACACACACACACAGAAAAAAGTCACGCTCCTTTAGGCCTCAACTGAAATATTGTGTCCGCTTCTGGGTGCCACATAACATTTCAGGAAAGGTGTGGAGAAACTTGAAAAAGTCCAGAGAGGAGCAACAAAAATGACTAAAGATCTAGAAAACATGACCAATGAGGAAAGATTGAAAAAAATGGGTTTATTTAGTACGGCAAAGAAGACTGAGAAGGGACATGATAACTGTTTTCAAGTACATAAAAAGGTTGTTAGAAGTAGAAGAGAGAAAATTTGTTCTTTTTGACTTCTTATGATAGGACAAGAAGCAATTCGCTTAAATTGCATCAAGGGGGGTTTAGGTTGGTCATTAGGAAAAACTGCCCAACTGTCAGAGTGGGTAAACACTGTAATAAATTGCCTATGGAAGTTGTAGAATCTCTCGCTGGAGATTTTTAAGAGCAGGTTAGGCAAATGCCTGTCAGAGATGGTCTAGATAATATTTAGTCCTGCCTTGAGTGTAAACGACTGGTTTAGATGACTTCTCAAGGTCCTTTCTGGTTCTGTTGTCATAAAGGGGAAAAAAAGGCAAAACCTCATTTTTTTCTCTCTGTGGGCTACCTCTAATTACAAAACAGCAGGTCAACCTGGAATGATAAGCCGTCTGTTCATATGACAGATTGATGAAAGTTGGTCTTTATTTTTTTTGTCAGTCCAGACCTTTCACTCTCACTGAATTCACTAAGTCCATGAGTATGTTATAACTCATGTGTATAGAAATTCCTAAAAGAGAGACGATGCCAAGATTATGACGCAAAGCAACGAGATGAAGGAGGTGCAAATTAATACCTACTCCCAACTCTAACTTGTCACATGTCTGATCATTGCAAGAGGGCTGGGTCGGTACATCCTGTCACTTTTCTGGTGCACAACAGCACCGATACAGGCACGGTGGGATCGCTTAATGGCAGCGTGTCAGCCTCCCTTCATGTTGAATTTTCCTGCTTTTGCTTGAGCCGTTGTCACAACAACCTTGACGTTGCATTAACACACAGTGCTTCTTTGTGCGCTCAACGATACCGTGCACACGGAGTCACTTCAGCGTTGGTTGTTTTATTTTTAAGAGTACAGCATCAGAATCACAAATACTCTTGACAGGGGCGCGCTGCAGCCTTAAAACAGATGCTAATGTAAGATACAATTTAAATTGCAGATGGGGCTGGCGGTTCCTAGTCAGACAGCAGAAACTACCTACAAAGATCTCCATTTCTAAAGATCTCCTGTCATTCGGAAGAGGGAAGAGAGAGATACTGAGGGCAAAAATAATCTTCCATGCAAAATGCTGCTGGTACTAGAAGTTGTTCCAATGGATCATTCGTTTATCCACAATGGATCTACCTTTGCTTGTGGAATGGGGCAGGAAAGGGACCCCACATGGGCACTGGCAGGAATGGAGTTGAATCACCACCCCAAATAGCCAAGGATCAGCTCTGCACTCTGTTAATTAGCATGAATGGATTAGCAGCTGCCCTTTGCAACCCATGTTGATGAGCCTCATTAGCAGCAGGCAGAAGATCTAAAAAGCCACAGGGAAGGAATTCGAAGAAGAACCTGGAGGTTTTGTTTTCTGCGCCTTCTTGGGGACTTGGTTTGAAACACGCGAGAGTTTTTGAGCTGAGCTGTGGCAAACAGATGATCTGAAGGAAAATGTGGCTGTGTCTTTGGGTTTTAAATAAGCAGGGCATTACTGACATGTTGTTTTAATAACCCTACCATGCCGGTGCTTAAACCCCGCCAAGCCAGCCACGCAGAGACTTCTGCTTGGGGCTGAGTTTGTTCAACCAGGTATCTGACCCCTGGGAGCGCTAGTGAAAAGCTCTGACATCCCTCTGAATTGTGCAAGTGGGAGTTCACTAAGCAGACGCTAGGGACGGTCCCTAAGTTAGGGTGGAGAGCCTAAGGCCTGGGGGCCAGATGGCTTGCCTAGATCCTGCCCCTGGGGCTTGGGATTCCCCCCAGCATTTGGGAGCCCGCTCGGACACTCCAGCCCCTCTGCCATCTTCCTGTGGTGTGAAGCGCACAAAATCTACTAGCCTGGGTCCCCCCCGGGCTCTGGTATGTGAGGGGAATGTGGGGAGTGCCTTTCTCCTTCTCACTTGGGGGCCACTTCAGTGGGGCGGCTTGGTATCGGTTGGGTTTTTTGGTTTTTGCTTCACACTTTTGTGTGGCCTCCAACTGATTTTTTTTCTGCCCCCTGACCCAAAAAAGGTTCCCCCCCACCCCTGCCCTAGATAATGTCGTCTGTGGGATGGAGCACTGCCAGAGGGAAAAGACTTCCACTAAGTAGGGGCAGG
The DNA here is from genome assembly GCF_052426305.1 of Pelodiscus sinensis. Taxonomy (NCBI): domain Eukaryota; kingdom Metazoa; phylum Chordata; order Testudines; family Trionychidae; genus Pelodiscus; species Pelodiscus sinensis. The sequence continues at coordinate 6,209,522 of NC_143054.1, forward strand.
CAACAAGACGGGGCATTAGGCCAAGCAGCCAGGAGCATCAAGAGCCTGAGGGAAAGGCCCAAGCGCGCTGCAGAAGGCAGGCACCGACATGGGGGTGGGGCTTGCCCAGTGTCCCCATCCAGAACTGTGAGGCGCAGGAATAGGGCGGCGGTTGGGACTCGGTGGGCCAAGGGACGCGAACGCAATCTGCTTCCCTTCAGGAGTACGCCAGAACATGAGAAGTGCCGCAGCGAAGGTGTCAGTTATATGCTTAGCTTTCCTCTAGTCCCCTTTCAGCCCCATGTGAGCACCGCTCCCCCTCAGGTGGCAGGCCAACCTACCCCATAACCCTTCCACTGGCTGTCTGGGCGGTAGCCCTCCCACCCCCACCTCCAACCCCGCTCACCAACTGTGTTAACATCACGGGCCCAAGTGAGTTAGGCATCTTGTAGGCTCTTGCTTCAGGGACCAGCTGTCTGAAGTGTCTCAGGAACGGCTTATTTTGGCCCAATGCGTTCTTTACTCACCAGCAGAAACGTGGCCAGCAGAGTGATGGTGAAGAGTAAAATCGAGCAAAGTCTTACCTACCCTGTAATCTTTCCTGGGACACGTTAGGAAGTCCCCTGAAGCCTGGATCCTTCCATTTCTGAATGGGGAGGGCAGAGTGCCCTCTTGCAGCTTCTGAATCTCTACGAGGAATAAAGGATGGCTCGAAAGAGCACTTTCACAATTTGGCGCCGTGTAGACGCGTCAAATTTCGAAAGAGCCTCTTTCAAAAGTAAATCCAAAAAAGATACGCAATTTGCATACTGCAGTCTAGACATAGCCATGGAGGTACAATATTTCTAAAAAAAATATTTCCCAGTTTATCAGAGGGACGATATGGGATGCAAGAGAGCAGAGATCTTGTGCTTCACCTATAGATGATTTAGGGAATCTATCTATATAATTTAGTTTTTATGACTTGTCTATCCTCATGACTGTCTTTGTCTGTGGACTGCCTCATGCTTCTTGTGCAATGGATGGGGGGAATGATGCCCCTACCTCTGTCCATGAATAGGTCAATCATTAACACCCACTTCATCAGATGAGTTGGAGTGGAAATAACAGAAGCCAAGATATATATAATAGCAAAAAAAATACCTGTCAATTGTAGAATCTATGTTAATAAGGTTAATTAAGTGGGCTGGATGTGTCCCATTCTTGGCTTTTGATGTAAAAATGCAGATGTTAAAGGCAGGAGAAATTGGCTTTGTAATGCACTATCCAATTAATGTCTTTATTGAAGCCCCGGGAGACAGTGTCAAACTTGTAGATGAACCTGAGACAAGAACATGCTGTCATAGGTGTTTCATTGTTTTGTCCAGACCTGCTTATGTATTGTGCCATCTAAAGTGATTGGTTTTGGAAACTTTTCGAAAGCTGGAGTCTCGCGTGCTTCAATTATCCCATATTCCTGGAGAGAGAAACTGTAACCCAAAGTGTTACAAGGTCGGAGCTCTGGGAAAGGACGTGCTAAAATGATTGAGACGTCTTTGGGGGAGGTAAGCAAAGAGACTGGGGGGGCCTATGACAGCTAGGCAGTGAAAGGAGACCTCCATTTTGTGAAGGGAAACCTGTGCCAGGGAAGTGTACCTGAGAGGCCCAAGAAAGACAGAGCAGGAGGCTACTCAGACCAAGTGAAACTTAAAGCATTGGGGTCCAGTATGTTGGGACCCAAACACAGCAGACTCAGGAGTGTGTAGCAGGGAAAGCTTTAGCAAGGCTGGTTCTGCCCTTTGATGGAGTCCACACTCTATCTCCCCTTGGCAGGTGCCGGTGCGCTGTCCAACAACCAGGCAACCATTCCATTCCATTACAAAAGCAACTTTCTCACCACATGGACTCAGACAAAAGAACACCATGCACTGACTGTGTGACCCACGTGAGAAATGTCAGCTCTAGCAATGCCGCACAGGGAGCCTCGACCTCCATGTTACCACACGCCATGGTCTCAAATGACTCGCTGCCATCATTCGATGGGGTTTCACCCAATTTGCACAGGTGCATGGCGATGGAGGCTCAGTGTCTTTGCAGGCCTGCGGGCCAGCGTGATGGCTGTCTTCTTGTCTGGAATTTAGCCAGTATCTCCTGGAATTAAACCATGAGCTGGAAAAGCGTTGACGAAACAGCCACATCTCCTAAGATTGTGGCTGCAAAATCTCTTTTCTTCTGCAGATCAGCACAGATGGGGGCCAGGTAGCACCCACTCACCAGTGGGTTACATAAGGAAAGAGCATAAAGCCAAGTATCACTGAACTAGACAGCCTGCTGCTTCGTGAGGAGCCATGAGCATTAACACTGAGGCTAATAAGGCTGCAGTACTTGAGAAAATGTGCCTGGGATCATCTTATTGTGACAGGTGGCTCCGAGAAACTCCTTGATATGCACCAAGAGCGTTTACTGTGTGCGATTTTATATATTAATACCAACGTGGCTAACACAATAAGCACTTCAATAAACAGGTGAAAGCACTTGCTAGGCATTAAGGGATGTTACTAACAAATGTATTTATGCATAAGAAGAGGCTGTTCACAGAGCTCTCCTAGCATGTGTTTCTCATGAGAGGTTTTGAATGAATATCTGTACCAGCTGAGAGAGCGAAGTTAGCAGTAACACAGGGATGAGAAGAACACGTTGTTCAACAACCTTAAACAAGTGAACAGGACCCTCGATTGTAACAGCAAAAGGGAAAGCAAACGAAGGACATTTATAAGTTGAGGGCATTTAGCACATCCCGGGATCAGGTCTTAAAGGACCATTGTCACCTCAACTTTCACCCAAATGTTAGGCTTTATAAACACCAAGGTTGGGCTCATTGAGGCTCAATCAATGTTTCCATGTTTTAAAAGAATCTAACTGCAATAGTTGTGGGTTTTTTTAAGAACTAGATGAATCAAACATATTGTCAGGAAGTAGCGAAGACCAGGACTTTAACAGGGTTCAAAAAAGAGCTGGATAAATTCATGGAGGTTAGGTCCATCAATGGCTGTTAGACAGGTAGGAATGGTGTTCTTTGCCTCTGTTTGTCTCAGATGGGTGACACGAGAGGGATCACGTGATGATGAGAAGCTGGATATGAGTCAGCAGTGCGTCCTTGTAGCCAAGAAGGTTAATGGCATATTGGGGCGCATTAGGAGGAGCATTGCTAGCAGATCTAGAGAAGGGATTATTCCCCTTTATTCGGCACTTGTGAGGCCACATATGGAGTATTGCATCCAATTCTGCTCCCCCCCCACCCCACTACAGAAAGGATGTGAACAGACCGGAGAGGGTCCAGCGGAGGGCAACCAAAATGATTCGGGGGCTAGAGCACATGAATTATGAGGAGAGGCTGAGGGATTTGGGTTTGTTTAGTCTGCAGAAGAGAAGAGTGAGGGGGGATTTGATAGCAGCCTTCGACTTCCTGAAGGGAGGTTCCAAAGAGGATGGAGAGAGGCTGTTCTCAGTAGTGACAGATGGCAGCACAAGGAGCAATGGTCTCAAGTTACAGTGGGGGAGGTCTAGATTGGATATTAGGAAAAACTATTTCCCTAGGAGCATGGCGAAGTACTGGAATGAGCTACCTAGGGAGGGGGTGGAATCTCTATCCCTTTGAAGTCTTGGCTTGACAAAGCCCTGGCTGGGATGATTTAGTTGGGGTTGGTCCTGCTTTGGGCATGGAGCTGGACTTGATGATTCCTGAGGTCTCTTCCAGCCCAACAATTCTATGATTCCCTGATCTGTTCCCTCCCTCTGGGGCACCTGGCATTGGCCATTGTCAGAATACAGGATACTGGGCTAGATGAATATTTGATCTGACCCAGTCTGGCCATTCTTATGTTCTAATGTATTTTGTCAGTTCCTGTTTTATTTTATTCTTGTAATATATTAACATGTGGGGACATAGCTAGGGTGAAGCCTGTAGCAGGGGGATCAGCAATGGGAAGATAACTGGGGAAAGAGAAGTGACTGAGGTTCGCTCTGCTTGTTTGAGTCTGTTTTCTGAGCTTGTAAAAAAAATGCTTTATATTTTCATGACTTTCAAAGCAAAAAAAATATTCATTTCAATCATGTTTTCATCAATGTTTGAGTGCTTTTGATAAAATGAAAACCAAGTTAAAGTAATTTATATATATATATATTACTTTAACTTGGGGGAACAGAATGAAAAATGGATAGATACAGATCTATCTATCTATCTATCTATCTATCTATCTATCTATCTATCTATCTATCTATCTATCCATTTTTCATTCCGTTCCCCTTTTTATGATTTCCCTTTTGGAACAGTAAACTTTTTGGCTGCGTCTAGACTGGCAAGATTTTGCGCAAAAAAAGTTTTTCCGTTAAAAGTATTTGCGCAAGAGAGTGTCTACACTGGCACGGATGCTTTTGCACAAAAGCATCCGTGCCAGTGTAGACGCTCTCTTGCGCAAGAAAGCTCCAATGGCCGTTTTAGCCATCAGGCTTTCTTGCGCAAGAAATTAACATGGCTGTCTACAAGAGGGTTTATCCCTGAGCGGGAGCATCAAAGTATTTGCACAAAAAGCACTGATTTTGTACAGTACAAAGTCAGTGTTCTTGTGCAAATACTCGTGGCCAGTGTAGACAGGTGGCAAGATTTTGCACAAAAGCGCAGCCTTTAGGTTTTCAGTTTTTCATTAAAAAAAACAGGAAATTTTCCACAAACATTTTTGTTAGGTCAAAAAGACTTTTCATCTAAACAATGTTTTGATGCATTATAGAGCTTATCCTTTATATGACAACTGAAAGTTGAAGCTAGAACTAAGACGCCGATTTTAAGTTAAGGTAATTAAATATTGGAATAATTTACCGAGGGATGTGGGGAATTCTCCCTCACTTGGAGTCTTTCAATCAAGATTTTTAAACACATTGCTCCATGACCCCAGTCATCTTCTTGGTGGAGTGACACAAGCAGGCCAAATTCATGGGGTGATGACATGAAGCAACAGACTAACATGCATTTATTACTGGAAGAGGCTGCTCCCTCTTGCTGTGTGTGCTGCTGGCCATAATGCAATGTGGCTTTCACCCCCAGGCAGGAAACACCCCTGTTCTGTGAGTATAGCGAGAGTATCTAAGACATTGCAATAGTCAGGCTTCATGCTTTCCTCCACATATAGGTTGTCTTTTGTCAAGCACTTCTTGAAAAGAGCAGTTGTTTTCAAGTTCCCAGACAAAATCATATTATGGGACCCCTACTGGAAAGCTAATATGCTAACAATACACACACACACACATATACACACACTTCCTCTGAAAATGATTTCCTCAGGGTTTGTCTCCATTATATCAGAGATCAACCCACTGGCCATCAATTTATCATGTCTGCTTAGACTTGATAAATCAATCTCCGAGTGCTCTCCCATCGATGCCGGTACTCCACTAGGATAGGAAGAGTAGCCAGCATTGACAGGAAAGCAGCCACCACGAACCATATTGCACACAAGACACTAGGGTAAGAATGTCAACTTAAGATTCAGTATTTTATAGATTAGATCTATGGCAGGGGTTAGAGTAGAACTACCCTACGTCAGGATCCTTCCTTCCCCTCTAACCCATACCTTTTAGGGACTGCCTGGGGATGTGCCAAAGAAGCAGACCTAGCCGGCACAATAACGCTTACAGCCTGCTCAAGTTCCACCTCAAATCATTGGCTTTGATGCAGGAATTACTGAGCTAAATTTGCAAGAGGTCGGAGATTCTTCGTGTTCCCCTCTGACCTTAAAATCTGTGGGTGAAATCTGGACCCCATTGAAGTCAATGGCAAAGTTCCCAACGATTTACGGGGTGGAGAACGTTGCCCTTTGAATCTATTACTCTAAATAATTCAGAAGCCTTCCAAGAGGTGTGTCTGTTTCTATGGATTCAATATAACGTGCCCTAGCATTTAATATCAAGCCAGAAAGCCAATTAATCTCCCCAGCCGCCTTATGCGTAGCCGAGTAAAACACTCCCTAAGGCTTGCCTATACTACCCTAACCTTGGCGTGGTCGGATTGGTATCAAGGGGCTTTATACCAGTCTAGCTACACCATGTCTGTGCAGGAAGGGGAATTGCTATTCGGGTATGTCACTTTTATAAGTGCCCCCACCTCAGGGCTCCTGCCAGTATTAGGGGGACACTGGGCAATCCCTCCCTTCACTGAGATTCTTTGCTGTGAGGAGTGGCCAGGCCCAAGACACTCCGTTATTATGAGCTGTAAATTTAAAAAAAAAAAAAAAAAAACAGCTGACACTCCACCAGGGCCAGTTTCTTGTTATTCTACATCCATAGCATCTTGTTAGGAGCCCCTTCCCCGAGCAATGTGAGCTGGGGGATTACCTGGGGACATGACACACGGCAACAGCAGAAGTCACGTCCTCTCCCCCTCTCACCGCGGCAGCAGGAGCCAGAATGATCCAGCAGCCTACTCTGCCCCGTCCCACTGCTCTCTTCCAGCCTGCTAGGCTCCGTTTCTCTCCCCTACGTCTGTGACAGGGGTGGGTGGGTGAGGCTCTGTGGCCTGCAGGGGCAGCCCGTGCGTATAGGCCAACTCAGCCGTCGCCTAGGGTGCCGTGTTAAACGGGGCGCCCAATGATGATGTCACACCATTGAGGGCTGTGGAGGCGGGGGTGCTGATCGTGCGTTCTGCCTGGGGCACCAGCTGTTGGCAGCCCGCCTCAGGCCGTCCTTGGTGGCCTGCAGTGCACAGGAGGTCAGACTCAGACCGGACAATCATGATGATCCTTTCTGACCTTAAAGTCTATCAGTCTATGTCTGCTCCCATGCGAGGGGGAGAGGGTTCATAGGATTGTACTGCTCTGACTGGGCATGGCCAAGTGGGGTCCCGGACAACTTTCCTGGGAGACAGCTCTTGAGGTCCCTTTCAGTCCTAATAGTCTATGATTCTAACGCTTCGAAAGCCATAAAAAGGTCCATTGCATTGTGCGTACCTCCAGCACAGCTGGTAGTATTGTGTCTCCAGCCACTGACATCTGGAGGTTCACCCACCCTCCAGTCCAGCTCATGTTAGGTCCCAGATCCATTCTGGCTCTAACCTCCATTGATTTCAGTGGAAGTTAGGAGGTAAAATATCTTTGAGGATGTCGGTCCAGGTGCCTTATTTAGGTACCAGCATGTGGCACTCATAGCTACAGAAGAATTAAATATTGTGTCTGAAATTTTAAGAGGATTGAATAAATGTATAACCCATAACATCTGTGCCTATGTAAACTGAGATAAGGGTAATACAGGTTGAATCTCTCTCGTCCGGCACTCTCTGGTCCAGCAACATCCGTAGTCCAGCATGATTTGAGTGAGCCAGACGTCCACTTTTCATGGGTATGACCAAGTTTCCCACGGTCCCATAAAGTTTGTTTACAGCCACCAGTCCTGGCTCTCAATGTTCTGTGCTGTTACTTAGCTCTAATTTACCCCTAACTGTCATCCAAGAGCCCAGCAAACAATGGAAGTGTTGATAATGCTGCAGCTAGACAATACTGACCTCGCGTGGTTTGGCAAATTCTCTGGTTCAGCACTGGTCAGGTCCTGAGGGTGCCGGACCAGGGAGGAACAACCTGTAATCTCAGTACTCTAGGGTTATTCACCGCAGGGGTCAGGAAGGAATGTTGCTGTTTCCAATACATGTGCTGCATTTTGGCAGTGTTCTGTACATAATGTTTGTCAAGTGCTTTGGGGCAAAAGGTGCTCTGTAAGTGTAAAGTACTATTACACATTCCTACTGCTTCTCTGATCATTATGTTTCAAATTACTAACCTTGTCATTAGCACTTTCTAGTCTTCATTGCTCTATAGGGAACGAAAATCAGATAATTGCTCTGTACCAACACAATACTTTACATTGATACAGCCACGCTAACAATCATTAGGGGTCATAGTGGACCACGAGCTAAATATGAGTCAACAGTGTGACACTGTTGCAAAAAAAAAAAAAACATGATTGTGGGATGCATTAACAGGAGTGTTGTGAGCAAGACATGAAGAGTCATTCTTTTGCCCTACTCTGCACTGATTAGGTCTCAGTTGGAGTGTTGTGTCCAATTCTGAGCACCACATTTCAAAAAAGATGTGGAGAAGGTCCAGAAAAGAGCAACAAAAATGATTAAAGATCTAAAAAACATGAGCTATGAGGGAAAGCTGAAAGAATTGGGCTTGTTTAGTTTGGAAAGGAGAAGACTTAGAGGGGACATGATAGCCATTTTCAAGTACCTAAAAGGGTGTTACAAGGAGGAGGGAGAATAATTGTTCTCCTTGGCCTCTGATGATAGAACAAGAAGCAATGAAGGTTTAGGTTGGACATTAGGGAAAATTTCCTAACTGTCAGGGTGGTTAAACACTGGACTAGATTGCCTGGGGTGGTTGTGGAATCTCCATCACTGGAGATATTTAAGAGCTGGTTGGATAGACATCTATCAGGGATGGTCTTGATGGTGCTTGATCCTGCCATGAGGTCAGGGGACTGGACTTGATGATCTGTCAAGGTCCCTTCCAGTTCTAGTGTTTTATGATTACACATAAGGGTATACCAAGTTCCACAGTGGAGTTCTCATTTGGCCCCCTTGATTAAACTAAGTTGCCAACTGCAGCAAACCATATATATTTCAGATAGGATACGTTCATATTGATTACTAAGCTGCATTACTTCCAGCTGAAATGTTACCACTACACAACACAGTCTCATAGATCTACAATGGGCTCTAGATAACCCGGAGGTCTGGATGAAAGGGAAAACTGGCTAAGTGAACCTATTTTACATCCCACTTGCTAAACAAGAAGCTGATCTTAACTCGGTTCTGGAAACTTTTGTTTGGATCCCTGGGGCCGCAACAGCCTTTTCCTTTATGAGGTTCTGATTTTTACCACCGAATGTTGGCCTAGAACAGTGAGGGGCAACCTCAGCGAGTGAGTGGGTTGCAAGAGTGGTCCTCCTTCATCTTAGTGGGCCACAGGGCAGGGTAGTTTTGCTCACGATGCTTCCGTACGTAGAATGGGATTGGATGCACGGGGAGCACACGGGAGCCCACATTTCAAGAAAGATGTGGAGAAATTGGAGAAGGTTCAGAGAAGAGCAACAAGAATGATGAAAGGTCTAGAGACCATGACCTATGAAGGAAGACTGAAAGAATTGGGCTTGTTTAGTTTGGAAAAGAGAAGATTGAGAGGGGACATGATAGCAGTTTTTAGGTATCTAAAAGGGTATCACAAAGAGGAGGGAGAAAACTTGTTCCTGGCCTCTGAAGATAGAACAAGAAGCAACGGGCTTAAACTGTGGCAAGGGAAGGTTAGTCTGGACATTCGGAAAAAGTTCCTAACTGTCTGGGTGGTTAAACACTGGAATAAATTGCCTAGGGTAGTTATGGAATCTCCATCTCTGGTGATATTTAAGAGTAGGTTAGATAAATGTCTATCAGGGATGGTCTAGACTCTAGACAGTACTGGGTCCTGCCATGAGGGCAGGGGACTGGACTTGATGACCTCTCAAGGTCCCTTCCAGTCCTAGTATTCTATGATTCTGTGATTCTATGATAAGCTATGCAATTTGTATAATGCAAATTGTGTAGCGCACATTGCATATCTTATTTCAAGCTAAGGGTGCTGTGTAGATACACCCTTAGGTTCCCCATGACAAATTTCCCAAAAGTTTGGTGTGGTGGGATCTGAGGTCATAGTTAAGCCTGTGAGAAAGAATTACTTTTCCTGGACACTGAGCATCTTCAATTCCCATTGGCTCCATAAGAGCACATACCAGGCTCAAACCCATGAGCACCAGCTCATCATAGGCCTGGATTTTCCCATGCTTCAGCAGATCCAGGCTCACCTCTCATATTTCCCATCTTCAATGTGCCTTACAAGCAATAATTCATCCATCCCCACTCTACAGCTCCAGGTATGGAAATATTTGCATCACTGTCATGTGGTTCGATTTAACCACAGGGCTACTTAACCACTTTCTTAGGGTATGTCTACACTACAAAGTTAGTTCGAACTAACGGACATTAGTTTGAACTAACTTTCATAGGCGCTACACTAGCGCTCCGTTAGTTCGAATTTAATTCGAACTAACGGAGAGCTTAGTTTGAACTAGGTAAACCTCATTTTACGAGGATTAAGCCTAGTTCGAACTAGCTAGTTCGAATTAAGGGGTGTGTAGCCCCTTAATTCGAACTAGTGGGAGGCTAGCCCTCCCCAGCTTTCCCTGGTGGCTACTCTGGCCAACACCAGGGAAACTCGTCTGCCCCCTTCCCGGCCCCGGACCCCTTAAAGGGGCACGGGCTGGCTACGGTGCCCGTGCCAGGTGCAAGCCTGCCAGCACCCAGCCAGCAGACCCTGCACCTGGCACGGCTTGAGCCAGCCACCCGATGGCCCCCAGCCCTCCCCCTCTTCCCGGGACCAGGCTGGCGACTCCCGGGAGCTTGCCCGGGACCGCAAGAGGCGGGCACCCACCTGGGCTAGTGCAGACATTGTGGACCTTGTCCACGATCTCCGCACTAGGCACAGGAAAGTGGCCATCTAGGGCAGGAGAGCTGCCAGCCTGGCCACCCAGGAGCAGGTGTGCAAGAGAATCAAGGGGGTCCAGTGAGACCCCCGACCCTGAGCCCTGAGCTTACACTGGCCGTCCTGGGTCAGACCAAAGGTCCATCTAGCCCAGTAGCCTGTCTGCTGACAGCGGCCAACCCTAAGGACCCTGGAAGGGATGGACCGAAGACAGTGACCAAGCCATTTGGCTCGTGCCATCCCTCTCCAGCCTTCCACAAACTTTGGGCAGGGACACCACTCCTACCCCCTGGCTAATACCACTCCATGGACCCAGCCTCCATGACTTGATCTCACTTCCCTTTAAACTCTGTTCTAGTTGTAGCCTTCACAGCCTCCTGCAGCAAGGAGTTCCACAGGTTGACTCTTTGCTTTGTGAAGAACAACTTTCTGTTACTAGTTTGAAGCCTGCTACCCATTCCTTTCCTTTGGTGTCCTCTAGTCCTTCTTTATGGGAACTAATGAAGAACTTTTCTGTATGCACCCTCTCCACCCCACTCATGCTTTTAGAGACCTCTATCCTGTCCCCCCTCCGTCTCCTCTTTTCTAAGCTGAAAAGTCCCAGTCTCTTTAGCCTCTCTTCATATGGGACCTGTTCCCAACCCCTCAGCATTTTAGTTGCCCTCCCCTCTCCCACCCTCTCTCTTCCCCTCTCCCACCTCCTTTTCCCAGTCTCCCCCAGTTTTGTTCAATAAAGACAGATTCCATTTTGGAAGACATGTTATCTTTATTTTGTACATCAAGAAGAGGGGCTAGGGAAGGGTAAGTGGAAGGAGGTGAGGGAGGAATGGGGCACGAGCCCCCGATGGGGAGGACTGGGCTTGCTCTGCGGGCTTCTGGGGGTGGAAGCTCTCCTGCAGCCCCCTAATTGCCCCCTCTCCCCAGATGGCAGCCTGCGGCAAGTGCAGCCGGGCTGATGGCCGAGTGGCGTGATGTGCCCAGTGTGGGTACTCCGGGCAATCCAAGCCAGGACTGCTTTGCAAGCGGGGCACCCCTGAGAACTGTCTGTCTGGGGTGGGGGTCGGGACCCTTTAAGCACAGCCCTCGGCTAGCCTAAGAAAGCATCTCCACGCTCTAAGTTCTTCTCTGATGCCCTGCCGGCACTGCTTCCGGCCAGCCTTAACCTCGGTTCAGGGTCCACTTAATGTGGACATGCTAGTTCGAATGAGCAAAACGCTAATTCGAACTAGTTTTTTAGTCTGGATCCATTCGAATTAGCTTAGTTCGAATTAACTAATTCGAACTAAGTTAGTTCGAATTAACGTTGTAGTGTAGACATACCCTTATTTATTGCAGGCTTTCAGTAGTTAATACAGTTGTTTAAGTTTTACAATCCTTAAAAACAAGTACTATACAATTTAAACCTTAAATACTATAAATTCTAAAGCAATTAATACAGCACGAAGCAATGCAAAAGCAATTACTAAAAGATCTACTATATACAATAATAAAGCCTAATTCACTTACACTTCACCCGAACGCTGCCTACAATGCCAAGCAGGAGGTTGTTGTTCCGTCTTTTCGCACTCATAGGACATAGCCGATGAAGGGCCTAATCATTTCTAGTTACATCGAGCAGAACGTGTAAATCAGTCCTGCCCATTCCCTCCCATTGATTGTTCTTACTAAATCCAATTTATAGCAAAGAGAGACTCGGTCGTTCTATTAATATTTACCAATTATGTAAATATATTTACCGAGTATTATGTAAGATACATAAAATGCCCAATGCCCCTATTTGGGGTATATCCTGCTGCTCAGGATGTTGCTGCTACGTGTGCAGTTGACAGTTTCATGGTTGCATCTGTACTTTTATCAGAAACAAATACCAGTACAAGGTCACTTGTCCTGTGTTCTCTTGACGTGGTCTCGCGTACCATGCATAATCGGCATTGTAATGCAAAACATTTCCTGACTCTTGGGCCTTGCCTGCGTGCTTTGTTGCACCAGACTTGAGACGGGCCAGAAATCCACACTTTGAACAAAGTAGACATCACCATTTATTGCCAAGGCAGCGTAGTCCAGGCTCCCCTACAATCACGTCCATTTTACAAGTGGGACTGCAGAAGGAGAGAGATTAAGTGACTTGTCCATAAAAACAGCCAAACTGGGTCAGACCAAAGGTCCATCTATCCCAGTATCCTGTCTGTCAACAGTGGCCAATGCCAGATTCCCAAGAGGGAATGAACAGAACAAGGAATCATCAAGTGATCCATCTCCTGTCATCCATTCCCAGCTTCTGACAAACAGAGGCTAAGGGACACCATCCTGGCTAACAGACATTGATGGACCTGTCTTCCATGACAGGTCTAGTTCTTTTTTGAATTCTGTTAAAGTTCTGGCCTTCACAACCTCCTCTGGCAAGGAGTTCCACAGGGTGACTGTGTGTTGTAGGAAACAATACTTTCTTTATGTTTGTTTAAAACCTACTACCTATTAATTTCATTTAATGACTTCCTAGTTCTTATGTTATGGGAAGGAATAAATAACACTTGTTTATTCACTTTCTCCACATCAGTCATGATTTTATAGGCCTCTATCGTATTCTCCCCTTAGCCATCTCTTTTCCAATATGAAAAATCCCACTTTTGTTAATCTCTCCTCATATGGCATCCGTTCGATACTCATAATCATTTTCATTGCCCTTTTCTGAACCTTTTTCCCATGCCAAGATTTATTTTTTTTTAGCTGAGTTGACCACCTCTGTACGCAGTACTCAAGATGCGGGTGTACCATGGATTGATATAGAGGCAATAGTATATTCTCTGTCTAATTATCTATCCCTTTTTTAATGATTCCCAAAATTCTGTTTGCTTTTTTGACTGCTGCTGCACACTGAGTGGATGTTTTCAGGGAACTACCCAGAACTATCCAAATGACTCCAAGATCTCTCTCGAGTGGTAACAGCTAAATTAGTCCCCATCATTTTATATGTATAGTTGGGATTACATTTTCCAATCTGAATTACTTTGCATTTATTACCATTGAATTTCATCTGCAATTTTATTGCCTGGTCACATAGTTTTGTGAGAGCCTTTAGAAACTTTTCACAGGCTGCTTCAGACTTAACTATTCTTGAGCAGTTTTGCATCATCTGCCAATTTTGCCACCTCATTCTTTGCTCCTTTCTCCAAATCATTTATGAATATGTTGAATAGGATTGGTCCCAATGCAGACCCTTGAGGGACCCCACTAGTTATCTCTCTCCAGTTTGAAAACTGACCATTTATTCCTACCCTTTGTTTCCTGTCTTTTAACCAGTTACCAATCCATGATTAAGTCTATACTGAAGCCTTCTTCTGCAAAAGTATATGCAAATGAAGCATGGAGTAGAATATCGCTGTGCTTCATTTGCATAATTAGTTAACAGCCGTTTTTACGCAAGAGGCTTTTGTGCAAAAAGGAGCCATGTAGACGGCTCCTTTTTGCACAAAAACCCCCTCTTGCGTAAGAGCCTGAAAAAATGAGGAAGAACAGCTCTTGTGCAAGAGGGTTTTTTGGCGCAAAAAGGAGCTGTCTACATGGCTATCCTCCAGCCATTTGGTACAGAAGCTGATTTAAAGGGTCAGTTACAAACTACGGTTAATAGTCTTGCAATTTCACATGTGAGTTCCTTCAGAACTAATGGGTGAATGCCATCTGGTCCTTATTAGTTTATCAGTTTGTTCCAAAACCTCCTCTAATGATACCTCAAACCGGGACAGTTTCTAAAATCTGTCACCTAAAAAGAATGGCTGAGGTTTGCAAATCTCTCTCACATCCTTCACCATGAAGACTGAAGCAAAGAGTTCATTCCGTTTTTCCACCTTCAGTACTCCTTTAGCATTTTGATCATCTAGTGGCCCCACTGGTTGTTTTAGCAGGCTTCCTGCTTCTGATGTACAGGCAGTCCCTGGGTTACATGGATCCGACTTACATCGGATCCCTACTTACAAACGGGGTGAGGCAACCCCGCACTAGCTGCTTCCCCCCAGCAGACCAGGGAGACGCGAAGCTAGCGCTCCGCCTCCAGGAGACCAGGGAGACCCGGAGTGGCTTTTCTCAGCAGACACCTCAGCTTGAGAATAAAGGACTGAGGGAAGTGAGGTGTGGGAGAATAAAACTGAGCTCTGGAGAATGTTTGGCTAGAGTTTCCCTTACAATATGTACCAGTTCCGACTTACATACAAATTCAACTTAAGAACAAACCTACAGTCCCTATCTTGTACGTAACCCGGGGACTGCCTGTACTTTAAAAAATTGCTATTACTTTCTGTTCTTCAAACTGGTTTTGGCCTTCCTAATTAGAATTTTACATTTCATTTGCCAGAGTTTATGCTCCTTTCTGGCACTTTTTTGGTTCTCCTCTTGTGGTTTTTTTTTTTTTTTTTTAATTTGGGGTATACATTTAAGTTGAGCCTTAATTAAGGTGTCTTTAAAAAGTTTAAATGTAGCTTTCAGGGCTATAGCTACATTTGGTGCTATAGCTTTTAATTTCTCATTTAACTAACCTCCTCCTTTTTGTGAAATTCCCCTTTCTGAAATTAAATGCCACAGTGTTAGCCTGCTCTGGTGTTTTTCCCACCGGGATGTTAAATTTAATTATATTGGGGTCACTATTATGAAGTGGTCCAGCTTATATTCACCTCATGGACCAGATCCTGCACTCCACTTAGGACTAAATCAAGAATTGCCTCCCCTCTTGTGGGTTCCCGAATGAACTGCTCCAAGAAGCAGTCATTTAAGGTGTCAAGAAACTCTTATCTCTGTATGCAGTCCTGGGGTGATGTGTACCCAGTCAATATGGGGACAGTAGAAATCCTCCATTATTACAGAGTTTGGGGATGATTGCCTCTCTAATCTCCCTATCTCCCAGTCACTATTACCATCCTGCTATATTCTGATTGTTAGAGTAAGGATTTGCTATCCATTTGTGAGGCTGGATAATGGGGATATTAGCATTTACCTATCCAACTACATGTGGCTGCAGAAAACGTGAACCTTTGTCTATTTTTGGATGTTGCTTATGGTAAACTGTTGCTGCCCCTATTTTACAGATGTTAAGGCTATGGCACAGAAAAGAATAACTGCACTAGAAGCCATCATGATTTGGTGGATTAAGCGTAGGGCAAGACACCAGGCTATCTGAGTGTTTATCTTGCTTCTGAAAAGTAATAGAGAGGTAGCCGTGCTAGTTTGATCTAGCTAAAACTAAAGGAAAAACTATGTAGCACTTTAAAGACTAACAAAATGGTTGTCTTTAAAGTGCTACATAGTTTTTCCTTTTGTTTTATCTTGCTTCTGACACTGACTTACTATGTGACACTGGGCATGTCATTTAACTGCTCTGTGCTGCAGTTTTCATTTCTGAAAAGTCAGGGAACTGTAATTTACTTTCCATGTAATGTGTCAGTGTTTTAAAGAGCTGCATAAGCACTAAGTTTTCTTTAAGCCAGGCATATCTGGAGAAAGAAATCCTAGCTTCCAGCCATGTGTCTTTCACATACATTGTTGTGAACAATTTGAAGTCCCCCCAGAATTTCATAATAGCTCAAAATGTCAAGGAGTTAGGGTTCGTGGGAAATGTTCTGGTGACACATTGCCCAGGAATTCACTTGAATGAAAAAAAATTGTCATCAGTTTCACCCCTCCCACACCCCACTCTATATGTAACTTAAAAAAATAAAGCAGACTGCTTGAATTTTCCTGTTTGCTTTTTAACTAATCATTAATTTTCAATGAGCAAATAAAAACCCAAATACTCCCCAAATTCTCCTCCTACAATGACTAATTTTCTACTGATGCCCATTTACTTTTTCAAATTTGTGATACCCA
The DNA here is from genome assembly GCF_052426305.1 of Pelodiscus sinensis. Taxonomy (NCBI): domain Eukaryota; kingdom Metazoa; phylum Chordata; order Testudines; family Trionychidae; genus Pelodiscus; species Pelodiscus sinensis. Next base: position 6,225,892 of record NC_143054.1, read on the forward strand.
AATAGCAAACTCCTGGTCACATAATCCAAACAAGACAGGTTTCAGCTCCTCTTGCTATAGATTTTCTTTCTCTTCTCTCATCTGAATAAAATTTTTTACTAGTCTCCTCTCCATTAGAGCAACATTTACTTTGTTACATTTCTGTTCATGGTAATTTAGTGCTGCGTGGATGTGACGTGGCTATCTGACACCACCTCCACAGACCAGTTGCTGAGAAGAATTCTTTTCAGCAGAGTTTCCTCCTTCAGTGGCGCTGAAAACAGTTTCATTGCTAGTGTTGACTGCAGCAAATGTCCGGCAACAATCCAGCCTGAATGAAAACTTCGGAATTTAGCCATAAAACTCGTTCAGGTCCTTCAGGGGTGGGAGAGAGAGCTCTTTACAGGGCCAGCAAATGTGATTTGTTATACCACGCAGTTTAGAAATAGTGCAGCATGTATCACAAAATGAAGAGGATTGCAAATATTAAACTCTCCACATTAAACTAGCGTGTGAGTCTTTATACCATCTGCTGAAACAGCTTTGCTTAATGTAGGCTTTGCTATACACTCAACTAAACCATATTTGATCCAGAATATGACAGGATCCCAGCATAGGTAACAAAGAGGCCTTTAAGGAAAACAGCTCTGTATTAATTCCCTTTTCCCCCTTCTCCAGCTTTCTATCTGCCGTTAGAAGACCCCCACCCCCGACCTCCCAGGAAAGTAGGGAGTCTAGTAAAGTAAGCATTCTATGTCTGCTAATGAGCTCATTTCCTCGCTACTCTCCAGACTGGTTTCTTCTCTCTGACCCCATCAGACAATCCAATAAGGCCCAATCTAAAAGCTCCTTAGAGCATTTTAATTGCAAAATTGATAACATCGCATGCCAGTAAACTTGGCTCCATTAGTGAGGGAAGTGCCTTGTGTGGAAAATGAGGTCCTGGAAAGACCTGATGGCCAAGTGCACTTTCCCTCCCTGTTGGAATGGCAACACTTACTCTCTGTGTAACTATCAATCATGAGACCTGACTGTGACCCAGTGGCCCGGTTCAGATGGACAAAGCTGTGCAGGACCATCAATATCAACCATAGCAATTGCTCTCTTTCCTCATTCCTCACATTGTTGATCATTTACCGTGGTACTGCCTGTTCCGTGGGGGAAGCAATTGCTCCATCCTGCATTCAGTGAAACTTCTGAAGCCATGTAATATTTAGTAAGAACGGAGGAGTCAGGTGGCTTGACAAGAAGGCAGCCCTTTTATTAATGGTATGAGTGCTCAGTTCATAAATATAAGAACACAAGAACGGCCATACAGGGGAAGACCAAAGGTCCATCTGGCCCAGCATCCTGTCTGCTGACAGTGGCCAATGCCAGATGCCCCAGAGAGAGTGAACACAGCAGATAATCATCACATGATCCCTCTCCTGTCACCCATTTCCAGACAAACAAAGGCTAGGGACACCGTTCCTACCCAGCCTGGCTAATTAAGTATTGATGGACATGTCCTCAGTGAATTTATCTAGCTCTTTTTTGAACCCTGTTAAAGTTTTGGTCTTCACCAAATCCTCTGGCAAGGAGTTCCACAAGCTGACTGTTGTGTGAAGAAAAACTTCCCTTTTGTTTGCTTTAAACCTGCTACCTATTCATGTCATTTGGTGACCCCTACGTCTTATGTTATGGGAACAAGTAAATAACTTTTCCTTATTCACTTTCTGCAGACCTGACATGATTTTATATACCTCTATCATATCCCCCTTTAGTCTCCTCTGTTCTAAACTGAAAAGTCTTTTTAACCTCTCTTCCTATGGCAGCTGTTCCAAACCTCTCATCATTTTTGTTGCCCTTTTCTGAACCTTTTCCATCTTCAGTCTCCTCAACCTTCTGAAAATACCTACTTGGCACTGGGCATGTGCAGAATGCTAACCCAGGAACGGGCATAGTTATTTCTGTATTGGCATCGCACTGTCTCACTTCCATAGCCAGGCACATATCTAGGGAGCCAAAGCCTCCAGGGCATCTCCCTAGCCTCCTAGAGACCTCAATCCTGCAGGCTGCTGAGCATTTGACATTACTCGTATGCTTAAATACATCCGTAAGTGTTTTGCTGGACCAGGGCCAGAGGGCTCCACACCTTGCAGAAGCAAGTCTGGAGTGCTCATGGGTGAGGTAATATCTTTTATTGAGCCTATTACTGTCGGTGAAATGGTCACGCTTTTGAGCTTCATCGAGCTCTTCTGGAACAGCGAATGGGGGAGACGACAGACTTGTCACGCCCTTGGGCAAGAAGGCCGGCTCTGCACTCCTGGAAGGGGCGGGGCCTCGAGCAGGAGGGGTAGCGCTAGGTGCAGCCAGCTCGTAGCACTGCCCGTGTTGTGACGTGTCTCCCCCCGCGGCCCTCAGCACAGTCTGAAGCACACCACACAGGGTCTGGTGATGATTTAAAAGGCCTGAGGCTCCGCCACTGCTGCCATGGTCACCATGGCAGCCATGAGCCACCGGCCCTTTTGAATCCCCAGGCCCTGAGGCAGCCTCCCTCTTTAGCAGGCCTGTGGGAAAGGTATCCGAGTGTCACTGGAAGATGCTACCTCGCCCACCTAGCTTCCCTCAGACCAGAGGACCAACCCAGCTACCACAACCCTGCGAACGGGAGTCAAAGTGCAGTTTTACTCAGAGAAGCGGTCATTTGAAAATGCTGCCTATTGATTTAATAAATCTGTTCCGGATGCTTCTCCCAGTCATTAATATCAGCTTATTTTACTAAACACAGCATTGTTAGCTAAATGCTGATGGGACAACTTGTGTTGTGACAGGTGTGGGTAGAAGCGTCAGAAAGAGAACCGGCTGAATTTGCAGATTGGAAAAAACTTGATTTGCAAGGGTTTTGAGGGGGTTTTTCTTTCCCTTGTTGAGGGGAATCACAAACCTGAGGTGATTTTTGAGAGTTACTTTGTTTTTTTTAATATATAACACTTGCAGCTTATCTCACTTTTTCAAAGCACTTTGAAAACGCTGGCTAACTAATCCTCAGTACACCTATGTGAGGTAAGTAAAGCGGCATTCTTATGCCCATTTTCCAGATGGGGAGACTGAGATACAAAGCTGAGGATTTTGTCCAGCACATCAGTGGTGAAGCTGAGATTAGAAATCAGGAGCATCTGGTTCTAAGTCCCCAGTTCAATGCTCTATATAGTGCTGCCTTTTTAAATTGGAGCTAGAACTACACAGAATGTTTTTAATGGGAAAATAATTTCCACTTTCAGAGGGGGGAAAAGATTCAGGATAATAATTAAATTTCAAACATTTATGAGCCTAAGTCTCCTTCTAGTATTCAAAAGCTTCTTTCATTTGCCACAGCTTCAGTATTTCCCCAGTGCCACCAAATTATAATTTCTCTTTTTGTCTCTTACATACTGTAATGCATAAATCAACAAGCTTCTTTCCAAAGATGCACACTCCTTTCTGCAGTTCTAATTCTCTTCCTATGTCATGTCCATCAGGGTGCCTTACAGAGAAAATTCAAGTAGGAGATTGATGCCTGCCAGGTAAGTTTTAAAACAATTTCATGTGTAACCTTTTAATTATCTTAATTATGTTGGGTCACTTCATTTTTTTACAAACAGCAGGTTAACGTGTTATTTGGCAAGCAAGTGCCGTTTGCATTTGAAGCTGATTTTTATCTTGCTGATATTGGTGTACCAGGAGTAACTTCAGTGGAGTTACATCTAAGTAAAATCTGAGTAAGTGAAATCAGAATCAAGCCCCGCAATAAAATCTTCCACTCCTGTATCATGTGACAAAGCTGTGAGTGCAGAATCATTTGTATTCTCTTTGCTCCACAGATGACATTTCTTTTTGACTGGCAGTTCTCTCGCCATCGCCTACTTCAGAAGCAAAGCTCCTAGTAAGTCACTTTTAAATAAGCAATAGTACATGCCCTAACTATTTTATCTCTTTTCTTAATGTCAGAAGGTGCCCTCGTGGCAGCCCTAAAGAGTCCTTTGTCTGCCCACAGAACACTTACAGCACGAGGGAGTTTGTTTTTCATGGCCCATTCAACCCCTGGCCTGTGACAAGACTCACCAGTGGCTGGTAATTTTTGCCCACCACAAACTGGGTTCATAAAATACTAGAGCTGGAAGGGACCTCGGGAGGTCATCAAGTCCAGTCCTCTGGCCTCATGCCAGGACCAAGCACTATCTCTAGATCAGTCCTGAGGCTAGGTTTACACTACAACTTTTTCCAATTTTTTTTGGAAGAGGCTTTTCCAAAATTTGGCCCGTCTACACTGGGCCAAATTTCAGAAAATGCCCCTCTTTCGAATGAGGAAGACAGGGCTTCCGAAAGAGTGTGTTTGCACTTCGGCAAAAAAAAGCAGAAGAGCAAATATATCCTAACAGGTGTCTGTCTAACCTGCTCTTAAATATCTCCAATGATGGAGATTCCACAACCTCCCTAGGCAACTTATTTCAGTGTTTAACCACCCTGATTTTAGAAAGTTTTTCCTAATGTCCAACCTAAACCTCCCTTGCTGCAATTTAAGCCCATTGCTTCTTGTCCCATCCTCAGAGGCCAAGGAGAACAATTATTCTCCCCCCCTCCTTGTAACGCCCTTTTAGGTACTTGAAAACCATTATCATGTCCCCTCTCAGTCTTCTCTTTTCTAAATTAAAAGCCCAATTCTTTCAGTTCTCCCCCTGGCTATGTCTACACTCGCGGCTTCTTGCGCAAGTATGGCCATTCTTGCTCAAGAATCCACAGAGAGTCCACACTGCCCACCTGCTCTTGCGCAAGGAAATTTACAGTACAGCGTGGTAAGAGAGGGCTTCTTGCGCAAGTGCTATGCTCTTTTTTAACAAGTGTAAGCCCTCTTGCACAAGAGCTCTTGTGCAAGAGGGCAGTGTGGACGCTGGGCAGGGATTTCTTGCACAAGAAAGCCCTATAGCTAAAATGGCCATCAGAGCTTTCTTGCACAAGAGAGCGTCTACACTGCCATGGGCGCACTTGCACAAAAGCACATCTTGCACATGGCAGTGTGGACTTTTTCTTGCACGAGACTTCTTGCACAAGATGTTCTTGCGCAAGAAGCCGCCAGTGTAGACATAGCCCCAGTGTTCTCTCTAACCTGCACTGCAACACAGCTTCACAGGTGACTAATCAGCCTCACCCAGTCGGAGGCTCAGGGCTCAGTACTTGGAGCTGAAGGACTGGGTGGAGCTGATTAATCACATGTGAAGCTGTGCTGCCCCACAGGTCAGGGAACGCTGTCTTCCCCCATAGGTCATGTCCTAGATCTTTAATCATTTCTGTTGCTCTTCTCCGGACCGTCTCCAATTTTTCCACCTCCTATGCCCAGAACTGGACACAATACTCCAAGGCTACGTCTACACTGGCGCGTTCTCATGCAAAAACTCTTTTGCGGAAGAGTTCTTCAGCAAAAACTCTTTCAGAAGAGAGCGCCTACACTGGCATGTGCTTTTGTGCAAGAGATGTGCTTTTGCGCAAGAGCATCCATGCCAGTGTAGTCGCTCACTTGCGCAAGAAAGCTCTGATGGCCATTATAACCATAGGGCTTTCTTACGCAAGAAATTCATGTTGCCTGTCTACACTGGCCTCTTGCGCAAGAACAGTTGCACAAAAAGGCTTATTCCTGAGCGAAAGTATAATAGTTCTTGCGCAAGAAGCCCTGATTTTATACAGTAGAACGTCAGTTTACTTGCGCAAGAACACACAGCCAGTGTAGACAGGCAGCAAGTTTTTGCGCAAGAGTGGCCGCTTTGGAGCCGCAAGATCGCGCCAGTGTAGACACAGCCCAACTGCAGCCTAATTAGCACAGAGAAGTGCAGCAGAATGACTTCTCATGGCTTGCTCACCATGTTAGCTTCTTTCACACAGCCATTAGTCAGAAATCACAGCTGGATGTTTCATGGCTCTATCTCAGTATGTGTTCAGCACCCATCCCTGTAGTATCTGAGCACCTCACATACCCTCATCCTCACAACACCTGCATGAGGTGGGGAAGTATCCTCTTGGCAGAACCACACTTTTTGGTGAGCACAGCGGACTGTACTGCCTGCCCCCAATTTGCTTCACAGCGCGGTGTGCATGCTGCTAAGTGGTTGTCACCGTTTAACCCAAAGGCAGACACCTGACTGGATGGAGCGCTTAGGCACTAGGATTTTTCAGGATGTGGCTCTTTCATGAATTCCAGGAGCATTCAGCACAGCCTGTGTCTGCTCAAGCTTCCGGAAGCATCTAATTCATGCAGTGCATGTGTCCATGCTGACATTATAGCCCTCACATATGAGTACGGTGATACATATATAAGCCCTATGAAAAAGAGCTCTCTACTCCCTCTTTTGGTAACAAGGAGAAAGTGCTGCCATAGATTTATATGCATAGTTCCCATAATTCCTCTAGTGATACGTACGGAGTCACCATAACTAGACATGAACATAGAATGTGGTGGGTGATGGACTCACAGAAAAGGGCGTGAGCTCTGCTCTTGCAGCATAGTAGGATTCTGCTCAAGGGTATGAAGCAATTTGGTTCCACTTAACTGTGAAGATGATCCAAAGGGCAGCTGCAGAGCTCAATGAACTCTAGGGAAGCATTATCTCTGCAGTACCTTCCTAAAACTGAATCACTATGCTGAGTGAGATGGTGATACCTCCACATGGGTCTAGGCAAGTAGCTTCTTTGGGACTGGAGACAGAACAGCGAAGGGAGACTTGGTCACTGCTTCTTGCTGATCCAACCCACGAGTGGGGCTTGTTGGATAGGTCAAGTGGTGCAGTTAAGGGGCTGTCAAGAGAGTTGGACAGATGACAGCCAAAGTTACTGAAAGAGGGGAAATACTTGCATATATAGTTTGAGTTTTCCCAAATTATGACTCTGTTCTCTCCTCCCAGTGCTGACTTCTTTGTTTGAAGTGCATGTGCATGGGATGTTCTAAGAGCACCGAAGAAGGATGCTTTTAGTTTTTCCCAGCTTCTGCACAGGTGCTTGAGATGGATTAGTTATTTGTTGAGAGGAATCATAGATATATTGAATCCCAGATCTTTTAGCCTCTATTCGTCACTTGGCAGGAGGGTTACACCTACCTGTGTGCGTACCTTGTATGCAAGTGTCTTGTCCATTGGGATAAAGCCTTTCCTCGTGAGTATTTCCATTTCTTTTTAACTAAACCTGTCCAAAAAAAGAGCAGCCGAGCATCTTGGAAAACTTTGAAAAAAATATTGAGTTGAATTCTGCTGTCAGTGACATCATTTGGGCAAACTATCGGTTGCAGTGAGACTAAACAGGTATAAATAAGAGAGCAAAATTTGACTCACTGAAATATCTCTGCTTATGTATTTCATAGTTTAGGGATTAGCCTCTAATTTCTTTATTATTATTATTTTAAGGAACATTTTCCATAAAAACAGGAACAGTTTCACTTGGAAGTTAATCTGCACCATCTATTTAGTCATCGCCTGAAGTCCTAACCCTCTATAATACCACAGCCATCACCTCAGTACCTAACTATGATGCTGCTAAAAGAACTATTGTTATTTGTTATATTAGCTCTTCGAAACATTGTGAGGGGGTCTGTCAGGCCTTCTTGGCCCCCTACCTGAGAAAACCCATTCAGCCTTGGGTACCAACATGACTTAGTCCTCCAGGAGCCTAGAAGAACTGGATGCAGGCAATAACCAATCAAAAGCCAGCAGGCTAGTAAAGAAGGCGTGCCTACTTCACTTCCAGGGGTGTGCGCTGGGTGAGGCTGAGAGGGGAGCAGAGCTCCTGTCCCTAACCCAGAACCTAGGGACCAGCTCAGGCACTTTGCTTAAAGAACGGTGACGGTTTTGTTGGCAGGCTGAAAGGTGCAGATTCAAAGTTTTGTTTGTTGATAGACCATTTAAGGCCTGATACTAAGCCCATTGTGGTAGGTCCCTTACATACCCATAGTAAGCAAGAACTCCTGCCCCCAAGACCTTACAACCTAAATAAACAAGACAGACAAAACAGAGAGATCAGGTGACTTGTCCAAAGACCCACAGAAGGCCACTGGCAGAATTGGGCATGGAATCCAGCTCTCCTGAGTCCTAGCACCATGCCTGCCTTAGTAGGGTCACCATATTTGAACTTTCATATCACACACGTTGATACAACATGAGTTGGTAGATACTGACAGGGCCGACCCATAACATTTTGGCACCTGAGGCAGGGAGCTCAAATGACACCCCCCATGCCACCTCCCTTGGGCCAAAACTTTGAAAGGTCTCAATTCTGCCTCTTTCCTGTTCTACTCTACCACCATCTCTGTGCATCTAGAGCAGAGAGAATACATCTGCACCAGCAGCAAACACAATTTTCTACACTCTGGTTCCTAGTGGCGTTCCCGCCCTTCCCCCCCCCCCAGTCTGGCACCTGAGGCGGCTGCCTCAGTTTGCCTCATGGTAGGGCCGGCCCTCGATACTGATACAGATATATTCCCTCTCAGGGGTGTCCTCTTTTTTGCAAGTTCAAATATGGTAACCCTATGTCCTATGGAAGTACACAACCTCTTAAAGTATGAGCAGAGGACTAAGCAGTAGGAAGCGCCTACTTAACCAATAGTCTGTTTCCTACAAATGTCTCCAATAATAAAAAAGAGCAAGAAAAATAGACCTACATTGTCCAGAAATAGATATGTCTGAAGAGAATTCTCAGCCAAACAAAAAATATTTAACTTGGTTAAAGTAGTAATAAACATCCCGATTTTCATTTATTCGCAGGCTGCTTTACGTTGCTGTGGTACTGTCAAGAGACCTTTCAATGGACCTAAATTGTATTTACACTCATTTAAGTGCCCTTCTACTATCTGCATGGCATAGAGCAGCTGTAGGATCAATGAGAATCAAGAACAAGGTTGTTAAAAGACCTTTCACTGATAGAAGTCTTGTTAAAGCATTGTGATTACTTAAAAAAAAAACCAAATCATTGGACCTGGTATAAATTATTTAAATCTAGAGCTATTAGTAGCGATACCTGCTGGCGCTGTCAGGAAACGGATACTGATTTGGTTCAGATGCTTTGGAGTTGGTTCAGTATAATCTGATTCTAGAAGATCAGGAGTAAGATTAACTCTTTCTACTGTCTTCTGACTTTGTGCTTAAAGGAGAACATGCTGGTTTGGGTTTACAAAGGGCCATGCGGAAACTTGATTATTCCAAAAGTGCTGGTTGTACGGAGGGTCCTGAGAGTAGCTAAAAATGTGTTTTTCGGTTTTGGAAATCAAAATCCAGTGTGATGATAGCAGAATAGAATACAGGCATTGCTATGCTGGTAGGCTGCAATAACAATAAGTAGACAGACTTTGTAGAAATGGCGAATAAATTGGTGGCTGGGTGATGACTCTGCTGCGGCTCTCTCTCCTCCCTTCCTTTGTTCTGTTTTCTTTTTTCTTTTTTCCTTCTGTTTGTCCCCTCTCTGTTTGTAATGCCTTTTCGATCACTTGTATTTCATTTTGGGGGTAAAAGCTAGTATGATTGATCCTTTGTATGGTAACTTCCACGGGAGCCTGTGGGGAGGGAGAGGTTTTGTTAGAAGAAAACTACATTTCATAAAACCTTTAAAAGACAGGATGTTCTGTGGAACTTGTAACTAGAACTAACTAAAGCTAAAAGCTCAGGACAGATTAAACATTGGGAGGACTGATAGGTTGAAAGGCACCCGATGGTAGTGGTTCTCAAAGTATGGTACATGGGCCAACTGACTTGCGGGTGGGCTGCAGGCTCGGGGTTTGTCTCCCCACAGAGAGGAGCCTGTGCTGGTGCTCTAGCCCCACGACCTCCCCCTTGCGAGGTTGGAGCACCAGTGCTGGCCCCCTGCAGCAGGAGATGGGGTGAGCCTCACAGGCCGGATCCGGCTCACAGGGGCAGGAAGCAGTTCTGTGCACTGCCACTGCACGTGGCAGCTTTCCCCGCTGCTCCCATTGTCCAGAATGACAGCCAATAGGAGCAGCAGGGGGTGGTGCCTGGGAGCAATGAGGGGGCATAGAGCCAGGTAAGCGCCCCCCATTCCTCTCATGCCCAGACCCCCCCACTCTCAGCCCTCTCCTGCACCCTACCTTCCATCTACCCCCTGCACTCCCACCCCCTCCTACACCCATTTTGTCATCATGGGTGGTTGGCTGGGGGTGTGCGGAAAGGTCTGCATTGAGCAGTCTGAGAACCACTGCCCTATGGAAAGGAGAAACACAAGCTCAGTGTACCACAGAAGTCCTCCAGACATGGCTTGGTGTGCTGCTTAGACACATTAAGTCACAATGGAGTGCTATATTCCCACCACACGACAGCAGTGATAGCACCTTTGATGGTGCACGTGTGAAGGGGAGGCCATTGGCAGCCCGCCACCAGAACCCTCTACCGGGACTCACCATGAAGGCTTCCAACCAGAAGAGCACCTGGATTCAGAGCAGCACTTACGTACATTCTAAACGTACATTCTAAACGTACATTCTAAGCACTTAAATCCCACTGCAGACCTTAAGCAGGCACTTACATGCTATCCTGAAGAGGGATGGATTTATACACTTGCTTCAGTACCTTCCCAAATAGCAGCCAAAGACAGTGAAGAGCCTTGGCCACCGGTCACAAAATCCATATTTTGAGGCTTCAAGTGAGATTTAAATGGTGCAGAGACCTTGTGTGTGTCCTCTGCCCTGCGGCGAATTTCACCATGGTGAATGAATATTTGCCATTACTACCTGGAATAGCTAAGGCCTTAATCTGATGAACCGGTACCATTGCCTCGGGGAAGGGAATGGGCGACACTGGTATAAAAGCTAATTGCAGAGTCTGAAGGCTTTTTGCATTAAGGCAAGAGTGCTGCTAATAATAGAAGCAAATACTAAAAGAGTTTGCTTGTAAATCAGCTAAAGAAACAGACCCGCTTTGTTCAATTTGTCATTATAAGGGATGTAACATGAAATCCTGCTGAACAAATAAATGATAGAGGTATAAACCTGTTAGAAAGAATTAATGTACTTCACACCAGGGCTATGTATTGCCGCACTCTTCCCTGCACTTCCAGAATTGATCACCAGTGAAGTAAGCAGTACCAATCATGTAAATTTCAGATTATATCATTGAAGCCAACTGACTTATGTCTACATAACCCCCTTTAAGCACCCAGAGAAAATTATAATTCAGGGAAAGATCCTGTCATTAATTTTAAGATGCTATAAGGAATCTATGCATTTCAACTCCTTCTGATGGAACTCTGGAGATGCAAGATTTGTCTAATCCATTGGAGACAGTCATATATAGATTTTCAGATTTATTTCTACTTGGAAAGCAAGCGTCGTAGGAAACAAATCACCCTGCTGAGAAGGTGGGTCTTGAATGATGTTGCATGTTGTGTCTACACATTCTGTGCGTATCATATTTCCCCCCGTTCATCAGCAGCTTTTTATCGGCTACACTCAACATTTTAGTCGTGGTGCAGCCATTAAGGAGCGGGCATGGCGAGGAGAATCAAGATGCACCATTTCTGACTCAAGCATCGTCATTTACTTTTGACAGCAGCCATATCACAAGAAAACAGAGTCTGGAATGACTAGGAGTATAATTTTAAGGCTGGCAAGTACAACAGCAAAAACACAATGCTGTTTTGATTTTTATAAACTGCATTAAAGTCAGGGTCTTCAGAGAGAGATAAAATATTCACATATTATGTTTGTTTCCCACCAGTAAACTGCACAAAGATTACATCAAAATAGTAGATGGAATAAATATATGCATGATATCTCTGCACAAAGTTATTTAATTCACTAGAAGGGACACTTTCCATTCAGCAGCATCTTATTTACAGTGAACTATTTCTTTATGCTTCCTGTAAACATCACAAGCAATTTCTGATAAATTACAATCCAGGGACAGCAAACCAACCATATCACCAGAGCTGTTTAAATGAATTCATTATAAAATATACTGCCATTTTTTTCCTGTGATTTTCTTCTGATTATATTTGGGATCATTCTTCCTGGGAGTTTTCTTTTTAGGATCTTTTTAATTTTTATCTCCTCACAAGGAGAGGCTGTGACTATTTTTTTTTCACTTTGTTATCCTTGTCCCGGAGCACCTTTGATTCTATAGTACTACAGTCTTTGCTATTGTATATCACTATCAATTGTGATCACACAAACAGTCCAAGCAGCAGGTAAGAACTAGTTTAAATTCAGATCACAGATATATCCATGTAACTGTCTGAAAAAGGAACCCTTACATTTTCTATGACCTCTGTGCCTCTCTTTACCAGAATGAATGCTCTCCACCAAGTAATAGAAAAATGAAATATTGTTTGCCATTTTTAATTGAATCTACTACTTCCTTGTTAGCAATGGGATTGTCTCTTGCTGACCGCATATAAAACAAAGCACAAGAACTGACACTGGTCGTTAAAAGCATAAAATGCTGCTTTGCTAGAAAGGTGATTTGAGATGTTTAACAGCAGTTAGCATATTTTCTTGTGTTCAGTTTTCGGCGCTGAAAATGACTGTGAAATAGTTTATCTGGGGTGGAGCTGAACTTGTTTGAGGAGGCCTCTGACACAGTCAGAGGTCTCCGTAAAATGTTGTAATACAACTCCGAATACAATGTAATGGGTAATAATGGGCGACTTCACATTTTTGTTGGAAAAGTAACACAGAAAAACACATAGGATACATCTACACGGCACAATTATTTTGAAATAAGCTATTCTGGAATAATTATTCCAAAATAGCTTCTTCCAAATAGCACATCTACCCTGCAGGGAAGCCTCAAAATTAGTCCAAGGCAGGCTTTCCTGATGTAGACTATCCCAATGTAGAACCCCAGGAGGCACTGGGAAAGAATAACTTAGAATGGCCTTGGTGAGGGGCTATTTTGAAACAGCAGCCGTGGAACATCTACACACGCCTTATTTCGAAATAGCTATTTTGAAATAGGTATTATTCTTCGTAGAATGAGTTTACAGATTTCGGAATAAGTCGTCCATTATTTTGAAATTATTATTCTCCCTGTTATTTTGAAATAACGTTCGTTATCTCGAGATAATGGTGCAGGGTCGATGTACCCCTAATGTCCAGTAAGTTCATGGAATGTATCGGGGACAAACTTTTTGTTTCAGAAGCTGGAGGAAGTAACTAGGGCTACTCCCATTTTAGACTTGAGTCAGACTAACAGGGAAAGATCTGAAGGCTTAGAGCAGGGGTGGCCAACCCATTAAAGGTAAAGAGCCCCCAAAAAAGCCCCAGCCACATTTGATCAAGGAAAAAAAAGAAAAAAAAATGATGCTGCCCCTTTAAACACATCTCCAGATGGCTTTTTGGCCACATCAGGCTCCCATCAGCTGGTGCCATCTTGCCAGCGCCATTTTGCCAGGGCCATTATTGCGGGCGCAGGGTCGGCTTTGCAAGCCGCACTTGAAGGGGGGAAGAGCTGCATGCGGCTCATGAGCCTCAGGTTGGCAAGCCCTGTCTTAGAGAATTTGGGTGAACATGATCATGAAATAGAGTGAGGAGTCCTGTGGCACCTTATAGACTAACCAAAGTGTTGGAGCATAAGCTTTCATGGGCAAAGGCCCACTTCGTCAGATGCATGTCATGCATCTGACAAAGTGGGTCTTTGCCCACGAAAGCTTATGTTCCAACACTTTGGTTAGTCTATAAGGTGCCACAGGACTCCTCGCCGCTTCTGCAGATTCAGACTAACACGGCTACCCCTCTGATACATGATCACGAAATGTTAGATTTCATGATTCCAGGGAAAGGAAGGAGTGAGAGCAGCAGAATGGACTTCAAAAAGAAGACTTTTACAAACTCAGAGAACTGGTAGATAAGGCCCTAGGGGGAGAAGATGTGCAGGAGACCTGGCAATTTCTCTCTGAGACAATATTAAAGGCACAGTGTTGCATTATCCTGTTGTGAAAGAAAGGTAGGAAGAATAGTAAGAGGCCAACGTGGTTCCATCAGGAGTTCTTTAATGGCCTGAAAAATCAAAATGGACGCCTACAAAAAATGGAACTATGAACAAATTTCTAGGAAGGAGTACAAAAGAACAGTACATGCCTGCAAGGACAAAATCAGACAGGCTAAGACACAAAATTAGGCTTTGTCTACACTAGTACTTTTGTCAGTAAAACATCTGTGCTCAGGGGTGGGGGAAAAGACACACCCTAGACCAGGAGTGGGCAATAATGTTTGCAGGGGTGGCCACTTAATTAATTTTGGTATATGGTCATGGGCCGGCTCCCCCCTAGAAGGGGTGGGGACTGGGGTGGAAGAGCAAGGGACTAGCCTCCTCCCAGAGTTGTCTGGGGCTGGAGGCTTTGAATTAAAAGCCCAGCAAAGGGCTCCCGGTTCCACCGCTGCCATGTTGCCTGGCAGGCACCTGGGATGCTGCCACTACTTAAAGGGTTCGTGGCTCCAGTTCCCACTAGAGTAGTGCTGCAGCCAGGAGCTGGGAGCCATTTAAATAGGATCCTGCTATCTGAGCCACAGCCTGGAAATTCGGTAGCACAGGCAGCAGGATATAAATCGAAAGCAGCCAAATGCAGTCCATGGGCCATGTCAAAGTGTTACGCAGGCCGGATCCGGCCCCTGGGACACATCTTGCCAAGCCCTGCCCTAGACCTACATAAGTTTCACCAGCAAAAGGGCTGGTATTGTCTCTCCTGCCAACATAGCTAACACCGCTCCTTAAGGGTGGTTTAATTATGCCTGCAGGAACGTTTTCTCCTGCCAGGAGAGAGCAGCTACATGGGAGACCTTGCAGCAGTACAGCTGTGACCCTGTAATTTCTTTAGTGTAGCCATAGCCTTAGTGACACCTAGCAAGGGACATAAAAGGTAATATGAAGAGGCTTGATGAATACGTTAGAGCAAGAGAAGGGTGAAAGAAAGTGTAGGCCCTCTACTTAGTAGCCAAGGAAAGCTAATAATGGAGAATAATGAAGGCTAAAGTGATTAATGCCTATCTTGCTTCAGTGTTTACTAAAAGATAAACTGTCACCAGATACTTAACATCTATCGATATATTTTAGAAATGTGCATCTGTCTGTCTGGCTGGCTGTGACTCTGTTTGTTCAAGAGCTCGTCCTAAACGGTAAGAGCTAGGACAATCAAATTCGACAGGCATTCGGTCCTCTGATCCTAACTTAAAGCAAGGTCAGGGTTTGGCTGTGCCAAGGAAATGGGACGTGCTGGGAATGGGACTGTTTTCCATAACATGGAAAGGGAGGGGCACAGAGAGGAGGGATGCGATACTGAGAGTGGCCACGGGGGGCGGCCATGCCCCCAAGAAAGGCCAGCAGGACTGGAGCTCTGCTGTCTTGCCTGCCACCAGACCATGTAAATAGCCTCCCTGCCCCCAAACGCTTCCCCCCCAGGCCCTTGGCTGCAGCGCCAGATGAGGGGGAAGGACCCTTGTGGCCTAGGGAGCTCGAGGGAAAGGAAAAAGCCCATGCTGGCTGGGGGGGTGGCTGAAGAGAGACAGAAGGCCCCTGGCGACCAGGGAGACTCAGGGCAGACAAAAGGCCCCTTCCAGCAGGGGGACAGAGGGAGGCTGCGGGGAGGCAGAAGACCCCTGGTGACCAGAGGGATTGGGAGGAGACAGAAGAACCCTGGCAGCCAGAGGAGCTGGGGGGGAAAGGCCCCACCAGCCAGGGGAGAGGAAGCCCCACTGGATACGATCCCCCACCCTACGCCCCTTACCCCCCAACCCTCACTCTTGTAAACTCTCCACCCCCACACTCCCGGCCTCCTGCCTTGAAGGACCCGGGCAATGCTGGGTATGTTTTCTAGTAATTACTATTAACAATTGGGGGGAAGAACAAGTTAAAATATTTAGATAAGTTAGACATAGTCAAATTGGCAGAGCCTGATGAAATTCATCCTGGGGTACGTAAGGTCCTCGCTGAAGCAATCTTGAAACCATTAGCAATTCTCTCTCAGAACTCCTGGAGCATGGGGGAGGTCCCACAGGACCGGAAAAGGGCAAACATAGTGCCCATAGTTTAGAGGGGGTACAAAGAGGACCAAAGGACAGTCAGACTAATTTCAATACCTGGAAAGAAACTAGTTCTAATTATTAAATAATCAGTTTGCAAGTACCTAGAGAATAATAGAGTTATAAGGAAGAGTCTGTATGGATTTTCTGTGGCACGATTCCTGACCTAATGCATGGGGGAAAGCTACACACATGCCTGTGCTGTGTTTTTAAAGTAAGGCTTTTGACTATCCCACATGACAGTCTCATAGGCAATCTAGGGAATCATGGTCTAAATGAAATTGCTATGTGGTGAGTGTACAGCTCATTGGAAAACTGTAGTCAAAAAGTCATCATCTGTATATTCACTGCCAAGCTCAGGGGACATATCTAGTTGGATCCCACAGTGGTCTATCTTGTGTCCGGTCCTGGTCAATATTTTCATTAAGGACTTGGATAATGGAGTGTAGAATGTGCTTAGAAAATCTGCAGATAGCACCGAGCTGGCTGGACTTGCTAGCCCTTGGGAGACAGTATTAGAACTGAAAACAGCCTTGACAAACTGGAGAAGTGTGTCTGAATGCATGAGATGAAATTCAATAAAGACAAATGCAAAGTACTATGCTTAGGAAGAAAACAATCGAATGCACAGATACAAGATAAGGAATATCTGGTGAGGTGGCTGAAAAGGATCTAGGGGTTATAGTGGATCACACGTTGAATATGAGCCAACTGTAGGATGCTGGTTGTAAAAATTGTATGTTTAGTCTTGACAGAAAGAGGGACCATTCTACCTGTCAGGGTGGTTTAGTGTAACCACAACCGGGCAGATTTGAATCTGGGATCTCTGAAGCAGAGTATAGGAGCCTCTACCCTCTGAGCTAAAAGCCAGCTGGCTCCCAGCCCATGCTGTAGAGGTCTCTTGGGCCGTGTCCAGACTCAGGGGTTTTTTCGGGAAAAGTAGCCTTTTCCCGAAAAAACTTCCCCTGCATCCAGACTCAAGCCGCGTTCTTTCGAAATTATTTCGAAAGAACGCGGCTTTTCTTTCGATGGCGGTAAACCTCGTTTCACGAGGAAGAACGCCTTCTTTCGAAAGTTCCTCTTTCGAAAGAAGGCGTTCCTCAATGTAAAGAGGCCGTCTTCGAAAGAGAGCATCCAGACTCGCTGGGTGCTCTCTTTCGAAAAAGCGGATTTTTCTTTCGAAAGATCCGCCTGCAGTCTAGACGCGATCTTTCGAAAGAGGCTCTTTCGAAAGATGCTTTCGAAAGAGCCTCTTTCGAAAGAAGCCTGCAGTCTAGACATAGCCTTGGTCTTAACTGTTGCTGTGGTCTAGGTACCGCTTGCATTGCTCAGTAACCACACTAGGCTATGTCTACGCTCGTGACTTCTTGCTCCAGAAATATGCAAATGAGGCTAAGCGTGGAATATCGCCGCGCCTCATTTGCATACCTAATGAGCTACCATTTTTGCAGAAGAGGCTCTTGCGCCAGAAGGACTGTCTACACTGCCCCTTCTTGTGCAACAAAAACCCTCTTGCTCAATGCCGTTCTTCCTGAAAAGTAATCGGCATAATGGCATTGCGCGAGGGTTTTTGTTGCGCAAGAAGGGGCAGTGTAGACAGCTCCTTCTGGCGCAAGAGCCTCTTCTGCAAAAATGGTGGCTTATTAGGTATGCAAATGAGGCTCCGCAATATTCCACGCTTAGCCTCATTTGCATATTTCTGACGCAAGAAGCCACGAGTGTAGACATAGCCTAGGTGTGTGGGTTACATTAGCACTGGAATAAATTGCCTAGGGAGGTTGTGGAATCTCCATCCCTGGAGATATTTAAGAGCAGGTTGAAGAAATACCTGTCAGGAATGTTCTATGGTGCTTTGTCCTGCCAGAAGGGCAGGGGACTGGACTTGATGACCTCTTGCAGTCCCTTCCAGTTCTAAGCTTTGTCTTCACTGTGAGTTCTTTCGGCAGAAAATATGCTAATGAGGGACTCATTAGCATAAGTCACAATCTGATTAGCATATTTTCTGCCATCTCTTTTTGCACAAGGGGATTTTGCACAAAAAGCAGTGTGGATGGAGTTTTTTTGTACAAAAGCCCCGTTTTGCGCAAGATCCTTCTGCCTGTCCCAGACAGGGGTTTTTGCACAAAAAAAGAGTCCACGCTGCGTCTTTTTGCAAAAACCCCTTGCGCAAAAAGAAACCGCAGAAAATATGCTAATGAGATTGTGACTTATGCTAATGAGTCCCTCATTAGCATATTTTCTGCCAGAAGAACTCTTAGTGAAGATGTAGCCCTAGTGTTCTATGATTCTGTGATTCGATGACCTGCTAACAGTTGTCTAATATGTGAAGGGCTGCTAGAAGAGGACAGTGATCAGTTGTTCTCCATGTCCACTGAAGACGAGAAAAGACATAAAGGGCTTAATCTTCAGCAAAGGAGATATGGGTCAGATATTAAGGAAAAAATTCGAACTGCAAGTCTAGCTAAGCACTAACATAGCTCTCCTTGTCTCTGGAGGGTTCTAAGAACAGTTCAGGGGTGGAGACTTTTGGGCTGGTGGCTGGATCTTGCCCCTGGCTTGCCTGGATCTGGCCTCCAAGGCTCGGAGGTCCCCCCAGAATTGGGGAGCCAGCACTGGTGCAGCCCTGCAGCCCTCCCAATCACTCCCAAGTGCCAGGGCCCTACCTCCCACCCAGACTCCCTATCCCCAGCCCGCTCCTGCACCCTACCTCCCGCCCACACCTCCTACTCCTAGCCCACTCCTGCACCATACCACCCACCCAGACCCTCCAACCCCCAACACACTCCTGCACCCTCCTACCCGCCCAGACCCCACACCTTAAGCCCAATTCCCTGCTGCCCCCCCCCACACTGAACCCCTCATTTTTGGTTCCCCCCCTGAGCCTGGGGGGGGCACAAAATCTACAAGCCTGAGCCCCCCATGCTCTGGGGCGCAAGGGGAATGTTTCTGCTTCTCGGTCGGGGGCCACATCACTGAGGTGGTTTTGGTTTTGGTTTTTGCTTCTCACTTTTGTGCAGCCCCTGACTGATTTTTCTGTGGGTCAGCAGCCCCTGATCCAAAAAAGGTTCCTCACCCCTGAACCTTGTGATTTCGGAGAGCAGAACGATTCTCCCCTGCTGAAGAGTGGGGAGCTCAGTTTCATGATGGAGAACCAGAATAAGCAGCTTTCCTCTGCATCCGTCACTCTCCTTAAGAGACTCAGCCATGCCAGGTGTCCACAGGCACCCCCATTATTTATTCTTGAGCTCAGGCATAGATGCCAACTTCCCCTCTGGCTGGAGGGGGGGGGTGCTCGAACCTCACTGTGCCCCAGATCCTGCTCTCACTCCACCCCTCCCACAAGCCCTGCACCCACTCCTCCCCACCCCCACCCCACCTCTTCCCGCCCTCCCTTCATTCCCAAGGCCCCACCCCTGCACTGCCCTGCCCCATTCTACCCCTCCCCAATCCATGCCCTGCCTCTTCCTGTCCCAGCTCTGCCCCCACCCCTTCTCCAAAGCCCCTGCTCCACCCCCACCCCACCTCTTGGCCCAAGTGCATCATATCCCCACTCCTGGAGTTCCCTGAATGCCACCAATCAGCTGTTCATGGGCGCTCTGAAAGTGCTGAGAGGAAGTGGGGACGAGCAAGTGTATGGAGCCATGGGTGTTCCAGCCCCGGAATACTTCCCGTGCCTACGAACTCAGGGAATGAGAGAGCACAGAAAGGGTTAGATGATGAACAATTGGATTCAGTGACATAAACACAGAGCTCCAGCTCGTTTTGTTCCAGATGTGCCGAAGAGCTGCAGTGGAACAAAGAAACAGCTGTTTAAGGTAGCACTAAATAGTCTGTTGAATCCACTTCTCCTCTTTGCCCATTTCTGGAAAGCAGGGCCGGCCCAAGGGCTTTTGGTACCCTAGACAAACTATGATTTTGCTCCGCCTGCCCCCCCGACACACACACATTGGCTGTGTCTAGTCTGGCCGCTTGAATTTCCGCAAGAACACTGACTTCCTACTGTCTGAAATCAGTGCTTCTTGCGGAAATACTATGCTGCTCCCATTCGGGCAAAAGTCCTTTTGCGCAAAGCTTTTGCGCAAAAGGGCCAGTGTAGACAGCTCAGATGTGTTTTGCGCAAAAAATCCCCGATCGCGAAAATGGCGATCGGGGCTTTTTTGTGCAAAAGCACGTCCAGATTGGCACAGATGCTTTCCGTGCCAATCTAGACGCTCTTTTCCACAAATGCTTTTAACGGAAAACTAAAACTAAAAATAAATATTTGATTTTGTTTCTACTTTTCATTAATCCTAACACAATTATACAGTTTAGAGTAAACCCCCGAGTAGCTGACACTTTAAAGTTTTAACCGCGTTGAGTTGTCCACAGTGTTTCTGGTCAGCACGACACACAATTGCTTTTCACGTTGCAACTGTCTTCCTTCCAAAGGAACTGAGTTTGGGGAAGCTATATGAAAATCTTTGTTCCCTGACACTGAAGTCTGTTTTTGAATTGTAACCCTTTTGCACTGAGGCATCAATTTGTACTATCATTTAGAACTTCACTTTTCATGCTTTTGCTTCTCAAGTTGGGTAATTAAGTTGTCTGAGACAAAGTTTGGAAGCTATTTTGTGTTCTGTCAAGATGATGGCCAGTCAAAGGAGTATCTCAGCATGGCTGAATGATGGTATGTCTTCATCAGTTTTAATTTTGAAAAGCTACACTCCCCACTAGCAACAGAACCTGGAAGAATCAAGACCATTTGAAGAGCAATAAAGATGTTGGGAAAGCTGTCTGTGAGTCTGTGTTCAGAAATAAACTTCAGCACATCTTGAGGTGTGAGACCTCTTGGAAGTTGTCTCGAAATAGCTTTCAATTCACCGCACAAATCTACTTCATCAATATCTGTTGACTGTCCATGTTGTAATGCCAACTCTAGCTTCAACCAATGTTCTAATATCTATTTTGAAGTCTTATTTTGAAGACTGGGCACACCATTGAGGAAACCAAATATTGAATCAAACTTCTTTGTCTGCTCAGATCATTCTTTAACTGACTGCACTGCAGTATCTAGGGCTGAAAAATAGACGTGTACTTTGAATTTTTGATGTGGAACCGAACTGATCTGTCTTTTCCTCATATGTGAACTGTTGCTTCTTTCTCTGAATACTTGCTGGTTCTGGTTCAAATTCTATCGATAGTTCAAATTTCTCAGTGAGTGCATGAGCATCTACCAGTATCTTTTCAAACGCTTCATCACTGCATTCCTCCAAAAACTTCTTGCTTTATTGCAGCTGTTGTATAGCAGAATGTATGTCGAAGACCTTTGTCTAGAATTTCTTACTGGTAATGTTGGGGGAGGGAGGCTCCAGGGTTTTGGGGGGTGTAGTGGGGTGGAATGGCCACCCACTGAGCCAGAGGCGGAGGAACCCCTCTGGGAGCCATTTTGGGCCCAGCCTAGCCCCGCCTCCTCACCTGACCGGAAGTCAAAGGGCGGGGCTAGGACTATAAGAAGGCTGCCTGGGAGCTCAGTCAGAGGCCAGCCTCCGAGGGAGCCAGAGGCCTGGCTGGAGCTCCTGCCTGGGGAGGCTAAAACCCGGGGTAGGCCGCCCTCAGCCACCTTCCCAGAGGCCGGCCAGAGACTCCCTGCCCGGGCTACTAAGGCCTGGCCTGGCCCGCCAGCTGAACCACTCGCGGACCCAGAGGACGGGACCGCACCGCTGGACCAGCTGGACCCCCGGTGGGTACGGGAACGCCGGGCTGGACAAGCCCTGCGGGACACTACAGAGCTCCGATCTCGTAACCCCTGGATTGGGCCGCCGGCCCCTGCGGAGACGACGTGGGCCTCAACTCCCCGGCAGGCCGCTGAGGCTACAGGTACTGGGGAAGGGGGGGGAGACGAGGAGAGGCCCAGGGGGTAGCATGGGCTGAGGATAGCCCTAGGCCAGCAAGTTGCGGGCTGGAGCCCCTGCTGAGCCCGTAGCAGCGGAACGGCTGCATCCAGGGCCCCTGGGCCGGGGCGCAGTGGAGTGGGTGGGCCTGCGCCCCCTGCCACCCACTAACCGGGTGGCAGTCTCCCACCCCCCTTGCCACTGCGACAGCTGCACTGCCGGCCCCGCTCTTGAACTAGGAGCTCCTACAGACCTGTGGGTTTGTTTGGGGCCCGCCTTGCGTTGGGACCTGGCCAGCAGTTGCTGCCCTGCCCTGCCCTGCTCGAGGGCCTGGGCATCCGTATATGGGATCGGACCTTTTAAAGGGCCAGGACTCAGACTACTCTAAGGCACGGTGGGGCCATAGGACGGACTAGCCATCCAGTGTACCAGGGCGGACGATCCGCCTCCTAAAGGCCAGCCGGCCTACAACGAACCCTCCCCCGGAAGGGGGGGAAAGCTCAGGCTATTGTGGACATTGCCGGAGGGCAGTGTCCCGAAGAGACCGCGCCACCTGCCGGCAGAGATAATTCCCCGAGCAGACGGCAGGGGCGCTGTGGTGGAGCGGGAACCCCGCTACAGGGGGGTTTTGTCCTCCATTTTGATTTCCTCTTTAAGATGGCGGCCTGCCTCCTGGTCACCATCTCCTGTCAGAAAAGAGCGGGAAAAAGAGAAAAGGCAGGGAAAATGGGTCACATGACCCTAATCTGCCCGGTAACCAGAGGGCTCATAAGGGGTGTTCACCCGCCCCTCAGGGCTCTCCGTGTGCATGTCATCAGCACAAATCAGCGCTGCTAGGGTGACAGCTAGCAGGCTGTTTGGCGTTATAGGCTGTCTAGGCAGAAGTCAGCCTGGTTGTGGTGCAGCAATCCAGTTGCACAGACTGATGACTGCTAGTGTAACCCGCACACCTAGTGTGGGTCACTGTCCCATGCAGTGGCACCTAGACCACAGCAACAACTAGGCTCAAGAGACCTCTATAGCACATGCTGGGAGCCAGCTGCATTTAGCTCAGAGGATACAGACTCCTGTATTATGTTTCAGAAGCCCTCGATTCAAATCCAACTGATGGTGGTTACACTAGTACCAGGGTTATTTGTTTTAGTTAGGAGTCTGCAGCAGGGCCAGACATCCACACAGGCATACACACCATCTCGTCTTCTGGTCTGCACGCCACAGGCAGGACGGCGTATCAAGTATAGAAGGAAGACCAGAAGCAAGACTGTCCACCTACCTGGGTCTCTGCAACTCCCTCCCGTCTCTGCTTGTTCCCTGCCTGGAGACATTCACCTACCTCTTTTCTATGGACATCGAGATAGTGGTAGGACTGTTTAAAACCATTCCTGTTTTGGGTTCTGGCCTCATGCCAGCCTTAATTTGTGACAACTGGATCTTATGTCTGCTTTCTAAGTTTAGTTTTGTTAATTAAAACGGTTGTTGTTTCAGCCATCTCTTTTTGACTTGATTAATACTCGATGATACAGATACGGTGCAGGTGTAGAACCTATGTCCCTATAAGCAGGCTGCAGTCCTAGTCTAATGGTAAAGTTCATCTCAAACAAGATATTGTACCACAGAATGAACAAAACTACAAATTTGAACTTTTAAAGGCCATTTGCAAGAGCTTCTGTACTTGCACCAATGATCCTGCTAGGGTTGTATCATCAGATTGACCAACACTGGGCTGTTTATTTATAAAGACATAAATAATGTAAGTCTACCCAAGGAACTACTGATTGAGATGAGCAAGATTGAAACTGGTGTCCTGTCTTAGGCGAAGGACCAGAGACTTTTCCATTACACCAATATAAATTGAAAGTAACTCCACTGACTTTCACAGACCTAGTCCTGCTTTTTTCCTGTGTAACTAAGCTCAGAATCTGGCCTATCACCCCGAAAGAGCAGAAAGCAGATATCTGCTATTCTTCAGCCTAGCATCTGTTAAAGCAAGGCTGAAAAAAATCATATTAATGCCAAGCGTGTTTTGTTAGTCATAACACAGTAAGGCTTAGTTGTTCTTTCCCTAGTCCTCTTTCTGACTATGTACTAGGGCATAATTCCGACTCTTTTTTTTAAATCAGTAAATTGTTCAATTAATTTGTCATTAACTAATTATGATATTTGTCATTAACTAATTATGTATTAATGAACTAGATAGAACTGATGAACCATTGACTAATGGAAAGGATAGTCTCAGCAGGAGAGCTGTGTTTGTCTGTAACTTTAAAAACAACGGATAGTCCTGTGTCACCTTAGAGAATACAGGCGACCCCCCCACGCTTACGACCTAATTAGTTCCTGGAGAACCATCATAAGTCGAGCTGTTGTAAGTCGAACCCTCATTTCCCATAGGCGCAATGTTATAAATAGCATTCTGTTCCTGGAAATCCATTTCATACCCTAAAAATACCAAAATTGACTACGGAAATGGAGGAAAACTAAACCAAATAGTTCAAATAATGCACAAAAATAGCTAAAAAGTGAAGACCGATGTGGCAGAGACATGCGCGGTTCAAGCAGTAGCTGCAGAGGGGCAAGTCTGACTGACTTTGTATGTTTCCTGTTTTGGGATGATGTGTGGAGTCTGCATTGTACAGTATCAGAGGGGTAGCCGTGTTAGTCTGAATCTGCAAAAGCGACGAGGAGTCCTGTGGCACCTTATAGACTAACTGAAGTGTAGGAGCATAAGCTTTCGTGGGCAAAGACCCACTTCGTCAGATGCATGCATCTGACGAAGTGGGTCTTTGCCCACGAAAGCTTATGCTCCTACACTTCTGCATTGTACACTGTCATAAATGCGAGCTGCAGACATAATTTGGGGGGGTTTAGGAGCTATTTCGCATGAAAAATGGTTGTAAATGTGGGGGCTCATAAGTGGAGGGTCTCCTGTAACAGAAAATAGAGAGAGTCATGAGCTTTTGTGGGCAAACACTACTTCCTCCGATGAGCTTGAGTGGAGAAAAAAAGGGGGGACCCTCACAATTTATAACAGAAGAAGAAGAGAGAGGGGGGAAACGTACCTGTCTATGGTAGTGGGCGAGTAGTGGCTAAAAAAGTGGACTGAGATCAAAGAGATTAGGTTCTATTCTTGGTGGATTCCTGAGGTCATCTCAGATAAGTAACTCAACATCTGTGCCTCGGTTTTACATATGCAAAATGGGGATGATTCTCCTTTTTTTTTTTACTGTTGCATTTGACTTAATTAATGTCTGTGAAGAAGCACTTTGAAGTTCATGGATGGAAGGCGCTATAGATGTTTCTGAGCAGCTGCCATTCCCACAATCTCCCAAAACATAGTCTTCCGACTTCGTGAGTCCAAACTTTTCTTTGATTTTATTAACACAGAAATGAATAATAACAACATAAAATTCAGCTCCAGTCTTTGTCTCAGGTTTGTCTGCCTCTACAGCTGCTACAACTTTTCTCAGCCTTCCCTCTAAGGCCGGTTTCTCTACAGACTCACATCCATCTCTTGTTTAACTGCATGAGTCAGTAGATCCCACTTAACCTTTTTCTAGCAGGCTGAAAGAGAGAGAATTATGAATCAGGTGCTCTAATTTCACTTCTGGTCTTTGCCACAAATTTCTTGTGTGATCTTGAGTAAATTGCTTAATTGCTCTGTGCCTCAGTTTCCCACTTGTCAAATTGATCTGATTATAGCATTTCTTTTCACCCATCTGCTTTCTTTGTCTTTCTCTATTTAAAGTATTACCAAGAGTTCAAAAATTATGCATCAGATCACAGAAGATCATGAGATTTTAAAAATAATCAAGTATAGATTCTCTTTATTTGTCTACTGGTTTTGAGCTTTTAAGGTTCACACTCTCCAGCTCCAGCCAAGAGAACTAATCAATTTACCTCAGAAATTGAGATTTTAAGAGGGGGAAAGACTATCATGAGACTCATCGTAACTTTAAGAGAATTGGCAACATTTTATTTGGATTGTAAACTCTTCAGAATGCGGACTGTCTATTAATATGTACAGCACAAAAAAGGTATTTTAGGTGAACTTCTAGGATTTACCATAATACAACTAACATTATTAACAACCAACACCTGCTAGCAGTGAGATATTTCAGACCAGTCTGTTATGCATTTATTTATTTACTTTCTTGTTTACTTACTTATGTATTCTATTAGCCCATCTTAAAGATCGGTTCTTCCTCTATATGACTTATCTGAAGCATTGTAATTTTAATTTGTAAATGACAACACTGCAATATATCACTTACGCTGAGTTACATGGGGTTGAACCAAATGTCAGTGTAGAGAAATGAACCATTTTTGTTATTTGTTACTGTGTGGTAAGTTTATGTTGATTACTCTAAGCATCACTTTTGAAAGTTAACTAGCATTGAAGTGTTGATAATTCCCCACTTTTGCAATCATATTTGCATAGTGTACAACAGAGTTTAGGAGAAAAAATTATCTTAAGTGCTGTTTTTCATCATCCCTGTCAGTCTTATGCTGCTTGCTTCATCTTGGTATATGGGGCATTCTGTGACAAATGGTTATGACATTTTTCATCTAAGCGTCGCATTATTATATAATAATCTTGTGCTTTCTCATGAGTGCACCTTTTATGTGTAGTGGGGGAGAGGGGTGGAGATCTGTCTTACTTACACGTATAAATCCTTTTCCTCTCCCACCTTCACAAAACAGTAGTGCCAGAAATTCTGCCTGTTTTCCTGTGGGCAAGGCCCTCTCCACATTGAAGTCAAGGACAAAATTCCCAGTATATCGAGTCTGAGATATATAAAAAGTGTGAGCCTTGTCTGTTCAGGATTTTACTGAACCGAACATGTACAATGATTATTACAGGCCTAATTCTCCCTTATTTACCTCTTCTGTAAAGTCCTCCTTGATTTACACAGAGGGTGACCAGATAGCAAGTCTGAAAAATCAGGATCCGGTTTTTTTCAGGGAGGAGGAGCTGTGCAGTTGCATATATAAGACAGCTCCTAATACAGGAACAGTCCCAATCATATCAAGATGTCTGGTCACCCTATTTGCACCTGTATGTGTGAGAGGAGAACCCTGGTTTACTGTTTTATTGCAGTAATATTTGTGAAAGATAACTGAAGCATTTCTCAAGCATTAACAGCCAAGAAATGAAATCCCCAGCATGCAGAAATGCAGCATGAATAAGACATCTCTGTAGCTATTTTCCCCTCCGTTACATCTCACGTTGGATCTGTAACCAAATGTAGAATCTAAATTTATTCCTATTTATATTAGTCAATACAAGAATAACAATAGTGCTTAGCAGTTATTCAGTGTATTTTACTTCCAGAGCCCTTTTTTTAAAATAAATTATTTCATTCATCTTTAGTGCTATTACTAATTAAGATTTTGCTTTAATATGTGCATGTGAAACCATATATTTTACAAAAACAATTGCACTCGAGTAACTAGTTTATAGTGGGCATCTACTTGAATTCTGAAGATTTCAAATTTGCTTATAGGAAATAGTACATTTTTGCGAGGTTTGGCTTCTCTGCTGCTACTTATCTTTCTGCTTGCCTCAGACCTATCGCATGCAAGTGCAGTATAGAACATGTTATGCTTTGCATTAATAACGGGCCAATAAAAGCAGACAACATTCTTACTTAACTATGTGTTGAGTTATATAGATCCTAATTCTATTGCATAAGCAATGAAAGAAAAGCAGATATTTTGTCCTTACTAAAAAACAAATTCTGTGATACAAATGCAAACCGACATATGGTAAAAATTGCCTGCAGCTCCACTGATTTACAGCACTGTCTTCACTCCCAGATAATTCATTAAAAGATCAATTTCATACTCTCTGTGTGTATATATATTTAAAAATATATTTGAGTAATAATGAGTCCATGAAGGTATTACATAGCTTTTCATACAAATCAGAAGGGAGGAAAACCCTAAGATATATGACCACCAGAAGAAAAAGCAAAGATATCATTAGAATTCATCCTTCAATATAGGTCAGGATTGTAGGCTTTTAAATCTACTACCTGAACCATCTGCTGTGCAGTGCTAGTTGAATCTGCTTATGTGAAACACAACTATGCACATTTATATTGTGGTACACGGCACAAAAGGGAATAGAAAAGTGTCTGATTCTGAGCTCTCTCACTGACCCGTGGAACAATGGGAATAACTCTAATGTATATTCCTGGAGACAGCAGTGTAAAACCTAAGGATATCAAGGCCATTTGCATTGTAGCTAGAGCTGCTTTCAAAACATAGAGCACATTTTTTAAAAGGATTTTTTAAATTTTGAACTTTACCACCATTTCATAAAATAATGATTGGTTTAAAAACTACCAGGAGGAAAAAAAGACCCTCTGATGAAAAATGAATGTGGGCAAAATGAGACAACTTCAAAATATTAATAGCCAACATATATTTATAAGAGGAAGCCCTGAAATCTCACCCTTACGTCCCATGCTCTCTTCTCCAAAATATGAGTTACTAGGACCAAAACGTTCAGTAACTTCGTAGTCAGAGAACATATTTTCCCCTTTTCTCTCTTTTTCTAGTATATTGCTTGCTAAATGTGATGCACTGTTCACTTTGATCCACATCTTTGAGATCGGTATATGATTTCTTCCCCTCTAGGCATGTGCACAAATAAATCACTGCATACAAGAGACAAAAATTGTCCTCTATGGCCTCTCTCTAGCATGTGAAATATTATTTAAAATGGTGAGGGGGGAGGGAATAAGTAAACGGAATAGGGAAGTGCTCCACCGTCTCCCATCCGAAGTAAAATCTAGTAGTGAGAACAGATATAAACAAAACCAAGGATGTTTCAAACCATATTAAGATGAAATGGCTGCAGCTCTGTTTGAAAATGTTATAAGGGAAGAGACTCAGTCTCTTCATCCTGACCCTACTCCTACTGAACTCCTAGGGCAGAACTTCAAGGGGACATCTTTGGCTCATTGTCTGAGGCAATCTCAGAAGACGTTGTGCATTGCTGAAGAGGAAGCACTTCTGTTGCTGTAAAACCCATGTGAATTTTTCAAATTAAATATAAACAAAGCTGGACAGTGAGAATTAAATAAACTCTAATTCTAGACTAAGAGTGACCACAGGAGGGGTTCCACAGGGACAATGTAGCAATATATTTATCAAGTCTAATTATGCTGATAAATGTGCCCATGATTGCAAGTTTTAAGATTCAAGTCCCAGTCTCCAGACTATGACAGAGTTTTAATTCCTGTAGCTTGGATGAGCGCCGGATAGTTTTGTGTCTCTATAACTTGCTTTCCCCCTCCTTATTATGTGTAAGAGTTTTACTCCCTCCACCTCTTTCTTCTGCTGTGCAATTTACCTGGCTTCTGGACATGAAAAGCTTGGTTCTTTTGTTTTTATTTGGGAGTTTGTTTCTTTGTTTTCCCTTGCCCAGATACATGGTCCCTAGAAACTCAGCAAAATTAAAATGACAGGATACATTTTAGGTCACCGTTGCCAGAAAAGCCTCATGCCACATTGAATCAGCCATCAGAAGGAATTAACCATTTGGTACGTGCTCCGTGGACGCACGTTACCTCAAAATAACATGCTTTCTCAAAATGGATGAACTGTTCCCTATTGGGCCGATTCCTTTCACAGAAAGAATCTCTCATTCTAACTACAAAGTGTGTTGCTACAGAATATGGGTTTTTTAAATTATTTTTAAAAAATTAATCTGGGGTGCCATAAAAGGTCTGGCGTCTTAGTAATCATACTCTGCTAGAGAGGCTATTTTTTTACAGCCCCACCTCCTGGTTTAGATCCCTTCTTCCCAGTTACCCAGTGTATCCTGCCTAGTCTGTTTCTGTCCTGTTTAGACTGTACATTCTTTTGGTGCACAGCTTGTCTGTATTGTGTCTCTTGCACCACACTGAACATAGCCAAGTGTTTAACAAAAAAATAACCATAATTGTTATCAATGGTCTGATTCTGCACTCTTTGTACGCCCCCAAACTTCCAGATATCCGTGGGGATTAAGGAAGAGACCCATAGTGAATTATTATGTGTTTTGGGGGTTCCATCTCTACATATAACCTGGCCCAACCCAGCAGTCCTTACTCAGCCAATATGTGCGGGCCCGTGAGGCCCAGTGTAAATTGTTAGCTGTAACATGATTTATAGTTCACAGGGGAAAAACTCTATTGTCAGCTGAAGTCAGATGGAGAAAAGAAAGAGAATTTACACAGTGCCATTGATTCGGTTCACATTCTCAGTGAATGATTCCTTCAAAGTCATCTGCCCTATCGATATGGACAAAGCTGCTCTGACTGGGTTCTGTGTGTGTGCGTGAGAATCGCTCATTCCAAATAAGGCCCTATCCTGCGACATCCAGAGTACCCTGAATGGCTGTTCATGTCCCCTTGCAGGATTGAGACACTCGTTTAATTAGATGACTGACATTCCAGGGATGCATCAATTGTCCAAAGATCATAGATCTGGCTTTGGGGAGGGAGGAGGGAAGGTGTTAGTGTCATTAAAAGGAGCAATTCTATACCCATCTTAACTCATTTTGAAACCCTTCGCCATCCCACACTCTGTTAATACAGAGGTCATGTCTGAGCCCTCCAGGGACAGCCTGAATTAGGCTTGCAAAAGGGATGCAGCATCTCTTTGAAGAGAATCTACGCAGATGTCATGCCATATGGACCAAGAGAATTCTGGCCAATTGGGTCTTTAGGAGTTTTATTGTGTAATTTCTTAATGTGTTAATATTTGGGGGCCAAGGAGGGGATTGGATCATCTCTTAAGCCCCAAGGATTTGGGTTTTAAAAGGCCATCATGTGTTTTCAAGCACATTTGTCAGGGTAGGCTCTAAACATTTGCAGAAAATATGAGGCGGCGTGTAGGGGGGGTGTTAGCTGGAAAAGTCCCTCGGGGTACATTTTAGTTATTAATTGGGTTGGTTTATAATCAGAGGCATTCCGCCCAGAACTGAAAAATAGAAACAAGTAGAGCCAAGTAAAAGGATAGGGCTAGTAAGGGCTGCTGTCAGACAACCCGAACTCTAGGCTCCAATGTGCCTCAGGCAGGCTGCTTAATTTGGGGGGGAGTCACTTGATCTCTCCATCCTTCACTTTCTCTGCCTGTAAAATGGGAATAATAATACTTTAGTGCAGTGCTTCATTCCTTCATTCCTTCATTAGAATGGCAAAGCCTCATTGCTAGGAGGAGCAAAAAATCGTGATGAGGGGGGCTGTTTGAAATTAAAGCCCCCTTTGCACCCAAGCAAACAGTAACCTCCCACACAGTGCGTATGTTTATTTTAAGGACTATCTCCCAGCCTTATGGAAAAGGGGGAAACTTTCTTTTCCTACCAAGGAACATTCGTGCCATAGACACACTGGGCTTGATTTTAATCCCCTTCACTCCGCCGCCAATCATAGAACACTAGAACTGGAAGGAAACTCGACAGGTCCTCCAGTCTAGTCCCCGGCCCTCCCGGCAGGACCAAGCCCTATAGAGCATTCAACTTCATTTAAATCAACAGAATCATACTGGCACATAACTGTGTGAGGGCAGAATTGCGCCAGTGGACATCAATCGGAGCTAGTAACGCAGGATTCTCACGGCATTGCTATTACTGTTGGCTTCTGTAACTCAACGCCTCGGCTTGCGTAGATGTGCTGTTCAATTTACTTGAATTGTGAACAGCGTAAAAGAGACGTAGGAATACTGGTGCTTGTGTCTTCATCGTCATCTGTCATTATGGTAAGGGTGGGGAAGATAACATCTTTTACTGGACCAACTTCCATTGGTGAGTGAAACAAACTTTGGAGCACACACAGAGCTCTTCTACAGGTCTGAAAAGGACTCCTGCATAGGTTATGATAAATGGCAGACAGACTGTATTTCTAGGCTGGTCACTTTTCATAACCATTACTCAAGTTTCATTACATTTTTTTCCCCCAGCAAACTGCTCTGGATGAAATGCCAGCAACTTAGGTATCATTATATGTATAATGAATGAAAACACAATGCCATTAACAACGAGAGAGAAGGAACCAAGAGCCATCGGTCAGCTGTAGATGTAACTGTGTGCGCGGTCACGATGGGCTGTAACCCATTGGTTACTTGCACCTGTTTTTCTGTGGCTTGTGTGTTCCAGGTGTGCAGTGCTTGCTTGTGTGTTTTCTGCAGCATGACTGCATGCATCTTCCGGACTGTAACTTTAAAACTAAAATCTATTTGTGCTTATATAGCTGAAATGCAAAGCAAGACACATGATTTAAGTAAGGTGAATACCAGAATCCCCCCGGCATACGTGCCTACATCATGGTAGTTGGCACATGCTTTCGACACCCTTTCAATAAGGGTTTCCTATCTTAGTTAGAGCCTCTTTTACCCATTCTGGGGTTCCACTGCTGCGAAACCCAGACAAGGTTATAAGCTATGATAGTGCTCACCAGAAGGCCGGGTGATCCAATGTAGACACGCCTGTGTGTTACTTATCTCCAGTCTACATCCGGAGCTTATTGGGAGCCCAAATGTGCCCTTCTCCTTGAAATTCACCTTGAAGGAGGAGAGAAGGGATGTGCTCCCCCTTCCCTGACAATTGTGGGTGGAAAGAGGCTGCAAAAAAAAAAAAAAGCTAAAAAAGCCACTGCAGCCAAAATGCAGCCCTGTCAGCTGTCAGCTCCATTCTACTGCAGTGATGTCAGCTGCAAAACCCAGCCACCCCCCCCCTCCCATCACAGGCAGCAATCAAACCCTTCTCTACCCCCCCCCCCCCCCAGTCACACGAATGAGAATAATGACAGCAGCCCGGCCATGAAATCAGCTGTGGAGGAGGAAACTGAGCCCCAAGCAAAACAAAACCCTCACCCTACAAATAACCCCAGAGCTGCCCCAAAACGCCGCCACCGCCTCCACCCCCATCCCAGGCAATAAAGTCCCCCAAAATGACCGGTGGCTCTGCAAGGGACGCTGCATTCATTGGCCCCAGCCCAGGGGCTGCTGCGCCTCTCTCGCAGTGGGTGGCGAAGGAGGTGGGACCTCGCATGTGACTTTCTTGCAAGGTGAAGTTGCAGGGGAGTCAGCCAGGGCGGCCTCGGTCCTAGGATGCTGCCGGGAGGAGGGGAGAGGGGCTGGAGGATCCCCCCCCCCTCCCGCTACCGCCACCACCTCCGCGCTGCTCTTCGAGCCTCGACACTCTCCTGGGTTTAAGCCCACCCCGGTGCCTGGACACCCCTCCGGGCAGCAGCGGGCGGATCGGAGCCGCGGCTTCCTCGCAGCTGGGCGCAAGTGAGGGCGCAGGCTGGAGCGCCTGGGAGCCGTGCAGGGGGTAGGGGGCTGCAGGGGGGCTGGGTTCTGCGGGGGGGGGGTATTCGGGTGGCTCTCGGGGCAGGGAGTCCGCGGATCTTTTTTTGGCTGGACCCTTTCAAGGGGGGTGGGGAGGGGAGGGGATGCAGGAGGCTGGATAAATGGGATCCCCCCCCCTCTCCCTTCCCGGCTGGTCTCTGCCTCTCCAGAGCGCCGCTCCTTGCTCAGGCTCCGCTGCGGGCAGGTGCGGGTCCCCCCCTCCCCAGCAGATGCTGCTTCTGTTTTACAGCCGGTCGCCTCCCGCGCCCCGCTCCCCCCAGGCGACTCCTGCTCTCCTGCGGGGGGCGGGGGGGCGGGCTGCACCTTGGAGAGCGACTCCGGGTCCGGGGCTGCTCCGAGCTCCGTTGTTTTCCCCCTTTCTAACCTGTCTCCTGCCTGCAGCGGGGCGACTCTGGAGGTGCCCGGGACTGGATCTGCTGCGGGGGGGGGGGGGGTCTCCCCACCTCCGCCCCCCGCTACCAGGGATTACGCAAGCCCAACGGCCGGGCTCGCCAGCCAAGGACGGGACGGAGGGGACCCCGAGGACGCCCGGGGCTTCGGTTTCTCCCTTGGCGCCTGTGGATCGCACTGCGGGGTTGGCTGCTCGGAGGGTGGGGGGAGGGCGCTGAATTCAATGGGTTGCTGCAAGGGGGGGGGTGGGCATGCCTTTGATTTGCAATCGCTGCCCCCTCCAACCAGCCCTCCCCGCGCGTTCTCCTTCGGGCAGGATCTGGGCCGGTGGGGAAGGGGAGCTGCCGTGATGCTGCGCCCCGGAGAGAGGTAAAGGCTGGTCCGAGGGGTGCGTGTGCTGGGCTGCTCGGTTCCCCCCCCCCTCCCCTCCCATTTCCCTCCCCCCCCCCCTCCCCCCCCGCCCGGGTTGCACGGGGCTGGGGATGGAGTAGGGGGGGGGGTTATAGACAGGAGGTAGCGAGGGGGACACAATCCATCCCCCCCTTCTCCGACTGCTGAGCGATGGGAGAGTCTTTTGCCGTCGGGATGCTGCAGAAACAGCTCGGGGCCGCTCTGTCCGTCCGTCCCTGCTCACGATACTCGCGTGACCTTTGCGATCCGAGCCCCCAGGAAGGTGCCTGGGCTGGAGAGGGATTTGGAGAGGGGTGTCTGCGATGCACCCTGGCCGTCTCCCCCTCCCTTTCCCCCTCCCTCCTTCCCTCCTCCCTCCCTCCCTGCCTCTCTGCTGCATTTTGCATGAGCGATCTAGGTCATTAGCATTTTAGCGTATGCAAGACTTGACAAAGCTGATGAGAAGCCAGATGGGCCCCGCTCCGCTTTTTTTTTTTTTTTTTTTTTTTTTTTACGCACCACTTGGGACCCGAGCGGCAGGACCGGCTGCAGCAGGCACGCGGGGAAGGGCTGCGAGTCTCCTTCGGGCCCCCTTCCTCGCAGCACCGCGGTGGGGAGGCGAAGCAGCGCCCGGCGCCTGGCGGAGGGTAGGTAACGGGACCAGCCCGCAGCCAGCGATCGCTCTTCTCCCCCCCCCCCCCGCCCCCTTTCCCTGCCTCCCTCCCTCGCTCCCTGCCCGGCTGGCTGAGTGGGTGTCTGCAGCCGCAGCAGCCATTGCCGGCTGCCTATTGTCTGGGCGCCGAGGGGCGCAGGGGACGGCAGGGTGACCCCTGGCCATGGAGAAGAGCCAGTGGCTGGACCACGGAGAACAAAGGCGGCCCATTCACGCGCCTGGCGTGTCCCCCCATTGTCTGCGCGGCTCCCTCCGGCGCGGGGGAGGCGGTGGGTGCGAAGGAGAGGGAGGGGGAGGGCTGTTGCTTCTCTCGCTTTGATTCTCCCTGCCCCCTTTTTTCATCCCTTCTTCCCCTGCCTGCCTCCTGCCCGAGCAAAGGCCCCTCTCTCCGTGTTCACAGCGGACCTTGATTTAAATGTCCATACAATTAAGGCACGCGGTGAATGCCAAGAACGGGGCTGAACAGCATCGATCCACGCGCAAGAGGGGAAAAGACAGCGGCGTGGGGCTGTGTGTGTGTGTGTGTGTGTGCGTGTGTGATGTGCAGCATTCGCCCCGCATCTCTCTAATCCGACTGCAATGCCATCTCTCCCGCTTGCGGATACACGATGCCTCTCTCTGCAACCAAATAACGCAGGAGTGTAAGGATGGGCGAGCCATAAGCGTGCGTAAAGGAGACCTAGGCGATGCGGACAGACAGCGCTTCGAGGATGTATTTGCACGGTGCATGCGGGTTTGGTTTTTACATTTGCAAAGGGGTTTCCGTTCCTGCAGACCAAAGGAGCTTTTCTTTAAAAAACCCAGCGTCCTGACCCTGTTTCTAGGGGGAGGAGGTATCTCTCCTTCGCCATCAGCTCTCTCTCCTCTCACATGCGCGCGGTCCTGCTGCAATTCGATTTCTTGGGGGAAGCAGATTCAGCTGTCACAGCGCTCTGGATGGGACATGCATCTAGGTCTCATTAGGAAAGTGGTCCCTCCCCCCCCCCCCAACCCGTTTTAAAGTGTGAAATGGAGCTGGGTCCGTCTGACCTGCTGAGCATTCCCGGGGGTGGGGGAGGAAAAGGGTTTTTTTGACACCCCCTTTTTAATCCTTACCATGTAAATCAAAAATGGTTGGGGGCGGATGGAGGTCTGCGGGGGCAGGCTGCGTGTACATCTCTGCGAAGGCTACCCATGCCCATGTGTTTCCTTTGTATGGTAATGCTGCCCCAGCCGGGCATCTCGCGACAAAAGGTCCAGAAGTGAGTGACCCATCCTCTTTCTCCTTATTCCCCGAGCACAGAGCCAGGGAAGGAGGGGGTGGGGGGTTATCTGAGTGCGGTGGGGGAGGGGGGTTATTTACAGGCTAAGAAGAGGAGCAGGCTGGAGAAGACCCCTGGAGAAGAGAGAGGGAGAATCGTCCGGGCAGGACGCAGGAGCCAGTGCGCAGGGTCAGCCCAATGGGCAGGGGCCTGCGTGCCAAGTGGTGATCAGCTGGTGAGGCCTAGCCCGGCAGGATCAAAGGGGGCTCGAACCGGATGGGGGTTTCCAGCGTGTGTGCCCGTGCGAGTCGCTGCAGAATTCAGGGGCAGCCGTGGAGAGGGGCTCCCGGGTTTGGAGGCTGCTTAAATCACAGCAAAAGGCAGAGCAGGGACTAGATCATGGCACGGGTGGCCAGCCAGCGCCTCCTCTCCAGAAGCGCCTTGGCTTGGCAGGCGCCCTCCGCAATGGGGTTTCATTTGGGTACCTTTTTTTTTTTTTTCCTTCTCTGATTTCTCATTTCAGATGGAGGCCGCTTGACCAGCCCTGTGAACTGGAGTCCTGACTCCTTTCGGCTTCCTCCCGACAGCGCTCAAAGTCAGCGCTTCGGCATGTCACCAAGTGCACCTTTACCTACCCAAGGGTCCCCCCTCCTAATTAGAAGGTAATGAACTCCACCCTGCCAGAGAGATTCACCTAACCCTTTCCAGGAAGGGCCTTAGTAGCGGAGGAGGGGTTGGTTTTCTATTGATTAAAGGCGATTAACAACCGCAACAGCCCCTCTGCCTATCAGGCTCGGTTCTGCGATACACGATCCGTCTTTTTTTCTCTTTTCGATGAGTGGCCAAAATGCCAGGCCAGGCCCTAGGAGGGAAGGAAGAGTTCATCGGCGTGGCAGGCAAGGCACACCTGAAACCCAGTCTGCTTGCTCCAGAATGGAGAAGGCTTAAGCTAGTGTGTAAACTTAAAATGGAGTTAAAATTCTGGGGAGCGCTAGGTCTGCTGGAGTGTCCTATGGAGACCGATGACAGGTGGATCAAAGGGAGAAAGGGGTTTAGCGAGGGACAGCAGTGCAAAGTGTGTGTGTGTGTGTGTGTGTGTGTGTGTGTGTGTGTGTGTGTGTGTAAAGAGAGCTTACTAACACACAACTACATCCCGACACAATCCGTGTGTGTCCACACCATCACAAGACCCAGGTGTTGTCTGCGCTTCTCGCCTTGCCTTGCGCTCCAGAAATGCATCGAAAGGCTCCGCACTTAAAACTTGGCTTCCTTTTGTCAAATAAGTTTTTCCCCCAAAAAATTCCTGCCTTTATTTAATATGTTTAAGTCGAACCGTTCATGGCTTGTGGCGCGTCTCGAGTTTTAATCTTTCCAGCTCCCGAAAGCCGTTTGCGTCTTTGGTTTTTACCTTTCTTGTTTGTTTGTTTTTTAAGTTGGTTTGGTTCATTCCGGCTGTTGTAAACCCTGCGTGTCAATAAAAGCTGGTTAAATTGTTTTCGGTATCGTTGCATTTGTTGCAAAGAGAGACGTTTCGCCCGTGATATTTGGTTGGTTGGTTGGTTGGTTTTGTTTTTTAGCTTAAAGATAGGTCGCGGGTTGGTTTGGGCTCAGATAAGTTGCGAGGAAGGTGGGAGAAGTCGGATTTAAAGATACGAGGGGGAAAAACCAAAATAATTCAAACCTTTCCCCTCTTCCCCCCCTCTCTCCCCCCCTCCCCCCCAGCTGGTTAGGCTTGGAAAGGGACAGGCGCAAAGTTCAACCCCATTTTTAATGGAGCAGGTCGAGAAACTGATGTCAAGGTCATTGGGGCAGGATTCGTATCAAAAACAATGTTTTGGTTCTTTGATAGACCACAACCCTACAAAAATACACCCCCCCCTTTTATCATTAACGAATTTCTGGCCCATTTCCCTGTTGTTCCATGGTCCAAGCTATAGGTAACCTCTAGTGTGGCCAGAAAACAGCGCGTGGGGTTCGTTTACACGGGATTTCGTTTCTCGCTACGGGGATACGTGTGCCCGGGGATTCCGGCGAAGACCAGGCGTGAGCCAGCTGGCGCTTGTGTCCTATGGAGGGGACTTTAGCCGGCGTGTTTACACTGCGGCGGGTTTACAATTTTTAAACCGCTTTGTCGTTCACACACCAGCCTATTTTCCTTTACAAGTAAAGGACATTTTCGTCCTTGGGAACGGTGCTGCTTCCCCTTTCCCGCTGCTCCCCGGTCCTCTGGTTGGGGGCCCGGCTAGCCAAGCAGGCGCCTTGCCGGCTGCGCCAAATCACTGCTAGAAAGGCCTGTCCACAGAGGAGCTGGAGGGTTTCAAACCCGAGAGGAGGGGAACCCCCGGTGCCGGAACGGAGGAGTTAGTCGTGTAAACGGGGCACTTTAATTCGCAGCAACGGCTTGTGAGGAACTTGGCGTGTGGAGACCCCAATTCCCAGGTGTCTTTTTAAAAAAGTGAAAAAGAAGCGAATTCATCAAGACCCCACCCACCCCCTCCCCATCCGGAGAAGATTCGCTGGGCTTGTTCCTGTGGGTGAAATATCGCGCTCCTCCCCAGAGTGGCCCAGCGATCCACGACGCTCGCCTCCCCTCCCCTCCCCTCCCCAGAAGCTCCATTGAAACCAACCCGCCCCCGGACTCCAGAGCCCCCGCAACCAAGCGTTGTAATTAACCCCCCCTCCCAGCTCCCATCCCGAGGCCTGATCCAGAACCCAATGAGTCACTCAGCACCCCCCCTCCCCTCAGCCCCGCGGCTGCCCCCCCCCCCCCCCAGCCGCAGAGCCCCGTTTCTTTGCAGGAAGCAGAACTCGGGGGGGGGGGAATACTCTCGGTCCAAAATACCCTCCCCCCGCAATGAATCATTATCCACCCCGGAATTACGCACCCCCTCTTGTTGCCCCCCCTCCAGGCTTTTCCTCCTGCCTGGACCGCTCCAAAGGGGAAGGGCTCCCAGCTAGAGAGAGACCCGCATCTCTGCAGCTCCACGACCCCCCCCCCCCCGGGCGGATCCCTTCCTGCTCCCAGCCTGGGGCTGCGGTGGGGAGAGGATCGGGGCCCCGAGGCTGATCACAGGCAGAGACGCAGAGCGGCTGGGAGTCGCGGGGGGGCCCTAGAGTAAACCGGGGGGGCTAGAGGGCCCCCAGGCCCTTAGGATGAGCCGATGGTTTTCGGGGGGCGGGGGGGCACTAGGAGATGGGCGGGGCTTTTTTTTTACGCGGGGGGGTCGCTGCAATTTTATCCTAAGCACGTAAGATTTTAACCCCCCCCCCATTTAAACAAGAAACCCCCCTCCCCCCCCCGCTGGATGAGGCCGGAGCATTGAGCCGCTGGTGTGAGCCGAGGCTGCCCCGGACTGACCTCCCGGCGCCTGGATCAAGGTCAGTTTCCTCGCGGGGGGGCGGGCGCGGACAGTGGGGCGGGACCCGCCGCGGGGGGGGGGGGGGGGCGGCGCTTTGGGGCCGGTTTCCTGCCTCGCCGCCCCCTGCGCCCGGCGGCTTCGGGTCCAGCCGGGCTGGGTCAGGCCCCCCCGCCCCGACCCCCACGCGGCTCCCCGGGGAGCCCGGAGGCGCCTGCCCGGGAGCTGCCCGCGGGAAGGGCCGCAGCTTCCTGGGAGCCTCATTGCAAGGGCAGAGCGCTCCCCGCTGCGCCTGCTGCGGGCTTGGTGGTGGGGCATGTGCGTCTAGGTATCCCCCCCACCCCGCCACACACCTCCCCCCCCACCCCCACACACCTCCCCCCACACCCCCCCCCACCCCCACACACACCTCCCCCCCACCCCCACACACCTCCCCCCCACACCCCCCCCCACCCCCCACACCCCCCCCCACACCCCTCCCCCCACACACCTCCCCCCCACCCCCACACACCTCCCCGCACCCCCCACACCCCCACACCCCTCCCCCCCCACACCCCTCCCCCCACACACCTCCCCCCCACCCCCACACACCTCCCCCCCCACACCCCTCCCCCCACACACCCACCCCCCCCACACCCCTCCCCCCACACACCTCCCCCCACCACACACCTCCCCCCCCCCACCCCCCCCACACACCTCCCCCCACACACACACCCCCACACCCTCCCCCCACACACCCCCCCACACCCCCCACCCTCCCCCCACACACCTCCCCCCACCCCCCCCCCCCACACCTCCCCCCCACACCCCCCCACCCACACCCCCACCTCCCCCCCACCACCCCCCCCCCACCCCCCCCCACCCCCCCCACCTCCCCCCCCACCCCCACACACACCTCCCCCCCCCCACACACCTCCCCCCCCACCCCCCCCCACACACACCCACACACCTCCCCCCACACACACACCTCCCCCCACACACACACACTCTCACACACACACACACCTCCCCCCACACACCTCCCCCCACCCTCCCCCCACCCACCCCCCCCCACACACCTCCCCCCACACACACACCTCCCCCCCCACACCCCACACACACCTCCCCCCATACACACACCTCCCCGCACACCACCCCCCACACACCTCCCCCACCACATACACACTTCCAAACACACACACACACACACACACACACACTCCTCCCCCCACACCTCCCCGCACACACACACACACACACCTCCCCCCATACACCTCCCCTCCCACACACACCTCCCCCCCACGCATTTCCCCCAACACATCTCCCAACCCCCCCCACACCCCACACACCTCTCCCCCACAAACACCCCACACACCTCCCCCCACACACACACCTTCCCCCCACATCTTCCCCCCACGCACCTCCCCCCACCCCCCCCACACATCCCCCCCACACACCTCCCACACACACACATCCCCCACCCCGCCACACACACACACACCTTCCCCCCACACACCTTCCCTCCCCACACACACACCTTCCCCCATGCACCTCCCCCCACACCTCTCCACACACAAATCCCCCCACACACATCCCACACCCCCACACACATCCCCCCACACACACATCCCCCACACACACACCTCCCCCCACACACACACACTTCCCCCGACACACACACCTCCCCCACCACACACACACATCCCACACACACACCTCCCCCCCACACACCTCTCCCCCCACACACACATCCCCCCCACACATTCCCCCCACACATACACCTCTCCCCCCACACACACCCCACACACATTCCCCCACACACATACACCTCTCACCCCACACACATCCCCCCCACACACATCCCCCCACACACACCTCCCCCAGCACACACACCTCCCCCCCACACACACATCCCTCCCACACACCTCCCCCCCACACACACCTCCCTCTCCACACACCTCCCCCTCCACACATCCCCCCCACGACACACACACCTCACCCCCCCACACATCCCCCCCACACACATCCCCCCCAAACACCTCCTCCCCCACACACGTCCCTCCCACACATCCCCCCACACATACACCTCTTCCCTACACACATCCCCACACACACCGCCTCCCACACACTTCCCTACACACCCACACCTCCCCCCACACACACACCTCCTAGCCGCCACCACCGCCACACACCCTAGCCACACACACATCACAACCACCACCACACACACACCCCAGCCATACACACACACACACATCCCAACCGCCACTATCACACACCCTAGCCACAACCACCCCCCATACAAACCCTAGCCCCACACACCTCGCACACACACACCCCAGCCACACACACACTCACATCCCAACCACCACCACCACACACACCAGCCCCCCCTCACACACACATCCCAGCCGCCACCACCGCCACACACACACCCCAGCCACACACACATCCCAACCACCACCACCACACACCCTAGCCACAACCATCCCCCCACACATCCTAGCCACACACACACACACACACACACATCCCAACCGCCACCACCACACACCCTAGCCACAACCATCCCCCCACACATCCTAGCCACACACACACACACACATACACACACATACACACCAACCACCACTGCCCCCGCACCTTAGCCCCCCAGCCACAACCACCACCGCACACACGCTAGCCCCCGCACACCTGCCACACACACACACACACCCTAGCCACACACACAGACACACCAACCACCACCACTACCCCACACACCCTAGCCACACACACACACAGCAGCCACAACCACCACCCTCCACACACCCTAGCCACATACACGCAGGCACACCAACCACCACCACCACCCCTACAACCTAGCCGCACACACACAGAGAAGCACTCCAGCCCCCCAGCCACACACACCTCCAACCATGCTACAGACTCCCACTCCAGACACACACAAG
The DNA here is from genome assembly GCF_052426305.1 of Pelodiscus sinensis. Lineage (NCBI taxonomy): Eukaryota > Metazoa > Chordata > Testudines > Trionychidae > Pelodiscus > Pelodiscus sinensis. The sequence goes on from NC_143054.1 coordinate 6,268,097, forward strand.
CACCCCAGTCCCTGCTCACACAACTCAGACCCACACATACACACACCAGCCTCCCCCCCCCACAGGCACCCAAACCCCACCCCCATGTGCACCCCAGCACACGCACGCACCACAGACACAGGAAAACAGGGCGCATTCGAGGCTCCTTTTTGTTCGATTTCAAGGGAAAGCTTTTTTCTATATCCTGAGCAAATTCATGAATTTCTACAAACGTTAACCAATCAATACATTGATTCAGATGTCTTGGATTTATAAAAAAAAGGAGAGTCCGGGTTTTGTTTGAGCATCCTCCTCCCAGCTGTGTTCAGAGCCAGACAAGTCTCAGTTACGCATGATTCATATTTCACTTGTGTTTTGCCTCCCTGACTTCTCCCTTTCCGCAGCAACAGAATCGCAAATCATCTTAAATGCTCTAAATTTAGACCTCCCGAGAGACGGTAAACAGTTGTTTTGATGATCTCATTGCTTTAAATAAAGGGGGCAAATAGAAAACGGGCCGTGCCTTTCACCACGAGGCTATGGCTGCTCACCCAAGAACACAAGCATAGTTGCTTTGCTCCTGTCCCTATCCTTAGCCCTGATGTGAAGCCAGCTGTTATGAAGACAGGAAAGAAATCCTGGATTTTAGCAATATTTCCACCGCCTCCCTCCATGCCCAGAGTCTAAAGAACCGTCTCCAGCTCTCCGGAACTGCAATCACAGATCAGAAAGACAAGGGGGATCCCAGGGCGAAGGTCTTCGGTTTGCATCTGTTTGTTTAAAGCTAGGATGGGCGTTTTTCCCTGCGCTCAGCATGGGACACCAAATATTACTCATATTTCAGTGCATTCAATGGCAATCAGTCAGAACTATGGGGAACACATGTTCATATCAGTTCCCTCCCTTGAAAAGAAATGCTGCACCGTTGGATTGTTTTTATTGACCGTCTTATCTTTAGGGGTCACACATGGAGGGGGTGACACACACCCGTACACCCCTCCCCCGACAGGGAGAGCTATTTCTCCCCCCCCCAACACCTCTTGCAGGGGGCAAGGGATGACCGACTAACCCAACTATCCCCACCTGGTGCTCTCCACCTGCCATGGCTGGCTGGGCTCCTGGAATGGAGTCACCTCTCCCACCATGGTGGAACTGTGTCTCCCCCAGGCAATGTGTAGGGGAGGCACACAGGGCCTCATCCCCCCCAGGGCGGGGGGTGCCCTGCTCGCAGTGCTGGGCGGAGAACCAGCCCCAGGTCGGGGTGCTCAGCTCAGTAACAGTCCGGCCGGCAGGCTCCCTCCTTCCCCCACTGCCTCGGCGCTAAATCCTGTTTGAACCCCGTTCTTACTCCTGGCCTTCACAACGCCGGCTCTCAATGAGTTAGAATCATAGAATAGAATCATAGAATAGATTCTAACTCATTGAGAGCCGGCGTTGTGAAGGCCAGGAGTAAGAACGGGGTTCAAACAGGCTTTAGCGCCATTCGTGAATAGGTCCATCAACAGCAATTTGCTAAAATGCTCAGGGATGTAATGTAACTCCTCGCTCCGGGTGTCCCTACATGGGGATGGATCGTTCACACTTGCCCGGTTCCGTTCCTTTTGCCCGGAACAGCTGGCGCTGGCCACTGTCCGCGACAGGCGGCTGGCCTTGATGGGCCAGTGGCCTGAACCTGTGTGGCTCTTCTTAGGTTCCTAGCCACATGTGTTCAACATGCAGAAAGAGAGAGGCTCTTTCCAGGTGAAAGGTAAATGACAGGAGGAGAAGTCGCTTGTCTAAGCCATATTCAAGTTGCACAGGTTGGCTGTGGTTTGTGTGATGAAGTACTTCCTTTGGTTGGGTTTAAACCTGCTGCCTATAGGAAACCTCCCCCCCCCCACCATGGGTATATACACACTAAGCCTCCATTGCCCGGCATGTTGTGTGATCATTTACGCCAGTGCCAAAGCAGCATAAAATGCTCCGATTTTAATTTAGTAGCATGTCACACTCCATCTGCAACAGCACAAAGGATGGCAGGAGGTGGAGTGCGTTCTGTAGAACTAAAATCAATCACAAACAGATTGTTCTGGCTAAGTTTGTATAGACCAGTTGTTGTAGCACTACTGGGCCATGCAGGGTTTTTTTGGGGGGGGGGGGACTTGGAAAGAAAAAGGTTGAGAATCCCTAGTATAGACTACGTATCACCATTATGTCTAAACAGATCCCAGGAACAATCATCTTTAACGCCACTCCTTCCCCTACAAAAATAAATATACACTGATATTCAGACTAGTGGGGCTAATGCTTTAGCAAAACTCCCTCTGACTTTAATATGAAAAAGGACCACAATAGTGCATCCACCGTACAGAGGAAACAATTTTGCACTGGCAGATGAATGGTCTATGCAATTTTTTTGGTGAGAAGGTCAGTTAGGGACGTCTCCCTAACCCCAGACTATATAAAAGCCCGACGCAGGACTGTGTTATTCTCCCTCTTCTATATTTTTTTCAGTGATTTGCTAAATGGGTCATAACACCCTGTTTACTTCATTCTCCAGATTTTCTGGGTGCCTTTAGGGGTTTCTCAAATCTGTCATTGTGATCTATGATGTAAGATTGTGATTGTGATCTCCATCTCTGATCGTCATGGTGCCATTTTTATAAATGTGAGCAGGGATCCAGCCAGCAGCAAGACCCACCACTACTGATGGGCAGAAAATACTGGCCAGTTGGCCCATTTTACAGAAAAAGTCGGGTGACATTTTAAAAATTTGTTCGGGGGGGCGGGGGAGGAATTTCTACTGAACACATTCTTTTATGCACTAGCTATACAAAAGAGCTAATGCCTGCCTGGATAATCTCACTGATCATATGGATTTGCTCCGTTGAAGTTGTTCTACTAGTAGTACTTTACACAGGAAAGACAGAAGTTATGTGTGTGTCTGTAATTTTCTGTGTCACTTTGTTCCACTGTGAGTGTGAAACTTGAAAGTTATTTCATTTATTACGATAGCACATAAAGCCTTTTAGAGCTTCAGACTTGGAAGAGAAAATTATACACATAGGTTAATAACCTACAGCAATTTGACTGACAACTAAAATTAAAAAGTCTCAGAGGGGGAGCCGTGTGAGTCTGTAACAACAAATAGTTGTTTCAAAACAACAAATAGCCCTGTTGCACCTTAGGCTATGTCTAGACTGCAAGCCTCTTTCGAAAGAGGCTTTTTCGAAAGATACTTTCAAAAAAGCCTCTTTCGAAAAAGAGCGTCTAGACTGCAAGCAGTACTTTCGAAAAAGCAAGCCGCTTTTTCGAAAGAGAGCACCCAGGCAGTCTGGATGCTCTTTTGAAAAAGCCCTGTTTGCATTCAAGAACGCCTTTTTTCGAAAGAGCACTTTCGAAAAAAGGCATTCTTCCTCGTGAAATGAGGCGTACCGCCGTCGAAAGAAAAGCCACGTTTTTTCGATTTAATTTCGAAAGAACGCGGCTGTAGTCTAGACGCAGGTGAAGTTTTTTCGAAAAAAAGCTACTTTTTTTCGAAAAAACCCTGCAGTCTAGACACAGCCTTAGAGATTAACAAAAATATATAGAAACATGAGCTTTCATGGATAAAACCAACTTCTTCTGCCCTGGAGCTGTTCTTAATGTCACCAAGGCATATTACTAAAACTATGGCTGGGGATTTGTTCAAAATACCAGTCACATACTTTTCCTGGTCAAATATTTATAGATGGCTGTCAGGACTTTTCCCCACTCTGGCACTCCGAGTCAAGAAGGTGAGGACCCGCAAGAGAGCTTCAAAACCTTGCCTCTACAGGCACTGGTTACAAAAAACATCCCCCCAGAATCATAATCCACAGATTTCAGGGAATCGCTGCCACCATAAAGTGCTTTCTTATCCCTAAAAACCAGGGGTGAACACTTGAAACCACCCCCAGGGGTACCTCAAGCTCTTTTGCCCCAAAGGAGCTTGAAAAAAAGAAAAGAGAAAAACAAGCTGCAGTCTCTGGTAGCTGACCCCTCAGTCTGAGGCCTGCAGACTCACACAGACACACTTTCCAGGACACGAGAGTCAAATCATCACCTTAGAAAAGTGATTATTATTACAAAACAAAAGATAAACTTGAGAAAGCAGACTTGGTTGCTAGATGTTACAGAGCAACTAAGGAAAACAAATTAAAACACAGAGAAAAGTCTCTACAGTATAACAGTCCCTCCTACCAGAACCCTTCCCTTTCCATTTTATGTGAAACAATCTTGCTTTAAGTTATGACAATAGGAAGCTATATACCTAGTGTGCCAATCCTAGCTCTTACTGTTTAGGAGGCATTCTTGAACAAACAGGCAAACACAGAGACAGACAGACAGATAGCAAACCCTCTCAAAAATATAGTAGATTCAGTTTAGGTCCAGTAAAGAATAGAGACGACTGTATTATTTTTATTATTGAGTCTGCACAAAACCCTACAGAAATACGTGACAGTGATTTGGACATGCATGTGCGTATTCTGGCTGGTGATTATGAATTTTAGGAAAAATGTGTTTGTGCCACCACCAGCAAGAGTTGGTGGCCGCATTCTGAGGCCACCAGAGACGTTGTTGAAAGAATCCCGGCCCTACCTTTCCTATCCTATCTGCAGTCAGTCTGGTTTCTTCTATTGCAGCATCTGCATGTGTCCATCCTTCACTCACCCTCCCGGTGTGCAGAGGTTATAAGAAGAGTGTCAGGTTCTATTTTGTTTCTTGAGACAGAGAAACTCAGGGTCCGGTGGCAGCCCATTGGGATTTGGACTGGAAAACAATGCTCGGACCTGCGTTAATCATAGGTAACTCTGATGTAGGGGTTCACAAATGAACAGATCCACATTGACAGTTATCCCCAAGCAAATTGCATACACAGAATTAAGATTGTAGAAGAAATACAGCCCAACCCCCATGTAAGAACACAAGAACATAAAAACGGTCGCACTGGGTCAGATCAATGGTCTATCTAACCAAGTATCCTGTCTTCTGACAGGGGCCAATGCCAGGTGCTCCAGAGGGAGTGAACAGAAACAGGAATGATGAGGTGATCCCTTCTCTGACACCCATTCCCAGCTTTTGACAAACAGAGACTAGGGACACCATTCCTACCCATCCTGGTTAATAAGCCTTCATGGACCTATACTCCATGAATGTATCTAGTTCTTTTTTGAACCCTGTTAAAGTCCTGGTCTTCACAACATCCTCTGGCAAGGAGTTCCACAGGTTGACTGTGTGTTGCATGAAGTAATACAGGTTGAACTCCCTGGTCTGGCACCCTCAGGATCCAAGTAGTCCCGAACTAGGGGAGATCATATCTGGGATCTCCTGGGGCTCCCCTCCTGGCTGCTGCTCTGGGAGAACCCAAAGGCCTGACCTCTTCCAGCTCACCTGCCTGGCTCTGCTGCCTCCTGGGACTCTGCTCCCTGCCCTCAGCCCCATGCGGTGGCAGCTGCTCCTGGGGATTCCTTATCCCCATGTGTGAGGGGCAGCTGCTCCCAATGTTCCCTGATCCCAGTGCCTGTGTAGCAGCAGCTGCTCTCAGAACTATCTACCCCCAGGCCAGAGCAGATGGCTCTGCTCCCATCCACTCTGAACCTCTGGGGCCGGGGCTGGATGGTCTAGCAACATCCGTGGTCCTGCCAGAGCCGGATCAGAGAGTCCTGGAGGAGAGAGGCTTAACCTCTACTTCCTTTTGTTTGTTTTAAATCTGTTACCTATTCATTTCATGTGGTGACCTCTCATCCTTATGTTATGGTGTAGCCAGGTGGTCACCCTGCTTCAGGCATATAAAAGGTTAAAACAGCCCAAGAAGAGGGCTGTAGTTAGGACCAATCACGAAAGGCCTTGCAGCAGCCAATCAGAACCCAGGAGGGCTATATAAAAGAGACGGCTGGCCAGGCGGAGCACAGTCTCACTTCAGCCATGGAGAGAGAAGGACTGAGCTGCCTGCTAGCCAGGGTACCACAGACAGAGCACTGCTGGGGAAAGGCAGGAAGCCTGTGTAGTCCCAGACCAGAGGCCCAGTGACAGGGACCTAAGGGATACTAGGGCTGCAGGTAGACAGCCAGGGCAGACAAAAGCAGCAAGTCCCCAGCCCTTGCCAATGATGAGTGGTCACGTCAGACTGTTTGCCACTGAGGCAGGGGCAAGATGGTGACTGGCAGTAGAGTCACTGAGGCAAGGTGGGTAGAGGGGGTTAGGGGTTCCCTGAGGGGGAAGACCCCAAAGTGAGGAGGCACGGCTGTGGGCCTGCACCTGGAGGGAAAGACTCTGTGGTCGGGAAGGGATGTGAGTCCTGATGGTGGAAGAGCAGCTAAGCAGGAAACAGCAGGCCAGACACCAGGTGGCAGAGGGCGCTCCAGCACTGAGCAGCGCTAATTCCCAGAGTGACCAGCAGGAGGCGCCAAAGCGGTGAGTCACACGTGGGAACAAGTAAATAACGTTTCCTTCTTCATTTTCGCCACACCAGTCATGATTTTATAGCCCTCTATCATATCCCCCCCTTTTCTAAGCTGGAAAGTCCTGGTCTTTTCATATGGCAGCTGTTCCAAATCCCTCCTCATTTTCATTGCCCTTTTCTGAACCTTAAAATACTATCATTCAGAACATACCACATGGACGGGAAAGGACAGGAAACTTCAGCCGAACCCTTAAAACCTTAGGGGGCTCACTTCTGTTCTTTAGCCCTTTCACACGCGAATATCCTATAAGTCAGGGCTACTCGACTTTGGAAGCCCCAGGGGCCACAACGATACTCACAGCACCGAGGGCCGCAACTTAAGTGTGGTGGCCTATACGTGCAAATATATATGCAAATATATGCAAATAGCTTCTTTCACACGGACGCGCATGAATACAAAGATGAAGCTGCGGCGCTGGACCTAAACGTGGCCAGTGTGAGCTAGTCAGAATCTCTCAGGCTCTGCTCACACGGCTAAGCAGCCAGAATGTCCCACAATGCCCCGGCGCTTCTGGCACCTCCTCCCTGGGGTCTAGAAATGCCAACACCCTGTCCCCGTCTGTTCCAGCCAGCCCATATGCTTGCCTCTTTCAGTGCTCACCCTGCCTCGCCGTTGTGGAGCATGTTCCCAGTGGAGGCCACGTTCAAAGGATCCCACCTGGGACTGCGTGTTGAGTAGCCCCACTATAAAGCCTATAGGGACCCATTCCCTGTCCATTTTGCCATCCAAGCACCACCACTATATAGGGGCATTTATGAGGGGGGTGGGACACCCCGTACTATCCTTTCACTTATGCCTTTCTAGACTTGGCTACACACAGCAGATGATCAAAGAGACCTGAGTGATTTTCCCTCTTCTTAGCAAAGGACCCACTGCATGGTAACCATAGCAACTCTGCCAGGAGGGTCACTTTCTCAGGAGGAGTCCCGGCACCCATGGCCTCAGCCTTCGAGGTCCAAACCCTCACATGGCCTAGCTACTACAATGCCTAGATACAGTGACCAATGGACCCTGTGTCTAAATACCTGCGACGCAGAGAGAGCAGTGTCCATGAATTGGTCTAACATGGGTCAAACCTCTAACCCAGTGGTCCCCAACCTTTTGGGGCTGCCGGGCGCCCGGGGGCGGGGCCACTCATACGCTGTGTGCCCAGGGGCCAGCACTGCCCATGCACCACATGCCCAGGGGCGGGGCTGGGCCCTATCACTCGGCGGGTGCACAGAAATGGCCCAGTGGGTGCCATGGCGCCTGCGGGCACTGTGTTGGGGACCACTGCTCTAACCCTTCATCACGCAAGTTGTGCCAATGAGATTACTCATGGGAAGTCTACAAGATCAGGCCTGGTGACTATAACACCTCGGCTACGTCTACACTGGCAGGATTTTCTGGAAATGCTTTTAACGGAAAAGTTTTCCGTTAAAAGCATGTTTGGAAAAGAACATCTAGATTGGCACGGATGCTTTTCCACAAAAGCACTTTTTGCGGAAAAGCGTCCGTGGCCAATCTAGACGCGCTTTTGCGCAAAATAGCCCCAATCGCCATTTTAGCCATCGGAGCTTTTTTTGCACAAAACAGGACTGTGCTGTCTACACTGGTCCTCTTGCGCAAATGATTTGCGCAAGAGGGCTTTTGCCCAAACGGGAGCAGCACAGTATTTCCGCAAGAACACTGATGATCTTACATGAGATCGTCAGTGTTTCTGCGGAAATTCAAGCGGCCAGTGTAGACAGCTGGCAAGTTTTTCCACAAAAGCAGATGATTTTGCGGAAAAACTTGCCAGTCTAGACACAGCCCTCGTGTTTATATAACACTTTTCATCTGAGGATCTCAAATCATTCTGCCAATGTTCATTAACCCCACATCACCCCCTGAAGAGACTGTTCAAACACCCATTTCTCAGCTGGGTAAGCTGAGGGATGGAGCAGTTATGTGACCTGCCCAAAGAAGCCCATCCAGGAATGAACCCCAAAATCCCAACTCAGGAAATATGTTTCCTACAAGCAGAGCCAGATCCCTGAGGGTCTGTGACAGGCCCTATCAACCCTGCCCCGTCCTACGCAGTAAGCAGAGAAGAGAAGAGGCAAGATACAGCCTCAGAGGCGGCTAATTGGCTGACTATCAATAGCTGGGGAGTTAGCCTACAGCCCCAGGAGGAGGGCTGGCCAGCGAGGCTGGACTCTGAATCAGCTGCCAGCAGGTTGGAAGCTGCTCAAGGACCTGGAATCCCCAGGGATGAAGCTGCTTTGTGAAAGCGTAACCCATGCACCGAATAGGGAGCTATCTCTTTAAGAGACACCTGGCGGGGGAGGTAAGAGAGAACTGAGTGTTACTGTCGCTGGGCTGATTTACCACTCCACCCAGAAGTTTCTGCAGTTGGGGTTAGTAGTTTGGGGTCAGACTTCATGAGCAAGCAGGCAGGGCAGATGCTTCTCTAAGGCCTGTGGGAAGATGAGAAGATGAGCCAGGAGCAGAGACCAGATTGTTCTTCCTCACTCTGCAGCAGGTAGTGATGTTAACCCTCTACCTGGGATCATGGGCAATGCTACTGAGAGCCAGGAGAACCTGGGAGGGGAAATACCTCCTTCTGTGTTAACTGTCTCCTTCAAATGCTGTTTTGATTTTTGCCAAACTGTTTTAGTTACTTTCTCAGCCAGTGCGATTCTTCAGCTCCTCTGTAAATGTAGCAATGGGGAAAGAGTCCTTTCTACTTTGTTGTTCTCAGGTTTTGTATTTTCTCGTAACATGGTTTCTTTAAGCCTGTTCCCGTGTGAGGTAACTGACTAGTTTAATCAGTGAGCTGGCTGCCTAGCCGTGATCGACAGCACAGGAAGAGGCTGTCTGGACTTCAACTGAGGATTCCCTCCAAGCAAGTGAAGAGATGGGTCAGATCTGATGATCAGAGGCACAAACTGTGTCTTTGGTGAACTAAATCTAAGCTTTTGGGACCTCTCCCTCTTTCCCTACTGCAGTGGTCTCCAACCTTTTTATACCCAAGATCACTTTTTAAATGATAGACCAAGCCAAGATCTACTGCCCCGCCCCTTCCTTGAAGCCCCACCCCTTCCTTGAAGCTCAATGAGGGTGCACCACGCTCCACATGGGCTGGCGCCTGCACAGTACATTTACATTAGATTTCCTCATTTGAGGAGCAGCTACTCACCGAGCAACAATACAGGTTGACAGAAGGTGTTATTGCATGTAAACTGTCCTTGCGTCTACACTGCCATGTCGACAAAGCAGCTTGCTTTGTCGACAGAACTGAATGTAGTGTAGATGCTCTTTGTCAACAGAAGCTTTGTCGACAGTATCTGTCGACAAAACTTCTGTCGACAAAACTCTGTAGTCTAGACGTACCCTCAGAAAACCATCATTCAGTATACAGCAGGTCCCTGAGTTGTGAACAGGTGACTTACAACCATTTGCATTTACAACTGAAGCTGTCATAAATAGCGGACCCCGAGTTACGAACGCGATCTGTGCTTATGAACAGCGCAGTCGCGTGTAACTCTCTGGGGTCCAACTTACGAACAAACCAAGTTACAGTCCAATTGCTTGGTCTGTAATGGGTTCGTAAGTTGTGGAGAGGCTGTAGTCTGTCAAGCTCTCACATGGAACTCGTAAGGAAAACGCAAAAGAGGAGGACCTCAGACAACATGGAGAAGATCTACTGAGATTGAAGGACAACAATTGGGGTACTCCTGGAGTCAGCTAGAAGTTTTGTCTCGAGACAGAGTGAAGTGGAGGAGACTTGAGGATGACCTATGCTCTACTCAGAGTACAAGGGTTTAGTAGTAGTAGTAAAGATCCTTTGGAGAAGTCTTCCCGACTTCCTGTAAGAATTCTCTATTGATCAATATGCAAAACCCAAGGAAACTAAAAAAGGAAAAGGAGATCACCTGGGGGCTGGTCCAACTTTTAGTAAATTTCAGTGGGAGTTAGGTCAGGCTCCTACTCGATCCTTCAGGATGCCTTTAGGAAAAGGGGAGAAGGTGGGGAAAAAATTGGCTCTTTGAAATGATATAATAGACAAAGCAGCTAAAGGCAGAACGAGATCCCAATGAATGGAAGCTAAAGTAAGATCAACTCAGAGTGGAACTAAGGCAGGATTATTTACCAGCGAGAGAAAATAATCATTTACCAAGAGATAGGGTGAATTTGCCATCATTTGGCATAGAATCATAGAATACTAGGACTGGAAGGGACCTTGAGAGGTCATCGAGTCCAGTCCCCTGCCCCCATGGCAGGGCCAAATACTGACTAGACCATCCCTGATAGACATTTATCTAACCTACTCTTAAATATCTCCAGAAATGGGGATATTTAAGAGTAGGACATTTAAGACATCTTTAAATCAAGACTGGACCTCTTTCTGTAAAAGGGGCAGGAGGTATGAGTATGACGCAGGAATCAGCAGGTGAAATTTTGTGCTGTGCTCTAGAGGAGGAGTGACTCCATGATCATAGCGGTCTCTTCTGTCTTCTGAATCAATTAAAATAGCTTCCTGATGCTGAGTGATTTGTTAAGCAAAATCCTGGGGACACTTGCCAATAAACTCCATGGACCAAGTTTTGCCCTCTGATACGTGGGTACCATTCCTCATGAACTGAAATAACTGGGGTGGGCGGAGGTCCTGATAAAGTCCTTGGCACACTACAGAGAACAGTCTTGCATTAGCCAATCAGTGATGGACTAAATAAAGTTTAGAAGCAGCTCTTAATGAAGACAGTAGGGAAAAATCACGCTGACTTCCACGTGAGTTGCATCAGGACTTTGGGAACATATCAGTAAAGTGCAAGGCTTTTCTTGCTCGTTTTAAAATATTAAATTATTTAGTGATTCCAAAATGTCCTTTTTCTAACACTGAGTCTACACTTGGGGTATATATTCTCCAACCACTTAATACTATTTGATGCTTCTGTTTCCTCTCTTAGATCAGACACCAGAGACTGAAGCTGATTGTGGATGAAAACTGATGACACAGCTGGTATTGGAATCCCCAAACACCATCACATTCAAACATTTACCAAAGGACATACTTTTTCACACAATGGGTGATTAAACTGTGGAACTGGTTGCCGCAGGATTTCTCTGAAACCAAGAATTCAGAGTGACTGGGACTTTACATCAGAGGTGGGGAACCTCAGGCCCAGGGGCTGGATGTGGCCCTCGGCTTACCTGGATCTGGCCCCCAAGCACTGGGGAGCTCACGCTGGTGCTCTAGTCCCACTGCTGCCTCCCTAGGGGCTGGAGCACACAAAATCTACTATGCTCTGGTGTGTGACGGGAATGTGGGGAATGTCTTTCTCTTTCTCAGCTGGGGGCCACAATGAGGGGTTTTTTTCCTCTTCTTATTTGTGTGCAGCCCCCGACTGATTTTTCTGTGGGTTAGTGGCCCTGACCTAAAAAAAGTTCCCCCACCCCTGCTTTACATTATGAATACTAACAACAAGAGCGTTGGAAAGGAGTTAGAACCTTCTGTTTCAGATAGACCATTAATCTGATCTAGTCTGGCATTTCCTGTGAACTGTCTCTCTTGGACTACTCCAGCCGGGGTAAAGGACAGGAAGGAGGTGACTGCTGGACACGTGGCTCTGGAGAGTAGAGGCAATTCCCGCTAAAATTGTGGTTTATATATTTCTGAGCCTAAATAAATATGAACTAATTCTGATAAGGACTGAACAATATTAGAAATGGATCCCAAAGCAAAGTGAAGTATAACTGCTTGACATGTTAAAATCATGCAGTGCCCATATCTGTACCAGGCATATGTTTATTGATGACTTTTTCCCACCATACATCGCATTTAGTGCCTTTGTTTTATGTTTTTAGATCTCCCCCTGATGATCCTGCCTTGGGCCAGCTGTTTGATACACCTGGCTGATGAGCATCAACTGTTTGTTAATATGCTTTCATTAGTCCTCTTTAAAACAGGAGTCCATCAAAGTGCATTAAAAACTGTTAATACTCATCTGCAGGGTGCATCCAGGTAGTTAGATTGAGACCATGTTTAGACTTGTGGGATGATTGATGTGGCAGCAGTTGATCTTTCAGCGTTTGATTTAGTGGGTCTAGTAAAGACCCACTAAGTTGAATGCTGAGGGTGCTTCCATTGGTGCCAGTACTCTTCACTGTGGTGAAGAGTAAGAGAAGTCAATGGGAGCATTCCTCCCACTGTGGGGAAAGAGCTAAAGGTCAGTTTAAGGTACGTTGATTCCAGCTACGTTATTTATATAGCTGGAATTGCATACCGTAAGCTGACCTCCCTGCAGTATAGACCTGGCCTGAGGGAAGCTAGTGTGAGGATGAATCATAAGAACGGCCATACCAGGTCATACCAAAGGTCCATCTAGCCCAGTATCCTGCCTGCCAACACTGGCCAATGGCAGATGACCCAGAGGGAGGGAACACAACAGGTAATCCTCATGTGATCCTTCTCCTGTCACCCATTTCTAGGCACAAAGAGGCTTCGGACACCATTCCTACCCATTGTGACTAATAGACATTGAAGGACCTAACCTCCATGAATCTATCTAGCTCCTTTTTTAACCCTGTTAGAGTCCTAGTCTTCACCACATCTTCTGGCAAGGAGTTCCACAGGTTGGCTGTGCGCTGAGTGAAGAAAAACTTCCTTTTGTTAGTTTTAAACCTGCTGCCTATTCATTTAATTTGGTGATCCTTAGTTCTTATTTTGTGGAACTAAGTACATAACTTTTCTTTATTCACTTTTTCCACTCAGTCATGATTTTATAGATCTCTATCATATCCCCCCTTAGTCTCCTCTTTTCTAATCTGAAAAGTCCACGTCTTTTTAATCTCTCTTCATATGGGACCCATTCCAAACCCCTAATCATTATTGTTGCCCTTTTCTGAACCTTTTCCAGGTGCCAATATATCTTTTTTGAGCTGAGACGACCACATCTGTACACAATATTCAAGATGTGAGCATACCATGGTTTTATATAGAGACAATAAGATATTTTCTGTCTTATTCTCTATCCCTTTTTTAATGATTCCTAGTGTTCTATTTGCTTTTTTGACTGCCGCTGCACATTGAGGCTAGGTCTAGACTATGGGGCTTTATCAGAAAAAGCTATGCAAACTGCACAGCTTTTTCTGATCGCTTTTGGGGAAGAGGCTTTTCTGCCATTTGGCCCAGTTTAGAGAGGGCCAAATGGTGGAAAAGCCTCCTCTTTCGGTGGAGCCCTTATGCCTCGTGAAACGAGGTATACATGGCTCCCCAAAAGAGCATGTTTGCTCTTCCGTGAAAAAAAGCAGAAGAGCAAGCGCGTTCCTTGGACGCAGCGGGGTTTTTGCGGGATACCTCTGGTGTGCTGCAAAAACCCCGTAGTCTAGACATAGCCTCAGTGGATGTTTTCAGAGAACTATCCATAGTGACTCCAAGATCTCTCTCTTGAGTAGTTGTAGCCAAATTAGTCCCCAGCATATTGTATGTATAGTTGGGATTATTTTTTCCAATGTGCATTACTTTACATTTAATAACATTACATTTCATTTGCCATTTTGAGTCAAAGCCCAGGTTGTCACAACTATGTCTACACTCGCGGCTTGTTGCGCAAGTAATATGCAAATGATGCTAAGCGTGGAATATTGCCGAGCCTCATTTGCATACCTAATGAGCCACCATTTCTTTTAGAGGAGGCTCTTGCGCAAGAAGGAGCATCTACACTGCCCCTTCTTGCGCAAGAAAAACCCTCTTGCGCAATGCCGTTCTTCCTGAAAAGTAATAGGTATAACGACATTGCGCAAGAGGGCTTTTCCTGTGCAAGAAGGGGCAGTGTAGATGCTCCTTCTTGCGAAATGGTGGCTCATTAGGTATGCAAATGAGGCTCAGTGATATTCCACGCTTAGCCTCATTTGCATATTACTTGCGCAAGAAGCCGGGAGTGTAGACATAGCCTAAATGTTCATGTATCTCACCTTTCTGTCCTGTTCCTGAACCACAAGGTCATCCTTTCCATCGTGTGCCAAATATAAATAATCATGGACCAGTAGGACTAGAAGGGACTTCAAGAGGTCATCTAGCCCTGGAAGGTGTTTGTCTATCCTGCTCTTAAAAATCTCTCATGATCGAGATTCCACAATGGGAAACTTATTCCAGTGCTCATATAAATCTCATGAGGGGGAGATTCACAGCCCTGGTTCCTGTGGACTAAATAGCTCTGAAGACAAGCTGGACATGAATTTTACTTCCATCCCTGCTGGATATTTGCTGCATGACCCTAGGACACGTCTCAAGTCCAGGCTGAACTTTCCATAATCCCACGTTTTGGCTCTTCTCTGCTGCTTTATATTTTAGAAATGTTTGGCTGGCTGTCCATCCGTCTGTCTGAGAGTCCATTTGTTCAAGAACGGCTCTCAGACCAGGGCCTGGCAACATTTTCAAACCCAAGAGCCAAACTACATCAAAATTCAGAACAAGTGGTCAACAAAGAACTGTATAAGAATGCCCATTTGCATTTGCTGAAAACATGTCATTTAATATGATTGATAATTGATGGGATGATTAATAATAGCACAAATGAAACATTGTCCTCACAGACTTTATTTAATGGGACTTCGGCTGCTGCATCTTCTTGCGCATTTCTTTGAAGTTTACATCATAACTGGTCAAATCCAGTTCATCCAGGCATCCAGGTGGTCTTCTGTCAATTTTATGGTGGGGGTTGGCGATGTGGGGGTGCAGGAGTCTGGGTTGAACTGTATGAGGGACTCAGGGTAGGAGGTTTGGGGGGTGTGATGGACTCAGGGTACAAGGTTGGGGTGGGAGGTGCAGGATTATTATGGCAGGGGGCTGGGGATGTGGGGGTGCAGGAGTTTGGGGATGTGGGGGGATGAGGGTTGCAGGGCAGGGGGTCCAGGTGTATGATGTGCTCGGGGGTGGGGGGTTCAGGAGTGTTATGATGCTGCAGTCAGATGGGGGCTGGGGGCTTCATTTTTAAATAAAGTAAAATATTGTGTCCAACACAAAAGGTTTCCACATTGTCTTTATTTATAGCAGGGGTGAGGAACCTTTTTTGAGTTGGGGACCACTGTCCCCCAGAAAAATCAGTCGGAGACCACACAAGTGAGAAGCAAAAAAAAAAAACCTTCAAAAAAAAAACCCCCAACCATCACTGATGTGGCTCCCAACTGAAACACCCCACTGCCCTGGTGCTCTAGCCCCACGGCGGGAGAGGGGCAGAGAGGCCTGCAGTTCAAGGCCTCAGGCCAGATTTACTCTTCTGGGGTTCCAGAGTTAGTGAATTTTGTGGGGCCCCCCCAGGCTCTGGGATGGGGCCAAAAATGAGGGATTAAGTTTGTGGGACAGGGCTAGTGAGTAGGATAGGGATGAGGACACAGGGTCTGGGTGGGCGGTACAGTACAGGAGGGGGTGAGGGGCGAGGTCTGGGTGGGAGGTAGGGTGCAGGAGCAGGCTAGGAGTAGGGTGACTGGCAGGGAGGGGGGCAGAAGCAAGAGAGGGGGCAGAAGCAGGCTGGGAGCAGTGGTCTGGTCAGGGGGGAGCAGGCGGAGCGCTGGGGGCAGGGTGTCTCGCCAGAGGGAGCGGCCAGGAATGGGCTGGGGGCAGGGTGTCATCGGAAGGTACAGGAGCAGGCTGGGGGTAGGGTGTCTGTCTGCGGGGAGGGTGCAGGAGTGGGCTGGGGGCAGGGTGTCTGGCCAGGGGGAGGGGCAGGAGCAGGCTGAGGGTGCAGAGTCTCACTGTGGGGGGTGAGTGAGGGAGGTGCGGGGTCTGGGCATGAGGGGGTGAGGGGCCACTTACTTTCGCGCCGCGTCACAAGCAACATGTAACATGGCCTCCTGCTGCTCCCATTTGCTGGATTCCGGCCAATCGGAGCAAAGGGGAAGCCTCCAGGAAGTGAGTCCTTGCAAGGCTGTCCCAGCCAGGGGAGGGAAAACGGCAGCATGCACAGCCATTTTTGGCTCTGCTTGTTCCCCGCACACCAGATCTGGCAGGGAGGCTCAGGGGTTTTCTCCCCTGCCCGCTCCCTCCAGGAAGCCGACACTGCGGTTGCAATTTTGCATGGTGCCGTAAGGCTGTAGCACCAGCGTGGGCTCCCTGCTGCAGGGGAAGCTGGGGGTGCTGAGCTGGAGCTCCAAGAGAGCCATATCTGGCCTCCCTAGGGAGCCATATTTGGCTTGCGAGCCGTAGGTTGCTGCCCCCATCCTAACTGGTAAGAGCTAGGGCCACCACATTTGATATGCAGCTTGCTCTGCTCATAACCTAAAGCAAGGTCAGGGGTTGGTTGTGCCAGGACAATGGGATGTGCCTGGAATATGATTTTCTCCTAAAATGGAAAGAGAAGGATCTGATGGGAGGGACAGTTATATTGTGGGATGACCACAGGGGGGCAGCAAGGAGCGGAGATGGGGACCAGGACAGCTACAATCCCGCTGGGCGTAGAAGTGGAGAAAGGGACAGCTATTTACTAGCTATTTCAGAGAGTTTGTCTGTTTGTGTGTCTGTCTCCTAACTGTGCCCACTGCAGTGGCCATGGACAAGCAATTCTCCCCTGGCCCCAGCCTGCTGTGGTGAGAGAGGGTTGGGGTTGTCCTCTCTTCCCCGGACAGCCTGCATACAGAACCCCTCAACCCCCGCCCCACCTCAGAGCAATGATTGAAATCAAGGAAAAGCAAAACTTACTTGAGTTAAGGAATCGAACAATGCCAGGTAAATCTAATCACATATAATGAGGTGACACTGTAATAAGGGAAAAGTCATGGATGGGTTGGGATCAAAAAAAGTTCAGACACCTCAGAACTGTGTGACATTTTGGTTTAGTGACTCAGACCTATCTCTCCTGAACTCTGACAACTCTGAGCACTCTGTAAGCAATACAATGTATGGAAATAGTATCTCCAGGGACATGGGAGAAGCTCTATTACTTTAAAAGAGAGAGACTGGAAAAACTATGATTAGATAGATAGATAGATAGATAGATAGATAGATAGATAGATAGATAGATAGATAGATAGAGTTCTGAGGATGGATAGAGAGATAGAGGATGTGTGTGGCGATAGAGAGACAGAGAGGTGAGGTGGAGTTAGATAGATAGATTAGATTAGATAGATGGATAGAGGGGGTGTATGAAGCTAGATAGATAGATAGATAGATAGATAGATAGATAGATAGATAGATAGATAGATAGATAGATAGATAGATAGATATGAGGTGTATTGGGATAGAGAACGACAGATAGATTAGATAGAGAGAGAGGGAGAGAAAGAGAGAGAGATGGGGCCCATGGGGATGGATGGATAGATAGATAGATAGATAGATAGATAGATAGATAGATAGATAGATAGATAGATAGATAGATAGATAGATAGATAGATAGTGTGGGGATAGAGAAACAGAGGAGTGCAATAAGGAGTAACAGTTAATTTGAGGGAAGGGTTTTGGATCAGACTACCGCATCTACACATGCTACCGGCATTTTAAAATGGCGACCGGCCGCGAATATTCTAATCAAGCGCAGGATATTTAGCAATTTTGGTATGCTTCATTTGCCTCCCTAGTTTGAACCCACAGGGAGAAATCCTGCATTGGGCATTGAGCCAGAAGTGGGATAGGCTTCTGGGGGAAAGACAAGTGAATGAATGGTCCCGTGACGGACATACACTCAGAAGCACTCTTGGGCAGTCTAGTCCTCTGCACTGATAATTAACTCCACCAGATGTCAGTAGCTGCCTTGTTTTGCTCATTGTAAGGTGCTTTTTTTTCTTTCTGAATGCCTCTGAAAGGAAAGCCAAAATGTCATCTCTCTCACTCTTCACAGGTCAGGTGGCTCTATTGAAGAGGGACACCCGCTATTTTTTGATGTTTATGTTTTCACAGTTTCCTAATGTTTCACATTGCCGCCCCTCGCAGTTATATCTCAGCACATCGCATCCTCTCTCCGAAAAGGTCACACAGCTAGAAACAGAGGATTAAACAAAACTCACCGAGAGCAGAGAGGATGGGAACCAGCATCCAGATCTGAATTTCAGAGCAGGGCCATAGCTCTATGGTGGGAGTTGAGATCTGGATCCAGGGGAGCTGACAGAATCACCAGGCCCCTGGACAACGTGTGTGGGGCGGGGAGGCAAGGGGGATGTGGCTCCACGGTCCCACAAGGAGCTGGGGCGGGCAGCCTTCAGCATTGCTTGGCCAGCCCTCAGAGCTAGTCAGAGCGTGCGGTGCAGGGCTCCAGAGTATGCCGCTTGGTGCCCTGGTGGTGACTCCAAAGGGCCTATGGCTCTGGTCGCCATGGTGTCCAGGAGTCCTGGGCCCTTTAGCATCACTGGGCCCCAGGGCGACTACCCTCTTTTCTCTCCTCCAGCCGGCAGGCCGTCCGGATCGTAACCAGGCTACTAACACCTCATTCATGTCAACGGAATTTTAAAAAATGTGTTTGTCTCTTCCCTTCGTGCTGTCAGCTCTATATTTTCTGTTTAGCGCATCCGACAATTGGCAGGTACTTTATGGAACCGGCAATATCAGTTACCGTGGAAATACCAGGAGGGCTTTCGATTTTAGTAGCCAAGCTGCTTTGTTAGGCCCTAGGAAGATAAAGTTTCCAGAGTAGGGCTGAGCTGCCAGCTTTCAGGGGCTGTGTTGCCATCTTCTGTGAGGTTTAGCATGAGTCTCATGGGTTTTGGCATCTTTCTAAAAGCGCCGTCTCCTGGGCTATGGCTACACTCGTGGCTTCTTGCGCCAGAAGTATACAAATGAGGCTGAGCATGGAATATCGCCGAGCCTCATTTGCATACCTAATGAACCGCCATTTTTGCAGAAGAGGCTCTTGCGCCAGAAGGAGCTGTCTACACTGCCCCTTCTTGCGCAACAAAAACCCTCTTGAGCAATGCCGTTATTCCTGAATATCGGCGATATTCCATGCTTAGCCTCATTTGCATACTTCTGACGCAAGAAGCTGCGCGTGTAGACATAGCCCTGGAGCGATGTTATTCCTTGAGCACCTAAGCTGTCATTTTCAACATACAAAACAAAGCGATTTCTAGCCCTTGTGGTTGTGGAGGAAAACTAGGAAATGTGAACCCAACCCTAGTGGCTTACAAATCAAAGGGATCCAAAATGTATTGTTTTAAAGTCAGTCAGACTTCGGGGATCCTGAGTCATGATTTTGAATGCGAGGGGGTTGGCAGGACAGCGGAGGGGGGGGGTCTAAACAAACTTTTAAAAATGTCCATTTAATTTATTGATCATTAACTCAAGGTAATTAACATGTTTGTTGAGGTTGGTCAATAATAGTCAATCAGTGAACTCAATGATAAGAATGGAGCATTCTTGGGGGTAGATCCACACTGCAGTTAAAATCCTACAGCTGTCCCATGCCAGCCGACTTGGGTTCCCAGGGCTCTGGCCGCAGGCTATTTAATTGCCGTGTGGACTTCCAGGTTTTGGCTGCTGCCCACGCACCGGGTCCAATCCATCTGTGAGTCCTAGAACCTGGGCCTCAGCCTGATCCCAGAAGGCTCCACTGTAATGAAACAAGCCCCGTGACCCCAGCTCAGTTGGGATGGGTTGGCAATGGGTGTCTAATTGCAACAAATACATACCCTTGGACAAGGCAAGGGGGGAGTCGAGGGTTAAAACAGTAGAACTACTATTGCCTTGTCCGCGCTGGTCACTTCTCTGTTATCGCATGAGCTAAAACACGATTCGACGCCCACCCTGGAAGACAAGGCCCAAGTGTAGACATGTCTCGTGAAGAAAGTACGGAAAGTGAAAACTAGGCTCCAATGAACTCGACGGGGAAAACGCCCTTTGATTTCATCCTGTCCCCAACTTGCCTTCAGCGCATTGGAGAGTTTCAGAGGGGGAGCCGTGTTAGTCTGTAACTGAAAAAACTTAACCAACAGAGGGAGGGGTAGCTCAGTGGTTTGAGCATTGGCCTACTAAACCCAGGGTTGTGTCCTTGCAAAGGCCAGTTAGAGATCTGGGGCAAATCTGTCAGGGATGGTGCTTGGTACTGCTGTGAAGGCAGGGGACTGGACTCAATGACTTTTCAAGGTCTCTTCCAGTTCTAGGAGATAGGTATATCTCCACTAGATATAGAACAACAAATAGTTCTGCAGAACCTTAGAGACTAACAAAACATGTTGATGGTATCATGAGTTTTTGTGGGCACAGCCCACTTCTTCAGATGACTGGAGTTAAGGGGTCCAGGGCACAAATAAACAGCAGAGAAAGAGAGAGGATGGGGAGGGGAAAAGAAGGAAAGAAATGGGGGATAATATTGTCAATTAGAGCAGTGTTTCTCAACCAGTGGTACAAGTACCCTTAGGGGTCCTCGAGAGAAGTCTGGGGGGTACATCAGTTTGGAGAAAACTGAATTTTTGTTTTAAGTGTTATAGCATTTTATTAATTTTGTACTTTTTACACCCAAAAATATCACCACCCACCCAGCTACAATTGTTTAAACAAATGTGTTACAATGGTAGAAAAAAAATTGTGTGTCTGAAAACTAGGTACTGGGGGTACTTATATTTTTAAAAGGGGTACTTTATAAAAAAAGGTTGAGAAACATTGAATTAGAGTGTCCGTGCTAAATGAGGCTAACAGAGAAGTACCCGGTGCTTGGCTTTTGATCTCACTAGGGTGTGGAATGTGGCATCTCATCCAGTTCAGGTCTTTGTTCAGACCTTGTTTCCAGGTGTCGAACTTGTACATTAAACCAAGTTCTGCAGCGTCTCTCTCCCGCTGGTTTTTGAAATTGCTTTGTAATAATATAGTCCCTTTTAGATCCAGCATTTAGACCCAAGCCCCCACATTGGGAATGTCTACACAGGGATTGAAAACCCAGCTGACTTGGGCTCGCAGGGTTGGGCTTGACGGTCTGTATAACACTAGTGTGAATGTTTGGGCTCCGGCTGGAGGACCCTGAAAAGTGGCCGTGCCTACTGGCTAGGATCATGGGTGTAGTTTGGGGGACGGGAGGGGAGTTGCCCCCCAAAACTGCAAACTTTGGGCAGGCATTGAATTTACCTGCCCCACCTCCATGTGTGGCCTAGCTGGAGCCGCTCTTTCTCCCCTGTGGCTTTGATTTCTTTGCTCTCTTCCCTTTCATAGGGAAGCGAGGAAGAGCTCCGTGGAGCCTGCAGAAAGCGTAGGCGTGGGAAGTAGGGATGTGGGGGATGCTGTAGCACCTCTAGGTTTTGCCCCCAGCTTCTCCGTGCTCAGGGGCCAGCCCTGCTGCCCACCCACTGCTGCTCCTGCCAGCCCTGGGTCCCAGCCTCCCAGTGGCCCCTCCAGGGTCCTGCTGGTTCCATGGGCTTTGGTCCTGCCACCCGTCATTCCTTGCAGAATCTGCAGCCTGCTGGCCCTAGGATCCAGGCTGCCGTCCCTGCAGACTCCACTGCCCCTTGGGGTCCAACTCTACCAGACTAGATGCCATTCGGCCAGTCCAAGCGACTTGGGGTAACTCTAGGTTGACCCCAAGCTGGAGCAGTGAGGGGCACAAACGGGGAGGGAGAAAGGGGGCGGCACAGCTCAGCACCCCCACCCAAAAAATAGTTCCAGTGCCACTGGCAGAAAGATGCTGTTTATGTTGCAAGGAAGGGAGGCAAATTCCCCCTGACCGAAAAGCATTTCCCCTCTCTATTATTTTTGTGCACATTCCCTGCCAATCTACACTATGGCTGTGTCTAGACTGGCAAGTTTTTCCACAAAAGCAGCCGCTTTTGAGGAAAAACTTGCCAGCTGTCTACACTGGCCACTTGAATTTGTGAAAGAACACTGACGATCTAATATATGATCATCAGTGTTCTTGCGCAAATACAATGACTCTACCGCACGGGAAAAAGCCCTCTTTTGTCTGTGCCAACGCTCTTTTCCGCAAATGCTTTTAACAGAAAAACTTTTCCGTTAAAAGCATTTACGGAAAATCATGCCAGTCTAGACGCAGCCTATGAGTTTTTTTCTGCAGAAGATATGCAAATGGAGTGCTCATTTGCATATATCACGCTCCCATTTGCATATCCTTTTCTGATCCTTTCTGCAGAATAAGTTTTTTTGCGTTAAAATGTCCCGTGTAGACAAGGCCATTTGTCGGGGGAAAAACAACCCTTTTGTGCAAGAGCCTGTAAACCTCATTTTTTGAGGAATAAGGGATGTAGACCTAGCCTGAGGGAGCCGTCACTTTGGCCTACACCTACCAAGAGAGCAGTAACCCTTTCCATGGCACCAAGAAGCAAACGAGAGCAGGCAGGACTCAAATGGGAGTCACCTTTCTTGCCCTCTAGCAGCTGGTAACTTTGCTACCGATGGGTGTTCTGTTGCTGTTGTAACAGCATGTGCCTGAAACCAGAGGAGATTTGCCCCGCTACCCTGCGGTTTGGGGGAGATGTTTCTCTTTCCTTAAAAGAAGCTAATAAAATTAAGGGGTTTAATTCAATGGGACTTGAATTCACCTTTGTCCCTGAGCCACCAGGTGTCGCTCTTGTCTGTAGATGCAGAGTTTGCTATTGGCCACTATTAAACCCAACTTCCTTAGTAAATCCTGTAACTTTACCAATGAAGATAACATCCCTGTTGCTAGGACACTCCCAGGTCTGACTATCAATCCACCCACTGTCTAAATGTAGGGGTGTTTGGATTTAGTGTTTCAATCTAGCCAGTTATCTGAGAGAATTTGTTTGTGCATTTGTGCATGTCTGTCTGTCTGCTCAAGAACTCCTCCTAAACAAAAGGAAAAACTATGTAGCACTTTAAAGACTAACAAGATGGTTTAACAGGTGATGAACTTTCGTGGGCCAGACTCACTTCCTCAGATCATATTCTGGAAGAGAATTGGCATGACCATATATACCAAAGGAACCGGCTTGGAAGACGGCTCTCCCAGCACCAGCTCCTACTCCCCCCTTGCTGCCTCTCTCTGATACTAGCAGCAAGGGGGTGGAGTTCCTACTCGACTACCCGATAAGTATTTGCTTATCAGGTAGTCGACAAGTCAGCTAGTCGCTTACATCCCTATCCCAGAGTAATTCGAAATAATTACTCTCCAGTGCTTCCTGGGGCTCTAAGTCAAGGTAGCATGTCCACATTAACGGAGCTTGCCCAGACTGATTTCGAGGCTTCCCCATAGTGGGGACACACTAGTTCAATTTTGTAAAAATTGGGAGTTAAGTTTTTACAGAAGGCTCTGTTGGGGCAAGTGGTGTTGTTTTGCCAACAGAAAAACTCCTCTGAGGCTATATCTACTCTGCAGGCTTTTGCCGGCAGAGAGTATGCTAATGAAGCACTCATTAGCATTTGTCGCACTGTCATTTGCATATCTCTGCCGATGCTTTTTGCTCAAAAACAAGCGGTGTAGATGGGTCCGTTTTGTGCAAAAAAAAAACCTTTTGCACAAGATCCCTTAGGCCTCAAAAAGGAGGTATACAGATCTTGCACAAAAAGGGTTTTTTGTGCAAAATGGACCTACCTACACTGCTTGTTTTTGTGCAAAAAGCATAGGCAGAGATATGCAAATGACAGCATGACAAATGTTAATGAGCACTTCATTAGCATACCTTCTGCCAGCAAAAGCCTGCAGTGTAGACATAAACTGAGTGTGGTCTGTATCTAAGCTAGGGGGCTGTGATGGCACAGCTATGTCAGCATAGACTCTGGAGTGTAGCTGAACTCTCGGCTTTCACGTAAAAAGTGTTTCAAGTCCGCAGGTTTGCGGAGAAAAGGCTGAACACACGATCTGAGCATGTCCTCCCAGCTCAGAAAGCAAAGGCACAAAAAAAGTCGCAAAATAGATGATGTGTTTGTTTATTTAGTTTTCTCTTTCATCTCATTGTTTTTAAGCCAGTCTCATGATTTTTTGACTGGGCTCCTGATGCTGCTACGCCTGAGGTTGGCGGTGCCCCCAGGATGAAGAATTTTGCACCGATGAGGCTAAGATTAATTTTCGCTGTGTTAGAAAATTGAGGAGGCAGCAACCCGCAGGCGACTACAGAGTTAGCAGAAGTTTGGATAAAATCTGGCTGATACAAGCGGAACGTGGACACATTTTATTCCTAGGTAAGTAACAGTTTCTTTATACACAAGTCTGTACAAACAAGTACCAGGCCACTTAACGCCAGGGATGCTGAGGTTTGACACATGCTGTGCACCTGGGTTTTCCTGGCCATGTCGGCCCTCAGGGTCATAAAGGAATCCCTTAGGGCAGCGTTTCTCACACTGGGGGTCCCAGCCCAAAAGGGAGTGGCAAGACAAGTGCAGGAAGGTCGTTCACGGAGTTTGGATTTTCCTGGCCATGATCTCTTCTTCAGTCCTCAGATCTCCATCCAGACGGACTTTGGAAATAGGACACCATGTCCATGACTTCTCCTGGCATTCAGAGCTGGGTGGCTGGAGTGGCAGCTGCTGTCAGTCACCCTGCCTGGCAAGCAGTGCCCCAGCCAGCAGCGGTGCAGAAGGAAAGGTGGCAACACCATAGCGTGTTACACTTCCTTCTGCGCTGCTGCTGCTGGTACTAACTTCACAGCTGGGCTCCCGGTATCTCTGGCTGCCCAGCTTGGAAGGCAGAGATGCCACCACCAGCGGCACAGAAGGAAGGGTGGTAAGACCATGCTAAACCCCCTTCCGTCTGCACTGCTACTGGCAGCAGTGCTGCCATCTGAGCTGGGCACCTCACCAGAGGGCATGGCTCTGTGGCCACCCAGCTCAGAAGGCAGCAGCACAGAAGGAAAGGTGGCAACACGATCCCATTCCGGCCTCCATTCTGTGCTGCTGCTGGCGCTGGCACTGACTTCTGAGCTACGCTGATTATTTTCAGGAATAAGGGCATTGAGCAAGCGGGTTTTTCTTGCACAAGAAGGGGCCGTGTAGACAGCTCCTTCTGGCGCAAGAGCCTCTTCCGCAAAAATGGTGGCTCATTATATATCCAAATGAGGCTCGACAATATTCCACGCTTAGCCTCATTTGCATAGCTCTGGAGCAAGATCGCGCCAGTGTAGACATAGCCCTAGTGTGATTTCTGAGCAATGCACGTGGAATCTAGCCCACAGCAACAGTTAAGACCAAGAGACAGCTACAGCATCGGCTGGGAGCCAGCTGGCTTTTAGCTCAGAGGGTAGCGGCTCCTATACTCCGCTGCAGAGGACCCAGGTTCAAATCTGCCTGGTTGTGGTTACCGATGCTCCCCCCAGAGCAGTGCCAATGCGGGTAAGAGGAGGTCTGGGATCAGCCAGGCTCAGTGAGGCCTTTGCCTTCTGGCTGGTTCACCAGTTGAATTCCAGATTCCCACAGCGTACCACACTGTGCAGTCCAGGGTCCCCACAAAATGAACGATCTGCATCTCCCCTCTGGTTTCTGGGAAGGGCTCAGGGTGTACCATGCCTCCCCAACAGAGGACAAATGGGTCTGGGCCCCCCTATGAAGTGGGTGGTTAGTGTGATGGCTGGGGCCCTCCCCTCTCCTGGGCACAGGGCCACAGGCCTGTCCCCACGATGCTCCAGCTGGTAGAGCAAAGGGGCTGTGCGCAAAGGCCCTGGCCCTGCTCTCAAGCCTGGGGCAGCTGCGCTGCGGGGGGCTCTCCTGCAGCCAGGAGGGATGATAGGAGTTACTATAGAGAACTTTCTGGGTGTCTGGCTGGTGAGTCTTGCCCACATGCTCAGGGTTTAGCTGATTGCCATATTTGGGGTCGGGAAGGAATTTTCCTCCAGGGTAGATTGGCAGAGGCCCTGGAGGTTTTTCGCCTTCCTCTGTAGCATGGGGCACAGATCACAGCTGGAGGATTCTCTGCATCTTGGGGTCTTCAAAGTATTTGAAGGCTTCAATATCTGAGATAGAGGTGAGAGGATTGTTCTGGGAGGGGTGGGTGAGATTCTGTGGCCTGCACTGTGCAGGGGGTCAGACTAGATGATCATAATGGTCCCTTCTGACCTTAAAGTCTATGAGTCTATCTTCCTCTGCATCTCCCCAGCCTCACTCTCTGGTCGCTCTCTGGTCTCTCCCGCTCCGAGCTGTCTGGTGGATCTGGGCAAACGTGCAGCCCCTGGGCACACAGCGGGAGGACGTGGCTCCAGCTCGCTCAGT
The DNA here is from genome assembly GCF_052426305.1 of Pelodiscus sinensis. NCBI lineage: Eukaryota > Metazoa > Chordata > Testudines > Trionychidae > Pelodiscus > Pelodiscus sinensis. Next base: position 6,294,587 of record NC_143054.1, read on the forward strand.
TCAGTGGCCAGGGATCAGCCTGCTCCTCCTGCCCGGGGATCTGGAAATCCGCTCGGTGCTCCCACCTGTCAGGGGCTTGGTCTGTTGGCCTCTTCGCCCCTTGCTGCCAAGGTGTCCCGGGATGGCTCTTCTCAGGCTGCTGACCGGAGATCCTTCCTCCTGCCTCCTCAGTCCTCTTTAGCCAGGCTACTTCCCAGCCCTTTGATCCTCCCCGCTGCTGTCACCCATCAATCAGCTGTGGCCCGCGGTGCCTGGATTAACCCTTTGGGTTCTGAGCTGGCCTGTGGGACTATACCCCACATGCAGGGTCCCTTTGAAACACCTCTTCCAGCTGGAGCAGGGAAGTGGGCAATGTTCCCTCTCATCCTTTCCATCCACGTGAATAGTTTTTATATCCACCTGTGGAATAATTTCTCTCTGCACCAAGGTAGGTGTGAATGTGCACCACCAGTTGGAACTAAACCTTGCTGTTGGCATTCTGCTAATCAGCCAGGCAGCCTTGGACTCTCCTGAGGTGCCACACAAGCACCCGGCTTACAGGGAACCCTGGCGGTGGGGCAGGACCCCAGTGTCCTAGGCCTGCTTTCTAACCCTTCTGGCCCCGTGGGGGGCTCTACACCTCAACAGGCACCTGGTGAGAGGGTGGGATGGAGCGGAACTGGCGCATCCCCTTGGCTGTGACGTCCTCCTGTCTCAAGAGAAGAAGGATCCGTCAGAGCCTTGGATGCCCCCAGGAATCAGGGGGAATGCGCCCACCCCACGGTCCCTGCAGCTGCAGGTCCTACAGCCTGTCAGAGCCACCTGCCTACACCTGGGGTTAGGGGGCCGGAGTAAGAGGTCACCTACGTACAATCCAGGGAGGGGGATGGTGAATTAGAACCGGGCTCTGCGGCTCCTTACAGCCTTGGCTCTCACCTGGGACACTCTGGGCCTGACACAGGAGTTGACGTGCTGTGGGGGAAGGGCAGGTTAGGATCAATGGACCCATGTCCAGGCCATGCCAGCGAGCCCAACCCCCATCCGCAGGGCTGAGCAATGGGGCTGCGGGTGGAATATCTGATTCCTGGATCTCACCAGGGGTTGGATGTGGGAGGGGTTGGAGGAAGAAGGGACCCGCATAGCTCTGCCCTGACCAAGGCTGGCCCACTGGGGCTCAGGCTAGGAGGACAGGCTGGGACAAGGCGTTCCAGTTTCCCCTTTCCAGTTCCCCCCAGTGCTGAGGTAAAACTGCCCCCGCCCCTCCGGACCATGCTCACCTCCAAGCTGTATTGGAGCCTGTCTGTGTCTGGGGACTCTGCCCGCAGGGTCCCTGCCTGGGGTCTGACATGCCCTTGAGCGGAGCCTGCAAAGGAAGGGCAGCCGTGGGTCACAGCTGGGAACCCGAGAAAACGTCTCCCTGCCAATAGCTCCCTGCTCGGCCAATCAGCATTGAGACTCTGGGCAATGGAAGGTGGGAGGGGGCGTTCTTAGCAGACGTCCCAAAGGATGGCCCAGGTCACCGCCAGAGGGGAGCAATTTCAGAGCAATTCCAGCCTCACCTCTCTGGGAGGGCCAATCACAAAGCCATAAGGGGGTGTCTCTGAGGTTGCCCCCATCTTGCCCCTCTGTCCTGCCTGGCTGATGTTAGGGTCTCCGGGTGACGTCACCACCTCCCCATCACCTTTCCCCAAATGGCGGAGGCGCTGAGACAGGCCTTTGTGATGTCACTGCCACCCACCCCACCCCTACCAAGGCTGGTGTCCTGTGCCCAGCATGGAAAACTCAAACTTTACCAGTCTCCCTGAAAGATTCACTGGTACCTTGCTGGTACCCAGATGGAGAATTTTTCTAAACAAGTAGGACTAGTAAAAAAGAGCATATAGGAAGCACTTTATAACGTGCACGTTTCCTGGTGCTGGGAGGGAGTGAAGATGAGGTGATAACGCATTGGAATACAGTGATTAAAATGTAAATTGTTATATTAATTGTTATAATCATCATCATTTGCATTTTCATAGTGAGTAGACACTCTATTCATGAACTGGGACTGGTGCTAGTCCCTGTACCAAAACAGAACAAAAAGACAGCCCTTGCTTTAAAGAGCTTACAATCTCGTGTAAAACATGAGATGACAGAAGGATATAGACATACGTGGGAGTACAAGTAAACAGCGAGACAACAGTGGTTAGCATAAGAGGCAGTGGTTTCTGAGGAGCAACTGCCTAACCATTGCCATGTTTTTAGGCAGTACAACAAAGAGGAATAGGGAAGGGTGATTTGAGGTGGATGACAAGGTAGCCACATACTGCAGCTGTGGATTTCTAGTTTGATGTGGTTACCATCATTATTCAGCAAAATAAACAGAGGGAAAGTGATTAGTCTGAAAGCAGGTGTATAGTGTCAACACACCACACCACCTTCCCCTTCTAGTGCTGGGGAAAGTATTCAGCAGTTCTGACCTCTGAGTGAGATGCCCCCTAATGAATTAAAACACATTTTTTATTTAACACCATTATAAATGCTGGAGGCAAAATAAGGTTTGGGGGGGAAGTTGACAGCTTGCGACCTCCCCACGTAATAACCCCGTGACCATCTGAGGTGTACCCTTCTAACACCCAGTTTGAGAACCCCTAAACCCCTGGTGTCCAACCAGTTCTGAAGTAGTAGCCACTATAGTGGCTAGCCACACTCAACCAGCAAAATAGCCACATTGTTCACATCAACTAATCACACTCACATGGCCAAATAGCCACACGTGGCTAGTGGCTAGAGTGTTGGACACCAGGGCCCCAGCCTAGATGCTCTGTGTTTTCCAGAGCCTGGAACAGAACACTGTCTATTTAAGTATGTGCTAATAAGGCTTTTTCTGTCTAAGAAGAAATACAAAAACGTCTATCCCTGCCTTTTTCCCCCCATCATAGCCTGTAGGCAAAAGAGCTTGAATAATTTAGAGGGTTTATTGTTTATTGCTTGATGGAAGTGGGAGTGTTGCATGTGTGGGAAAAGCGAATTGAGGGAAAGATAGGCGGAAGACATCTGCGTTTAATTCAGAAAGGGGTTTTGTTCTGAGGCCTCAGACCTGCGCTTCCCCCAGAACCAGGCACTGATACAGCTGGTCGTAAATGCAGTCCCCGAGTTACAAACGTGATCCGCGCTTACGAACAGTGCGGTCGCCATGTAACTCAATGAGGTCCGAGTTACGAACACCACTTCGAGTTACGGCCAAGTGTTTGGTCCGTAACTCGTTCGTAACTCGGGGAGAGGGTGTATTATCCATTGACCATGAAGAAGGGTGACTTTCATTCTCCCCATTATAGATGGGGAACGGAAGAGGGGTCCTGGTGCCCCAATTCCTTCAGTCCTGCTCCCGCTAAGGGACCTTCTCCTGCCTGTTGTATCACCCTCGCTCAGTGTAGCTCAACCTTTTTTTTTAATACATTTTTATACATTTTTTTTTAAATATAAGTACCCCCAGTAGGGATAGTTTTCAGACACACAAATTTTTTTTCTACCATTGCAACATGTTTGTTTAAACAACTTCATGGTAGCCAGGCGGGCGATGACATTTTTGGGGGTAAAACGTACAAAAATAATAAAAGGCGGTAAAACGTAAAACAAAAATGGAGTTTTCTCCTCCCCCCCCAGACTTCTCTCGGGTACCCCTAAGGCTACTGGCCCCCTGGCTGAGAAACGCTGCCCTAGCTCACAGCTGGGCCGCCTCCACGTGCTCCCCGCCACTGGACGGGCATCCCCGCCTGCATCCCAAGGGAACTACATGTCCCGACATGCCACGCGCCACAGGCCGGGACTACGTTTCCCAGCATGCCCCGCGCGGCGTGCTGGGGAGGGGAGGCCCGCGGGGCGGTCCCTCAGGCAGGGCGTCCCGGAGCTCCGCCCTCCGCGTGGCCGGCCCCGCCCCCTGGCCTGCCGGCGGGGCGTCCCGTGCCCGCGGCGGAGGACGGAAGCCGAGCGGGCCGGCGGGCGGGATGGGGGACTCCAAAGTGAAGGTGGCGGTTCGGGTCCGCCCCATGAACAGGAGAGGTGAGTGCGGCCCCGCCCCCCGGGGAGACACTGCCCCCCCCGCCCCTCTCCGGGGGGAGACACTGCCCCCCCGCCCCCCCCCCGCGCCTGGGGGAGAGACACTGCCCCCCCTCGCCCCCCCCGCGCCTGGGAGAGAGACACTGCCCCCCCCGCCCCTCTCCGGGGGGAGACACTGCCCCCCCAACCCCCCGCGCCTGGGGGAGACACTGCCCCCCCCCTCTCCGGGGGGAGACACTGCCCAACTGCCCGCCCCCCCACCTCTGGGGAGAGACACTGCCCCCCCCCCCCCCCCGCGCCTGGGGGAGACACTGCCCCCCCCGCCCCTCTCCAGGGGAAGACACTGCCCCACTGCCCCCCCGCGCCTGGGGGAGACACTGCCCCCCCCGCCCCTCTCCAGGGGAAGACACTGCCCCACTGCTCCCCCGCGCCTGGGGGAGACACTGCCCCCCCCCCCCCCTCGCCCTGGGGAAGACACTGCCCCACTGCCCCCCCCGCCCCTCTCCGGGGGGAGACACTGCCCCCCTCCCCCCCCCGCGCCTGGGGGAGACACTGCCCCCTCGCCCCTCTCCAGGGGGAGACACTGCCCCACTGCCCCCCCCGCGCCTGGGGGAGACACTGCCCCCCCGCCCCCCTCCGGGGGAGAGACTGCCCCACTGCCCGCCCCCCCCACCTCTGGGGAGAGACACTGCCCCCCTGGCCCCCCCGCCCCTGGGGAGAGACACTGCCCCCCCCCCCGCCCCTCTCCGGGGGGAGACACTGCCCCCCCCACCCCCCCCGCGCCTGGGGGGAGACACTGCCCCACTCTCCCCCTCCGCGCCTGGGGGAGAGACACTGCCCCCCTGCCCCCCCCGCGCCTGGGGGAGACACTGCCCCCCCCCCCCGCTCCGGGGGGAGAGACTGCCCCACTGCCCCCCCCCCACCTCTGGGGAGAGACACTGCCCCACTGGCCCCCCCACCCCTAGGGAGAGACACTGCCCCCCACCCCTCTCTGGGGGAGAGACTGCCCCACTGCCCGCCCCCCCCACCCCTGGGGAGAGACACTGCCCGCCCCCGTCCCTCTCTGGGGGGAGACACTGCCCCACTGCCTGCCCCCCGCTCGTCTCTGGGGGGAGACACTGCCCCCCCGCTCGTCTCTGGGGGGAGACACTGCCCCCCCGCTCGTCTCTGGGGGGAGACACTGCCCCACTACCCCCTCCGCCCTTCTCCTGGGGGAGACACTGCCCCACTGGCCCCTCCCCGCTCCTCTTTGGGAGGAGACACTGCCCCACTGGCCCCTCCCCGCTCCTCTTTGGGGGGAGACACTGCCCCACTGGCCCCTCCCCGCTCCTCTCTGGGGGGAGACACTGCCCCACTGGCCCCCATGCTCCTTTCCAGGGTGGAGACGAGAGACACTTCCCAACTGGACCACCCCTCCTTTCTGCGGGGGAGGGGGAATGAGTGATTGACTAGACCTCCCACCCCTCCCCCCAACCTCCCCTCCCTTGATGAGGGGAGAGAGACACTGACTACCCAATACCTCCCAAACAACTCCCTTGGTGAGGGGGGAGAGGTAGCATCTGACTGACACCCCCAGTACCCTCCCTTCTTTCATGGAAGGTGGAGAGACAGTGACTGATTGACACCCCTTGGGGGGAGCAGGAGACCTTCCCCTGGCCACCCTCCAGGAAAGGAAATGCTGATCAACACCGTCCCCCTCCCACACATACACCTCTCGCTGGTGGGAGTGGGGGACACGGATTGACACCCCGCAACAAATACCACTTGCTGGGGTTGAAGAGAAGCCCACCTACCCCACTATTCACTGAAGGGCTGGTGAGCGCCAGAGACGGTGGCATGAGCCCCTCCCCTCACTGTGTGGTGGGGGGGGGGGAGGGATTTACCACCCTTTTCCACCATGGAGGCTGGTAGCAGGTAGTACCAAAATGAGGGAGGAACAGACACTGCTGCTGTGGAGAGTGAGTAGGCTCAAGCTGCCTCCACACAGAGGAGTTACTCATAATTCTCTCTTTCTGATTCATTCATTCCCTCCCTTTTACCACCCCACATTTCCCTCCTTTATGAGTCTCCCTTCATAATCTTTCCCCCTTCTCTCTTTTTCCTGTCTCCATATAATCCCTTCCGCCCCGCGCCCCTTGCACCCATTTTACAATGGGGCTCCTTCCTTGTCTCTTCACTTCCTTCCCAATTTCCTCTCCTCTCATTCTCTCCCCCCCATCAGCTTTTCCTTCCACCAAATGACTCACATATTCAGCCAACCCTGCATGTGAACGTGACCCCAAGTGCCCCATACCCAGGGACTATGAGGGTAAAAGCAGCTGGAACATGAAGTGTGAACTGACAGAGGATTTTTTTAAAATAAAACTTGCCTAGATACTGTATATTAATTACAGTCAGTGTATTTTTCTTTTATGTGACTGTGTTTTTTAAAATCAGAAAAGGACAGATACTGCAGCTGGTAGAGAAACAAGTGCACAAAAGGAAATGGATAATTTAAAAAAGCTCAGGCAATTAAGGACAAATATACATACACACCCAATTAGTATCTCACTACAACATCTCTGATGCTCCTGAAACTCTCTGTAATGAACAATGAGGTAATGCCAAGTTTGTGTAAATGACAGTTGTCCCTTGTAATGTTGCAGTTGAGGGATGTGTACACAGCCTTGAAGTCTGATTGTTTAGGGATCATCTTCTGGTAACACTTAGACCTCAAGGCAAGGGATTGATTTTTAAAAACCCATGTTGTAATTTGTATTTAATTTTAATAACATTGGTATGACTCTTGAGAAGTTTTTGGTTGTGAAACAAGAAATAGTCTGAATTCCGTTGTGTGTTACAGCGTATGACCCCATAATAAGAGACTTTACAATATAAACCTGTGTTGACTGACTGTAGATACTTAACCTTTGAAATATTATTGATGTATGCACCTATTGTTATCTTTGGCCTGTAAATTTCCTCAGGGCTGGGAACTTTCTGCTGTAGCCCTATAAATTGGCATGCAAATCAGCTACAGATTGAAACTCTGTAATCGAGCACACTCTGGTCGGACATCCGTAGTCCAGCATAATTTTAGCTAGTCAGATGTTCTCTTATCATGGCTGTGGCCAAGTTTCCCGCGGTCCCATAAAGTTCACTTATAGCGACCAGACTTGACTCTGTGTTCTGTGCTGTTGTTTAGCTCTAATTTACCCCAATTGTCTTCTAAGAATCCAGTAAGTGGAAATGTTGATAACGCTGCTAATATTGACCTTCCATGGTCTGGCAAATTCTCTGGTTTGGCATCAGTCAGGTCTGGAGGATGCTGGACTAGAAAGGTTCAACCTGTGCTTACACTTTTAGGCATTGAATAAATAAGTAGTAATAGCTTCTCTGCAGAAGAAGAAGAAGGCTCTATGTGCTGAATACCATTTTACCTACGGTACTAGTAGTCCAGTCCAATTTGTTGAAAGTAAGAAAAAGAATTCTTGTGCTAGCTTGGATGTTAATGCCTTCTTTTCAAAAGAAGGAATTTTCCTGAGTATCCTGCTGTGTTCCCAAGAACTTTTTCCATCCATGAGCAGAATAAATTTTGTTATGTACAGAGGCATGTGCAGATGTGCACCACTAGTCAAATGCATGCTGTTGACCCTGGGCGCTCTGCTAATCTGCTGGGCGACATTTGAAACTCACCTTGGTGGCCCAAGTGATCAGCTCATAGGAAACACTGGTGTCCCTGCTGTACATTTCCCACTATTATACAGTGTGCTGTATACCAACTTTTTGTTGCCATGCACTTTGGAGGTGGTTGCATTTCCACGATGTTATGAATATATTGTTTCTGAATTGTTCTGGATGGAAGGCATTACAGACAACTGATGTATCTGAGAGTTGTTACTCTCCATTATCCTTTTAAAAGTGAATAGTTACAGTATATTTAACTCTCATAGTGTAAACAATAATACATTTGTGGCTCGCTCTGGAAAACTATGCAGTGACACACAGATAAAGCATGTGGTTCTAGGTTGTTTCAGCTTGCTTAAAATACAATTGCATAACCGAGAAATGTTTGTAACACCTTGGGTGTGCTTAGCATTTACTCTGAAAGAGAAACAGTAATCCTGAGTAAGGCTCATATTTTGTCACAGATATTTACACTAAAAATCACAGACAGGTCTCTGGAAATAAACAAAAAATCACAGAAGCCTATAACATGTCTGTGATTTTTTTACTAAAATATGCCAGACAAAATGAGGAGGAAGGGGAGGGTCTAGTACCCACAGGTACTAGGGGTTATGGGCCTTGCCCACCATAGCTGGGCTGCTATGGGAGGGCTTGGAGCTCTGAGATCCCTGTGCTATGTAGTGGCTAGGAGCTGAGAGCTGCTGGGCTGCCTGCCGACAGCTCCAGCCTAGGGCACAAGATGGCACGGATTCCATAACTTCCGTGACCTCCCTGACTTAATCATAGCCTTAACTCTGAGCAGTCACAGCTGAGTCAAATGTGTGTACTGCAAAGGAAAATAATGTGTTAAATAAAGTAAATGTGCTCTTAAGCAATGTTACCTCTAATTTTTTCCATCCACTGTGTGGAATACATTTTATGTGCACCAAAGCACGTACAGATGTGCACCACCAGAGGACACTCATGCTGCCAGCTGTGGGCGCTCTGCAAATCAGCTGGGTGGCATTTGAATCTCTCCTGGGTGTCCACCCAAGTGCTCAATTTACAGAGAACACTGCTCTTAAGCCTAGTTTTTATGAGATTACCTTGATGTTTGGGCTCGATGTTTACTTGATCCATTTGAGGTCAACACATGATCAGCTATAGTCTTCAGCATAAACACTGTTAAAACTGGTTTCTGGTTGTCTGTGGGAGAGTAAACACCATTGCTTTAAGATTTGAGTGTAATTTTTAAGCAGCTTTCATAGTTTGCAAAAAGTAGTCAGCAGATTACTGTATCCTGGTAATAGTCTACCTTCGCTGAAACAAGTGGTAGCTGATTGACTGCTTGGCTGGAATCTGGAGCTTTACCAAACCTGTGAAGAATGGAGCCCCAGAGGGCCTGAGCATTGATTGACCTTCCCTGCTCTGGGACATATCAGGTCCTGAGGGTGCCACATCAGGGAGATTCAGCCTCTATGGCAAAATGCATATATATAGTGCCTGCGGAAAAAGACAGTCTCAGAGTAATTTGGCTTTAAGACTAACCTCTTTAGTTTGGATACCATGCTGATGGGAAGTATGGAAAATCTTAAAGTAGGTAAATACTAAACTCTTCTTTCTTAACCTAGATGAAATGCTAAAATAAAACAGGATTCCATCTAGAGATGTAAAATCCCCTTTTAAATGTTAACTGGTTAAACTATATGTTTAACCGGTTAACTGGTTCGCCATGTGGCGTCATGGGCTGAGGGCTGCTGGATCGACCCCTTGCGTCTAGCTCGGTGTGGTGGGTCTGGCCAGACTGGAGCAGCCCCCCCACCTATCATGTGCCACAGGTGGGGAGCTGTCCTGGCCAGGCACTGGCTAACTAGTTACCCCAGTATAGTTATGGTTAACCCTATTATGGTTAACTAGTTACCCCAGTAAGTATGCTGGCAGTGCTTACTGGGTAACCAGTTAACCCTTTACAATGTGCTATCATGGAATGAGGAATGTATTTACCTATTGTAAATAAACCAGAATTCAGGTCATATGAATGTGATCTACTTGAAAGCTAAATTCCAGCTACCTTTTTTAGCATTAAAATGTGGCTATCATATAGGACTACCTTCAAGGTAGGTTAGATAGTCACCTAAATGCACATAATTTCACCTTCCAGTACACTGAATGATGTGTAATTGTTTCTTGAGGTCCCGAGATGAACCAGTCATTGCTAACGTATGCCAATCAGTTTGCATGATCTCCAGAATAGAGGGTGGCTTTACAATATCTTTAACAATCAACAGACAGCATGTACAGTATAGGGTAACACTGCTGTCAGGGAGTTTTCCTTCCTTTTTCCTGAGGAGATGTGGTTTTGAGGAACTGTCCCATCTTGCTTACAAGCTTGCTGAATGTACTTCTCAAACTAATCTTGCTCAGTTTCGCTGAGACCCTGAGTGGCTGGAGAGCCCCAGAAGGAAGCACTTCATTGCCCTTTAATCACATGGGCTAGAGAAGGACAATTGGCTCCACACAGACTTCCTCTTCAAGGCTGGATTGAGCCGAGATCATTTCTTGTTCCATTTTGTGCTTTGCACTAGAAATGCAACCGATTTTTTAATTGTGAGGATTAAGTTGCTTGTGAGGAATGAGCTGCTTATTAAAAATTATGGACTGCAATTACTAGCCAGCCAGACCAAGAAAATGTGACATGTCACAACTGTGGAGCACAAGTATGAACTCCGTTAAACTGACAGTACTTATAATAACAATAGGCAAGCTGACTGTCAGTGCATGGAGGAAGAAGTCCGTATTAGAGGAGTTTCCAAAATGTGCCCGGTAGATCTTTCAGACCAAAACTACTATTTTGCTCTTTACTGCTGCTTCAATGCATTAGAAGGAACAATTCTGTGATTGGGTTACTTTAGATTAATTGCAACTATCATCCTACAAACAAATAAAACCTAGTCCTATCACCCGCACACCATGACTTTCTGTTTTGTGCTTATTCATAGTAGGGATGTGAAGGACTAGTTGACTATCCGATAAGCAAACGCTTATCGGATAGTCGACAAAATAGTCGACTAGTCACTCTCCTCCCCACCTTGCTCCCTCTATCAGATAGAGACAGCAAGGTGGGGGAAGCGGAGGGGGTACTTCAAAGCAGTTCTGGGTGGAGCTTTGGGGTCAGACCCCGGGCTCCACATGCCGCTGCAACTTTGAAACGCTGCGTGCAGCTGGGGTGACCCCAGGCTGCATGCGGCATTTCAAAGCAGCAGCGCTGCGTGGAGCCCAGGATCAGCTGGGGACTCCCCTGCTGACCCTGGGCTACATGGGACGCTGCTGCTTTGAAATGCCACAGGGAGCCCAGCATCAGGCTCCTCGCAGTGTTTCAAAGTGGCAATGCTGCACGGAGCCCGGGGTCAGCGGGGAAGTCCCCATCTGACCCTGGGCTCCACGCGGCGCTTTTGCCTTTGAAATGCAGTAACAGCGGTATTGGGGGTGACGGCGCACAGGGAAGGCTTGCATGTAACTGTGAAGGTTAACTGATGAGCCCAGGTTTTTTCTTATTTTTTGGTGATAAAAATACAAATTTCTTCATTGAGGGGAAAAATGGAAGGAACATGATACTGTGTTATTTTTGCAGTATCCAGAAGTGTTCTAGGTGCTTCACAGAATAACTTGAAACAAATGATTCTTGCCTCAAAGAGTTTACAGTCTACATTTGCGATGTTTTGCAAAGAGGGAAGGTGACAGAAAGGGAGTGGAAGTAGCGGTTAGTCATGGTTAGTTTAGCCATGAACGTGTCTTGATTGTGCAACTAAGGGTTTTTAACACACAAGTGAGTGTATTCTGTTCAGGTTCTTATTCAGTCTTCATCATAGTATCTGAACATCATTTAGAAGTGATTTAAGCAATATGATTGGTATCTGTCATGAATACATAAATAATTAAGATTAGTTGCTCACTTTAGGCCTTGTAAAAGTGGATTTTCAAGATATAGTATCATCATATTGCTCCCATTTCACCCTATCACAGCTTTACCTGTTGGTGAGTGGGCACTTCAGTCTTCTTTCACTTCTACCAAAACCTGGTTCAGTACTGGAGGAGAGTATTCCCACACGCTAAACGTTTTATTACCCGCACCATCCGGCCTGCTACTTCCAGGGGGTGTCTGTCACCCTGCTTGTCTAGAAGTGCACCTCTCTAAGTTTATCTGTGCCCACAAGTTTTACATTAAAGTGTTTCTAGTAGTTGATCTTGATTCTGCGGGTGTCTCGGTGCAGGCAACTTGCATGACATCTGTAACTGGAAGCTCACCTCGTACTAGGGCCAGCCTGCCCCTGATGAGGGGTGTGGAACTGCTGCAGCAGCAAAGGGAGCTGCCAAAGTGGTACCATGGTAATGGATATTTTCCCTGGAAGAAGTCTCCTATTGCCTTCAATAAGACTGTAACTCCACTTTCACTTGGAAAAGAATAAGTGCTGTTAAATCAGAATAAATCAGCCACACTAGAATATCTCTGGCACTGAGGTTTAATAATATTTCTGTTTTATTGTGTGGCTAGTGAGGAGCTTGGTAGCTAGAGGAAGTGATGGCATAGAACAGTGGTCTCCAACCTTTTGAACCACAAGATCACTTGTCAGTTTAAGTGCAATGTAAGATCTACCTCAAACCCAAATTCCCTTGCCTGGCTTCCTTCCTGCCCCTTCTCTGTGGCTCTGCCCCTGCTCCACACCTTCTCCAAGGCCTCACTCTGCTCTCTCCACCCCCCCTTCATCCCTGAACCTCATTCACTTTCATCAGGCTGGGTAGGGGTTGGGGTGCAGGCTCCGGTTTTGGGCCAAAGGGTTCAGTGTGTGGGTGGGGCTCTGGGCTTAGCCCAGAGTGGGGGATTGAGGTCCAGGAGGGGTTTAAAGGTGCAAGCTCTGGGAAGGAGTTTGGGTGCAGGGGGACTCACGTCTGGGGCAGGAAGTTGGGTGCAGGAGGAGGTTCGGGGCTGGGACAGGGGTTTAGGAAGCAGGCTCTGGCTGGGCACTGTTTAACTGAGATGGCTTTCGGGTGGTGGAGCAGTGGGGTTAAGGCAGCTTACTCCTGCCTTGGCCCTGCACCACTCCTGAAAGCAACTGGCAGGCACAGCAATGGCTCCATGGTGCCATTATCTACAGGTACTGAGCCCACAGCTTGTACTGGCCACAGTTCCCCATTACTCATCAATGGGAGCTGCAGGAGTGGTGTCTGTAGGGAAGGGCAGCATGTGAGAGTGACAGAGATTTGCATTTCCAAGCTCCCTCCATTCCCTTCACTCTGTGTGGAGACAGGGTACAGGCGTGGGGGGACAGGGGACACCCTGACATCAGTTCCCTGTCCCCTTTTCCCTCCCACACCCTGCCCTGCAAGCAGGAGGCTGCCAGGGGGGCAGCTCCAAGGCAGAGGGTAGGAGCAGCATGACATTGGGTGGAGGGGCAATTGAAGTGCCAGCACTTGATAGCTTCCTGGCCAAATCAGTCAGGATCACCTGTCAGAAGCTCCGAGATCTACTGGTAGATCCTGCTCTACTGGTTGGTGACCACAGGCATAGAAAATCTGCGTTAAGAATAGCATTTGACACTTTCTTCTTTCTTTATAGAACTTGATATGCATACAAAATGTGTGGTGGATGTGGACACAAACAGGATTATTCTTCACCCTGTGAACACCAATCTTTCAAAAGGAGATGCCAGGTAAGACTTATAATTTAAGAAGTGCTGGTCAAGTGCATTAAGTTTGGGCCTAACAACTGGGAGATTTTGGTTCTGATGTGATCTTGGGCACATTCTCCGAAGTAGTTACTCCCATCTTTAAAATGAGGCTGCTAATGTGTACCCCACCTCATTAAGGTACTCTTGAGATCTTCAGGTGTTTCTAGAGTGGATACTTGTTCACCTCCCCTCTGTAACTAATATTGCAACCCATAATGAGGTTAGTTACCTCTTCTTTACTCTACTCCTAGGAGATGATGTTATTCACTATTTTTAAGAGAGCAAGAATGTGTTAAAGTAGATTGAAGCTAAGAAGGAAAGGAGAGAAACACAAGTAAGAATTGTAGTATTCTACATTTCAAAATAGTTAGTCGGTTGACAGTATTAAATATAATGTATAACTACTTACATTACAGTGGTTTTGGGAATTTAGTGGCACACTAATTTATCTTGGCTAGTAGACTACTTCTTTGGGTAGAGAATATCTTATTACCTCTATATAAAACCATGGCATGCCCACATCTTGAATACTGCATACAGATGTGGTCACCTCGTCTAAAAAAAGATATATTGGCATTGGAAAAGGTTCAGAAAAAGGCAACAAAAATGATTAGGGGTTTGGAATGGGTCCCATATGAAGAGAGATTAAAAAGACTTGGACTTTTCATCTTAGAAAAAAGGAGACTAAGGGGGATAGGATAGAGGTCTCTAAAATCATGACTGGTGTGGAAAAAAATGAATAAGGAAAAGTTATTTACTTATTCCCATAATATAAGTACTAGAACTCACCAAATGAAATTAATAGGCAGCAGGTTTAAAACAAACAAAAGGAAGTTTTTCTTTACTCAGCCCACAGTAAACCTGTGGAACTCCTTGCCAGAGGATGTTGTGAAGGCCAGGACTTTAACAGGGTTCAGAAAAGAGCTAGATAGTTTCATGGAGGTTAGGTCCATCAATGGCTATTAGCCAGGATGGCTAGGAATGGTGTCCCTAGCCTCTGTTTGTCTGTTAACGGGTGACTGGAGAGGGATCATATGAGGATTACCTCTTTTGTTCCCTCCTTCTGGGGCATCTGTCATTGGCCACTGTCAGCAGACAGGATATTGGGCTAGATGGACCTTTGGTCTGATCCAGTCTGGCCATTCTTATGTTTGGGCTAGAAGATGTCAAGTAACTTTTCAGGTCGTAAGTGGCATATGGAAAAGTGAGGCAAGAGGAGATTAAGGAGATCTTTTGCTAACTTCCACCAAAGTCATTTAAAAAGCTTCTACTGAAGTCAGTGGAAGCTGGCTCAGGGCTTTTGTGATTTGCCCAGAGTCAAATAGAAAGTCTGGAAGAGCTAGGTATACAACCCATATTATTTAGCTCATGACTCCAATCCTGTGCTTTTGCCACAAGGCCAACTGTCTAAACTGTTCATGTAAACTTAAAAAACAACAAATGGTCTGGTAGCGCTTTATAGGCTAACAAAGCATGTAGATGGTATCATGAGCTTTCGTGGGCACAGCCCACTTCTTCAGATGACCGGAGTTTTGAGTTTAGGATGTGCAGACCCAAAATAAATAGGGGAGTAGGGGGGTGGGAGGAGGAAAAAAGTCACTGGTAGTGGATAAAGAGCATGCAGTTCAAATACCTGTTATGAGAAGGAAATCAGTCATGTAGTGCAAGTACTTTCACTTCCCCTGGACTGAGTCAGCTCACTAAGCAATGGGCAAAGTTCAAATTTGCTAGAAGATTATGCTGGGATTACAAGGTGTGTATCCTCTATGGAGGGAAATCTAGAATTCTTCCCACGTCTAGGTAGGTAGACTGAAAGCCTAATTGCAAAACTGAGACCCATATACTTGGAGCAAAGCTGGTTGCGGGTGCAGAATAGAGTAGCTCATATTCTGTGGGGTTTTTTCCTTTTGGGTTACATGACCACCTCAGCCCCATCCTTTACCTGTGACATTGGCCAGTCTGGTTAAAGTTCTTCATTACACATCCCTCCATTAAAAAATGTCAGGAAATCTGGTCCAACTCAACAGGCAAGCATTTTCCAGTTTCCACACACTGTGAAATATTATTTAAGGGACAAATTACAGTCCCACATAACTGGAATGGGTAGCAGAGAGTCAGAAAGTTGACTGTGGCATGAGGATTGAGGGAACCCTCTGTATCAAGTAGATTTATATTGAAATGTCTGCACTGTCCCTATATCCTCCCAACACAAATTCCTTTGGGCCAGGCCCATGATCCTCTGTAAAATGTCTTGCTGCTATATTTGAGTTTTAGTAGAAGATTTCAGGCAGTAACTGAAATTCAGTTGATAAGGTGTCCTAGTTTGGATAAGGAACTGTGACAAGAGGTTGAACACAAAAAAGGCAATTTGTAATGGAGTTACTAGCAACTCTTGGGATACTTTTATTATATATTAAAGGAGACGACGTCTTCATTTGTCTTTCCCTTTTATCCCAAACTCCGCAGTTGATTATTCTGCAAGGTTTGACTCCTTTTTTTGTTATATTTTATTTTAAACATTAAGCAATCCAGCAAATCAACTGTTCTGACTGCTTTATGGCTTTATTTGCATATTACTGGATGTTGAATGATTAATCTTAATGACACTATAGATTTGCAAAGCAAAACTTCATAGTTAGGAGTGTTGTTTAAAAGAGACATTGGAACTCCTGAGTTCTGTTCCAGCTCTGTCTCATATGCCTGGATGATCTTTGAATTCACTTTGACCAAAATGTCAAACAGTTCACTCACTTTATGTACCTAGTTTACTAGGGATAACCAGCCCAAGACCCAGGGCCTAACTTTCATAGAGGCTCAGTTTCCACTGATATACATGATGTTGAGGGGTTTATTACTTCTGAAATTCAAGTTTTAGGGCGGGTGTTTCAAGTTGAGCACTCAGAATTAATGGATATCTTGAAAAATGAGGCTTTTAACCTCTCTGCTTTTCTCTCCATTGCTAGATGCATCTAATATTTACCTATTTCATTAAAAATAGTGAAAATTAATTAATGCGAGTAAAGTGATCTGAAAGTCTTAGATGAAATTAATCTGACTGTTTCTGGAAAGGTTATAGTCTGAAGATCCTTATTACCCGTGCAAGCCTTCCTTACCCAGGAGTTCACATGCACTGGTTTTTGGTTTTGCCTGTGGAGTCTCCATCCTGAAGCCCTCCTGGGCCCCATCCCCTGGCCCTGCCACAGGTGTGTCTGCTACGCCCTCTTCTCAGCCCCTTCCTCTGAGCGCCGCCTGTCTGCTGTTTGCTACTTTTGCCCCCTCCTGTCTTAAGGGTGTATGACAGGAGGAGGGGGCAGAGAGGAGCTTAATGCTGGGGGCTTTGGGGAACGAGGTGGGGCGGGAAGAGATGCAGCATGGATAGGGTTGGGGGAAAGAGGCTGAGCAGGGAAGGGGCCTGGACAATCAGCTGGGGGTGCTAAGCACTTCCTCCCCCTCCTCCCTCCATGGGTGCTTTAGACTTGTGGCATCCATGTAGTTGGTGCCTGTGTTTATGTTGGTATATCTATGTTGCCTGAAAATCCATGCCCCTGGGCAATGTTCTACCAAGATAAGTTTCTAGTGCAGTGGTTCCCAAACTTTTTGGCATCACGCCCCCCTTTTTGATTTTTGAAAAACCCTCATGCTTCCCCCCTCCAAATATCAGCAAAACTTGTTGAGCAAAAAAAGAACTGAACAGTGCAGCAAAACTTGATGGGGTGGGGGAGGCTAGGCTGCCTCACGCCCCCTCCCCGGGATTTCTTCATGCGCCCCCCTGTTTGGGAACCCATGTTCTAGTGTAGGCCAAGCCTAATTTTATTTTACCAAGCTGTTTATGTTCTCTCTGCAAAAGGTCAGAGCTCATGTTTCCTTGCTAACGTAACATTTTACAGTGCATTGCAAGAATTAGTCAAAAGTTTATTACTCTGTGGTTGGCATGCGGGTGGGGGTGAATTCATTTCAATAAGTGTGAAATGATCTACACAACAACAGTGATGTCTGAAATAGATAGCATTTCCTGAATCTTCTAAGGCTTCTTGCTTACAGACTTTTGTGTTTTGTTTTTGTTTAGAAAACATGGTAAGTAAACTGAGATTTAACATAAAAGTTAGAAATTGGCGACTTTTGACCCATTTGGGAAAAGGAGTTGCATGCAATTATAGTTATGCCCTCGGTTAATTTGCTCATTGGTCTAACAGAGTTATAAGCAAATATCGATGGTGATCAATTATGGCAAGGAGCATTGCATTTTTTTTTAACCTTTTCCCTTTATTAAGCTCTAAAAGTAGCTTTGGATACTATGAATGTTGTTTAATTCTCGTCCCTATTTTTTTTTTTTTTGATAGTCACATTACTATTTTATTCTCCCCTGTTATTGTGTAACAGACTGACAAACAAGGGATCTTTCAGGAGAAATTGTGCAACTGACTACTTGGTGCATTTGATCATTCTTTGTATATAAACAACCAATAAGAACAAAAATTACTTGTCAGCTATTAGCAATATTTGGTGGTAAATGCTCCGTTACAAGTGTCATTGATGGTGACCATTAAATATCTAGCTCTTAGACCTTAATAAAACAGAAATCATGGTTTGTTTGGCTTTTTAATCTTCAAGATGATAGCACAGTCTGTTACTAAGAAAATGTAGTTATAAAATGAAGAATAAAAAGTTATTTACCCCTTCCCAGAACACAAGAACTAGAGGTCACCAAATGAAGTTAATAGTTAGCAGGTTTAAAACAAACAAAAGTAAGTACTTCTTCATACAATGCATAGTCAACCTGTGGAACTCCTTGCCAGAAGCTGTTGTGAAGGCCAGGACTTTAACAGGGTTAAAAAAAAAAGCTAGATACATTCCAGAAAATCCTGAACCATGACTGTTGGTCTGTTAACGACAAGCTGAGGTGAAGCCTGTAGCTCAAACAATCTATATTGGTGTACTGAAGGGTTTGGAAATACAGCTAATAGGTAATTCTAGAGAGCAAAAATAGCCTTGTGAGACATATTTCCTGTATTACTAGTATTGTCTGTGTAGCTCTGTTGCCTGAGTGTTTGAAAACAGTATTTAACAGATGTGTTCAGTAAGATCACAAGCAGATCTTTCTTAAAATATTTCCTCTAATGCAGGCTTTTATAATTTAAAATGGTCATTTAGCTGTTTGTATGTTTGCACATGTTTCTAGCAAAATCATTACTTTTAAAGTCAGTTATTAGTAGGGCTTATTGTATTAGAAGGCATTTTAGATCTAAATGATGCATCATTTTTCTTGATTTATGCCAGAGGTGGGGAACCTCAGGCTCGGGGGCCGGATGTGGCCCCTGGCTTGCCAGGATCCACCTCACCCCACCCACCCAGCATTGGGGAGTTTGTGTTGGCACTCCAGACCTCCCCCGTTGCCTTACCACGGAACTGGAGCATACAAAATCTACGAGGCTGGGCCCCCCTAGGGTCTGGTATGTGAGGGGAATGTGGGGAGTGTCTTTCTCCTTCTCAGTCCAGGCCACGTAAGTGAGTGGTGTTTTTTGTTTTGGTTTGGTTTTTTGGTTCTCGCTTGTGTGCGGCCCCTGACTGATTTGTTTCTGTGAGTCAGTGGCCCCGACCCTAAAAAGGTCTGTCCCCCTCCCCCCCCCAATTTATGCTATAGAGATGAATTGTATTTTGTACTCAGGACCTTTAATGTTACTGAAATAATTCTGTGAGTGTATGTAGGGATATAAAAAGAAGCTGCTAAAATTTCTCAATCAAAACCTGAAATAAATTTAGTTAAAATTTTCCAATTATGTAAATGTCTGAGAGAGAGAAATGTTCTTTCCATCCCTCCCCGCCCCCTCCCTCCCTCCGGTCTGGCTCTTTGCTAGCCACACTTTCCTTCATTGTTACCATCCAAATCAGAGGCATGTAAAGCTTGTAAATTACATACTGTGGACTATACAGGCAGTCCCCGAGTTACGCGGATCCGACTTATGTCGGATCCACAGTTACGAACGGGGTTTGCTGCCCGTCTCCCTGGTCTGCTGGAGACCAGCAGACCAGGGAGACGGGAAGCAAAGCCTCTGAGGACGCCAGCAGCGGGCCAGCCGCGGCGCGTCTGGGCTGTCCGCTGCCCCCGTGCTCCGCAGCTTTGCTCCGGACACCTGTGGTACAGCAGCTGGGGCGCTGCCGGTTGGTCCCGTAGCGCCGCTCTGGGCGCTACTGGACCAACCCAGCAGCACCCAAGCTGCTCTGCCCCAGGCGTCCCCAAGTCAGCCGCTGCTGAAACTGACCAGCGCTGACTACAGGAAGCCCGAGGCAGAGTTGCTCTGCCCCGGGCTTCCTGAAATCAGCCGCTGATCAGTTTCAGCAGCAGCTGACTTGGGGATGCCTGGGGTTCTTAAGTTGAATCTGTATGTAAGAACTGGCATCCAGATTGAGCCTGTTGAAACTGATCAGCAGCTGATTCCAGGAAGCCCGGGGCAGAGCAACTCTGCCTCGGGCTTCCTGTAGTCAGCCGCTGGTCAGTTTCAGCAGCGGCTGAATCTGGATGCCAGTTCCAACTTCCATACAGATTCAACTTAAGAACAAACCTACAGTCCCTATCTTGTACCTAACCCGGGGACTGCCTGTAATGTAAATGAAAAGTGCTTTTAAGGAGAGCCAGGTCTTGAGTACTGGTTGAACCTCTCTCAACTGGGACTCCCTGGTCTGGCAACACCTATGGTTGGCTGGCTGCAGTGAGGCCAGTTTCTGGAAACCCTGCTGTGCGAGTCTAGCTGAGCCGGTCGCAGGGCGGCCGGAATACCAATGGTTTCTGGTGGGGCAGTGGTCTGCTGCAGTGGGGCCGGAAGCTCCGGCAGTGGACCACGGGCTGCTGCAGCAGGGCTGGCAGAGCCAGGAGTCCCGGCAACAGGGCCAGCGCTGCCCTGGTAGGGCTGGCAGGGTCGGGAACCCTGGTGGCTGAGCAGCAGTCTGCAGGGGGGAGGTTGGTAGTCCCAGTGGCGGGACTGTGGGCTGGCGGGGTGGGAGCACCAGGCGGTAGGGCAGTAGCTTGGCGCAGTGAACCTGAAAGCCCAAGCTGCAGGATCGTGGGCTGCTGTGGCAGGGCAGCAGGGCTGCTCACAAATGGGGAGCCTGCCAGAAGGCCAGACCAGGAGCGGAGCCAGGCAGGGGGACTGAAATGACCCCCCATGTCCAGCAAATCCCTCCTTCGGGTCCTGAGGGTGCCAGACAGGGAGGTCCAACTTGTACCTCCCAGCACCCCTGTTTTCAGTAGGAGTTACAGGTGCTGAGCATCGCTAAGAATCAGTCCTCAAATATGCTAGTTGCCTTCATGCAGCTCTGTAGCATGTCACAGACTCTAGTCTTTGCCACTGAGACCACTAATAATCTCTCATCAAAATCCATTTTCTAATTGTATATATTTGCAATCTACAGTGGGAGGAAAGACAAGTTTCTTTTTAGCCTTGTTAGTCTGGCAAAATCTATAGTAACCTATGCTGTTTGCAAAGAAGGGAAGATAAGGTGGCAACCATGTGGGAGTTACAGGTGAGCGTTTTCTGTATGTGAAATGGATCTAAGTTTTTTCCTGCTGTCCTTTGTCTTGCGTGTTTAGATTGTAAGCTTATTGAGGTAGAAGGTATCCAAGACCCTAACTTCATTTGGGGGCCTATATTTGTGTTATGTTAGCATCTAAATGATCGCAGGAACCAATTTACTGAGAAATCTTTAAAGTTCTCAGCCTAGTCGCTTTGCTATTGAAATACTAACAAAGGGCACAGTAGTGTGTTTGTTTTGGTGTTCCTTTTCAACATGCATATGCATGGTCTCCTTGCCATGCTTCCTCTGTTTACCTTTCTCTAGAAATAGCCCTACAAAGTTTCCTGAACCATAAAGTGATTAGCAAAATGAAGAAAAAGTGAGACATCTGTCACTCATCTGTGAACCGAGGGCAGAAGGGATGCTAAGAGAGCTTTATCGATAAGAAAAAAAATCCCTTTAGTTTTATATAAACTACTCTTGGGGAAAACTCTGCACCACTGTGTAAGCGCAGAATTAATGTTCCCTGTGGAATGAGTCTGACTGGAAGACAAAGGGAAGCTGCGGTTACATGTTTCGCCCAGCAGGGCCTGTCAGACGAGAGGGCAGTTGGCTCATAAACTGGAGGAGCCAGGCATGGAAAGAGAGGGGGAAGAGGCTGCCTTTGTCACAATGTGCTGCCCACTGGCCCAGGTGAGAAGGCACAGGATGTGGTGGTGGTGGTGGTGGTGAGAAATGGACATAGCGAGATCTCTGTGGCTGCTGGTGGGACTTTCACAGACTGATTGTCAGAAGTGGGAGTGGGAGGGAGAGACTGACTAGGGCAGAGGCACAGGTGCTAGTGAGGTGACAACACTGAGCCAGGGGCTGAATTGGAATGAGGATGCAGGGCCACATGGGGATGAGGGCAGGAGGATGCAGGGGTACAAATGGATGGTGTGGGGGGTTCAGGGACACATGGAGATGGCCAGCTGGATCTCACTGAGTGAGGATGCAGAGATACATAAGTATGCACACACTGCTAATCAGCTGGATCAGGCCCGGAGGCTGTATTTTGCCCACCCCCGCGCTAGGGAGAAGTATGGGAAACAGTTGAGCATAAAAGGAAACATAGAGGTGTTAAGTCTTCTAACTACTGGAAAAAGATGGGGACTGTTCTGGGAGGATAGGCTGACTGGTTACTCTGACTGCAAATTATTTACTGGTACAAAGGCCAAGAGCTGAATGGTGAACTCCGTCTAGCTTGGAAATCAAAATGCCAACCTCAGATAAGATGCCACTTTAAAGACAGCATTATAGCTTGTGAGTTGACCTGTGCACTTTGACCCCAATAGCAGTTGCCTGCATGGTTTCTGTCTACGGCGCCTCTTGTCATCTTTCTCCATGCCTCTCACATCTGGATATGGTTCTTTGACCTTAATTTCCTATCAGTAGCAGTTGCAAAAGTGATACTGTTGATACTTAACGCTTCGGTGCTGCAAGATTTGTGCCGAATTGATATGACTACTTTTTAGGGCTGTAAGGCACAAGTAGGTGCAGTACAGAACACCCACAGTACTGTATGCTGAATCATAGCTGCAATACATTATGGGAGTGCCATGGGAGTAATCGGAGGGCAGGCCTTCATGACCCAACCTCCACTGACTACAGCAGTAAATAGAGTAGTTTCATGCTAACTACTGAGGTGCTTTACTTGTGAAATCAGCTGCAAGGTGAAACTGATTAGGACAGGGCTACTCAACTTTGGAAGTCTGGGGGGCCACAATGATACTCACCGTTACATGCTGAGGGCTGCAACTTAAGGGTGGTTGCATATACATGCAAATATATGTGTAAATAGTTTTTCACACAGACTGGCATGAATACAAAGCACTTCCCACAGAGCCCCAGAGCTCCCTGCACCTCCTCCCTTGGGGACTAGAAATGCAGACACTCTGTATCCATCTGTTCCAGCCAGCCCATCTGCTTGCACCCTTCCCTCCTCAGGCAAACGCCCTATCCGCAGTCCACGCTAGATCCCACCCCACCACCTTACTTTAAGGTTGTTCCTTATTCTCCCTTCCACTTGCGGGAGCCACCTTTATCCCAGACAGCCTGGGTGTTGACTGTCCCATTGCTCCCTGTGGGGAGTGGGACTTGAAGATCATTCATAGAAAGCATTCCACATGTAAGGGTCAGTGTCAATGAACACATGATGTTAAATAGAGATTAAGATAAAGCAAAGCTAACTTCTAATTTAGATTACATCCAATACAGTGATAGGAATGTAGCCGTGTTAGTCTGGTGTAGCTGAAACAAAAAACAGGACTATGTAGCACTTTAAAGACTAACAAGATGGTTTATTAGGAGATGAGCTTTCGTGTGTTCATTTTTTTGATTGTATCCTTTGGTATATATGGTTGTGCCAATTTTCTTCCACTATTTGATATGAGGAAGTAGGTCTGGCCCACAAAAGCTCATCACCTAATAAACCATCTTATTAGTCTTTAAAGTGCTACATAGTCCTGTTTTTTGTTCCAATACAGCGTTTGAGTGGAATGGCTGAGTAGATGACTAGAAGGTAGGAATTCATGCATTCTGTTCCTACTTGTCTTACTAGGTGTGACCTCAAATTCTAAATTCTTAATTGACATGACAAGCTATAAAAGTCTTACAAAAGTGATTATATTAACCCTGTGTTTGTCAGACTTCATGTTTTTGAAAGTCTGTAAGATCCTTAGTAAAGTTGTCTATTGTCTTTCTCTGCATCTGCATTCAGAGACCTATAGACTAGAATAAAAATAAATCAAAAGGACACATCAAACTGTTATTTGAAAGGTTAAACCTAATAACATTACTAGAAATAGCTCAGAAATTAGCTTTGTATTTCAAACAGTCTCTTGTAGTGAATTCAGTTTCTCTAATTTAAAAACAATCCTTTATAAAATATATAAACTCCTAGTGGGGAACAAAAATCCCTCACTACAACAATTTCTAAAGGAGTTTTTAAAATAAAAATCTTACAATGAGTTATTTGAAGAGCACTATCAAACTGATTATATTTCAGATTTGATCAATTAAAATGCAGTAGCATAACCACCATATACAATTTAAAACAGAAAAGCAACAGTATATTTGTATATAAGATTGTCTCCTAAAGATAATCTGTTATAGCAGCTGCAGGGTATTTTTTTAAGTCTCTCTAGTTTTTGGTGGTTTGTATATAAGCTGTAACAGCATGTTTAGTAGTGTGAGAAAATTATAGCAACATGGTTTTGGATGGGCTTTTTGCAGCTCTGAAATCTGTCCCTTTCTAAACTCCTACTGGTTGAAATTATGAGTGACAGCGATGAAAGGGAGTCCCTAGAATAGTGATAGAAATGTAACCGTGTTAGTCTACAAACCCCGTTGCCAGCTTTGTCCACATATTCATTCTGCTGATACCATTATTGGACCTAACCAAGTGAGTTATAAGATCAAGAACACACATTCCCGCGCATCCAGAAATATAATCTATGCTATCATGTGCCGAAAGTGTCCGTCTGCTATGTACATTGGACAAACATCTCAGACACTTTGCCAAAGGATTAATGCCCACAAAACAGATATCAGACAAGATCCCAAAGAAAAAACAGTTTCTTGCCATTTTAACCAGAAAGGACACTCTCAATGACTTAACCACCTGCATTCTGCTACAAAGACCTTTTACATCTGCACTTGAAAGGGAATCCTCTGAACTGTCATTCATGTTAAAATTCGACACTCTCCGGGAAGGAATGAACAAACACTCAAACTATCTTACCCATTACCAAGATAGCTTCCCCAATTATCACCTCTAATACCATTAGCTCACAGACATCCCACTCTCCCCACCTCTAAT
The DNA here is from genome assembly GCF_052426305.1 of Pelodiscus sinensis. Taxonomy (NCBI): domain Eukaryota; kingdom Metazoa; phylum Chordata; order Testudines; family Trionychidae; genus Pelodiscus; species Pelodiscus sinensis. The sequence continues at coordinate 6,319,343 of NC_143054.1, forward strand.
ATCATCAATTCACAGACACTTACCTTCCTTCCTCCCCCCCCCCCCCCCGCATCCTCCTCCTGTTCTGAAATGTGATTTGTCCTTTTCATATGTGTTCATTTTTTTTAATTGTATCCTTTGGTATATATGGTTGTGACTATTTTCTTCCACTATTTGATCTGAGGAAGTGGGTCTGGCCCACGAAAGCTCATCACCTAATAAACCATCTTGTTAGTCTTTAAAGTGCTACATTGTCCTGCATTTTGCTTCAGGGAGTCCCTAAGCATCTTAAACTAACTTCAGGGTGATTTCAGTTGCAAAGATATTATTTTTTACAAAGAAAAGTGTTGTCACTAGGCCACCTATTAAACATACAACAAACCTGTAATGGGTGACCATCTTTTTAGCTTAATGTTGTTAACCTATAGAAAAGACAGCTTGAAGCAGTTCTGAAGTAGAAAGTGATATCTGTTTTCAAGGGTGTGCGTGTGTGTGTGCGTGCACACACTATCCTGAGATTTACCCCAGATAAACTTTTTTCTTTTCCCTAGTCCTCTCCTTTCCATCTCATGTGAGTGGGATGCTGCATAAATATAATAAAGAAGACTCTTAAAACAAAACATTGTTCATTTCTTTGCATTGCAGCTGTGCATAAATTGAAATGACTTCTTCTGAAGGCTTAGGAATAAGCAGATAGGTACCAGATGGGAAGTGGCAGATGGCATTAATATTTTTGAGCCCAACAATTTTCTTCTGTAATTATTTCATACATGCAGAAACTACTTTACCTGGTAAATGAACTCAGCAGTGATGGCTTTGAGTCAGCAAACTGGGAGAGGGAGATTGAAAACGTGTTATATTTTTTTTGCTGGTAACATTAGCTGTAAATACATCCAGTTCCTTGCACAAGAAAAAGCAACTTTGCAAGCGTGGTCTGTTCAAGGTTGTAAGCTGGTCTGTGTAGATTTAGAATTCTCAGCATTGTTGTCAGCGATCCCTCGAGGTTGTGGCTGATCTTTCACAGGTTTGATGGGTCTTTTGGTGACCAAAGAGTCTGATCCTTGAGCCACATGCTCGTTGTAGGTGTTGGAAGTCATGGTTGGGCCACGATTGCTGCATGATAATCATCTGTCCTTTTTCTCTTTTGGCGTTTTTCTGAGACCTGGGCATTTTCCTTCAAAGTGGACATTTTTTCCCTGACCAGCCTAACATGGACTATTGTCTCCTAGTGTGTGGTGTCAGTGCTTCATCTCTTGACATTTCTCTTGAGGATGTCTTTAAAATGTTTCTTTTGGGCTTCCTGTTTTCTTTTTTCTTGGTGAGTTGGGCAAACCACAATTATTTTGGTAAATGTACATCAGGCATGCACACGTACTACCTGCTCCACTTCAGCTGGTGCTGGATAATCAGGGCCTCACAATGAAGATGTTGGCCTCTGAGAACACAAATTAGTGTGGCAATCCTTCCACTTTATGTAGAGGATAGGGTTGCCAGGTGTCCAGTATTGTCTGATTTCCCCCCCCCACCCCACCCCCCTCCGGCCAGGAGGCAAAAATAGTGGACTCTCCGTGTCAATACTGGACACCTGGCAACCGTAAACACACTCAGCAACTGGGCCCAGCCCGCCTGCGCCTCTTTCCCCCCCCCCCCCCAACAACTTTGGTCTCCCCCCTCCCCCATTTTTACCAGAATTTTTTCCCCAGGTTTTTTTTTGGGGGGGGGGGTGAGGGGAGGGAGAGAGGCTGTTTGTTGTTTTTGGTTAAATCATCTATTAACCCTAGTTGAGGATCTTCCAAAGAAAATGCTGGTGCTTAGTGTACCAGGTTTTTCAGGTTTTTCTAAAGGTTTCTCAAGTCTCACGGCTGTAGAGGTGAGGTGGGATTATCAGTGCTTTGTAAACTAAAAATCTTGTGTGTGTTCTGATGTTTGTTGACTGCTGGACATGAGTCCGCCAAAGGCAAGGCTACAAAGGATTCCATGCTGAATCGTGACATCTGTGTCTGTCCTCTGAGCGATGGCTTCCAATATATAGGCAACAGTAGTCTACATTTTCCAGTTCTTTTGTCAGTGTAGGTCTTCCTTGCTGGGTCTGATGATTGACTGGGAGCTAGCTGGCTGAAGAACTTTTGTTTTTCTGATATTCAGTGTGAGCCCTACGGTTTTGCAAGCATCAGAGAAGCCACTAAGGGCTTTGTGTAGATCCTTCTTTGAGTGTGCAACGTAATCATCTGCATGTGGGAGTTGAGTTATTGTTTTGGCATGGTTTCGAGTAAGGTCAAAGAGGTTGCCATCAGTCTGATATTGGATGCCAGTGTCCTCGGAGATAGTCTTGGGTTAGAATTTTCCCTGCTGCCAAGAAAATGGAGAAGGTGAGTGCTAGTACACAACCTTTTTTTAAAATATGGAGATATCCCTATCTCCTAGAACTGGAAGGGACCTCAGGAGGTCATCAAGTCTGGTCGCCTGCCCTCACGGCAGGACCAAGTACCATCCCTGACAGATTTGCCCCAGATCCCTAAATGGCCATCTCAAGGATTGAGCTCACAACCCTGGGTTTAGTCTGCCAATGCTCAAACCACTGAGCTATCCCTCCCCCCAATTCAGCTGACAAAAATGTTTAGATGTTTTATGCCAGTTCAGATGACACAGGGCTCAGAGGAAGAGTTGTTGCACACAGGGATGTAATATTGTAATCAATTAACCGAAAAGCAAAAGCTAATAGGTTAGTGCTATAGACTACATGCATTTCCCCCTTCCCCCCTCCCGTCAGTAGATTCGTTAGCAGGCTGGCCAGCAGCCTGGCTCAGTCCTGGCTTGCGACGGGTTCCAGATTTACCTCCCTCCCCCCCCCACAGCTCTGCATTTAAAGTGTATTAGGAACCGGGCAAGCAGGCAGGCAGCCTGGCTCACTTCTGGCTTGCACCAGGTCCAGGAGCTCACACCTGCCTCTTCCCTCTCTGGACAGGGGCTGCTGCCACCCTTCACTGCTGCCTCTCTGTCAGGCAGTAGCACAGGGCAACAGGTAGCTGGTCAGCAAGGGGAGCTGTTTTTTAAGCAGGCTCCCCTTGCAGACCAGCTCCTGCCTGGCACCTGGTGCTGCTGCCTCTGATGCTGCAGCAGCAGCAGCGCAGAGACAGGGAACTCCTCAGAAGTGGGGCTGGAGCACACTGGCCACCGGCCCCACGCTAGGGACTATGGAATAGTCGAGTAACTGATAAGATTTCATGAGGTTAATCGACTATTCAGTTAACCGATATTTAACAGCCCTAGTTGCACAGGATGGAAGCAGTCATCTGGTTGTGGAGGGGTCTTATAATGGTGGTAAACTTGAGCAGCCGACCTCTGACATGATTTTCCACAGAGTCTCGCCGTTGACAAAGCCAGAGGCTTTGGTTAGATTGATAAAGGCCATCAACAGCTCCACGTGGGGTTCGTGGCACTTTTTCTGGATCTGCGTAGCTGTGAAAATCATGTTGGTCTGGAGCCCCGCTGGAATGCTGCCAGAGGGAGCAGGTGAATCTGTCCCGGCGACGGAGAGGAGGGCAGTGTCTCGATGGTTGCTGCAGTCAGTCCTGTCTCTCTTTTAGAAAATGGTGATGTAAGTCAGAGGGGTTTTTTTCAGTGCACCTGAGTTTGAGGAGCAGCAAATGAAGCTTGTCAGTGTTTCTTCCCCATGGTTTCAGTACTAATTTTTTATGGTCTTTCATTTGCATAATTGCTTTGCAAATCTCCTCAGGTGCTGGTCGATTGGCAGGAGCTTCCCAGATTGGGTGCTGAGGGCTGGAGTCAGTGAGGTCACCAGTTAGTCGATTCTTGATATAAAAGCCTTTGGCAGAGTTCCTTCCAGTGCTCTTTGATTAGGGTGACCATCCGTGCTGTTTTTCCCAGTAAAGTCCCGAATTAAGATCTGTTCCTGGAGTCCTGACTTTTTTTTTTTATTTTTTTAAAGGGCACATTGCCCCATATTTCCACTGCAGCAGGGGATGGGGAGGAGCTGCCAGCACTCAGGGTTTCAGCTGCTGAAGCCCCAAGCCCTAGTGACTCCCCTCCCCACCCTGCATGCAGCGGTGCTGAAGTTCATCCCTGCAGTGGGGCAAGGTGGGCAGGGAGCTGCCGGCACTCGGGAGTTTCAGCCACTGCAGTCCCAAGTGCCAGCAGCTCCTCCCTACCCCCACTGACGGGCTGGAGCCCCGAGTGCTGGTGGCTCCCCCCACTTTACAGGGCTGAGCCCAGAGCGCCACCCCTACCACTGCAGGACTAAAGCCACAAGCACTTGTCCGCCCCTCTCTCCCTCCCCATCCCCCCGGTGTCCTGTATTTACTATGGGGAAATATAGTCACCCTGTCTTTGATGGATTCATTATTTTTCGGAAGGGTACTATCATCTCAGTAGTGCGAGGCCGCAACAGCTTGTCCGTACAGAGTCTGTCTCTCGCGTCATACGATTCTCACACCTTCATATTTAGATTCTTTCACATGTTCAGAGTAGGACAGTTTTTGACTAGTGATGGCCTAGAAGTAGTATCTTAATGGTTATCATAGATGTTAAGAGCTAAACAGCAGCAGTCCTGTTAAATCATCTAGTTCTTAAAGTGTTTTCTCTAGTGCTTTCTTCAGTATGTTTTGTTTGCATATATTAAATAAAATTTTCAGTGATACAGAAACATAGTCTTTCTTCATAAGCTTCAAAACCAGCAATGGTCCTGTAGCACCTTAGAGACTAACCAAAACATATTTGTTGGTTAGTCTCTTAGAGTGCTACAGGACCATGGTGGTTTAATTTTTTTTAATTGCAGACTAACACGGCTACCCCTCTGAGACTTTTAAACCTGCATAGTCCTTCATATATTTCATTATTTGGCCCCAAGAAGACCAGGGATATGATGCTGCTGCTCTTGTATAATTGTGTGTGCACATGTGGGAAGGACTTTTCTGAGTTGGTGGATGTAAGGGAAGAGCTTGTGACAGGGCTTGCAAGCAAAATGCCATGTTTACATAGTAAGAGGGACCCCATTAGGCTCAATCTACCTTACAAATATAAATGTCAGATAACCTGGGTAAAAACAGTTTACCTTTTTTTTTTGTTATAACTGGGCTAATGGCTGTGCTACATGGTGTAAGTGTTGAATCTGTTGTGTTCACTCCCTCTGGGGCATTTAGCATTGTCCACTGTTGGCAGACAGGATACTGGGCTAGATGGACCTTTGGTCAGACCCAGTCTGGCTGTTCTTATGTTACATTCTTAATCTGGAAAAAGTTGCACACTTGATTCTTCTGTTACAGGTGGGATAGACTCATCTGCAAATGGTAATTATTTCTCATGGGCTGTTGGGAGTTTCAGTAAATTAGATTAGCACCTGTAAGAAGTACAGTCCAATGGTTGTTACTTATTCAGTGCATGGTATGCCATTTCTTCACTGTTCATTATGTAAAACACACAATAAAACCCTACCCTTTCCTACTGTAAGACACATGTTTTTACACTTTTTTTCTTTCCCTATTAGTTTGTGGATCCCAAGCATCAAACTATTTCCAGCATTGCTGTAAGGGATTTTTTTCTTTAACTGCATTATGAAGGATGCCATTATGTGTTTTATGGATGCTCAGGGAATATAGTTTACAGTTTTGCTGAGAACAGGGTTTTTTATCTGGCAGATCATCTTACTGCTACCCAGGCTGGTATTAAATAAATTAGTGGCTGTGTGGTTTATAGTTATCCATAGAGTGCAATAGAGCATTTGGAATTGAGCTCAAATTGGTTTGTGAGGCTGTTTCCAGTAGGTTTCTACCGACTCCAAACTTTATCCTCTTGATTTAGAAAAAAAATATGAAAAAATTCTAGGCTTTTTGGCTGCAGAGATAATCCTTGAAATGTAATGGCACTGTGGAAAGTGCCTTTGAGACAACTTTCAGTAAGAATGTATCAATTGTGCAGTTTGTCCTTCCCACTGTGTCATGTATCTGTTGACATTCAGTGCTTACAGTTTTAAAATATCAAAACAACTTGCAGCAGCTTGAGCCTATTCTGAAAACAGCACAAACAATTCTGGGACATGGAATCAAAGGAGAGGGAAACGGGTGTGTGACAGTACCCCCTGCTTGGTGCTGTTCATCCACTAAGTCATGTTGCAGTTGAAAGTTTTTGAGTTCTATTTTTAAACTTCCTGGGAGGTTTATTTTGCCACAAAATATTCCTGATTTTTCTGGGGAATGTTACAACCCCACTGGCCCCAAAGAGTCCAACTTCAATTACTTATTCTTCATTTTGCTGAAATCCAAGCAGAGTATGTTTCTTGTAAACAAGGATTACTTCTATGTAATGTTCCTTTTTTAGAGGTCTACTTAGGCCAAACTGTCAACCTTTCCATCTACGATTTGACAGCTAGTAATCCTTCTAGCAGCATGGCAGGTGCTTTTCTTCACTTCCAAAGAAGCTAAGATCATTCTTCCACGTGCATGGGAACAGGAAAGACATGACAAGTTCATAATAAGTTGGCGATTTTTGTACACTTGTTAGTGCCACTGTATCTTAAATCTTGTATTGTATTAAAAATTACTTTTATTTTGACCAAGGAGTGTGGGTTACATTCCTTGTGACCATGTAATGAAACAGCCCCTTTTTAAAGCCCACTCTTTAAAGTGCTACATTGTCCTGCATTTTGCTTTAGAAGATATATGTACTGTGTTCTTAAAAAAAAAAAAAAAAAAAAAAAAGGTTTAGTACAATGGACGGGGACTCATGCACTGAGGCTGAATGCCCTTTGTAGACGAAAAACAAGTCTTGAGTTATGCATGATTGACTAAGATTGCTTATTGCCATGGAAAATTTCTTTCTCAATTGCAGCTTGCTGTGATGGAACAGAAAGCTAAATTGGTATCAGTAGGCATGCAGGTCATTGCAAAGTATGCCAATTGAGTGTAGTTTATCTGCTGTTATAGGTCATGGAAGAGGGAATATAAATAGGAGGGTATGAAGTAGGTAAGAATAGCAAAATCATTTTATTCTTCTTTCTCACCTTGTCATTTGCTGAATCACACCGGTATATTCTTACCTGGGGCCTCATCAATTCCACGGAGAGGCTCTAATTCTGGGTAACTGCTGCCATAATTTGGGATTCCCCAGAGGGGTTCATATGCCTTCATGTACTGAAAATTACACTTTCCATTTTCAAAATAATGGGGTTTAACATGCACTTTTCTCTAACAGTCTACATGGCTGTGTAGCGAACTGGTTCCAAATAGTGCATGGTAGTTACGTAATGTTGCACTGATGCCTATTAGCCCTCTTTTAAAGAAATTTGTCTGATTTTTATCACTTGCCAAATGAATTCTGACTTTCTTATAGTCTAGTCTTAAAGTGAGATTTCTCTGCAACAGTTTTCCTGTACCAAAAAGAGTTATTTAAAAGCAGGACCATTGTCAAGGATGAAATCATATAGTCCTCATTCTTCGCTACGCATCTTTGTTTTTTCTGTGACTTGACTTTTATAATCCTAAACTACATTTGTTCCCATTAACAACAGAATTTTTGGTCATTCAACTCGAACACACAAAATATTTTGTAATTGCTTTAGCTGGCATATTCCTTGTTCCTTAATTCATCTAGCTGATTTTATGTTAGCATAGTGAGCTCATTACATATTGCTTAGTATGTCTGGAACATCCTGTCATCAAACAAGGATCACCCTCTGCTTGCAGACAAAAGGGCTTCTGGTTTGTGGCTAGATATCATGGTGACTTGTACCTTTGTATATATTTAGACAATTAGTTTTGAGCTGTATTGTGCCCATGTACAGATTTAAACTTTAGGCCCTTTTGACAATTACTCTGGTTGCCGATGGTAGTGGAATCATAGAACACTAGAACTGGAAGGGACCGCGAGAGGTCATCGAGTCCAGTCCCCTGCCCTCATGGCAGGACCCAGCACCATCTAGAATCATTCCTGATAGATGTCTGTCTAACCTGCTCTGAAATATCTCCAGAGATGTAGATTCCACAACCCCCCCCCCCTCCCTCGGCAATTTATTCCAGTGTTTAACCACCCTGACAGTTAGGAAGTTTTTCGTAATGTCCAACCTAAACCTCCCCTGCTGCAGTTTAAGCCCATTGCTTCTTGTCCCATCCTCAGAGGCCAAAGAGAACAATTTTTCTCCCTCCTCCTCATGACACCTTTTGAGATATCTGAAAACCGCTATCATGTCCCCTCAGTCTTCTTCTTTCCAAACTAAACAAGCCCAATTCTTTCAGTCATGTTCTTTAGACCTTTAATCATTCTTGTTGCTCTTTTCTGGACCTTCTCCAATTTCTCCACATCTTTCTTGAAATGTGGTGCCCAGAACTGGACACAGTACTCCTAATTGAGTTCTAATCAGTGAAGAGTAGAGTGGAAGAATAACTTGTCGTGTCTTGCTTGTGACTTTATTTCCCCTCAGTAAAATGAGCATTAGGGATGTTAAAATTTCATTGTGAGTGGGGAAGCGGCTCCACAGAAGCAGGTGGCTGGCTCCCTGTGCGTACTGGGCCCACCTTCCCCCAGGGATGTTAGCGTGTAATTGAATAGTCGTTTAACCACATACAATTTTAGAGGTTACACAACTATTTGATAGTACTTGGAGGCTGGCTGGCAGCCTATGCACTCCCAGCCCCAATCCTGGGGAGCCCCCTGGCCTCTGAAACAGAGGCAGCAGCGTGGGGTGACAGCAGCCCTGTCCACGGGGAGCTCAGGCCCTCCACAGACAGTTCTGTCTGCAGCGAGCCCAGGCCTGCTGTGGAGATGGGCTGCTTCGCAGCAGCCTCCCCTGTTCCACCACGCTGCTGTCTCTGAAGACAGCAAGGAGGGGGAGGCGGGTCCATGAAGCCACACATATCAGTTTGCCACACACATCAACTCCTGCCTGCCCCTTCATCCTCCACACTGCTGCCTAATAGAGGCAGCAAGGGGTGGGGAATGGGTATAGTCAACAAAATTAGGGGATAAGCCCAGGCTTATTGGTTAATCATGTAGTTGTCTACATGTTGACATCCCTACTGCTCCTCTGAGCTGCTGCTGCCTCTGTATCTGAGGCAGCAGCACTGGGGGAAGGGGGGCGACTTAAAAGCCAGCTCCCCCCACATACTGGATCCTACCTTCCCCCACACCCCCACTCCGTGCAGCAGTGAGCAGGGTGTGTGTGTGTAACTATGTATATGTTTACGCTTTCACATCTCTGAGGATATCTAGCTCCTTTTATAAAGTGTGTTGACATCCATGAATGAAAGGTACTAAGAGCAAGGTAATATACTAATTTCTAATGCACTTTTTTTAGAAAGAAAAATCACCTTGACAGCCTTTCAAAACAACTTTTACACATCCTTGTTTTAAACTCTTATCTTTCCCTTCCCTATCTCCTGTGTGTAGTTGGTGTGTGGATTTTTTTTGTTTTTTCATCATCCAGGTTCTTTTGAGTTTCAACACTGGCTACAACTGATTTTTTGTGTGTTTAAATGCTGTGTTTTATTTGGAGAAGCAATATTTTCCATTAGTCCTGTAGAACAATTAATGGAAGCCTGTGTGTTGGAATTGCATAGCCCAGTTCTTCCTTTGGGAGCATTCAGTCATTAAATTGCTAATGCGCAAATTGAAGTTCAAGGGGAAGAGTGAAGGCGGGGGTGAGGAGGCAGCATGACTCTGCAGGCACTTGTTTTACTTCCCATGCTCTTGAAAACAATCCCTTCCGGAACATTTCTGTTTGGGAAAAAAAATTCTGATGATTTGTTTTCCCATTCTTTAGGGCCTCAACTTCCAGGCTATTGCACCCACTGTCCTGGTGTTGCATAAATGTTAACTTCTGGATTGTCTTTTGGGAGTAAAGCGCATGGTTGCTATTCCTTTGGTTTAAAATTCTAGTGTTTACATAAGGCGCTAGATTAGACTTGGAAACTCAAGTCCTCTCTGTGGAACCAGTACTGTAGCAACCATGCTTCTTTGAATGCCAGTACATATACACACTCCACATTAGGAGACTGAACCTCCAATAGGCTTCAGTTGGAGAATTTTCTACTCAGCCGTATCTAATCGGGTTGATGCATCTGTCCTTCCTGTCCTCATGTGTATTGGCTGGGTATAAGTGCAGAGTCACATCACCACATCCAGTTCCTTCTCTGCTGTTTATGGTACGTGTCGGAGCACATCTCCAGTGATTACTTACACATTTCAAGCATTGAGCTAGACCTCCAAACCCTTAGGGGAGAAGGGCTCTCTTCCTCCCGTGCTTGTCAGTGCTAGCTGCCATGGCTGACCTCAGCAAACTCCCAGTTTTTAAGAATGTCCTTTCCTATGGGACAGTCATGCATCTGAGCAGCAGGCACACAAGCGGTCTGTTTAACATCAGTGATGGACGCATCCCCAAGCACTTGGAAATTTGTAGGTCCTTCTCAAAACAGATCTGGTGTGTGATGGGGTGTGGCCACAGAGGACCCCTTGGGGTTGTTTCCTGGTGTGCTGATAAAGCCACTGACGCTCACCTTGCTCTCTGTGGCTTCTCACCACTCTGTCCTGCTGGGCCAAATCTCTTGGTCTCCTCCAGCCAGGACATAGAGCTGTGATCACCCTTCCCTCCCCCGAAGAGCAATACAGACACTGATTCACTTCAATTCTGGGAGGGTGCAGACACAGCCCCCAGGAAACCAATCCCCAGATGGGATCAGAGCCCCAAAATAAATCCATCTTTCACTGTGAGTTTTCACATGTTGAAAGCATGTTCAGGTAAGCCCTGTTTAGTAATGAAAGGAGGATGTACACAATGATTGCCTCCTCCCTGGTGACAATTATTTACACTGGGCTTAATAGTAAGTAAAAGTAATTTTTATTAAGTACAAACAGCAAGATGGAAGTGATTGCAAGAGAAAACAGAGCAAAGTTAATTACAGATTTAAAATAAAATAAAATAAAACACCGCATAGCTAGTTCTAACACACTAAATCTTACTGCAAATTTACCCTAAAACTGTTCTTATTTCGGGCAACCCTTCAAGCCGGGGAAAATCTTTTTTCTCTCTGGCGTCTCTGGCTATCCTTTTGGGGGTGTTTCATGCCAGCCAAAGACAAAGGGACAGATAGCTTCCCATTGTTTTATAGATTCCACTATGGGTGGGAACTTGTTTTCTCGCCCACCTTCCATGGAAAATGACCTGGTCAGACCTTCCCAGTTGAGGTGGTCACATGTCTTCCTAAGACCAACCACTGCTTACACTTAAAGGAAAAAGGAGGCTGTTCTCAAGTCATTACATTGATCACCTAGTCATTAAGGTGTCCCAGCATGGGAAACTTCCTTGGTGGCTTTCATTTGCACATTTAAAACCATAAACCATTCCACACCCCCTATTTCTAAGTTTACATACAAGCAGGAGTGGCTTGAGGCTGGCTGTGGCAGCTGGCGCCCCAGGTGGAAAGCGAAATCGGCGCCCCTGCCTGCATGGCTGTCAATGGCTATGACGTCGTCATTGGGTGCCCCGGGCCGGCGGCGCCCTAAGCGACTGCCGAGTCTGCCTATGCTCACGGGCCACCCCTGCATAGAAGAATGATATATACACCAGAATAAGATCTACAGATCCAGCAGGTTGTGGTATTATAATTGGTGGGTTACATGAGGTATTTTGTCCAAAGCATCTTCGAGTTCTGCATATTTGTATACACAAGACAATTCATACAGCATGGGCGGGGGACCATCACATGGTACTCAAAGGAGGTGTGCTTGATGGCTTTCCTTGTGGCTTTCTTTGGGCCAGGCTCTGACGCAAAACTCCAGGTGTCCCATGTATAGTGCTTTGTGAACCTGTGTATGGATGGACACACAGGTTACTGTTCCTACAGTCATACACTGAGGGCGGTTTGCTAGAGAAGCCACACAGGCAGGTTGTGCTGTGGTGGATCAAGTGCATACTCTGTCATGAAGCTAAATACCTTCTTGTCAGTTTCTTGACCTGATACATTGGGCAGTCCGGTTTGCTATTCCCTGGGTAGGACCATTTTGCAATTTCTGCATAAACCAGACACAGCGTGGTCATTTTCCAGGATCGTTGTAAGATTTGGAAGATGTGTGCTGTAATTCTTATTTAGAGACTCCTCATGCCTCTCCCCCTTCCCCCCCGCAAAGACCACTGCTAAGGAGTCACCTGATGTGACGTGTATACAGACTAGCACTCTTAAGAAGTGGTTACTGATCTGTACGGTAATGGGTGTTTTTCAAGTTGTGTAGTCCATATACATGTTCCACAACTCGCTCCCTGCTATCCCAATTACTTTGGAGTCCTAATGTCATTGACTTTCATGATAGCAGAGGAATTGTTTGTGGCGAATTGGCCCTACCTTTTATTATCTTTGCAAAGTGCATGAGGAATGGAAGGGAGCGTAAGCTGTCAAGTACTGCTGATTAGAAAAACCTTTGACACATGCACACTGGAAAATACATTCACTTAGCATGAAATATGTATTCATCTATGTGCCACAAAGAACATCAATTACTGTATAGGTAGGTAACCGCTTTATACTTTCCTTGCAATACCCTAATAGTATATTTTAACTGGAGGAAGCACCATTTGCAAGAGAGTGCTAGTAAAGCAGGAGTGGGCAATGTGACGTAGTGGGGGTACTTGCTGGGCTGTGGTGACCCCTGCTGTCTGGAGCAAGACCCAGCAGGGAAAACCTCGCTAGGCAGAGGTAAGGCCAAACTGGTTGAACCAGTGGCCAGACACCCCCCATGGAGAGGAACAAAGGAAGGTGAATGCGGCCCTGGCTGGGGGGCAGGGCTGGAAGTGGGTTAGTTGGTTGGTGGCTGTCTGTGAGGATGGATGAGACAGCCTAGGGAGAGGAGCTGGAGTTTTAGGGGCCCAGTCTCCCCCATCTCAAGGGGGCCTGAGGCATCCTAGCCCAGTTCCTGTAACCAGATTACATCTGTGCTGCGCTGTGCTGGAGGAGCAATAAACCACCCTCAATTCCACTGGCTGGTACAGTCTGTTTGTGCCATTTCGGGGTGCAGGAGACGGGGAACCCCCAACGTGCCGTCACAGGCAATAATTTTTGACCGGGGGCCACTCCCAAGATTTTAGAAAGTGGTGAGGGCTGCACTCTTCCGTGGTATTAATGGAGGAGATGCAAGGCCTGGGGGTGAAGAGCGCTTGGGGTAAAAAATTGGGGAGCAGGAGGGAGAATGGAGTTGGGGAGGGAGTTTGGGTGAAGTAGGTGGTTGTGTCCTAGGGCAGGGAACTGGGGTGCAGGGTTTTGGGATGTGATTTAGTGTAGGAGGGGATTGTGATCTCTGGCAGGAGATGGGGTGCCAGATCTGGGAGGGAGGTATAGATGCATGTGGAATAGTAAGGCAGCAGTGTGGGGCAGAGGATTGGGGAAGGGAGGGGCGAGGTGCCAGAGGTAGGTTCTCGCCATGAGACTTACCAGCCTGTCTGCTTGCAGAGCTTAAAATGTTTCTGCCTGCTCGGCCATGTGCTTGAGAGAGCGAGCAGTAGGGTTGTGCTTTGTGGCTGCCTGTTATTCAAACAGGCAGCTCCCACTGGCCAGTGTCTATCCAGAAACAGACCAATAGGATTGTGCTGGGGGGGAGGGGAGAAGAGTAGCATCTGAATCTCCCCTCCCTCCCCGGCCCAAAGAGAGAGCGCTCTGGGGCTGCAGAGCAAGCAGGGGAGTCTCCCTGGGGCTCCCCACTGATTCCACAGACCAGATCCAGTGGCTTGGCGGGCTGTATTTTGCTCAGGCCTGTAGTAGAGTGTCTGCCTGGTCTGGAGGTGGATTTCCATTTATATGAGTCTTACAAGAACTGAACTGAGACCACCAAATGAATGTGGCCATTCAACCAGTGACAGAGGACTAGTACTCTTGATCACTGCCTACCTCTGAACAACATGTGATGAGGTTAAGGGGACATAGTTAATCTTTAAATTATCCATTTTATTCAGAAAATTACCTCTGAATGTTGACTAGGCTATTGTTTGCCTTGCTTGATTTCAGAGGAGCCAGATACAAAATTATGAATTAGATCAGTGGTCTCCAACGTGGTGCCCACAGGCGCCATGGTGCCCTCCGGGGCATTTATGTACGCCCGCCAAATGATCTGGGCCAGCCCCAGCGCATGCGCGGTGCCGACCCCGGGCGCACGGCGCATGCACAGCCCCGCCCCCCGAAAGGTTGGGGACCGCTGAATTAGATGTTCAGATATTAAGTGATAAATACCATAAAAAGGAGTTGTTTTAATGTACGCCATTGATGTAGTATCAAATGACATAAATGAATATACAACACCTGCTGCATAGGCTAGTTGAGACAGCTCCATGGGTGAATGCTTAGGGATTTTATTAGCCATCCATTGTAAGTATTAGACAGCTTGTCTGTTTTGTCATCTTTGCTGCAGAACATTGATGGGTTTAAAGTAACATTGTCAAGTCAATTGGGGCACAGAATTGACTTGCCTAAAAAGCTGTCACATATAATACTATTCTTTATAGCTGAATATTTCCTGATCCGGCATTTAATAAAAAAAAATCCATTTGCATGTGTGGTCTTATTTGCATGACATGCAAACATGAAATAAGACATATATGTGGAATAGCGCAAGTGAATAGCATTGTCGGACCTGTAAGAAGCTGATTATGATCTGAAAACATCCACGCAGTGTGCAGTGGCAGCCAAAAAAGCAAATAGGATGCTATGAATTATTAAAAAAGGGATAGAAAATAAGACTAAGAATATCTTACTGCTCCTATATAAAACTATAGTACACCCACATCTTGAATACTGCGTACAAATGTGGTCTCACCTCAAAAAAGAGATTTTGGCATTAGAAAAGGTTCAGAAAAGGGCAACTAAAATGATTAGGAGTTTGGAAGGGGTCTCATGTGAGGAGAAGCTAAAGAGACTGGGACTTTTCAGTTTAGAAAAGAGGAGACTGAGGGGGGATATGATAGAGGTATATAAAATCATGAGTGGTGTAGAGAGGGTGAATAAAGAAAAGTTATTTACTTGTTCCCATAATATAAGAACTAGAGGACACCAAATGAAATTAATGGGTAGCAGGTTTAAAAAGAATAAAAGAAAGTTCTTCTTCACACAGCGCACAATCAACCTGTGGAACTCCTTGCCAGAGGAGGATGTGAAGGCTAGGACTATAACAAAGGTTAAAAAAGAGCTAGATAAATTCATGGAGGTTAGGTCCATAAAAGTCTATTAGCCAGGGGGTAAGGAATGGTGCCCCTGACCTCTGTTTGTTAAAGGCTGGAGAAGGATGGCAGGAGACAAATTGCTTGATCGTTGTCTTTGGTCCACCCCCTCTGGGGCACCTGGTGCTGGCCACTGTCGGCAGACAGGCTACTGGGCTAGATAGACCTTTGGTCTGGCCCAGTGTGGCCATTCTTATGTTCTTATGTTTAATAAGTGATTTGGAAACCTCTGACCCATGCTGGTTCTGCGCAGTCTTTTGAGTTTTGATGGCTTTGGAATTACAAATGACTCATCTTTCCATTCATGATGGAAAACAAAAAACTATGTGGCACTGAATTTAACAAGGGAGTAGCAACTATTCTGTCTTGGTTCAAAGTATTGCGGGTTATGAATTCTGTTTTTTATATCCTGGTATTAATCTGCCTAATTTCTAGTCTGCAGTCCATTCTAAAAATAATTCCTTGTTTGTCCTTGCTTCTTCATATTTGATTTAAAAACCTCAGTGAGCTCAACCAAATGGCATTGTGTGATACGGTTGTTTTTACTGCTCCCTTGCAATGACCTTGTCACCAAGGTTCTCCTTGATGCCCTTGGGAAGAGAGACTTTTGTTAAAGGTGCATGTATATGAGGAAATGTTTGATTTCTGTATATCAACCATGTCTCTTAAATGGGAAACTAATGATGTTTTGGATAGTGAGAACTCTTGGACTATAGATTCTCATATTGGCAGCACCTTTAATAAAAGGCTGTTACTGGTTTTTATTTTCTTCTTGAAGCTGTTTGGGTGCAAATCACTTCAGGCTTAAAACTGGGCCCACGTTCAAAGTGAAACTGACACTTCCTTAAAGCAAATCACATTCTGGAGAATAACGTGCTACTTTGCCAAGATCATCTTTGCCAGCTGGATTTTTGTACTGTAGAATGCAGAGGGAAAGGGAAGACCTGTCAGCTGTATTTTTTTTTTTTGCCTTTTTCTTTTTGTTCACGTTTATGATTTGAGGGATAGTTATGGAATTGAAAATCAGAAAGGAACATACTAGATCATCTCATCTGACCTCCTATATATTCCGGCCACCGATGCCGCTCAGCACCCATATCTAAACCCAGCACATGAAAGTAGACCAACGTATTGCTGCCCGAAGGAGACTAGACTATCAAGTGCCATGTAGAGAGACCGAAGTGAACCAGTGCCTGTAGCCCCTGCTATGGCAAGGAAATGGAATGAGACACACCTAGATCCGGGGTCTCCAACTTTTTAAAGTTTTTTTTAGATCACTTTTTGAGTTTAAGTGCAATCCAGGATCTACCTCAAATCCAAATACCCTTGCCCTGCCTCCTTTCTGCCCCTTCTTCAAGGCCCTACCCCTGCTCACTCTGTCCTATTCACCTTCCCTTTCACCAGGCAGGGGCAGAGGGTTGGGGCACAGGCTCTGGTCTTGGGCTAAGGGATTTGGACTCTGAGGGGGTCTGAGCTGAGCCTGGGGCAGGGAGTTGGGGTACAGGAGGGGGTTCAGGGTGCAGGCTCTGTAAGGGAGTTTGGGTCTGGGGGGGCTCAGGGCTAAGGCAGAGGCTTGGGGTGTAGAGGGGGAACATGACTAGGGCAGAGGTTCGGAGCTGGCTCCAGCTGGACACTGCTTATCACAGGTGGCTCCTGGGTGGAGGTGCAGTGAGGCTAAGGCAGGCTCACTCCTGCCCTGGCCCTGCACCTCTCTCAAAAGCAGCCAGCAAACTCCATCCCAAGTCCTGTTGTCCCTCTCTTCCCGTTCTGTGGAGGTAGAATACAGGATGGAAGGAGGGACACCCTGACATCAGCACCCCTCCTCTCCCTCTCCTGCTCTGCGCACCACAAGCAGGAGGCTCCCGGGGGGCGGGGGGAAGCTCCCAGGCAAAGGGCAGGAGGTGCGCAGCAGTGGGGGGTGGGGAAGATGAAGTACCCACACTTGATAGCCTCTTGGCCAAACCAGTTGGGATCACCTGTCAGAGGCTCCGAGATCTACCAATCGATCCCGAAGTGACCACACAGACTGAAAGAGGGTGAAAGCTCCCCACTTATCACGGCTAGTCTCTCCAATATCACAGCCAGTCTGACCTGAGTGAAAATTCTTTTTCCAGCCCCACATATGTTGAAGAGTTAGACCCTGAGCATGTGAAGAAGAATCAGCTAGCTAACCGCCTGAGAGAGTGTGCTCAGTGCCGACTCAAAATCCTGACTCTCACTGTCTCATCTTCTACATTGGCCATCTCTGATGCTTCTGAGGAAGGAGACCAGGGGGGAAAAATACATTGGCAGTGGCAAGAGGGGGAGTTCTGTTTCTGGAGGTGGATGGCTAAAGCTCTGAAGCACAAGCTCTTAGAAATATAAGACATTGTCTGGAAGCGAGCCCAGGGCTGCTAAGCTGTGCCCTCTGCCCAGGGCCAGATTATTCATTAGGCACAGTGCCTAGGACCTATGAAAAATTTAAGGCCTTAAAAAAATTCATAATTGACTGACAAATAAGAAAACTGCTAAATCAAACTTAATTTTCTATTTTTTATTAGAATACATGGTCAAATGTTGAAGATCATTTAAAGGCAGGTGTATTAAATCTTTAGTCAACAAACAACATACAGGTTTAACGTACAATTAAATGTTTACTTTGCGACTTTTTGTGAGCAAAATCTCAGATTACATCATGAAATGTCATTTTTCTCCAAAGCCCATACTGAGTGGAAAGTAGTGCAAGGGAAGAGGGTCGTTTCTGTCCTATGGTCGACCATGGACAGTTCTTTATACGTTTTAACTTTGAAAAAGAGCGCTCCCCCTCACAGGTCTAAATGAACAATCTTTTACTACCTAAAAAAAAAGAGTAAGTAATCCTGCAGCACCTTAGTCTAACAAAATATATAGACGGTATCATGAGATTCTGTAGGCACACCCCACTTCTTCAGATGAAAGTAGGTGGTGCCCATGAAAGCTCATGATACCATCGACATTTCTTGTGAGTCTCTAATGTGCTGCAGGACTATTCCCTGTTTAAGTATTATTTCAATTACAGACTAACATGGCTACTCCTCTGAAACTTTTCACTACCTAATTACCATGGTTCCCTGTAAACTGAGTAGCATCATGGCCTTGCAGCTGCTTAATGAACCCCACCCAGGAGCTCAGGGACTGCTCCGCAGGGAGCTGCCTTACTGGGGGAGGGGTACTTCTCCCTCAGCAGCTGCAGTTCCATGCTGGAGCTGGAGCTGGGAGGAAGGGGGCAAGGGGGAGAGTTTGGGGTATCCTCTCTGGGCTGGAAGAGGAGAGGGTTGGTGTCATTACAGCAGCTGGGTTTGACTGCAGTTTCATGTGAGAAACCCAGCGCTCTCCAGCCTGCAGGACTGGGAGGGGAGGAGAGAGGGAGCAGATAGCTGGCATCTGTGTGGTGAGGTACGGGGAGTTTGTTGGATGTCCTGACTCACTCCTCTCTGGGCTGCAACTGCTGATGCAAGGGAGAGACATAGGACTCTCTCCTGGGCTGGGGGAGGGGTTGGGAAGCAGGCTCCATGGCCGGGGGGAATGCTGATATGCTGGGATGTGGGGGCATGTGGCTATTTGGGAGATGGGGATGCTGCTGTGGAAACATCATTGTCTCATTAGAGGGAGCTTAGTTAAATATATCTTCTCTCTTCTTGTTGAGGCTGGAGTGAGGAGGGATTGGTATTAATTACCAACTGATTGGTGACATAATTACAGGATCTGTCAGGAAATATGCCAGGAAACTATGACGGGGGAGGGGAAAGAATAATGTAGCACCCTCTGTTAGATTTGTAGAGCAAACACAAAACAGTGATTCCTCAAATTCTAGATCAAAATATTTTTCACCTAGTATCAGGAGAGAAAAATAAAGAGCTTGCTTTTGGCCAGGTTGAGTTTAACAGGGGGCAGTCTGCCTGGAGATTTTTGGTAGAAGAAGTGGGCTTTGCTCATGAAAGTTCATGATACCATCTGCATGTTTTGTTAGTCTATAAAGTACTACCAGACTATTTGTTTAAGTTTTGCCTGGAGATGTTTTAGCATGAGCTAAAAAATAGTTTGTTTGGGGGGAGACCGATCCAGAGCAGACCAATAAAGAGGGTGGAAAGATTCTGCATTAGGATATCTTAATGCAGGATCTGACTTCACTTCTATTGTAAAGCAGTTGGGTTGCTTTTATAGATAAGGAGTATGTGGATAGACCTAGCTCATGACATTTGCATGCTTGCATTTCAAAGAAAGTTTACATAGGTGTTAATGTCTTAAGGTACACAAAGAAAAGGATTATTTTAATCGATTTTTGGAGTGTTGTAGATATCTGAAGACTATGATCTTTATTTTTTAAAAATATCCTGTTATCAATAATACATGGTAAATTATTACAACTGGAAGAGCTTTGCCATGGAACCTGTTTGTTTGGCCTTTCAATTAGTGTTGGATTCCAGACAAGTGATTTCCATTAAATTGTAGAATTTGTTTGGGGAGGGGCATTAAGGCCAGATCTTTTCTATATGGCATGATTCTGGTTGTTATGAGTCCTGTGGTGTACTAGGTGTGATGCTAGGTATATTGTAGGATGAAGACTATATTTGCAAGCTCTTTAAAAATGGATCTGTCTACAAATTCTGAAGCCATGTATTAAATTGCTACCCTGGAGCGTCTACTCTTTGAGCTGGTGAAAGTTTCAAACAAGGATAACTTTGTTGTGAGCAAGGCACGAGAAGTCATTCTTCTGCTCTACTCTGCACTGGTTAGGCCTCAGTTGGAGTATTGTGTCCCGTTCTGGGCACCACATTTCAGGAAAGATGTGGAGAAATTGGAGAGGGTCCAGAGAAGAGCAACAAGAATGATTAAAGGTCTAGAGAACATGACCTATGAAGGAAGGCTGAAAGAACTAGGTTTGTTTAGTTTATAAAAGAGAAGATTGAGGGGGGACATGATACCTAAAAACAGCTATCTAAAAGGGTGTCATAAGGAGGAGGGAGAAAACTTGTTCATTTTTGCCTCGGCGGATAGAACAAGAAGCAATGGGCTTAAACTGTAGCAAGGAAGGTTTAGATGGGACATTAGGAAAAAGTTCCTAACTGTCAGGGTAGTCAAATACTGGAATAAATTGGCCAGGGAGGTTGTGGAATCCCCATCTGTGGAGATATTTAAGCATAGGTTAGATAAATGTCTATCAGGGATGGTCTAGACAGTACTTGGTCCTGCCATGAGGGCAGGGGACTGGACTTGATGACCTCTCGAGGTCCCTTCCTGTCCTAGTATTCTATGATTCTGTGAACTCTTATCTGTGTTTACAGGTCTCTGTTTCACTTCCATAGTGATCCTAAACATTCATTTAAAATACCCGTCACCAACCACCTGATGTTTTACTTCCCTTCTCATTTTCATGATTGTGTGGTCTCTTGGTCAAGATCAGTTGCCAGATAGAGACTACTCCATAAGGATGAGTTTTAGACACCAAGTCTCTGTCCTTAATGGCACAAATCACTAAGCTGCTTGAGTGTCTCTGTGAATGCTCCACTTCAGGTGTTGGTGTGTGTCCCTGCACCTTTGATATAAAAAATTCAGTAGCAGTATCTGGCCAGGTCACACTTGTGCCCCATGTTGTCATGTATCTAGCACTTGCATCATGACCCCTCTCAGTTCTAGGGTTGCCAGATGATTTAACAAAAAATCCTGAACATCTCCTAACCCCCCAAAAAAACCACCAGGAAAAAATTCTGTTGAGGGGAAAAAAATGGGGGGGAACCAAAAAGGCACTGTGCCTTTAAATAGCCCTGTGCTCCTCATGCCCCCGCCAGACGTGGCAAAGGAAAATTGTCCCCACCGGACTTCCGTCTGTGGGAAACAGGAAATACCAGACATTTCACATGTCCTGTATTTTCTGGTTTGTTTGTTTTTTTTAACCAGATAACAAACTCTCTAGGCAAAAGTTGGACACCGGGCAATCCTCCTCAGTTCCCTCTTAACCATCCTCAGCTCAGAAGCGTGGCTGCTGATGTTATTACTCTGTAGAATATATAGGTCTATTTATCTTTTTTCTTCCTTTATTTTTCACAAAAAACTTTTTTTTAAATGTATTTCCTACCCATACCGTACTTCATGCTTACCCTCAGGGCAGAGCCCTCATAGCTCAAGCCATGCCTGGTTTCAGACACACTTTCCTGCCAGCAAGTGATCCCTGTATCTGACGGTCACTCTCAGTTTCTCCGATGCGTCAGTTACTCAATGTTACTAATATAAAGTGCTGCCTTTCGGTCTCTCAGCAGCACTGCAAGTGCACTCCAGAATTCTTGCAGCTGTGGCAGTGCATCTCCTTAAACAAGGACGTTTGTTTATTAAAAGCTCCGATTCAGGCAGCTGGACGTTACGAACAGGACACTCTACCTCTTCCTGAGACTGCGTTACAAATAAACATACAAAAGTGAACACTAAGCTCCGTACAGAAGATAGACTTCATTGGGCCCTCTCTCAGCTTTCTGGAAGCTCAGGCATCATTACCAATGAATAGATTCATCACTCGAACCAATCTCATTTCTTCATCACCAAACATTCCACACATATTGGTATGAACTTCCCTCCAGCTATTAGCACACATGGCAGCAAGCATATTCATGGTATGATGTGTCTTCATGTGCACAGTCTGCAAGGCTTTTTAAGAACTGTGTACATGTCATACAAACACGGGCTAAACAGACACCTTGAAATGCCAATCAAAATCAGGCTATTCTGGTGGATATGATATTTGACCAAGGAAATGGCTCTTAGGCTTGTCCAGAATCCACAAAAATTGTATGACTTCTTTCCAGGATGGGTTTGAGGCATTGACATAGGTGAAAGAGAACAACTGAGAGGGGGAAAGAGGACTGCACTTCACTTATGCAGAAATGTGAACTGCTTTTGAAGCATAGAAAAAAACTGATGTTCTTCAAAGACAGAGAACCAAATCCTGAAAATGCAAGCAATGCTGCAGCCCTGTATTTAACCAATATACTAGCATTTTAATAGTGTTGTGTTGGTCTGTTACAATGCGATAAGCATCTTTTTGCACTATTATCCGTTTTGATCCAAGCTTTATTCCCATCTGTCACTGAATCTGGGTCTGAATCTGAATCTCGATTTCGCTCGTTTGTCTCAACAGTTGGTTTTGCCTTCAAAACAAGCTCTCAATGTAGGTCAGAGCCCCTCCATGTAAATCTGTAGGTCTTAGCTGGCACCTTCAAATACGTTGGCTAACACAATGTGGCGTTGATTTGGCTGTGCACAGTGCTGGTTCTGCAACACAACTGAGGCGGCAGATAGTGGCAGTAATGGTTCATCAGTAATTTATATAAATTATATACTTCGTCAGATGCATGTAGTGGAAATTTCCAGAGGCAAGTATAAATATGCAGGCCAGAATCAGGCTAGAGATGAGGAGGTGGATCCAATCAGGGAGGATGAGGCCCACTTCTAGTAGCTGATCTGGAGGTGTGAATACCAAGAGAGGAGAAGCTGCTTTTGTAGTTAGCTAGACATTCACAGTCTTTGTTTAATCCTGAGTTGATTGTGTCAAACTTGAAGATGAACTGTAGCTCCGCAGTTTCTCTTTGAAGTCTGGTCCTGAAGTTTTTTTGCTGCAGGATGGCTACCTTTAGATTTGCAATTGTGTGTCCAGGGAGATTGAAGTGTTCCCCTACAGGTTTTTGTATGTTGCCATTCCTAATATCTGATTTGTGTCCATTGATTCTTTTACATAGGGACTGTCCAGTTTGGCCGATGTATATAGCAGAGGGGCATTGTTGGCACATAATGGCATATATTATGTTAGTAGATGTGCAGGAGAATGAACCAGTGATGGTATGGATGATCTGGTTAGGTCCTGTGATGGTGTTGCTGTTGTATATATGTGGGCAGAGTTGGCACCGAGGTTTGTTGCATGGATTGGTTCCTGAATTAGAGTTATTACGGTGCGGTGTATAGTTGCTGGTGAGAATGTTTCAGGTTGGTGGGTTGTCTGTGGGCAAGGACTGGCCTGCCTCCCAAGGCCTGTGAAAGTGAGGGATCATTGTCCAGGATGGGTTGTAGATCACTAATGATGCGCTGGAGAGGTTTTAGCTGAGGACTGTAGTTGATGGCCAGTGGTGTTCATAAAATGAGGTTTACCACTGTCGGAAAAAACTGCCACGTTATTTCGATTTAATTTCGAAAGCACGGCAGCAGTTTAGACGTAGGTGAAGTTTTTTTTTAAAAAAGGCCACTTTTTCTGAAAAAAAACCTGTAGTCTAGACGTAGCCTAAATTGAAAGAGCTTATTTTGAAATTTGGCGCTGTGTAGACAGTGCCAAATTTCAAAATAAGGCACTATTGTGAGAAATCCCTTAACCCTCGTGGAACAAGGGTTACAGAGATGCCAGAATAGCATACCCACTATTTTTGGAAATAGCGGGCTCTTTTAAAGATGCGGTGTTGCTATTTCAGGATACTTTGCAACACAGTCTTAGACATATCCTTAGTGTATTGAGCTTAACTGGCATGCTTTGTTTATTTTGGCTTAGTAACTTATTTTCATCTGTCTGTTTTCACTTGCAATCACTTAAAAATAATCTTTTATATTTAACTATAAAAAGTAGGATTTATCAACCCTAGTGTAAATATTACCTGGAGGAGCCACAGCTATGCATATCTCTTATTGCTAGAGAGCAAACTTTATGAGATACCTCTGTGTAAAACTTTGATGCGGAATAAGACAGGTTTATTTGGGGGGTTTGGTCCCTCTTGAGGGCTGTGTTCCTGGGTGCTTTCAGGTCCCGGTAGCTGAGCCCTCCCAGGGCGGAGTTGTTTCAGTGCCTGTTAGTCTGCCCGGGGGCTGTTACCACAACTCTGTGCCTTTGGTGAAGGAGACCAGAGCTGCTGCCCCAGCAGGACAAGAAGGTGGGGTGCATCCAGAGGGCAAATAGGCTGGCTCGATGGTCTGATCATCGCACTGGGCAACAGCCCAGAGGGGGATCTCTGTGCTCCAGCCTGCCACAGTGGTGGGTTTTAGGGTTTCTCTCCCAAATGCTTCTCACCCCACCCCCAGAATACATCCCGTGGTAGTGTTGTGACTGGGTAAGCGGTTAACCAGTTACTCGGGAAGCATCACCTTTAATTCGCATCCAGGAATGGCTCACAGCCCACCACACACGGAGGGCTGCTCCAGCTTGCCAGGCCCACCGCACTACAGGTGAGGAGGGGGAGGGGGGCTGGTGTTGGCCCTGCATGGGGGCCAGTGGAGCTGGTGCTGGCCCTGCATGGGGGCCAGCAGAGCTGGACTGGAGCGGTACCCCCCCATCCTGCTTAATCAGTTAACAGATTAACCCTAAGGTTTAATTGGTTAACTAATTAAACACGATTTTATATCTCTATTCCATGGACCTGCCCAGGGAGTGGGTGGGGAGCAGAAGAGGCTGGTGCCAAGTTGGAGCACTTCTGTCCCCTACTATATATTGCCAAATGCTTGTGAGCCAGCCAGACCTTGGCCCACCCCCTCCACCAACCCCTTCTATGTTCACACAACTCCTTCCTTTCTCTCTTCCACCGTCAGCTGCCAGTATGGCTCCTTTAAGGGGCTTTCCCTCCCATTCGCTCTTAAGCAAACCAGCTTAATTTGAGGGGCAGCTGGCCCTCGCAATTCCTGCCTGATTATCTGAAGAATGGTTTGGGGTTTAAAAGTACATAATTTGAAGTTAGAGGATCTGGATTCTCTTTCTGACTGTGCCACTAAGTTTATTTTTAGCTAACATCCTCAGGGCCAAGTCCTGCTTGCCTTCTGTGGATGCCACGTCTAATTTCAGTGGATCAGCCAGTGTGGATAAGGGGAGAAGGATTTGGCCCCCTCATGCCACAGTCATGGCATCAGCTATGTGGCACTTCAAAGTGAATTTAATACAGTTGCCAGTTATGGTAAGCTCATTTAATAAACATAGTGTGTTTGGAGGGGAAAGGAGCTTATTAAACGGTGTCTGCTTTTTAAAATGCAAAATAGTTTGCCACAAGTCTCTCAGCCTGTGTGATGAGTGTCTGTGTTCACTTGGGTTGTAGAGTTCCCAGTGTAGCGTTGAGAATAACGTTCCATGAATGCCACTTCGTTTGAGAATGAAAAGGTTGGGGTCTGCTTAATAAGCTTTGTGCATGTTTGCTAGCAGTTTTCTTTTCACTTCTTTTGAATGCCTGTTGCTTTTTATCCTGCACTGTTCTGCTCATTTCAGTGAAGTGAATCGGTACTCAGACAGATTTCTCTTACTAGTGTATTTTAAGGGAGGGAAACTCAGAGAGAGCAATTAGGAAGCCCCTTTTTAAAACTATTTCAACTAATACGGTTTTACCTTTGATAAGAAAGGACATAATGTAAAATATTTACAAAAACTATTACGACAGTTAAAATAAGAAACCGTTAAAAAAAAAATCTGTTCTTAAAAACGGTTTTCTCACACACTCTCCTCTTTGAATTGTTTATAGCAGTGGTTCCCAACCTTTTTAATACTGAGGACCGGCAAACCCATTCGCAAACCTTTGGCAGACTGGTATAATTTTATTTACATATTTGCATATTTATGGTGCAAATAATGAATATGCAAATGTGCAAATAAAATATTACCGGTCTGCCATAAGTCCTGGCTCCCAGAGCCAGCCCTAACCCCTAGAGCTCCCAACCCTGCCACTGATCCCAGAGTTTCCTGCAAGGAAACCCCACTTTGCTAGCCTCCTGTCCTAGAGCCAAACCCCCAGTCTCCATATTAGCCCCATCCCCAGATCCCCTGTGTCAGCCCTGCCCCCATATCTCTCCCCACTACTAGCCCCATCCCCCAGAGTCCCCCAGTGTCAGCCCCCCACCTCTTAGAATCCCCCACCCTCAGAACCCCCCCAGCACTAGCCCCACCCCCAGAGCCCCAGTGCCTGCCCCGCCCTCTCACCTAGCCCTGCACTGCCTCCCAGATATCAGGTGAGCGCTGCTGCCTGGGTCACGGCTGCTCTAAGGCTTCCGTGCCAGGCTCCGCAACACCCACTCACCATGCAGCAAAGTGCTCTTCCACGGCCGGGATGAGACCCCACCCCTGCCCACACTGGTTGGCTGAAAGGCGGGGCAAGACACCCCTTTCCCAACAGCTATGCTGAGAGTTGTGTACCCCAGCCCAGCAGTGGACTATGGCTCGGCGGTTGGGAACCGCTGGTTTATAGGGCCTAATTGGCCTGAACTGGACTAAGCTGGTGGTTGCTTCTAAATTCAAACTGATCATGAAGCACCTTCCGGTGCTACTTCACCCACCAGTAAGTTCTCCTTATAAGCTTCACAGCCATAGTTGGAGTGGGAGGAAGGGTAGAGGAAGAATTGTGAAAAAAGTTAGTCTTCATTTGGAAAATTGCGACCAGTGAATTCATCTGGCAATAGCAATTGTGGACATGTAGGTTTGCCTGGGGTCTCTCCTGCACTAAGGATGTTAAATTGAGGTTAATTGACTAGTCGAGTAGTCGATAGGCAGTTTCGCATTCCTCCTTTGAAATGTACAAGTCCCCAGCGGGTGCTCTTGTGCATTTCAAAGCCATGGAGCCCGGGATCAGCTGACCCCAGGTTCCGCTGAAATGCTGTCTGGAGCCCAGGATCAGCTGTGGAGTCCCCAACTGACCCCGGGCTCCGGCTCAGCTGTGCGGCGCTGCCCCTTTAAAATGCCTCCTCGATGTTTCAAAGGGGCTGTGCCGCACAGAACGCTGAGACGGCATTTTAAAGGGGAAGTGCCCCACAACTGAGCCCGGGATCAGCTGTGCGGTGCTGCCCCTTTGAAATGCTGCCTCTGCGTTTCGAAGGGGCAGCGCCATGGAGCCCAGGATCAGCTGGGGAGTCCCCGTCTGACCCCGGGGTTCTGAGCAGCATTTCCCCAGAACCCGGGATTAGCTGGGGAGTCCTCAGCTGATCCCAGGCTCCAAGGCATTTCAGCGTTTTAAAGGAAAATGCAGGACTATGTAGCACTTTAAAGACTAACAAGATGGTTTATTAGATGATGAGCTTTCGTGGGCCAGACCCACTTCCTCAGATCAAATAGTGGAAGAAAATAGTCACAACCATATATACCAAAGGATACAATTAAAAAAAATGAACACATATGAAAAGGACAAATCACATTTCAGAACAGAAGGGGCATGCGGGGGGGGGGGGGGGGAAGGTAAGTATCTGTGAGTTAATGATATTAGAGGTGGGGAAAGGTAGATGTCTGTGAGCTAATGGTATTAGAGGTGATAATTGGGGAAGATATCTTGGTAATGGGTAAGATAGCTTGAGTGTTTGTTCAATCCCCCCCGGAGAGTGTCGAATTTTAGCATGAATGACAGTTTAGAGGATTCCCTTTCAAGTGCAGATGTAAAAGGTCTTTGTAGCAGAATGCAGGTAGTTAAGTCGTTGAGACAGTGTCCTTTCTGGTTGAAATGGCAAGAAATTGTTTTCTTTGTGATCCTGTCTGATATCTGTTTTGTGGGCATTAATCCTTTGGCAAAGTGTCTGAGACGTTTGTCCAATGTACATAGCAGACGGACACTTTCGGCACATGATAGCATAGATTATATTTCTGGATGCGCAGGAATATGTGTTCTTGATCTTATAACTCACTTGGTTAGGTCCAATAATGGTATCAGCAGAATGAATATGTGGACAAAGCTGGCAATGGGGTTTGTTGCAAGGGAAGGTACCAGGGTTGGTATTAGTGTGGTATGTCCTGTGGTTGTTGGTAAGAATCATCTTGAGGTTAGGTGGTTGTCTATAGGAGACTATGGGTCTGTCTCTCCCAGAGCCTCTTGGAGTATGGTATCCTGATCCAGTATAGGCTGTAGTTTATTGATAATGTGTTGGACAGGTTTAAGTTGGGGGTTGTAGGTGATGACAAGTGGTGTTCTATTGTTGGTTTTCTTGGGTCTGTCTTGAAGTAGATGGTTTCTAGGTATTCGTCTGGCTCTTTCAATTTGCTTTTTTATTTCTCCGGGTGGGTAGTTGAGATTTATAAATGCTTGGTAGAGATCCTGAAGCTTCTGGTCTTTGTCAGTGGGATTAGAGCAGATGCGGTTGTATCGAAGGGCTTGGCTATAGACGATGGATCGTATGGTGTGTTCTGGATGGGAGCTGGAAGCATGTAGGTAACTGTATGAGTCAGTGGGTTTTCTGTAGAGAGTGGTGTCTAATTTTCCATTGTTTATTTGTACTGTGGTGTCCAGGAAGTGGACCTCTCGTGTAGAATGGTCCAGGCTGAGGTTGATGGTGGGGTGTAGGTTGTTGAAATCTCTGTGGAATATCTCCAGTGTTTCTTGGCCATGCGTCCAGATCATAAAGATGTCGTCGATGTAGCGTAAGTAGAGAAGGGGTAAAAGGGGATGGGAGTTGAGGAAACGTTGTTCTAGGTCAGCCATAAAGATGTTAGCATACTGTGGGGCCATGCGTGTACCCATGGCTGTGCCTCTGATCTGGAGGTATAAGTTGTTCTCAAACTGGAAATAATTGTGGGTGAGAACAAAGTTACATAGGTCTGCTATCAGGTTGGCAGTGGTGTCCTCTGGGATAGTGTTTCTAATTGCTTGTAATCCGTCTTCATGTGGGATGTTGGTGTATAGAGCTTCTACATCCATGGTGGCAAGGATGGTGTTATTGGGGAGGTTATCGATGTTTTGTAGTTTCCTTAGGAAGTCAGTAGTGTTTCGGAGATAGCTGGGGGTGTTGGTTGCGAAGGGTTTGAGAAGAGAGTCTACATAGCTGGATAGACCAGTAGTGAGCGTGCCAATACCAGAGATGATGGGACGTCCGGGGTGTCCAGGTTTATGGATCTTGGGAAGCAGATAGAACAATCCTGGTCGGGGGTCAGAAGGTGTTTCTGTGTGGATTTGTTCCCGAGTAGCTGTGGGGAGGCTTTTAAGGAGACAGTGTAGTTTCTTTTGGTATTCCGAGGTGGGATCAGAGGAGAGAAGTTTGTAAAATGTGGTGTTCGAGAGTTGTCTGGTTGCCTCCTGGTTATAGTCGGCCTTCTTCATAATGACCACAGCACCCTCTTTGTCAGCTGGTTTGATTATAATGTCCGGGTTGTTTTTGAGACTCTGGATGG
This sequence comes from Pelodiscus sinensis, assembly GCF_052426305.1. NCBI lineage: Eukaryota > Metazoa > Chordata > Testudines > Trionychidae > Pelodiscus > Pelodiscus sinensis. The sequence continues at coordinate 6,348,625 of NC_143054.1, forward strand.
CATGGTGTTCAGCGCGGCTGAGATTGTGTGTCGCTTGTTGTTGTTTGCGAATAATGTCAGTCTGTGCGTTGTTGCGGAAGCTTTGTATATAGAAATCCAGATTGTAATTCTGACCATCGGGGGAGTCCATATAGAATTATTTTTCCTTTGGTGTTGATAGGGGGGATCTGGTAGGTCAGATTGATGTTCATTGGTGGTTCGGAAATATTCTCGGAGGCGGAGGCGGCGAAAAAAAGCCTCAAGGTCACCACAAAATTGTATCCAGTTTGTGTGGGATGTGGGGCAGAAAGAGAGACCCCGGGACAAGACAGACTCTTCTGCTGGATTGAGTTTGTAGCTGGAGAGGTTAACAATATTATCCGGTGGGTTGAGGTAGTTGCTGTTGTAGCCAGTGGTATGGAGCAGGTTAGAAAGTTTATTGTCTTTTCTTCGTTGTAGGGAATAGAAGTGTGTATAATAGATTTCTTGTCTGGTGGAACAAAAGTCTTGCAAGGTGTCAGTCGGTGTGGATGTTTGTCTTGAGATGAGACGTTCTAAGTTAGAAATGTCATTCTTGATGTTTTTCTGTTTCTTGTATAAAATACTTATCAGGTGATTTCTTAATTTCTTGGATAGTGTGAGGCAGAGTCTTTCACTGTAGTCAGTACAGTATGTTGATCTTAATGGATTGTTCACTTTCAGTCCTTTGGGTACGATGTCCATCTTCTTGCACTTGGATAGAAAGATGATGTCTGTCTGTATCTGTGCAAGTTTCTTCATATGGTTGATGGATTTCCATTCCAAACGGCTAAATGTAGTGCCTTGCATGTAGAATAGTAATAGAAATTTGATTTGAGGAAGTGGGTCTGGCCCACAAAAGCTCATCATCTAATAAACCATCTTGTTAGTCTTTAAAGTGCTACATAGTCCTGCATTTTGCTTCAGCTACACCAGACTAACACGGCTACATTTCTATTAGCATTTTAAAGGGGCAGTCCTTAACAGATCAGGTATGCGACGGCTGCCCCTTTGAAGTACCCCTACTTCCCCTCCTCCCCTTTGCTGCCTGTATCTGATAGAAGCAGCACAGGGGGGAATCAACTAGTCAACTAGTCGACTGACTATCCGATAAACATTTGCTTATCAGATAGTTGATTAGTCGACTAGTCCTTTACATTCTTATCTGATACCTGGACTCTGACTTACAGAGCCATTGGTGGAGTTGCTTTGGTGAGAACTGTGAGCTTGTTTTCTTACAACTGGATCTTCATTCTGCAGCTGGAATTTCACAAGCCAGAGGAACATTCACAGGAAAGTTATAGAACAGTCCTTAACCTTCCATTGAATTTAGATTTTCATCATAACATTATCACCAGAGTAACTGCACTCTTGTGAATTGGCTTGCTTGAAGTTACACACAGGATGCATTTCGTCACTGGTAACTACAGATCACTAGTAAAAGGGGGAAAAAGGTTTGACAAAAGTATGAAACGTTTTTTTCTAGTGGAAATTTGGATCTTGTCTACAGGCAGTCCCCGGGTTACGTTAAAGATAGGGACTGTAGGTTTGTTCTTAAGTTGAATCTGTATGTAAGTCGGAACTGGCGTCCAGATTCTGCCGAAGCTCAAACTGACCGCCAGTTCTGACTTGCATACAGATTCACCTTAAGAACCCCAAGCTTCCCCAAGTCAGCTGCTGCTGAAACTGATTAGCGCTGATTCCAGGAAGCCTGGGGCAGAGCAATTCTGCCTCGGGCTTCCTGTAGTCAGCGCTGGTCAGTTTCAGCAGCGGCTGACTTGGGGACGCCTGGGGCAGAGCAGCTGGGGTGCTGCTGGGTTGCTCCAGTAGCGCCGCTGCTCGGCGCTACTGGACCAACCCAGCAGCACCCCAGCTGCTCTGCCCCAGGCGTCCTGATTCAGCCGCTGCTGAAACTGACCAGCAGCGGCTGAATCAGGACCTGGGGCAGAGCAGCTGGGGTGCTGCTGGGTTGGTCCAGTAGTGCCCAGAGCGGCGCTGCAGGACCAATCGGCAGCGCCCCAGCTGCTCTGCTCCAGGGTCCAAAACAAAAGCCTGGTCTGCTGGGGGGGGGGGGCACACTAGCCGCGCCCCCCCCCCCCCCCCCCCCCCAGCAGACCAGGGACACGGGGAGCAGAGCCGCAGCGGCAGCATAGTGCCGCGCCTCTGAGGCTTTGCTCTGGCAAAGTCTCAGAGGCGCGGGACCCCCCGGCTGCTGCCGCTCCAGTCCGGGTGCCTGTGGTCTGCTGGGGACCGTCCCCAGCAGACCACAGGCACCCGGACTGAAGCGGCAGCAGCGGCGGTTCCCCGCGCTTCTGAGGCTTTGCTCTGGAGCGGCAGCAGCAGGGGGGTCCCGCGCCTCTGAGACTTTGCCAGAGCCCACAGACTTTGCCAGAGCCAGCAGACCACAGGCACCCGGAATGAAGCGGCAGCAGCGGCGGGTTCCCGCGCTTCTGAGGCTTTGCTCTGGCAAAGCCTCAGAAGCGCGGGAACCCGCCCGGTGCCCCTGGTCTGCTGGAGACGGTCTCCAGCAGACCAGGGGCACCAGAGCAGCTTACGAACGGGGCTTTCTCGCCCCGGAGCTCGCAGGTAGCAATCCGCTACCTCGACCTCCGGGGCGAGAAAGCCCCGTTCGTAAGTCGGGGACTGCCTGTATACCTCTTTTCACCCTAAAAGTTTCTGTGAATGACTAGAAAAGTGGTAGAATTGTGACACGGTCTCTGTAAGTGAAACCTGAATGAGAAGTAACATAATTTTTATAGAGAATTTTGTTTAATACTTGAGGAGAACATCTGAAAAATGTAGGGCCATCCGTACTGATACGCAAAACACACAGCTGTGGGGGGCACCATAACATTTGGGGTACCAAATTGCCCCAAATTACATGGTGCCCTATATAGCTGGGTGCTGTGCATTGTCTCTGGCAGCCCCCAGCTGCAGCCCCCAGCTCCAGCCCCCCACTCACTAGCGTGGGCTGGAGAACACGAGGCAAAAAGTGGCAGTTTCCCCTTGAAAGCTCCACTTCTTTGTGGCAGGCTGCAGAGTCGCCTTCTGCTCTTCCTGCCCATACTCGCACCTCTCACTGCTGCCTGTGCCTCTCACATGCTTCCCTGCAGCTGCAGGTGAGCCTCCCTCCCTGTCCTGCTTCAGGGTTACCAGCTCACACGTTCTGGTATGGGAGAGTTAGCAGTCCTAGCTCCTGCCCCCCATAAATTCTGCCCCCATAGCCACACTGCAGAGTGGCAGCACCCCCCATGGCAGTTGGAGTGCCTGTGCTGGGCAGCATAGGCCACCATTATTGATAGGGGTGGCGCTGGAGAAATGCAATAGAAAATATTCTTTTATGACTGAACGTCTTATTTAGTCCTTTTCTATAGACCAGAAATAGTTCAGTCACTTATGAGATTTTGTAGTCCTTCAGGAAAAAGGAATGGTAGACTTGACGTTCATGATATATTTTTTTAGCAGAATTGGGAGACTTATTTTAATGTATTAAAAAAAGGAAAAAAGCTGCAAAGACAGGGAAAATTTGGGCTTGCACATCATCTTTGAGTGTCAAACATTGCACTGTTCCCATTTTAAATTAATTTTCTACTAGAATTGCTCTTGTACAAACCATAGGGGCAGTTTTGAAGTCTGTCTATATAACACTTAGCCTTCACTCTTTTTCTGTGTAAGTAGCAGATGTGGTAGCTCAATAGTTCATGCAGGGAGGAAGCATGGTCTGTTTCGAAAACAGGATCTGAAGTTGGGAGACCTGGATTTCTGTCTGGTTCTGCTATTAATTCCTTGTGACCTGCAGAAAGCCAGGGCTAGAGGCTGAGTTTTCCGGTTTGTAAAATGAATATACAGCTTGGTGTGATAGTTTCAATTTACCTGTTCTGCAGAAAAGCTTCCGAGTGCTCCCTTATAATCCCAGTTATACTCCCCAAACCATTGGTTACTTGTAAACTGGATGCCCCCTACAGGTTATGTTTCCCGGTGTGCCTCTTGTCCGTTTCACTGTCAGCATTCGGCTCAGACTGTAGATAGGCCTCTGTTGTGAATCAGGAAACAGATACATGACGAACAAACATCTCTTCCGTATTCCTTCTCAGGAGTGTATTTATCAGCTTCTGGTGATCTGCCATAACTCACATACTTTAAGAACATAATTCCTTAAACATTATCCATACATAATTCGCAAAGGTTATGATGGCCTGTGGGCTGTTGGCTCTTTGAAGAGTCCCTACATGCCTCCCTTTGGCAAATTTAATATGCATTTATCTGATTCAAGGGATTCCTGCAGAATTCTGACACCCTGTTTCCTCTGTCAAGAGATTCCTGAGTCACACCTGGTTCTTTAAAAAAAATAAAAATAAAAAAAACGAGAGAGAGAGAGAGAGAGACCCCTCCCCCCAAAGCCCTACTAACGTTGTTTAAATTAAGAGTATTATATAAATGTATTTTACTAGGCAATAATCCAAGTCACAGGAAAGACATTGAGTACTAGATTGTAATCTAAAAAATAAGCAAAAAAAATACCATTTGCTTTATTAAGAGGAAGAGAGGAAAGCATAAAACAAGGTCTTTTAAAAACACATTAGTGGATGCAGGCTTCTGATGCTGAACCAGTGGAAGAAGTAAAAACAGGTTGACTGTCTTTGTGCTAATCCTTCCATCCATTCTTCTGTGCCCTATCCTCCTTTCTGATTTGTGAGTGAATGAAAAACCTTCATGCTGCCTTGCTTAGGCTTGGGCTATGGATTGGTTTGTACTGGTACTGTGGAACTATTTTGTTTAACATGAACGTGTTTAAACCTGACTAGGTATACTGGTACAACTGCTACGGTGAATACAGTTATATTTGTATAAAGGTGCCATATAAAACAATACAATGTATTTCCCTTCCTTTACATTAATAAGCTAAATTGGTGTAAGCAGTTTTATACTGGTATAAGGATAACCCATATTAGGAAAGGCAAAACTATGTAGCACTTTAAAGTCTAACAAGATGGTTTAATAGGTGATGAGCTTTCATGGGCCAGATCCACTTCCTCAGATCATATTCTTGAAGAGAATTGGCATGACCATATATACCAAAGGAATACAATGAAAAAAGTGAACACATTATTAAACTGACAAATCAGATTTAGTACAGAATGTGGGGTGAGGGGGAAGGAGGAAGGGAATAGCTATTTGAGTCAATGAATGGCTAATCAGGAGTGATAAGTGGGAAGCTATCTTTGTAATGGTTAGGGTAACCTCCCTCCGTCCCCCTCACCCCACGTTCTGTACTAAATCTGATTTGTCATTTTAATAATGTGTTCAATTTTTTCATTGTATTCCTTTGGTATATATGGTCATGCAAATTCTCTTCCAGAATATGATATGAGGAAGTGGGTCTGGCCCACGAAAGCTCATCACCTATTAAACCATCTTGTTAGTCTTTAAAGTGCTACATAGTTGTTTCTTCTGTTTTAGCAAGATCAGACTAACATGGCTACTTCTCTATTACCATATTAGGAAGGCTGTACTGCTTTTACTATACTGGTATAGTCAGTAGTACGACTTTTGTGTATAGACAAAACCTTATTTTTCCTTGTAAATGATTTTTCAATGATGGTTCTTGTGACCTGCATTTTTTGGGGAGTATGTTCTGTAGTGTAGGCCTATGTGGGTAAATGATTGCTTTGTAATTTTAGTGAGCAGTTATTGAGTTACATTACAGACCACTCTGGGCTATATCCTGTATATTAAGGAATATTTTTCCATGCTATCATTACTTCTCCAGTATTGGAGTCTTCAACCCATTGTTTTTTTTAACTAACTTTATGCTGATTTAGTGTATTGTGCACTAAGGAACTATAGTAGTTGCTGGTATTGAGAAATTGTCAGAATTCCTCCAGCATTTCCCTTTTAGTCTCATCCCCACAAAAGTCCTATGCCGTTGCTTTTGGAGTTGATGATTTCTGCTGATGGATTGGCAAAGGGACATTTCTTTTAAGTAAGTAATCTTTGCAGTTGTCCCAGAAACAGACATTTGTGCCCAGACCCAGGCCTCTGATCTTTTCATTGCCATGTGGAACTTTTCCACTATCCTTAATCTGCTGTCTACGTTTGAGATTTTTCATGTTTTTTAAAAGCTAGCCACAGCAACATTTATGGAATTTTGTGATAATTCGCAATAAAATTAAGTTTGGATTGTTCAGTACTAGAGTGCTCTGAGGCATAGCAGTTCACCAACATCTAAATGTCTACTAACAAAAGACTAATATTTTAATCTTTTTGTCATAACACAAGCGTTCTGGTTTGGTCTAAGAGCTCAGATGTGATGCTGGACTAAGCAGATTACACCATACTGAGACGAATAATTCAGAAAATGTATCTTCAACCAGATAATACTAGGCCGTGTCCAGACTCAGGGGTTTTTTCGGGAAAAGTAGCCTTTTCCCGAAAAAACTTCCCCTGCGTCCAGACTCAAGCCGCGTTCTTTCGAAATTATTTCGAAAGAACGCGGCTTTTCTTTCGATGGCGGTAAACCTCGTTTCACGAGGAAGAACGCCTTCTTTCGAAAGTTCCTCTTTCGAAAGAAGGCGTTCTACAATGTAAAGAGGCCGTCTTCAAAAGAGAGCATCCAGACTCGCTGGGTGCTCTCTTTCGAAAAAGCAGATTTCTCTATCGAAAGATCCGCCTGCCGTCTAGACGCGATCTTTCGAAAGAGGCTCTTTCGAAAGATGCTTTCGAAAGAGCCTCTTTCGAAAGAAGCCTGCAGTCTAGACATAGCCCTAGGGACCTACAAAACTGTTCTTCTATGACTGCCTTTGAAAAGTGAACTAGTAGAAATGTAGTCCTTTCTGAGTAGAAACTAAGTAACTTCAAATTTATGCTTGGAATGCATTGCAGCTATGAAGGAATTGAAGTAACAGTGATTTCTTTTGTTTTTGCTAGCTAAAAAAATTTTAGGATTTGAACTGCATATAAACTTTCACATTACCCTGGGTTTTCTGCTTTGAAGAGCATATTTAGTTCTAGACAGGAAAACTTGGTCAAGTGCACAAGAGAAACATTCTCCCCGAATGTTCAGTTTTAATGTGAAGACATACGTAGATGGAAGTTTTTATAAGATAATTAATACCTATGGGAGAGAGTGTGGTTCTAGGGTATTGATAGCCAGGATTCTGGAATGCTATTGTGCCTTAGTTTACCTATATGCAAAACTGGAAGAGAAATGTTTATAAAAAATGAAACGTAACAGCCCTTTTGATGTACTTTGCAATCATCTGAAATGTGTTATAGAATATTTTATTAAATGCAGTTGGTTGGAGAAACCTGAAGCGATCAGTTTCTGGTTGGCTGGTGGACACTTCTGTTCTCAGGCATATCTTGCTGCTATTACAACTCTAATTGTATACCCTTTAGTATCATTGAGAAACAAGAGGAAAAATCATTGTAATGAAATCCAGTAATGTATGCTGGGCATAGCAAAATATCCCCTCAATTAGCCATTCTGTTTTCTTGGAGTAAATGATTTTGAAAGATGTTGACAAATAGTTTAACCTAATCTGTTACTTGCCTTCCACTTAAGCCTGGAAATAGAGTCTGCAGCTGGTATCTAGTCAGTGAAGTTTCAACCTGAGAATGTATCCTCATATCTGTTGGGACTTCTTAACATTTTGTGTATTTTTTTCTGAACTCCTTCATCTGTTGATTACCCAGAGTAAGAAAGGGCAAGGTGAACTTAATCCTGATAAAAAGATCTGCTTCAAATGGACTATAGCCAGCTCATTTATCTCAAGGCCTTCTCTGATACAAGCTAGCTGTATCCAGGCCAACAAAGCTCAAGCTATCTGTATAGTCTGTGTCTTGGCATTGGTAGGGATATTCATAGGTTCATTGGCATTGCTAGGGTGTTTATACCTGGATACCTTACCTGCTTCTCGTAAATTGGAAGCCTGTGTGGATGGATGGTGAAATACAAACTTAACTCACATTAGGATTTTACATATCTGATGAAGTGGGTTTTACACATGAAAGCTCATGATCCTATATATTTGTGTCTCTAAGGAGCCACAGGTCTACATGTTTCTTTTAAAACCCACAAGTCCATCATCACACCCATCAGTGAAGTACTGCAAAAAGCAATCCAGTAAATCTTTGCCACTATGAACCATTCTCAATACGTAGTAAATTATTCTTTACATTTAGGTCTTCTCTTTATGTACAGACAGATTAACAATAATTGAGGCTACGAACAGTACAGATATAATGTGCATATGGATATTTCTAAAGAGAGCAAGGTGCTTATTTAGTATCAGCCCTTTAATCTATATTAAGCTTGATGTTTTATGCAGCCTAGTGTAATCCCTCTTCTGAAAACTACAGATGTGATGTATGACTTTTGAAATTATATCCTTATTGCTACTTTAATCCAAACACTGAATAATATGACTTCCAGCAAGGTCTGAACGTTTAAATACCATGTAATAACATAATCCAGCCTTGAAATTCAGACAGGATAAACAAACGTAAATGCTTCTAGATTTCTAGCAGACTAATTTCTTCTCAGATTCAAACTCAGGCCCAGATTTGCAAAGGAAGTGAGAATTTTTGGATGGTACCCGTAGAAATACTATTATGCCTTTAATTTAGATAAGAGTTCCTATGAGGAAGAACCTCCAGTAAAGTAGCATAAACATTTTAGACACCGGAGAGCCACATGAAATGTAAATGTGCTTAATCTATTTTTGAACGTTCTATAATCTAATATGGGGATTCCCTAGAGCAATGTTTCTTAAACTTTTTAAGACCGAGGAACACAAAACAATTTTTTTTATGGGGAACATAAAGAATTATTTTGTTGAGCAAAAAAAAGGAGGCTTGCCCCTTTAAGGGTGGCCATTCCCCAGGGAAAAGTTGTTGCCCAAAAAACAAAAACAGCAAAAAGGCGTGTCCCTTTAAGGGCAGCCATTTGAATTCTGTGCCTCGTGGCACACCGGTGTGCTGTGGAACACACTTTAAGAAAGGCTGCCCTAGAGGATCAGTCCCCATAATTGTATTGCCTCCCCATAAGTTTCTTATGTCAGGCTCCCTTGTCTGTGCCCAGTGGAAGAGTGATAGAGGGTGTCAAGTGCCACTATCTAAATGTGGGCGTATCATGCTATCTGTGATGAACACTATATCCAAGCTTTGGTTTTTTTGGCAGACAAACTGTTGTTGTTCTCTTGTCGTCTTAACCTTGGCTTTGATGGATATTTGGCAGTACCAAGACTGAGTAACTCTCTTGACTTAAACATGCGCCAACCTGCCGGAAGAGTCACACTCTGATTCTGCTCCTAACCCAAGGCTGCTGTCATTGCTGTTTAGTCAGAAAAAATGGTGATATAAGATCTGAAGCAGAGCCAAATGGAAAAGATTTTCTCCACAATGGATTGAGAGGCATACCTTCATTCTTTAAGACAAATCCAGTGACGCAAAAATAACGATGAATTTAAATTTATTTCCCAGCCTGTAAGACATATGAAATAAAGTTTTTTTTTTTGCATATCATTACCTTCCTTTCACTGCCAAAAGAAATAAATATGATGTGTCAGACAGTTTTCTGATTTCATTTGTAAGGTTCTAGAGAGAAGGCTGGCTTTTTCCAAAGCTATGTATTTTTTTATAATTTTCAAGTCTCTTGTATGTTTGGGGGGGGAGGTGCTGAAGGGAGAGATTACTTAAATTGATGCCCATCTACATATTAATTTTTTTTAATCTGATGTTCTCATTTTTTACTGTATTAAATAATATGGTGCCATCTTTTCTTGATCAACCAACCTTCCTGAAAACATTTATTCCATCATTTCTTCCCTGGAGAAAAGTGCCAAGAAAAGTCACTTTAGAGCCTGCTGATTGTGTAGATAGCCCTTAACCTAGGTCCGAGACACTCAGGAAACGGCTCCTTTTCTCCAGTCACCCTTTCAAGGCAACCTAAGTTGGCTAGGTTATCAATAGAGTCTTGAGACTTAGGTCAGAACTGGGCATGGGTGTGCATGGACAGAGGCTGTGTCTATATTTAAGCCTGTATAGGTCTGTCACTTTAGTTAATCCGCCTCTAAGAAGTAATACTAGGTTGACAGAGGTACTGTCTATACGGCGAGTTATGTCAAAATAGCTACGGCGCTTGGGTGTGGCTTTTTCTCACACTTGAGAGACTTAGCTATGCCCGTATGTGTTTTCAGTGTAGAGTCCGTGCACTTCCTTCTGAGTCAGACTGCTAGAGTTCTTCTGCTACTGTTTTCAGGCCTCACTACAAGACGCTTCTGTTCATTTCTTATGACTAAGGCCCTACCAATTGCCCTGCTGTGAAATACATGACAGACCATGAAATAAGCCCTTCTGTGTGGAATCTGATTTCCTCATGCTTCTGGGAACATGCCATCTAGGGGCAGGAGAGGCAGATAGACACACTGGGCCCCTTGGCGAGATAGGGGCAGCCCTGCTGTGTTCCTGGGAGGGGCGGGGCTTTGGGAGGGGCGGGGCCGGGGGTAGCTAGCCCGTGAGACTGCCCAGAGCGTGCCATGCCCTGTGCCTCCAGCCATTGGAGCCATCTGGAGTGTGCCATGTGGTGCTCTGGCAATGATTTAAAGGGCCCAGGGCTCCAGTTGCTGGACTGGACCTCCGAGCAGTTGCCCCCTTTATCCACCCTAGCCCTGTCAGTGGGATTTGGCCCCCTTCCTCTGCAAGCACACTCTAGATGGGGAGATCTGACCTACCACCAGAGACAGCACAGAAGTGTGGGTGGTTGACTCACTTCTGTGCTGCAGCAGCCCTGGAGCTGGGCATGGGGCGTCCGACCTCCACAGGTCCACCTGCAGCTCGGGCATCTGGGTGCTGGGTTTCTGCGCCCCTGGGCTAATTGCCACTGGCTGGTGCTAGACACTAGGATCCTCCATCTGGGGCACTTCCAGCAACACGAGCCGATCAGATTCACTTCCACTTCCAGGAGCCTCCTGCTGCAGGAACAGAGCGCTGCATCTGAGAAGGCATCACAGAAGTGAGGGTGGCAATCCGTGTTCTCTCTAGCTGAGCACTTGGACGGCCACCCACGAGAGATTCAAATGCTGCCCAGCTGATTAGCCAAACACCCATAGTGCCCACAGCCAGCAGCAAGTGTGTCTACTGGTGATGCACATTTACACATGCCTCGGTGCACACAACATTTATTCCTCACCTAGATGGAAAAAATTAGAGGAACATTGGTGGCAATCCCATGATTCCCTGCAATAGCTTTGACTCTCCTGTCCACCCCCTCCCACTCATTTTTGGGATTTGGACCAATGTTCCCTCTAATCTTTTCCATCCGTGTGTGGATTTTTTCCATCCATGTGCAGAATATTTTTTTATGTACACAAGGGTCTGTGCAAATGTGCACCACCTGTAGCAACAAAAAAAATCTAGCTCTGGGCACTCTGCCACTCACCTGGCATCTGAATCTCTCCCAAGCGCTGCTGATTAATCACCTGTGAAACTATGCTTAAAGGGAACCTTCTGGTTACATTGTGAAATTTTAAAATCTAAACATCGGAAAGGGTGAAATTGACCAATTTAAAAACATGATGGCTGTGAAATTGACCAAAATGGACCGTGAATTTGTTACGGCTCTACTTATAATTATATTATCTCTATCACTTTTTGCATTTTCATAGTGTCTATTAGCCCTAGTCATTAACAAACACCTTGTTGCACTAAGTACGTCCTGAGAGAGTTTTGTTGATATGGTTGACTCCTTTAAGAATTAGGCTTAGATTGATGTGATTTTTTTTTTAAAGCTAGGTTATTATGGAGAGTATCCCAGATACTGCTTTTTGAAAGGGTGCTTCATAAACTTTAGTTCCCCTATTGGACAGTGATTTGGAACATGAAACTGAAAGGGGATTTATGGAGATAGTGAAGTTTCTTAGCATCAATGTATAATGTTCAGTTTAATATTTTATCAATTGTATTTCTCAGAATTGAGAGCCCTATAATTAACTGTATTTTTGTCTGGGTTTTTTTCCCCCGTCACATATGTCCCTTCTTATTTGTCACCTGATGATGATTCTTCTGGGAACTGCAGGAGCCAGCCAAAAGTAAGTTTTTTGTTTACACTTTAAAACAGTTGTGAAAAGCTGTGGTGTATCACTTGTTTAGCTTTCAGTTATCCAAATATTTACCCTTTTTAAAAAGTGCAGTTGATCAGCTGTTGTTTCTCCAAAGAAAAACAAAACACCAAACCACATGCTCTTCAAAGAATCTCTTTGCCTCAGAAGACCATTGCATGTCTCTAGCCAAAAAAAGTCACAGAAACAAATGAGAACATAGTTAGCATTGAGGACTGTGAATGAATAGAATGTTTGTTTTAAAGCATTTTCTGTTATCTGCATTAGAGCAAACTCATTGCTACTGCCTTACATTCCCTTCATTTTTTGCATTTTGTATGCAGCAGCCTCTTATCTCCCCTTCCCACCTTCAAAATTTTAGTTTATTGGCACATCTATATAGTAATGACTTATTGTTTTAAACAATGTGTAAATGGAACTGGTAAAATAAATCCTGTAAAATTACAATAAGTCAATTGGCTCAAATTTGATAAAGCACAAAAAAGGAAAGCAAGTTAAGGTGGTGTTTTTTGGAGGAAGGTTAGACTAGCATCAAAGGATATGTCAGCTAGCCACCTATATAGCTAATAAAAGAAGGAAACCTTTTTTGGTTTGATTTGATTGTAGTTTTAAGAAGTCTTGTTGGTTTGTTTTACTACAGGTGTTTGCATACGATCACTGTTTCTGGTCTATGGATGAATCTGTAAAAGAAAAATATGCAGGTAATACTGTAGCTTTGTGATTGCACTCTGTTTACACACAGCAATGAAAAGGAAAGTATCTAATTACAGTCATGTATTTGGTAAAGGTCAAAGACCATATAGCATGGAAAGCCTTTTTTCTGTGTGGTTGCTCATTGTCAGGAGAGAAACCAAAGTCTTAAAATTGCTATGTTAATCCTTCCTTCTAGTCAAACCTAACATTTAGAATAGTGGCAGACAGCCAATCAACGTGCATTACAATCTATACAATTTGATGAATGTAACTAATTTGCCATTTTGATTGATATACAATATCTCCATTAAAACACTTAATTCAATATGATTTAAAATATTTCGGTTCCTATTTCTGCACATAATTTGAGAATCAATGCCAAGTACATCTTTGTGGTAAAGCTTCCCCACACCCAGGCCAGTTCAGCAAAACAAGTAATTTCACTGTAGTACGTTTCAGAACTGGAGCCTAAGTCTTTAGTGGAGCCTAAAGGCTGTTTGGTGGTTTAAAGGATCCAGTTCTGCTCCCACTGAAGTTTTATTGATTTGAATGGAAGCAAAACTGGGCCTTGTACACCCAAACGTAGGCCCATATTCTACAAAACTGAGCTGTACATGAAGAAAAGCCCTTAAATGCTTTTGAAAATTTTTACCCATAGTATGTCATTTTTTCAGACCTTCAATCCAAAGAAAACATGGCCCCATTCTGTAATCAGGCAAAATTCCTATTAACTTCAAATACAACTTTGTTCGGGGGTGGGGGGAGGAGGACTGAAGAGCAGGCCTTAAATTTATAACAGTATATGTAAGTTATTGGACTACTTTGGTTATTGGTTGAAAGAAAATTTTTAGGGAAGAGAGCTTTTTGAGAGAAGAGCTCTGAATATTTGATGTATGATTTATAGTATTTTGCCATCTGCCTATGTGTTATATAATTATCTGACACTTTCTTTGACAGGGTAACAAGTTGTGTGGATGGGGTGGGAAGCAGTAGATGTGATGCATCTAGAATTGAGTAAGGTTTCTGATACTATCTCTCACAACCGTCTCATAAACAAACTAGGGCAGGATAGCATAGGTGAAACTGCTATCAGGTGGGTGCACAGCTGATTGGAAAACCATACTCAAAACTAGATATCAGTGGTGATATGCCCTTCCAGCTTTATTAAGTAGGGAGCATCTCATGTGTATTCTGGCTCTATTCAGTATCTTCCAAAATGATTTGGCTAATGGCATAGAGAGTACACTTACAAACTCTGCAGATAGTGCCACACCGGGAAGGATGATAAATATTTCAAAATGGATCTTGACAAATTGGAGAAATTATCTGAAATACAACAAGGCCAAATGCAAAGTACTGCACTTACAAATAAGAAGCAGTTGTACCAATACAAAATGGGAAATGACTGTCCGGGAAGGAGAGCTGCAGAAAAGAGTCTGGAGACTACAACAGATCAAAACCTAAATGAATCAACATGATACTGTTATAAAACATTTCACATCATTCTAGAATGTGTCAGCAGGAGTGCTGTACCCAAGAATTCTTCTGCTCTACTCAGCACATGAGACTATTATAGAGCACAGGCCCCTTCTGGACACCATATTTTGGGAAAGATTTGGACAAAGTCCAGAGGAGCTCAAGAAAAATGATTAAAGGTCTAGAAAACATGATCTATGAGGAAAATGTTTTTAAAAATTGGATTTGTTTAGTCTGGAGAAGAGAAGATTGAGAGGGGACGTAATAGTGGGAAATAGGTCAATGGAGGGATGATAGGAGTTACTATAGAGAACTTTCTGGGTGTCTGGCTGATGAGTCTTGCCCACATGCTCAGGGTTTAGCTGATTGCCATATTTGGGGTCGGGAAGGAATTTTCCTCCAGGGTAGATTGGCAGAGGCCCTGGAGGTTTTTCGCCTTCCTCTGTAGCATGGGGTACAGATCACAGCTAGAGGATTCTCTGCATCTTGGGGTCGTCAAAGTATTTGAAGGCTTCAATATCTGAGATATAGGTGAGAGGATTATTCTAGGAGTGGTGGGTGAGATTTTGTGGCCTGCACTGTGCAGGGGGTCAGACTAGATGATCATACTGGTCCCTTCTGACCTTAAAGTCTATGAGTCTGAGTAAGTCCTCAAGTACATAAGAAAGAGGCTGTTATAAAGAGGAAAGTGATAAGTTTTTTTCCTTAACCATTAATGTCAGGACAAGTAGTAATGAGTTTAAATGGCACTAACCTGATATTCAGATTAGAATTTAGGAAAAACTTCCTGACTGTAAGGATAATTAAGTACTATCCAGGGAGGTTGTGGACTCTGCATCATTGGAAGTTTTTTTGACAGGTTAGACAAATACCTCTTGAGGTAGTCTGGGTAATACTTCATCCTGCCTCAGTGCAGAGAACTGAATTAGATGACCGTATCAAGGTCCTTTCCAGTCCTACATTTCTATAATTGTGATTCACTGTACTACTACTTTAAACAAAATAAAATTGGCAAACTTTTTTCCACTCTAGGAAAAGGTGAATAGATTTTAAGGATGGCTAGTTTTACCCTCTACTTATTACAGTAGAAAAACTGTCTTCTATTTTGCTGAACTACATGCCTTATACTATGTTTCTCTCCAACTTGATTATGCTATTAAAGCTTTGCAGAGAAAAGACCAAAGTGATATGGCAGTCTTTTGCTATATTTTCACCTATTTCACAGAATATTGTAAAGTACACTTACTAATAGACCTTAAAGTATTACTTTACATTACTTTGACAACTGCAGTTTAATTTTAAATGAACAACCTACCATTTATGGGTCTGTCTTTGTTTCTCTAATGCACAACATTGTGTGGTTGTCAATAGATGGTAACTGAGGTTCTAATGGGTCTGAGAAACATTAATAGTGAATACAGAACCAGATTCTAGTTTAATTTTACAGCGATATAAATCTGGACCATAGACTTCAGTAGAATTATTCCAGGTTTACATCCATTATCCTTCTCTCAAGCCACCTTACTGTCTCATTGAGATACATTATGGAAGGGGTAAACTTTTTTCATACAGTTTTTTTTCTTTTCGCCTGATTTGGAATCTGAAGGACATGACTGTAAAAAGAAGTTATCACAGTTGTTATCATTTTTAACCTGAACCTCACTTTTTTTTTTTTTAAGGTCAAGATGTTGTTTTCATGTGCCTTGGAGAGAACATTCTTCAGAATGCCTTTGAGGGCTACAATGCATGTATCTTTGCCTATGGACAGACAGGTACATCATTGCAAAGTATAAAATGCAGTGGTGATGAAAAGTATGTGTTGTGGCCAAAATAACTGTTGTTTGGCCAGCTTGGTGACATTGCTAGGTTTTTCCCCGATATAGCAATATAGATAAGATGTGGGTGGGGTTTTTTTCGTGTTTGTTTTTAATATTGATTGGGGGCTGAGAGGAGAAGGCATTTTGGAATAATATTGGTAAATTTCTGGTGCCCTGTTTTCCCATGCTGTAGATAAGTGTCTCCTGTCTGTGATCGTGACTGTCCTTGGGGTTGTTGCATGTTTAATGTTTTGTAATAGAAGATCCCTGACTGTGCATTTAAATAGTCATCGCTCATCATTTTTTAATTTGATAAACAATGATGGCTTGGCTTATTCGTTTGGCTGACTTGCACTGTGCAGGAGTGGAACTCAGGTAGGCATTACATTGATATCCAGGATAAGGATGCTCCTCCAAGTCCTTTCAGTTAATTTAAGTAGCTTGGCTTTTCCTTTGAGCTTTATTTAAGAAGCAGGCTGTCCTTTAATTGGTGTTTTGGCTCCTTTACATACAGAAAATTGTGTTTAAAGACTATTCAACGAAAAGTTTCAAACCATTCTTTGCCCTTTACTTCCCCCTTATCCCCTTCACCCCAAAAACCCCCAATATAAAAGCACTAATGCTAGTTTCAAATGCACAGGATCTGGAAAATCTTACACAATGATGGGTACGGCCGACCAGCCTGGATTAATCCCAAAACTCTGCAGTGGTCTCTTTGAAAGAGCACAGAAAGAAGAAAACGAAGAACAAAGTTTCAAAGTGGAAGTGTCCTACATGGAGATTTACAATGAGAAAGTTAGAGATCTCCTTGACCCCAAAGGGTAAGCAGTACAAATGGAGAGGAGGCTTGACCATGGACTCTTGTTTCTGTGACCTCAAGTGGTCTCCCTATCTTGCCCTAATAGACTCCCTCTCAGGCATCTATCAGGTACAAGACCTAGCCCTGTTATGGGATAGTGTTGTGTTTCTGACCACCCCTTCAGCCCCTCACCTCCAAATAACCTTTGTTATTATTTAAAGACCCAGCATATGCCAAACAATTACCCTAGTGCTCAAATTGACTTTCATGAAGTGATATGCAGGCAAATGCCAACGCTGCATGTAGAGACGGGTAAGTTTTTGTCTAGTGCACTACAATGCTTGCTTCCTGCTCCGAATGGTAGCTACAGTGTCTCATCATATCTGTTGCTTTGAATGGTAAGCTGATGAAAAACGTGGTTTTACTGAAAACTTTATTGTATTTAGATGACTGCACGTATATAAATACATTTTTTTTTTTTTAAACAGAAGCCGTCAGTCATTAAAAGTTAGAGAGCACAACGTCTTTGGCCCTTACGTGGATGGCCTTTCTAAACTGGCTGTTGCCAGCTACAAGGTAAGGGATTATTTTAAGGATGGAATAGATTTTGAAATTAACAGTAAAAAAATATCATTCTTCAAGTTATTTACAGTATTGAGATTATTTTTATAGTAGGCTTTTGTAACTAAAGAATTGGGTGGATATGGTTAAAGGAATCCTTTTATGAAAGTCTAAAACATGTGAGTTTACCACTTAATATGGGCGAGGAAGGAAATAGATCACTTACAAGGCTGGATTTAACAGTTCTTCCTTATTGAAACCTAACTCATGCTAACGAGGCTATACAAACAAAAACAGTTTGGCCATGACCAGGCTGACAAAGAAGGTTGATGCATTGCTTGTGCTGGAGAAAATAAAAACCAGATACCCAGCTATGTGCTTGGAGGCTTTCATCTCTCTGTGCCCCCATTTCCTCAAAAGAGATTAAAGATTAACTGGGTAGTTTCTGTAAAACAGTTAAGATCCAGACTTCATACTGGTGCATAGTAGTCTGCCACCGAATACGAGATTGCAAAAGCCGACGTTCGTAGGGCTCAGGCTTGAACACCTTGCCAGTTTGCTGGGAAGATTGTTGTACATCTTAGCTGTTCTTTTCCTCAGGTGGGCATGGTAACTCGGTGTGTGGTGTAAGGTCCTGCCTGGATAGCCCGGTTTTACTTCATGCTTCACCTTCTGACGATAGTTTAGATTAACATTCAGTTCCTGGGTTGTGGAACAAACTGGAGACTGTTTTTATGACGGTTGGCTATAGGTGCCACGTCCTACATCCGTCAGCTAACTTTTCCAGCTGTCTTGGTTTAAGAAGTCGTCAACCTTGTGAAACGTCCAGGTCTAGGTACTGTGGCAGATGTTGTCTGCATAAATGAACTTTCAAGACTCTTGTGGCAAGTCACTGATGTAAAGGTTGAACAGGACTGGAGAAAACACAGAGCCCTGAGAGAACCCATTGGTCTGTCTCTAAGCACTTGTCTTTTCCCCCATATGGACTCTGAAATCTGCCTGTCAGACATACAGTTCAGTGACACCAGTGAACCAAGCTAACAGGACCCATGATACTTTCATGAGCAGGCCAGTGTGCTATACTGTATCCTATTCCACTGTTAGATCAATTAAAACAATAATGTTTTCAAGTTTCCATGGAAGCCATTTACAATTAACATGGTCAGCGTGAGTACTTTGTCACATGAGCTACAGCCTTGGTGAAAGCTGGCTTGGTCAGGGCTCAAAATGCTCTCCGTGACAGGTAATATGCACTGTGTAGGACCAAGCGCTCCAGTACCTTAAAGCATACCAACAGTAATGATAAGGGATGATAGCTCGATGCTTGATGTAGGTCCTTTCCAGCCTTTGGGAGAACAATGACTTCGCAATGCACCATATCTTTGGTAGCCTGCTATAGTGATGCTGTAGCCCATTGGCCACAGACAGGCCAATCAGAGTGAGGAGCAGTCAGCCAATGAGGAACAGGCTGGGCCCTATAAAAGGCTGCAGAGTTGAGGGGAGTTCTCTTACTCTGACCAGAAAGGGAGAAAGAGCGGGGTCCCAGTAGCGGCAACACCTTGGAGAGAGCACGGTTGGGTAGGCCCAGGGGAGCTGGAGAGAGGCACCAGCCTGATCTCTGCCAGACTGAGAGCCTTGAAATAAGGGCCGAGAAAGTACAAGGGTCATGGGGAAATGGTCCAGGAAGCGTGAGCAGTCAAGGGAAGCGAAGGAGGGCAGGAGATGGCAGCTGTCGGAGGGTCCCTGGACCAGCACCCAGGGTAGTGGCCAGGCCTGGGTCCCCCCATTCCTCCTTGAACCATACCTAGCCACCTTGAAACATGGCCTTTACAGACTGCAGCTTTCCCTGAGGTAAGGGGCTAAACTTTGGGTCTCCAGTTGGCCACAGTGGCAGGTGTACTGATGATGGAGGATGGGGGCAGGACTGATGGAGGATGGTGGGCACTGCCGAAGGACAGGGTCTTGAAGTGGACACTGTGGTCCAAGGGGCCAAGCAGCTCCCATGCCAGAGGATGGAGCTAGGGGAGCAGAATGACAGCAGGTGAGACATGACACAACCAGAAGGCAGCGCACCCCATACACTGAGCAGATTCCCGGTGTGACCAGCAGGGGGCGCTGCAGTGGGGTGAGTCAAACCTTGTTACACATGCCTTCACTGATGACCCTGGCAAAGAACTGCACAAGTCAAAGTTGAGTATGGCAGCCAAGATATTACAGGAATTCTGGAGCTATATTGTCATAATCTGCAGCTGTTCCACACTTGATGCTACCAGTGTCTGTTCCAAGTCTGATACAGTGAATGGCTCTTGGCAGCTTCTGATCTAGTGTACACATTTAAACGTGCCATTCATTCCTCGCTCCTCTTTACACCTGTTTCTCCAAAAGGTGCTCTGGCCAATTTAAGTAGGTGTCCAGCTGCCTGGTTGGGTGTCACTGAGGATAGGGTAAGTGTAGGTGGTGGCTGCAGTGCCCCAAGGAGGTTGGAGTAGACTCCTACACTTGCAGCTGGCTCGGCTAGCTGCGTCCCACAATTGTCAGAGGGTCATCGACATCTGGGTCACCGGATGCCTCGTATTCCCTGTGCAAGGCAGCGCGCTCCTCATTGGGCCGGGGGGATGTAGATGAATGGAATGTGCCTCGCTGGATAGTATCATGGATACAGGTGTGGTTGTTTTGAGATCTCCAGTCGGGAAGTTGTTCCCCATTGGTGTCAGCCTCCTTTATTCCCCCATTCTTTGTGGTGACTGTTGGAGTTTCCAACTTAAACAGCTAGATGTGGCCAGATGGAAACCACCAATCTGGATGGTACCACAGAATTTGGTGAACATCAGCTGAATGACATCTGCAAGGTTAGACTGAATATATATGGCTCAGCCCTACTTCGAGTGTACAAGTCATAGCCACTGATATTATAATGCTCCACTTCAACAGGTGTCACATTGCAAACAAATTATGTTGATAGTATGTCGATGAGCAGGAATGGCAAGTAACTCACACTTGGCAACTGGCAAACTCTCAGCGTTGAGTTCTAGAATGTGTAGAGCTGGTCCAATGACATAGAGGTCACTGGTTTGCACGTTGGGGTTGTCGGTGATGTTGGTACTTGTGGAATTTGGCTAGCTGGTTGGATCATTAGCTTCCCTGACTGCTGTCAGGTACAGGGATTGGTCCTGTCTTGGGCATGGGGCTGGAACCTCCTGAGGTCTATTCCAGTTCTATGATTCTATGACAAGTGTCTCAACGAGTACACACACACACAAATTTTATTTGGGTCAAACAAAGACCCAAAATAAAATTAATGGTTAATGTACATATAGTGATGCTGTTTACATTAAATTAGGCTAATTGATTGTTTACTCTTAACTTAAACAATATTGCGATTGATTTTTTTAAAGGTTTTAAAATTGAAATCAAACAGGGGGGGACATGTCTATTAGACGTTTTACAAATAAATTTTTATTATCTATTGCAGTAAGTTAGTGAAAGAAATGTTTGTGCAGATAATGCCTAGGACACATAATTAAAGGCCTTTCAATTTTTTTTAGGACATAGAGTCTTTGATGTCAGAGGGTAACAAATCTCGAACAGTGGCTGCAACCAACATGAATGAAGAAAGCAGTCGGTCACATGCAGTCTTCAAGATCATCCTCACACACACACTGTGTGATGTACAATCAGGGGTAAGTAATAGCAGGAGATTTTCAGGTAGAGATTCTAACCTGGGATGTCATAGCCATTTGAATGATGGCTTTTGTAATATGTTTCAATAGACTGCTGTGATTGAGCACATATGCAATGAAGCTAGGCTTTATAGCTATTTTGATGGACATTTAAGATTGAAATGTGGCTTTTGAAATGCCATATAAGGATGCATACCCAAAGCTGCAGCAGATTTAATGAGTATTCCTCATCTGAAGCAATGAAACAGGTATTCTAAAACCAGAGTTTTTAATGCAGATTTGGGGTAGTAATATTTCTGCAAAACGGACTCCTTATCCTCTAGATCCCTTCTTAAAGCTCCTCTTTGCCATGGTGCCTATAAAAAGCTTGACAACAGTCAGGCTGATATGCTGGAATCACACCAACCAATATTGTCTGTTTTCTTATACTCCCCTTTTGGTCTGTGTGTATCCATGCGTTGCCTCTCTTCTTCGATTAAGATTGTAACATCGTTGGGCCAGACTGTTGTGGTAGTCTGTGTGTTGTATAGCACCTAGCATAGCAGGGTCCTTTTCCCATGCTTGGGACTTCTAAGCGCTACAGTTATAAAAATAATCACGAATGGGGGTGGGAAACTGAAGCTGGAGCTGTGTTTGAATATAAATAACTGACTTTATCTGTCCCAAGAAAATATTTGAGGGAGATATTTTGTGAATGGGAGACTTCAGAATGCAGAAACCTTGGTGCATGTATGAAGATTTCATGTTGTAACTTTTTCTTGGGCTATTTTCAAATGTATGTTTACTGAATGTGTTATAAAGATTTTACCCTCTCTGTCAGGAGTACCTTCTTTCCTCTAATTTTGTTTACCATTTGACAAGAAATACATTTTTTCCGTTGAATTTTACTTTACCTCGCAGCCTACTAGTGATGGCACAACAATTTTAACTTGAAAGTACAAAAATTCAAGGGAAATTCTGAAGACAAACTTAAACCCATTTGGTTAATCTTAAGCTAAATGTATATTTTCCCCATGAGTCCTCTGGTGAGTGTAAGAAGCTTTTAAAGGCAAAGCTAGTAGGACCAGAGAGTGTACTGATCAAATTTTCAGATAACACAAAGCTAGAGATGAGGGAGTTGCAAATACTTTGGAGGATAGAATTAAAATTCAAAGGGATCTTGATAAATTGGAGAACTGGGCTACAGAGAGTAAAATGAAATTCAAAGAAGACAAAAATAAGGTGCTAGGCTTAGGAAAGAAAGAGAAAAGGCACAAGTTTAGAATGGGGAATAACTGGTCTGGCAGCTGCACTGCTAAGAAAAATCTGGGAGTTGTGTTGAGTCATGTTGGAGTTCTGATCTAACATGATGCTGCTTCCGCTGCGCCAAAACCCCCCCAAAAAACCCAAAACATGTAATTTGGGGTGGCATTGAGAGGTATAGTATGCGAGTCACAAAAAGTGATGGTTCTACTGGGTAGGCTTCAGCTGTAGTGTTGTGCCCAGTTTTGATCACCGCTATATAGAAAAGATGTAGACAATCTGGAAAGGATCCAGAGCTGAACACCAAAGCTGGAATGCAAGCTATATGAGAAAAGCCTGAAGGAACTGGGTATCCTTAGTTTGGAAGAGATGAGATTAAGGGATAACATAATAGCAGTCGTCATATACTGTACTTGAAAACTTACGATGGAGAAAAAACGTTCTTTTGCCACAGATGGCAGGACAAGAGGCAATAGGGTCAAACCTAGCTGATCTAGATTAAATCTCAGGAAACATTTCCTAACTGTAAGAAACTTAAGACAATGGAACAAACTACCATGGGAAGTCGTGGAAGCTCTTCAGTGGAGATTTTCAAGAGACTCGTTAGCTGTCTGTTTGCTTTTTTTTGTTTTAATAAATAAATAAATAAAGATGCTGGTACTCCAGGGGAAAAGTTGTTGAGCTCTGACTGGAGGTGCCAGTACTGCATCTGGAGGTGCCGGTACTGCATACCAGGCAGTACCATCACAAAAAAAGCACTGGTTGAAAGACACAAAGTCCTGCATCTTTTCAGAGGGTTAGACTAGGTGACCCTTGTGGTCCCTTCTAATCCTGAGAGTCTGTGAAAAGTGAACAATGTAATGCCAGCTGAGCATTCAGCATTATGGTTCACCACCTCCCCTCACTTTGAGGAGAGTGTGGAAAAACAAATTATACTGACTATACAACTGACAAAGTAGTTAGCTTCAATGAATTTTATACTTTGATTTCATCCTCCCCTGGTTGTAGGAATGGGAGAGGTCTGGGAGGGATGGGTACAAGGCAAGAAATGGGTCTTTTCTGCTTGTGCTCTGTTTGGAGCACCTCTGGTTAATGGCTAAAAAAGAAAGAGCCAAAAATACCAACAAAATCTGTTAGTTGCATTCTCTATTTTTGTGGCTGTTAGATATTATTGGTGTCAAATAAGGGTTTTGTCCCTGTCAGCTCCACTGCTTTTGTCTGAAATTTGAATTCTAGGTACATTTTATCAATTTATTATGGAAATGTGTCATAGATTCAATGTTGTGACTGTACTGCCGTATCTAAGATGGGCTCTGACGGGGAGCGTGTGTATTCACATTGCACACACTTAATAGGGGTTGAATATTGAGTGCCTTGGAGTGGTATTCCTCTGAATAGCTGATAGATACCCACAAAGTGATTTTCAACTCCCTTTCTCCATTTTCTTATTTTTCTCTCTTCACATCCTTAATCTTTTTTTATTATCTAACCATTTTTCTTTTTCCTCTTTCCTCACCCCATCCACCATACTGTATTTCTCTCTCAGTTCTTTTCCTCAAGCCTCTAGATCACTTGCTTCGCTATGTTACACTCCCTAAAATGCTTTATTTTTCACGGTTCTCTAGTTTTTTCTGTTGCTACATTACATTTTTGGTTTCCTTGATGCTTCTGGTTAGGCTTGGCCCAAGATAGTTGTTTTGCTTTCCTCTTTCCCTTCTTTTCCTTCAGTGACCACCCTGCTGACTATGCAACTCTATGAATTTCCAGTCTCCTCTGGGCTTCTGGTCTGAGTCTTTCTGAAATTAGATGATCCAACATGATGTGCTAGGACATGGAAGTACAGTGTGCTTTGAAACACAATTAAATTTTCAAAAATGCCTGAATCCCTGTGAAAAATATCAGTCCCATTGATTTTTTTTTTTCAATGAGACATAGGTACTTTGGAAAATTTATAATTGTAATCTTAGCAATTACATAGTATAGTGAGGGGGGGAGCTAAGGAAAAGCTCAAGATACCTATTAATTTAAAGGAAATCTAAATACCAATTTGAATGTTTCAAACATTGACTTTTGGTTCAGACATTACTGGCAAGAGTGATACGAATTTATGGTAAAACTTCTTTTGGGTTAAAGTTTCAATATGACGAGGGCTGAATGCTTTTTAATCATTCATCTTGGAATTGCTTCTTTAAGGAGAAAGTCTTTGGAAGGGATGTAGGAAACCTTCCCTGTCATCTTTAGTATTTTTGTAAATGCCTGCCCGTCATTAAAAGTGGACTTATATTCAGAGTGATGCAGTCTGAGCACAGGGCTGGGAATCATTGTCAAAACTATGCTACAAGCATTACAGCAGCACAGCTGTGGCACTGTAAGCTACACTGCTGAAGTATAGACCCTTTCCACAGTGATGGAAGGGTTATTTCCTTGCTGCAGTAAATCTACCCCCATAAGAGATGCTGGCAGAAGCTAGGTTGTTGCAAAAATTCAGTTGTCAACCTAGCAGTGTCTGTAGCAGGACTTAGGTCAACCAGTCTGTCTTTCAAAAGTGTAAATGTTCACACCTGTGAGTTGCATAGCTAGGTCATCCTGAGTTTTAAGTGTACACTAGGCCTGAGTTGGCCTTGCTCCCACTGTGGCTTTGGACAAATAACTGATCCCAGCTTTTAAAATGAGAAAGCTAAGGCAGAGATGTTAGATTGTTTCCTGATCTGTGTCCATTGGCTGTTCCCTCCTCCCACTCATCATGCTTTATACCTGCCTGATACTGCTTGAGTTTCTCCCTCCTGGTCCTTGGGGTCTTGGCGTTCCTGGTGCATCCAACACTAGCACTGTCGTGGCAGCTATTAAAGAGGATTATTTTTGATCCAAAGGTCTGTGTTGGAATGTTCACGGCATGCTACAATATTGAGTTTAAAATTGGTTGGGTGAAAGATCCAATGTAAGTAATACGACTTGCATTCTTATTTGAAAACGTGGCAAACTGTGAAACTTAACTGGAAATTTGAGTAAATAAAATCGTTTAACAGTAACTCTTCTCTTGTCCATTCCTCAGACATCGGGTGAGAAGGTGGGCAAATTGAGTCTGGTGGACTTGGCAGGCAGTGAAAGGGCCACTAAGACTGGAGCTGCCGGGGACAGACTGAAGGAAGGAAGCAATATTAACAAGTAAGGCGTTTAGTGACTTCTTAAAACAGGCAGCAAAGAAAAGCTACACCAAACTTCAAATGCACTGTTTAATCCATAAGATTTCTGCAAGGTGCTCATAACCAATTCAGGCTTTTCTGAGGTGGTTTTGTATTTGAATGTTGTTTCTATAGAAATCAAGTGATCTGTGCACATTTTAAGTATGTAAGATGTGTGTTATGTTGTGCTAATAGTCCCTGTAACAGTTCTGTATGTAACTTGTGTTGCAAAGACAACATCATAAGGATTGGAAACTGTTTTGTCTTGTTTCTCTCATAGAAAATTGATACCTCTCATAGAAAATTGATACATTGCTCAGCAACGTAGCCTGTGTTGGAAAGAATATTAGTGGCAATACCACTAGCTAACTTTTTCCTCAGAGCTACTTTTTGGAAAAGCAGGGACTTGCCTTACTTCTGACAACTCCTGCACTTGCAGTTATCTTCATGAATAAAGACTAATAATTATGACAAATTGATGTGTACAAAAAGACTGTGGAGTCCACCAAACTAACTTTCAAGGGCTTTTACGGCTTTAGGTGTTTGCTACACTGAAGGTATAGGTACCAATTAAGTAAATATTAATTCTGCGACACAAAGTTACAACGATCGGAAGGCTTTTGTACTACTTTGAGTGATTGCATATGTATTCCACATGTGTGCGTGCCATGAGCACAGTTATCAAGAAACTTTCCCCTTAGCAGTACCCATTGGGCTAGTGCAAGTGCGCTTTGCAAGCCACTTGCAGGCCCCCTCAGTTCCTCCTTGCAGCCCAGAACAGTGGTGAGAATTTGGTCTTGCTTTAGCATGTTCTCTGTTCTTGTATATAGTTACCTAGTGACATAGTTCTTAGTGTTAGTGACGGGCGTTTTTTTCTCGGTTCCCCATTTGCGGGTTCCATTTGTCAGTACCAAGGAATGCCTCTGTCCCCGGCTTCAAGCCCTGTCTTTCTTGCTTAAAGCTGACGCTGCAAGCAAGCTGTGCTCTAGCTGTTTCAAGTGTTTCGGTGAGACTTGCGTTAGGGATCTGCGCCTGGTTGGCAAGGTCTTCAAACCCAGGGCCAGAAGAGATGGAGAGGCCTGGCTGAAGTTTCTTTGGATGGGGGCTACTTTGAGGCACCTTCCGAGCCCTCTGTCAGAGAGGGTACTGAGCACTTGAGCACGTCTGAGCAGTGCACCTCCACTGCTGACTGAGTCCTGGCACCACCACTCCATGCCGGTGCCCAAGAAGAAGCAGAAGGCTTCTTAAGGACATTGCAGATCTCCGATCCCGATGTCTGCAAAGAAAGGGCACAAAGCGTTGAATAGAGTGCACTCAAAATCCAAGCACTCTTCCGTTCACTCTTTGGATAAAATGACACTGTTGATTCAGGCAGACCCCACGGAGTCCTGGGCCCCCAACAACACATTTATCGTCTGCGGCACCGTCTTTGTTTCTTGTATGTTGGTCAGTAATTATCCCAGTTCCATCCATGCCAAAGGCATTTGCAGCTGCAAGGAACTTGTTGAGTTTATCGGCACTGCTGTCCCGGGTGCAGGAGATCTGTCCTACAGTGAGCCTCCTCGATGCAGCACTCAATGTTAGACCAGCCTCCCGTGTCCCTGAGCTCTCATCTGTCTGTACTGTCCAGAGGAAAACCAGTGATAATGGCCTCTTTCCATTCTTCTCCAGATAGTTGACTGGCTTTCTCCACACCCATCATGATTTCATATGCCTCTGTGCTATTCCCCCTTAGTCATCTCTTTGCCAAGCTGAAAAGTCCCAGTCTTTATTAATCTCTCCTCAGATGGACGTTGTTTCATACCCCTAATCATTTTTATTGCTCTCTTATGTATCTTTCAAATTCCAATATTTCTCTTTTGAGATGAGGCAACCACATCTGCACGCAGTATTCAATATGTGGGCATACCATGGATTTATACAGAGGCAATATGATATTTTATGTCTTATTGAACCCTTTCTTAATGATTCCCAGCATTCTGTTTGCTGCTTTTTTTTTGACTTGCTACATATTGAATGAATGTTTTCAAAGAACTTTCCACAATGACTTAGAGCTCTCTCTCTCTCTCTCTCTCTCTCTCTCTCTCTCTCTCTCTCTCTCTCTCTTTTTTTTTTTTTTTTTTTGGCATGGCAACAGCTAATTTAGCCCCCATCATTGTGGTTTGGAAACTCCCTCCCACATCAAAACAAGTGGGAAGGAGCTTAGATATTACATTCCCTTCCAAGGCGTTGAGCATTTTTACTCTATCCCCTTCAGAGATCACGCATTGTCTCAGCTGCTAAAGAGAAAGCCAAAGCCTCTGAGCCAAAGAGTACCAAAAAGCTGGACTTGTTTGGTAGAAAAATATATTTTGTGACAGGGGTACAGCTTAGAATTACCATCCAGAATCTCCTATAGGGTGATCTGACTTTAACGCCTGACAAGCTGTCTGAGGACATTAAAGAGGTGAATGAAGGGAAGTTAATTGCTTCAGTCTGATTTGGATGTGGCTCACTTGGCTACCAGGATCGTGGCTTCTGCAACAGCCATGCTTATGGCTATAGTCTTCAAGGCCCTAGAAAGCTCAAAGGCCAAGATGTGCAATTTGAAGGATCATCCCACTTTTCAGCTCAGATGGAGGATGTACTTCACATCTTAAAGGTCCTATTGAGGAACACGAGTAGGAATTATAGGTACAGGCCAACTCTTTCCCCTCCAGTTCTTCCTGGTCTCTTTAGGTGCCCTAAGGGTACTAAGCAACCATTGAAGATACCAGATCAGATTCGATTATTCTAGTCTCTCCTTCCCCTTGGCTTGCAAACCACCTCTTCCATTTCTTTAGTGCTTCACCCCAAATTACTTCAGATCCATGGCTCTTATGTACCATGTATGTGGAGTACACTCTTCAGTTGGTTTCTTTCCGTATTCAGGGACCACTCTTAATGCTAGTAACTGATGTCTCTGCCCTGGGTTGCCTTCAGACGCAGGAGTTAAGGTTCACAAAGAGCCTGACTCTCTACATAAATATAAGGGAGCTGAGAGCTGTCCAGCTGGTGTGCCAGCCTTTCCTAATCTGTATCAAGGGGAAATGCCTAAGCTTTGGCAACACAGCAGCAATGTTCTACTCCACAGACAGGGAGAGGTTTTTTTCATCTCTGCTCGCTCAAGATAGTCAATCTGTGGGATTTTACATAGTCACTTTACTCAATCCTCTAACCTTCCAGAAGCGCAGTCTGAACTTGTAAATCACCTGAGCATGTCATTTAACTCCTCATGAGTTTGTCCTCCTGGGATTTTTTCAGATTTCTCTTCCAGCTCTGCTGGCCTCTGGAAGTGGACCTGTTCACAGTGAGATACACGATGAAGTGCTACCTGTTCAGCACTTATAGTGCTACCTATGACGTAAAGGGTCATAGTCTGGGTTCCCTTACGTGTGTTGCCCTGGACAAGCAAGCTCCTTTGTACTCTTCCGCCAATTCCACTCTTTCACAGAATGCTGCTAAAGATCAAACTGGGCCATGCCCGAGTCTGTCTTACTGCCCCAGATCGGCCTTAGTAGCATTGGGCTCTCCACTCTTCTGTTTCTTTCAGTGTTTCTTTCTTTCATAGATACCACATCCATTAGACAAAGATCTAATTTGACAAGATCATGGACACCTGCTCCCCACAGACTTAAAGGCTAACTGCTGGGCTGCTTCATGATGAGGTCCTAGGGAAGAGTCATATTCAAGAGAAGTTCGTAAAGGGTTGTTGAATAGTCGTAAACCATCTACTAGATCTACTTACCTGTCTAGGGGGAAGGATTTCTCTGTCTGGTCTCACTCCGGAGTTTCACATTCTTTGGTCCAGAATATCTTAGACTATGTATTGTACCTAAACCACCAAAATTTGGCAATTTGTTCTGCCAAGGTCCACCTAACAGCTATCTCAGGCTTCCACCCTCAGACTCATAATCAATCTATCCTCTCTAATAAAACATTAGTAAAATTTATGAAAAGTATGGAAAAGTGGTATCCTCTCCGGTACAAGAGCCTGTTGTATTTGGTATTGTCAAAGCAATGGGGCCTCCTTTGGAACCGTTAGCTATCTGGCTTTTTGATAGGCTTTTTGAATTCACGATCTCCTCACTTGTTCATAGGTTGGTCACTTTCTCCATGCAGGTCCCTTACAACTCTTGGGCTGGTTATTTCTGCGCTAGCAGATCAGGCTGCTGGCAAGAACAAGAACAAATTTGTTCCATATCGTGATTCCGTGCTGACTTGGTTACTTAAAGTAAGTGAACTTCTCATATATCTTTGGAGTGGGTGGAAGGGGCTAAGGGAAGAGAACTGTGGTGGGGGGAGAGAGGGAGAATGTCCTTTGCAATGTATAAAATATAATGTATTCCATCATCTAACCGTACTTTTATATGCAGCAGCCTCGCCTTTAAAGATTTAGAAGGGAATTAGCCATTAGTGTCACCAGAGGATACATTTTACCTTCCCCTGCTTGTTAGGAACAACCCTGTGATGGCTAAAAGTATAGGGCATATTTTTAAAGTGATCTAATACATATTTCAGCTCATCTTTTTCAGTAAACTCACTAACAGCTACACTCAGAACTGTGAGATTGATTTAATCTGGGCCATCTCCTTGTGACCTAAGTTTACACCATGTCAGGGCTGACATGGTTAACTTCCGTGATTTTGAATAAGATGATTAGCCCTTTCCTTCAGCTCAACAGAGGGGTATTTACAAAACTTTCTAGTTTGTAGTCCGGTTGCAATTTCATGCTCATGTGAAATGAGCAATTTTGGAGTCTGTTTCTACATTGCAAATAAGTCTGATTTGAAGTTTACTGTTGTGAAAACAAACTCGATCTAGGAGACCTCATTGACATCTCAGTGAAATAATTTTTCTCCAGCTGCCTCCATATATATATAGTGGTTATAAAGGGTTGGCAAGCTGCAGTTAACCAAAAGAACAGAAGCCTAGGCAGTGATGGGCAGTTTGACTTTAGGAAGATCCTGTTTTCTCCTGATCTTTGAATATGCTACCTCTCGGACAAAAGAATGTGTGATTGCTTTCATATATAAAGTCAGAAGCAAGTGCTTTCTTTATAATGAGATAGATTAGCCTTTCATGGTACAGATCCTGTGACTGACATGCAGATTGGCTAGGCTTTAAAGTAATTGTGTTAGAAGTGCAGACCCAATAGGTGCATTAAGACTTGCCTATCCTGTAATTTGTTTCTGTTTTTCCACATCAAAATTGTGATGCTCAAAACGTTTCTATCAGTCTTAGTTATGAATCTTGACAAGCTTGTATCTTTTCCTTCCTTACTTCGTGCTGTACTTCTTTGCTATCAAGAGGCAATTATGATATTCATTAGTAAAAAGAAAGAAGCTGGAAAAGAAACAAATTTCTTCAGCCATGCAGTTGCTTATGATGGCTCAATTACCCAGTGACGACTAATGCTAGAGCCTGTCCATTTTTGTAGAATGCACCCAGCCTGACAAGCTGCACATAATCTGTAGGTATCTCTTTAAACATAATATGACATGAATCCTCCATTCACGTAGTTTACTTGCAAGTATAAAAAAAACCAAACAGTTGACTGCAGGATATAGAGGTTTTCTTATAATGAAATAAACCAAAAACCCACCAATAGTTGAGTGTCAGTGCAATTCATTGCCTCTTGGAATAGATACAGCAGTGAACTACAAGATCAACCGATATAGCCCCTTTGTCCTATAAGTTTTGATTTTCCCAGTGATTACCTCAAACCATGCCACAGTGATGTTTTATAATAGTTAACATTGGGGGACTCAGTTAATAAATATATACTACAGTGGTGATGCTGTATAAAAGCTTCAATAGCACAGCAGAATTGATCAATTTTATTTTTCTTATAACATGCTATATCGTCTGGTCACAATGCTGCCACACACAATATTTATGCTAAAATACAGCCCTACATTTATATTCACTGTCTTGAAGCTTGTTGAAACAAATATCTTTTGCCGCTCTGCACTGTTGTAATCAACTATGCATGGTTGGTTTGTTTACTGCCATAAGGACACCTATGTATGGGTAACAGAATCCAAGGAAGCAGAAATGGAAACCTTTTCATAGGCTTTCCCATCTTGTTGTTTGAATTTTTATGCTGATTTTCTAAACATAATCCTTCACATAGATTGAGATTCATGGTTAGCATTTGCCCAATACATGGTAACAAAGATGACCATGGCATGCACAATAAAGTATTGCAGCTCAGAAACAGATTTTCGTTAGGCCTTCTTCCAAGCACTTCAATTTTTTTTGGCATGTTCATGCTCAGCCACATTAAAATCCTAGCAAATGCTTAATTAAAAAAAACCCCTCAGTAAAGTGAAACTCCGGGATGAAATTCTTAACCAATGCCTTGTGATAGGTACTTTCATTGTATTTTAAATGAAGTTAAAACTGAAAATTCACCAATTAAAGATGTACAAAATTGTTTTTAAGATCTAAGCATTTGGAGAGTGTTATGCAGTGTGGTGCAGGGAGAGAATGTATTCTAATGTTGGCTAGTAGGAATATTTGGGAATAATCTATTTTAAAAGAGTGGCTTTCAACCTATTTGTGGGCCCCTAGGTTAATGTTATTTATTCTGTGAATTTAATCATGTTGAAGATTGTTATGGAAAGCTTCAGTGCAATTTTCCTGAGTGAAATGATCAGACAAATAGTTTTAATGATGCCCAGTGGCAATGTTTGACCTACATTTCATGGATTACTTAAGATTAGAGCTCGTTGGGAATTTTCCATTAGAATGATTTTCTGATAGGAAAATGACATTTCCACAATTGAAATTATCAATGGGGGAAAATAGAAATGAAATTTTTCTTTCAGATTAGTTCCATGCAAATTGGAATAGTTAATTTTTTAACTGATCTCGATTATTGTATTTCTGACCATTTAACAAAATAGTAAACATTTCTCTATCAGGGCATTGCCTTCTGGGAATTGTAGTTCAAGTCCTCATCCTAGTATATAGGAGATGTAATCCTCCAGGAGCCTGGCCTATGAAGCAGTACAGATTTCCCTCTAGCTGTCATTCAATTTCAGGCCTAAAAGTGCAATCTGGAAAAACTGGAAGATAAGTTAAATGGGGACATCACCAAACATGCAGTGATGGTAGACCTATGCGGGGAATTTTTGGTCAGATTGTTCTCAGCTGTTTGTTTTGTTAATACCTATTGTAAATGGCTAATAATTTTTGGTAGAAAAAACCTCTGTAGAAATTCATTACCTTCACCCATTCAGTGAAGATGCATTGAGTTCATGGTAAATAAACTTATACCTTCAGCAGTCCTTGAGTAAAATTCAGTATTTAGGAAAAAAGACTGGCATCTACCACTTTCAATAAATCAGCTGTATCCAAATGAGGGCACATCAGTTAAATCGGAATTTAGACCTGAAAGGAATTTTTAGGCTCAGTCTTCCTGAGTCTCTGCTGTTTAGCTCTGCTGTTACTTCACTTAGCTTGATGAAAGCTGGCTGTTGTAAAGATGTTGCGTGAAGAATAAATTGATTTTTTTTCCTCCCATGTTCAGGCTATGCACAGAGAGAGAGTTGCAGGGACCACCCTTTCGTTATGTCTAGTCTACGTAGAATTTTCGAAAGAGGAAATGCAAATTCTGCTGGAATTTGCATATCTTCTTCCGATCTTACTTTCAAAAGGGGATCTTGTGAAAGTAGTCTGGACGTGGTTTTATGGGGGGGGGAAAAACCCTTTTTCGAAAAAAAAAAAACCGCTCTTCCTTAAAAATAAGGTTTAGCATTTTTTTCCTGAAAAAACTGTGTCCAGACTTCTTTCAATTTCAAAAGATCCTCTTTCGAAAGTGAGATTGGAAGAATTCTGTTGGAATTTGCATATCCTCTTTCGGGGAAAAAAAAGTAGTTTAGATGTGCCCATAATGTTTATTGAAAAGGGTGTAGAAGCTATTTCATATTTAGCTAGAAGCCATTCTGTATAACAAAAGCCATTTCAGTTTCTTGTGTCTGCACGAGGGAGTGAACTGGCCTTCACCGAGGTGGGGAGAGACCAAAGGGATGCGCTGTTGAAATGTGTTAATAAACTATTTTGAGCTGAAGCTCGAACTCCCTTTTAACCTGTTTCTTTCTCTACTAATAATAATTCCTCTTTGAAGTTCGCTTTGGTTTCTTGCCCTGACGTCAGACTTGTTTAGTTAAGGGTATAAAATACTAGGATTAATTGTATTAGCCAGCCTTACTGGACCCGGCTTTGCTGAGACCACGTTTGGCTCACTTTGCTTTTATTGGCCAATAAAACTGTCTGTTTAGCCGCCTAAACTGAGTGAGGCGTTTGCTTCGACAAGGGCCTTCATGAAAACAATGTATGAATACCCAGGGATTGTGGGGAACAAGACCAAGGATAGTGGAAGATTCTGGAACATGTAATTGGATTAGAGCTAGTATCCTCCTCTATCTTCCCAAATCGTAGTTCTTGTCCATCAAGAAGAAAAGCCATTGTATCAAGCTACTAGTTCCTCCCATCTGTAAGAGAAGCACTAACTTTTCCCATTTGTATCAGATTCTCGTGACTTCACTGAACAGAAATGTTCTGCAGAGTTTAGAGCAGGGCTACTCAATATATGAAGCCCCGGGGGCCACAATAATACTTATAGCACCGAGGGCCGCAACTTAAGTGTGGTGGCATATACGTGCAAATATATATGCAAATAGCCTCTTTCACATTGACAGGCATAAATACAAAGATTAAGGCAAGACTACACAACACACAGGCCCATTTAAGTCAGTTCTGTTGATATGAATAAAATACAATATTTACCCGATTTCCACCCATATGACAGCACTTTTAATGAACAATGACAATCGAAGAATTTAACTACTAAAACGGATATCAACAGAAGACAATTATATTGACTATTTTTTTTTGTTTTGGCTCCCACCCGCGGGCTGTGTGTTGAGCCCTGCATAAATGCAAACTTCACCGTGGACCACAAACAAACAGGCCCTGGGCCGTCTGTGGCCCACGGGCCACGTGTTGAGTGGCTGTGGTTTAGTCTCCTTGAGTGTCTGCCTGGGAAACTGCAATAATTACAAATACTACATTTTCAAATTCACAATGAAAATTCAACTATCCCAAAGTAACAGCATTGCATTTCCTAATGTGCATATAAAAATTTAGTCTGTCAATCACAGTTGATCCATGTGAACAACAGAAAACAGAAAAAGTAGATATAAAGAATAGTTGCCATTAACTGCAGTTTTAATTGCATTGTTAACATAGAATACCAATTTAAATGTATTTTAAATAAATTTGGATTTTTTCTAAAGTTTCAAATGTAACTAAATCAATATAACAGAATACAAAGAGTACTTTATATATGCACTGTAGTAAAGTTAAAATAAATATTTTTCAGTTCTCCACATAAAGGTCCACTCAGACAACATGTTTAGAAATGATTTGGAAAAACTGGTAAATAGTGAGTTGGCAAAATTTGCAGATGATATAAAACTACCCAAGATAGTTAAGTCCAGTGTTCCCTATAAGCAGTGAACTTGTGTGGCTGTTCAGGAGAAATTCAAATGCTGCCCTGCTGATTAGCAGAGCGCCCATAGCTAGGTTTTATGTTTCTATTGGTGGTGCACATTCACACACACATCGGTGCACATAGCAAAATTTATTCGGCGCATGGATGGAAAAAATCTGCACATGGATAGAAAATATTGGCAGGAACATTGGTTGTCCCAAGCAGACTCTGAAGAGCTACAAAAGGATCTCAGAATTGTGTGACTAGGCAACAAAGTAGTAGATGAAATTGAATGTTGATAAATGCAAAATAATGCACATTGGAAAACCTAATTCCACATATACATATAATATCATGGCATCTAAATCAGCTGTTACCACTCAAGAAAAATATCCTTGAGTCATTGTGGTTAGTTTTCTGAAAATATCCACTCACTGTGCTACAATAATCAAAAAAAGCAAACAATGTTAGGAATCATTGAAAAAGAGAGGTTATAAAACAGAAAATATCAAATTGCCTGTATATAAATCCATGATACTCTCACATCTTGAATACTGCAAGCAGATATGGTCACCACATCTCAGAAAAGATGTATTGGAATTGGAAAAGGATTAGAATAGGTCAACAAAATGATTAAGGTTATGGAGCAGTTTCTTTATGAGGAGAGATTAATAAGACTGGGACATCTCAGAGTGAAAAAGACAACTGAAGGGGGATATGATAGAGATCTATAAAATCATGATGTGAGAGAGTAAATAAGGAAGCGGTTTTACTCCGTCTCATAACACAAGAACTAGGGAGCATCCAATGAAATTAATAGGCAGCAGGTTTAAAATAAACCAAAGGAAACATTTCACATAGCACAGAGTCAACACATGGAACTCTCTGCCAGAGAATGTTGTGAAGATCCAGATTATAGCAGGGTTAAAAAAAGAATTAAATAATTCATGGAGGATAAATCTAGCCACGGCTGGGCGGGGATGATGTCCCTAACCTCTCTTTGCCAGAAGCTGGGATGGGTGACAGGATGAATTACTTGATAATTCTCTGTTCTGTTCATTTCCTCCGAGTGCCTCTGGCATTGGCTACTGTCAGAAAAAACAATACTGGGTTAGATGGACCTTTTAGTCTGATCCATCCTTACGTTCTTATGTCTTGCTTCCTGTTCAGCCAATCACATTTACGGCAAACAATGTTTCCTGCTTCTTGTTTACAGTGTGACTTTTGAAAGTGAGAATAAACGCTCGCGTGGCACTTTTGTAGTCAGGGTTGCAAGGTATTTATGATCCAGATATACTAACCGTTCTTATGCTCTTCATGCTTTGACTTGTGAACTTCAAAGTTTAGCATTGTTTTGGTTTTGAGTGCTGTTATTTAAAAAAATTCTACATTTGTAAATTGCACTTTCGTGATCGTGTATACTGTAGTTCTTGTATGAGGTGAATAAAGTGAAATTGATATTCTGTAATTGTTTAACAGTCTGATTAAAACTGTTAGTCACTTTTCAATCTTGTGATTAATTGCAATTATTTTCTTTAATCCTTACCAGCCCTAATTAAAATTTGTCAATTTAAATGGCAACCACCTTTTCAATTCCTATGACTTCAAATATTTCTCATCTGTGAATATTGAAGTGGATTACGTTGCACTAGCTAAGAAGAGGACGGTCAAGCTGATTTATGTCATGTTTATATCCAGTGTTTGTATTAAGCCAGAAGAAAGTCTTAGCAATTAAAATCAGCAAAATGGTCTCCGAATCCATTTAATAAGTGGCCCATAAACTGATTGTGCATAGTGTGGTATTACATGGCACTTAGTGTTGCAAGTGCCACGTTGGCTACATTTACACTGAGACAAGGGTTCTCAACCAGATTATCAAGACCATCCCCTCCTTCTCATCTTGCAAGATAAGAGAGGAGGCCCAATACGTAAGCAGGGGTCACCATATGGAATAGATGAACTACTGCACTGTTTTTTCCTTTTGGCTCACAGACTATGGATATATGACCTCAATTACTGTAGTTCCTAGGTGGGGTTATCTTTATGGCACCTTTTAAGTGATGTCCACTTTTTGAGAAATGCCTTAATTTTTCTTTTGGGGAAAGCTTTTCCTTTTTGGAAGATCTGTTTTTGTTGTGTATGAAACAGTTTAGATGCCATTCTGAGTGTAGCCAATTCAAGCTACAACTTGTATTTAAACAAACAAACCCTATAAAACTTTGTATGATAAATTAGTCCTCTTCAATCTGTTTTTTTAAACAGCCTCAAGCTATTTACCTTGTTGGACAAATATTCCATTCGGTATTTCTACAAACCCTTTATTGAACAAGTGTTTATTATTAGCCTGGTTTCCAGTTTGCTGATTAAAATGATGAACAGCAATATACTGTTTTCTTGCGGGTGTAACTTTTGTTGCAAATCTGTTATAACTGTCTGCTTCCGCAGGCTATGCGGTCTCATCATAGACACGCTTGTAAGAGGAGAAGACCCCATCAATGTGTTTAACTATAGAACACAGAGATACAGTCAGCAGAGGTCACAGGAATGGGTACATTGTATCATCTTCTGTGTCCCGTACGATATCTATTGGCTCAGAGATTATTTCCTGTGGATGCAGGAAGTGCTACTGCTGGCTTGAAGATCTGCCAGTGGTAGAAAGAAGTTTTGAAAGCTAGTAGAAAAGCTTTGAAAAGCTGCTGAATCAGCAGTTTTTGCTATATTGGCTATGCCTATTTTGGAGCTGGTTGCATTGTCTCTTAGGGTTTCTCTTCCCTTTCTCTCTCCCCTCAAAAGTGCAGTTACAGCCACTGCAACATATTTCCTAAGTCTGGAGACCTCCACGAGAGCTTGGTGTTGAGAACTACTAATTAACCTACAAAAATATAGATTGAATGAGGCCCTACATTTATCTACAGTAGTCCCTGAAAATCCTCCCTGCCATCCAACTGCTATTGCAAGATGGCCAGATCCGTTAGAATTACTTTTAAAAAATCTACACTCAGTATTTGTGGAAGTTGCCGTTCTGTGTGTGAACATGGAATGACCCCCTAAACCAATAAAAGCACCTTGCCCTCTGATGGAACAGAGGCCACTCTTACCTGGAGATGAACTTGACAGCTCTGAGGAGTTGTCCTCTGTCTCACCCATAGAATAAACATGGCATAGGTAACATCAATGCAATTTTCCTTCATCCATGCTCAAGAGAGACTAGTAAGGGCCAAAAAAGTAGTTGAGACTCCATGATGCAGTCCTTGGCCAGTCTGTTTAGATGGACAATGATGATCTCAGCAGTTACAGGCCTGACTTTTCAGAGCCTTCAATGAGATTGTCTGTATCTACCTGGAAGATGGTGTGTGTCTGCCTTATGCTGTTGCTTGCTTCATTCTGTTTTAACATTGACATTCTGGACTAGTCAGAGAGGCTCATGACTTCCTGAAAGAAAATTTTCATAAGAGGCTTCTTTTCTTTCTTTCAGATGATATATGGGATAGGTACCAATAAGAGACCAGCAAACCAGTATACATAGGCCACCAAGTAGCCTTTGGGTGTAAACAGCTTTTAGTTACTATCTACATGGACTGGATTTGAACTGGTGGGCTTGAAGTAAAAGGCGCTTTCAATACAAGTCCCCTCCTGTATTCTTTGGTGCTTTTTTATTTTTCCGTTTATTTTTTAAAAGCCTGATCTCAATTTTTTTTCCCTTTGTCCTCTTCTAGGATAGCCTTGGTGGTAACAGCAAGACTGCCATGGTGGCAACAGTCAGCCCAGCAGCAGATAACTATGATGAGACCCTTTCCACGTTGAGGTACGCGGATCGGGCCAAGAACATAGTTAACCATGCCGTGGTGAATGAAGATCCTAATGCCCGCATCATCCGAGAACTCCGAGAGGAGGTGGAGAAGCTCCGAGAACAGCTCACCAAAGCCGAGGTACAATTTAAATAGGTGTTCATGGCTCCGGTGTGTATCCTGTTTTATATTGCTGCTGAGACGCTTTCTGAGTATTGTGTCTGGGCTTGAAGGTAAACATTGGTAAGGCAACACTACAATGGGGTCTATGGAGAAAATCCATGTTGTCTTTCTTCACCTCACTGGTTTTCCTCTGATTCATATGAGGCTGGTCAGTGTTAACTAGTGGTGTTGCCTGATCTAAGATTGGAGAAAGGCTGTTCTCAGTAGTGACAGATGGCAGAACAAGGAGCAATGTTCTCAAGTTGTGGTGGAAGGTCCAGGTTGGATATTAGGAAAAACTATTTCACTAGGAGAGTGGTGAAGCACTGGAATGGGTTACCTAGGGAAGTAGTGGAGTCTCCATCCCTAGAGGTGTTTAAGACTCGGCTTGACAAAGCCCTGACCAGGTTGATTCAGTTGGAATTGGTCCTGCTTAGAGCAGGGGGCTGGACTTGATGACCTTCTGAGGTCTCTTCCAGCTCTATGGTTCTATGATTCTATGAATTTCCACTTACCACCTTAAGGTTCACAGGTTCTTTGTCTCAAGATCAGGCCCAGTATTCAAGTATTCAAGCATTGTACACACAATGTTTGTGATTAATTTGTGCATCAAACTGAGGTTGTGTCTAGACTACAGGGTTTTGTTGACAAAAGTGGACTTTTGTCGACAAAACCATACCTGCGTCCACACTGTCTTTGAGTTATGTCGACATAACGTTGACAAAACTCAGCAGTTTTGTCGACGTATGTAAACCTCATTCTACGAGGAATAACGCCTTTTATCAACAGAGTTCTGTCGATAGGCATTATTGCATCTACACTGTCCTTTGCATCCACACTATTATGTCGACAAAGCGGCTTGCTTTGTCGACAGAACTGGATGTAGTCTAGACGCTCTTTGTCGACAGAAGCTTTGTCGACAGTATCTGTCAACAAAACTTCTGTCGACAAAACCCTGTAGTCTAGACATACCCTGAATGGGATCGTGGAGGAGCATGATCTAGTGGTTAGAGAACAAGGCTAGGGATTTAGGGTAGTTTTGGGCTCTGTTCTGAGAGGACGCTAAACAAGTTGCTGTGATTATGGCACTGGCCAAGTTATTTAATCTGTGTCTGTTTCTCATTCTGGAAAATTGAGATACTACTACTACCACCACCACCAGAGGGGTGTTATGGTGCTCAATGGTGGAGACTTTCAAAAGTGACTGGTGATTTTTTTTTTTTTTTTTTGGTGCTTCAGGTTTGGGCTGTTTAAGTTGAGATTTTAATATGCTGAGCACCCCCCCCCCCCCAAATTAATCTCTTTTAAAGTATCTCAAGTTAAACACCCCAAATCAGTACTCACTCTTGAGGACAAAAACAAACACCAACAAAAACACACACATGCCAAAATTTTCAAGTGCTTGGAGATCCTTGGAGTAGTATTGTGTGTTTATTTTATGATTTTTTTCCCTAGCCGGTTGCTTGATAGAAAGGAATAAGTGCCATCATAGTGGAAGCCAGCTCTCTAAAAGTAATATAGCATAAGTGATCAGTCCTTTTCTGTGTCTTAAATCTGAACCCCTACCACCACCTCAACGGAATTGATACAAAATACAAAAACGTTATACAGCTTGTAGCTGAACTCAGCATTGTGAAGATCTTCCTCTCCAGCTTATTGCATTTGTATGTGTCCTAATCATTTTCTTAGAAGTATATGTAAATGGTTATTTAAAAAAAATGAACAAAATGTTTAGCGACATATGTATAGTCACAGAATTACATTCTAAAGTACACTTCTAAATTTAGAGCTTACACTGAAACTGAAAGGAAAAATACACTGTATCTCACTTACTCAAATAGCTGTAGCAGAACAATTATCTCTCACTTCCATTTTTTTACTGGACAAATAATTCCTCTGTTGATCTTTTTATTTTATCTATACTAGTTGAGTCAAGTTAACCTAACTCTTTTGGAACTCATTCCAAAATGTGGTACTGTGGTCACACTAAATCCACCAACATTTCTGTGCTGATCTTGGGAACTAAACAACCAGCTATTTCAGACTCACTCAGGATGCACCTGTTTTCCTATGTTCTAGTTTTCGTCTCGTGTATCTGAGATCTTTGTACTTTGTTCTTATGAATATATAATGTTGTCCCCTTGGTGTGCTCACAATATAAGGTTAATAATGGTTAGTGCTAATTTTATGTATCTCATGCAACCAAAAAATCCTCTCTGAAGTGTAGGCATTTTTGATCTCTCTACTAATGGAAAAGCAGAGATGGATGTTAAGTGATTTGCATAAGACCATATTAAATAACCAAAACAGGTATAGAACTTGAAAATAAATTATTTCCAACTTTGTGCTTTGCCCACTAGATCCCATTGCCTTTGCTTAATCAATACTTTATTAGAATTAGGCTTATTAGACCTTTGTTGTAGAGACTGCAATGGCTTCCCTTTCATTCATGGGTACATCCCATGCTTTTGATTTTTGAGCAATGAATTCCTTATGATTTAGCCCCTAACTGTCCTTCCATGGGAAAAATCATTGAGAAAGTGCTGGCAGGCCAGCTCCAGTGCTTCTGACCACAAAATGGGCTTGTCTGTGGTTGATTTCTTCATGGCGATGGGAGGACTTCCTGTAATGTATTTAGAGTAGGGCAGATAAGCTATTCGAGGGTCTGTATTTGGAACTGCTAACTACTTTCTAAATCAAAAAACAGGGCTATGTAGCACTTTAAAGATTAACAAGGTGGTTTATTAGGTGATGAGCTTTCATGGGCCAGACCCACTTCCTCAAATCAAATAGGGGTCTGGCCCACGAAACTCATCACCTAATACACCATCTTGTTGGTCTTTAAAGGGCTAAATAGTCCTGTTTTTTGTTTCAGCTAGACCGGACTAACATGGCTACATTTCTATCACTATTCTACTTTCTGAATGATATCCTTCCTGCCTTGTCCATCCACTGACTTTGATCTTTATCCACTCAGGTTTAGTACCCTTTCTCCTGATAATTTATGCATAGAGGTAGGGAGGTGGGTGACAGAACATCTTTCTCCCCCTCCCCCACCTTCCCTTCTCCTATTTATTTCGAGTTTCTTTATCCTCTAATCATAACTCTGGTCATCTGAAGAAGTGGGCTGTGCCCACAAAAGCTACATTTTAAAGGGAAACAAGAAGACCTTTTATAAATACATTAAAAGCAAGAGGAAGACCAAGGACAGGGTAGGCCCACTGCTTAGTGAGGAGGGAGAAGCAGTAACAGGAAACTTGGAAATGGCGGAGATGCTCAATGACTTCTTTGTTTCGGTCTTCACCGGGAAGTGTGGAGGTGTGCCTAACGTAGTGAATACAAGCAGAGAGAGGGTAAGTTTAGAAGATAGGATACACAAAGAACAAGTTAAAAATCACTTAGGAAAGTTAGATGTCAGCAAGTCACCAGGTCCTGATGAAATGCATCCCAGGATACTCAAGGAGCTGATAGAGGAGGTATCTGAGCCTTTAGCTATGATCTTTGAAAAATCATGGCAGACAGGGGAGATTCCAGAAGACTGGAAAAGGGCAAATATTGTGCCCATCTATAAAAAGGGGAATAAGAACAACCCAGGAAACTACAGACCGGTCAGTTTAACGTCTGTCCCAGGGAAGATAATGGAGCAGGTAATTAAGAAAATCATATGCAAACACTTGGAAGGTAATAAAGTGATAAGGAATAGCCAGCATGGGTTTGTGAAGAACAAGTCATGCCAAACTAATCTGATAGCTTTCTTTGATAGGATAAGTATCAGAGGGGTAGCTGTGTTAGTCTGAATCTGCAAAAGCGACGAGGAGTCCTGTGGCACCTTATAGACTAACTGAAGTGTAGGAGCATAAGCTTTTGTGGGCAAAGACCCACTTCGTCAGATGCATGTAGTGGAAATTTCCAGAGGCAGGTATAAATATGCAGGCCAGGATCAGGCTGGAGATGACGAGGTGGATCCAATCAAGGAGGTGATCTGGAGGTGTGAATTCCAAGAGAGCAGAAGCTGCTTTTGTAGTTAGCAAGCCATTCACAGTCTTTGTTTAATCCAGAGTTGATTGTGTCAAACTTAAAGATGAACTGTAGCTCAGCAGTTTCTCTTTGAAGTCTGGTCCTGAAGTTTTTTTGCTGCAGGATGGAACAATCAGTTCCATACATACAAGATGGGAAGTGACTGTCTAGGAAGGAGCATGGCGGAAAGGGATCTAGGGGTCATAGTGGACCACAAGTTGAATATGAGTCAACAGTGTGATGCTGTTGCAAAAAAAGCAAATATGATTCTAGGTTGTATCAACAGGTGTGTTGTAAGCAAAACTCGTGAAGTCATTCTGCCGCTCTACTCTGCACTAGTTAGGCCTCAGCTGGAGTACTGTGTCCAGTTCTGGGCACCACATTTCAAGAAAGATGTGGAGAAATTGGAAAGGGTACAGAGAAGAGCGACAAGAAGGATTAAAGGTCTAGAGAACATGACCTATGAAGCCAGGCTTCATGAACTGGGCTTGTTTAGTTTGGAAAAAAGAAGATTAAGGGGGGACATGATAGCGGTTTTCAAATATCTAAAAGAGTGTCACAAAGAGGAAGGAGAAAATTTGTTCCTCTTGGTTTCTGAGGACAGGACAAGGAGTAATGGGCTTAAAGTGCAGCAGGGGAGGTTTAGATTGGACATTAGGAAAAAATTCCTAACTGTCAGGGTGGTCAAATATTGGAATAAATTGCCAAGGGAGGTGGTGGAATCTCCCTCTCTGGAGATATTTAAGAACAGGTTAGATAGACATCTGTCAGGGATGGTGTAGACGGAGCTTGGTCCTGCCTTGAGGGCGAGGGCTGGACTCGATGACCTCTCGAGGTCCCTTCCAGTCCTATGATTCTATGATTCTATGTTTTGTTAGTCTATAAAGTGCTACCGGATCATTTGCTTGCTAGTTAAACTTGGTAGATTCATTTTATATATAGCAGTGCATGAGAGAAGTGGTAGTGGTGAGTGATTTGGTTAAAAGTATCAAGCGAGATTAACTCTCTCTGCGGTAGGAGCGGGGGTTAAGTTTCCTTTATTGACCTTTTGAGTTGATGTGCCTAATCTAGAGAGACAATCCTAGGTGTTACTATAAAGGAATTCAGTGTCTTGTTTTTCTCTTTTCAGGCTTTGAAATCACCAGAATTAAAGGAACAGTTGGTGGAGTCCGAGAAATTGATCCAGGAAATGACTGTCACCTGGGAAGAGAAATTAAGAAAAACGGAGGAGATAGCACAGGTTTGCTCTTTCTTTGATTTTGGCAGTTAAGAAGAAAATCTGATTACTTCCTTTGTTTATCTCTTTGTAATAGTTGTCAGGATATCCCTTCACATTTGTGGGTAAGTAGGTCAAGTGCATTGCCCTTTTAAAGGACTTCTGCTGAATTCCCCAGAGAGACAGTGACATCACATATTACTGTCCTGGGGACAATAATAAACATTCAGACTATGCAAATTGAGAGATTGTGTTAAAAAAAATTGTGCG
Source organism: Pelodiscus sinensis (assembly GCF_052426305.1). NCBI lineage: Eukaryota > Metazoa > Chordata > Testudines > Trionychidae > Pelodiscus > Pelodiscus sinensis. The sequence continues at coordinate 6,393,164 of NC_143054.1, forward strand.
TGGAGAGGATTAGAGGGATTTTACATCTTTCAGATAGCGAAATTGTTGACTGATTATGGAGTGTGAGTGCATTGAATACAGGGTTAGTTGCTGAATGCCTCAAAAAAACAAAGTTAAGGAGCATTCAGAATATTACCAAATAACTAAACTTGTCTTTTTTCCTTTTCGAAACTTTCAAAAAAAACCTGTATAGTGGATACCACTCTTATCCCTGAGGTTTAGAGCAGTGGTTCCCAACCATTTTGAGCATACAGACCCCTTTTCAATCTATTAAAATTTCATGCCCCCTGCCTTCCTGGGGGAGATAAAAAAAGAAAAGGGAAGAAAAAGTAAAGAAAAATAAAAGAAAATTAAGGAATGGGTCCAGCTCGGTGGGCCTGATCCTTATTTTTAAACTTTCCACGGACCACAGGTTGGGAACCAGAAGATTCAGCACGTAATAGCAGAGAATGAAGTTGAAAGGTTTTGTACCATTCACTACGGCATTTTCCATCCTTACCTAACAAATGTTAACGTAAGCACTTGTGCTGAGAAACCTATTGAAAGCTGATAGAGCTTATTAAATAGTGAGAAAATATAATCCTGTGATACAAAAAGTGCTTTCGTAGGCGACATCAGAAATGAGGTTAGCTTGTTGGCCTCAGACCTCTTGAAAGAAATGTTATTTACCTTCTTTTCTTTCTCCTTTGAAATTCTTAACCTGTTATAACATGTTTATAGAGCTGAGATCTTCGAGAGCCTTATAGATGCTGAAAAAAGTGACATGTTGGCAGTGAAATAATAAGTAGTGCTAGTGGAATGCTAACTTTAAATGGTTTAGTTATTAAGCTGTGTCAAGTGGAGTGATTTATTTTTTGTTTTGTGGCTTCTATCCAACCTGCATTTTAGAGGGGGAAAAAATGTAAAGGTGCAAAACCTCACTTCCATATCAAACCTTTTACCATCTAAGTTGGTTTGCTCATGACAAATACTCTCACTTTTGCTGCATCAGGTTTAAAATAGTAAAGTCTCAGGGTTGTGTTTTTCCCCCTAATACTATTTGAAAGCAAAACCGTGTTTTCAGCTACCATGATTCTTTTGTAAAACGGTGTGAGGGGTTTTTCAAAAAGTGCTAGCTTATTGGGTTCTTTAATACAAACTCTACATCTTCAGTTACTGTAATAGCTCTTCCATACGAGGAAGCATTAATAACCTAAATATACAATTCCAAGACCAGAGAAGATTCAGTGTGATAGAAGTGTCAGGAATCCACCTTGTCCTCCCCAGTAGGGTTGCCAGGTGTCCAGTCTTGACCCGGACAGTCTGGTATTTTCACCTCCTGTCCTGTGGTAAGATTCAGAAAATACCAGACACCTAAAATGTCCAGTATTTTCTGATTTTTTTTTGTTTGTTTTTCCCCAGCCAAGAGGCGAAAATCCCAGGTGCTTACCTGATTCTGCAGGAGAGCTGTCTGGCCCGGAGCAGGGAGACAAAATGGTGGATGGCCACCTGTTCGGGCCAAAAAGCCTCAAAAGCGTTTCTTAAAGGGGCCACACTGTTTCTTTTTTCCTCAACAACTTTGGTGTCCCCCTTTTTTTTCCCCAGCAGAATTTTTTCCCCCACTGGCTTTTTTTGGAGGGTTGGGTGGGGTCTTCGATATAGTTGGTTAAACCATCTGGCAACCCTACTCCCCAGGTGCATGAGGAAAGGAAATATTCTAAATGCCCAATATTGGACTAGGGATGTAAAATTCAAGTTAATCATTTAAATGTTAACCAATTAAGCAGGATCTGGGTTGGGGACCATTCCAGCCCAGTTGGAGTAGTCCCCAGACCCACGCAGGCATGCTCCCCGCCTCACACTGGGTCTGAGGCTGCTGCTGGCTCCTGGCTTGCAACCGCTGCTGGCGCTGCCCTTGCCTGTAGGACACCAGAGCCTACCGTGGACAGAGGCTGCACTGAACAAGAGCAATCCCTCTCCATGGCAGGCTCCCTGTGGGGCTGGAGCAGCCCACTGCCTGTGGCAGGCGGGTTGTTGCTTCAGTCCCTACCAGTTAACTGACTTATCCTTTCACATCCCTAAATTGGGCACAAAAGCATGGTATTGAAAAGAAATGTAGTGAGATGTGGTGATGGTGAAAAAGGTTATTAAAACATTATGGAGAATTAAATAAATGGCTATTCTCCCAACAATTTAGAAGCATAAAATAGGGGAAGAACAAGTTAAAAAATTATTTAGGCAAGTTAGATGTCTTCAAATCATCAGGGTCTGATAAAATATATGGTTTAGAATACTCGAGGAGTTGACTGAGGAGATGGCTGAGCCACTAGCAATTATTTTAAAGTCATGGAAGACTGGAGAGATTCCAGAAGATTAGAAAAGAGCAAAAATCTCTTAAAAGATGAATAAGAACAACCTGAAGAATTAAAGATCAGTCAGCTTTACTTCTGTGCCAGGAAAGATAATGGAGCAAATAATTAAGGAATCCATCTACAAACATCTGGAAGAAATTATTTGAAGCCAACCTAATAGCTTTCTTTGACATGTTAACACACCTTGTGGGATGGGGGGTGGGGGTGGCAGTAGATGTGGTATATCTTGACTTTAGCAAGGCTTTTGATAACTGTCTTGCATGACCATCTCATAAATAAACTAGGGAAATGCAACCTAAATGCAGCTACTACAGGGTGGGTGCAAAACTGGTTGGAAAACCAGAGAATAGTTATCAGTGGTTCAGAACCAAACTGGAACGTATCAAATGAAGATACTTTTTGTGTCTGGGTCTGTTCAATTTTTCATCAGTGATTTAGAAAATGGCAGCTAGTACACGCATAAAGTTTGCAGATGATACCAAGCTGGAAGGGCTTTCAAGTGCTTTGGAGGATAGGATTAAAATAAAAAATGATCTGGACAAACTGTAGAAATGGTCTAAAGTAAAGAGGATGAAATTCAATAAGGGCAAATGCAACATACTTCACTTAGGAAGGAACAATCAGTTATACACAATCAAAATAGGAAATGACTACTTAAGGAAGAGTACTGCAGAAATGGGCATGGGTGTCATAGTGGCCCATGAGCTAAATGTGAGTAACAGCATAACAATATTGCAAACAAGCAAACATCTTTCTGGGATATAATAGGAGTGTGATAAGCTAGACACTAGCTTCGACACTGATTAGGCCTTAAGTAGATTATTGTTTCTAGTTCTGGGTGCTGCATTTCTCCAGTTTTATTGGAAAAATAGATTTGTTTAGTCTGGAGAAGAAAAGACCGAGGAGGAACATAACAGTTTTCAAGTACATAAATGGTTGTTACAAGGAAGAGGAAGGAAAAATTGTCCTCAACCTGTGGTGATCGGACAAAAAGTAATGGGCTTAAATTGCAGCAAGAGTGGTTTAGGCGGGATATTAGGAAAACCTTCCTAACTCTCAGGATAGATAAGCTAAGGAACAAATTGCCTAGGGAGGTTGTGGAATCTCTGTCAGTGGAGATTTTTAAGGACAGGTTAGCCAAACACCTGTCTGGAATGGGCTAGACTTAGTCCAGACGTGAGTGCTAAGGACTAGACTAGATGACTTCATGAGATCCCTTCCAGTTCTATGATTGCTGTTTGCTGCAATGTTGACATTTTTTAGTTGTTGTTGTGTTTTTTTAAAATTTTTGGTATGATACAGGAACTCTGGCTCTTGTTTCGTTTTAGGAATCTTGCCTGCTTCCGACCAGGATTCAAATCTTTCATTGGCTTATGGGTCCTGCCTGTCATGATTTTTATAAACTTCTAGCATATCTTCCCCCTAGTCTCCTCTTTTCTAAGCTGAAAAGTCTCAGTCTTTTTAATCTCTCTTCATATGGGACCCATTTCAAACCTCTAATTGTTGTTGCCCTTTTCTGAACCTTTTCCAATGCCAGTATATCTTTTTGGAGATGAGGCAACCACATCTGTACGCAGTATTCAAGATGTAGGCGTACCATAGATTTCTATAGCGGCAATAAGATATTCTCTGTTTTAGGGTACATCTACACTATTTTGAAATAGCTAGTGTTATTTTGAAATAACTTAGTCCGCGTCTACACAGCAGGCAGTTATTTCGAAATAATGTGTAAGTACTGTCAAGCTGGAGGACTTCTTACTCCGACTCCTGGAACCCTCATTACACGAGGAGTAAGGGAAGTGGGAGGAAGAGTGCTCTATTTCGAAATAAGTGCTATGTAGAAGCTCCCAATTTCAAAATAAGCTACGCAATTGACGTAGCTCAATTTATTTTGAGTTAAGCTCTGCCATGTAGACGCATCCTGTCTCTCAGTCCCTTTTTAAATGATTCCGAACATTCTGTTTGCTTTTTTTGACTGACTCTGCACATTGAGTGGATGTTTTCTGAAAACTATCCACAGTGACTCTGAGATCTCTCTTGAGTGGTTAACAGCAGGGCATTTAGGACTTAGGCTCCTAAGCAGCTATTTAGAAAAAATAACTATTCCAATTATGTTGTTTTGATTTCTTTTAACAGATAATGTGTGTTGTAATATATCTGTTTCCTAGGATAATCTGCATCTTAAAGCATTAATAGTGGAGGTTTCTCTTACAGGAGCGGCAGAAACAACTGGAGAGTCTTGGCATATCTCTTCAGTCTTCTGGAATCAAAGTTGGTGACAACAAGTGCTTCCTTGTTAATTTAAATGCAGATCCTGCTCTCAATGAACTTCTGGTGTACTACTTAAAGGTGAAATAACACTTTGTTTCAATGTGTTTAAGTGGATCATATAATACAGTGAAAATGCATGTGAATAGAAAGTTCTTTTTGAGGAACAGATGACAGAGGCATTGTTTAGTGTCCAGTGGTTAGCAAAAATAGCACAGATACGGGTTTTTTTTATTGCCAGTCATCTTTAACTGTTACAGAGAACCGGAGTGTAAATGTGCCTTAGTAGCATTCTGTATCCTTAGAAATTTTCCCATTTGACAGCAGTTGTCTGGCCTTTACAGTTCTTTTTGTATGCAAAAATGGCACCATCTTACTAAATCAGTTTGCTTCTCCATCTGTGCTCACAGTTAAATATACTGACTTATCAAATGAGTTCGTTCTTCTGTTTCCAACATAGGATCCAGATAGCTCTGGGGGAAGAGTGCTGGGTTTTATTCCAGCTCATCCATCCCGTTAACGTGCATCTTCTGATTGTAGAATTCCATATTATTGTTCAGCGCTGCAGGGGAATGAACTCCGCTTAACTTCTGGATTCTGGGCTGGCAGTTTTATTTCCTGTAAATTAAGCAGGTTTTGATCTGGAAGCAGAGTGAAGAATAGGATCTGTGCTACAGTTTTAAGTCACTTTTCAGAGTGGAGCAGCCATTCAATTTTAAGCCCAACTGTCAGACTTCTCACATTGTTGGTTGTTAATGATTTTCCTCCCACTGGAGTAGAGTACAGTAATTTGTCTCGGGGCAGCCGCATAATTAGCATTTGGGCTAAAAGTGGTTTTGTGCTGCCTCTCTTAGGTAATGTATGTAATCTTCCTTTTAGATCAGTCATTGCATATCACAGAGCAAACCGCTACCCAAAGAATGAAAGCAAAAGAAAAACCCCTTATTCATCACTGCTCCTTATAGCCATTAATAAACAACACAAGAGCTGATTAACGATTTTTGGAGAGGAGTCAAAGCATTTCCAGGCATCTCATGTGTAGGTGGTGTCTGGATTCTGATTCAAACTGCTAAGTCAGCCTCAACTCAGACAGCTATTGAGGCTGTGGTGTTTTCTTTGTTGTTTCATGTGAATACATAACAAGAATACATTAATGACAAAGTATATTCAGAAGGATGACCTCAGTCCCTGTGTAAAATGCAATCTTTGTTAGATGTTGTAGGATGGGGAAACTAATAAAAATACTCGGTGTTCTTGCAATTCCCTTTCTGATATAACCAAAACTATGTATCTTACAGTTGTGTTTTTGCTTCTCATTACTGAAGTCTCTAAAAATCAAATTGAATAGCCATGTCCTCTTTGGACACCACAGCAGGTTTGGAGCAAAAATCTTAGCTTGGGCTAGAGGATGAGTTTGGGTTCTTTTTTTGGATTCTGATTCTTTTGCTATCTTTTGGATTGATCAGGTTTCAGACTTTCTTTTCGGGTGGTCACAGATGTCTGAGCAGCAGCAGGTTTCAGTTTTGTGTCATGCTTGTGAGGAAAAGGCTTTTTGGACGGGGAAGGTTTTTCATCATTTCTTGGAGCTGATCAGAGGTTTGGATCCACCTAATTTCAGAGGAGCTCCCTGTTGTCAGACTAGCAGTCATCTTCAGCCTCTTTTGTGCTGAGCCATCTGAATTCTGCAAGAACTGAATAGCACTGTCTAGAACTCCCTTTGATTGAGGAGAGCTCCATCCTAGGGTGTAAATGAGTAGTTGTGCCCTGTTGTTCTAGTTATTCTACATGTAGACCTGTGCCACAGACAACTTGTGATATACTATCAGTCAGGGCTACTCAACACGGCGCAGTTTGAGTTTACATAGGGCTCAATGCTCGGCCTACAGCTGGGATCCTTTGAACATGGCCTCCACTGGGAACGTGCTCCCCAACTGGACTGTCATTGGTCATTAAAAGTGCTGTCATATGGGTGAAAATTGGGTAATTGTGTTTTATTAATATCAGCAGAATCAACTTAAATGGGGCCTGTGTGTAACCGGAAGAACATTTCTGCTATCTGTTGCTAACATCTGAGTTTCAATCTTCCACAGGAGCATACGTTAATAGGGTCAGATGACTCCCAAGATATCCAGTTATGTGGAATGGGAATTCTTCCTGAACATTGTATTATAGAAATAACCTCCGAAGGACAGGTTATGCTAACGCCTAAGCAAAATACTAGGTAATGTTACAAATTATTGTAAAGTCAGTTCTATAGCTTCAACTTTAACAAATCTATTAGGATGAATGGTACATGAAGATTTCTAAATAAGAATTTTTTATTAATCTCAAGAGCTATTTGGCTTATGTTTAAATGTTAGTAGGTTGCTGTGTTTCCCATGAACAGCTCTGTTAGTGCATCTCATTCCTAATATATAGACCCTCTCTCTTCCAGTTCTGGGTTGTTTTGGATTAGATTTCAAACCGAATATCTGGGGGTATGTGTGTCTTTTTTTCTTAATGATGATATAGAAGCAATTTATAGTTTCAGCAAACACGTGCTAATTTATTTGCACTTGTCTAAATGTAGCTCTGTGTCCAGATTTAAACTTCTATAATCACTGCTTATATGTGAAATGTTATTGAAGTACTTGCTATGGTATCTAATTATGTAACAATAATGAAGCACATGATACATTCCAACAAACTACAGAATGCCATGCATGTGTGGATCTACCTAGTGAACCCATCACAGGACCTAACCATATCAGCTATCTCCTTAAAGGCATGTTCATATGCACATCTACTAATGTAATACAGGCCATCATTTTCCAACAGTGCCCATATGCCATGAACATAAGAACGGCCGTATTGGGTCAGACCTAAGGTCTATCTAGCCCAGTAGCTTGTCTGCCAACAGTGGCTAGCACCAGGTACCATGTATATTGGACAAGACATACGGTCTACGCAAAAGAATACATAATCACAAATTAGACATTAAGAAGGGCAACTTCCAAAAGCCGGGCTGAGGGGGAGCATTTTAACCTCCTTGAGCGCACAGTTTCGGACTTGCTAGTTGCCATTCTCAAACAGAAAAGCTTCATAAACAGTCTGCAGAGAGAAACTGCTGAGCTGGAATCCATGTGCAAATTTGATGCCCTGAAGCAAGGTCTAAACCAGAGTTTCTCAAACTGTGCTCCGCAGAGCCCTAGGGCTCCACGAGACATCTCCAAGAGCTCCGCAAGGTTGAGAAACTGGAAACATCGATAGGTACAACACATACAATCAGTGGACCGCAGGGGCTCCGCATACAATTTTTACACGTGTAAAGGGCTCCGGAGCCCAAAAAGTTTGATAACCACTGGTCTAAACAAACAGATGGAGTGGTTCCTGCATTACAATAGGTAATTTCCCATTCAGGTACTCTGTTTCTCTCCACTGTTGGAGATAAGCCACATCCATGCTGACTTAATTGGCACTGATGTGTCACTCCCATCTCTGTGTCCTTTTTTCCCCCCATCTTTCTTTTTCTCTTCAGCATCTGAGGAAGCGAGTTGTAGGTCACAAAAGCTGATGCTCTAATACAGGGATGGTCAACCCACAGCTCATGAGCCGCATGCGGCTCTTCTCTCCCAAAAGTGCAGCTCACAAAGCTGCTGAACGCCCTCCCCCACCCCAAAATGGCCCCCGGATGCCCTGCACTCACCGGGGTGGCAATTCAAAATGGTGCCCAAGCTTGTTTCTTAAAGGGGCAGTCTCCTTTTTTGACAATTCTGGAGGGCTTTCTTTTTGGGGGGCGGGGGAAGGGAGCTCGACAATTCTGTGCGGCTTTTCGCTTTTTTTTCCGCTGCTGTTTTGGCTCTTTGTTAAATAGGTTGGCCACCCCTGCTCTAATAGCCTAATAGATTTTTTAGCCTTTCAAGTGCCACCGGACTCCTTGTTACCCTAACAGTGGAGTTGATGCTGTCTCCAGTAAACCATGTGTATATCGAAGATCTCCAACATGGTGTATGCTTATTCACTATTTCTGAACAATGTAACAATAGCCGTGTTTACTTCCCATAGGCTATATTCAAAGCCATACACCTTTTTTTAGACCCAATAGATTAGTCTTCAATAACGTTCTTCAAGTACAATCTGTGGTTAAAAATACTAAATATTATGGAGCTTAACCAAGAGTAAATCAGTCCATGGACTGATGAAACAGCAGAGGTGTGGGAAGTAGGAGTGCAGAGGGTGCTGCTGTACCTCCAAGTTTTGCACCCAGCTTCCTGGCCCTGCTACCAACCTGCCATTGGCTTCACCAGCCTGAGATCCCACCGGCTTTGCTGCTGCCTGCTGGCCTTGCAGGCTCCGCTGCCCCTGCTCCCAGGGGATCCTCAGCCTGCCAGCCCCAGGGTCCAGGCCCCCGGCCCTAAAGGCTCTGCTGCCACCCAGCATCCTCTCGCTGGCCAAGGGTTCTGCTCCTGACCTTGGCTGTGCTCCTCTATGGACAGCAAGGGGCTAGGGCTGTAAACTCTCCCAGACCATACGGACTGGACACAGTTGCCATGAATGGCATCTGTCAATCCAGTGGGGAGAGTTTGCAACCATTGGAGGGGTACAGAACAGGTATAAAAATGTAAGTAACTAAGCACCCCCACTCTAAAAATTGCTCCAGTGCCAGGTTACAGAAGAAATGTTTGCTTTCCTCCCCAAACTAATTGTGAGAATGAAAGAAACTATTTTTTCTCTCTCTCAAAAAAACCCACAACCCCAACACCCTAATTTGGATGTATTTGTAAGCTGCTTTTCTTCTTCTCCTCACAGAACATGTGTAAATGGTTCCACTGTTATGGGTCCTACGCAGCTACACCATGGAGACCGAATACTGTGGGGAAACAACCACTTCTTCAGGTATCAAAGGCCTTCATCTAGATATGAGCTTCAGCCAGTTTTGCTTTAGCTTTGAGTGCAGAGAGTCATTGTAGGTCTCTAGTGAAGCCCTCAAGATGCAGATGGACCATATGTTGCCAGTTCTGGCTAGACCATGGGTTCCCAAACTGGGGGGCATGAGGAAATTCTAGGGGGAGGATGTGAGGTGACTTAGCCCCCCCCCTCATGAATCCCCCACCCCCAGAAGTTTTGCCGCTATTTTTGTTTTTTGGCCCTGGTCAGTTCCCTTTTGGCACAAGTTTTGCCGCTATTGCAGGGTGGGGGAAGCTGAGGGTTTCTCAAAAACCAAAAAGGGGGCGTGACGCTGAAAAGTTTGGGAACCACTGGGCTAGGGGATGTTTTTCATAGACCCGTGTCATAGCGGCTGTGCCTAGTCATGGCTTGTTTGTAATACGCTGAGGATTATTTTCATGTTTATATTTCCAGGAGCTTGTGGCCCAGTTTCATAGACTCATAGAAGATTAGGGTGGGAAGAAACCTCAGGAGGTCCTCTAGTCTAACGCCTTGCTCAAAGCAGGACCAACCCCAACTTAAATCATCCTAGCCAGGGCTTTGTCAAACCTGGCCTCAATTCTGCGCACAGCTTGCGGAGTTGGACAGCTGGAGAATGGCAGTGGCTAACTCAGACCCATGTTCCACAAGCAGCAGTGCAGAAGTAAGGCTGGCAGTACCATGCCATCTTAAATTCTGCAGTGCTTCCAGGGGGCAGCTCTTTCTTCAAAGCGTGGCTCCTAGCCAGACCCTGGCTCTCTCCAGCCACCCAGCTACCTACAGTAGCTCCAAAGTAAGGGTAGCAGTAGCGTAACCCCTCCTACAATAACCTTGCAACACTCCCCCCTCACAGCTCCTTTTTGGATCAGGACGGAGACCGTTTCAACACTGACATTTCAGATTTAAATTGCTGAAATCATGACATTGACTTTTTTTTTTTAAAAGTCCTTGACAGTGAAATTGACCAGAACCGACCATGGATTTGGTAGAACCTGATATATAGGGCATTGGTGGGATTCCTGCAAGGCTGCTGCATCCAGTTCTGGGCCCGGGCTTCAGGAAAGATATTGATAAACTGGAGAGGGGTCAGAGAAGAGCCATGAGAATGATTAAAGGGTTGGAAGGCCTGCCTTAGACTGAGCTCCTTGAGTCTATAACTATATTTAGCTAAGAGAGACAAGATGTGACTTGGGGTATGTCTAGACTACATGCCTCTGTCGCCAGAGGCATGTAGATTAGGCTATTAGACATAGGAAAATGAAGCGGCGATTTAAATAATTGCCACTTCATTTAAATTTACACGGCTGCCGCGCTGAGCCGACAAACAGCTGATCAGCTGTTTGTCGGCTCAGCGCGATAGTCTGGACGTGCGGGTGGCGACATCAAAGGTATTTGTCGACCACCCAGGTAAATCTCATCCCAGGAGGCATACCTGGGTGGTCGACAAATACCTTTGATGTCGCCACCCATGCGTCCAGACTATCGTGCTGAGCCGACAAACAGCTGATCAGCTGTTTGTCGGTTCAGCGCGGCAGCCAGGTAAATTTAAATGAAGCGGCGATTATTTAAATCGCCGCTTCATTTTCCTATGTCTAGTAGCCTAATCTACATGCCTCTGGCGACAGAGGCATGTAGTCTAGAAGTACCCTTGATGACAATATTTACATAGGGAACAAAAATAATGAGCTCATCAGTCTGGCAGAGAAAAGGGTCATGTGGACATTTTTCTAAAAGATGTGCTCTTGGAATTACTTGGAGTGTGTTTTCTAGCCTGTGTTGTACAGGTCAGTCTAGCTGATCAGTCACTTCTGGCTTTAGAATCTGAGTGGATAGGTGTCCATCCAGTGTTTGTTTACTCAAAGTAAATGTATAAATGGCTGTGTCTGAAAGAGAGGACAGAAGGGCTTTCGCGTTTTCAGTGTGTTGTCGGAGTCCCTGTTAGGGCACTTGGAAGCCTTTCTTAAGGAGGGCACCGGCTTCACCCACCGCATGTTTGAAAGGGAAATTATGGATTGTGAGGACTTGCTTTCATTGTAAGAATCCTTTAAAAGCAGCTGCTCTGTTACAAAGGCTGGGGATAAAATGTGCTAGTTTATTAAACATTGTATTTTTTTTCCTTTTTTAAAGGTTGAGTTTGCCAAAAAAGAAAAAGAAAGTAGAGCACGAGGAGGAAGAACAAGACAACACTATGGGCTGCAGCAACAGTGTTGAGCAACTTGATGCTGATGGAGACAATTCCAGTGAAGTGTCCAGTGAAATGAACTTCAGCTATGAGTATGCCCAAATGGAAGTCACTATGAAGGCACTCAGTAGCAATGGTAAGAAGCAGCAGACATTAAAAATACAGGCAGGGAATAGGGTGCATCCTGAGGACCTTGTAACTCAGGAATCATTTTCCTTTATAGCTTCCTACCGCATACACTTTCTTCTCTTAATCACTTCCCCCTGGAAGGGGCGGGGGAAACTACAAAACGTTTTAAAGTTCAGTTGCTGTTCAGGAGAAACTCAGAACTAGAACATTGGGGATATTGTCTAGCACTGAGGTGTTTGGGAAGAGCTGTGTACTCTCTGATCCTGCCACTCTCTCTGAAATCAAGTTCCTTGGTTTTGGTAGCCTTATATAGCTGCCAGAGGTATCCCAAAGGTGAGGAGGATTGATTCAATCTGACCTTGTCTAGATCTAATTTCCACTAGGTCACCTACCTTTTGTATTTAATGCTAAACCATAGAATAAAATAACTCTCGGTTTTGCATACTTTGACAAAGTACTGTCGTACATCTCTTCTGATTGTTTTTAATCTTTAGAGTACACTTCATCCATTGATCCGCCTTTGAAAAGCCCTCAGAAAACTAGCTGTATCCCTAAGAACTGAGCACTAGAAAAGTGGCAGCTTGTTTAAGATCATGTGATAAATTCATGGCAGAGCGAGGAACAGAATCCAGGTCCCCTTAGTTCCAAACTCTGTGCCTTGTGCACTGGATCACTGCTTCCCCCCTAAGAACTCGGCAATCAGTGAGGGTACGTCTAGACTACATGCCTCTGACAACAGAGGCATGTAGATTAGACTACCCGGCATAGGAAAATGAGGCAGTGATTTAATAGTAACCGCTTCATTTACATTTAAATGGCTGCTGCGCTGAGCCAATCAGCTGTTTGTCGGCTCAGCACGGTAGTCTGGACGCTCTGCGGTCAACATCAAAGGCATACCTGGGAGGTCGACAAATGCCAGAGGCATGTAGTCTAGACGTACCCCGAGTGTCCAAGAACTTCAGTTCTGGCTTCTTTATTTTCAACATCTGGTTAGACCCGATGCAGTCAATCTTGCACAGCCTGGAGGAAAAGCATGAAGAGGAGAAGCGATCCGCACTGGAGCAGCAGCGATTGATGTACGAGCATGAGCTAGAGCAGTTGCGACGGCGGCTGTCTCCAGAGAAACAACACCTCCGGAGCATGGACAGGTTCCCTTTCCACTCACCCAATGCCCAGCAGCGCTTACGCCAGTGGGCAGAAGAGAGGTGAGAATGTACATTATTTCTCAAGCAGTGGAGTGGTCAGGCTTGAGGTCTTCTCATGCCAGTAAAGTCTCTTACCGATTTGAGGCATTTGATTACAGCGCATGTCCTTGGCTCCCAAGAAGAGCCCCTTAGCTGAGCAACAATATTGTGGGGATACCATCAGCCAAGAGGAAATATCGGTGTAAAGTTTATCCATAGGGCCCTACCAAATTCAGAGCCATGAAAAACACATCGGACTGAAATCTGGTCTTGTGTGCTTTTACCCTCTACTATACAGTTTCACAGGGGATACCGGGATTTCTCAAACTGGGAATCCTGACTCAAAAGGGAGATGTGGATGTCACAAGGTTGTTTTAGGAGGATCACCACCCCTTATTTCTGTGCTATTTTGGGAGCTGGGCGGCTGAGAGGTGGAAAGCAGTGACTGTTGGCTAGCCATCCAGCTCGGAAGGCATTGCCCCACCAGCAGCAGTGCAGAAGTAAAGAGGGCAATACCATTCCATGCATCCTTACCTCCACACTGCTGCTTTCAGAGCTGGGCTTCTGGCCAGCAGCCAATGCTCTCCAGCTGCCCAGCTCTGAAATAAGTATTGCCAGCTGCAGCAACACAGGAGTGCAACCCCGCCTACAATAACCTTGTGAGACTTCCTCCCCTTCTCCCCAACTCCTTTTTGGGCCAGGGCCCCTACAGTTAGGACTGTGACACTGCAGAGTTAAATAGCTGAAAACATGACATTTACTATTTTAAAAAATACTATGACCGTGAAATTGGTAGGGCTGTAATTATCAGGCCATTCATTTTGTTCCAATACATCTGAGAAAATAAAGGTGGAAAGGTACTATTTTGTTGGAGGGTTGCCAACTTTCCCGACTGGACAGGGGCGTCTGGTCCATCCAGCTGGGAAAGTTGGCAACCCTAATCCCAAGACTAATGGAAGCCCTGCACCTCACCCACTTTCCCCAGCTGGCTTGTGTGTCACCTGCGACTGATTCTTTTTTTTCTGGGTGTCAGTGGCTCCTGGTAGGAAAAAGCTTCCCCACCCCTGCACTAGATGGAGGAAGGATTGACTGTAGTCCCAGCAGGACTGTGTGAGTTGGTCATTGGCTCTTTTATAGAGTAATTCATTTTAGATCCACAAGAGGGATCCTTTTGCCTCTTCCTAGAGAATTCCAGGGAAGGGGGCTTGGGCGTGCTGCCTCCTGTGATAACAGAATCACTGGTAGGCTATGTCTACACGGGCAGCTTTTTGTGCAAGAACATCTTGCGCAAGAGTTCTTGTGCAAGAAGTCTTGCACAAGAAAACGTCCCCACTGCCATGGGCGAGCTGTGCTTTTGAGCAAGAGCGCCCATGGCAGTGTGGGCGCTCTCTTGCGCAAGAAAGCTCCGATGGCGATTTTAGCCATAGGGCTTTCTTGCGCAAGAAATCCCTGCCCAGCGTCCACACTGCCCTCTTGTGCAAGAGCTCCGGCGCAAGAGGGCTTACACCTGTTAAAAAAGAGCGTAGCTCTTGCGCAAGAAGCCCTCTCTTACCATGCCATGCTGTAAATTTCCTTGCGCCAAGAGCAAGCGGGCAGTGTGGACGCTCTGCGGATTCTTATGCAAGAATGGCCGTTCTTGCGCAAGAAGCTGCGAGTGTAGACATAGCCATAGTGTTTCCGACAGTAACAGCAGCCTTATGGTAGAAGTGGTGCTTTGCCTAAAGCAGAGGGCAAGGCAAAAGATGCTGCATGTCTTAGTAATTTAAAACCCACCGACACTCTCCCACACACCTGCACACCCTCAAAACAATAATCCCCTGTTAACTTAAACTGCCAAAGAAACATTCGTTTTTTAAAAATAAGTGTTGAAATGAAGGATGGAGCATTTCACCTTTAGGTCACAGGTTCAAACACATCCCAGATCGGTTGTGACCTTCTCATAATATTTTGGCGGCTTCTGTAGAATGAATTTGGTGCTGGCATCCCTGTGAAGAATTTCCTGTCTCACGGTAGACACTAACTGATGCACTCCATGGATCATGGAGACTGATTGATCCTTTCCTCTGAAGGCAGATTTTTCACATCTGGAGTGGGAAAGAGGTTGAATAGCTCTCATAGGTGCTGCCTCTTCTGGGAATACAAGAGGAGACCTTTAAATCTCTGGATTTGGTAGCATGGCAGCTTTTGTAGTCAGTCACTACATCTGTGGTGTCCACCACGCTAGCCATTAGCCACAAGTGACTTTTTGGCCGGCTGCGTGCTGCTAGTTGTGGCTACTGCTATAGTGAACAAGCCACACACAGTCGGTCAAATAGCCACATGTGGCTACTGGCTAGTGTGTTGGACACCACAGATGTAGTGGCTACTGCTTCAGAACTGGTGGAACAACCACAGTACTACATTCTCAAAGATATATTTTTCTAGAAAAGATCTAGTGTTTAAAATAAGTTATTTTGGATGTTGACTCCTATGAATGGCAGTAATTTGCCCCCATGGTCCTTTGTGTTCTAGTCTAGTTAGAAGTTGCCTCAGTAAAGAAATTTATTGCTTTTTTCCCTCCCCCCCATTTTAAAAGAGAAGAAATGTTGAACCACAGCCTGAGGAAGCTGAGGGAGCAAATTGTTAAAGCTAATTTGTTCGTGAGAGAAGCCAGTTTCATCGCAGAGGAAATGGACAAGAAGACAGAGTATAAGGTCACTCTGCAGATCCCAGCTTCGAGCCTTAATGCTAACAGAAAGGTGAGGCAGCAGCTCACTTGAGCTTAATCATTGTTCAGTAAGGTTGACGTCTGTAACAATTCACATGGATCTGATGGTTCTAACGATCCAGTTAACTTGCCAACATGTTCACACTTGTGAATGGTGCTGTTGGAAGACCATGCGGCATGTTTATTGTATCTGATAACATGAACGTTTGGAAAGACGCCAGTTTATAGAAATGTGATGTGGTGCAAGTTCTCTGTTAGAACAAACTTCACCCTTCTTTTCAAGTGCTTGCTTGTGTCTATTCCATATAGGCGTGTTCATGGGATATTAACAATTGTGTAATAGCTCTAATAGCTGCTAGCTCTATAGCTCTGTACTCTATATCCAGAGTACAGTCAGTGCCTCCTCCGGGGCAGGGAGGGCTGCTCCCACTTTTGAGAACCTCTTCTTAGAAGACCTGATGGTCTAGGTTTGCTTGGTCTTCAAGCTCAGGTGGCTTGAATTAGACTTCTCATAGCACCTTTCATTCCTGTATTTTTATGATTCTGTATTAAATGTTTTATTGTAATTTTGCTATAATAGAAAATTATGAGTAAATAAATAAAAGCAAGGAAATGATTGAGCAACTGCATGAGTATTGGAGTATTGTGCCTCAATTGGAGTATGGTGTCCACATTTCAGTCCTAGTATTCTATGGTTCTATGAGTTTGGACACTGTAGATAGTAATAATCTAACTTTGAATATACAGCCTCTTTCATGTGAGACTCTTTATGAAATGCTGAAATATTCATTGTTGCAACACTTCTGAAAAGGAAGGGGTCTGCAAAGATCTCTGCCATTGTCACTGAGATAAAATTGACACAGGGCATGGCCATGTTGACAGTTGGACTCCCATTCTTCCATTTTAAATGTGGTTGTTCCAACTGGATTTTGTTTAAACCAAAACTTTTCCAAGTCACTTTCTGTGTAACTGGATGTCGGTTGCCGTGCATGGATTCCTTACTGAGTCTTAATGGTTTTGTTTCTGCAGCGAGGGGCAGCTCTTAGTGAGCCTGCTATTCAGGTGAGGAGGAAAGGGAAAGGCAAGCAGATCTGGTCACTGGAGAAATTGGAAAACCGGCTGATAGACATGAGGGATCTTTATCAAGAGTGGAAGAACTGCAATGAAGACAGCCCAGTAAGTAAGAATGGGGGAGAGAGACCAATAACGTGGTAATCAAATTAAGTGCCTGATTTGAAAAAAAGAGAGAGATGGGGAAACTATGGGTGTGGGGAAGGTAAAAAGAAGCTGTTTATCTTGAAATTTTGCTTATTGCTAGTACTGAACAGAAGGTTCTTCAATATTTCATTAACCTGCTAGATTTTATCACCTGTTTCTTTCCATCTGTGGTTTGACAGTAGAGCCTGGAGGAACTGGGATTATAAGGAGAGAAGCTAAGAAAACAAGTGTGGTGTTCCAGTGAACTTTTGAATGGTGTGAATTTAAAATGATTGAATTTAAAATGATTGAACCAAATTTAGTTTACTGTAAGCCCTAGTCAACCCTTCAAAATTACTGAGATTTGAGGGGTGAATAGTGTACTCTCCTTAATGACAGTCATACCAACCTGTGCTCGGGTGTAGACAGTGCTATGTTGGTGAGCGCATGACTACTGTCTTTCATGGAGGTTGAATTACTAAGCCTACGAGAGAGCTCTCGCCCATCAATGTAAAGTCTTCACCAGAAGCAGTATACTAGCTGCAGAGTAGTGTAGTGTAGACCTGCCCTGAAACTTACTATGGTTGTTCATTTCTTGTCTCTCACACTCTAGAGGAAGAGAATAAAAACTGTGAAACCTTGCTCATTCATCAGTGCTGTGAAAATGACATATTATAAACTTAGTTTTTACATTATTTTGAATTTGATTCAAGGTATCTAGGTCTTACTTCAAGCGAGCTGATCCATTCTATGATGAACAAGAAAACCACAGCCTCATTGGAGTGGCCAACGTCTTTCTGGAGTCTCTGTTTTATGATGTGAAGCTGCAATATGCTGTCCCGATCATCAATCAGAAGGGAGAGGTTTGTCATTCCCATACATCATACTTTTTAGCTGTTAATGGAAGTCATAGGGCTGTTCAATATTATATGAAGAGTGTTCCCCAGCCATTGGTCCGTGTTACTAATGACATCTCAGGATTGAGTGACTGTGCTTTACCTTCTCCCTCCAGTATCTCAGTGATGCACCTATGTGCTTACCTGGGCTACGTCTACACTGCAATGCTATTTTTGGATACCAGAGTGTCTCAAAATAGTTATAATATTATTATAATTCAAAATATAATGGGCTCACTGTTCCGACATCCCTGTAAACCTCGTTCCGCTAGGAGTATGGGATGTTTCAGAATAGCGGGTTATTTCAAAATTATGAAAAAAGCTATTTCAAAATGAGATTAAAATAAGATATACAATTTGCATAGCTCAAATTGTGTATCTTATTTTGAGCTATGGTGCAGTGTAGATGCACCCTCCAGTCTAAGGATAATGATGGATCTGAAATACTATAAGTTTCATTTCCATGTAGAGCAGTCATAAATGAATGGGAGGCAAGTAGGTACAGCCAAAATAATGCATTGCTAATGATAAATGCTCAGAGTTTCCAGTTGGGATCGAGGCTCCACTGTAGTAGGTTCTGTATAAGCTCATAGGAATACTGTCTTTTCCCCCAAAGAGCTTGCAATCGTAAAGATAAATGAATGGGACAAAACAATAGATGGGAAGCAGAGGAGGAAGGAAGAGGTCCCGTGGGTGCTCGTAACATATCAGTGCACCATAAGAACGGCCATATTGGGTCAGCCCAACTGTCCATCTAGCCCAGTATCCTTTCTGCTGGCAGTGGACAATACCAGATGCCCCAGAGGGAGGGAACACAACAGATGATTCTCACGTGATCCCTCTCCTGTCTCCCATTTACAGACAAACAGGCTAGGGACACCATCCCTACCCATCCTAGCTAATAGCCATTGATGGACCTAACCTCCATGAGTCTATCTAGCTCTTTTTTGAACCCTGTTAAAGTTCTAGCCTTCACCACATCCTCTGGCAAGGAGTTCCACAGGTTGACTGTGCACTGAGTGAAGAAAAACTTCCTTTTGTTTGTTTTAAACCTGCTGCCTATTCATTTCATTTGATGACCCCTAGTTCTTATATTGTGGGAATAAGTAAATAACTTCTCCTCCTTATTCACTTTTTCCACACCAGTTATAATTTTAGAGACCTCTATCATATCTCCCCTTAGTCTCTTATTTTAATCAGCAGCATAGGTACCAGAAAAAATTAAACCAGTCTCTGGTGGTACTTGATAATTTTTTCCACCCACCCCTTTTCATTAGGTGTCAGGTCGTCTTCATGTCGAAGTGGTGCGAGTCAGTGGAGCAATTGGGGAGCGAATCGTAGGAGGTGATGATAGCACAGACAGTTCAAGAGAAAATGATATACAGGAGAACAAAGTTGTTTGTATGGTGAGTTTTAGACGCATTTAATGAAAACTGTTGTCAAATCCTCAATACTGAACAAATTTTTTCCTTTCTGTTATTACCCAAGTGTAAAAAAGCGATTAAATGTTCCTGGTGCATTAGCGTCTGTGTTGGAGATACAATGTCACGAGACACGAGAAGTCATTCTTCCGCTCTACTCTGTGCTGATTAGGCCTCAATTGTGTCGAGTTCTGGACACCACATTTCAAGAAAGATATGGAGAAACTGGAGACGATCTAGAGAAGAGCAACAAGAATGATTAAAGATCTAGAGAACATGACCTATGAAGGAAGACTAAAAGCATTGGGCTTGTTTAGTTTAGAAAAGAGAAGACTGAGAGGGGACATGATAGCGGTTTTCAGGTATCTAAAAGGGTGTCACAAGGAGGAGGGAAGAAAATTGTTCTCCTTAGCCTCTGAGGATAGAGCAAGAAGCAATGAGCTTAAACTGCAGCAAGGGAGGTTTAGGTTGGACATTAGGAAAAACTTCCTAACTGCCAGGTTGGTTAAACACTGGAATAAGTTTCCGAAGGAGGTTGTGGAATCTCTGGAGATATTTAAGAGCAGGTTAGATAGACAGCTATCAGGGATGGTCTAGATCAGTGTTCTTAAACTTTTTAAGACATAGGAATACCAAACAGTTTTTTTTTATGGGGAACACCAAGGATTTTTTTATTGGGGGGGGAAGCCCCCAGGGAAAAGTTGTTGAGCGCAAAAAAAAAGTGAGGCTTGCCCCTTTAAGCACGGCCATTTTTAATTCTGTTCTCTCCGTGGCACATGTCCAGCTGCCTTGCACACTTTAAGAAACACTGGTCTAGATGGTACTGGGTCCTGCCATGAGGGCAGGAGACTGGACTCGATGACCTCTCGAGTTCCCTTCCAGTTCTAGTTTTCTATGATTCTATGTCATTTATCACTTTTTGTTTAGCACCTATCCTATCATTATCCTAGCTTGTGACCCATTCAGTTTATAAAGCCTATTTGAAAGCATCTGAGTGTTTCAAGATTTAAAAGAAAACAAATAGCTATGAATGCTTAGCCGGGTGTGCAGTCTGGTATTGTATTTTTCACAGACCTGCTTAATGCCCTGGGGTTCATAATTGGAGTGAAATCCCTCTATCTTGTCTCCTCTCATAGAAATCATTTTCTGAATGGTGGAAATAAAGCAGTTAGCTGAATCTTGTGATCCTTTGGTCCCATAATGGCATTTTTCTAGTCCCTCAGGCATGTATTTAAAAAAAACAATATTTACCCCTAAACAATTTATCAACCTTATTTGGGTCCCTGATAAAATCAAATGTGCAGTCTTACTCTTAACAAATAATTCTTTCATTCATCTAACAAAGATTTGGAGTTTAATAACCCCAGTGTCTCACATGTATGTATTAAGGATGTTAATTATTGGATATTTGTGTAAATGTGTAACCCCTTGAAATTTTAGCAGTTATAGGTTTACACTCAATGCGGGGGACAGGCAAGAGCTTCTGTAGGAGTCAGCAAGGGGAAGGCAGGCAGCTCCATGGAGCTGGCATATGTGGAGAGTCGGCTTAAAAGCCAGTCTCCCTCGTGTATCATTTCCCACCTTCTCCTCTGCTGATACAGAGGCAGCAAGGGTGGGGGGAATCAGTGTCGTCGATAGGATTAACCAATAAATCCAGGTTTATCAGCTAATCGTGTAGTCGACTACACAGAGACATCCCATGTAAATATGGGACTGTTCTCTTGCGCATGGTCGAGATGTAGGAGGGAAAGCATGATGGATGCCAAGCAGAGGGAGCCAAAATGTGCAACAGCTCTTCATGATGTCTGTGTGCAGGTGGTAGGCAGTGGTGGCCAATAGTATGTTAAATGCAAATTACTTGATGGAGAAATTAGGAAGGCATGGTTATCTAGAGAATCCTAATTCAGATTAATTTAGTTCTGTTACTTAAAAGGGAAACTTGCTTTGCAAAATATTACAACCGGTAATGGATTATATGTTTAGAAAATAGTATTAAACTTTGGTTCGGCCGGGCGGTGATAAAATGTACAAAAGAGTTCAAGATAGGTGGCAGCTTTTCAAAGAGTCATTATCCCTCTGTATAGGAAAGATGTATCCAGAAACCTCCCTGGCTTAGCCAAGAGATAATCAATGATCTGAAACTCAAAAAAAATAACAACCCTATAAAAAGTGGAAATTAGGTCAAATTATAAAGGATGAAAAAAAACAACCCAAGTGTATAGGAACAAAATTAAGAAAGGCCAAGACAAAAAATGAGATTAAACTAGCTAGAGGCGTAAAGGGTAACAGGAAACTTTTCTACAAATACATTAGAAGCAAGAGAAAGGACAAGGGCAGAGGTAGGCCTGTTACTTAATGGGGGGGGGGAAGAGTGGACAATAACAGAAAATGTGGAAATGACAAATGGCATTTTTTTTTCACCGAAAATGTTAATAGCAGTTGGACATCTAGTATAGTGAATGCCAGTGAAAATGAGATGGGATCAGAAGCTAAAATCAGGGAAAGAGTAAGTTAAAAAATACATAGACAAGTTAGAAGTTTTCAAATCACCAGGGCCTGATTAAATACATCTAGAAAGATGTATCAGGGAGCTGTCTGAGGAGGTATCTGAGCCCTTAGCAATTATCTTGGAAAAGTCATGGAATATGGGAAGATTCTAGAGAACTGGAAAAGGACACACACACAGTGCCCATCTATAAAAAGGGAAATAAGGGCAACTCGGGGAATTACAGACCAGTCAGCTTAACTTCTGTATCAAGAAAGAGAATGGAACAAATAATTAAGGAATCCATTTGCACAAATCTTGGAAGATGATAATATAACAGCCAGCATGGATTTGTCAAGAACAAATCATCTCAAACCAACTGGATAGCTTTCTTTGATAGGGTAACAAGCTTTGTGAATAGGGGAGTGTAATAGGGTCAGTCCTGTCAGTGCACGTCCCTTAGTGGCTGAGGGGGGGTCATGCAATAGTTACCTCGCCTTCGTTGCCGAGGTTCAGACCTCCTCTTTGCCACCTGGTTTAGGTGTAGCTTGTAGGTGTTGGGGGGCACCCACGCTTGCCCACTCCTCCGGCCCACGGACCCTATAGGTAGCAATTACCTGCCAGATTTCAGAGTCCACAGTTCTGGTTGTGTCCCTGGGCCTCTTCCCCGGGGTGCCGTCTCATCCTAGCCCTTCTCTAGGGCCTAGTTGAAAAGTTCCCCTTGTCTGGGGTTCCTCAGAGATGCAAGGGACCAGCTCCCACTCGGAGCTGTCCGAGGCGTTGGTATTCCCAGTCAGCCCAGAGGTCTGCCTGGGTTGAGCTCCAGGTTAGAACTGCGTAGCCTTCACTAGTAGCTCCTTATATAGTAGCCCGCCATACTCTGGCTACAAAGCAAGCTGCCCCTCTACCCTGCTTGGAGGACTTCTCCACTGCCCTGCTGCTGGCCGGGATGCTGAAAGACCTCCAGCAGAGAGGTCTGGCTCTGTCTGCCCCATCACAGGGAGAAGCTGTAGATGTGGTATATCTTGACTTTAGTAAGTAACTCTCAAGTACATAAAAGGATGTGGGAGAAAAATTGTTCCCTTTAACCTCGATGATGGGTCGAGAAGCAATGGGTTTAAACTACAGCAAGGGTAGTTTAGTCTGAACATTAGGAAAAACTTCCTAACTATCAGGGTGGTTAAGCATAGGAATAATTTGCCTGGGGAGGCTGTGCTATTTCCACTGTGGAAGATTGTTAAGGACAGATTAGACAAACACCTTTCCAGGGTGGTCTAGATAATTCTTAGTCCTGCTTTGAGTGCAGGCGACTAGATGACCTCTGAGGTCACTTCCAATTCTACGATTACATGAATCTGTGGTTGGGCATGGCTTTTCACTTGACGCTGTTCGTAACATCCTACAAGTAGTTGTGCTGGAACAATTTATGTTGTGCGTGTACTGAGAACCATTGAACCAAACTGTTAATCATGTATATAATTGAAAACATTTCAAGCAGAGAGATGCGGCATCATCCCTTACAGACCTAGTTTTAGTACCCAGACCTACAAATAGGGCTAGAATTACTTTGACACAGCATCAGTAGAACTAAATAAATATTTAGAAACCCCTTGGCTACGTCTACACTGGCCCCTTTTCCGAAAGGGGCATGCTAATTTTAAACTTCGTAATAGGGAAATCCGCGGGGGATTTAAATAAAGATGTCCGCCGCTTTTTTCCGGCTTGTAGAAAAGCCGGAAAAGAGCGTCTAGACTGGCCCGATCCTCCGGAATAAAGCCCTATTCCGGAGGATCTCTTATTCCTACTTTGAATAAGAGATCCTCCGGAATAGGGCTTTATTCCGGAGGATCGGGCCAGTCTAGACGCTCTTTTCCGGCTTTTCTACAAGCCGGAAAAAAGCGGCGGACATCTTTATTTAAATCCCCCGCGGATTTCCCTATTACGAAGTTTAAAATTAGCATGCCCCTTTCGGAAAAGTGTAGACGTAGCCCTTAGGTTTATTTTTTACTCCCAAAAATCAATTGTTCAGTGACACCTAGTGGTGACTTCCAGCTAGGTCAGCCAACGCATTGTATGTACAATTATTTCAAAGCAGACAAGCCTTCTTTTGTCAGACTTTTGTCAAAGTAAGTGTTTAATCATTTTAGCCTCCCAGTTGAGGAAGAAAACATTATTTTAAGAAACTAGCTTTCTTTTTTGTCATGCTTGAATGTTGTTAAAATTGTGTACTGATTAAAACAGGCATTTCTCTGCTTTTTCCTTTTTCTAGATTAAAATACTTCAGGCTACAGGTTTGCCTCAGCATCTTTCCAACTTTGTGTTCTGCAAATACACCTTCTGGGATCAACTGGACCCCGTTACGGTTGCCCCTGAGATGGACCCCTCTTTATCTCCCATCAGCAAGGAGCCACAGTGCATGGTTGTCTTCGACCACTGCAACGTAATTTTTCTTCTCTGTGATTGCAGTTGCAGATAAACAAAGCAATATAGTTAAATAAGTCTGTCACTGGTGCAGTCGCTTTCCTCACTAACCTTTGTATCATTTGCATTTTAATACAATAGATCCTACCAGTTAAACACCTCAGGGATGGAGGCTGTTTGTAAATCGGAAATGTTCATATCTCTGCATAAAACATTAGGGTGGTTCTTTCAAAAATTGCTGCTGAACATTAACTGAAAATAGCTTTGAAACGTTATTATGCAGATGGAAAATGTTTTTAAACCAGCTTAATTTAGCTGAAAGGAGCCTAAAAGTAGTTTCTTTATCTTGTCAAATCTTTTTTAAACTTTCCCTTTATTTAAGTATTTTGTTTAACACACTACTGTACTGTTTGCTTTTTTTGTCTCTACTCCTGTCTTACTCTGTACTTTGGGTTCCAAATGAAGTGTGTGACAGACCAGTCAGTTAGTAACTGGTCGTTTATAATAACTTAATTCAGCCAATGAATTTGTAGTCTTTCACTTGCAAATTTAATAAGCTGTTTTTACAAGCACCGGTATCAAAACAATCACATAGAACAATCAAATGAATTAATAATAAAGGAAAATAGAAGAGACTATGTAAGACAGGGCCGGGGAACTTTTTTTGGGTCAGGGACCACTGACCCACAGAAAAATCAGTCAAGGGCCACGCACAAAACAAACCCAACCCTCATTGACTCACCCCCCAACTAAGAAGGGGAAAAACACGGCCCATGTTCCCCTTGCACACCACAGCTTAGGGGGCCGTGGCTAGTGGATTGTGTGCTCCAGCCGCACAGCGATGTGGTGAGGGGGCTGGAGTACCAACACGGGTTGCCCAATTCTGGGGGGGAGCCCTGAGCCTCACGGACTGGATCCAGGCAATCCGGGGGGGCTGCATCCGACCCCTAGATCTTAGGTTCCCCACCCCTGATGTAAGAGATCAAAAGATCAAACTAGATGATTATGATGGGCTCTTCTGACCTTAATGTCTGAAATCTTTGTGTTTGAGTTTACCTGTCTGGAATGAGTTCAGTGAGCAGTGTCTCTTATTTGAATTCCCATCCTGACTTTTCCACTGATTCACTCTGCCAGGGTGCATCTACACAGCAGGGCCTAACTACAAATAAGCTACACAAATTGAGCTACATCAATTGCATAGCTTATTTCGAAATTGGAAGCATCTACACAGCACTTATTTTGATGCAGAGCACTACTTCCTTTGACTTCCCCTACTCCTCGTACAATGAGGGTTACAGGAGCTGGAGTAAGAAGTCCTCCAGCTTGACAGTATTTTGACATTATTTTGAAATTACTGCCAGCTGTGTAAATGCAGACTAAGTTATTTCAAAATAACATTAGTTATTTCAAAATAATGTTGCTGTGTAGACATATCCTCACTGGGCAAGTTACTTCTCTTATGGTGTGTCTAGACTACCTAGTTTTGTCGACAAAAGTGGACTTTTGTCGACAAAACTATACCAGCGTCTACACTACCACTGAGTTCTGTCGACATAACGTCGACAGAACTCAGCAGTTTTGTCGACGCTGGTAAACCTCATTTTACGAGGCATAACGCCTTCTGTCGACAGAACTCTGTCGACAGAAGGTGTTATTGCCTGTAACATTGCGTCCAGACTACGGAGTTCTGTCGACAAAGCAGCTTGCTTTGTCGACAGAACTCAATGTGTCTGGACGCTCTTTGTCGATGGAAGTTTTGTCGACAGTATCTGTCGACAAAACTTCCGTCGACAAAACGCGGTAGTCTAGACTGTGCATTAGTTTCCCTATATATAACGTGAAAATTTTGTGGAACCCAGTCAACATTTGTAAAGTGCTTTTAGGAAGGATGCTGTTTTGATTTAAGGCATTGTACTAGGACCAGAGCATTTGGATTTAATTCTCAGCTCTATACCAGACTCCTCTGTCACTTTGGGTAAGTCAGGTAATTTCTCTACTTCAGGAGGGATAGCTCAGTGGTTTGAGCATTGGCCTGCTAAACCCAGGGTTGTGAGTTCAATCCTTGAGGAGGCCATTTAGGGATCTGGGGCAAAAATCTGTCAGGGATGGTACTTGGTCCTGCTGTGAAGGCAGGGGACTGGACTCAATGACTTTTCAAGGTCCCTTCCAGTTCTAGGAGACAGGCAATCTCCATTTCATTTCATTTCACTTCTGCATCTGTAAAATAGGGGCTATAACTTCCCTTCCTTTGTCTTATTAATTTAGATGTTAAGATGTCGGGGACATGGACTGTTTTACTAATGTAGATGTAGTATCTAGTACAATCTTCTCCTTCCTCTTCTGTTAGGTTCTAGGTGCATCATTAAGTTCCACTGTAATAGGACTAGTTTGAACATGGAAAGCATTAGAGAAGTGCCAACTATTCATTTTGACTATATGCAGAAACTTCAGGCATTTATTTTGCAGGGCAAAGTAGGTACAAAAAAAATCAGAGCCTATTGCTTGTGAGTGGAGAACCTCAGATAGACTTGTCTGAATGGGATTTTGTAGCTTGCTTGATCTAGAGTTCAGCTTACGTCATGTACTAAACAAGTTAAACAGTCCAGCTGGGAAAGAGCCCTCCTTTACTAAGGGCCTCACCAGAAATGTCTCCATTGATGAGTTCCTTTGAGAGAAGTGACATGCAGAGTGAAAGCAAAAAGTCGCTGCCAAAAGTGTGTGTTTGGGGGGGGGGATGTTATTTTGTATTAATTTAGAAGGGATGTATGGGCCCAAAGAGTTAAGTGATAGCATGACTCTAACTGCCCAACAGCAACGAGTTTGAAAGGAGTTTTGGGGTTTGGTATAGAGAGCTTATTTAGTACCTTAGGGTGCGTCTACATAGCACCGTTATTTTGAAACAACAGACGGCTTATTCCGAAATCTGTAAACCTCATTCTACGAGGAATAATGCCTTTTCTGAAATAGCTATTTTGAAATCAGGCGTGTGTAGATGCTCTCCAGTGCGTCCTGGGACTCTAAATCGAAATAGCATGTCTACATTAGGGAAACCTGCTAATTTTGAGGCTTCCCTGCAGTGTAGACGTGCTATTTTGGAATGACTATTCCGGAATAGCTTAATTCGAAATAAGCGTGCAGTGTAGATGTACCCTTAGTGTAAACATAATTCAAAATCCTTTTAACCTTTAATAAAAGGCAATGTGGGGGCTTGGAGGGAAAACATGTAAAGCATTTGAAATGTTAAATATTAAATAAGGGTTCTTCTTGACCTCTTTTACTTACTGTCCCTTCAGTTAGAGAGTTATCAAATCCCCCCTACCATGTTTGATAAGTCTTAGTTGGTAAGTGTCCTTTTCAGGGAAGAGAGAAGTTATTTGAGATGTTGTTAAGGTCCAATCCTATTTCCTAGAAGACATAACAAGACCGCAGACACACACTAGAAAGGGGGAAAAAAAGAGCAGCAAAGATAGAAAATGCAGCTTCTGCCTCGCTTGCAACCTCTCTACTGGAAAAACATAGGCACAGCACATGGCCTTAGCAGCTATTCTGAGGCCTGGCAATCTTGTATCGGTGCTGGGTTATTTAGGGCATTTCATTTAGCTGCCTTTCCAGTACGGGTCTTCCTGCAAAGGATGCAATCTTGGCTGGTGAAGCCAGACGCTCATTAAACAGAAGTAAGAGAGAGAGGACAGAGAAGTAGTAAGGCGGAGAACAAAAAGAATACATTGTGGTGGAGAGGGAGGAGACAAAATTTCACATCCTATGTGGTGTTTGGGATGTAGCTGGACCTGATGGGAATAGCGGTGACATGTGGGTCTCTCTCTGTGGCCCATTTTGGTCAAGACATTTTTTCAGGCTTAGGCTGATAGCCCAGTGGTATCACGCAGGAGCCTAGGTCCCAGGAAAACAAAATGGGCAGCAGTTGTGATGATGATGCAAGCATCATCATCACAACTGCTGCCCATTTTGTTTTCCTGGGACCCAGGCTCCTGCGTGATACCACTGGGCTATCAGCCTAAGCCTGAAAAAATGTCTTTCCCCCTTCTCTTCTTTCAGGCATCCAACTTTACAGTAGCAAGCTTTTCCTTCCACCCTTCATTTTAAGGGCCCAAAAGGGACTCTTGAGCAGAACAGCCTATCCCCTCATTACTTTTCTTCAACAAGTGAGCCTAAATTCTGATTCATCAGTTTTGGACTGTTGACTTCTCGTTGTACACTTTCCTGCTTAGAAGTCGTGAGCTCACTCTCCTAGATTAGATCAGTGGGCCTTTTTATTTGAACTAATGTAGTTTTTCTGTTACCCTTGTGTGCCTTTTCCCATCAATGTGTATTGTTCAAAGTTATAGTGACCTGTTATAAACTGTCACTCACTTTTTACAGTTGCGCTCACAAGTAGTGTCAATTTGTAGGCCCAATTATTGCAGTAGTTAACAATTTCCTCTTTTTAACGTTTAACCGGTTTTGTCATTTCCACATAGGAGTTTTCTGTAAATATTTCTGAAGACTTCATGGAACATCTGTACGAAGGTGCTTTGGCAATTGAAGTGTACGGACACAAGCAAAGCGATCCTCGCAAAAACTCAGCTCTATGGGATTTGGGAATCATTCAAGCCAAAACACGAAGCCTCCGTGACAGGTAACTGCGGGCAGTTTAAAAATGAGCCTCCCCGACAACAGTAAATATCTCTGGATTTGTGGGTTAGAGACCAACTATCAAATCCTGAAAAACCAACAAATGGTCCTGTGGCACCTTAGAGACTAACCAAAAACTATAGATAGTATCATGAGCTTTTGTGGTCACAATGCGCTTCTTCAGATGAATGGAGCAAGCAGTGGAGGGGGTACAAATTTTATCCGGGTGGGACTCAAGCTCGCAATCCCAGGCTCTGGAGGCAGATGCCTTATCCATTGAGGCCACGGGGAAGGCTCATTTTTAGTTACAGATTTACATGGCTACCTTTCAAATCCTGGGTTAAGTCGCAAGTAAAAATGAATCTGATGTTT
This sequence comes from Pelodiscus sinensis, assembly GCF_052426305.1. Taxonomy (NCBI): domain Eukaryota; kingdom Metazoa; phylum Chordata; order Testudines; family Trionychidae; genus Pelodiscus; species Pelodiscus sinensis. The sequence continues at coordinate 6,422,314 of NC_143054.1, forward strand.
GGATCTTTGTAACCCTCTTTGCTCACTGCAAAACCCATCGCACGTTGGTCACGTATGTAAAAATGATTGGTCAATGCTCATTCATAATTGTAGTTTGATTAAAAGAAGAAACACCTGATGAATAAGACTGGATGACGCCTATATTATTTAGGAAACACCATACAGGTGTCTGATTCTTTACAAAGAAACTAAAGATAGTGGGGCTGGTTTAATTGGACTTCTGAAATCAATGGACAGGAGGGTTCATCTGGTTATGTGCCGATGTACTGTAAAGCAGAATCAGTCCATGCCCTTAAGATTCCCAACCAAAAGACTGGCTTCTGTTTCCATTGGAGATAATTGTGGTTTTGCCGTTGGCTTCAGTGGGAAAAGAATAGAACTATAAGTTAAGACATGATATGGTAAAACATGCTGGAAAAAAACAAGAAGGGAGACCCAACAACAACGTTACAAAACCATATGTTTGCTGGAATGGCTTATGATAGTGAGTGCCTATTTCAGAGCAGAGACGCTAAACTGGGTGTGTGCTCTATAATTAGAGATCACAAGTGGATTAGGAGACTGGGGGGGGGGGGTATGATAGAGGTATTTAAAATCATGAGTGGTGTGGAGAGGGTTAATAAAGAAAAGTTATTCATTAGTTCCCATAATATAAGGACTAGAGGACACCAAATGAAATTAATGGGTAGCAGGTTTAAAACTAATAAGCGAAAGTTCTTCTTCACACAGCGCGTAGTCAGCTTGTGGAACTCCTTGCCAGAGGAGGCTGTGAAGGCTAGAACTATAACAGAATTTAAAGAGAAGCTAGATAAATTCATGGAGGTTGGGTCCATAAAAGGCTATTAGCCAGGGGATAAAATGGTGTCCTTGGCCTCTGTTTGTAAGAGGCGGGAGATAGATCAAGAACACATATTCCTGCTCATCCAGAAATATAATTTATGCTATCATGTGCCAAAAGTGTCCGTCTGCTATGTACATTGGACAAATGTCTCCCACACTTCGCCAAAGAATCAATGCCCACAAAACAGATATTAAACAGGATCACAAAGAAACAGTCTCTTGCCATTTCAACCAGAAAGGGCATTGTCTCAACGACTCTTTTACCTGCATCCTGCTTCAAAGACCTTTCAACACCAGACTTGAAAGAGAATCCTCTGAACTGTCATTCATACTTAACTTCGACACTTTTCACCTAGGTCTAAACAAAGACATTAATTATCTTACCCCTTACAAAGATTGCTTCCCCAATTATCATCTCTAATATCATTAGCTCACAGACATTTACCTCCCCCCTCCATCCCCCTTCTGTTCTGAAATTTGATTTGTCCTTTTCGTGTGTTCATTTTTTTGATTGTATCCTTTGGTATATATGGTTGTGCCAGTTTTCTTCCACTATTTGATCTGAGGAAGTGGGTCTGGCCCACAAAAGCTCATCACCTAATAAACCATCTTGTTAGTCTTTAAAGTGCTACATAGTCCTGTTTTTTGCTTCAGCTATACCAGACTAACAGCTACATTTCTATCATTATCCCATGTCAGTCTGCCTTAGACCTCACACCGAAGACAGCACTTATATCTAATCCTATAGCAAATCCTTAGATAGTTTCTTAAGTAAGAAAAGAAATGAAGTTCTTATTCCAAAGTTAAAGCAGGCGAGTGTATATATACACTAGTCTGGTTTTCAAAAATGAACAAAGTTGTACTCTGTCAGCTCTTAACACTTTTTAGAGCTAACTGAAGTTGTCTCTGGGATCTCCACTTCTGTTGTATAGCTCCATAGAAGAGAGGATGGTAGTGATGGAGAAGGTCGATATGGAGCCACATGAAACCAGAATATCCTTAACTCTGCCCTCAGTAATGCTGGTTGATCTGCACTGAAATCTGTGGGACTGGATGCGTATAGCAGAGAGCAGAATTTGACTTTGATGTTTAACTGTCACTCATTTTGATATTAAACCAGTATGAAGAGCCTAGAATTAGCTTATGTCTTATGCCCACAAAAGTTCTAGCCAAAGTGTCATCACTAGCTGTTAGCTCAAAAGTAGCAATGGGAAACGAAAAACTTTTTCCAGGTAAAAATGACACTTGATGCAAATTGGCTCCCCTACCTGTGATCTTTGTCAATACTGAGCGGAGTCATATAACTTGGCTTGAGTCCTAAAAATAAAAACATAGAGAGAGAGGATAAAAAAGTAAATTGAGAATGGTATTTGGCATGGTTTCCAGGTGGAGTGAGGTAACCCGAAAAGTCGAGCTCTGGCTTCAGATTCTGGAACTTAATGAGAATGGGGAGTTCTATCCAGTTGAGGTGGTTCCTGCCAAGGATGTAAACACTGGTGGCATCTTTCAACTCAGACAGGTAAGATGGCAACAGCAGCAGGAGTCATCTGTGAAAAGAGACCAGCTTTAAAATTGACGGAAGCACGGAATCTTGTATGTATATTCGTTCATTGATTTTAACAATGAACTAATTGCGAAGGGACCCTGAAGCTTAGGCCCAATATTTGATCAACTTTAAAGCAGTTATGGTCTTGAGAGAAATAGATTAGATAGCATTTATATTTTGTGTAGGGATTTACTGCCTCTGCACCCCTTAGGAGACTGAGACTCTCTGTTACCCATTAAACAGGCATAGTGTGGTTAATAGCAGTGGTGCTTTCTCCACGCTGCCCGTGTGTTTCAGCCTGGACCTGGAGGGGACCACAGATGCTGGAGGGATAGGCTATTCTTCATTGTCTACTTAATGTTTTGGCCACTGTGCTGAGTCTGTGAACTGAGGAGACAGTTCCAGGCTACCTGGAAATTGGACTGGATCAGAGTCTCAAATCTCCTGTAGAACAGCCATCAGAAAACAACTTCTATTTACCATCAACCCCAGGCAGAACTTGATTGAAAGCCCCGTGCCAACGTTCCCATTATCTTAATACTAATCCTCTTCGCCAGCACATTTAATACTTTAAAATATAATCCACTGGTCAGAGAACACTGTAAAAATTAGTGTATGCTGAAGACACACTGATCCTACGGAACTCCCAAAACCACTGTGATTTCTGATTCTGCTGACTATACAGCAGCAGCTAGCTAGTAAACATGGTTCCCAAAGCTATGCTGACAACATCAGTGGTGAGGGTTTTTCTATCAAAGAAGCCACAAAAAGTTAATTTCAGCTTCAGTAACATTTGCCAAATTCTATTCTCTCCCCTCAAGTGTACAAAGTCAAATCAGAAAGGGGGGTGGGAATCCTATTTTCAGTGTTGAGGATTTTTTTTAAACTGTGCCCTTTTAAAAAGTTTTCATCAAAAGCATGTTTTGGGCCCAATGAATGTCCCACACTTCCTTGTAGATTTAGACCGTGCAGCAGAAGTTCTACCTGACCAATGTCATGTCTCACATGAGAGCTTGCCAGACCACTTTCTATGTAGTAAACAATCATGAGATTCGAGTTTACTGTATACAGGCAGTCCCCGGGTTACATGGATCCAACTTACATCGGATCCCTACTTACAAACGGGGTGAGGCAACCCCGCACTAGCTGCTTCCCCCCAGCAGACCAGGGAGACGCAGAGCGGCTTTTCTCAGCAGACACCTCAGCTTGAGAATAAAGGACTGAGGGAAGTGAGGTGTGGGAGAATAAAACTGAGCTCTGGAGAAATGTTTGCCTAGAGTTTCCCCTACAATATGTACCAGTTCCGACTTACATACAATTTCAACTTAAGAACAAACCTACAGTCCCTATCTTGTACGTAACCCGGGGACTGCCTGTATAAAGCCACCACCAGCAGAGGTCTCTCTGTCACCAGGTTTTCATATTTCAAGATTTTTACTTCTTCAAATTGTTCCCTTGTGAAGGGGCAGTCACGGCGAATTCAGGTCGAAGTGAAGACTGTGCAGGAGTCCGGCACCTTGCCTCTAATGGAAGAATCCATACTCTCTGTTGGCGTTGGCTGTGTACAAATAAGACACGTCAAGTCACAAAAAGCTCATGAGGCTCATCAGGTAAGAGATCTTCCGCAAAACGTTCTTGCACAAGAATATGTCCACACTGCAAAAGCACATTGGAAAAGCGATGCGCTTTTGCGCAAGAGAGCGTCCAGACTGCGTGGACACTCTTTCGCAAGAAAGCTCTGATTGCCATTCACAAAATGGCCACCAGGGCACCTGTGCTCCTTTCCATAGACTGTTTTTGTGCAAAAAAACCTGTTTCCCGTCCCCCACGCACCTTTTTGCACAAGAGCTCTTGTGCGAAAAGGAATTATTCCTCGGAGAAAGAGGAATACCTGTACCGCAAAAACCCCTCTGTTCTGTCAATTCACTATAAATTTACTTGGCAAAAACACGCTTGATGTGTGGACCCTCTGTGAGGTTTTGCACAAAAACCCTGTAGTGTAGACGTAGCCTGAGGTGGCAGTTGAAAAGGCAGAGGTAGACTGAGCACAACGACCTTAAATGGCCACTCCATCCTTTCACTACACTAGGCCTTACTGGTTTTCTTTTTACAATTTTTTGAAAGCTATAAATCTGCTGAATCAAATAACCTTTTTTTATTGAAGTAACAAAACTATCTACTTTGAACCTTTGGATTCTTGGTCTGCATTTTCGCAACTCTAATTTATTTATCTTTCATGTGTATCAAATCTAAAGACCTTGAAACTACAAAAATGTATGCCTTTTTAACGTTAACTTTCACTCTCCTGAATTTGCTTTTGTTACTTAACGGGGAGTTATCCCTTACATAGCTAGATAAATATTTACTCAGTGAAACTAAGTATAGGAATCAATTTCCAAAAACTTTCCCCCTTCATTTACTGAATACAGGAGGCCCCCGACATGCGACCACCCGAGTTCTGACCCACTGTACTTACAACCATTTTAAGGGGCCAGAAACCCCCAGTTTACGTCCTCGGCCCGCATTTACAACAGGCGTGTGGTGCCTATCTTAAATGAGGGCTCCAGTTCCAATGCCCCCGGCTTGTGACGCTTCCCCAGGAACAGATTGCGTCGCAAGTCAGGGGCCTTCTGAAGTGACTCGTGTCATGTTCCTTATTGCCATCTGGGTGGTACTTTCTTGCAAGGGGGGGGCCCAGTTTTATGTAGGTCGTTTTGAGGAGAGGTTCTATGTCCTATCAGAAAGCACTGAAAAGCAAAGTGTCAGAGTTTTGTACGCTATCGTGACTTTTTTGTTTTAACTTTTTTGGTTTAATTTAAGAGTTGGTTTCAGTTGTGAACGTTTTCCCCCACTAAATGGTAACGCTTGCCTTAAAACTAATCTTTTGTGAAACTTTGGTTTCTCATGCTTTCTATAACAATTCCTACCTCTTACTAATAAGACAGGAGGTTCTTTCATTAGTGCTATCATGTATCCATTAGAATAGATAGATTGCAAGTGTCTCTCCACTATAATTATTCATTCTTATTTAAACCACTTAAATATTTTGGCAGTCACTTCTTGGCAATTAGATGTAGTGATTAGAATCCTTTATTAATGGAGTTTTCCTTTAAATATTATGTAAGCTATGAAAATGCATTCCAGTTAATACACAAATCCTGAATTACAATACCATTGTACATACAGCTTATAAAGGAAAAGTAAGTAGTGTATGCAAGTGGCACTGCTATCCACTATTAATACTGTTATACCAGCATCTGTCCCCACCGTCCAACACTGCTGGACATTTCAATCAGAATTATACCTGCACCTCGTAATTTTTTAAAAATCATAAATATTGCTTTTGGACTTGATGTATTTTCTAGTATAAGAATGTTTGTTTATGAATGACTTAGATTTGTGTCTTTTTTGCCTAGGACGAAGTAGATGATATGGACAGTTATCAGGTAAATATAATATTTATCTTATTTCAGATATAAATATTTGTAGATCAGATTGCCTGACGCTAATTTTCAATATTAGATAGGCATCAACATTGTACATCCCACTGTGAAGCATGAATATCTAACATTCGCTGTTACATTAGATTTGTACACTATATAATATCTGACTCAGAATTTAAAGGTATTTTTCTCTCTGAAAGAATGGGACGCATTAATATATGTTTCCAAAACAAGGCATAAGTTACTTTTGTCTACTCTCTGATATGCTTCCCCTTTGTGTCTACAGCCTGTGGATTTGGACTGACTGTTCAAAGCAGTCATAGGTACAATGTTTAAAACACGTAGAAGCAAAATAACTCGCACTGTTTTGCCCTATGAACGAGGGGTGTTAGCAAATGTTTACAAAAATAAACGTAGCTGCTGAATTTTTTTAGTGGTTACACATTTACATGCAGGGGGCAGGAGCAGGAGCGGGAGAGGCAGCTCTGTTGTAACTAGTACACACAGAGAGCCGGCTTCAAAGCAAACTTCCTGTGGGTCCCTTCACGTGCCTGTTCTCCCCTCACCCTCCATGCTACTGCCTCTCTATCAGAGGCAGCAGTGCAGGGGCAGATGGCTGCACAGGAGCTGGTGCTTAGCAGGAACTGGCTTTTATGCCAGCTCCCACCTGCTGCCCCCATGCTGCTGCCTCTGTGGGGAGGCAGCAATGGGGGGGGGGGGATCGTTAGTGTTAACCAATGAGCCCAGGCTCATCAGTTAATCGTGTAAATGACTATATGCTACATCCCTACTATGAACTTGGTTTGTATTGGACCTGGGAATAAAATATTGGATAGCGATTGAAACAGGCATACTAGTTAGGACAGGGATTCTGTTCCTAGGACGACCACTCACTTTGACTGTGCCTAAGGCACTTACCCTATGTTTCAGCTTCTCCCTCTGTAAAATGGGGATTGTTTTTTAAACTTCAGAGCTGTGATGTAAATCTTAGTGATAACATTGTCATTAAAAGTACACTGGACTAGGCAAAAAACGCCTCCTACTCCTTCTTGCTGTTAGTGGCATAAGCATATACGGATAGCAACAAGAGAGCCTCTGTTTAATTTTGTCTTTGGATGGCTCAAGAAGTTCCTAGGAGCATTTCTTGATTGATTGAATGCTTAAAAAAGGAGCAGAAATGTTGAGGGAAGTCCTAGAGAGGTGGTATAATGAGGAATAACAGGATGAAATTAGGGAAGGGGGGAAATCCCATTTAATGTCAGGAACATCTTAGCATTGCCCCAATCCGGCATCATATCTGTGGCAACACACATATAATGCAGAATTGGATCCTTAGACTGGAGATGCTGTAGGACAAGGAATGGCTTATACTGTCTTTGTAAAGCACTTAGCACAGATGGGGGCTCTAATCTTGATTGGAGTTGCCAGGACCTGCCACAGTATCAGTGTTAACAATATAGTGAGGCCGTGGGACCGTCCAAGTCTTGTAACTTTCTTATTTCCTGTTTTATGTGGCCTAACAGAATACTAGGGAATATAAGATGATACGTTGAAAGGCAGATTGGCCAAATCATGTCCAGACATTTAAGGATGGGGTATAGTTCAGTCAGTGGTTGTAACTAAATGTGAGGAACCATACTGTATTAAAGGGGAATATTGAGTAGACTTGATGACTTAATGGAGAGCTCTTCATTCTCATTTCTTTAGTTACTAGGGATGTAAGTGATTAGTCAAGTAGTCAACTAGTTGCTTCTTCCCCCTCCCCCACTTGTTGCCTTGACCAGAAGCAGCAATGGGGGAAAGCAGGAGCCAGTGCTGGGGGCAGGGTGGAGGGATGGGGGGGAGCCAACTTAAAAGCCAGTTTCCCCCAGCACCGTATCCATGGGAGGGGGGGAACAGGGGAGGCAGAGGCATAGTGGGGTGGGCTCCTGACTACTCAATTAGCTGATTAAACACAATGTAACATCCTTAATAGTTACCAGGGCACTAATTCAGGGGAAAGAGTAGCCAAAAATAAAAAGTCTGAGCAGATGGATTGAATGCTTCATCTGTTACCAATGGGAACCCATCGTTTTCTTGGATCACTACTTACACAACTTGCTTCATCTACCTAGGACAGGGATTTGGAGAGACTTCGTAGGAAATGGCTGAGTGTATTGACGAAACGTCAGGAATATCTAGATCAACAGCTGCAAAAGCTTGTCAGCAAACCTGGTAGGTGAAATATTATTGGCAGCGAGCGTGAATGTAAGTGTTTGTGTTTTGTTTTTTGTAATGTATGTGAAATTAAATAGCAAAAGGAAGTAACAACCAAATCTCTGAAACCCTCTGTTTGGGGAGAATGATGAGAAAAGGGCTCTGGCATGCACTCAAGTCAGAAAGCGCTATAGGGAAAAGCTCTGTATTCTTCCAGAATAGCTGGTGTTTTTATTGAAACTGCCAGCAGGGTGTCTAGAGGAGGTAATTTTTTTTTTTATAAAGACACGTGGGTTGGGACCACCAGTACGCATCACAAAAGTGGCAGTGGGAACAGTGCTCTCAATCATTCTAACTGACCATCCTACTTTTCCAGATAAAACAGAAGATGATGCAGATCGGGAGGCGCAGCTGTTGGAGATGAGGCTCACTCTTACAGAAGAAAGGAATGCCGTGATGGTTCCTTCTGCTGGCAGTGGGATTCCTGGAGCGCCAGCAGAGTGGTAGGAATGGGACTCTATCCCACCGGGAATATAAAAATGACGGGCAGCCTCTTCCTGCCTTGGATGGCTGCCATTTTCTGCACCACCAAATGTGGGTTGTGTACCTCTGATGAGAAGAGTGATTAAATTAGGAGTGGGAGTGTGAATAACTGAAACACTCCTTCGCAAACGCTCCTGTTATTGAGCAGAATGTAATTATGACCTCTGGAAAAAAATAAATCAATATTTATTACTACAGCACTTAGCGTTAAAAAAATTAGTGAATGTTAATTACCTAGTTCCTTCACTTAAAAGACTGCTCCATCACAATAAAACTCCGTCTTCAGGAGCGTTGTGTGCTTCTGACTTTAGTCAACAAGTGTTGCACATCATTTTCTCTCTATAAAAAACAATAAATTACACTAGACGGAGGTTGCCGTACTATAGCAGTTGTGAGTAACAACTGCAGTCAAAGATAAAAACAGTTTCCATTCCAACCCCTTATATTCACTTCTGACTTGGACTGAAGTTTTCTGTGTTTGGTCTCTCCCCTGGAGCAAGCTTTTGGGGGAAAGCTAATCAACTTTGGAGTTATTTGGAGACACAGCATAGTAACAAAGAAGGGGACACAAAATGTATTTTGCAACATGTGATAAAACCTCTAACCGCTGTCACTGAATGGATCACATTTGTTTAGGTTTTTTGTAATTAAACTTTCTTAAAACCAATGCTCTTTTGAAGCATAAGAAAGTCCCCAGTCCTTATTGAGGACTGCTTGTATGTTATCTTTCAAGCTAAAAAGCTGTCAGTACAGGCAGTCCCCGGGTTACGTACAAGATAGGGACTGTAGGTTTGTTCTTAACTTAAATCTGTATGTAAGTCGGAACTGGCGTCCAGATTCAGCCGCTGCTGAAACTGATCAGTTTCAACAGCAGCTGAATCTGGACGCCAGTTCTGACTTACATACAGATTCAACTTAAGAACCCCAGGCATCCCCAAGTCAGCTGCTGCTGAAACTGATCAGAGGCTGATTCCAGGAAGCCCGGGGCAGGGGCTTCCTGTAGTCAGCCACTGGTCAGTTTCAGCAGCGGCTGACTTGGGGACGCCTGGGGCAGAGCAGCTGGGGTGCTGCTGGGTTGCTCCAGTAGCGCCGCCGCTCCTCGGTGCTACTGGACCAACCCAGCAGCACCCAAGCTGCTCTGCCCCAGGCGTCCTGATTCAGCCGCTGCAGAACAGCTGGGGTAGAACAGCTGGGGTGCTGCCCGGTTGGTCCAGTAGCGCCCAGAGCGGCGCTACGGGACCAACTGGCAGCGCCCCAGCTGCTGTACCACAGGTGTCCGGAGCAAAGCCACGGAGCACGGGGGCAGCGGGACAGCCCAGACGCACCGTGGCTCCCTGCTGCCCTTGGGCTCCGTGGCTTTGCTCTGCTTTGCTCTGCTTTGCTCTGCTTGGGCTCCGTGGCTTTGCTCTGCTTTGCTCCCCGTCCCCCTGGTCTGCAGACCGGGGGGGGGGGGGCAAAGCAGAGCCAAGCCGCGGAGCGCGTGGGCAGCCCTGTCCGCTGCCCACGTGTTCCGCCGCTTTGCTTCCTCTCCCTGGTCTGCTGGAGACCAGGGAGAGGAACGGCCCCGTTCGTAACTGCGGATCCGACATAAGTCGGATCCGCGTAACTCGGGGACTGCCTGTATTTGAAAACTCCATTTTGAGCGTGCACAGCAGAAAACAGTGTAGCTGTAAGATACTTCAGAAGCGATCTATTGTGAATGCATCTGCAGCTAGGGAAATGTGCAGAGGCTGATTTAAGCAACTTTGCCTGATTTTTTCTTACAAAATCTTTCTAAAATGTGTTATAAAAATCTAGAAAAATGAAAAGGGTAATGTAGAATAAAGCATTAAGGTTGCTCCTTTAAGTCAAAACATACTAGACAATTTAAAAGTTAAAAATGGAAACAGCAATGTTAATTTGGACATCTTGCACATACGTACTACTTCCTCTGTGTGTGTTTGTGTAGTGAACAACCAACATAATGTACAACGTGGGAGCATTAACCTTGCTTTTGTAACCTTAACATTTGCATTTCCTGACTTTTCGTGGCTAACAGTCCAACTTTCAGTTGCATTACTAATGCAGAGGGTTTTGCATTAATATGTGTACATGTCAGTGTAAATAAAGAAACTTTAAATTTGCTATTAGCATTTTAGAAGGAAGAAAACATTTCTGAAAGCAGAGGTCAAATAATGTAATAATTGTGAGGGAGGTAGAATAAAAGAAGTACCAATTTAGTTTGAATCCCTCTATGTCTGCAGGAGTAAATTAAAATAAAGCCATTTGCCAAGGTTATCATTGGCTTGACCTACAATTGTAGCTATGCAGAATGTATTATACTGTTGGCTTGAATCATAAGGTACGTGTGCTGGATAAATCTGCTCTAGTTTAAATGCAGCCATTGTCAATATCATGTTTTAGGACTCCAGTGCCTGGTATGGAAACGCATATTCCAGTTGTTTTCCTTGACTTGAACGGTAAGTGACTCAGGACAAAGCTTTTAAAATAAACGTTGTCTAGCCAATAGCATTATAAGAAATAAACAAACTAATAAAATGAAGAAATTATTTTAGTGCCAGGAATATTAATGAGAAAATTCTGTTAGAACTACATTTATTTCATCCAATTATATTGTTTAATGCTCTGGAATACCCAGTAACTACATACAGGATGAACAAACATTTTTATACTCCCTATGTTTTTCAGACCTTAAATTAGTGAAAAGACAGGAAAAAGGGAGGTATAAAATAAGGCAGGAATAAGACTTAGAAGCCCTTGTAAATGTAGATACATCCAGATACGAGGTTTTACATATAGGGACAAGGAATGAAGGTCACACCTACAGAATGGGGGGCTGTATCCTGGAAAGTAGTGACTCTTAATAGGACTTAATGGATTAGTGGAAAATGATCTACTAGTGTGATGGTATGTCGAAGAGAGGCTAACATTGTCCTTGGATGAAAAGTCTCTAAGAGGGGTAGCCATGTTTGTCTGTAACTTTTAAAATGAGCGGTCTTGTGGCACATTAGAGACTAACAAATATATTAGGTCATGAGCTTTTGTTGCAAAACCCAGTTCATCAGATAACTTGGAGTGGAAATTACAGAATCCAGAGTATGTATAATAGCAAAAGAAGTTACCTGTCAATTGTCGGATCAGTGTTAATACGAAGTTAATTAAGTCAGGCTGGATGTGTCTTTCATAGCATGTGATGTGGAAATGCAAATATCAAAGGCAGGGAAATTGCCTTTGTAGTGTGTGAACTAATTAAGATCTTTGTTCAAGCCTAAGTTGATAATGTTGAAATTATAAATGAATTCCAGTTCAGCAGGGCTCTTGATGGGTTTGGGCTTCAATCCCCCTTTGGGAGACGTGTAGTAATTTTTGTTGTCAGAAGGAAGGTTGCAGGGTGATGAAGTTTGAGAATCTCTGATCTAGAATCATAGAGCTGCAAAAGATCTCAAGAGGTCATCAGGTCCAGACCCCTGCCCAAGGCACGACCAACCCCAACTAAATCAACCCAGCCAGGGCTTTGTCAATCTGAGACTTAAAAACCTCTAGGGATGGAGATTCCACCACCTCCCTAGGGAACCCATTCCAGTGCTTCACCACCCTCCTAGTGAAATAGTTTTTCCTAATATCCAACCTAGACCTCCCCCACTGCAACTTGAGACCATTGCTCCTTGTTCTGCCGTCCATCACTACTGAGAACAGCCTTTCTCCATCCTCTTTGGAACTTCCCTGCAGAAAGTTATCAAAGGCTGCTATCAAATCCCCCCTCACTCTTTTCTTCTGCAGACTAACAAACCCAAATCCCTCAGTCTCTCCTCATAGGTCATGCACTCCAGCCCCCTAATCATTTTGGTCGCCCTCCACTGGACCCTCTCCAATGCATCCACATCCTTTCAATTGTGGGGAGCCCAGAACAGGACACAATACTCCAGATGTGGCCTCACCAGAGCCTATAAAGGGGAATAATCTAGGTCAACCAGAAGTTATGGAACTTGACACAGGAATTGTTGGATGAAATTATCTGGCCTTTGTTAGACAGAAGATCAGGCCAGATTATCTCAATTGTTCTTTCTAGCCTGAAAATCGATTAAAATAAAATTGTGCGGCGATTTTGAAGGGAGTTGTGCACAACTCTTAGGTTTCTTTGAAATTCCAACCTAGATGAATAGTAAACACAAGGAATTCCAAAACTAAGAAGCTTCTTATAAGAGGTGTAGAGAAGGAGGGAGATGGACTGTTTCATAAGAATAAATATGTGTGTTTTGATTGCCTGAGTCGAGACCCTGCTCACACACACACACACAGTTCAGTGACTGTGGTGACACATATCTGGACCAGAATTGTGTTTAAGAGCAGTTTTCCAACATATATTAGCTGTTAGCACAAGCAACACAGGCATACATTCTTTTAAATTGTACCAGCTGATACTGCTATAGGTTCCTTGTCCTGGATAGGCGATACTGTTGTTCTAAATGAGGGTGTGACACAATTTGCAACCACATTATCTATGGATGCAAGTATTGTAACCGGCTTTCTGTAACCATGACTTCTGACACTGCTGCAAGTTCCAGGAAAAGAAGGATTTCATATAGCACACTTCATACCAAAGGCTCCCAAAGCACAAGCACACTCCCTGCACAAAGCAGCACAACAGTTTTTAGGCAACGTGTGAAAGATACCCTCTTGAAATCAGACTAAGGTGGTATTCACTTAGGCAGAAACTAAGTAATTGTCCAATTTGGCATTTGGCCAGTGCACAAAAATGAATGCCACTGCTTTCTTACGCTGTTTGAAATGGAGTACGGTTCTTGTTTCTTTTAACATTTTTGTGTCTTCTGCATTGCTAGCGGATGACTTTAGCTCTCAAGATAACCTTGATGACCCAGAACCTGGTGGATGGGATGCTACTCTCACTGGGGAAGAGGAAGATGAATTCTTTGAATTGCAGATTGTGAAACACCATGAGAGTGAGGTAAGCAAGAGCATGGCGCAGAATGCTGAAGATCAGGAGACTTTTCATCTCATTAACCACCTCTTAACAGGGCTTATCTACAGAGGGAGTTACTCTGGAATAACTGTTCCACTTCCAAAGTGGATTAAGGTCATTCAGAAAGAGGCTTCTGTTAGAATAAAATAAAAGCATGGAGTTCATCTGTTTTTTAATTCATACTTTTCTGTGTAGCCAACCTCTTACCTAGACAATACAGGAGTGCATCTAGTCTGACATATCAAGTATCCAGCACTTGTACTTTCTAAGGGTTTTCAGAATTGTTCTCTAGGAGTGGAACTTCATTGACCATCCCCTCCACCAAGGTTGGGGGGGAACCCATATCTTAAAGTGGAGTTGCGGGTGTTTGGCTGCCTTATATGTGCATTTCTATATCTTAATATGTTTGGATTTCTTTTCCGTTTCAGACATTCTTAACTTGGAATTTCTTGATTCTGTAATAATTAATTTGGGGATAAATTTTTTAACTTCCAACTTACAATACTTAGTCTGCATTTTAACTCCAATTTAACAGTTGTTTTTGTCTGAGAATTTCCTCAGACGTCTAAAATTAGTAAAATTTTTCTGAATGCTCCCTAAACAAGAAACCTAAAGAGCTGCTATTGCTACTATATGGTATTTCTAATTATTTGAAGATGTGCAGTATCAACTTTCAATAATACTATTTTTATTTTATGGCCAGGGAAATTCCCTTTTTTCCTGCTTAAGCCTGATAAGAGCTGTGTGATATGAATATTTTTAACACTATTCAGGCCAAATATGTCTCCACTATCAAGCCAAAGATGGGCATTTTTAAGTGAAGTACATTGAAATTCGTCTTCCAGTGATTCAGTTCGGCTCTTTCTGGACTGTCTTCATAATGAGTAAGATGAAATGGTCCTGTCCTTTTAAAATGTACAGTCAGAAATCTAGGAGCTTTGTAAATCTTTTTCAGCATCCCGGCAGGAAGTAGCAATACCTGGAGTTTCTTTCTCTCTCTCTCTCTCTGCTGGGTCAAGCCGATGCAACAGTGGGGGCTACTGTACTTCAAGCATCTTTGTTGCTAGCAGTCCTCGCACCCTCCTCGGTGTAAATACTGCCTGTCAGTCACCCATGTGTGGAACATGCATTAGGGCCAGTGCTCAAAGAACTGGAAGTCACTTACCTGTAACTGAACGTTCTCTGAGATGTGTGGTCCCTATCCGTATTCCACTACCACTCCTCCATCTCCTTTGCTTCTGATTCTACTGGGCTCGTGGTAAGAAGAACTGGTTAGGTGTTGGCCTACACTGCCTCTCATGCTTTAGGTGTGGAGAGCTGAAGCTTGTTAGAATTTACAGACTCAAACGTCTGACGTGCATGCATGCCTACATGTGGAACACAGATGGGGACCACAGATCTCAAAGATCTCCCACTTACAAGTAAATAGCCTCCATTTTAAAATCCAAGTAGCTGTCCTGGTAGATCAGTATGGATAGTCAAATGGCCTCTTATGCAACAGACATTGGTTTGTTCCCCATTCTATGCGAATTGGGAATGTCGGGGTTAATATTTACATAGTAGAGGAGATGGCTTTCTTCGTTTGCAGGTGAAAGTAGAAGCCTCCTGGGATTCCACAGTCCATAACTGCATTCAGCTCAGCAAAGGAACAGCAACAGATGAAAGAGTTTTCCTTATCGTGAGAGTCACTGTCCAGCTCAGCCATCCTGCTGAAATGCAGCTGGTGCTGCGCAAACGCATCTGCGTTAATGTCTATGGGAAACAGGTACGTCTTTTAAAACTCTCCAAGGAGTTTGGAGGAGATGAGAGATTGGAGGTAAAGAGCATTTGACTTGCTCAAAACCAAACAGAATTCAGTAATTCCTGGCCTCCAATTCTGTGCTCGGTTTCCTACTCTCTAGCTCACTTCGGTGCAGCATTTTAATACTGGTGCGGCCTTTGTTTTGGTGGATTTGATAGTTTTCCAGCATTGCTTGAAATGGAGGCTGTATTTTTCAATGTTTTATGGGAGCTGTGTACATGTAACTCTGAACTGTGACAAGTAGCCTTTGGAGGAAAACTAAATTAATAGTGGCTTTCTAAAAAGAGTCTTTAAACATACTCTTAGCCGGAAGCATCTGTAGCAGCAGGTCTCAAACTGGGGTCTGCAAGGGTGCCTCTACACAGCACCCTAAACTAGAAATAAGATACGCAATTTGCATAGCGCAAATTGCGTATCTTATTTCAAATCTATTTTGAAATAGCTTATTTTGAAATTTGGCACATGCACAAATTGGCACTACACAGCGCCAAATTTCAATATTATTGGTATTACCTATATTGAGTATTCTCTCTGATGCCAATCCTTTAACATTGGATAGAGGTCAGTAGGTGTTAGTTTCGTGAACCAAGAGCTCATGTTTTGTAGATTAGTGAAATGGGTCTAATTTGACTATGTATCCTAAGTAACACCTGTGCTGTTTCCCCATCAGTAATGTTCACTGCATCTGTTGCTGGATACTGACTTCTCTCCCAGTCTGAAGCTGGGAAGAGGGAGAATTCTTCTCAACACTGCCCCGAAATTTGGTTTCCATGGCGAGCAACAGTGTTAGAGAAGATCACAGGGTGGGAAGAGACCTCAGGATGTCATTGGGTCCAGCCCCCTGCCCAAGGCAGGACCAACCCCAATTCAATCATCCCAGCCAGGGCTTTGTCAAGCTGGGACTTAAAAACCTCTAGGGATGGAGATTCCACCCCCTCCCTAGGGAACCCAGCCCAGTGCTTCACCACCCTCCCAGTAAAAAGTTTTTCCTGTGGAGGTACTGAGCTGCTCCTCTGTTTGCGCTACTGGAAGCAGACTTTGGAATGAGGCCAGAAGGGGCATGGCCAAGCTCCAGACAGAGTCCTGTGGACACATCCGAGTTGCTGATCGTATTTTGAGGAATAGCACTAGATGTCTGGCTAGGGACAAAGTCATTCCCAGAACAGGGAAGCCAATTTTCCGTTATCCAGGACTGTGAGGGTGGGGACCCCCATGTCTGAGAAATCATTTGTAGGCTCCATGCATCATAAAGATTGTATTGAGTCTTCACCAGTGCTGATCTCTACTGCCAGCTGAGTCAGCCATGTTTTTAACTATTTGCCAATACAAAATATTCAGTCTTCTCACTAGGTTTTTTTTTTAATCCCCAATGATGACCTTTCCTGGCTGTTCAGACTCAGCATCTTTCAATGACTCATCTCTGCATTAATTTAACAGTCCAGTTCTTAACCCTGCGTGGCGCCGCGTCAGCATAAACAATGATTGTGCCCTTTTAAATCATTCTTTGTAACGATTCCTTTGGTCAAGAACTAAATGTCTGTACTGTCAATATTCAAGAAACGTCAACCTGGGCTCTCCCCCCCCCCCCCCCCAAAAACCCTCCCCAAGAACAAACCGATCATTTGTTTACTAGTTAAAAGGTGTGTCTTATGTAGAAAAATAATCCAATTTCTACACCTGTAAACAGGCCTGGAGGGGAGGGGAAGGAAATAGTTGCCCTTGGGCCCTGCAATTTAAAAGGTCCCGGGGCTCCCAGCCATCATGACTGCTAGCAGAGACGGGGGATAGTGTGGCACGTTCCTGGCAGAGCTGCCCCAATCCTGCCCCTTTTGCCTGAGGCCCCACCCCTTCCAGGAGTGCATAGCTACTCACCTTGCCCAGAGACCTGGCAAGTTTGTCTCCCTCCCCCCATCTTCATCTGTAATGAAGACAGAAGTAAATGAGTTTGATTTTATTTGGATTCAAGTGCTTTGCTGCCTGCTTGTTTTATCTGTTCTGTTGTTTGCCTTATACGATAATTAGCTTCTGTTGAGACTGTTATTTTAAAACACTTTTTTTTAACGAACCATTTTTCCCCTTTCCTCCGTCCTCTGCAGAGTTTTGCACAGAGCTTCCTGAAAAGAATGTCTCACCGAAGTTCCATTCCTGGCTGCGGAGTCACCTGTGAGATCGTCTCTAATATTCCAGAGGTGCGTAACTAGGAATAGAAACAGACAAAGGGACACCAGCATTGTGAAATCTCACATCTGTTTGAATATTCATTACCTGTTGTTGCTACTCATCATAACTAAGATTCCTAGAACAAAAAAGAGTAGACAAGCCGTTTGGGTGTGCATCCAACTCCCTCCTGTCTCCAATGTGTCCCTCCCTCTGTCCCCAGGTGGTCCTGAACCCCCACGCATTCAGTATCCGGAGGAGGGGGTCGGGCTCCATTCTGTTTCTCTCCCATCCCATGCCTCGTCACCTGGTCCCACAGTCAGAGCATTGTGAGGAACTCAGCCTCTGCCCCCTCCCTCTCCATGGCTGTCTGCTCTACCCCACTCTTCAGGCACCACATAATTGCCTGGCGAGCAAATGGTGTAATTGCAGCACGACCCTTCTTGTGGCTTCCTTTCACCTCTCCTCAGATTCTGCTACTCTGCTGGGGGGGGGGAGATCTGTGGGAGACATTTAATTCTGCGCTTGCACAGTGGCGCAGAATTCCCCCAAGGTTAGCCTTTCCAGTGCTTGAATGTGGTACCTCCCCATGAAACTCTGCTGACCAGGAAAGAGAACCAGCAGTTACAGCTCAAGGGCTGGACTCCGCAAAACACCACAGAAGCACCCGTCCGCTTTCTATGCTGAAGGAGCCCCTAAAAAGTCTTTGTTGCGGGATTCCTACATGTACTGCAGAAGCAGGCTAATTTCTTACCTGCTTGAGAGGAAAATTCAATGTTGAACCAATGTCATCCATTGTTTTTCAAAGCCTTCCTATGGTCTGTACAGTAAGGAAGGGTGGATTTTTTGGGTCGATTGCCTGTATTTTGGGGGTTTCTGAATTGGAAATATTTACTTGAAACAAGGCAGCCTTTCTCTGCTTCGTCCCAGGATACTCAGGGAGCTGAGGAGCGGGAAGCGCTAGCAAGGATGGCCGCTAACGCTGAAAACGCAGCTTCGGCGGACTCGGAAGCATACATTGAAAAGTACCTGCGGAGTGTTCTAGCAGTGGAGAATATTCTCACTCTGGATCGTATTCGCCAGGTGCCTTTTTTTTCCCCCAGTGCTAGAGTTGACAATCAGTAAACATACCGAGTGAGAGCCTTGTTCTGTGGAAATCTTTGTGTAAGTGCATGGAATGACTTAAACAAGAGGGCCACTTCCTCAGTTCTGCATGGTGCCCTGTGACAAACATCCTAGGAATCAAGTGCAGGCTGAAAGCTCTTTTACCTAGTTACTCCTTCTAAATGATATTCAGTACAGATGGGGTTGAAGGTTGATATCAGTGGTATTGTCTGTTCCGGGTCTTTCTGTGTGGCTTAAGACTCAATGTGCACTGCCAGAATTGTATTTCCAAAAAGATCAGTTGTGTGTGAAGTTGTCTTTAGAATTAAACACAGAGTTTCAGAAAGCAAGTTTTCTGACGTCGTTAGCAAACCTTGTGTCATCATGTACACACTATGCATTGGAGTGACCGAGCCGGGTCTATCCATAAGCAAGACATTGATTAAGTTAACTGTAAATATTGTAACTTGATCTGTTTACCAGGAAAAACTCAGGAGAGGGACACATTTATGGAAAACTGTATTTCTTGGTATAAATTATGCAAGCAAAAGACATAGTTATGCAAAACAAATCTGAGCATGTGCTTACCCCGTATAAATTAACAATAAAGTGCTCTGCACTCTAAGTATTGAAAGCAAGTTCTCTGTCAAATATAATTACTTTACAGGATTAAAATAGGAGCTCAGCTAGGTAAAAGAGTCTCTGTTCACATCTGTTAGAGTTACATCCCTCCCATAGGTGCGGTGCTATAGATGTTGGGTGACAGTATAAAATAGTAGCCATCCCACTGAGCAAACAGTTAGTAGTGGACCAAACTTGCCCTCTCCATGTAGACTTCCTACTATCAGCATTCTATGTGAGATGCTGAAGATTAAATTGTGACATCTCCTTTCTTTCTATGGTTCATTAGGACTGTATAGAAATATTTTCATGTATATATAAAACCACACTTCGATCCTGGTTTAGATGTTTGTAAAGAATTTCTGTCCTGATGTCTTGACTGATCCGCAGGAGGTTGCAGTCAAAGAGCAGTTAACGGGGAAAGGAAAACTGAACAGGAGGAGTCTCAGCTCTCCCAACGTCAATCGGGTAAGTATGCCACAGTCGCATCTGTAGTCCCTTGAGGAGAGCAGAGCTAACCCTGAGTATGCATCTCACAGGGCCCTAAGCTGTGGAACAATAAGACAATGAGTTGCCTCTGTCTGGTCCCCCAGTTGTACCACTGGTGATGGTGAGAAATACGGCAGCATGTGAATTCTTGAAAGGAGACAAAACCCACAAATGTCCATATCCTGATCACGTAGGCTCGGGTTCAAAACACTCAGACCTGTCCAGACTGTGAGACAATAGCCGTGTGAAATGTACTTCTATACCCACTACTCTTTTTTGAAACACAGAAGGTTTTTTGTCCAATTATCAAGTAAATATTACAACTCTTGTCTGAAGATCTAATACTGATGAATTAAGCCACATACCTGCCTGAGATGTAGGAATTATATTTTCTATTTCACACATGAAGGAACTAAGACAAAGATTTTTGACTTGACCAAAATCACACAGGAAATCTATGGTAGAGCGTAGGGTAGATCCTAAGGGTCCAGTCAGTGAAAGCTCTACCATAGACTTTGGTGGGGACAGCATTTCAGCCAAATCTCTTGACTCCCGGTTTTGTGTTATAACTGCAAGACCATCTTTCCTGCTCTCATGCAAGATGCATGTATTACTTAAGGTACTTAACAGTTTGCAGAAACTACTGTATGTTTTTACATGAATCATTTCAGACATCTGGAAGCCGTCAAGATTTAGCTCCCGTGTACAGCCTTGGAAGTCACAAGGTAAATATTTAAAGGTTTTCTACAGAAAAGTCATTAGAGAATTTCCTTTATGGCAGAGGTGGCCAACCCGCGGCTTGTGAGCCACATGCGGCTTTTCAAAAAAAAAATTGCAGCTCCCACACCCACGGCTCTGAAAGAGGCAGCGTGTTTCAGTGACAGAGCTGGAGTTGCGGTGTCCCATTCAGACTTCAAAATGGCCATCTTAAAAGGGCAAGGTCTGTTCTGCTCTTAAAAGGGCGGTGGCTAGGGCCTTTTTTTTTCTTCTTTTTTGCTCAACTTTTTCCCCTCGGCTCTTTGCGCTGTATCCACCACTATTTTGGCTCTTCGTCTGTAACGGGTTGGCCACCCCTGCTTTATGGCAATTTGTGACGGTTGAAGAGGAAATCAGGGGGAATTTTCTCTTCCGTTTTGTGGCATGTGGCCCCAGAATCAACCCCATCACCCCCCATAAAAAAAATCACTGGGACTTGGTTCAAAAAATAATTTTGTGTAAAGATCAAAGAATTACTTTTGAGAGACTTATCAAGGTCTAGATAGGCTACATGGTCTTCCCATGACCTGCACAGTACTTGTGTGTGCATTTATGTATATGCATGTCTAGAACATAGGGATGAGGAGTTTTAATACATAAGGCAATGGTATGAAGAAATCAAGTTTTCATAGAAGGTCTAATATTGGTAGTTAAATGTCTGTTCCATATAGAAAATGTTAAAACATCTGCAGGTAATGGGTTTGTAGCAGCATCCATAGAAATATCCTACAGTTTCTCATTAAAATGCTGTGTAGTCATTTATGAACTAAGAGGAAAAAATCCTTATATGAATGTTTACTGTTTTTGTTTGTTTTCTACCCCTTCCTCTCATATCCCATACTGCATGCTTCAGTGTCCAGAGGTCCCGGGAGAGGTAACTAATACATTAGGTCCGCCTAATGAGTGAGATAAACTTCTTATCCCACTGTAGTTATTAGATTGTTCTTAGTCCAAAGTCCTTTGTTATAAAATATTTCTGCCTGTATGGCCATTCTAGTCCCGCTAGCCCAGACTCCTGACTTCCTATAGTGCCCAATGCCCAGTGCTTCAGGGGGAATGAACAGGACATGACAGTTATCAAGTGATCCATTCTCTGTCATCCGCTCCCAGGGAATGGGGTTATTTCTGACCATCTTGGCTTATCGCCATTGATGGGGGCCTGTTCTCCATGAACTTATCGAATTATTTTTTTAACCCAGTTATCGTTTTGGTCATTACATCATCCTCTGGCAACAAGTTCCGCAGGTTGAGTGTGTTGCGCCTTTTGTTTCTTTTAAACCCACCATCTATTAATTTCATTGGGTGAGCCCTAGTTCTTATGTAATATGAAAGAATAAATAACACACTCCATGCTATTTGTGATTGTATAGCTCTCTATCATATCCCTGCCTTAGTCACCTCTTTTCCGAGCTAAAAATTCCCAGTCTTTTTAATCTCTCCTCCTATGGAAGCTGTTCTTTACCCTCAGTCATTTTTCTTGATCTTCTCTGTATCTTTTCCACTTCTAATATCTCTCTTTTAAGATGAGGTGACCACAGTGGTCTGCACTGTTCATGGTGTGGGCATACCATGAATTTATACAGGGGCATTATGGTATTCATTGCCTTATTATGTATGCCTTTCTTAATGGTCCTAGATTTTTGTTGGACTGCCACTCCACTCTGAGCAGTGTTTTCCAGAGACCTCTACACAGGCACTCCAAGAGCTTTTGTGAATGATAACAGCTAATTTAGAGCTCATCATTTTGTGTAAAGATGGTTAGGATTATGTTTTCCGGTGTGCTTTACTTTTCATTTATCAACGCTAATTTCATGAGTCATTTTATTGTCTAGTCACCCAGTTTTCTCAGGTCCCTTTTGTAACTGCTTGCTGACTGTTTAAGACTTAACTATCTTAAGTAATTGTGTATCATCTACAAATTTTGCCATCTTGCTGTTTATCCCTTTTTCCAGATGATTTATGAATATGTTGAATAGCATAAGCCCCAGGACAGATCTTTGTGGGAGTCCACCATTTGTGTGCCTTCATTGTGAAAACTACCCTTTTATTCCTATCCTTTATTTACTGTCTTTTAGATCTATTAGAGGATCTTCCCTCTTAGCCTATGACTGCTTATTTTGTTTGAGTCTTTGGTGAGAAACTTTGTCAAAGGCCTTCTAAAAGTCCAAGTACATTATCTGCTTTGGATCAGCCTTTTCCCCATGTTTGTTGCCCCCCCTCCCCTTCTTGCTGTGGAGACGGAGCAGAAACTTAAATTCAGGTGCGTCGATTCCAGCTACGTAATTAGCGTAGTTGGAGTTGCATATCTTAATTCAGCCTTCCCCTTTAGTGTAGACCTGGCCTTAGAGTAATAGTTTAGGAGTTAGATTCCTGGCTAGGACTTCACCTTGGAGCAGTGTTCCCCAATGTTCATCAGGTAGCTGAGTGATGTCTATTAGTGACCCCCACGAGAACTGTTTAAAGTGTTTGTTGGAGTCTCACAAGAAAGGTTAAGTACAGGATTTGCAAAAACTTTTGCCCTCAAACTCAGAGGGAGCTGGATAGCCGCTTGAGGGCCCTCCTCATGGAGGCTGTGCTTTGGACTACCGCTGAACCCGCTCGATTAGCACCAGGGCATCGGCGCGCAGTACTGTCATCAAAATCCATACACCACCATTCCCTCTTGCCAGTGCCTACGAAGCGGTCAAAATCGACAGGCCTGCCAGCAGCACAGGAACAGGGCAAAGGACCTGTTCTTCTTCGAGTGATGACTCGTGTGCATTCCAAGATGTGTGCGCCATGCACAGTCAGAAGATTTTTCCCTAGCAGTACCTGTCAGGTCGGCTATAGCGCCCCCTGTAGTGGCATCTCCATGTGCATATATATACCCCTGCCAACCTGACGCCCACTCAGTTCCTCCTTTCTGCCAGAGACGGTCATTGGTCGTTAGTCCCAAGTGTCTGCTGTGATCTGACCCCCTAGTCCAGCCAGAGGCCCATCTCTAACCCCTACAAGCAGTAGGGGGGTCCTGTCCCCTGTCTAGCTCCCACAGGAAGAAGAGAGAGCCAGAGGATTTAAATGGTATCACCCTTCATCTTCCTGTTCCTCTGCCAGACATGGTTCTTCCAGAGGCCAAGGAAGGCAGAAACGGGCATTTTGAGGATGCACCTGAGGGTAGCCTCCCAGTCATGTCCCAAGAGCCCTCTGCACTTTCCTCACCTTCCAGCTGACCTCCGACCATTGGATGCTCAACATATCTTCGGGGACAGCCTGCAGTTTGTGGCTGATCCATCCTGCCACCCCCCTTCTCCATCTCTCTTCAGAATCCCTTCTCATGAGAGACTCCCTCAGGATGTGGAGACCCTCCTATGCCTCAGGGCAGTAAAGGAGGTGTCTCCAGATTTGAAGGGGAAAGGGTTCTCTTCCTATTTCCTAATACCAAACACAGAGAGGTACCTGAGACTTGTTCTGGAACTGCACCACCTCAGAAAGTCTCTCAAAAAGTGCAGATTTCTCCTTACCTTGAGGACTAATAAAGAGCCGGTCACTTGATCACTTTTGCTGGTACCTTCAAAGCACAGTTCTTTCTTCAGAGCCTGACCTGTACCATGGATTAGATTATCTGCAATGCTAAATGCTAGGTTGTCCTCTACTTCTCTCCTTGACTTCTGGGTATCTGCCATAATCCAGTTTCTGTTCTTTCCAGTGTATAGAACACAACAAGCAAGATCATCTTGGTTTGTTTCTTGCAAAGCTCATCTCCGATCTACCACTACAGCCTATGCACTAGCTCCACAGTAGCCCAGATGTCAGGGCTGTCCACATCCATCCTCATTATCTCCTGCTCTTCCTCTCTTTCCTGCAAACTTCAGTCGTGAATGCTACCATAGGAGGCCACAAAGTCTTCCTAGATTGCTGGATTAGAAGTTGCCAGTAAGGTCATCTAGTCAGACCTACACATAACGAAAGAATTTCCCTCAATGATTCTTGCAATTAGCCCTCTGTGGTTGTAGGTGGACAAAGGAGTCTGCCAATGTCAGTGGGAACTGATGATGGTCAGCGCCTCTTGGGGATGCAGCTGAAAAAATGTTGGGGCCTGGAGTCTGTCCTTATCTTTGCACATTCTGCCTACTGCCAGGCACTGTATTTGCTGTCATGCTGCACAAGTATTAGCAGACTCCTGTTCTGCACAATACTTTTGAAATATAAACTCACCTTTCCCCTAGGGTCGATGGGAGAGCCAGCAAGATGTATCCCAAATTTCAACACATTCTGGTAGTGGGACAGCCCCATCTCGTACATCTTCAGCAGGCTCTGCTCAGCAAAACCATTCTAATGATCCAGGTAACAGCTTCCCCAAAGTTAAACTGGCCGTGGCCAAGTTTAGAGTGAAATACCCTTTGCAACTGCGGGCGAAAAAGGGGGGAAGGCAGTCCATCTGGGTGTACAGTTGGAATACCTGTTGAGTTCTACCATCGTGCTCTGTATTGTGCAAACTTACATTGAGCACCGGTAAGAACTTGACATTCACTGGCCGGAGCACCTGCTCTAACCGTTGTTCATTGTGATATGGTGAAGCCCCAGCTCTGTACTCACTGGCTGGTGTGCTAGGCACTTAATAGTGCCCACCGTTGGTGAAGACACAGACCTTGCCTCCTGAAACTTAAATTCTTAAATCACAGACAAAGCAATTCAGACACATCATAATATACCATATGTTATGCAAGTAACATTGCAAAAGCTGAAAAACCACCCAAGAGCAGGGCAAGATGGCTATTTCACATATTATGCCCAACGTATACAGAGTGCAGTGATAGTCTGTTTTTATACACTGGTTATAACTAGTGTTTCTCCAGGGGGATAAGAACAGACTGACCGCAATAAAGGAACAGGTACGATCAGGGAGAGCTGCATGGCCAGTGTTTTGTTCTGATGCAGTCATGATTAATTCTGTCCATTTTGCTCTTTCTAGAGTGTGACGTAGTAATCAAGTTCACCTTGTTAAAGTTTTGCACTTTTAATATTTGATCATCTGTGTCACTTGTTCCTGGATCTTTAAATTCTGCCACTGCAACTCTTAAAGCCTGCAGTGTTTCCAGACCCATGTATGTAACTTAAGCTTTGGCATCCTAGATGAGAGAGGGAGTTCTTATCCCTGTTCTACAGAAGGGCTTACTGCACTACAGAGAGCTTGTGACTTGCCCAGGATCACACATTAATTCAGTGGAAGAGCAGGGAATAGGAACAGGAGTCCTGACTACTAATCCTTTCTTGCTCTGACTTCTAATCAACTGCCTGTTCATATGTTTTCTGTTGTGAAAGAGCCACAGCTGTTGATTCTGCTTTTTCTTTAAACTTTGTTGACAGGACTCAGTAGCCTGGCTGCCTCTTACCTGACTCCAGTAAAATCCTTTGTGCCTCAGATGCCAAAGCTGCTTAAGTCTCTCTTTCCTGCTAGAGAGGAGAAAAAGGGCAGGCAGACCTCTCCTCTTGCCCAGCAGGTAAAAAAAAAAAAAAAAAAAAAAAAAACCACACCCCCACAACAGTACTGGTGAGCACTGCTATAATGACTTGCTGATAGAAAGCTATTTTGTATGTTGCTGCAGGACAGACCAAGCTTTTAGTCATAGTAAAAGCTTATATGATACATTTCCCCTCCACTTTATCCAGAGATAGTGGAGCTTTTTTAACTTATTGATACTCTCAGCCCACTTGGCTTTTTTAAAAATGCCAAGTGCGCTACTAATGTGATTTATGGTAATACCGCTCGCAGCAACAATAGTAAAATTTATGAAGTGCACTTAGTGTTGTTTGTATGTTGCCAAGTGCAAAATGTAATTCTATTTTTAATTCCTGATTTCATTTCCCATCATCCACCCTTTAGCACCTTGGAGCAGTAGCTTTTATTTCTATCCTAGTGTATTCCACATACCAGAGAAGCACCTCCTCTTTTTCATATACTGTGCAAGTCTCCACCTGTTGCTACCTGGAGCCCTTGTGCTCCAGGTAGCAACGAGTGCATAGTTAAATATGAGAACAAGCTAGCCTTTTTCTTAGAGACAGACATATTGAAAATGAGATCTTCAACTTTATAGGCCCTAGCTTATTTTATACAAATAGCTGGCATTGCTCAGAAAAGCCCTCTTCACTGTGTGCGACTCATGAAGTACGTGAAGGTGTTTCATTGCAGGAGTGAACAAAACAGAGTTCAGAATCGTGTATACATTTTAAACAAAAGCCTGAAGCTGTGTCTTCAGCTGTTCTAAATCAGCAATATTCATCTTGGCCTATGCTCTGTTAGGGTACTTCTAAACTGGGGGGCAGGAGGGGTGGAATAAAAAGTGAGTCTCAGTGCCCAGGCTCATGCTACAGCACTAAAAATAGCTGTGTCGACGATCCAGCTCAGGTCCAAGACCAGCCCTACTCACCAGGTTTTAGAGCTGGAATTCCAATCCTGAAGTTTGAGCGCTCTGTTATGCCCTCCCATGTGTTGCTTCATGGGAGCATTATCAGGTAGCGTAGAATCCAAGATTTAGTTTTAGTTTTAGTTGGATAATACATATGGATACGCAGTGAGCGTGTTAGAAGATGTGTATTAGACAAGATGGGTGAGATCATATCTCTCCTGGGACAAACATGAGTACAGTGACAATGCATGCAAGTTATATATTCCCGTTTTCAGAAATTCTGTGTTTTAACTTCCATGAAAAGCTTTTGTGGTAGAGTTTCAGACTTTCCTGAGCAATGTAAGATCAGAAAGTGAAACTGATCACATTTTTGTCTTTGTTCAAGCCTAGTGAAACACCTACTTGTTGTAAAGAGCATAAAAGGAGGAAAAATACATTATAATATTAAATATTCTGTGTTTTAGCTATCTGAGAATATAAGCACAGATAAGGATGGTTTTTAAAATGACCTTTTTGAGTATTCATGCAGATACATTGCATACTGTGTCTTTTCTCTCTCAAATAATGAAAACATCGTTTACTCCATTTTTCCCTAATGATTCTGTTTGTACTCTACCTTTCATCCAAGAGTGTGAAAGTGCTTCACAACCACAGTGGCAAGTAGATAACCCCTCTGATCTCAGTTTACCTGTCTTTAAAATTGGGATAATAAGTTAAAGGGCCAAATTTTTAAAAGTATTTTAGATGCCTAAAAATGCAAATAGGGGCCTAGTGAGATTTATAAAGGTTCGTAATGGCTTGTATGCACACAAGGCACTCAAGAAAGTTGATCTGAATTTTCTGAAGGTGTGAACTTTAGGTGGATAGCTAAACGGTCCTAAATCTCTGTGTGAGTGTCTCTCTCTCTCAGGTTAAACAATCCCTAAGTGAATTGCCTGGCAGATGGCAGAGCCAGTATTAGAACTCAGAAGTCCTGATTTCCTAACCCCTATTCAGATTTATTGTCTGCACTCCCTCATATAGATGAAGACCAGTTGGTACATTATTTGTTTGAAGTAATTTTTTTCAATTATAAAGCCAGCAGTTTAAAGAAACTTTGCATTTAAATGACAGCATAGTAGAAATGCTCAGATAACCACGTGATGGCTAGGGTTGAATGTGAAAGATTATTATTTCTGACTATTACAAATAAATAAAATGGCTGATGAAGAAAGAGGGGTGTGCAGAGTTTTTAACATTTGATTATATTGGAGAGCAACCCACGGTTTTCCAGGGCCATTGGATCAATATAATGAAATGATAAAATTAATACTGGCTTAATGCTTTTAGTTTTCTTAATGTAACAAGTCAGCTGCATTACAAGCTCAGGTCATCTGTTGGCCATAAGAAACATATATTCTTCATTGCTCTGTCAGTAAATGAAGTGAGCTTCCTAATCCCCACTGGGAACTGCAATGCACAGAAGAAAAAAAAGCAGTAATTGAAGTAGAGCTATAGAACTAGCTCCCTCCCATATTGCACCAAAAGATAAATATCGACTGTTGGAGGAAGACTTCTTTTTGAAAAATGTAAATGATACTGTGACTCATGTGAACTTATTTGCACTTTGTGCATAGCTGGACTGATACGAACATGTTCTCATGGGTTAAGTGCAGGCTAAAGGAATGTAAGCAAAGGGTATTAGTGGTAAGTGGCTGTGTATTGAGCAGAAGACGCTACAGGGTCAGTGTTAGGTGTTCAGCTTCTTTTTAATTTGGCAGAGGCAAATGGTTGACTGGTTAACTCCTGCAGGTGTTACTAAGGTGGGAGGTGTTGGAAATTCCACTGATGACTAAGCCACAATAAATAGGATATGGCCAAGGAGAGAAATTATATTGAACCTAGAAAAATGCCAGCTAGTGCACCGTGAGGAGCAGTGGCAAGACAAAACTCCTATAGTCAATGGGAAAGAAGCTAGTGGAAATGGTGTAATGCCAGTGGTGGTTGCAAATGGCCAACTAGAAAACATTGCCCAAGAAAAAATACCAAAGTGAAATTCTGGCAACCCTTGCAAAGGAATCTCATCACTTAAAGAATTGATGGGCTTTTTTCTGGTACAGAGTGCACCTTGGATATTGCATGCAGTTAATAGGGCACCCCTTAGGTGCTCTATGAATACACAATAATTGTCAGAAAGCGATCAACAAATTAGAGAAAATTAGAGAAGACCAACAAAAATGACTTAAAGGCTGGAGGAATTGATTTACGAGGGACGAGTAAAAGATCTATATTGGTTTAGCTTCACTAAAGGAAAAATGGTAGAGATGTGAGATGTCTATAAGCATTGGGATGTAAATAATGAGGAAGGGAGACTGATTGCTTAGGATAGTTCTGAGGGATATAACTAGAAGAAGGGGGTGAAATTAATCAATAGGAAACTTTCAATTAGTATCAAATTTTTTAAAAAAAAGATCTATTAGACAATAGATTCTGAAAGGAAATAGTGGAAGGCCCATTGCTTGAGTCATTTAATACTATTGTGGACAGAAGCACTGGAGATGGATGGTAGAGAACAATTGTGCTGTGGCAGAGATGGACAACATAGTGTTTTCTATCTATACATTTTATGGGCAGATTGATTAATTTAGTGGACTGTGTGGCATAAGGAAAGGTGCTTTCTAAGGTTTTACTGTGGTGCTACACTTCTTTTTTTTTAAAAAAAAGTCTTGTATCTAAATGTATCCATGTTTTGGTGTGTTTGAATACCTTTCTTGTTTCTTATTGGATCACAAGTTGCATGATAGATACCACTGCTTAATTTAAATTCTAAGCTTGCAGAAAAGATTGTTCTTCAAGTAGTATCCCAGGTGTTTTATTCCCAGTGTGCTGTTGATCAGAGATTTTTGGTAATAGCATCTCTTGTCTCTCACGGGTGCTCTGCTCGTCCTTGTGCTTTGCACCGAGGACACATAGGACTGCATGGGCAAACCATCCTCAGTTCCTTCCCAACTGTCATAATCTGGAAGAGAGCGCTAGCACGCCCACTTGACTATTTTCTATTAGTTTTTAGTCCAATTAATTGCTTTCCTTTCCTTTTCTTTAATCTTGTACTTAGTTGGTTTTGTAGAGGGCTTTGTTGTGTAATCCCCTCTCTCTTTTTCTTCTTTCTAGTGTATACCAGGGTCTCCAGATTTCAAATGTTGCCTTACTTGCAGAGAATTTATCCTGATCAGTGGCAGACATTTGCAGTGGATCTGCTGCTTGCAGGAAATGCATATCCCTCAAAAGTGTACCATATGCTCCGCTTTTAAAAGCCGAGCTAGGAAGAATCAAGAGAGAAATCTTCAGCTCTTAACGATGGAGCCTTTTCTCCATCTCTCTCACCTAAACCTACTTAGGAGAGATCCTCTGAGGACTCAATCTCATCCTACTCTGCTTTGAGAAACTCTTGGTCTCTTCAAAGTGAAACCTCATTGGAGACTGCATGTCTCACTTTGGGTACCAACGAAGCTCCAAGTTCCATCAGTACCTAGCCTGTACCTGGAACTCCAGCCCCCTCTAAGACTAAAGGCACTGAACGTGACTCGGTACTCGTATCCTTTTCCATATCACAGATGCAGGAGACTGCAGCAGAAGACTGTACGCCAGGGCTACTCAACCGCAGCCCGCAGCCTGTTTGTTTGCGGCCCGCGGTGCGGTTTGGGTTTACGCAGGGCTCAACACATGGCCCACGGGTGGGAGCCAAAACAAAAAAGGAGTTAATATTATGGTCTTCTGTTGATATGCGTTTTAATAGGTAAATTCCTGGACTGTCATTGCTCATGAAAAGTGCTGACATACGGGTGGAAATTGGGTAAATATCGTATTTTATTAATATCAGCAGAACTGACTTAAATGGGGCCTGTGTGTTGTGTAGTCTTGCCTTAATCTTTGTATTCATGCCTGTCAGTGTGAAAGAAGCTAGTTGCATATATTTGCATACATATTTGCATGAATATGCAAACACACTTAAGTTGCGGCCCTCGACATGTGCTGTGAGTATCATTGTGGCCCCTGGGGCTTCCAAAGTTGAGTAGCCCTGATCTAAGGGCTCTGCTTCTAAAGGCAATAGCTACAACTCCCTCATCTTCCCTATGTAAGATGACCGCCAAGATGATTTTGATACAAGGGAAATGCAACACTTCTCGTAATGTCTTGTTTGCACCTAAGCCATCTACGTCGGTACCATCAGATGAGACTAACTAGAGCAGCCTGTGCCTTTGGTACTGAATGCAGAACTTTGCCTCAGGCCAAACCATACAAATTCAGATACTCCAGGGACCTCTTCATTTCAAATGAGCCAGTCTTCCCTATTGATGGGTATCAAATGTCTATTGGTACCAAGAGTGACAGTCATCGAAACTGGGCCTCCCCCCAATGCTGGAGAAATTCCTTGGGCTCCATTTTGAATAAGCAAAAGTCACTCTGGCATTAGAAGCTGTAGGTGACCTTGTACTTCACCACTGAAAACAGGTCAGTTGGTGAACGTGTGCAGTGTAAAAACGGGTGAAGGGTCACTAGTAGACCCTTGGCCTTTTGGGCCATGCAGATTACTCATCTGCATCACTTCACAAATTACCAGGCTCTTAAGGCAAAATATAACCATGCAAGTTAATCTACATGTATCTCCTTTATTGAGCTCCTGCTGACAGAAGGAGCAATTCCATTGTATCAATGACAAAAGCCAACAGTTGGCTAGGGCCTTGCTAGGACCTGATGCTACAGCTCACTCCATTTCTGAAGCAGTAGTTATGCGTAACACATCTTTGCTTCAGATGTATGGGTCCCCGAGAGAGGTCCAAAACAGGATCGAGGACCTTCCTTTTGATGGATTAAATTTTGTAACACATCAAGCTTCTGAAGGTGAAGGCGGTTAAGAATGCTTCTGTCCACTTTCTGCCATTAGTCAGCAATAAATTGTTGTCAGATTCCATGACACCGTGAGATTCCTTATCTACTTGCAAGTAAACAAGGTTAGTAGATTCAGAGCAACACAGCAATCCCATTCTGCTCCATTTCTAGGATTTCAGAGACCTACTAAGCCACCCAGAACAACGCCAAAATTTCAAAGGGAAAAAAAAAAAAACATCCACTTCATCTGCATCCGCCAGCCAGCCTTCATCAGCATGAAAGTGGCAAATTTGGTAGATTGGCTAAGAAGCGTGGAACAACTCTGCATCACCAATGTGCAAATGCACCATTTTGTGCCACCGCCCCACTTCTGAGACTCTCTTCCACTTTCCTTCCATTTGCTCAGGGAGGGAGGGAGAGGAGTGGGGGCAGGGGGTACACTTGGGAGAAGAGGCAGGGTGGCTGTGGAGTCCTGCAGCTGGGGGCAGGAGCCCACCCCAGTGTCCATGAGGCTCAGCGCGTTCCTATGGGGCTGCATTCCTGGCCCCCAGATGCAAGGTCCTCAACCATCCTGCATCTTTCCCCGAGCACTCTTCTTCCCCCTTCCCCATCTCCACTTGGCCAATGCTGGCCTCTCTGCTCCCACTGGAGTGGAGGTCCTGAGGGTGCTAGATCCGGAGGTTACATCCTATACTGAAAGGCCAGTCTTAACGAGGTTCCATCTGCCATAAAGAGAGCTGTGCCTCTGTTCAGCAGTATAGATTTGCAACTTAAAATCAAGCAATCCATTTTGAAACCGCTGCGAAAGATAGCATTCCTAGGCTCCCTTAGGTGGAGTACCAGCCAGAGCTTACTTTCTCACAAACTGGTCTATGACGTTAACACACCTTACCTCAAAAATTCAAATCAGCCCACAGACATTAATAAGAAATTGCTTTCAATTACTTGGACATGTGAGAGTTTGGATCTGTATGGCAATATGCTTAGCTATGCCTTTGATGTTTCTACATTTGGTTCAGGATGGTTTATACTCTGGACAAGCTGGTGTCAGTCCCTTATCAAGTGTGAGACTCTCAACTTGTGGAAAGACTTACACAATGTTTGTGCAGGTGTTCTATTCATCCAGCTCTTCCCTGCCATCGCCATAATCATGGATACATCTCTGGGGGTTTGAGAATTGCCAGAAGGACTTTGAGGCATATGATTTCTTATGAATATGCCAGCTCGCCACTTCTTAGGGTATTAGCCCATTCCATGAAGTCTCTCTCTACCTCTTTGTTCCCATTGTTGAGATCTGCAAGGCTACAACTTGGTCTTTGGTACGTACGTTTTCCAGGTACCACAGTGTGGTTCATTCTTCCAGATCAAATGCTATCAATGGGAATGCAGTCTTTCCCTCAGTATAGGATCTGAATCTGAAGGTACTGCTCTGAAACCAGCTGAACTGGGGTACCCTTAGGGACACTACTCAAAGGAGAAGAGGCTACTCGCTCTAGGCAGTCATTAGAGTTCTTTGAGATGAGTGTCCTATAGGATTGTGGTGTCCAGCACGGTAACCACATGGCTATTTGGCTGTTTGAGTGTGGCTAGTTCGCTATAGCAGTAGCAACTATAGAATCATAGAATAATAGGACTGGAAGGGACCTCGAGAGGTCATCGAGTCCAGCCCCCCACCCTCAAGGCAGGATCAAGCTCCGTCTACACCATCCCTGACAGATGTCTATCTAACCTGTTCTTAAATATCTCCAGAGAGGGAGATTCCTCCCTTGGCAATTTATTCCAATATTTGACCACCCTGACAGTTAGGAATTTTTTCCTAATGTCCAATCTAAACCTCCCCTGCTGCACTTTAAGCCCATTACTCCTTGTCCTGTCCTCAGAAACCAAGAGGAACAAATTTTCGCCTTCCTCCTTGTGACACCCTTTTAGATATTTGAAAACCGCTATCATGTCCCCCCTTAATCTTCTTTTTTCCAAACTAAACAAGCCCAGTTCATGAAGCCTGGCTTCATAGGTCATGTTCTCTAAACCTTTAATCATTCTTGTCGCTCTTCTCTGTACCCTTTCCAATTTCTCCACATCTTTCTTGAAATGTGGCGCCCAGAACTGGACACAGTACTCCAGCTGAGGCCTAACTAGTGCAGAGTAGAGCGGCGGAATGACTTCATGAGTTTTGCTTACAACACACCTGTTGATACAACCTAGAATCATATTTGCTTTTTTTGCAACAGCATCACACTGTTGACTCATATTCAACTTGTGGTCCACTATGACCCCTAGATCCCTTTCCGCCATGCTCCTTCCTAGACAGTCGCTTCCCATCTTGTATGTATGGAACTGATTGTTCCTTCCTAAGTGGAGCACTTTGCATTTCTCTTTATTAAACTTCATCCTGTTTACCTCTGACCATTTCTCTAACTTGCTAAGGTCATTTTGAATTATGTCCCTATTCTCCAACTATAGTGGTTGGTTGGACACCACGGCAGTAGGTGATCCACTGCCTGCCCTTCCATCCTCTATTTTGTTTTAAAGTTTTCTCTAGTAGAGAAGGAACTGAGGGCTGCTAGCCCAAACAGCCCTGTTGATCATTGATGCAGAACACCAGGGTGTGTGGTGCACAGGCCAAGCGCCACTAGTAGCAAAAACCTCCAGTCAAAGATGCATGGAGTGGAAGCATACTTGAAGTGGAGCACTCGACTTGCACTACAGTTACTGCACAAGGTGAGTACCTCTCCTTCACCATGACTACGCAACTCAGAAAACAGGAAGTTTATGTTCCCGAATCTCAACGTATTTTCTTTGTGTGAAGTCATAATTTGAAAAACTCTAATACTAATATAATCAATAGCAAAACAAGAAGGTTTTGAGTACTTGTTCTGAAAATTATAAAAAAATTATCTCGCCACTAGGTTCTTATTTCCTCCATATGCTTTTGCATAAGTGGACATCTGTCTTAAAGTAAGATATGTTTTTGTGTGTGTTTCCTTAGCAAGGTGGTCTCTCCCAATTCCATTTTTTATTTGTAATCCATTGCTGTCTGAAGTTCCAGAAATGCAAACATATTACAGTCAAGCTGGTGGCTGCTGACAAAATTGCTGTCTTTGACCTTCTGATGCAAGTTTAGTAACTAATCTGGAGAATAATGAACCGCAATTAATGAAATCTGCTCTCGTATTCAAGTGTGTTTCTCAGACAGCACATAAAATAATTGAAAGAACTTCCTGCTCTCTAATTAGTTAGATTGAATTAATTTGGCATAATAGGATTCTTCATGTAACTAGCAGATCAGCTTCCGATGAAGCTGTTTATATACCTAAAAGATTGGCTTCTGATGAAGCAGTTTATATACTTTTAAGTTAGAAAATACACATTCTCTCCGACTAATCTGCAGTTTTCACATTAACTGCCAGTACTTTGTAAATTAGAAAGCAACTATGTTCTTTAACCATTTG
Organism: Pelodiscus sinensis; assembly: GCF_052426305.1. Taxonomy (NCBI): domain Eukaryota; kingdom Metazoa; phylum Chordata; order Testudines; family Trionychidae; genus Pelodiscus; species Pelodiscus sinensis. Next base: position 6,457,498 of record NC_143054.1, read on the forward strand.
TGTTTATTTGATTCTCTCTCTGCTTTCACTTGTTCATTTTTAAAACAAGTTAGTGATGCCACATGCAGAATTTACGGCTTTTCCCGTTCTTATTGTTCAAGGGGTGAATTAATTATTTTAAATTTCACATATGGAGAAAGGAGGAGGAGAGTGGGGGTTGCATCTTTCTAGTTTCCAGCTATATATTTGCTTAATTATGTGCATGCAGTTGAAGCTTTATTTCTATATTAGCGTATTGTTGATTCCATAGTCTGAGCAAGACAGAATTATTCTTCACATTGTGACCATTTTGATCTCTCCAAACGGTTCATGTAATGGCATTTGAAAGTATCTTTGTGTGTAGGTATTTACAATGTACACAGCAGAGTGCAGTCAACACATTTTTTCATTAGTCGCAAAAGCAGGCTCTTGAGACCAGTGTGAACTCACTCAATAATTTTAAAATATTTTAAGATTCCTTGCTTGCACTCTCTAGATATTAAAATGATGGGGGCCATAGAAGTATCTGAGTGTCTAGGTGAATAGATTTTGTTGTCATATTGCTGAAATGAAATGTATTTTTATGTCACAGCTACTCTACAGAAGAATCTCTTCTCTGAGTTTCTGTATTCTAATGTCATAATTCATTGCTGTCTCGTTGTGTTCCAGAAACGCAGCGATATGGCAGAGGAGGAGAGGGCAGCTAACAAAATTGTTGTCTTTGACCTTCTGACACAGGTTTAGTAACTAATCTAGAAAATAATGAACCGCAATTAATGAGACCCGCCCAGATAAGCAAATTACTTTCTCTGGCATGCAGAAATGTATGTATGTCATGCCAGAGATGTGCATGCTGCTTAGCATGATGGAAAGGACTTCCGTCCCCTAATCAAATATAAATAATTTGATATAATAAAATCCTTTTTTTTAAATACGTCTAAAAAGCTTTTTTTAGGGTTTCTAATAATCATGTGTATGCTTTAATCAGCATGGCTCAAGAGATCCTTCATGGCCAACTCAGCTAATATACATCTTATTCTTATTGACTGAGTTGTTAAGGCTTCAGTTTCTTGCTGAATTGGGCTTCCCATATCATCCTTTTCAATACAATTTTAATTAGAATGATTATTTAAAGCTAATTTTTAAAGCAAACTAGTGACGCTCGGAAAACTTGAAACTTTTAAATATCTTGTTGTGAATTATCCTTTTAATCTTGCTACTTGCAATTGGGAATGACATAAATTAATTGCACAAGAAACAATGTATATTTAATTTTGCACTAAATACAGTGTGTGTGTGATTAATGAAAGTAAATCTTAGGTTCTTAAATTGCCTTTAATTTACATTTAATTAAATTATTATTGCATGTTAAACCCCAATAAAGAATTCTGCAGTAGATGTTTTGAAATGGTCGTGTGAGTGCAGTGCTGTCAGACAGACAGTCCTTGCAGCTGATGTCAATCCCCGTATTCAGAGAAGGTGCAGTACAGGCAAAAGCAGTGGTGATTCCCTGACTAATGCCCTGCCAGTATGCTTCTACCAAGACGCTGATTCTAGCCTCCCTGTCCCAGTCAGTCCTGGACACCTTCTCTGATGCTGCAAGTGGGCGAGCAAGTTCCTAGGACGGTGGCAGTTTTGTGATATGATCACTTGTCTGCTGGTATCTGGTGTTCAGTCCAAGTCATTTCACATAGGTCTATAAACCTTGCAGAATCAAGCCTCAGATGAATAGTAAGGTCTGGAGCTCCAGCCTCAGTCCTGCAAAGCACAGAAGTCTTTAATTGGTCTACTTGCGTGCTTACAGTTAGCTCCCATGCAGGGCCGGATTAAGACCTTTAGAGGCCCTAAACACTGAAAAGATTATGGTGCCTCCCCCCATATGTAATTCAAAATAAAATCTCTCTTTTTTTTTTTTTTTGGTGCCCCTGCTTTGCTGATGCCCTAAGCACGTGCTTAGTCTTCCTATTGGGTAATCCAGCCCTGCTCCCTTGGGACTAATCACATGCTTCAAACTAAGCGTTGCAGGATTTAATCCAGTGACCTAGAGTAGAAAAGCTCGGTTTCTCATTACCAGTCCCCAAAGCCATCCTATCTCCTTTTACCACCTTTCTAAAGAAGTAGTGTAATATTTCTTGATATCCCTGTAAATCTCTAATTGTTTGAATTTGATACTTAAATTCATGAATTCGAGAATAATATAATAGGACCCATATAATATATTTTTCTAGTTCACAGTATAGTTACTGACTACCCAGTTGTGAAGTCTCCTAATGTCCTACACCATTATTTTTATTTTTCACATGAATAATAGGGATGTTAAATATTGGTTAATTGAATAGCCGAGTAACCTCGTGATTTCCTGTCGGTTACTTGACTATTCTATAGAACCCGGGGGTGGGGCTGGCAGCCAGTGCGCTCTAGCCCCATTCCCAAGGAGGTCCCTGCCACTCTGCACTGCTGCCTCTGTATCAGAGGTAGCAGCATTGGGTACCAGGTGGGAGCTGGTCCATGAGGGGAGCCAGTATATAAACCAGCTCCCCTCACAGACCAGTTACCTGTCGCCCTGTGCTGCTGCCTGTGATAGAGGCAGTAGTGCGGGGTGGCAGCAGCCCCTGTCTAGGGGGGTCTGAGCTCACAGACCTGGTGCGAGCCAAAACTCTGTCGGGCTGCCTGCCTGCCTGGCTCCTAATACACTTTAAATGCAGATCTGCAGCAGGGGTAGGTCCCAGACCCATCATGAGCCAGGACTGAGCTGGGCTGCTGGCCAGCCTACTAAAAATGTACTGGTGGGGGGGTGAGAGGAGAACTTTGTGTACTCTATAGCATTAACCTATAAGCTTTTGCTTATCAATTTAATCGACTACACTATTACATCCCTAATGAATAACTCTTATTATAAAATCTAAATTAAATTGTATTGAGCACCTCTCATTGGGAACCTACCAAACAAAGTGCTTTGACATTCTCTTTTGGTCCACGTTTGTCAATTCATTGCAGATCACATGTCAGAAATTATCTCTAAGGGAGGCCTGACTGAATAGACCAAGGACCAAATTCTGCCACTCAGATATATATCTACAGCCACTGTGTACTTCAGTGAGAACCATTCTCATGCATTTGAATACAGAATTGGGCTCTGCATGCAGAGACCTGTATTTCATCTGGTGCGTGTCTCTTTACAAACACAAGTTATTGTAACCAGTTGCATTAATACTTCTCATTCCCCCCAACTCACTTGACTACAGTTCCTAACCATTATTTGTTTTAATATCTTTGCTACCTGAGAAGGGTAAAAAGCATCTTTTCCATCTGTTTCCTGTCAACAGCAAAGTTGGTTTAGTGCCACTTTTGATGATTGCTTTTTTGCACCACATTTTTTTATAAAGTTGTCTGGCAAAGATATTTAATAGTTTTTTGTCACTTTCAAGAGGCGAATGGTATTTTCGCACTTGATGAATGATTAGACTATAACCATTTTATTTCTTTTGTTGTCAGAGAGCCACAAGGCTTTTAGATGTTCTGAATTTACATGCTGGGAGACTGACGGGTTTTGATAAAATATGGGAAAGCGGTCCTTGAGGAGGGATCGGGAACGGGATTATGGATGTGGTCTCATGATGAGTTTGACAGTGATTGACAATTAGCACCCAACTGTCCATTATTGCACTCCAAGCTGGTAAGAAGATTGCCAGAAGACCCTTCCTAGCAAGGGAGCAGGGTGGCTGTAGGCAAAGCAGATGACTGTTCTCAGGTGTCTCAAATATCTTTTCTGAGAGGGTTGCATGCATGAGGGATGGCTGTGAAGGCAGACCTGGAGGTGAGATCATTAGATTTTCTGGTGCTTGTGTGGTGGCTCGTGAGGCCGTCACTGGGACGTGAGAAGTCCTGTACTCTTGTGTGGATGGTAGGAGGTAGAATTTACACGTGGGTGCAGGCGTCTAGATACCCAGTGAAGGAAGTGTGGCTCGTGAAGCCTAGAGGATGTGAAGGGAATCCTCCTTTATCTGATTAAGAAGATGGCATTCACCAAAAGAGAGGCTCTCAATGGTATTTTGTAGCTCTTGGGGAAACCAGAGGAATGAAGCCACGACTCCCTCCACAAGGCAATGCTCGTAGCCATCGAGCCTGAGGAAATGGCCGCTTTGAATACAAATACAGATTCAAGCACTGTCCTTGCCACCAGTTTGCCTTCCTCCAAGATTGACTGGAACTGAAACCGGTCTTGCTGTGGCAGTTGACTGTCATTCAGAAAGTTGTATTTAGCCAGCAATGCCCCATCATTCGAAAGCCTGAACTGCAGGCTAGCTAAGAAGACCTTGTGTCCCAAAAGGAGTATGGGTGTTGTGTTGTTTTTTGGACTGCTCGGTCACAGTCTGTGCCACAGGGGAACTGGAGAGTGAGAACAGAAATTCAGATGCCTGGGCTGGTACATGGTATTTATTTCCTGCCCTCTTAGGGATAGGGTTGTGAATGGTTAAGCGGTTAGCATCATCCTTACCAGTTGATGCTTAGCGGTTATGGTTAATCGGTGGGAGCTGGAGTATCCCCCTGCCTGCCGAGGGGTCTGCCTTGGGCAGAGGGCACTACAGCCATGTTGGATGGCTTCTCATAACAGCATCCTCACTAGAGGATAGACTCCTTGCTACCAAGAGGGCAATAGAGTGGTTCCTCCAGATTATCAAGGAATGGGGGGCGGGGGGGGCAGATTCTACGCCGTTTACTTCCTAATACCAAAAACATCTGACCCACTGATGGTTCCTAAGCTTACAGTGGACTCTCATCATTGTCAGTACAAGGCCCTGCCATTTGGATTCATCACTTTCCCTGGGATTTCACCAAAGTTTTAAGTGTCATGGTGGCCAAGTTCTGGCTTTATGGAATCCTTGTATTCCTGTGTCTCGACAGCTGACTCCTGACAGCATGATCCAGAAACAAATCCCAGATTTCAACCTCCATGTTGGTCAGACTCTGTTCCTCCCTTGGAGTCAGTGTTGAAAAATCAAATTTGGACCCCAGGCAGTCCCTGGACTTCACAGGCGCCTCCATCAACCTAGTCACAGCACAAACATACCTAGCCTGGGACAGTTCTAGATCTTGCAAGAACTCATTGCTCGAGTTACCAACAGTTCTTCAGCCCCAGCCAGAAGTTGCCTATTCCCTCCTTGGTGACACTTTCAAAAGATGAACCTGGGACAGTGTTCCTTGTAAGCTGTTGGCTTGCACAGCCACTCAGGAGAGATTAGATGCCTCCCAGATGATTAGCAGAGCACCCAGAGTTAAGCTTTGTGTTTCTACTGGTGGTACACCTTAGCGCATGGCTCGGGGCACACACTTATTCTGCACACGGATGGAAAAGAATAGAGCTTAAATTAATTCCTCTGCCAGACAATACAAATCATGGACTGAACAGACACTAGATTTGTCTTATTGTGATAATCTGTAGCCCATTGGTAATCCCTCACCCCATTTCTTCCCTGTGACTGGAGGGGTGTTAGCAGTTCTTGAATGGTCCCCCTTGGAATGTGTTAACTATTAATGCTATTAATGTCATATATTTAGCAGTGACATTTTCTTCATTTCCTAGACCTGAAAGCGAACTCTGCATAAGCATGACAGCTTGTTTGTGTCTCTCTCCAGCAGACGTTGGTCCAGTAAAAGATACTGCCTCACCCACTTTGCACATATTTTTCAGTTTAGCGTCCTGCTTGTTATAAGCTGTAGTGCTGGTTTTCAAAGGAACTGCCAAGAATGTAGTTTCTTACAGACTCAGAGCACATGGGTGTTGAAAATCTTGGTAAGACTAATGCTGTAAACCAGGAGAACGTTTTGGCAGGGATTTAGGTAGGTTGAAATCTAAGATGTTCATCCACTTCGAACAGCGAATCTGTCTGCTTGTTCGGTGATGTCCTCTAAAGTAGCACAGGCTACTCCTCTTCGTTTACTTCCTACTTTGATCTGTTTGGTAGGCAGGCAGGCAGAGAAACAGCCACACCACAGAAATCTTTATTTGCACTGGAAAGCTTTGCCCTATGCAGCTCTCGTGTGTGTGTCTGTGTATAAATGCAGTCATGTATAAATGCAGAGTCATTCTCGTTACATTCATTAGTCCCCTCAGAGAAAGTGTCAGCCAAGTCCATTAAAAAAATGCAAAGCTCTCTGACTAAAGACTGTTCGTTATCCCAGAATTCTAAATACAAAATGTAGATTTTCCTCTTCAGTTAAACTAGTTCAGCAATATTTTGTCCTTTAAGTGAATAATGCTGGTGGTTGTTTTTGTGTTTTTCATCCCTTCAGCCTGTCCCACGCATTATGGTTCAGTCGGCCAGTATTGATGCCAGTGCTGCAAAGATAAAACAGGTAGGCCCCCTACGTAGGCCACAGTATCTTGTGGTTGGAAACCAAAGACAACGATGGCCGTGTGGTGTGCAAAGGGTACTGCTGGTATCATTCCTTCCACCTTTTTCCATTTTAACATTGCTTCACTTCCACAATTAACTGGAATGGAAGCTGGAATGTGCATTATGTCCCACTAAATTTGCCTCTTACATTGCTAGTTACACTTTAATATTTGAAAGCCGTGCTAATTGTACGATTGCATTAGCAAGTGAGTCCCTTAAGTTTAGCTGCTTGGAAAGGAAAGTGGCTGGGCTGGGCTGCTGTTCATAAACAGAAGGGATCTTTTCTTCTGAACGTTGAGCTTGATTCTCAGGTTTGCATTTCATTCTTATTCAGGGTATCAATGTGCAAAAGGCCAGCATGAGCCAGCAGAGAAAACACTCTTACGAGCTCCCACGATTCAGCAGAATTTCAGTCCGATGAGTAGCAAATCAGTTTTCTCCTCTTGTGCTTATGTTGTCCGAGTAAAATGTGTTAAAGTGAGGCATGTGGAAGGTGAATCAATTAGCCGGTTAAACGGTAGGGTCTGGAGCAGCTTCTCGTCTGACGTGGGCCAGAGGCTGCTCCATTCCCTCAGGGGACCCACTGCTAACGGGATTCTCTGATTGTCTAGAGCAGCCCCATCCATGGCGAGCCTGGGCACCTGGTATAGGCAGGGGCTGCTCCAGACAACCAGAACAGTCCCTGCCAGTGATACTCCTGAGCATGCCGAGGACAGGGCCGGGCTGAAGCAGCTCCTCCCGTGTGTGAGGTTAGGGGGGCTCTCCAGCCCAGTGGGAGGCCTGCTGGTGCCCCCTTTAATTGGTTAACCAGTTAAACAGGATTTTACACCCCGAGTTAAAGCATATGTAAAAGAGAGCAGCCAATGAAAGGACAGAGCTACGAAATCTTCTTGTACGGCACCCTGCCTCATAAAAGAGCTACAAATATGTTTTAATTGACTATAACGTTTTCAGAAACTCGTCTGTAGTACCTTTCACTCAGCAATCGAAGGCTAGTCTTTGGTTCTGAAGCACCACTAATTCAATCACATTCCGCTTTCTCTAGAGGCCACTTATATTTCCCATCCAACAGCCTCCTCACGGGAGGGGGAAAGTCCCATCCCTCGGGATATTTAAAACTAGATTGGAGATTAGAGTCTTGGTTTGACAAAGCCCTGGCTGGGTTGATTGAGTTGGGATTGGTCCTGCCTTGGGCAGGGGGCTGGACTTGATGACCTCCTGAGGTCTCTTGCAGCTCTAGGATTCTATAAAGCAGTAGAGAATAGCTTGAAAAGAAGGGACCCTCACCGAGAGGAAGGTGGATGAGACAATGCAATAGATCTCTAGAAAGGAGTTTTTAAAGAATTGCAGTCGCTTGCAGTGGTTAATTTGCTCACAGAAAGCTACCTGCTATGCTCAGTCAGCATGTGGCTTATGGAAAGCAAATGCTCTTTTTTGTTGGAACCTCCATGCACGCTCACCTCTTGATGGCTGACTGATGGATCAGACCCCATCACCATATGTCGGATACCAGAGGTCTCAAACTCTCAGCCTGTGGGCCAGCTACAGCCCGTGTGTTTTCCCACCTGACCTGCAAAACGTTTTGAAGAAGTTATTGAATCAGGCCCGTGCAACTGCCGGCCTTGGGGGGGGGAGGGTGGGTAGAGGGATTGGGAGGTGGGTGGTAAGCGCGGACTCACCTGCACACACAGTTCCCAGCACCATGCAGGCCCTCAGCACCCTGGCTGTGGGCACTGCTTGCTCTGGGAAGCCGGGCTGACGTGAACCATGCTGACCAGGGAATCAACCAAGCAAACGTGCTTTGCAGCCAGCGGGGCGGAGCCAGTGGGTTTCCTTTTCCATTACCCCGGGCGGGGCAGGAGATTCTAGTGCAAGGACACGAATGTTAGTGTGAGGGCAGAAAGGATCTCAGTGCGAGGATGCGAATGTTAGCGGGGGAAGGGGATGCATACCAGCCTGATGACATGAGGGTGTCGGGGTGAGCATTCAGTTTCATGTCTTTTATGAGATCCTGATTTCTGGGCTCCTGGACCCAGGGGGAGACACTGTCCACTTGCCGTACTATGTTGCCAGCCCCAAGAGTTCAAAGCTCATGAATGAGCCCCTCTCTTCCCCGCAAATCCTAACAATTCTTGGGCAGGCAAGGAATTGTATTAAGTTGTGTGACAGGGTTTTTCTTTGCTAAGAAATTAGAAGTAAAAAAAATACAAGAAACGTTTTTAACATCTCCAGTGACGTTACTGGCCCCCGAGGTGGATTTGAGGACTGGCCCTGGCCCTGAGGTAAATTGAGTTTGAGACCCCTGTCGTTTACCTTATGCGGTGCACTAAATGCCCCAGTAGCGATGATGGGTGAATCCAAACAATCACTAGACAAAGACAACAGATCAGCTGTGGTGAATACTTTTTTTCAGAGCAGTCACTACCAGCCTTTATCCTCAAAGGAAACCCACACAATGCTTTCAAAAGATGAGCCCGAGCACTTAAATTCATTGCTCTGCTAGACCGTACCAATCATGGACTGAACAGACGCGCTGTATTTATGGGTATTACAAAAATCTATCATCCAGACACCCCATCTTTGTCAGAATGCAGAGGTGTTCATGGGCCATTCTACCTAGAATGGTCTCTTACAACATGTGCTAACCAGGTACACTAAGTAAATACCATTCCCAGATCTGAAGATGAGCTTTGTTCGATCCAGAGCTTGTCTCTCACCAACAGAGGTTGGTCTAATAAAGATAGTGTCACCCCTGTCTTTTTCTAACTCTGAAAACTCAAGGTAACTTTCCACCCCAATGGATCCAAATTTAGAACAGAACATTAAAATATATACCTGTAAATTAGTAAAAATTGTATACAAGTTTGCCTTCCTTACACCTCCAATTCCACTCCCCACCCAAAAAAAAAAGATTTAAAGACATCCTAATCTTTTAGAGTACATTTGCTGGCAAAAAATATTGATCCATCATATAGAGTAAAGTTTACAGCCAAGAAATACATCACTAAAATGGGCTGTTAATCTAGGTGGTGCAGTTAATTTCATACTCTGAAAGTGTGTGGTGGTGGCAGTATTGAAGGGGGAATGGCATTTGGGAACAGGGGTATAAGTGACAGTTTACTTAGAAATGCATGATTTATCAATCCTGCATTAAGCCAAATAACGGTAAGAGAGGTATAGATCATGGCTGTTTCACACTTCAAATAAATTCTGCCTTCAAAAGGCAAATGACCATTCCTGTGATATAAATAATCTTTCAGTAAATATTGGGAAACATATTTCTTTTGCTGGACACTATTTTTTTATTAATGGAGGAAATGCACTGATAATCCCGTCAGGTTGGTAAAGCGGGCTATAAATCAACAAGCCCCTGTCCAGCTCTGCCAACGTGCCGGGATTTGGGTAAACCTGAGGGTTAGATGATTCCAGAAGGCCACATGTCAGCATGATCAGCCCCAGTGTTTTGAATCCCATAATCTCATGCCTGTCCTCTTTTCAGATTCCCCAAGAAGGGGGGAAGGAACAGTTTGAGGTGGCGGCGCAATCGAAAGAGGCGGAAAGGAACCAAGAAAAGATTCCCAAAGTGCCTTCCCAGCAGCACCCCGCAGACATTCAAGCACAGGACTCCCAGGAGGGCCCTCCAAGTCCCCTGAGCGAAGCCTCGAGCGGTTACTTCTCTCACAGCGTTTCAACGGCCACCCTTTCTGACGCTCTCGCAGCAGGGAACGACTTGATAGCTCCGACAGGTGGTCAAACAGCTACCACGAGCCACATCTCCCCACCCACCTCGGCTGTTCCGGTACCTTCCGACATTTCAGTGCCGATGGACCGTGCTTCGGAGGGCTGCCCTGCCCTTCTGAGAGAGAATCTAGCTGCTTCTGACCTTCTCACGGCCAACGAGAGAGCCAAGGACAACAGCGGCCTAAACGCTACTGACCATCTAAAGTCAAAGCCCTGGGTCTCCCCTGTGACTCGGCGTGAGGAACTAGATGCTGCCTCTGTAGCTGTCGATGCAAAAAGCAACGTTTCTACCTCCACTCCAAAGAAGGAGCTGCTGACCAAACACCTAATGGCTTCAACAACGGGGGAGTCCATGGGACAAGCTACCAAGAAGGACCACACACAGCCCACCTTTACTCCAGAATCGAGAGCTTCCAAACCTCAGCTTCCGCCCGATCTCTCATCCCAGCCCAGTGCTACTGTCTCTCCGTTCAAAATCCAAAAAGTCAGGACGTCGGAGCTCAAGTCTTTTACGTGCATGCTGGGGGGAGAGTCCGGGTGCTCTTCCAACACAGAGGAAGAGAAGGAGAGAGAAAAGACTGCCCAAGGGTTAAGCCAGAATGGTGCAAATACAGCTGATGAAAAACTGGAAGTGACTTCTGATTCTGAAGATGCCAATGAAATCCCAGACTGGCTAAAAGAGGGGGAATATGTCACTGCTGGCCCAAATAAGACTGGCACGATTAGATACGTTGGCCCAACTGACTTTCAAGAGGGAATGTGGGTTGGTGTGGAGTTGGATTTGCCTTCAGGTAAGATGCATGTTCTGTGGCAGGTTGCAATATGATAAATACTAAACAGCCCCTGATGTCCATCCATAACAGGGAGGTAACATACAATATCTGGGAGGACTCGGGTTCAAGGACAGTGTTTAGGTTATGTAGATTGGATTAGATTAGATTAGATGTGATCTAGTACTCTTCTTTCCTCCCCCATCCCCCCCACTCCCAAAAAAAAAGTCTTCCTGCGATTACTGGGAGTTTGTCCTTAACTAACATGTATCTGCCCAAAGAGCCCCTGCCAGTGTAGGCTGTCTCTGCTCTGACCATGTAGCCCCTTTGTCTCAACCATTTAATTGTGTCCTGATGAATCGTTTCCAGTGCTAATCCTCACCTTCGCCTGCAAATCCCAATATTAAATCTCTCCTGGGCAGCTGCCCAAGCACTCAGCATACAGGAAGCGCTGGTCGTAAGTAACTATACACACAAGGGCGAAATTCCTTTTGTAGTATCTTTTTCTTCTTCCAGGTAAGAACGATGGCTCCATTGGGGGAAGGCAGTACTTCAAATGCAACCCAGGCTATGGGCTCCTGGTGAAACCAAACCGGGTGAAGAAAGCCACAGGCGTAGCCAGACGACGGAGCACGGGACTTAAGTTGCAAGGGGGAACTACACCCGAGAACCGGAAGAGCGACAGTTTCTCAGGCTCAGCCTCCAACTTGGCCTCACTGACAGCCCTAGCCAAAATGGAAGGGTCTGCTCTCCGGCCTGAGAAGATCCAGAAGAGTGCCGAGAACAGGAAATCTTGGGCCAACTGAAGGAGGTGTACGCGCCCCACAGCCTGGTTTGAAAGTAACTTGTGAAGCTATCGCTGTGCTTGCAACGTTGAACCAACCTACTAAACTTGGAGTTCTGGCAAACACTAAAGGAGGCGGTTTGCTCTGCTTTTGTTGCTGATATGTTAAATCTTTGCCTTGTCATGGTGATGGGTCTATATGGGGTAGGCTCCTGTCTTATTGGGACACTTCGTGTGGTTTATTTCAAATAATGACCGTTTTGGGAGGGGTTTAACGGTGCTGCTTTTAAGTCGTTCACGGAATGAGGGGCTAGAGAAGTTATTCAAAGTAGTGTGTGAGTTTCCAGCAGCTGCAAAAGATTAACTGGAGCAATTTCCCAACCGATGACATCTGTACCACTTGAATGTGGTTGGCAGTTCTGTAAACAACACAATGCAGCACGCACGGCTCCATCCTTTTGGAAGAGCTGTGTGTGTATTGGACAGTAGTGAGAAACGGATACAGTCTTAAGGTTGAGACGGAAGCAGAACAAAAATAATTAGCTTGGTTACATGACCTGAAACCAGTGCCTATGCTGAATAATGTTCTAGTGTCTTCCTACTCTTCTTGCAATCACTGGGATTCTATCCTATTGGGGCTTTTGATCCCTGTTTTTAAGAGCATATCCAAATTTAGTAAATCACTACTGTGTGATCTATTTAGTGGATTATTTTAACAGGGGACAGAATCCGTTCTCCTGTCATCTGTGCCCTGGAGACGCTGTGGAATATTGCTCCCAGTGTATCTTCAGTTTGTCTTCAGGATTTTTTATAAGATATCACTAAAGTGCTCTAGTATTTCTTATAACAGCTTTTTCCAGCTCTGTCTGTGCTGCCTGTGAGTGACACACTCACAAAGAGAGACCTGAGTACCATGTGTAGCCTTCACTGGCGCTTGTCTTTTACCCAATTTCGTAACGTGAAGGCTTGTTGTTCCCATACAGAATGATCCGGTCGTATTTATTTTTATTTATTGTTTTAAAAAAATACAAAATGCTTGCGCTTCACAATCGCCCACTGCCTGCATTGCACAGCGACACTCTATGTAGCGCCTTACTGAATAGCCTCCCATTGGGAAGAGCTCCTGCCTCGCCAGCAAATCCCTCCTGAGATTGCTCCTAAAATCACTTTATTGGAACTGTTGCACGTTGTTCCTCAAAACTAATGTTTTTGGGAGAGGGGGAGAGCTGGGCTGGTTTTTGCTGTTTTTAAACTTGATTTTATTTTTGGTGACTTTGACTAGTTTTTAATTTCCTGTGGCATATATAGATATTTTCTAACGAATAATGTAAAGAAAAAATCAGAGTTAATTGTACAGTATATACTGAGCTTTCTTATACCTTGTTTAGTAAACATTGAGGCACTGAATTTTGAGCAGTGGATGTTTATGATCTATGTGAAGAACATTCAGGATGCTAAATTAATGGTTACAACTTAATATGTAGCCAGCCTCTGTCCATGCTGCACAGATGTGTCTAAGTGCCTTAACCATCTGGTTCAGGTATCCAAGGGAAAGCTACATTATCATCAAAGTAAACTTTAAAGGAGGTAGGGACGCTTAGTGAAGGAGATAATTATGCTGATTGACTGTGATTAATATCAATTTATGCAGAAGGAATAAAAATTAAAATAGAAACTAATCAGTAGTTGGAATAAAATTTGGAATGGGTTGGAATACAGCATTCTACAGTCTGCCAAGCATTAGTGCATTCCTATCAGCCTTATAGAGAGCTGCTGTTTTCTAAGCCTTCATAAAACAATTGAAGTGTACAAGCAGCTTTTTAATATTTTCATAAATGAACATATTTCCTCCTCTTCCCCTGTCCAGACCTGCAGTACAGGCTAGAGGAGAGAGATTTGCCATCCACTAGACTGGTGTTGGAACGCTTGTATTTCTCTTCTTTCAAGCTGGAAAATATGGAGAAATTAGCAACAAAGGCTGGGGAAGCATAATCCTGAATTGAATTCTGGGAAGAAACTGTTTTTTCATAAATATGCTACCTGCAACAACAACAGAATTTATTTTATTAAGCAGTTTTATGATACTCTGCAATGAGATACTATACACTCACCAGTGTAACTTCTTCTAAGACTTCCTGGCATTATAAAAGTTCTCCAACATCCTTTTTTTTCCCCAAACAAGCTTTACTTCTGTTCTTCTAATACGGATCCAGATGGCTGGCTAATGTGAAGCATCCTCTCGACTTAGCTTTTAATCGTCTCATCATTTCACGTATTGAATTGGAGAATATCCTAACTTGCGCTTTTTATTGGTTTCTGATTTGGAGCATCCCATGTTGTGAACAGTAGAGCCATGTTTTCTATTAGTCCTCATGCTCCCCTCCCTTTCTCTCTAGCATGATCATGTGTTAACTGACATGGGCTGTCTTTGTTGAATAACTGATCTTTGTAGATTTGATCCAATGCTTTTACTAGCATTTGGGGACCAAGCAAAGGGGAGCTGGATAGGTATGTATTTATTTGATCTAGTATGTGTTCCTTTTTGGCCATGTTCACGTTGAGATCCTGATTGTGGAAACACTTCTGCAGCTTGTGACTCACCCACTGAAGTGTTTGGAGATTGAGGGGCTAGGGTAGGTATTGCCACTCACTGGAACATTGGCCTGGATACCCTAACTTCTATGAACAGGGTGTTTTCCCTATTTGTGTTGTAAAACATACCACAGAATCTCAACAAAAGGTCTAGTAGACTAACAAAACATGTAGCTGTTATCATGAGCTTTCGTGGGCACAGCCCACTTCTTCAGATGACCGGAGTTTTGAGTTTAGGATGTGCAGACCCAAAATAAATAGGAAGGGGGGAGGAAAACAAGGAGGGAAGTGGGAGACAGGGAGCAGAGGGTATGGAAAATCAAAGGGAAAAATAGTGATTCCCAGCTCTGCCTTCCTAAGCACCTGAAGATTGGGTAATTAAAACAAAGCAGACGAGAATCAAAGTCAATAGACTCTTCCTAACACAGGAATGTACACAAAGAGCTGTTTGCACCTTCATTGACTGTTAGGTTGATCGTGTCCCAACCATCCCTCATCACGATTGAGTCCATTAGCGTAAGAATTGAATTTGCGGACGAATTGTAATTCCAACTCCTCTCTGTGTATTTGGCTAGTAGAATTGGTTTGTGACAAGACAGCCACTTGACGATCTTTTAAACAATGATTAGGAAGATTAAAGTGTTCCCCAACAGGTTTCTGTATGTTCCCTTTATGTATATCTGATTTGTGTCCATTGATTCTTTCCCGTTGAGACTGTCCAGTATATTTAACAGTGGGGCATTGCTGGCATTTGATGGCATAGATCAAATTACTGGATGTGCAGTCAAATGACCTTTTGATTTGTTAGCTTATGTTGTTGGCTCCAGTGATGAATTCACTGTTTGCACCTTCATTGCACTTCAATGAAGGTGCAAAGAGCTCTTTGTGTAGATTGTGTTAGGAAGAGTACTATCTATTGACGTTGATTCGCATCTGCTTCATTTTAATTACCCAATCTTCAAGTGCTTACTGATTCCCAGCTCTGCCTTCCTGTTTTTCCCTTTGATTTTCCATACCCTCTGCTCCCTGTCTCCCACTTCCCTCCTTCTTTTCCTCCCCACCCCCCTTTCTCTCCTATTTTATTTTGGGTCTGCACATCCTAAACTCAAAACTCCGGTCAGCCGAAGAAGTGGGCTGTGCCCACAAAAACTCATGTTTTGCGTTAGTCTATAAAGTGCTACATGTATATAAAGTCTACATGTTTTGTTAGTCTATAAAGTGCTACCAGACCATTTGTTGTTTTTTTCCTGTACAGACTAACTCGACTACCCCCTGAAGCTACAGAATCTCAGGCAGGTTTTACGCTAGCATAATTTGGCTGATAGGGAAATTGTGCTGGAACTGAGTCCTTTACGCCTCTCTGTTGCTAGCAGATATTCCGCCTACTTTGCACAAGGACTTATGCCATCTAGGAAGGCACAGGGAGCTCTCCTCAGCCGTCCATCCTGAACAAGGAAGCTGTGTTTTTAGTGACAAAATTCTCAGACTTCAGATGGTTGGTATGAAATCCTGACTCTATTGAAGTCCATAGTAAAAATCTGTTGACTTCAATGGAGCCGAGATTCCACCTGTAGAGATTTATGTATATAGACAGTTCTATCGCTCTGTAGCTATGTATCTTAACCCGCACTGAAGTTTGAATTTTTCAGTTCCACTCCAGTGCCTGTTCCCCAGAGTTCTAATCCATTACCCCTCTGCCTGTTGCCATTTCTCAAGTCGACTGTCCTAAAGCTGGTTCCTACATCTCGTTACAGCGAATACAGTTCTTTTTTTCTCAACGGCATTTTAGGTCATTTACTATATCCTCACATTGGCCAAGTGTAGCCTAAACAATTCACGAAAGCAATAAAAAAATTACTAAATTGTGCTGGAACAGTTCAGTGTTTGAGGTTGGTTGCATTAATACTTGTATGCACATTTCTTGCAAGATTTTCATGCACTTTACACAGCGCAAAAAGTATGGCTCCTGCATTAAACATCTGTAGCAAATACGGGCTGTAATGTATCTGCTTGGTGTTTGTTTTCTTTTTAAATCCAGTAAGTCTGTTTTGAATGATTTTGGGCTTCTAGTAATGGTAAAGCGTATATACGGTTTCAAAGAGAATAGAGTGTAATGGTCTAAATGTGTGGTAACCACTAGATTAATCCTTGTATTTGACATGGTACAATGTTTTATGCAATTGAAATGTGTTAGTTTGTGCTAGATCATCCATAAGAATCCTTGTGTATTTTTTTAAAACAAAGCTAGGCCTTTGTGCTGTCTTTTGTGCGTGTGTAGAAAATATCTGTGCTTAGCTGTCCCCTAGTGTCCTGACTTTATCCTCGTTGAAATACTACCCTTGGATTCTTGAGCGCCTTGGTTCCTCTTAGTGGGAAAGTGAACGAAGACAATGGTGTACAATAGTAAAGCCACAACATCCTTATAAGAGCTGATAGAACTGGGCAGTGTCCCATTCTATACCTGCTGCTCATCAGGAACCGATGCTCTCAGCCGCTGACTTGAAAAGGTTCAACACCTTTTTCTTTTGTGTTGTGTGTGAATCAAGAGTCCAGCCTGGGTTACTACATATCAGAGATGCAAGTGTATATGCAATAACTTTTTTGTGATGGTTTCATTGGGAGCTGGGGAAAACTTCCAGTCGGACCTTGCGTTGCCATAACCCTGGTACTGTTAGTTCTTTGCACAAAATATGTATTTAAACAGTGCCTTATCCTTGGCTCAGTCTTTACCCAATCCCATGCGGGAGAGGGCTAGTCTTATACTGGGCAGAAGCATTTGTGTGGAGCTTTTCTGTCATTTAAAATGTCACTTGAGAGTAAATGTGTAGGTGACTCACGCTGTAGGATGCAAACTGCTTGATCAGCTGTGATCACAAGCGTCTTGCTCCAGTCTGGTTTTCCTGATTCATCTTTGGTCTCTAAACTTCCTCTCCCCACTACATGCATTTGGGGCTGATATCCATCTTGCTCACACACACACAACCCACCAAAGAAAACCTCAGATATCATTAATGGTTGACTAAACACAAGCTGCTTGAAGTCAGTGACACACAGAGCTTCCTCCTGTGCTTTGGGAGTGACTCTGAAATAGCAGCTACCCACTCTTAATTTCTCCCTTGTAGAGTCAGATTTTAGCAGCTGTGATTGGTTCAGACCACAATACCATGAGAAGTTTTGATTATTATTTTTTTTAGTCTGAAGCTGACTTATCCAACACTGAGTGCCAGGTGGGTTTCTGACCTCAGAGCGTAGACTGATGCCTGACTGAGACCTCATCTCTAAGACTGTGTCTCTTCTAGGAATCCCTGGCCTGACTACGGATACGTATCTTGCAGAGTATGGGCACAGCTCACACCGGCAGAACTGCATGTCTGCCTAGATAGCTTACTCCAGCTCCTCCGTGAGCAAAACAAGCAATCCCAGCATGAGTGGCAGAGTAACTGCATCTGCACTAAGGCTTGTCTACACTCCCCAGCACCATTGATTTACTTCAGCTACACAAATAGTGTTGCTGAAGTTGACATACCATAGGGTCTTGAGAGCGGTACGGTCTGCGGGGTCTGCTCTCCCATCAACACTGATAACTCGTTTCGTCTCGGTGGAGTACAAACGTTGATGGGAGCGTGCTCGGAGATCAATTTATTGTGTCTAAGCAGACATGATCAATCAACTGCTGATGGATCAATTGCTGCAGCGGCCCCAGCACAATGTAGACAAGCCTTATGGCTAAAGTTGCTCTTAGGGCCCATCCTATTCTGGTTTAAGCCTCCATTGGTAACTCTTTCAACAGTGCAAATCTAGCTCTTCTAGTGAAGTGAATGGAAGTGCTGAAAAGGCCAGGATGGAGTGGGCTACCCGTGACTAGGAGAAACTTAGAAACAAGCTACAAATATCCAGATTGTAGGGAAAGTTCACTTTGCAGCCGACTGTTCTGTTCTACTCTTTTGACTGCGGAGGGAGGCTTTTTTGCTTGGTTTTGTAATAGAATAATTGTATGACACCCCTTTCTGCTGATGATTTGTAAGGAGTTAATCCAGGCACCATATGCTCAGCAATAACTGTTAGTTTATGGATTGGTGGGCTACTGCTGGATTTCAAAGCTGGCTGAAGGCATTCTGTGTCACAACCGTTTCAGCCCTGTCCAAGCACACCCAGGACACATGCCAGTAGCTGACTAATGCAAACTAGGATATGGTTTGTTAGTCAGAGTACCTTTTGCTTTGTTACCAACACTAACATTGGAAATGTCTTGGGAGAGCCTTTGGAAATGTGTCTTTCTGTTGATTTTTGTAAATGCAGTGTTTGTATATAACGAGTGGCTATTGAGACCACGGATCAGTGTTGATCAATATACTTTAAATGAGCTAAAATCCAAAGATACTTCTAAATGAACTGTAAAGTTTTTAATTTTGCTGTACAATACTAAATGACTGTAATATTGTATCATACCTGCAATCCCAGCTGCAGCATCCAAATAAACACCTTCTCTGGAGCTGAGAAGTCTCTGCTTTTTTGTAAGTGCCATCAAAGATTTGGAAAGCCACGCAGCTAGAATGTATTTAGCTTCTACAGATTTATTGATGTTGATTACAAAGGAGACCCATTTCCCTTGCTCTAGATGCATCTTTGCATTTTAGAATTGTCAAAATACCAGCTATTTTCAGCACGTCAAACCTCGCAAAACCGCATGCGAGTCTAAAGCCCATTTTACAAGTGGGAAAACCGAGACACCGAAGGCCTGATTCTGCAAAGCAGACATTTTAAGTGCTTTGCTGAACTGGCAACCTGGGTAAAACAGGGCAGGTGCATGAACTAAGAGGAGCCTCGCTGTCAAAATGTCAGCTTCTCGCCTCCATCACTTGTTACATTTTCAAACCACCACCTGTGTGCTTGGGAGAACTCCCTGCCAGTATCCGCAAAGCTCTTTGTCCTCCGATTCCCGCCTTACAACTCTCCTTTATCGTGCTCGGCGACGGGTAAGCTGCAGGTGTGCTGATCGCCCTCGCCTCTCGTGCTGACCTGTAATGTTCCCACGAGCTCTCCTGCCTCTGCGTTGCCATCTAGTGTCTCCTGCTTAGACTGTAAACTCAATGGACCAGGCGTGTGTTTACCCAGGGGTGTCCTGGTCCATGGCCCTGTAGCAATACAAGTAATGGAACCTAGAAATTCTGACTCCCAAGTTCCCCCGTTCTAAGCCCTGAACCACACGGGGCTTAATCTGCAAAGGGATTTAGGCACCTAACTGCCACTTTAGATGCTTAAATGCAACATTTGGGCACTTCTGGGATCCTACGCACACGCTCTGCCTAAATCCCCAAGCCACCAAAGTTTCTAATGGTGCATGTGCAAAAAGTGCCTACGTCTTGATGCTGCTGGAGGCTCGGTGCCTAAAGCTGGCAGGGTTCTCAAGCGGGGCGTCCCTTCCCATGCCTCCTTTGGGCCCCAAAGGAAGCAGCCCAGGTACAAAAGACAACTAGGGCCAATGAGATCAGGATTAATGGGGAGAGGGGTCAGAATATCCCACATCTGAGGGATTAGGGCATTCACTTGATGGGGAGCTCGGGGTTCAAGTCCTTGCTCCAAATCAGTCAGGGTGGGGTTGAAAATGGGTCTCCCGGGTTCCTGGATTCCAAGGCCAGAAGGGACCACTGTGATGGTCCAGTCTGACCTGTAAAGCCAACACCGTGGTATCCCAAGTCAGAGCTGTCCTGTCCATTGCATAATTCGAGGCAGCCGCCTGGGCCTCTCGCTTTGAGGAGCCCAGGGAAGCCTGGGAGGTTACCAGGGGGTGGGGGGCTGATGCCAGCAGCAGGCACCAGGTCTGCCCCTGTACTCACCAACAGCAGCAGCCAGGGGAAGCAGAGCAACCCAGCCCCCACTTGCTCCGCTCCCCCATCCCCCAGCTGGGTCGTGTCACACCCTGGATTGACATGGCCGGAAGCCATCAGCCATTTTCCTCCATCGCTATCACGAGAAACTGAGGGACTTGGGTTTGTTTAGTCTGCGGAAGAGAAGAGTGAGGGGGGTTTGATAGCAGCCTTCAACTTCCTGAAGGGGGTTCCAAAGAGGATGGAGAGAGGCTGTTCCCAGTGGTGGCAGGTGGCAGAACAAGGAGCAATGGTCTCAAGTTATCATGGGGAAGGTCTAGGTTGGATATAAGGAAAAACGATTTCCCTAGGCAGGTGGGGAAGCACTGGGATGGGTTCTCTAGGGAGGGGTGGAATCTCCATCCCTAGAGGTGTTTAAGTCCTGGCTTGACAAAGGCCTGGCTGGGATGACTGAGTTGGGTTGGTCCTGCTTTGGGCAGGGGGCTGGACTCGATGGCTCCTGAGTCTCTTCCAGCCCTGGGATTCTATGAAAATTCTCTCCCCAAGGAGCAGCGAGCCTTTGCAAGGCTCTCCTCATTCACAGCTGCAGTCACCTGCCCCAAGTGCGTGCTAACAGAGAACGAAAGAGAACAAATAAGTCAATTGTTTTCTCAGAGTTTTGGGAGACTGTTCAGGTTGAGGCCTTAAATAGCAGAGAGGTCCTCAGACCAAGCCGTTAATTAAAACCAGTCTCGTCTGTGCCGTTTACACACACTAACATGGACAAGCTTGTGAGGAGTCTTGTGGTGGTGAAGGCCCAGCTAGAGAAGGCAAGACCAAGCCCCACCCCTTTTGTCTGAAGCCCCACCCCTTCTGTCTGTAGCCCCACCCCTTCCCAAGGGATCTCTTCCCTGGGAAAGGGTTAAGTTTATATCATTTTAAGTGCATGTGGGTGGTGGCAGCGAATTTGTATTTATCTTTTTTTTCTTGGATCTCAGGGAGGCTGAGACCAGAGACGCTTATCTCTGGAAGTGTCAGAAACCGGTTTTACAGAATTTATTCTGCTAGCCGGCCCCCCGTATATCTGCACACAGAGTGGCAGGTTGGGGCATTGAGCTGTGACGGGTGATTCAGGGCTGTGGCAGGAGGGGTTCACCCTAAGCCGCTCCTGGTCCAGCAATGCTGTTCCCTAGCTCTGCCCACCAGGCTGCACCCCAGAAGCAGCAGGTTCCCGGCCAATGGGAGTGCGGAGCGAGTGCTCAGGGCGATGCTACTGCAGTGCTTAGAGACCTGGGCCCTTTGAATCACTGCTAGAGCACTGCACGGCACACTCCAGGCAGCTCTAAAGAGGTGGGGGAGGAGATGGCATGATGTGCTCGAGATGGCACAGAGGGCTGGTTGCCTCTGGCTCCACCCCTTCCACCCAAGGCCATGCCCCTTCCAGGAGTGTGGAGCCAAACTGCCCCCTCCCCCACACACCTTGCCCCAGGGGTCCAGCATGGCTGTTGGCTCCCCGGGCTCTGCACAGCACTGGCTGGACCCAAAGTGCTTCCCGCGCCTCTCTTCTCACTAGCTCTCCCTGCAGCGATGTAAGCTACAAGTGGATATGGGCGCTCAGGCAAGCACCGAAATCAGGCCGGGATTGGAACAGACGTGTGAATGCAAAATCGTCTGTTTAACGTCTCTGTGGGTAGTGCCCTAGTGCAGTGTGTGTCAACCTTTTTTGAATAAGTTCCCCCAGTACCTACAGTTTTCAGACCCACAAAACATTTTTCTACTATTGCAACACATTTGTTCAAACAACTTAATCGTAGCCGGGTGGGGGATGAAATTTTTGGGTGCAAAAAGTACAAAAATTCAGTTTTCTCCAAGTTTCAGTTGCATTGATCTATCCCCCCAGGCTTCTCTTGAGGACTCCTAAGGATACTCATACCACTGGTTGAGCAACACCGCTCTAGCATAACCACCACTGGGAAGATTTGAACCTGGGACTTTTGGAGCTTAGTGTAGGAGCCTCTACAGCTTGAGCTATAAAGCCAACTGGCTCGCAGCTTAGGCTGTAGATCAAACTCATTCTTATCTTTCACTGTATGTGGTCTAAGTGCCACTCCATGGGCCAGTGAACCACACCAGGTATGTGGGTGACACTAGTACGGCGTTTGTCTTTTGCGGTGCCCCCTCCTGTTTGGACAGTAACCTCCTGTGAACCTTGAGCTGCACCAGAGTTTTAAGAACTGCGTGAAGGTGCCCATGAGTCACGATGAATCTTAATGGAGGCTCCTTTATATTCATAAAGAGCTGTTTGCAGACAGAAGCGCTGCCAAATAATGACACGCATTTGGCAGCCTGGCGGTGGCCTACTTCGAATGAATTGGGAATCTCATATTGTAGAATTGATCCATCTCCATGGCGGAAAACTTTTCTTTTCCCCAGACAGCTGCTGCCTTGCAAGTCAATGAGCTCCACTTGGAGGGAGCGGCAAATGTGTCTGCTGAACAACGGCAAATCGGATTTGAGGCTCAGCGGATTCAAACCCCGGACAGAGCTTCATGTTGGATACGTGGCGGCCATGGGGCGGCTGTTTGTCTGTCTGTCACAGGGTGGCAGGGCCCAAGGAGCACACGGGTGCAAACTAGGGTTGCCAGGTGTCCAGTTTTGAACCGGACAGTCCAGTATTTGAGCTCTCTGTTCGGGGAAACAAATTGAGAAAATATCAATGAGCAGGGCTTGAGAAACGGTGGCAAAAGCCACTCGCCAGCCCTGCACTGTGCATGCGCAAGAGCCACCGGTAAATGGGGCACGCAGCTGAAATCTACTCGCCACAGGCGAGTAGATTCTATAGTTTGTCAAGCCCTGTCAATGAGAAAATAGAAATGTCCGGTATTTTTCTAAATAAGATGGAATGTAGATTGTGATGTAATGTCAAGTGTGTCCGGTATTTTTGTTGAAACCATTTGGCAACCCTAGTGCAAACTCCTTGGCTACGTCTAGACTGGCATGATTTTCTGCAAATGCTTTTAACGGAAAAGTTTTCTGTTAAAAGGATTTGCGGAAAAGAGCGTCTAGATTGGCACGGATGCTTTTCCGCAAAAGCACTTTTTGCGGAAAAGCGTCCGTGCCAATCTAGATGCACTTTTGCGCAAAAAAGCCCCGATTGCCATTTTCGCGATCGGGGCTTTTTTGTGCAAAACAAATCTGAGCTGTCTACA
Organism: Pelodiscus sinensis; assembly: GCF_052426305.1. Lineage (NCBI taxonomy): Eukaryota > Metazoa > Chordata > Testudines > Trionychidae > Pelodiscus > Pelodiscus sinensis. Next base: position 6,480,778 of record NC_143054.1, read on the forward strand.
CTGGCCCTTTTGCGCAAAAGGACTTTTGCCTGAATGGGAGCAGTATAGTATTTCCGAAAAGAGCACTGATTTCTTCCATGAGATCGTCAGTGTTCTTGCGAAAATTCAAGCGGTCAGTGTAGACAGCTGGCAAGTTTTTCCACAAAAGTTTTTCCGAAAAAACTTGCCAGTCTAGACACAGCCCTTGTGCGCGGGCCAACACGACCAGTGGGTCATTACTCAGCAGCTTTGAGTGTGATGGTTAATTGCTGCCAGTAGATAAAACAGTCAGGCTCCGTCTACGCTGCAGGATTCTTGCGCAAGAACTGTTTTGTGGAAAAGTTCTTGTGCAAAAGGTCTTCCACAAGAGAGCGTCCATGCTGCCATGTGCTTTTGCACAAGTGTTTCCATGGCAGTGTGGACGCTCTCTTGCACAAGAAAGCTCTGATGGCCATTTTAGCCATAGGGGTTTCTTGTGCAAGGAAATCGTGTTGCCTCTCTACTCTGCCCTCTTGTGGAAGAGCTCTTGCACAAGAGGGCTTATTCCTCGTGGGGAGAGGAATAACTCTTCTGGCAGAAGCCCTGTTTTCTGACACTAGACTGTAAATTTACTTGTGCAAGAACATGCGTGCAGTGTAGACACCCGGCAAGTTTTTGCACAAGAACTAGTGTTCTTGCTCAAAAAGCCTGTAGTGTAGACGGAGCCTTAGTGTTTTTCCCCCTTTTCAGATTGGTGACTCCATAGTGGTGGGGGTGACAATCCAGGACGTTTTTGGAGAGTGTTGAGGACAGCTTCCTGCTGCAAGTACTGGAGGAACCACCCAGGGGCTGTGCTTCTCTTGACCTGCTGCTCACAAAGGGAAGAATTGGGAGGGGAAGCAGATGTGGGTGGCAACCTGGGTGGGTGACCAAGCGATGGTTGAGTTCAGGAGCCCGACCAAATGAAGAACGCAGAGCAGCAGAATATGGGCCCTCGACTTCAGCAAAGCAGATTTAAGGGGCTGAGAACTTGACTTATGAGGCGAGACTGAGGGAACTGCAGAAGAGAAGAGTGAGGGGGGATTTGATGTGGCCTTCAACTCCCTGAAGGGAGGTTCCAAAGAGGATGGAGAGAGGCTGTTCTCAGTAGTGACGGATGGCAGAACAAGGAGCAGTGGGGGAGGTCTAGGTTGGACATTAGAAAAACGATTTCCCTAGGCGGGTGGGGAAGCACTGGGATGGGTTCCCTAGGGAGGGAGTGGAAGCTCCATTCCTGGAGGTGTTTACGTCCCGGCTTGACAAAGCCCTGGCTGGGATGATTGAGTTGGGGGTTGGTCCTGCATTGATCAGGGAGTTGGACTCGGTGACTTCCAGCTCTAATCTATCATTCTCTTACATTTTTTATTCTTTAATAATAGGCAGTTAATAAGCCTGTATTTAATACAGCTGCTAGTCCCACCTTTCACCTCCCAGACTTGGAAGGCTTTGGCCATCTTGACATTATCTAGAAAATTTGGCTTTAGACGTGTAACACATTTTTCAACCCTCTTGCTTGATTCCCACGACGCACGTGGGCAGGGGAGCACCGAATGGTTACAGTGATTCCACTAGAGCGAACAACCGGCAATGCTGCTGGATCCAACCGGAGCACTGTGCTATGGACGATGGCACCTCCCTGGTCTCAGCCCCCTCCACGGTATTTCCACTTGACCTCAGCAAGGTCTCAGCCTGGGTCGGCAAACGATGCAGGAGTGAGACCAAACGTGGTCGTGACAGCAGGAACTTTGCCGCAAACACATTTTTAACCTAATAACCTGGTCACCCTGGATGGTTTTCAGACAGGGTCCATGGAAAACGCTTTAATTGCTGGTGTTGCGTCTGGCAGGGTGGGTGACAACCTGTGTAGACCAAGGCCGGGTGCTGTTCCCTACTGCTCCCTTGTCTGGACTCCCCATCCTGAATTATTGACGCTACTGTGAGAGGGTAGCATATGTCTAGTCCTCTCTCGTTAGCCCCGTTTCCCTCTGGTTTCACCTACCAGAGCAATTCTTCATCAACAATTGGCCGAGAAGCAACTCTCTGTTGTTGCTGCATTGGAGACCTTAGCTTCTTCACTGATCGGGCCTGGAGCTATATGAACCCACAGCCTCCCCAGGGCCCTGGGAAAGAGGGGAGAGGCTCTGTGCTCCCAGAAGGGGCGGGGCCTCATGTGGAAGGGTGTGGCCTGGGCAGCCGGCCCCCAGTGCTACCTGCAGCACCGCCCCCTCCAGCCCTCAGGACTGCCGGGAGTGCACCGTGCAGCACTCCGGCGCCGATTTAAAGGGCCAAGGTGCTGCTGCTGCCACTGTCACAGAAGTGGTGCCAGGAGCCCCACTTTTGTGTCACTAGGCGCTAGGGCAATTACCCCCTTTGTGTCTCCCCTCCCCCGGCGCTGGCCTGTACACGTGCCCACGACAGCAATGGAAGGCAAACCTGCACTCCAGGAACCCCGCCTCTGCACGCGACAGCAGCAGGCTCTTTGGTCAGCCTCGCGGTCGGGACAGCTGGGAGCAGGCCAGCGTAGCTGCAGCCCAGAGGGGGAGCGTGGGGTTTTCACACACCTGCGTCCAGCAGCTAAGGTGACCACAAGGCTGACCAGGCTGGGAACCTGTTCTCCCACCATTGTACTCAAACAGAATCACAAATAATGCTGCTCCCTTGGCTCCCTGGCCCCTGCCTTCAGTCACTGATTTCTGCAAAAAAAAAAAAAAAAAAAAAGGACCTGCCGTTCCCATAACGTACATGGTACATCGTAATGCCCTTTGTATTGGGACAGTTGCTCAGTGTGGCAGCATCTCCCCTCGCAGCCTGCAGCAAAGGCCAGCGTGACGGTATTAGACACCCCTGGCTCCGGCACGTAGCTCCATAAGCTGAGAGGCCAGCACTGGAGGCAGCTTAGCTCTTGTTTTTCAGGGCCTGGGCAACAGAAAGCAGCTTATGTCACCCTATGGCGCTCTATCGATCTCATAACTGGAAGGGACCTTGAGAGGTCATCACGTCCAGTCCCCTGCCCTCACGGCAGGACCAAGTACCATCCCTGACAGATTTGCCCCAGATCCCTACATGGGCCCCTCAAGGATTGAACTCACGACCCTGGGTTTAGCAGGCCTCTCCTCAAACCACAGAGTGCTCCCTCCCCCCTAACTCTGTAGGGCTATGTCTACACTCGTGTCTTCTTGTGCGAGTAATATGCAAATGAGGCTAATATTGCCGAGCCTCATTTGCATAACTAATGAGCCACCATTTTTGCAGAACAGGCTCTTGTGCAAGATGGAGCTGTCTATGCTGCCGCTTCTTGCGCAAGAAAAACCCTCTTGTGCAATGCCGTTACGCCTATTACGTGAGAGGAAGAACGGTGTTGCGCAAGAGGGGTTTTCTTGTGCAAGAAGGGGCAGTGTAGACGCTCCTTCTTGCGCAAGAGCCTCTTCTGAAAAAAATGGCGGCGCATTAGTTATGCAAATGAGGCTCAGTGATATTCAACGCTTAGCCTCATTTGCATATTACTCGTGCAGGTAGATGCGAGTGTAGACATAGCCTAAGTGTCTTCCCCAACTGCAGCAGGGTGGGGATGAGTAAAACCGATGGAATTACCGTGCAGCGCGGCAGCATAGAGTCGCCGGCTGGCGGGTCAGAGACTTGGCCTAAGTGCCCGCCGGCAGGGCAAGCCGGACAGTGCTCTCGACGCCTTTGTTTTGCTCCAGGGGAGGGGAGGAGCTTGGGGAAAGGCTCGGTAAAGATGTGGGCTCGTTTGCATGCAGACCAGGCCAGTGGCAGAGACATAAAAAAGATGAAGACTAGGCAGAGGGCGCTAACTTAGGCGGCACATTCACCACCCTGTTAAGCTGGGTGAGAGTCAGAGCCCCACACACCCCACCAGCAGTGTGGAGTGCGCCACAGGGTTTGGTGCAAAGGCAGCAAATTGGTGGGAAACCGTGTCCCCGAGGTAGGCGAGAGACAAATAAATTAAGAGGCTGGGAAACTACAGCCGGGGGGGGTGGATACGAGAACGGGCGGGAGAGAACGAACCCCCGGGGCGCTGAGCCAAGCAGACACACTTGCTATCCGGGCTTCTGCCGCTGTGCTCGGCGAGGGGCGGGGGATGCCAGGCACTTGGGTTTTTTTGAGTGGAACGCCCAGTTGAAAAGGGACCATGTTAACATTCGGGTGGGGGGGGGGGGGCTAAAGCAGGCGCCCTGTTCTCGCCTGGCTCTGCGCAGCTGCCAGAACTGGCCGGCATGTCTAGCTCATAGGCAGCCACACAGGCTCCAGCCATGGTGCCCCCATGGACTGCGAACGGCAGCCAATGGGAGCTGTAGGGGCGGCACCTGTAGATGGGGGGCAAGGAGTGGAGCTGGCTAGCCCTGCCACGGCCTAGGAGCCAGAGCGGTGACAGGCGGGTCTTTTCCTGGTGTCGCCCGAGGTAAAAGCCCTTTCTGCCACTCATCCCGGGCCCCTACCGCAGGGCGCCCTCCCCCCTAGCCGGAGCCCAGCCCCCCCCAGCTATGAGCCCCCAGCGCCAGACTCCTCATCCCTCTCCCCACAACACATCTTGCCCCCTCCTCCCCCCACCAGTATCCTCCCTCGCCCGCACACCCCAGTGCCCAGCCCCGGCCTGGTGAATATGAGTGTGTTTGGAGGGGGAGGGAAAAATGGAATGAGCTGGGTCAGGGCCTTGGTGCAGGGGCGGAACTTGAGGACAGGGGCGGGGCCTTGGTGCATGGGCGGGGCCTTGGGGCATGGCTGTGCTCAGCCTGGGGCCGGTGGACGGCTGGCCCAGTACGTTGGCCTAGCCCGCATCAGGCACGCAGAGGCCGTGCCTTAGGGCAAGGCCGCCACAAGCCATTAGGCCGAGGGGTGCACAGAGGCTAGGGCTTCATCTAGCCGTCCGTGGGTAATAGCGCCAGCCTACAGCTGGTTTCTAGCCTTCCCTTTCCGGCCTGTACAAAACTGGTCAGTGGGGGCAAAGGTGAGCCAGGCAAACAACTTTCTAGCCAGCAAAAGATCTTGGACTGAAATTTTTTTTAAGCAGTCCCCCTTCCCCCACTTTAGTCCTGCAGCGTTCACCAACCCTTCAGAAAGCTTTTGAGCAAGGGAGAGTTTTATTAGCACTGTCTTGCAATCAGTACCTGAAGAGTGCATTTTGTTTTAACAGCCTCTGCTTTAATGTCAGCGCCTTGGGAAAACATCTTCCGCCACAACACAAGATTCTTTTGAAGTGCAGCGGCTTTGTTCCGACGCGCTTTTCCTTGAGGTGATGATAACGCTTTGCTTGTACTGTAACCGTGCTTGATGTTATGTTCTGCAGCCAAAGCGATTCTTAAAAGCCATTAAACATGTGAGCCATAAGGGGGAAAAAACTCCAAAACTTTTTCTCCCTTCTTTCCTAGAAAGCTCTCTCTCTCTTGGCCTTCATGTAAAATAAAACACTTTTATCACCGAGCCATAGTTCGAACACTCCTAGGCTATGTCTACGCTGGCGGCTTCTTGCGCAAGAACATCTTGAGCAAGGGGTCTTGTGCAAGAACTCTTGCACAAGAATACGTCCACACTACCATGTGCTTTTGTGCAAGAGCATCCATGGCAGTGTGGATGCTCTCTTGTGCAAGAAAGCTCTGATGGCCATTTTAGCCATAGGGCTTTCTTGCATGAGAAACCCCTGCCGTGCGTCCACACTGCCCCCTTGTGCAGGAGTTCTTGCACAAGAGGGTTTACACCTGTTAGAAAAGAGCAAAGCTCTTGCACAAGAAGCCCTGTCTTCTGACACCGTACTGTAAATCTTCTTGCGCACGAGTGGGCGGGCAGTGTGGACACGCTGCGGGTTCTTGCGCAAGAACCCGCCAGTGTAGACCTAGCCCTAGAGTGATGCTGGACAAGTTGCTTAAGGCCAAAGTTTCCAGGGCACCACCCCTGCCACTAGAGCTGGATTTTCCAGAAGAGCTCCCCATTTTGACTTGCTCTCCTTTCTCCTTGTTGACAATATTGTGTTGGGCATTGTGATGTCCTATCCTCTATTGGTCAGGGCTGCCTATGGGTGACGGGTGGATCTCTTCATGGTTTCCTGTTCTGTTCAGTCCCTCTGAAACATTTGCCATTGGCCACGCTGGGAAAACCAGATACTGGGCTAGATTGACATTAGGTCTGACCCAGTGTGTTCCTATGTTCTTATACACCTGATCATAATTAAACAATTTAGTGAAGGCTGAAGCAAAATAGGCATTACATAGCTCAGTCTGCTTGTTGTTATTTGTTAGTAGCTCTCTTCCCCACTAAGTAGAGGACAGTTTCTTGCATCTTTGTTTCTCCTAATATACTGGTAAAACCTCTTCTTTACCTTTATATCCCTTGCTTGGTGTAACTCATGCTGTGCCCAAATCTTTCTGATTTTGTCCCGACCTGCTTATGCTATTCTTTTGTACTCATCTTTATCAATCTTGTCCACATTGCCACATCTGGTAGCCTTCCTTTTGGATTTTCAGGCCACTAAAGAAATTACGTTTCAGCTGTGTTCAGAGTCTCACGATCTCTACCCTCCAGGTATTGCACGATAGCGTTTCACAAAAAGAATTATCGCAAAAACCTGTCTTTGTTCAGTTATACATTTTTATTCTCTAATAGGTACAATACTAAAATAAACACAAATTAAAAAAAAGTTTTATTAAAACAAAACTGTACAAAAAATCAGTTATACTACATTTTAATTACAGAACAGTCTACTGTCCAAAAGGCACTAATCCAGAATAGGAGATACAATGATACAGGACTCATTTTAACTATTTTAATCAATACAATAGAGCACTTGTTTCTCTGTCCATTCACATACAGAAACAAGGACTTTTGCTACAGTCATTACACATTGTTATCAATATGAGCCCTACGTACAAAGATGCAGTATCACTCTCCTTATGGAAGAACTAATTCCAAAATTAAATGTCATTTTTTAATATATAAGGGGCACAAAGGAATAATCTAATAATACTTTGCACTTTTATTGTGCCTTCAAAGGATTTCAAAGCACTTTACAAAAGTTAAATAAGTATTATTATCCCCATTTTTGCAAATGGAGAAACTGAGGCACAGAAAGATTTGTCTGAAGGCCACACAAGAAAGTTGGTGGCAGAACTGGAGTTAAAACCCAGATCAACTGACTTTTAGCTCCGGTCCGTTAGCAACAAGACCACACTTTCCCGTCCATGTGTCCTGCTTGTTGTTTTATCTAGCTCTGCTTTGACATTTCAACAGCTATCAATGTTACACTTTACAAATCACATTTTCGCCACACCCGTGAGGGAAAGATTACTTGTATTTTTCCTTTTACACTGTATCTGACAAATCCAGAACAATGAAAGCCCTAGAGTGCGCTCCTGACATGTATTTAGCACATTTTAAAAGGAGCTTTCGAAATATTATTTCGATGTTGCAAGTGTATTAAGCGATAAATGGAAGGTTTGGACCCTTATTTAATAAAATGTGCTACACTACACATACAGCAATGATCCAAAACAGCTCCCAATGGGGATATTGTAGTGTTTGGGGGTGAGTAAAAAAAAGAAAATTACCTGCTTTACACAGCATTAAAAATACACTATGGCAGCAAGTCCCAATGGAGACCAAAGAATGTCTCTTTCTGTGGTCCCATGCAGTGTTCCCTTTAAACTGCACAGCTTCAGAGGTGATTAATCAGCCCTGCCCAGTCAGTCAGCTCCCAGCAAGCCCTGAGCCTCTGACTGAGCGGGGCTGATTAATCACCTGTGACAAAGCCCCGGCTGGGATGATTGAGTTGGGATTGGTCCTGCTTTGGGCAGGGGGCTGGACTCGATGACTCCTGAGGTCTCGTCCGGCCCTAGCATTCTATGATTCTAAGCTGTGCTGCCGCGCAGCTCAGAGGGAACACTGCTCCCATGTGGCCTTTTCCTCGTGTTACGATTGGGTGTTGCTTTCTCGGGTTAACTCGCCTGTGGTGTACGATTTTATTTCTCTAACGTTTTAGCCTGAACGCAACTTCCTAACAGAAAGCTCCTGTCCTTGGTCATCTTCCCTTCCAATCCTGCACGATTTGGTTCTCAAATACTCCAGGCAGACAGCTGTCCAGGAAAGGCTCCATGGAGCATAGTTGGAGCACATCTGCCTGGAAATTGACCTCTCTCTGCTAGATTTCACATAGTCATGGCACAAGGAGATTGCTTTCCAGGTAGAGTCTCTTCTTACAGTCATTTCTCATGGCCACCATGGAGCACGTACCCTTTAATCTGGGCAAGTAGCCCTTGTTCAAATGAATGACCTAAGTATACTGCAGGGGGTGACAACACGGCCCGCATTACCAATGCTTTTAGTGCAGAAAGGGTTTAAAAATATCTAATGCAATCTGTGGGGTGGGAGAGAGATACTGCAGCTTTTAAACAGTGTCATACACATAGAAAGACAAAGACAGGCATCTGGATGTTAACAAAAATAAGTAAAGAAATATGATGAAACAAAATCTCTTCTCACATCATCCTATACTACATCCTCCTTCTGCTTAGCAGAAAATTGTACGTACACAAAAATACAAATACACAATTTTGTAGAACAGTCTGATTTTAATATATTTATATATATTTATATTTATATGAGTGGCAGGTTAGTTCATTATATAGAGCATTTTGCACTTTTGGCTCATATGCAACAAGGCTTATAAATTCAGCTTTAGCTTTCATTCAGGTTTTTATAGCTTTTTGAACAATTGTTTTCACATTTAAAGCAGCATCCAATTTGCAATAGGAGTTGGTGGCTACAGCAAAGGATCAGGTCAAGAGGTTATTTGGGGGGGAGGGAGAATATACATTCCAGTGTGTGTGTGCATGTGCGCGCTAGTGCTAACGTGAAAGAGACTGTGGCTGTTGGACTACAGGACACCATGTTTACCTCTTGAGGTAGGCTGTACACCTACAGCAGATGAGACGTGTGATTTCCACCGGGGCACACGGTGTAGGAATCAAGTACACTAATGGGAGATGAAGGGATCTACAAATGAACAGAGAAACACACACACAAAAGAAACTTGTCGGCGGGCTTGTGTGGACCAGCAAAGAAAGGAAGGAGCTCATCTCATGTGGTTGGTGGAAATATGAAGTAATTGGAGGTGACTGCCAAGCATCCAACACATACACCATTACAACAACAGTCATGCTCATTTGCCATTTCATTAACACAGATCCAAGGTTGATTTAACACTCTGTTCTCCCCAGAGTCAAAGTTACACTGGAACAAAATTAAGATGCAGAGGATTCTGAAATGAAAAAGGTAATTCCCTAGCACTTTGCTCGGGGTTTTTTTTTTGCATGTTCAAATCTAGTCAAATTAAAAAAAAGAGATTTTTGCCCTTCTGATACTGTTCCCCCTTGGAGGTTTGCAACACTCACATTCACTTCTTTTCAACTACAACCATGGTCACCGACAATCTATTTTTTAAAAAAGACATCTAGAGAGCAGGTGGCAGTACAACGCCACAGCCAGTCTCTGTGTGTTACAGCCTCCACAAATACTTCATTTTCATTAGTTCCACTGCAACAAAGTCTCATCTGATCATTGCTTTATCAACACCCATTGTGGTCCTACAAGTTAATTGTCTGTCTTCTGCTGCAGAGATTTACTCTCGGCTATCTTTGCCAATAGTAATTACCCATCGGTTCCCAACTCATAGACATTAATAAATTGCCAGAGTGAAAAAAGTGTGTAATTAATGAACAACAGAGTATCCTGAGGTGGTATCAATAAATACTAACCATGTTGTTTTATTATTTGACTTGTATTTAGGATGGTCCCAAAAATAAATCTTTCATGTAATTTTTTTAAACTAACATTTCAGATATTTTTTAAAAAAAGCTCCCATATAAAATTCACAGGGACGTTTCCCAAATTGTAACAACCTGTGAACTGTTCAATGATGTTGATAAAATGTTAAGCAGCTGTCACTATTATAAATCTGGACATCATTAAGAATACAGACGGAAATTGTCGCTATGATACCAAGAGGGATGATTCTCTAGGCCCGTTCATCACGCCTATCCGGGATCTCAGAGGTATTGTTTCCCAGATACAAGTGATCAATATACACACAGTCACGTGTACTCATGATCCTAGAAGCAGTGTCCTATCATTTAGCAACAGAAATGCAATTCTACACACTGCTCTTTGTTTCCAGATCAGAGAAGATACAGATTTGATGAACAGAAGATTCCTCAGAAGTTCTCTACAAACAAATGTCAAGTTAAGGGGAGCGCAGGAAGGGAGAGGCAGAATGGAAAAGCAATGAGGATTTCTTTCTGGTCTGATTCGGCAGATGTTCCAGGCTCTGGATTCCCACTAAGGTCAATGGGAGTTTTGCATGTGAAACGACCGACCGGAAGAAAGGCGCCTCTCTCAGTAGGGAAATGTCTAGTCCAATCCCTCCAGCTCACTCCAGAGTCCTCTTATTCATGTAGGCACTTTTAAAATCTACACTCAAGACAAGATACTGCACACATTTCAGACTGACGGGGCACTCACGATGGATCACGAAGGGAGACAGCCAAGGCAGTCTGTCAAGAAAAGCAATGCTCTCCAGGGATGCAACTGACTTGAATTTGTCGGGCTTCGATAGAACTACTGTTCAAACTAGCCCTACTTGAAATTCGTTAGTCTTGTATGAGCTTTAAGGCAACACTCTTTCCTGTACTGGCTCAGCGAGCTTGTGATATTCCGTGATGCTGCCACATGGCACCTAACATTCGACACCCACCAATGTTTCAGCTCCTGGACTAGGATAGATTTCAGCATTTCCATAGGGAATGTTCCCCAATCACTCCGCAGCAACCTGGGAGGGTCTTGATAGGCTTCACAATCACTCTGCTCAGATTACAGCTGGGCTGTGAGTTTATTCCTGCTTGTTCAGTTTGCAGCCCCAAGAGCAATGAAACAGGAAACGGCTTCACTCACAAAAATGAAGTTGGGCTCTGCTCTCAGATAATCTAGGAACAGGCAGAATCTCCAATTAAGAGTAAATCCTAGGCGATTACGGGAATTTCGGCATCAACCGAAATATAAAGAGAAGCTTCAACAGGTGACGTTGGGAAGCCAAGTATTTGAACCTAATTTTTGTATTGTCTATCAATCTGCTACCCTCTTCCTCCAAAGCCACCTTGATGGCAGAAGTTGGGCAACAGCCCTAGAATGTCAGAGAGGCGCAACTCACTATCAAGCCTTCACAGACAAAGCTACGCAGATCTATTTAATCTTGTTCACAGCTCAAGCATCACAGGGATGGGCAACAGCAAACCAGGGTGCAAACCAGGAAAAATATTAAGAGAGCTTCAGTATGAAAAGGAGAATAAAACCAAATGAAAGCCATGCCCTGGAAGTGACCGTTAGTTCAAAACCTAGCACTAGTTATTTCATTCAGGCTGTCACTACTGTAAACTGCCTGGATTTACATTTTTTTTTTTGATGAGCAGACTCTACAAAGTGTTTCGTATTTATACTTCAGCATGGACAACAACACTGGACTTCAGCGAGGAATGTGACACAGAATCCACTAACCTGAAGGAAAGTCTAAAAATACGGTGACTTGAACAGAAGCATTATTCCGGTGACTAATAAATACACTGCTCAGAGATCTGAGTGTAATAAAGTGCCTGTACCAGAAATGGAGATGGCAGGGAGGAACCAAATAAGAACAGAGATGTTTAAAACTACAGGGTGGGCGGGAAGGGTGAAGGAAGCAACACATCAATTCTGACACAAGAGGTTAAGCGAGGTAAGCAAGACTTCCACAAATATCAGGAGATGGTAAAATGCCAGCGAGGCAGCAATTTCATTAATAACTTAAGGTGGTGATATATCAGCTTATAGGACTGAGCTCCGGAGCCGCTTCTTTTAAAATTGCATTTTAAATCAGGAAGATACAGGAAGAGTTAGGAAGCAATGAACACCTTGTAAATAGAGATTCTAGTAAAAGATGACGTTCCATGGTAAAACAGAACGTACAGAAATCAGCAAATAGGCAAGATATGCAGCCCCTGGGAATCTGTAATGAGCTTATCACCAGACCTCCCCCACCCCCAGCAAAAGGCAATTAGTAAAGTTATGGAGAAGTGAGGGCGATTTAAGAGGACGGTGGAGCAACACAGTAGTATGCTGATCAACAATACTCCTCTCCAGCATGTTTGTCAAGTACATACTTAAATAATATAACATATTTATAAAGAAAACCTGTACACTGAGTATCACCAGCAACAACTACCATGATTTACATTTAGAACCAGACAAACCTGAGTATTTTCACTGTGGGCTTGAAATGCCTAATTAATGGGTTGGAAGGACTGCAGTAGGTGTAACGTACCCGTACTTCAAATATTTGAGTGTGTCACCCTGGATCTTTACTGGCACTTCGGGAGCAATTCTGCTCTCACAAGTAGACACACCAGATGACCAAAGAGAGGACTCCTGAATCTAGATTAGATTATTTTAATCATAAATATGGTATCTGTGGCATAGGATTCTTATCTAGCAGGCCAGGCAGCTGTGTACAGTGGCATCCTCTGCCTATCAGTGTTAAATCCTATTTTGGAAAGCATCATCAACAGCAGCAGGGATCAAGAGACAAACAAAAATGAATCTGGTCTGAGGAACCCAAGAGAGGCTGCTTAGAAACTAATAAAAAGAGATTTACATTGACAGTTACACGTCCCCAGATTTACTAATTTATCTAAGCATCAAAACTAAAGCAGCAGAAAAATGGTTATTGACTAACAACGTTAAAAAAACTGGGTTTGTTGGCTAATAGCAGACTAGAATTGATTTCGCCATATACTGAAACGACCAAAATCCAGTAACCCCTCCGGGCTGTGTCTGTCATGCACTTCTGAAGATGATGGAGTTGGACATTTAGTGCATGTCGGATTCAGTCTTTCCCCCTTCTCTTTTAATGGTTTAATACTCTAAGGTAGCTGGACTTTGGCAGCATCCAGGCCAAATTTTTATTTTGCCAGAGAAAATCCAGAGCAGCTCCATTGAAATTTGTCCCATTACATCCATTGCTATCTGTAACGTAAACCAACCTAGCTACTACTCTGCACTTGGAGAAAACATACGTCTTAAAAAGAAGGCAACTCAAAATGTACTCAAGAAAACCTGATTCAAGGTTGGTTTCAATGATATGGTCACAACATGCAAAGGCCTCACACCTTGGTTTAGGAAAAACTCCTTGACTAGCTGATATTCCAGATCCCTGGCTCTGGCTAGCACTGCAGTGATGTTTACACTACCGTTGCTGTAGACCATATCGGCAGACTTAAATATTAAGCATTTGCACCCTATGGAATGTCAAATACACCCTATGGAATGTCAGGAACCTTTTGGGCTATACTGGATGCAGATTAGTCAATGTCTTATTTTCCATTATCTCTTTTGCTTTGCTTGAACGAGTCAATGGATAACTTTGTAAGTGAATGTATGGAAGACTTGAGTCAGGAAAGAATCTCAATAGTCTAGCAAACAACAGAGCAAAATTAATACCTAAAGTCTAGTATACACTAGAGTCTAGTATCCCCTCCCCTGCAAAAAACCAGTCCTGCCATTCCTACTGCCAGTCCAGCACCACCGGAGGGGGATGCTGGGAGAACTAGCAGAAACAGATGTTTCGCCATCTCGTCAGGAAGGCTTGCTCCGCACAGCTCTGGACAAGGAGCCAGATTTACAAGAGTATCTAGGCACTCAAGAAAACAGAAAGGTGTCTACTGGGATGTACAAGAGTGCCTAAGCTTCTTAGGCAAATCCCTTTAGACTCTGGTCTGTATCTCTAAGAACCTTGGTAGATCTGGTCCAATGTGACTGAATGCCCAGTCCGTGGAGCATAGACCCAGTTCGGCTGTACTCAGGGTCCGCCATTAGATAATGTCTCTCATGCCACAACTCCAAAAAAGCTCAACGGGGGAGTGTTTGTCACACCTTCTGTTAGGAGTTTGACAGTATCCAGTGACAGCTTATGCAGACACGTTGACATCAGCTTGTGCCACCACTATGTAGTCAGCTCTGCCACAGGGCAGAACAGCAAGTGCAGGACAGCTGAGGCACTGTTCGACAGTAGGGCCTGTGTTGCTAGCTGAGGTATAATGTGAAGCTAACTCATATCGTTTCTCCAGGTTACCCACAACCAGGGGAGCCGACAGATTCGCCGGGCCCCTGGGCAAGGTGTGTTGCGTGGTGGGGTGTGGCTCCGTGCTCCTGGAAGGGATGGGGCCAAGGGACACCCAGCCCTCAGCGCTGCCCGGGCCTGCACTACATCTCCCCCCAGTGCCATCTGGAGAGCGCCACGCAGGGCTCTGGAGCATGTGGCACTCCAGCAGCAATTTAAAGGGCCTGAGTGCTGCTGCCATAGTAACAGCATTGGCGGTCCAGGTTCCAGGACACTTACCTCCTTTCCCACCCCTGCTGGCGGGCCTGTCCACAACAACAGACAGTCTAAGTGACATGCAGCTCAAAACTTGATGACAACTGCTGCCAACATTCCCAGAATGAGATATTACAACAACAACACTTAAATGCGGCTAAGAGCTAGACAGACTGTCTAGTCCAGGGACTGGACGAACTACAATCAAAGCAGGATATTCCAATGACAGATATGGGATGAAAACAATGCCAGCATTAAGGTGTGAAATAAATGAGGTTCTCTGGGTTTCTGGTGATTCTTCATTCAGAACATGGAATATAATTAAGCCATTGCATAATTTTGTTGGTCTTTTGTTTTTGTGTTGGTTTTTTTGCAACGCAGTGAGAAGCTAGACAGTCGTGGTCAGGAAAAAAGAAAGAGAAAGAAGCTTTGCATAGAAAACAAATCCCAGTTTTTCTCCAACGTCATAAGGAACAGGTCATTATTTTTGTTTACCGAATAACTGTTCCAAACATTGTTGAGCGCATTGGTCCTAAAGGAAATGGAATGGAAGATTGGCTGTTTCCAACCACATAAAAGGACAGAAATCCTTTTATTACAACCATGCCAATTTACATCTTCCTAAAGCAGCTAATTACATGTCAGGAGGACACCCAGTCATTCAAAACTGCCATTATGCTTTTATGTATGCCCCCCCCCCGCCCCCACCCAATTTACCATGGCTACAGTTTGAAAAGCCTGAGCAGAACTTTCATCTGATCACAACCCATTGGTATGAATTTGAGAGCGAATAACAACAGAGCACACCAGCTTATCGAGAGTGAGAATGGGAGAGAGAGCATTTTGCCAGATCATCTGAGTAAGAGACGTACTATCTGTACACAAACATCACAGATCCATTATACAGCTCACTATGGCTCAACGGCATTAACACACTCTCACCTATTTGTAGCATCTGAACTATTGGCCGGAGTGGCCCAACGATTACTGGGAAGAACTGCAAGGGAAAAGCTGTCTGGTATCCATGGACTGTTACTGTTCAGACTCATGAAAACAAACTCCAACAGCCAATCTTGAAAAGGGGCCCAGAAGTAAAGAGGCATATTTCTCTCTAAATCCACTTCCTTACATGTTGGGATGATCTTGCCCATCACGCGCTAAGAACATTCTAATTTGATCGGGTGAGAGAAATCCTGATTAAGCCAAATAGATTTGGTTATTTTCCCTCATGAACACAAACTAGAGTATGACATGGATTTCCACCCAAAAGGACGACGGAGAGACATTTAAGGGCTATAACCCCACTGATAAGTCCTTATGTGCTGTACAGAATGCCACATTTAAAACACTGACGCACCTGTTTAAAGTCCTTCGATGACCAAACCCAATCCTCTAATGCAGTTTTTTCAAAAGAGAAAAAAAAATATTTTAAATTTTACTTTATAGCTGTCAGTTCTTTTTCCATGAACAGGGAACATCTTTAACTGGGCACTTTAGATATTGTAAATCAGACCATGCTAAATGAAACTAAGAAACACGGGGTTCCAGTAAGGTTTTTCAGGTTGCCAACATTGAGTTGGCCAACAGAAGATTCAAAATTCTAAGTAAATATCCTAGCTATTAAAAAAAGCACAGAAAGGAATGTTTTATTTGGAAATACCCCTGCAACACAGCTCCATGGTGCTCTTGATTGGTGCACTAGCCTTCTATTCAAGGGAATGATGAGGAGTATGTCTTGGCTCGGTAAAGCCGCTAAAGTTAGCTGTTGTCTATGGATCTCAGTGAATTCCGCAAGAGGGAATTAAAAACAACCACCAGAAACAGTCTTACACCCAAAATAATGAATACCTGTTGATTGTGGCATGCAACACATTTTTCAAGATAAAATCTGCCAAGAAAGACCCAAGTCAAGTGCAAAATTGTAAACCAAACCCAAAAATTATTACCGAAAAATGTGTTAAGACTGTAAGCAAAAACTACTGTTAATGAAAAATATTGCATTAAAGAGTGCAATAGCTACTTGGACATGTAGAAGCTTATTATATAATGTTTCTTTTGATGAGAAACCCAAAGTTTCTTGGTCATAATCCAACAAACTGTGACCTGAAGGAAGAGATAAATTACTCAGCTGAAGAACAGTAAGCAATAATGAATTCACAATGTCCTGGTTAGGGGAAAGAAATGTACAGGCTGAACCTATCTAGTCCAGCACCCTGGAGACTTGACTGGTGCCAAACCAGAGAATTTGCCAGACCACAAGAGGTCAAATTGACTAGCAGCATGACCAACACTTCCACTGCTGACTAGGCTCTTAGAAGATATTTAGGGGTAAATTAGAGCTAAAGGACAGCACAGAAGACTGAGAACCAGTACTGGTGGCTGTAAACAAACATTATGGGACCACAGGAAACTTGGTCACACCCATGAAAAGTGGACATCCAGCTAGCTAAAATCATGCCAGACCAGGGATGTTGCCAAACCAGAGCATGCCGGACTAAAGAGGTTCAATCTGTATATTCTAGCAAAGACCGCAAACATCAGAAGTAAACTGACTTGAGGAAATTAATTAGTTGAAACATTTTCCACCATTCAAAACCCATAAGGGCAAACGCCATCCTAGTGACCAGTTCCTGGGGCCCAAACCTCACATCACTTAAGAGACTCAAACCAGATTTTGGACACAAATACATATGAACTTCATGAAGGAAGGTGGGAATCTACAGTTGGCCCTCAATGCAAGATACAAGGTGAATCAAAATTCTGGATTAAATAGTTGGGGGTAGTGTTATGTGCACTGAAAATCCATGCACCAGTTTTGCAAGTCGGATCCATTTGTACAATAAAAGACACTTTTAAGAATAATGTGGACAAACCAGAGGGACTCTAGAATAGAGCAAAAAAAATAAGAGGAACCATTTAAAAAATGTGGGCATCTACTCATGAGAAAAGAAGTCTGAGTGGAGACCAGAAAATAGTCTAAGTGGGGATGTCTAGACTGCATCCATCTGTTGGCAGAGGGATGCAGATTAGGCAGATCGACATTGCAAATGAGGCAAGGATTTAAATATCCCGTGCCTAATTTGCATAAAAATGGCCGCCGCATTTTGCCGACGCAGCACTTTGTCAGCAAAAAGCAGCAGTCTAGAGGGGGATCTGTCGAGAAAGAAAGCCTTTTTTGACAGATCCTGTAAACCTGAGGCATAAGGGATCTGTCGAAAAAGGCTTTCTTTCTTGACAGATCCCGCTCTAGATCGCCGCTTTTTGCTGACAAAGTGCTGAGTCGCCAAAAGGCGGTGGCCATTTTAATGCAAATTAGGCGCGGGATATTTAAATCCCTGCCTCATTTGCAATGTCGGCCTCCCTAATCTGCATCCCTCTGCCGACAGAGGGATGTAGTCTAGACATACCCAGTATGTTAAGGGCTGTTTTTACATGTCCACTGAGGGTAAGACAATTAATGGGCTTAATCTGAAGCACGGGAGATTTAGGTTAGATGCTAGGAAAATCTTTACAATTGTCAGGAGAGTTATGTCCTGTAACAGGTTAACAAGGGAGGCTGGGGAATCTCAGTCAATGGAGGTTTTAAAAAACAGGTCAGACAACCCCCTTTTGGGATTGTTGGTACTGTCTCCATATGGGGCAAGGTATTCCAAAGGTCCTTTTCAGCTCTAGATTTATACAAGTTTGTGACTGTCCCCTAGCCAGCCACCAGAACCCTGCTGGGACTGCCAGATAGCTCTGTGTGACAAGACTAATTAGACTGCATGAGGGAAGCCAGCATGATGAACTTTTCTATCATTAACACATCATCATCAAACAAGAGTTTTTAATGTTTAACTGGGAAGCTGAGAATCAGTGAAATCGTGTTGATGTCCCTGTAAGGCAGCAAGACAAAAAGATTTCTATTAGTTTGGATGGGAGTTGATCATGTGCTGCTTCAGTATCTACATTGTATTAGGAGGACTCAAGTCCAACCAGACTTCCTGCTGCCCTCCCAGAGTATGGCCAATCTAGTCCTTGGTGTGTGGTGCATGGAGGGAAAACATGTCAGGTCACCAAACCTGACTTTCCTGAGGACAAATAAAGTTGCCCTGTGGCACTGTGGGACATTTTTGGTCAGGCTCTTGGAGCATGAGTCCTATGGGACTGCAGCTACCTTACAATGTACCAGGGCTTTATCCCAGCTTGACTCAGGCTCAGACCCACTATCACCACAGGGTCCTGGGCAAGGGTCCCTAAGCTGCGCATGGCCCCACAGCTGCTTAATGAGCCTTTTCCAAGGGCTCAGGGCTTGGGGAGGGGCACATCTCCCTCAGCAACAGCAGCAGCTCCTTGCTGAGGACAGGACGTGTCCCTACTGGCAGGGAGAGACTCGCTGCTCTGTCCTCAGCAGGGAGCTGCTGCAGTAGCTGAGGGAGACGTGCCCCTCTCCAAGCCAAGCAGCTCCAGGCGCAGAGCTCTGAGGCCCTGGGAAGGGCTCATTAAACAGCTGTGGGGCCGCGCTGCTGCACAGCTTAGAGGGAACTTTGGTCCTGGGTCCTAGTCCTGGGTTACAGCAATTTGTGCATAGATGAAAGGCGAGCAAGGGTCGAGCCTGAATTTGAACTCTGGGGTGACACTGCAGTGTGGACATGCATGAGAAGTAAAGTAGCAAAAATCTTGCCAGCCGGCATACGAAAGTGATACTTCTAGGTAATCTCAACCGCTAAGCCAAACCTAAAAGATTTCCAGCCACACTAGTGAGTTGGTAGAAAGCTCAGTCAATGTATACTTGAAACCCTTCCCAAAACTGTCCAACCATCGACAGAGATAGCCTGGGTGTTCTAAAAACACTGACCAATTGAATTCCACTATAGCCAATAGAACAAAATAGAGTCACTGAGAAATTCAGTGAAGAGTCATATAAACACAATAGGTCACCACTGAAATGTACATTACAGGTGGGTCTGAAACAAATGAATCCAAATATCCCACGGTTATGGAAAGCTGGAGCCAGACATTGAAGAGGAGGCCCATCGGAGAATATTTAAGTAGGTAAAAATAAAACATAAACCAATGCCGCCTATAATCCTCCTAGTCCAACACAGCATCGCTGGCAAACATTTATGGGTCAACGTTAGAAACATCCTTTGTGGTAAGAACACATTTATTGGAGCAATGAAACTGTGTGGCAACACCTCCAAGTATTTAGAACAGGGATGGGAAACCTTTTTGGGTCGGGGCCACTGACCGACATAAAAAAAAAAATCAACCAGGGGCCACACACAGATGAGAAGCAAAAAAAAAAAAAAAAACCCTCACCATGGCCCCCAAACCAGCAGGAGAAAGATACTCCCACATTTTCCTCACACCACAGCATAGAGGGCCCAGCCTATATTTTATGTGCTCCAGCCCTGTGGGTGGGACAGTGGGGGGGAGTGGCGGCCTGAAGGGCCAGTGCAGGCTCCTCAGTGCTGGGGGAGGGGCCCTGAGCCTTGGGGGCTGGATCAAGGCAAGCTGGGGGCTGCATCCGGCTCCTGGGCCTGCGGTTCCCCAGCCCTGATCCAGAAGATGTCTTTGCATCACCAGGGCATCAAAGAAACATGCTGTCTGTTGGCTGCTGGGCTAACTTATTATCTAAGGCATCTGGTGCAAAATGTCTGGACCTCGGTATAAAATTTAACTGAATACTTTACACATCCAGGAAAAGACACCTCCCAAATGAAGCAAAAAAACCCAAAAAAACAAACAAACAAAGAAGGGAGGAGTTAAAGAAACAGGAAGCAATGAAATAACCAACGGTAAACAGATTGGAGGAGAAAAGCGTGATGCAGAGGGAGGCGCTATCCAGAGGAAAACTCTGGGGAACATCCTCAGAGAAGGGAACTCCACGGACAGAGTCCTGTACTGCACCACACTCCAACAAGCTCAAATAATATCTTGGAATAGATAGCAAGGAAAACCCAGCCAACTGCTCCTGCTCTGGCGGATGGCAAAAAAGGTTGGCTAAAATATTATGAGCCATGAGGTAACAGGCGGGATTGAATTTGCTGATGTACCAGCAACCTGGAAGAAAGGACTCACTGATTTTTTACACTTATATCTATGGAACAAGTTAAGTCAGTGGCTACATTCTGTAACCAATTCAGCTTCTAGACCGATTTCAAGCAGCACCCAAGTGAGAGGGCTGCTCAATAACTGAGCCTGGAGGTGAGGAAGGTAGGAATGCCCATAACAAAGATCTGAAGAGAAAACGCAGAGTTAGAAATAGTTCTGAAGGACTAGCTCAGCTTGAGGGAGTGACCCAGAACAAGCCCACATTTCCAGGGCTGTCTCAAGTTCTGTCCTCACCCTGAACAACAAGGCTGCAGAAACCATTCCAAAGTGTCTTTCCCTCAACACTGTAGCCAAGTTGTCTAATGAGAGCCTAAACCAGCTACCCTTCCCCAAAACAAGAGTGTGTCTATCAAGAAACAGCCCACAGCGGGCTACAGAGAGGCTTAGCATATGGAGGATGGCTATCCGGTCATATTCCTTGATCATGTCTTCTGGGCCCCATAAAGGGTCCAAAAAGAATACAGATGAAAGAAACAGAACTGGGTAGCACCTGGCTAGTCTAAGGTCTTTCTTACCTATGATCTTCCTCTGGTGGAGGGAAGACTGCTGCTCACCAGAAGGACAGAAGACTCACTGATCTCCAATGATACACAAGTTGTTCATCTGCTTATTCCGTTAGGAGACACAGGAGCTGTAAGGCTGTGCTAGACAGAGTGAAGGCCACATTCTCTCACCTACACGGATGTAAATCCATTCTTTTTAGTGGAGAACCAGTGCAGCAGTGATCAGGATCTGGCCTTTACTGTACTGGCGTTATTCTTCCTTAAGTCTCTTAACAGCTGTTTGTTTCCAATTACTTTTTTAAGGTAAAATCGCCCTGTTTCTTTTGAAAGTGCAGCTGTCGATCAGTTTGGAGCAACCCTTTTCACATGGAAACGCCAACATAAAGGGCCAACCAACGCTTCGGAAAATCACCTTGCAATAAATTGTGGTGGTTTCCTGTCAGCGCGGTATGAGGCTGTGGGATGAATAAGCAGGTAAAATCCCACTGAAGACACAGTTTGCTGGATCATCCTGCAGTGCGATGCATCCTGCCACCTCTTTGCTCACTAGCAGTGAAAGGTTCAAACGCCCACCAAGCAAGAACACTGCAGCAGCGGCGGAATCAATTTAATTCTTTCCTGAGTATACCCTGATGCTATTCATGAATATGCCTACTCAAGAAATACAATAGAACAGAAAAAGACAGCCCTACTCTGCTTCAGTGATTTACAGCTAAGGAAAGCACATACATTTCCCAAAGAAATCCATAAATGAAGGACAGGGCTAAACCCTGCCGATATACCTTTAAAGTCACAGGGACAAAGGTGACAACTCTCTGCTCTCTGTAACCACAGAAATCTCCCCCCCTCCCCCACCTACCTAAACAGCTTTCATAAGATCAGCAGACATAAAAATGGTCTCTTCTAGTTAGTCTACTTAAGGGGTTTAAGGCTGGCTACAAACCTGCTGAGGTGCCACAATTTCCTCTTGTTTTCTTTCTTTCTTTAAGTGCCTGCAATTCTATCTGATGGTTTCAAGTTGCAAACATCTCGCAATGCCCAGTACGGAGTGGAAGGGAGGGAATAAAAACAAAACAATTCATGGTTACTTCCCTTCACCTTTAAAAAATGAACAAAAGACAAAGGAAAGCCATGCTTCAAACTAAGCCACCTTCCCTCTTTATTTCCGTACAACAGGGAGGATAAAGTGGAGTGCAGTGGAAATGCTACGTAAATGTATCATTTTTTCCGACGATATAATGCAGCCTAGCTGGTCTCTAACGCATCCTCTGCTGCTTCCATTGAACAGTTTCCTCTTACCGGCAGCGACATATCACTTTATCAGGATGCCAGGAGATCGCTTCCACACAATGCCAGCAGATGTAATGTTCTTAGATGCATACACAGTTCATCACTTAGATACTAGATGGTAAGGGGGCCCCGGGGTGACTCTGTAATGCAAGTTTGGTGTTTGGTATTTGGAATTCTCAAATGAAAAAAAGATTTTATCAAATATAAATATCTTTAAGAAAAAAGTAACAAAAGTGCTACATATGATCAAAGAAAACAATTCTGTTAGTTTCTGCTACTTAAAGTAGGTTTGCTTTACAAATGTTCCCACATCCATGAGCAATATGGCTTCCAATTATCAATTCAATTGTCTGTAGCAGTATAGCTTTCTCACACCTTAACAAGGACAGAGTAGAGAACACAAAAGCATTACACCCCACATCTCAAGGAGGAGATCTTCCTGCCTTTTCAGAAGTGTTCATATTTGGGTGAATATTTGTGCCACGTTGATAACTAGCAGAAACTAGAAACCAAAGTCCTTCGATAACCTGTCAGGCCTGTTAGGATTGGAGGCAGTAGTTAAACAGACTTGTACAAACTCACCCATTTATTATCTTAATCTTTTCTTTGCAAACATTGCTTTTGAGAGGGACTGGGAAGAAAGGGGGGGTGGGGGAAGGTGAGTGGAAGAACAAAAGGTAACGCAACTTCTATGATAGAGCGATAGAGTCTAGACCTCTTCAGAGCAGGCACTGCTAGAGGTGCCAAATAATGATTAGTGGTTTTGAGAAGTGGACTGCCGTCCATTAGACTTTCAGCTCATTTTTCATGTGATCCCAGGTTGGGCTTCTATCATGGTCCCAGAGGCAGAAGGCAGTATTTTAATCCACCAAGCCATGCAGCTTGTGAGAGGAGAGGAGATCTGTGTTGAATATGGGAGCATCAACCGAAATGTGTGACTAGGTTTCCCATGGACATTCTCAGTGCAGTACCCAATAGAAGTCTCTCAAGTCACTGTGTGACCAGCGAGGCACGGCTTATTGCAGCTGGAAATCACTTATTCCCATGCTGAAGTGGGGTTTTCTAGTGTTCTTTTTACTCTCTGTTGAGACTCCCAATATGGCGTCCACCGACCCTGTGCCCCTACCTCAGCGTCCATCCTTTCAGTCTGGAGAAGGAAAAGCGTACAGACTAGGTTTACGTGATGTCTAAGGGTATCCAAGATTTTAAATGTAGCCTAAGACTTGTAACGGAGGGCTCTCTAAAATACCTGGAAGCACTTTCTTGGAATGCTAAGACAGAGCAGCAAGATTTTCGAGCCACTGGGGCTGGGAGAGGAAGGTTGGTTGGTTGACTGATTATTTACTGGGAATTAATACTGAGAGAGTATATGCAAAGGCTGAGGGCACCATGCCATCTTCACAGAACAAGACCCTAACAGCTAACTGACGTACAAGAAACTGCAAAGTTATACTGTAAGAAGAACACATATTAAGGACCGAGGAAAGTCTGCTAAGGTGCTACTTCTAAAACTAAGTTACTTCTTGTTTTGACCCTCCCCCTTCTTTGTATCAGTCGTCGTCTATGGCCTCTGTCTTGATTTCGTTGGTTCCTTGCCGGGCCAATGCCAAGATGGTGTGGTTTACGGCTGCCATTTCCACGGCTAATGAAATGGGATCTTGGTGGTCACTATGGCTAGTGCTGTCATCCTGTGTATGCAGAAAGGAAAAAGATGAAGCGCGGTTAATTAGGCGGTAAGCATTCCATCTGAGTGAAAGCGTTTTTAAAGTAAGCAATGGACTAAGGGTCCTAAGTTACACTTTTGCTCACTGGGTAGTGGGTGGGAAAAAAAATAAAGGACTCCATTTAAGGAAATGTCATTTACTGGGCAAACACAGGTTCATTGAAACGGGCAAGGCAGAGTGTGGCGATTGCTGTTTCTTTTCAATAGGGAAACCGGCTAAATGTGAGTGCCGTGAGGAATATATTCAATTATAAGGTCAGAGGGACTGAGTGTCAAATCAAAGTGATACATACATGCTGAAGTTTGCTTTTCTAGAGGGATACACCTCTAGCCAATTCAGCACTAATCCCGTTGCTGGAAAGGTTCCAGTTGGATTAAAAAAAGGTGGTGAAATGGCCTCACAGCAGATCACACTGTTGGGCCAGCTATCCTGCTACATGCCACACCTCGTTTAATTACATGCTGAAAAACTGGGGCTTATCCTGCTGTCTGCCCTGCAACCTCAAACAGATCGGGAGCTCTCACCATCTTTCCCCCTGTGTCTTTTTTCTAAACACTGAACAGAAGCCTTTTCATGTTAGCAGGAGAACAGTGGAGTAGTTCAGGACGGGTGGCTGCAGCGAAGTACCAAGAATATGGGGAAACTGCCTTGCTACAGGCCTGCGTTAAAAGAGTTTTCTCAGCACTGAAATGCTTTAAGTTCATTTCATGTATACACAGTCCCCTATATTTGAGTGGGGGCCTGGTATGACTATAGGTGTAACACTGACATCTTTGGTGGCCTGATTCAGTGATGGATCTAGTCTGGGACCCATGGATCTTAATGCGTGCATCTCTTCTGCCTGAGAGAAAAGACACTTTTCAGATAGTCGAGGCTGTAGCAGGCTCATTAATCTCTAGCTAGCCTACCCACCACTAGAGAGGGACACATTGCCATCCCATTCAGCCACTGCTTACATAAGTCATAGTCGTCGAGTTCAAGGCCGGAAGGGACCACCACATCATCTATTCGGACCTCGTGTACATCACTGACCACTCATTTCACCCAGCACCTGCACACTAAATCCAACTAGGTACATTTAAGTTCTAATCCCAGATCTAAAACCCAATTCCTCCTGGGACCTTGAGCAAACCAAGGGTCAGCTTCCCTTTCTCTGAAATGGGGGTAAAAATACTTACTTACCTCACAGAGGTCTTGGGAGAATTAATATTTTTATAGCATGTTATAGAACAAAAAGGTCATTTTGCCATTATTATACCAGGCCCATGATGATGAATTTGCAACAACATCATTTCTAAATCAAGATGGCAGGAGGTGACTGCTGGTGGGACAGAAATGCCAGTTTTCAGTAAACTCCTAAGGTTGTTTAACAGATTCTCTTAATTTGCCATGAGTCTGGGGCCAGTTTTCCAAATCCCCGCATGCACATCAGAACTTACAGCCATGCTTTTGAATGCCTGACCCTGAAAGTCATTTAAGTGAACTAGATCATGCCACGAATGTATAAAAATATCCCCCTCAAGTTGTGTTAACTTTATGTTATTTACTTTAATGGTAGTTAGAGAAACTTTTTGTTTTAAAAGTTTTCTGGAGTCTGATTGCTACTCTGAAATACAGAGGTTATGGTTTTAATGGCTGAATGGGTGTTCACTGGTCACCAGGACAGCTGCCCACAGTAATCCATTTAGCTTGGAAAGCCTAATTATCCTTACAGTGGAGCCTGGGCTAGATGACTGAGAAGTGCAAAGTCTAAGGACTCGGAACAAAGAATTCGGATGCAATTAAGCAAATTGTTTCTCTTTGCAAAAATACGTTGGATAATACAAACCTACAGAAAGAAAGAAATTATTTGGAATTCTAAACATTGTACCTGCTAAGCCATCAATTCGTCTATATAACTGCACTTGGCCACTGTTTCAAAATAGATCACACCAGTTGTTGAGAAGATTCTCACCTTGCACAGCCATACAGAGCAGAACTCCACCAATTACTCCCAGGGATGGTCTATAAAAGGACCTTCATCTCCCACCAAAGAAGCAGCAGCAGTTCCAAAGAGGGTGGATACAGAGCAAAAACATGCCAGCACCTCTCACCCTATCACTGTCCACTGGACTTGGGTTGAGCCTATGGGGTAGCTATTCCGGGATACTGGGCTCCCCGTAACCACACAGAGATGAGGTTTCCTACTTCTTTCCAGGGATGGCCTATTAAGAACACCCCAACAGAACCCAGATCCCTGGGTGTAGCAGCATGAACATAAGGAGCAAAGGAAGCAGAACCATCTAAGTGAACTCTTCAGCAAGCCCAATGACCTCAAGTGAATTCATTAGTCACCACGGGAAGAGGGGGAAGGGATCCGGGATAAGAACACGGGTGCTTTATGTCACAGGGAAGCATGTTGGTGCCCAACACATGGTTAAAGATCTGTACATCTTTTCTGGAAGGTTAACCACTGTACCAGTGCCAGAGACAAGGAGAGCTTGATTTAGGCATGGTGCATAGCTGGAGTTAACACTGTCCTAGCATTTTTCAAACATTGTGTGTGGTGTGAATGGTGTAACTTGCTTGTTTGGAGCAGATCCTCCTGTCTTCTTCTACCTTCTCTGCTTCTCTGCCTCCCTCTGAACATCTTCCCTCCTCCTCCCCATTGCGTACTTGCCAAGTGTCCTGTTGTATGACAATAAATCCATGTGGGTGAATACCGGTTTCTCACACATGCAATAGGGGAGCTGTGCTCTTCCGCTTTCCCCATTAAAATTACATTAAAAAAAAAAAAAAAAAGGAGGAAGTCTGACTCGTGAGAGGTACAAGCCCCGTGACGCTGACATGTCACATGTGGGGGTCTCCCATGCCGCTCGGCTCCGGTTCTTACCTGCTCTGAATAGTCATTCCCATCGACGTCGTCACTATTGGAGTGGCCGCCTGGGCTCTGTACATCTATGCCATGGCTCTCCAGGATTGCTGCTTCTTCGAAAAAAGCAAATGGGTCCCTAAATCATCTGATGCGTGGCCGTAATGAAAGACGATCCGTATTTTAGGCATGTGACGAGAGGGGTCTGAGCATGCTCAATTCGTGGCCTCCTCCGCTCAGTTCTCCACCATCTGGGGCTGGCGTGAAGTGTTCCCTTCTGTTGCCCCACAAAATTGTTTCCAATCTTCTTTATGTCTAACCGTAAGACCTCCCTTCTTCTCCCTCTAGTTTATACTGGACAGACTCTCCCTTGTCTATGCCAGGGATTTTAAAACATTTTTCGCCCCGGTCCCAGTTGAAGAAAATTGTTGGGGCCCACAACCCAACATAATTTGACTAGGGTGGAGGCTCCAGGGTGAGGCTGAGAGCTTTGGGGCATAGGCGGGGGCTCTGACTGTGGGGGGAGGCTTAATTTGAATGGCTCCCAGTCAGTAGTGCAGTGGGGAGCTTCTGGCCTCTCCTGGCTCCGCAGACCATGCTGTGTCCCTGAAGCAGCCCGCAGCAGGCTCCCAGCCAATGGGAGAGCGGAGCTAGCGCTCAGGGCAGGGGCAGTGCGCGGAGACCTGCGCACTCTTCTACCCACCCCACCTAGGAGCTGGTTCTGCTGCCGGCCGCTTCTGGGCCGCAGCGCAGTCTGCAGTGCCAGGACGGGCAGGGAGCTGCCTTAGCCCCCCCACTGGTCACCTGATCCCCCTGCAGCAACGAGACCCAGCGCCCGAGATTCCACCGCCCAGTCCTGGGTCATGATCTGTGGTTTGAAAACCCCTGGTCTACGCAATGGTTACAAGCTTACAAGATTTAAGAGCACAAATCCACTTTATTTTATGGGACTTGTGCTTCTCACTCCTCTTGGTAACTCTGAACACTCTCCATCTTGAGCAGTGTTCCTATCATTTCCTCAAATTCCATTCATCAGGATTTTTTGAGGGGTCAGACTTTATTTTATAAATCAAATAAATGTCAATTAACATCATCGTCATGCTTTGGTTTGACATTAGCCTTGGGTGAAGGAGCCGCCTTCTATTGCTGGAGATGATAAACAAAGAACACAAATAATATCTGCTCATAAATCCTGTGAATCATGTCAATAGAGTGTGATTCTATCCCATCAACTTAGCCCTTGGACAGATCTGCTCCTAGTGTGTTTTGAGAGTAATTTCTACTTTCTTCACAGGAAGCTGTTAGTCTGCAGAATGAACACAGCTAAGTTTGAGAGCTGTATCCTATTCCCACGTAGGCATCATCAACAGAATTGTTTACTATGTTCCCATCTGGTATGGCTCTGCAAACCCATTGAAGGCAATAAGGAGGCACATGCGTAACTGAAGGACGAATTTGGCCTGCAGGATAAGTGCTGGTATTTGAGAGGGAAAGAACCCATCTTGACTTTTAGATCGCAGTGGGATCTTACAGGGGATCTTACAGGCACTAAGAAAAAACACCATCATTTCCAGTTGTAAAATGAGTACATCTGAGATACCATTACAGAGGCAAGAAACTAACCCACAGACTCCCTTTTTGATTGCATTCCCTTCTCCCCGATACTTTTCAGTGTGGAACTGCACTTCAAGGTTTCAATCGCAGTATGCTTAGAATTTCCCCTATCCCCCGAGCAGAAATTACTGCTTCTCCTGTTTCATTTTGGGATATCCAATGGGACGGTGCCAAGAACTCGATATTAGGGAAATATAAATCTTTCTACATTGATCAGATTCAGACTTAAAACAGAAATTAGGCCCTTCACTGACATTTGCTCACTGAATCATTTTCCCTGACCTACTACTGACATGTGTAAACCAAAGTCCCCAATGATATTTTAGAAATGTTGAGAGGGTGAAAGATTTATTTTAAAAAATGCTCTAACTTACTAAAAATGCTTTCTAGCCATTTGCATTAATAGAATTCAATCTTATACTCTCTCCATGTCCCTTGAGCTGGTATATCTATTTAAGCCCTTCAGGATGTCTGAGAGCAGGTTCTCTGATACATTACCGATATTGGCTCTTCTCTTGATTTCCTTTCTTCTGTTGGCAAACCAGTTGTATACTTTAAGGGAGGTAACTCGCTCCAAATCTGACAACTTTTTGCCTGTGACAATATACAGGAGAATACATGGCTGTTTACAGGGGTTTACAGATATGAATAGCACTTGGCAGATGCATCTAAGACCAGCGGACCCCTGCCATGTGATAAACTCTAGAAACATAGAGCAGTGAGCATGAGAGAACATTAGAACAGTTCACAAATAAAATGCAGGGCTTTTCTTTGCAACTACAGCCGGCCCAGTCTTAAACTGATAGAGTAAAGCTGCTCTTCCAATTTAACCCCAGTATTGAGAGCTAGGAGCTCTGCCACAGAATGTGAGAGACACCTTGGGCAAGTCACTTCTCTTCTCCGTGCCTCAATTCTCCATCACTAAAATGGGGATAATACTTTCTTGCTCCAAAAAGACAACGAGAGGCTAATTTGGTTACTGTGTCTGAGGTGCATCAAAAGCTAGTAAACATAGAGATGAGGGTGGCAGAGAAGATCTAGTAGTGATAATAATTACTTATAATATAGCACTTTTCATCAGCTTTAGAAAGGGGCTGCTATCATCTCAATTTTACAGGTGGGGAAACTGAGGCACAGAGCAGGACCGTGCTTTGTCCACCATTACCCAGCAGGTAAATTACACAGCTGGGACTAGAACCTCAGTCTACTGAGGCCCAGGCCAGTGTGCTGTCCACTAGACTAGACTGCCTCTCTACTAGTTATAAACCCTAAAATTGTCACTTATGTCAGGACATTAGAAGTCCAGCACTCCTTACTTGTCAAGTATATGCCACATGTTCATAGGGCAGTCAACTTCTTTGTGCCTATAATTCTCCATCTTTAAAATAGGATTAGTAACAACAATAATAATGCTACATACCCACTTTTGTAGAGGGCTTTTTGATTCTCAGACAAGAAGTGCACATATTGGTAAGAGTAACTAGAAATAATTGGCCTTAAGAATGGCAAATCTCTGAAATTTTTTCCGTTTCCTACGGATACTCCAGATGACCCGGAAAATATGAAATGTTTTGATGCTGAATTTCACATTTAGCACTGTACTTCCTACTTTAGTTAGTAGAAATTTAACTTTCAGGCATACGTGGTCCTGCTTTGGGCAGGGGGGTGGACTCAATGACCTCCTTCCAGGTCTCTTCCAGCCCTATGATTCTAAGCGTTTGGGTCTGAAAACTACATTAGCACTCATGTACATCCAAGTATGGCTGTTTGAATGACACAAACCCTATAGCTCTAGGAAAAACCTTACGACTGGAGGAGAGCACTAAATGGTTAGTAACAGCCATAAAATGAGATTTGCTGATTTTAGCAGTAGATGCTGAAATCTAATTGCAGGCTTCTTCGGAAAGAACACTATGATCAGATCCTTACCTGGCTTTTGTATAACTGCATTACAGGCATTGGCAATTTCTTCTCTCTTTGCCTCGTCAGGATATTGATTCTCATTGAAATAACTGCAAGAAAAAAAGATTTTCAGACATCAAAGGAGGAATGCACCAAAAAATGTCACAAAAAAGGTGTCAATGTCTAGTAAAGGCATCCGTTTTAAAGGGAAAATACAGACCCATTAAGTTTTATGTTACACAGTCTGTGCATGGTTATGTATTAAACATGAGCACACAGTTCACCTTCCCAATTGCCTTAGATAACCAAATGCCACTGCCAGACTTGCACCATTCCCTACGGCAAGTGAGTAGGAATGACGAAATGGAAAATGCTGCAAATACCAAAGATGCTATTGCAAAGTGAAGCACGCGTGTTAGGAAACCCCAAAGCACCGCTCCTTCTTTAATTAAGAACATGAGTCTCAGAGGGGGAGCTGTGTTAGTCTGTGCCTGCAAAAACAACGAGGCATCCTGTGGCACCTGAAAGACTAACCGATTTATTTGGGCAGCAGCTTTGGCGGGTAAAAACTACTCGGAAAGCTGATTCCCATATAAATCGGTTAGTCTTTCAGGTGCCACAGGACTCCTTGTTGTTTTTAAGAATATAAGAACGGCCGTACTGAGTCAGACCAAAAGTCCATCTAGACCAGGGGTTGGCAACCCCCGGCACACGAACCAATTTTTACTGGCACACAAGGCAGGGGCTCAGCCCTGCCACTGTCCCCTGCGCAGCAGGGAGCCCATGATGCGGATCGAGCCTCAGCCGCACAGCTGCAGGTGGGAGCATTAGCTCCAGCTTCCTGTTGGGGGAGGGAGATGGGAGAGGCGCACGCCTGCGTCCCTGGGGCTACCTGCTGCTTGGGAGAGGGCAGGGCTGGACCTGCTCCGCAGAGCCGGGGCTGAGCAGCTGGCCCATGTGGTGTGCTGGGGCCCAGGCTGAGCCGTGTTGCTCCCCGTGGGCTGTGTGTGAGGGTGGGAAGCCCCTTCCCCAGTGCCCCACTGAGCCTGTCCCTGGGCAACCCCGGGCTCAGCCCTGGAGCCGCAGCCTGCAGGAAAAGGGCTGTGCTGGTCAGGGAAGAGACTCTGCCCCCACCCCGCCTCTCCTCACCCCAATGCTGTACCTGGGGGGGGGGGGGGGAGGGGGAGAAGGGGCTACCAGTCCCAGCGCTGCTGTCCTGCAGGGGAGTATGCTGGGGGCATAGGGATGTGGGGACAGGAGGGGAGGGTGAAGGAGGATGCAGGGGCAGGATGGGAGGAGGCAGGGGCAATGCAGGAGATCAGGCTGTGGGGGCAGGATGGGAGGAGGCAGGGGTGGCACTGGGGGGCACGGGGCGATGCAGGGGATCCAGCTGGGGGGGGGGGGGAGAGATAATGGGGCTGAGGGGAGTGAGTCTGGAGCATAGGGAAGATGTGAGGGGGGGTGCAATTTTACTTTGCAGAAGCTGCACTTTCCTTTACTCCCCACTTCTTTGCCTCCCTCCCCAACTAGCTATTCAGCTGCATTCTCACCCTCTCACCTTTTCTGTGTTACTGCCCCAAACCCCTCCAGCCCCTCCTGCCACCCAACTCCCTTCCAGACCCTGCCCTCCTCACCTCTTCCTGCACCCCCTCTCCCCCCCGACCCAGCATCCCTGTCCCACGCGCTGGCAGCTGTCCTGCACTTTGAACCCCTCATTTCTGTTCCCACCCCAGAGTCGAAGGGGGGCCTCAAAATCCACTAACTCTGGAACCCCAGAAGAGTAAATCTGGCCTAGGGGAATCCATGAACCTCAGCGCTTCCTGTCCCTTTCTCCTCACCCCGTGGGGCTGGAGTGCCAGAGGAGTGAGGTGTCTCAGTTGGGGGCCATATCAGTGAGGGTTGGGGGTTTGGGGAGTTTTTTTGCTTCTCACTTGTGTGGTCCCCAACTGATTTTTCTGGGGGTCAGTGACCCCCGACCCAAGGGGTGGGGAATTCAACCCAAGGTTCCCCGCCCCTGCCACAAATAATGAAAACACTGAAACCTTTTATGTTGGACATAACATTTTACTTTATTTAAAATGAAATTTGATAAACTAACATGAGAACGTTAAAATGCTTCATCTGTTTAGAAATTTAAATTAAACTGTTCTCCGCAGCTGCAGCACTAGCAAAATGGCTCGGGCGTGATTATGTAATTAACAGTGAGCTTCCATTAGCCACTGGTAGTCTGTGGAAAGGTTTGCATTGACCCTGGTGGTCCACAGGGCGCACGGTGGAGAGAGCCACCCCCATCTCCCCGGGAGAGTGGCACAGCCCCCGGGCAGAGGGTTAAATCTTGGCATGCCACTTCGGAAAGGTGGCCGACCCCTGATCGGGTCGCATGGTTGGGCAGGATGCGGTCCGGGGGCCCACCTGACACTTTGATCCGGCCCACAGGCTGCATCTTGCTGCTTTCTATTTATATCCTGCTGCCCATGCCTGAATTTCCAGGTGGGAGCTCAAGCAGCAGGATCCTATTTAAATGGCTCATGACTCCCGGTTGTGGTGCTACCCCAGCAGGAGCCTGAACAGTGAGCCCTTAGCCATAGCAAGCTGGGCAGCTCCCAGGCAACACAGTAGCAGCGGGGCTGGGAGCTAAAACCCTTTAAATAGCAGCAATGTACAGGGCTCACGGCCTTGCTACTACTGCGCTGCCTGGCTGCAGGGCTCACAGCTCCAGCCCTTGCTGGGGTAGTGCTGCAACCTGGAGCCCTTCAAATAGCCATAGCAACCCCAGGCAACTGCCAGGCAACGTGGTAGCAGCGGGGCCAGGAGCCACAAGTCCTTTGCTGTGTTTTTAATTCAAAGCCTCTGGCCGCAGATCACTCTGAGGTAAGGCTAGTCCCCAGCCCCGCCCCTTCCCCCAGGCTCCGCCCCTTCCGAGAGTGGAGCCAGCCTGTGACCAGTACCAAAATTCATTAAGTGGCCCCCCTGTGAAAATTATTGTCCACCCCTGGTCTAGACCAATATCCAGATGGCCAGTGCCAGATATTTCAGAGGAAATTAATGGAACAGGTAACCATCAAATGATCCATCCCCATTACGTGATAACACACGACTTTTTCTACATGACCCTGTCTCATTCAGTGGACAGTGTTCAATATCTGTTTTGATTCTCAGGGTCAGTGAACATCTCCCACTTTCTCATTCACAACACTACTACCTCCACACAGACCACCAAAATCTTCACATTTTACCAAGAAGCACATAACTACAGCTG
This sequence comes from Pelodiscus sinensis, assembly GCF_052426305.1. NCBI lineage: Eukaryota > Metazoa > Chordata > Testudines > Trionychidae > Pelodiscus > Pelodiscus sinensis. The sequence goes on from NC_143054.1 coordinate 6,514,418, forward strand.
TTTTGATTGGCTACTGTGGGATATTGTAGCAGGTTTTTTTTGCAAGAGTTCTGTGAGCACAGAACTATGTAGCAATACTCAAGAGAGCTAAGGATTTACTCTAGGTGCACTTTTAAAACTTTTTTAATTTAATAATTCTAAATAAGGCAATACGAGACTATTTTATTGTAACATTTTAGTGCTACAGCTAGTATTGTTTATTATACCTACAGTTTTGCTATAGGTATTATACATTTTACTATTAGAAATGTTTTCCTGAGCCTTACCAGGCATTCACCCTGCCACCCATCTCTGCATGCATCTCTGCATAATTTCATACAGGTGATGTACCCTAATTTTTCAGCTAACAGGTGCAATATATAAATAAATGGACAAAATCAGTTTAGGTCACCTTGCTGCTAAAAGTGTAACATTGATTCCTGTAGTATTTTTTTCCAAGCTACCATTAAAAGCGTTCCCACTATTTTACTCTGGAGATTATTCCATAGTTAAATCAACCGTATTGTAAGTAAATCTGTGTAAATGTCCAGCCTCAATTTTCTTTTCTTGCACTCCTTCCCACTATTCACCCTGTAATTTGTAGTTACAGCAATACGTACAATCGGAATCCGGCTTGCGGGTTGCTATTCATTGATTAAGAGAAATTGCTCGTTAGCACAGCAAGAAGCACTGTTAATGTGCCTCCATTTGATTTGCTTGCTTAGAGAGCAACTGCAACCACAAAAATTGATTTTTTAAGTGAAGGACAGAATATAGAAATCAGTGATCTGGGTACTAAACGCGTGTACACACACAACGTCCTAGTTTTAGGCTCCATGGAGATCCACAGAACTCCTGCTTGGCTACCACCTAATCCTGGAGGTACCTAAATTCACTCAGTGCCTAAATCTAGTTGGCATCCAGGTTTCTGCCTCCAGAGATGTGCACTTCTGCCTTGCTCTAGGCCAGCGGTTCCCACAGTTAGGGGCATGGCTCCAAGTAGGGTTGCATTGCCAATGCACAATTGTCTTAGCGGCACACCTGAGGACGGAGAGGATGCCATTTTGCTCTACGCAGCCGGTGTGGCACGTAACCATGCAGGTATGGTGCATGTGAAGCCAGCCTGTGCAGAGGAAGACATTTTGTAAAAGCATCCTCCCTCCATGCCGTTTGGGGTTGCGAGACGCAAGAAGGCTGAAATGGGAGTCACGCCGGCAAAAAGTTCAAGCAGCACAGCCTGTTTCCTGCCCAAACCCCAGCCCCAGCATGACCCTCAGAGCACAGGAAGGCCAGATTTCCCCACCTCTCTCACCTGAAGGATCAGGGCTGTAAGTGTGCTCGGAGCACGCTTTTCAAACTGGGCTCCATTCATAAGCCATCCAGCGGAGGAGGTAGCGGCGTGGACTCCCTTGTAACTAGGGTTGCCAGATGCTTTCAGAAAAAATACCGAACCAAAAAAAACCAACCCAACACCGTAGCCCCTTTAAAAAATGCATGGTGAGGCTTTTTGGCCCTAACAGGTAGCCGGCGGCCACCAGCCATCTTGCCTCCCTGCGCAGGGCCGGACAGCTCCCCTGTGGAATCCAGTAAGCACTAGGGTTGCCAGACTGCCTCCGTATTGAGCCGGACAGCCCAGGATTTTTGCCTCCTGGCCAGGAAAAAAAATCAGAAAGTACCAGACATTTTAGGTGTCTGGTATTTTTTGTTTTTTTTTTTTTACCGGACAGGAGGTAAAAATACTGAACTGTCCGGTTCAATACCAGACACCTGATAACCCTACTTGTAACTTTTAGCCCAATGCGCCCATCTGCAGTGTGGGAAACCAACATTCAATGCCCCCCTCTACCAGCTGTAGCGTCTTCCACCTCAGCGGTGAGCGCCATAGACACTGGGCTAAGGGCTATTCTGATGGGGCTCTTCCTCAATCTCCCACTGAACTTTTCCCACTCGGATTCAATAGGTAGAGTCACTGGAGCCTGGGCACTAGACTCCTGCCTCCCCACTTCCAGGTAAGTGCTCTAACCGCTAGGATACAGTGTCATACTCTTGCTCTCTTTCCCGATATCTACTTGGGTATTTATCCAAAGTGAAACAGTTTCAAGAGGAGACACCCAGGGAAACCCACCTCAGAACAGCTCAGTGGTCACGGCCCTTTATTCAGAGGTAGGATTTGAACAAGGGTCTCCCTTCTCCCCATCAGGCAGAGGGGGAAATTGAACCTGAGTCTCCTATAAACCAAGGAAGTTCTTTAACCACTGGGCTAAAAGCGATAGGGGAGGTATCACTACTGCGTCCTCCTATTTTGGGCCGAATTAGGTGCCGGCCTAACTCATTCTCACAAGAAACTGCTTAGGCACCTAAGCCACCTGGCTCTAAAGGGGCTCCTGGCTGTGGGTTGCAAGCAAAGATAGAGACCTGATGCCTGGATTTCGTAGAGTCCTACAGTTGGAAGAGAGCCCAGGAGGCCATCGAGTCCAACTCCTTGCCCAATGCAGGAGCAACCCCAACTCAATCATTCCAGCCAGGGCTTTGTCAAGCTTGACCTCAAAAAACCACCCCATCCCTAGGGAACCCATCCCAGTACTTCACCATCCTCCTAGGGAAATAGTTTTTCCTAATATCCAACCTAGACCTCCCCCACTGTAACTTGAAACCGTTGCTCCTTGTTCTGCCATCTGCCACTACTGAGAACAGCCTTTCCCCATCCTCTTTGGAACCTCCCTTCAGGAAGCTGAAGGCTGCTATCAAATCCCCCCTCACTCTTCTCTTGTGCAGACTAAATAAGCCCATTCAGCCACCGAACGTGCTGGCTTTTGTGGATCCTATTCTTAAGCACCCATCTCCCTCCATTCACTGTCCAGGGAGCTAGACTGAGGTTTTGTAGATCCCACTGAAAGGCTGAATGTTGCAACTCTGACCTCCCTTTGCGGATCAGGGCCTAAGTCCAAAGAAAGGACGCTTATCTACAATCCTGACACTGCCTTATGCCATTCTGCCTTAAATCAGTAGAGACTTCCAAGGATACAGACTCAGGCCCCCTGATTTAAATGGGAATTGCTGGTATGCTGCCCTCTCACATTTCTACACAGGCAGCAGGACACTCCTAGAAACGTCAGCCAGGGCTGCAGGGCTTTATTTGATTTGGCAATATTCCCAGTCCTGGAATCAATATAATTTTCATTTTTTGAAACATACCATCCCTTGGCTATTCAGTACCTTGTAATATTGAGCACAGATCTGTCCTACCTTACAAATTTCCGTTTGCAGAGATTGTGTTTTGTAGAACATTTTCTTGAAAAAAGGAATAACAAGGAAGCAAAGGAATATAAAATGACCTGTGTTCAATAACTGCCTGTTTAATAATGTTAGAGAAGTAGATATTGCGTATTTAATAATGTAATAAGAAAATGTAAAGGAATTTGTCTTTCTGTTTATATCTGGTTGACAGCTCTCAAAACACTAGTAAAACAACTGCAAAAGGCTATAAAAATCAAAAAGTTGGTTAGTGTCTTACCGACAGTGGATTCTTGGCCAGTGTAGAGCCAAGCACACCAGACAAATGGACGATTTATTAGCCAAATGCAGCTCTCCCTAGTAGGACACACTAGGGAGGGTGGATACGGACAGGACCGGACAGGACTAGCCAACCGAGGCCACAAGAAGCCGAAGAGCAGAAGGCAACTAAATCCTGTTAAAACACTCTGCTTTCTAGACAAAGAGCAGCTGTCAGCTGAGTCATCCTTGAACACCCTCAGTGAAAAAACCAAATGATCTCTTTTGTGGAGAATGACAGTGAAGAATTAAAATGAAAAGTGGCCAGATAATTGACGTGAAATGAGACTCCACGCGCTGGGGCCGGATGGAGATATCCTTGAAGCAGTTTCATTTCAAGAACACTGAAGTCTAGAAAAATTGCAGATTCAGAGAAAACCAGGGAGAACGTGCCCAGGACAATGACAGTCAAAGAATCCATCTCAGCCCAGCCCTCTGTAATGTACATTCGCACATCTCCACCAAGGTGCCCCTATTTGAATTCCAGCAATAGTTTGCCAACCATTTTACTCAGCTGTAGTTTAGTTTTCCAGGGCAAGATCTTTTATACACCAACTAATGCCCTCAGCCTCCCATTCTGTTGTGATCCCACTAATCCACAGGGGGAGTTTTATTGCTCCACATTGAATTGCTAATAAGCTAAAAGTTGGACGGGTAGCAGTAGGGCAACACCATGGGGGCTATGGGAGGGCGGTATGTCTAAGGTATTAGCTCCAAAGGTCTAACGCACCAATACTGCAAACAGATCCATGGCTTGGAACCTCTGTAGAGGGAGTCAAGATACCAAATCATTTCCACCTGTGCAGTCACTGTGGTGCTGTTTGCCAGGGAAGCTTTTGGGCTGTGAAATATTCCATCTCTCTGTAGGGCTCTCTGGGTACCAGCACCCTGTGTAAGAGCCGCCACCTGTCCAGGGGAGGGAGGGAGGGAGGAAGGGAGTGACAAGATGACCCATCAACACCCGCTCCCATTTGACTACTGCTGATGAATAGAAGTGGCCTGTCCCACCCACAGCTGAGGTCATGCTCCGGCAGCCCTCCTGCTTCCAGACACATTTTTGCAAGGCCCATGAGCTGTGTTTTAGTGACCTGAGACTGTTGCTAATTTAAGCTCCGCACTTACTCTGCTTGCAAAGCACAGCGCACTCTGCTTTCCAAACAAATGCAGAAGTCCTGCCAGCTGCTTCGACTCGGTTACCAACTTTATGCCTCTTGTTAGTATATGTATCAAGAGGGCATCTCTCCGGTGAGGTCTATACTACCGCTTATGTTGGTATAACTTATGCTGCTCAGGGATGTGAATGAGCCACCCCCCTAGGATTGCAAGTGTCTGGTATTGACCCGGACAATCTGGTATTTTCGCCTCCTGTCTGGTAAAAAAAAGTTCAGAAGATTTTCTGATTTTTTTCCCCTGCCAGGAAGTGAAAATACCGGACACCTGGCAACCCTACATACACTCAGCAACTGGGCCCAGCGCCCCCGGACTCCCTCTCCACCGGCTTACCTGGTTCCGCAGGAGAGCTGTCTTCTGGCTCGGAGCGGGGAAACAGGAAGGCCACTGGCAAAAAGCCTCAAAGACTTTTCTTAAAGGGGCCATGCTGTTTTTTTTTTTTTTTAATATATTTATTTTGCTCAACAACTTTGGTCTCCCTCTCCTTTTTTTCCCTCAATACAATTTCCCCCTCTTTTTTGGGGGGTGCGGGTGTTCAGTAATTTTGGTTAAACCATCTGGCAACCTTACACCTCCCTGAATGACATAAGTTACAGCCTAATCCCATCTCTTAACCTCTTGGATAAACTAAATATATTATTTCCCAGGCCTCAGAAAATTCTTGTAGCACTTTTTTGTGGAAGGAATAATTGTGGAAGAGTGATTGAAATAGGTGCAGATTGCGTAGAATACCACAGATCGGTAAAATAGTCATTACATTTTAATATACTTTAATGTAGATATATATTTTATCAACTTTTAATATATAAATGAAACGAATTTCGTAAGATTTTAAAAACATTATTCACCATGATTTTACAAGTTCCATTACTACAAATAAGTATTTGGCACTTCCAAAATTTCCAGCATGAATACAGTTTGATACTGTAGATTAGGCACAGGTAATGTATTTCCTACAGCAATGCATGAGAAAGCAGTGACTTTCAAAATTACCATCAGACTAATTATATTTTTTTAATATTCTTCCCCTCGCTAATCTGACAGAAGTTCTATCAAACTGTTCAAATTAACTCAAATTGTGTTTCTTTAAAAACTGAATTTACCTTACAATAGCTTTAAAAGTCAGAGGGTGATCGTCACTTCCTAATCTGTAGCATCAGACTGTCAAAATAACTACTCTCCAATGGTTAATTATTCTTTATTGTAGCTAAGACATTTAATTTTTAAAGATGTAATTTATTCTTCCTGGTAATTGAATGAGGCGATGAGAATATTTCTGATAACATACAGAAATTTTCTGCTCCACAGAAAGAGTCTCAATTATTAAACATCTGAAACAGTGAGGTTCTTCCTGGTTAAAAGACCTTAAAAGCACTAAATGCAGACAGTGGTTAAAATTGTTGAGAGCAGCCTTTGGCTTAACTGAATTGCAGGCTCCTAGAAAAAGTGTGATAGGCAGGCAAAAAGAGAAGAAGGAGGACAGGGAAATTTTTAAAGCTTGCAAGAAGATAAAAGGCCAAGACTTGATAAACTGAGCATTATTCTGTAACAATTCACAACTAATGCAGGGGTAATGCACCTTGAACGCTGTGCCTAACAATGCACCTAAGTATGAATCTGTCTTACTGCTTTATTTACTTGATGTATGTTACTTGCCATCAGAACTATACACTATAGATATACACCTTGAGCTGGTCCAATGGTATTGAAGCTACCGGGCGGACGGTGTCAGCTTTCATTGAGCTGGTGCTCGCAGAATTTGACTCACAGGTTGGATCATTAGCTTCCCCGACAGCTGTCAGGTACTGGCGGGTAGCGCAACGAGAACGCTGATGTATTGCCCCACAACCTGCCCGCCTGGTCTTGACCTATCCTGTTGTCAGTATTCCTCGTCGAACAGTTTCCAGACTGGGCAAGGTCTCTATGCAGCCAACCAAGCCTGCATAAGGGGTGTTGCTAATAAATCAATGGCACTCTTCCTGTTGAAGCAATGCACCAGCAAAGCCTACTGGGTATTCTGCTGCTGGAGGTACCATCCTGCAGAGGAGATGTATGGTGTATGGAGATGTATTCAGAGGCCCTGAACACTTTTGGCCATTAAAGGTTTCAGTTTGTCAGAGAAGTGAATGCAAGTTTTCAGGGCTTGACTGGACACTACAGTAAGGCCAGGGCTACCTTAGAGACAGCAGCTCAACTTAAGGTACACAACTCCAGCTCGTACAATACACAGCAGGAGGCTGATGGGAGCAAATGCTCCTGTTGGCTTCCTTTACTCCTTGCAAAAGGAGGAGTACTGGATGCTGGCGGGGGCACCCTCTGAGTTTGATTTAGCAAGTCTTAACTAGACTTGCTAAATCGAACTCCCACAGATTGATCACAGAAGCGTCGATCTTCATTTTAATGTAGACAAAGCCTAAGAGAAACAAAGTAGACTTGTCTTAAGCCAAACCCAGAAAACCACATCCAAAGTTCTTGCTAGAAAGTGCAAGGGGATCTTTAATGACAAGATACGGTCAGAGCCTTAGGTTTTATTTGGAACACAGCCCTTCCATCAACACAGCACAGACCTGCCTTCAAAACTGTATTGGGGCCTAAAAAATCTGTGTTGAGTCAGGAGAAGTGCTGTATTGCCAACTGCAACAGATAAAAACAAGGAGTCAGGCCCCCAAAATTCAGGACTGTAAAAACAGCGAGGGGTTATTTTTATCTGACTTCTGGGTTTTAAGTGTTTAAGGTTCACTGGGGTCATATTTTTCAGCCACTCTCTGCAACTTTGAGGGCTAGAAAGGTGCTTTTTTACCAAACTCAAAGGTGAGATTCTCACCTAATCACATACCCCCAGGAGCTAAGGGTTTGAGAAAAATACCAAATATAGTGAGATTCATGACAAAAATCACACTCGGTGCGCTATTGCGGAATTTCCAGCACCTGATCCCACAGTGTCCTGGGTTTTCCTTTGCAACTTCCCAAGTACTGATCTGTCTCAACCCTGCATAGCTTGGGAGAGCTTAAGCAATCGAGTCTGACAGTAAAGTTGCGGGTCAGCAAACATCCAGAAGCCATTCATGGATTATATACAGGTTCTTTATAGCCTGCATTTGTGAGAAAGGGGTAAACACTGAGGTGGCAAAATTTGCAGATGATACTAAACCGCTCAAGATAGTTACGTCCAAAGCAGACTGTGAAGTGCTTCAAAAGGATCACACAAAACCAGGTGACTGGGCAATAAAATGGCAGATGAATGTTAATGTTGTTAAAAAACATAATCCCTCCTATAAATTTAAATAAATAAAATGATGGGGACTAAATTAGCTGTTACCACTCAAGAGGGAGATCTTGGAATCATTCTGCATAATTCTCTGAAAACACCCACTTAATGTGCAGCAGCAGTCAAAAAAGCAAACTGAATGTTAGGAATCAATAAAAAAGGGGTAGAGAATAAGACAGAGAACATCTTATTGCCTCTGTATAAATCCATGGGATGCTCACATCTTGAATACTGTGTGCAGAAGTGTTTGCCTCATGTCAAATAAAAAATCTTGGCATTGGAAAAAGTTCAGAAGAGGGCAACAAAAATGATTAGGGATGTGGTACAGCTACCATATGAGGAGAGATTACTAAGGCTGGGACTTAGAATACTAAGGGAAGACATGATAGAGGTCTAATAATGTCATGTCTGGTGGAGGAAAAGTAAATAATGAAAAGTTATTTACATGCGCCAATATCTCAAGAACTAGAGGTCACCAAATGATAGGCAGCTGTGGTTTAAAACAAACAAAAGGAAGTATTCCGTCACAAAACACACAATCAACTGGTGGAACTCCTTGCCAGAGTATGTTGTGAAGCCCAAGTTTTTAACAGGGTTCAAAAAAGAGCTAAATAAATTCATGGAGGCTAGATCCATTAATGGCTATTAGCCAGGATGGGTAGGAATGGTGCCCCCAGCCTCTGTTTGTCAGAGGCTGGGAATGAGTGACAGGGGAGGATCACTTGATGGCTACCTATTCTGTTGATTCCCTCTGGGGCACCTGGCATTGGCCACTGTCAGAAGACAGGACACTGGCTAGATGGACCTTGGTCTGACCCAGAGGTCTACACTACACCCGTAACTTGAAATAAGCTATGCAATTTGAGCTATGCAAATTGCATAGCTTATTTCGAGTGTATTTCGAAATAGCTTATTTTGAAATTTCAAAATACAGCACTATTCTGAAACGTCCCTTAATCTTCGTGGAATGAGGTTTGCAGGGATGTCAGAATAGCGAGCCCGTAATTTCGAAAGCTATTTTGAAATAATGGGCTTGTTTAAAAGACGTAGAATAGCTATTTCCAGATACTGGAAGTATCCCGAAATAGCGCCGCAGTGTAGATGTACCCACAGAGTAATAATGCTATTTAATAGAAAACCTTGTAATAATACTTTGCACTTCTAAAGTACCTTCCATCTTAGGATCACAAAGTCCTTTTCTAACATTGAAGAATATCACTTCCCAAAACTTTCTCAGGCAGACAGGTATTATTAGACCCATTTTTCAGATAGAGAAACTGAGCCGCAGAGGACACGCACACAGGAACTAGAATAATAGAATTCTAGGGTTGGAAGAGACCTCAGGAGACCATCGAGTCCCCTGCCCAAAGCAAAGAAATCATCATCAGCAAAACCACAAACATGACACAGTGTTCCTGTTTCCCAGGCCAGAACTCCCAATCACAGGATTTCTCTTTCCCCCTAGACCTCCACCTCCCTCCCCCCAAACTCAATCCAACAGAAAAACCAAGACTGTAGGGGTTCTCTTCTTCCCCCTAGCATGCACAGCCCACCCTGCTGCTGCCAAGAAGAAACGGATCAGCTGATTAAGAGAAGATGGAGTACTGAGAGGTGGAAGCGTGTGTGTACATGCTAACTTTACTCGTATTTTACGTAGACCCACTACCTATCCTTCTCCTCTTTGTTGCATAGAACATAAGCTTCTGGTGTTTGTACACTACATTGCACAAGGTATCTGCTAAGGAAACAAATGTACACAGGTGCCTTCAAGGGAAAAACCAGCCCTCTTTGTAAACCCACCAGCTGTATAAGACATAAAATGGAAGAAGAAAGCCCTAGTGAACTCCGCAGATAAAGCCCGTATCCTTTTTGTCTCCCTGTTTAAAGCACTCTACTGCCTGGCACAGCTTCCATAAATACACGGTCACAGGGGACCCTTTGGGATTGTTCCCCCGTGTGCTCATCACACTGCTGACACCCGCCTTCTTGCTCTCTCATCACCCTGTCCTGCTGGGCCAGATCCTCTGGTCTCCCTCAGACAAGGCACAGAGTTGGGGTTACTGCCCCCCTACACAGCAATGCAGACACTGAACCACTTAAGCTCTGGGAGGATACAGTTCTAGGGCACAGCAGCCAGGAAACCAACCCCCAGAAGGGATCAAATCCGCAAATAAATCTGTCTTTCTCTGTGTAAAAGTTTTACACAAAGAAAACTCATGAGGATGTTCATTCTCTTTATCAATGAAAGAGCGAGATGCACACGGGTCTCCCCCCACACCTAGGTAACAATTATTTAAAACGTATTGTAAGCAGATTCTGACCCTACTGAGCTGTTCTTCTAGGCATAATCTTCAGGGCTGTGTCTACACTAGCCCCTTCTTCGGAATAGCCATGCTAATTTAGAACTTTGGAATAAGTTCAAGGGCAAATATTGTGCCCATCTATAAAAAGGGGAATAAGAACAACCCAGGAAACTATACACCGGTCAGTTTAACGTCTGTCCCAGGGAAGATAATGGAGCAGGTAATTAAGGAAATCATATGCAAACACTTGGAAGGTAATAAAGTGATAGGGAATAGCCAGCATGGGTTTGTGAAGAACAAGTCATGCCAAACTAATCTAATAGCTTTCTTTGATAAGATAACGAGCCTTGTGGATAAGGGAGAAGCGGTGGATGTCATATACCTAGACTTTAGTAAGGCATTTGATACGGTCTCGCATGATATTCTTATTGATAAACTAGGCAAATATAACTTAGATAGGGCCACGATAAGGTGGGTGCATAATTGGCTGGATAACCGTAGTCAGAGAGTTGTTGTTAACGGTTCTAAATCCTGCTGGAAAGGGATAACAAGTGGAGTTCCTCAAGGGTCTGTTTTGGGACCCGTACTGTTCAATATCTTCATCAATGATGTAGATATTGGGATAGAGAGTACGCTTATTAAGTTTGCAGATGATACCAAACTGGGTGGGGTTGTGACTTCTTTGGAGGATAGGGACATAATTCAAAATGACCTTAGCAAGTTAGAGAAATGGTCAGAGGTAAACAGGATGAGGTTTAATAAAGAGAAATGCAAAGTGCTCCACTTAGGAAGGAACAATCAGTTCCATACATACAAGATGGGAAGCGACTGTCTAGGAAGGAGCATGGCAGAAAGGGATCTAGGGGTCATAGTGGACCACAAGTTGAATATGAGTCAACAGTGTGATGCTGTTGCAAAAAAAGCAAATATGATTCTAGGTTGTATCAACAGGTGTGTTGTAAGCAAAACTCGTGAAGTCATTCTGCCGCTCTACTCTGCACTAGTTAGGCCTCAGCTGGAGTACTGTGTCCAGTTCTGGGCGCCACATTTCAAGAAAGATGTGGAGAAATTGGAAAGGGTACAGAGAAGAGCGACAAGAATGATTAAAGGTCTAGAGAACATGACCTATGAAGCCAGGCTTCGTGAACTGGGCTTGTTTAGTTTGGAAAAAAGAAGATTAAGGGGGGACATGATAGCGGTTTTCAAATATCTAAAAGGGTGTCACAAGGAGGAAGGAGAAAATTTGTTCCTCTTGGTTTCTGAGGACAGGACAAGGAGTAATGGGCTTAAAGTGCAGCAGGGGAGGTTTAGATTGGACATTAGGAAAAAATTCCTAACTGTCAGGGTGGTCAAATATTGGAATAAATTGCCAAGGGAGGTGGTGGAATCTCCCTCTCTGGAGATATTTAAGAACAGGTTAGATAGACATCTGTCAGGGATGGTGTAGATGGAGCTTGGTCCTACCTTGAGGGCGGGGGGCTGGATTCGATGACCTCTTGAGGTCCCTTCCAGTCCTATGATTCTATGATTCTATGAATAGGGAAATGCGTGGGGGATTTAACTATCCCCCGCGGGATTTAAATAAACATGGCCGCCGCTTTTTTTCCGGCTTGGGGAAAAGCCGGAAAAGAGCGTCCAGACTGGCGCGATCCTCCAGAATAAAGCCCTACTCTGGAGGATCTCTTATTCCTACTTGAAAGTAAGAGATCCTCCGGAATAGGGCTTTATTCCGGAGGATCGCACCAGTCTGGACGCTCTTTTCCGGCTTTTCCCCAAGCCGGAAAAAAAAGCGGTGGCCATGTTTATTTAAATCCCGCGGGGGATATTGAAATCCCCTGCGCATTTCTCCATTCCAAAGTTCTAAATTAGCATGGCTATTCTGAAGAAGGGGCCAGTGTAGACGTAGCCCAGGTCAGAAACTCTTACCCTGACCTCGGTCCCCAGCCCTTTTTGGGGGGTGTCAGGCCATCTGAAGACAAAGGGCTGACAGCTTCCCATTTCTTAAACAGACTTTTCCCCAGAATGGAAACCTTTTGTTTTACAGCCACCCTTCCATGGAAAAACTACCAGGGACAAAATGGAATCCCGGTGCTAGGTGATATGGTCACATGTCTTACTTGTCCAATCACCTTTGGACTTCCAGGACAAACAAGGCTGTTTACAAGTTGTTAAGTTGATTACCAACTTGTTTAGGCTTCTAGGGTACTGTGGGGTGGGGGTGAGGGAACGATCAGTAATGACTCTCATTAGCACAATTAAAACTATAAACAGTCTCATACTCCATATTTCTAACTTTTCATACTAGAATGATACATTCACCAAAACAGGATATACAGATCCAGCTGACTGTAACATTCAAATCGATAGGTTACTTGGTGTATTTTGTCCAAAGCATCTCTGAGTGATGCATATTTATATCCATAAGCTACTTTTCATGCAGTATGGGGAGAACGGAGGGGTGGGGGGAACCGTCACAAGTTTGTTTCCTCCGGTGTGGGCGTGGGTCTCTGCTCAAAGACTGGCTTCCAGGAAAGCTAGATTCTAAGAGAGGAATGGTATGAAAACTTGGAATCCATTGGCTCACATCACATGCATCAAGAACTGAAGGTGACAAGATGTAAAGTACTTGCTAATTCCTTCTCGGTTATTTCTAGAACACACGGGAGGTTAATTTTTTAATCCATTTAAGCAAGGTTTGCCCTAAAGGTAAAACCCTGTGCAGAGCTGGGTCATTTCACCATAAGATGCAGAGATCCCCCTAGATGAACTTGGCCTCTGCATGACTCTACTTTGTAGGTCAGACTTGGTAAGTTCTCTCAGAGCAGTCTAAGCAGATTGGAAAGGAGCCAAGGGGTGAAAGTTAAACCAAAGCAGTTTTTTGAACTGCAGCATTTGCGGTTCTCTAGGACATTAATGGACCAGTGCTTTGCCTGAAATCACTGACTTCTCCAGCATTCTTCTCGCAGGGAGCAGTGAACTATTCATGAATACTAGAAGAGCAACCAAAAATGTACCACCTTTAAATAGAGGTGAACCACCTCTAAGTAGAGAGCTTAATTGGTTAACCTGGTTAGCCCCCTTGCCTCCTTCCCCCTTCAATCAGTTAACCAGTATGTTTAACCACTTAATCAATTAAACAGGATTTTACATCCCTCCTTTTAAAAGAGGCGCTGCGGCGCTGCAGGGAATTCCACCTGAGTGAGCCTTACATCAAACCCAATTAATAGACATGGTAGCTGAAAGATCATTATAAAATATGTAAACTGAATGTGATATGTCAGGTCACAGCCATTGCAAAGGAACCCACCCTCTTAGAATTCACACTCAGGCATATAGGAAACTGGTATCCATAATCTGTTTGGACTTTCAGACAGGCCTTTGATACAATCCTTCACAAGGACTGATAAAGAAACTAAGGAGCCATGGACTCAGAAGATTAAAACTGGTTAGGGAAGCTGCGATAAGAAGAGGACACAATAGTTAAAACAACAACTAGTATCATACTGGTATCTATTTAAACTACTCACTGCCTCTTTTTTTTTCCTCCCCTCCTTTTTTATCTCTCCCCCCCCCCCCCTTTGTTCCTTCTCCTTCCCACGCTCCTTCCCTTATTTATTCTTGGATCTGGATTTCTAATACTCTTGTCATCTGAAGAAGTGGGCCGCACCCATGAAAGCTCATGATACCATCTACATGTTTTGTTAGTTCTGCTAGACTATTTATTGTTTTAAGTTTTCCCTGTTACAGACTAACTTGGCTACCCCTCTGAAGCTTTTGAAGTAGCACCCTAGTTATCCATTCTTTTCATAGGCCTCGAAGCATGTCATGAAGTGAGGTTCTGGCTGGGTTTGAACCTGCTGAACCTCCTAAGATGCAAGACAATAGCAGGACTTGAGGAGCTCCAAATTGACTCCAATGGGAGTTATGGGCCCTTAGTAATGCTGCAAGTGGTATTTATGCTTCTCAGGTTTGGCCCTGTAGTCATGTGATGTGCAGAGTTATGGTAGGGATGGGGAAAGTCAGGCACACGGGTTCAGTGACTCGACCAAGGCCACGCCATAAGACAATGGCAATGCCTGATTGGTCGCAGGTCTATCCACGTGCTTATGCTGCTTCTCGAAGCTGAGGAACGTAAGTAGAGTTTCTGAGCCAAGCCACGGCACTCATCATATGACAAGAGAGCAATGTTCTGTCTCTACCAGTATGAGAAGAGAATGAAACCCAGCTCCGTTTTGCCAGGCTAGGAGGGGAGGAACAAGCAGATCCCAAGAACACTACACTGGAAACAGGCTACGCCTACAGTGCCTGCAGAGCGGGTGACGGGTGAAAAGAGCAGTGTGCACCAATGGGCTACACTGCAATTCCCCCCGAAGCATGGCGCTGCCACACTGCAGGCGTGAATGAAAAGGTCCCGACTTTGCATTCGTGTAATCCTCTTCAAACAGGATTATATGAATGGCTCCTGATTCTCATGAATGTCATCCTGTTTAAAGAGGAACCTTTCCGTTCACACCTGCAGTGTCCACAGGAGTGTCAGAGCGCCACGCTTCGGTGTGCTTCGCAATTCACACCCCTGCCACTGACCTGCAGAGCTGTCGACAAGGCCTCAGATCCCCTGGTGCAAGGTTCTGCAACAAACCGTAACTCATGGGATCAAGCAAGCCGACAGATTTGTCAGGCCACTGGCGATGGAGGTGGGGGGGGGGGGCACCATGCTCCTGAAAGGGCAGACCCTTAGGCATATGGGGTAGGACCTGGGCAGCTGGCTCTCAGCACTAGGGTTGCCAGATACTTGCACAGAAAATCCCGAACATAGTACAGTCAAGAAAAAAAAAGACCAAACCTGAGCCTTTAAATCCCCGTGCTCCCTGCTCCCCCGGTACATGGTCCAGTATTTTTCTGTTTTTTTTTTTTTTTACTGGACAGAAGACTCAATTACCGAACTGTCCGGGTGAAAAATATACACCTAGCAACCCTACTCAGCACTGCCTGGACAGCACCGTCCTGCCCCAATACCAATGGGAACACCTCTCCCCCGGGGGCTCTGAGGTACACCAGCAACAATGTAAAAGGTCCCAGGCTCTAGCTGCTACTGCAGCTGTAATAGCGGCGCTGTCAGCCTGAAGCCTGCATGGGATCAAATTCATAAAGGGAATTTTCCTATTTCGCAAGGAACTAGATCTCTTTCTCCCTGAAGAAGTGGAGGAAGCCCAGACGTGGGACAGGGACAGTAACAGTGCTGATAAGCAGAATAATTTTTTTAAATAACGGGCATCAGTGCAGATATCGGACATGCCTCAGCTCCACAGGGCTCCAGCTTGCTTATTCTGCACCCGGGCAGGTTCTGGGAGCACTGCTGAAGGCGCGGCGCTCGCTGTGCCATGCAGCCAACGCACAAAGCAACAGCGATTGCTTCTGGAGGGGAGCTGGTACAGTCCTAATATACTTGAAAAACAGAACTATGAAACTACCTGGGCCATCCCCCTGCTAGTGTCCGGGGTGGCTGGGGGCGTGGGGCAAAGTCAGTGTGGGAAAAATGAGCAATGAGTCAAGAAAGCTAATCCCAGCCCTATTGCCAATTCACTTTGTAGCCTTGAACAAGCAGTTTCACACCTGATTCCACTTCCCATCTGTAAACCGGAGATATTTATCTACATCTCTGAAGGGCTGTGAGATTTAATTCGTTAATGTTTGTGCAGTGCTTTGAACTTGTAAATGCCAGGGATTTTTTTTTTAACGTCTACCTTGATTTAACCATGTCCTAATCTAGGATTTCATCTAGCATCAGCTGATTTCACCATATCTTGACAGCAAGACAGAACATAAAGAACAAAACCAAAGTTAAAAAAAAACCCAAACCAAAAACCTCAAAACCTAATTACATAAGCAATCCACAAATACCTACTGCTGTGTGCACATTTATTGCATTCGCTTTGTTTATAACCAAGCGTGCAAGCTGTGTGCGTTATTTTTATTTAAAGATGTGCCCACTTCATAAATGGCTATCAAAAGAAAACACTGCACCCCAAAACCTGCAAAAGAATGTGTGCTCGTAAAAAGGCTGTTGCTTTGAAAGCGCTTCTACAGAATGCTTGAAAGGCGCAAGTCCCCCCAAGTTGATTCTGCTGCCACCACTAGACGGCATGGCAGCAAGGAAGTGCCTGCCAAAGGAGAGAAACGGAGTTCTGAGGTATATAATGAAAGGGGAAAGTACAGTCACGTGTTTAAAAAAAGCATAAATGGCTTCATTAAAATATATACATCCCTCGGGGAATTCTCAGTCTGACAGTTCAAATGAGAGAGGCTGAAAGAAACAAGCGTGATTTTGATGGTGGGGAAAGAATCTTTGGGGCTAGCTGAAACAGAGAAACACAGACCTGTACAAGAACCAAACTTTCAAGCAGGGACGTGAACAGGTAACCGGTAATCCAGTAAGCATCACCCTTACCGGAGCAGCCCCCTGGTTAACTGGTACCTACTCACTGCTTGCAGTGGATAGAGGGCTGCTCCAGCCCCATGTGGGGGTCAGAAGCTGGCCCCCGCGCTCCATGTGTGGGGCTATCGGCTCTTGCTGCCAGCTCCCCCATGCAGGGGGCTGGGAGCAGACAGCAGCCGCCCCCGCGCAGCTGGGGGGCTGTCAGTGGCAGCTTCCCATAGCTGGGGGGCTGGGTTGGAGCAGTCCCCCGCTGGGATCCCAGGCTTAATCAGTTAACTGGCTAAACCTAGCATTTAACCAGTTAACTGATTAACCAGGATTTTACATCCTTACTTTCGAGCTTCACACCTCAGGTTCCAAGCGAAGCAATGTCTATAACTTTAGCTCTGTTCCCAATCGAGGGTGAACTATGCCACACCCATAAAACTCAGCATATTTCACGAGCAGCAGGCTGGAGAAGAGAACGTTCCCTGCAGGTCAAGGTTGATCTCACTGGCAAGGCAGTGCAAGGGAGCTCACATTGCAGTTGTCTGAGCCACACTCGTTTGCAGTTAAATATAGACCTTCGCTTTCCGGAATTATTGCTCCTCTTGACCTTCAGAGTATCAATATTCAGAAAGGGGGGGGGGGGGAGAGAAAAAAAAAGAAAGGAAGACCTTCCAAATCTATTGTCCGAAACTCGAGCCTAACAACTAATAAACTGTCCTGGGAGAAATTCCAAAAAACGGTAAAGACGGACGAATTGAATTACAAGAAACCACAAGCAGCGTTCTGGAAATCCAGAATATACTCATTAGTCCCTTTGATACACATACACTATATATAGGCACACATAAGCACACATAGGGCCTGATTGTGATCTCACATACGCCAGTTTGAGACCAAGTTTAAATCCATAAGAATTACAGCTAAACCCAACAACACTGTCAACCGAAACCATCACAGATATTCCTTAAGCAGTTTCAGAGTTTCATCCTGAGTGGTGCAGCAGTGGTACCAAACATGTGATTGCAGGATCCTTTTTTACGCACAGGAACAACCACAAACAAAAGTGGTGAGGGAAGGACAGTTCTGGGTGTGTTTGCATGAAATTGATAAACATGGCATGTTAGTCGATCCTCATAATTTAACAATACTATGGCAGACACATCTGCCTTTGGCACACAAGCCAGCCAGCCCGCCCTCAGTAAGGGTGCATCTACACTTAGCTCGAAATAAGCTACGCAATTTGAGCTATGCAAATTGTGTAGCTTATTTCGAGTTCATTTAGAAATAGCTTATTTCTTAATTTGGTGCTGTCTACCCAGGGCCAAATTTCTAAACAAACTGCTATCCCAAAACATTCCTTAATCCTTGTGGAACGAGGTTTACAAGGATGTTGGAATGGTGAGCCTGTTATATTTCAAAATAATGGGCGCACTCAAAAGACGTGGATAGCTATTCTGGGATAGATCTGCAGTGTAGTCATAGCCTAACTGTACAGAAGAGATGCCCGACTGTCATTCCGGGGGAAATGCAGGTGACGCATTTGGTTGAGGAAACACCATGGGTCACTAGGGACATGTCTAGACTACATCCCTCTTTCGACAGAGGGACGTAAATTAGGCAGAACGAAAATGCAAAAGACGACAGGATTTGAATTTCCTGTGCTTCATTTGCATAATGGCAGCCGCGCATTCTTTCGAAAAAGGGCTTTTCGAAAGTGAAACTACCGTCTAGACACAGTTCTTTAAAAAAAAACTACCCTTTTTTTGAAAGAACCTGTAAACCTAATTTTTTCAGGCATTATGGTTCTTTTGAAAAAGGGTGGGGTTTTTTTCCAAAAGAACCACGTCTAGACGGTGGTTTCACTTTGAAAAAGCCATTTTTCGAAAGAATGCGTGGCCACCATTATGCAAATGAAGAGCGGGAAATCTAAATCCCGGCTTCGTTTGCAATTTCGATTTAATTTACATCCCTCTTTTGAAAGAGGGATGTAGTCTAGACATAGCAAAGAGTGTATAGGAGAACAAACCCCGCACTGAAATGTTCTTACAAATATCACATGAAAAGCTAAAATCTTTTAAGAAGAGTCTGCACCACCCACTTAAAAAACAGCCAGTAAGCACTTAATTGGACACATCAACAGCACGTTGGTGTTCTCCATGAGTGCATATCAGAATTGCTGGGAGTTGTGAGGACTAACTGGGTAAGGAAAACCCTTTGGACGATTGAGTTGGGTAAACTGCCTCCATTAGCAGCCAAATCCTTGAGATGAAGAGGCAAAGCACCAGCGTAATTCAACTAGAGCACTGTGCAGAATTATGCGCTACGAACAGAAGCAGAAAAATTCCTTTCTGTTTCCAGCGGTGATCAGCTTTGGCAAGTCACTAGGAAACTTGGTTATGCAAGCATGTAGTATGAGTCATAACATTGGTGGGTCTGAGACTATAGTAACATGCAAATGTACATTCCACGCAACAGCTCTGAACTCCTCCTTGGGTGGCTCCCTCGCTTTAGGCAATGTATCGACACATCAGAGATTAACATTTGTTTACAAAACCTCATGCTGCGTTGCAGCAGGCCCTAGAGTAAGGATCACTGCTCCATTGCAGTAGACACCGTACAAACACGTAGCAAAAGACAATCCCTGCCCCAAAGAGCTTACAGTGAGACATACTGCCATGAATGAGTATGGCAAACAATGGCAGGAAGGTGCGGAAGGAGGAAAAACACAATGAAAATAAGACCAAGTGATTATATCCACTTCCTACTGCACAAGGTGATTACTGATCATTAAAATCTTAAAATTGGCTTGTTTTTCTAATTCAGAAAACTGTCCCTTCCTAACTGAAGGAACGGCCAAACCATCAGGCATTTCAGCAGCCTTTATGTAAATGAGCCATGTTGCTCATTACTGCAACATCTCTGGACCACTTGTATCCTTTTCTAGTCCCCGGTGATGGGCTGGAACATGGCATGAAAAGCACCTGCAGCTACAATTTCCACTTTCATGCCTACGTAATCTCTTCTGCTTACAGCATACGATTCTGGGTTGTTTTAATATTTGATTGTTTACATGACCTTTCTCTTCCCTGTGATCTAGAACACGTCCAGCAGGAAAATACTAAACACCACAGCCCACATGCTAGACAGCAGACAGCTTGGATACACAGGGACTTGCTCAACCCTGCAACATTTGCAGGATGTTAGGTGGCCTAGCTGCAGATCTTCTCGTGAAGGGTTGGGCCTGTTGCTAGACAGAGTTTCCAGTTTGCCTTTGGCTGTCAACACGGGTTGCTCATAGCCAAATCCATTACCAGGAACTAACTTGATGTCAGATGCTCCCCTTGCACCAAAGCTGAGAGAAAACTGAATGGAGGAAAAACTGTTTCCTGGCAATTGAGCCTTTACAAGGAATACACACTTACCCCGACATGATCTCCGGGTTGTTCCCAGCTGCCAGTTTAGACACCAGAGAGAGATTCTGAAGGGAGCAGGCAAAGCATGCCGACAGCAGGCAGACTTCACTAGGAAAGTGCTTCATTTCTGCAAGGTTGATGAGCTGGGAGTTCTAACAACCACTTGCTACTCTGCTTATGTATTTAAATGAATCTAGCTTGCTCTGTTCTGTTCCCACCAACCTCCAGGGCGAGAACAGGTTTCTGGGCAGGAAATGTCTAATGTCTCTTCTACCACTCTGCCAATTGGACATGGGGCTGTACAAAGGCCAGCATGAAACAGGCGGTTTGTCTGTTTGAGGTACAATCTGCAAAATGGAAAGAGCTGCCCACCAGAAAGCAAAGATCATTCAGATTCCCATCTAGACAGCATCTGGATTAGCTTAAGGAGATACCTACCTTTCCATAACTGCCAGGCACTCCTTTCTCCATGTGAACCGACTGCCTCGCCGTAGTCTGAAAGTCCCAGAGGTAGCTGTGACGGGGGGAGGTGTCTGTCTCCATTCTGGCTCTTCTACTGGGACTGGAGCAGGCCTCATACTTAACGTAGCCCCTAAAAACAAGAATACAAATGGTTTCCTGCTGGACTGGAAATCTTGCTTCTCTTCTCAGCCCTGCTAACAAAGAAACAACTGACCGGTGAAGCCATTCACACCAAAGATAAAACACTGAACACACACACATTAAAGACACATAGGTCTAAATGCATCCCCAAACAGGCAAGAATCAGGAGTTACACTGCTGAAAGCAATGGAGTTAAACTGGCATACGTCAGAGGATCAAGCATGGAGTCTTCGTTATACCTGCTTCAAAAGAGCCAATTTCCCCTCATCAAGATGATCAGCTTTGTACAGAACGTCTGAGCTAGGCTCAGTTGGGATCCATTCCAGCGTTGCTCCTTGTTCTTCTGTCATGAACATAAGAACGGCCAGACTAGGTCAGATCAAAGGACCATCTAGCCCAATGTCCTGTCTGCTGACAGCGGCCAATACCAGGTGCATCAGAGGGAATGAACAAAACATGCAATCATCAAGTAATCCAACCCACCACCCACTCCCAGCTCCAGGCCTAGGGACACCATCCCTGCTCATCTTGACTAATAGCCATGGATGGATCAATCTTACTTGAACTTATCTAGTTCTTTTTTGAACCCTGTTATAGTAAAAGGGCTCACAACACCTTCTGGCAAAGGGCTGACTAAGCATTGTGTGAGGAAATACTTCCTTTTGTTTGTTTCATGGTGTCTATTAATTTCATTGGGTGGCCCCTAGTTCTTGTGTTATGAGAAATGAATACTTCCTTCCTCCGCACCAGTACATTTTATTGACCTCTGGCATATCTCCTTAGCCATCTCTTTTCCAAACTGAAAAGTCAGTCTTATAAATTGCTCCTCATATGGTAGCAATTCCAGATCCCTAATCAGAGAAGTATCCACCATAGCTCCAACATCTCTTGCTTGAGTGGTAACAGCTAATTTAGACCCCATCTTTTTATATGTATCGTTGGGATTATGTTTTCCAATGTGCATTACTTTGCATTTATGAACATTCAATTATATCTGCAATTCTGTTGCTCACTCACCAGTCTTGTAAGGTATTTTTGTAACACTTCATAGTCTTCCTGGAACTTAATTATCCTGAGTAGCTTTCGTCTGCAAATTTTTCCACCTCACCATTTACCCCTTTCTCTAGATTAGATCATTTATGAATATGTTGAACGGTGCTGGTTTCAGGAGAGATCCCTGAGGGACACCACTAGTTACCTCTCTCCATTCTGAAAATGGACCATTTATTGGTACCTTTTGATTCCTGTCTTTAGCCACCTTCCCTCTTATCAGACAGTTTACTTTGCTTAAGAACACTGGGTGAGGGACCTTGTCAAAGGCTTTCTGAAAATCTAAATACACTAATATCCACAGGATCCCCCTTGTCTGTGTGCTTCTTAACTCTCCTCAAATAATTCTAGTAGATTGACGAGGCACAATTTCCATGCTGACTCTTCCCCAACTAATCATGTTCATAGATGTATCTGATAATTCTGTTCCTTATTATAATTTCAACTAACTTGCCTGGTACTGCAGTTAGGCTTATCACCCCGAAATTGCTGAGATTGTCTCTGGAGCCTTTTAAAAAAACTGGTGTCTGTTTAGCTATCCTCCAAATAATCAAAAGCTGATTTAAGCGATAACTTGCATCCCACAGTTAGTAGTTCTGCAATTTCACATTTGACTTCCTTCAGAACTCTTGGGTGAATACCATCTGCTCCTGGTGACTTATTACTGTTTTATTTATCAATTTGTTCCAAAACAGTCTCTGACAACTCCTCAGTCTGGGACAGTTGCTCAGATTTTCTTCTAAGAGGAATGGGTCAGGGTTGGGGAATCTCCCCCACATCTTCAGCCATGAAGACCGATGCAAAGAATGTATTTAGTTTCTCCACAGTGTTGGCCTTCTCCCCCTTGAGTGCACCTTTAGAATCTCAATTATTCAGGAGTCCCGTTCATTATTTAGCAGGCTTCTTTCTTCTGATTATCTTAACTTTTTTTTTTTTTTTTTTTTTTTTTTTTGCTGTAACTTTTTGAATCTTTGTCTAGCTGTTCTTTTTTGGCCTTTCTAACTATATTTTACACTTGACTTGCCAGACTTCATGCTCCCTTCTATTTCCCTCAATAAGACTTAACTTCCAAGGATGCCTTTTTGCCACTAACTTCTTTTACTTTGTAATCTATCCCCAGTGGTACATTTTTGGTTCTTTGTATTTTTTAATTTGGGGTTCACATAAAATGTGGGTCTTTATTAGGGTGTTTTTGAAAAGTTTCCATGCAGCTTGCAAGAATTTCACTTTTGGCACTGTACTTTTAAATTTCTATGCAACTAACTTCCTCATTTGTGTGCAGTTCCCGTTTCTGAAATTAAACGTTATCACAGTGGACTGCTTTGGTGTTTCCCTACAGCTGGGATGTTAAATTTGATTATGTTATGATAATTATTATCAAGCCATTCAACTATATTTACCTCTTAGGACTAAATCAAAAATGGGCTCTCCTCTTGAGGATTCTAGGACTAGCTGCTGAAAGAAGCAGACATTTAAGCTACAAAAGTTGGTTTCTGCATCCTGTCCTGAGGTGACATGCACCAGATCAACATGTGGATAGCTGAAATTCCCCATCGTTATTAGATTATTTTTTAATTTTATTTTTATATCCTCTCTAATCTCCCTAAGCATCTCACAGTCACTAGCAGCATCCTGGTCAGATGTCAATAGCATCTCCCTTCTACTATATTCTTATTCAAGCATGGAATTCCTCTCTATAGAGGTTCTATGGTTCAGTTTGGTTCATTTAACATTTTTACTTCATTTGACTCTACACTTTTCCCCCATACAATGCCACTTCCCAACCAGGGAGGTCCTTCCAAGATACAGTAGACTTCCAATAATCCAGCACCGTGGGACCTAGGTGGTGCCAGATTATCGGATATGCCGGAGTATCGGGAGGTACTCCGGCGGGGGGCTGTGATGGGTCTGCCGGGACCTGCACTGCATCCAGGGGGTGGGCAGGGAACGGCGAGGGGCGAACCCTCTGCTGTTTTGCAGGAAGGTGGGAAAGCCCCAGGCAGCCACTGGCGACAGGCCAGCTGGGGAAACCCAGCTGCCGGCCTGCAAACGGCAACAGAGGAGAGAGCTAAGTCCCCGAACTTGCCCCGTTGTGGCTGCGCTCAGCCCAGCGCCGCCGCCAAGAGTTTCCGGGAGGGGAGTGGGCTTCCCACCCCCCAGATTACAGTAGTTATTGCCGATCAGGGGGGTGAGGGGCGGCACTGCGGGACCAACCCGGCAGCACCCCAGCTGCTCTGCTCTGCAGCTTCCCCAAGTCCGCCGCTCATCAGTTTCAGCGCCTACCACAATCTCGCAGCCCGCTGGGATGAAGGAGGCCGCTCACGCGACCTACCTCACTAGCCTCGGTTGCTCATGGCTGCTCTACGCTTTCGTTGATTGCTATACAAAATATTTTACCCTGTTAAATACCAATTGGTTGCCCCATCATTTTCAAAGTGGGCGGTTGGCAAACTTTTACCCATGTCTGCACGCAAATCGGGGCATTCTAATCCTTCAGAAAATATCTGATTGACAGCCCTTCAACTACAAAATTACGGGGTGAGCGAGAGCGCAGAAATGCTAGCTCCGCCCTCCCCCCAGGCGCCTGTCAACAAACCTCCCCATGACTAGGAGCTAAGAGCCGAGGCTGTCTCCATCTACTCATAAGCAGGCAATTTGTTAGCACGACTCTCTCAGAAATCAGATAAAACTGAAAGAAGGAATTTCAGTGATGCTTAGCGTCAAGGTAACAGCTGCAGAGCAATCAGAGCAAATTAGTGTGTCTAAAATGTTTCTTAGGTAAAAAGAAAAAATGCACTTTTCTTTACAGCATAAATCTGCTTCCCTGTAAATTAAGCACTGATACATTTCCTTCTCTCTATATATATATAAAAAAGTTTTTCCTGCCAGGCGACAGAATGGCATCATCCCACTTTCAGACTCTCTGGCCATGACAATGAAAGGCCAGAGAGAGGGGTGCAGGCGAGTGTAGCGAGCCGGGGGCACAGCCTGCTAGTTGAGTATAAAATGCTTTTACTGGGGGTGGGGAAGCAGGAGAGATTGTCTTGGTGGGTCGATTCACTCTTTTCTCTCGGGGAAATATCAGTAAACAGCTGCATCATGAAGTTAGCAGGTGCTGGAGAAAAGGCTTGAGAACTGGGGTGAACACAGGCCACCACCTCAAGCCATGCCCATGAGATCCACCACAAGGAAAAACCTATAGGAGCATCAGGTGCTTGGATCCCAACCGATGCTAAGGGCAGTGCTGGTCAGCATGAGCTCTGCTGGCATGGTCTCTGACGTGATTTATGGCAGCTCACAAGATCCGGCCCTAAAATCACCAGATTTTTAAGAGCGATATGACTATGGTTTTGGCTGAGAACATCCACAAAGTTAGGACATAATTAAGTAAAAGCTCTGAGAACTGTGCCTTGGTATATGGCAAAAGGGGAGGCACTCTGTGGGTGTGTCTAAACTACACTCCTCTGTCGGCAGAGGGATGTAAATTAGACACATCAAAAGTGCAAATGAAGCCAGGATTTAAATATTCCACGCTTCACTTGCATAATGGCAGCTGCCGCTTTTTTTCAAAACAGGGCTTTTGGAAAAAAACCCAGCAGTTTAGATCCTGTACTCATTTTTTGGAGGAGTACAGGATCTTTCGAAATGGGACATTTCTGTCGAAAATGCCCCGTCTAAACTGCTGGGTTTTTTTTTTTTCCAAAAGCCCCATTTTGAAAAAAAGTGGCGGCTACCATTATGCAAACGAAGTGTGGGATATTTAAATCCCAGCCTTCATTTGCACTTTCGATGTGTCTAATTTACATCTCCCTGCCGACAGAGGGATGTAGTTTAGACACACCCTGTATGTGAAGGGGATACACTGTGTGGGGTAAAGCGTGGGATTGCTCTGTTCTTAGAGCACACAGGACTAGCATCTCCTGTCCGCATCCAATGCCAGATGGGACTTTGCCCACATAAGGATCACATCTAGGTCTCAGAGAAATCAGTCTCCATGGCCTCTTCAGCGCTTGGACTCTGTGCTGAAATTGCCAGCTAGGTTACCACGTATATTTGTACTTCCTTTCCTCAATTTCCATCTTCTTGTGTGTCTGTTCTTAGACAGTGAACTCTTGGGGGGTTGGGACCATGTCCACTTGTCACAGCGTTTAAAACCAGAAAGCACAATTGGATAATCTGTTCCGACCTCCTGTAAATTTCACCCTGACACCACAGGCTCATTGGGACCTGCACTAAACCCATCTCATTTCACAGGTCACTGACCTCTTATCCCATGACAACTTTTGGTCATTTCTGAGCTGGGCTAGATTTTAACAACACACCTAGACAATGAAAGACTCCCTGCAGGTTTACAGACAAGCCCGTCATTAAGGTACAAGCTCCTGAGTGCAGGGATGTTTTCTGTGAAATGCTTAGCACACTTGATGCGCTATAGAAGAACAATCATATCTCCCTCATCCCAATGCCCATCTTCTGGAGTACCCAGGATCTTACTTTTTCATAAGCTTTTCTTTTAGAACCAGGCAAGGGCTCCCTCAGCATTAAAATGATGGAAGATGCTCTATGCTGCTGACAGTAGGGCAGTGAAAAAGGTTTAAAAACAATAACTGTGGAACCGTTAAAAGTCCTAGTGGCTATATGGTTAACCATTTTGGGGGATCTATGGCTGGGTGGGACTAGGGAGGGAAGGATGGGGAGGAATGCCCCCGCAGCTCCCAGGGAACTGGCTGTGGGGTGGCTTCCGACTCCACTTCTGGGGTGCTGGATGCGCTGCGGAAATTTAACCATAATGGAAATGGATAAGCTGATGCTTAATGGTTAACCCATTAAACTCTTACATCACTAGCAGACAGCTGCTTCTCTCTTTAGCCAGGCCACACACAGCTTTGTCCAACATGACTGTTACTGTCTTCCTATTGATTTATTGGCAGGAAAAAAAAATTAAATCTGGGCAGTCAGCACTCCACATTGTAGTCTTAACACATCATTTCTACAGTCTGCCTGGCTCTGTCACAGCCCCGAGAGAAGGTGCCAAAGTTACTCAGCCATGAACGTCTCACGTTGCCCCCTGCTCCCAACCAAACTAATCAAGCCAACCTTAATTACTTTCTTTATTTTAAAACATGAGCATGGGAAGATTTGTTAGATCAATGCAAGACTTCAGTGAGGCAGTAATGCTTAAAGTTGGCTCAAAATATATTTATGAAGCACCAAACAAAACAGACACGGTACTTGCCCCCAAAATACCCCATCAAAATAAAAAAAAGTGTCACTGCTAATGAAAGAACTTCAATTTTGCACTGATTATTTCCTTATCCAAAATCTCCCTTCACCCTCCTCCGCTACTGCTTCCAGAAAGAAAACCACAAATGCTAGCACACAAAATCAGTTTTGCAGCATTATCATTAACTCCCATGCCTGTCCTTCAGAAAATCATTGATCATTATTATCAACAGTAGGAACAATACAGATCTATTATTGCATGAGAGTTAAAACATTTCCCAGAACTAGTTTTCTTTCATAACACACTAGCTTGTTACCTGAGATTATCTGAACAACGGTGACAAGCCAAGACGCTAGAAAGGTGTAGAGACTATCTATCCATGGGGAAAAACCCAACAGAAAGAGCATATGCCGAAGGCCAGACAAAGCTAGGAATCAACAAAAGCTTTGGAGGAGCTGAGCCTGCACGTGCATTAATAGCAGCAAATATTACAAAATCTTGTTATTCTAAAGCTCTAGAATACAAAATTGCTGTATTTGTAGGACTGTATGTGGGGGATTTAAAGCATAATCCATCCATGTAACACTGTTATGTAACTGAAAAGAATTTAAAAACTCTTTATTTTGGGTTGTATTTATATTTCTTTTTAGTCTCTATCTTACTGTAGTGCCCAGAGATTACATTGTGTGTAATCACCTAATTGAGCAGTTGATGGAATTTCCATCGACTACTCGATTAATCGATACGGGGGAAAATTGCAGAGCCACAGCGGGGTTAGCTCTTGGCCCCGTGAGCTAACCCTGCTGTGGCTCTGCCTTTTAAATGTAGTAAGAACTGCCAGGCTCTTAGTACATTTAAAAGGCATAGGCGCAGCGGGGAGACTGGATGTGAGCTGGGAATCAGCTGGTTCCTGGCTCCCTCCCGGTCCCAAATGCTGCATCTCTGCTTTTAAATGTATTAAGAGCTGCCAGGTTCTTAATACATTTTAAAAATAAGAAGCGCAGCTGGGGGGACTGGGACTGGGCGTGAGCTCTTAATACATTTAAAAAGCAGAGGTACAGCATCCGGGACCAGGCATGAGCCGGAACAGCTGACTCCCAGCTTGTGCCCAGTCTCTTGCTATGCCTCTGCCTCCCCTGCCCCCCGGAGCAGAGCCACATGAAGCAGCAAGCAGCCTGCAGCAGACAGTCTGCCTCAGGTTTCTGCTGTAAGTGCCTCCCAGCCAGAGCCTGCCTCTGGCACACGAGCCCCTCCCTTTCCCAGCCCTCTGCCCCCTCCCGCACCCATACCCCCTCCCAGTTCTGGCCCCGCAATCTCTGGCCCCAGATCACAACCCACTCTTACCCTAGGTCATATCCCAAAATCCTGCATCCCAGTCCCCTGCCCTAGGTCGTAACTCCCTCCCAGACCCCATTCTCCCTTCTGTACCCCAGTCCCTTACCTCACGCTCCCTTCTGCACCCAACCTCCATCCCAGATCCCACACTTCCTCCTTTAATATCCTAGAAGAGCGCGGCTCTCGACCACTTTCCAAAATCTTGGCATGGCCCCCCCATTAAAAATTATTGCCCACCATTGCTGTAGACAGAAATTTCCCAAAATAAGAATTAAACGGAAAAGAGAGAATAGATTGCATGCCCAATGTGATGGGGTGGTTGCCCTGAACTGGAAAATAAGGGGTTAAAACAGCCCTTAGGGTACATCTACACTGTGGGGTTTTTTCCAGGATACCAGAGTTATCCTGGAAAAACACCGCTGCATCCAGGGAACACGTTTGCTCTTCTGCTTTTTTTTGTGCAAATGCGCTCTTTCGGAAGCCCTGTCTTCCTCATTCCATGACGAAGAAGGGATCTTCCGAAAGAAGGGGATTTTCCAAAATTTGGCCCAGTGCAAATGGGACAAATTTCAGAAAAGCCTCTTCCGAAAAAAATCGGAAAAAGCTGTAATGTAGACCTAGCCTTGGAGAGTGCTGTGGCGGCAGCCAATCAGAAAGAAGCAGAAGGCAGCCAATCAGGGCTAGGCTAGGTTCTGTAAAAAGGGCTGCTGGGTAGAGGGAGTTTAGTGTCTCCATGTCTGGAGGAAGAACTCACTGTCTCTAGCTCTGTGGTACCATGGACAGAGCAGTGCTGGGGGAGGCCAGAGAGCCAGCAGGGTTTCAGCCTGTGTAACACTTGGGTCAGGCCCTCACAAAGGGAATTGACGAGGTGCTAAGGCTGCACAAGGCAGTCAGGGGAGAAACAGGCAGCGGGTCCCACCCCCTTGCCACTGATGAGAGTGGCCAATTCAGACTGCAGCTTGCCCTGGAGAGACATGGCAAGAATCACTGAGGTGAGGTGTGGGATTGGGGCTGGGGGGAGAGAGCTGGCTCCCCAAAGGGGATGAACCCAGACCGTGAGCATCGCCAGAGGCAGTACTCAGGGAGAGGGGTGCTGCGGTCTGGGAGAGACGTGGTTCTGGCGTGCTGCAGGCAGTGAGGTAGGTAAAAGTAGAGGGTGCTCCAGCGCACGAAGGGGACAATCTGCAGGAGACGCTGCAGCAATGAGTCCCACCTGTCACCCCAGTAGTCCCATTTCCCAGTGGGACACAGCTTGGGAGGGGGAGTAAATAAGCCACAGAAGGGAAAAGGGTAAAGTTGCTAGCATTGCAGGAGAGACAGGAAGAAGAAAAACAGACGAAACAAAGCATGCTGATGATTTAATTTGTGTCAGTTCTTTGGAAAAAGGAATGGCCGTACAGCACCAAGCACAATGTACGACGGGCAGGAACCATCTCTCTCTCTGTCTGTATGACATCAGCACTTAACAAAGATATATTCATTATTCATTGGCTGGCCAGCAATACAATTGGTTGCATGGCAATAGTTCAAAGCAGCAGACTGCCCTAAATACGTGTGTGTGCGTGTATATAGATATATATCCCCAGTAGAAAATTCAAACAGCCAAACCAAAAGGGTTCTCCTGAGTCTAAGTGAACTGAATGGTCTGTTGGTCCTAAAGGGGATTTAATGGCATCAAGACAGTCCCTTGGCATAAGTAAGTGTCACTTTGTCTTTACAGTACTTGAAAAGGCTGTGTAAGGACCCATACGAATAACACAAAATTAAAAAACTCCAGTCAGCAGCTGTTCAAGAAAATCTCTCCCATGCCAATACAAAACAAAACCAAAAGCCAGACAACCCCACTGCCCGTCTGACAGAGAGGTAGAGCGTTAGAGTTTAACATCCATTCTTTTTGATTCCAATTGTTACGTTCTCATCAGAAATCACTTCTGAGGCATGACAAGACACACAGGAAGATGTGGGGGGAAGAAGGTGTCATGGATGAGTTTAACAAGGACTCTCTTACCGTGGCCCAGAATGCTAGCTCACAAACAATCCCAGGAAATACTGTTGCAGAAGGACCTATGAGGTTATAGGAAACAAATCTAAGCAGCAGTTTCAATCGTTAGGAGAGGCCATACCCTGTTTTTCCAAAAGCTCCAGTTCTCTTGTCAAGTTTTGGGCCATGCCTTCTGTTGAAGTGGAATTGCTGGGAACTATTCCATGGGGTAGAACCTGAGGTTCTGAAGGTAGCTGATGCTAAAACTTGTTCCCCTAAGCTTACAGATTTTTAGAGAGTGCGAACTGCAACGTCAGCAGGGAGATTGTAAAACTGGTGTTCCTCCGGATTTCGGCAACCTCTCAGCACCTCCGTCCTGTAGCCACATTCATGCTTTAAAACAGCAATTTCCGATGCTTGAGAGAAAGGCAAAACTCAGAAGTGTGTTCTGAACTGAGCTGACCTTAAATTAAAATATTCCTGGGCCAACTAACATATGAAGCCTCTTTATGTGCAGTTCACATACACACAGCAATGGTTTTCAAAACCTTAAAATGGAGTTTTACTTAACAGGACTCAGGCCAGGTCTACACTAAAAGGGAACGTTGAATCAAGATATACAACACCAGCTACGTTAATTGCGTAGCTGCAGTTGACATATCCTGTTTAAAGTTTCCCTGCCATCCCCACAGTGGGAGGCGGATGGGAACAAAGACTCCCATTGGCTTCCCTTACTCCTTGCAAAAGCAGGAGTGTGTGCCACTGATGGGGTGCTCTCTGAGTTTGATTTAGTGAATCTTAACTAGACTCACTAAATTGATCTCCGGAAGATTGATCGCGGCAGCGTCAATTTTCTGTCTAGTGAAGATGTGGCCTCAGACCTTTGGAGCAAAGTCCGCAATAGGCAGACTCCAAGCTTTGATTTCCTCTAAGTCAATTACATATCAAAGAGAAGAAAGATGGAACACAGCATGCAAAACCACACCTCAGAATAAACAAAGAAAAACTGAGGCTGAATATCAGGAAAATGGTCAGTGACGGGCACTAATGCAGTAATGGGAGCCTGGGTTGAGGAAGAATCCTGCAAAGCGACAGACTAGATGGTAACTTCAGAGGAAACGTTCTGTCCTTATTTCTGTGATTTTCTACACCTTCATTAGAGCACTGGAGAACTTTATTTCCCCTTTATACCTGAACTCTATTTTAACTTTTCAGAGAAGCAGGTAGGCTTTGCAAGACAAATCTTGACACTAACATCACAGCCACAGGTTCAAGGCATGATCCAAAACACATGAAAGTCTATTGATAGACTGCCCTTGATTTTTTAGGGGCTCTGGATCAGGTTCTTAAGTTTCCTGTTAGTTTATATGGCACAGCTATGTCCAATGCCATGGCATGTTTTAAGCTCCCTTCTCTTGGTCCAACAAATCTGATCTTTTATTTATGCTGAGGCCTTGTCTACACTAAATGGAAAATCACCAGTGCTGCGACCAATCTTCCAGAGTTCGATTTAGCGTGTCTAGTTAAGACTTGCTAAATCAAACTCAGAGGGCACTCCCACCAACATCCGGTACTCCTGCTTTTGCGAGTATTCTACGTATTTAATGTAGCTGGAGTTGCATACCTTTTAGCCAAGCTTCCGGGTCTAGTGTAGACCTGGCCTGAGAGGCTGGCTGCAAATTTAAACCCAGCTGATCACTCCTCCAACACAGAGTATATATTTCAGTGTGAAAATGAGCCAAGCAACAAAGAAACAGGTCAGGGCTGAATTGCTGGAGAGGCAGAACTTTGGGTCACTTGGTACAACCAAGAGTTTACGCTTAGAAGCAGTTCTAGCCCCAGTTAGGCTTAGCCCCATTCCTCCCCCTCTCCAGAAAGTAACTCTGTTATGGGATGTCACCTCTTGGAAGATGCTTCAGTACGCCAAGGTGAAGTAAATGATCAGTGCAACTCACAAACCTGACTCAGGGTTTATTTCTGAAATAAAAGCTCAGCTTGTTTTGTTTACCAGGGTTTGTCTTCTCAAGCTGGTACCATCTGTAAAACGCCCTTTTCTTCTGTTCACTCAGGTCTGACCCCTGCTGCAACAACCAATGAGAGATCCGGCTCTGGCTGATACCTACAAGAAAGAAAGAGAGAACTTAAATTTTGAATGGATTCAGTGCTAGTGAAAGGTACCCATTTACTGCAGTTATATAGATATTAGTCTAACAGAAAATGAAGTCATTCACCTACTAAGTCATATCTCACAAGCCAGAAACAAACCAAACCCAGCTGTCAGATGATAAACAGCTTCCACCTGGGTTGGATTAGACCCTATGACCTAAAGGTCAAAAGTTCCATCTTCTCAAGAGAAACTGAAATCAGACTTAGATAAAAATAGTAAGTGGAGAAAATTTCCCAGAAGCTGACTTTTTTTTTTTTTTTCCAGAGTGAAGTGGAATGCAAGCTCAGTGTCAACCTTCCATCCGTAACAGCGAAGGAGAAATTAATGAGGAGAAAACCCCAAACTAACCAGTTTCACAAGTAAAGAATCTGGTCTCAAAACCCACTAGGATGAGAATCGCTCAAGATCACCACAAGCTGTTCCAAGAACTTATTTAATTCAGTGTTGAAATGCCTGAAGCAGAGGACTAACAGAGGGAGCAAAAGAACTGTCAAGGCCCAGGGTGCATTCTCAAAAAAGCTGTTCAGCCATTAAAAAGGATTAACAACATACAAACTCTATTGGGAATTCAAAACAGCAAGGAGTCCTGTGGCACCTTAGAGACTAACAAAAATATAGAGAGTATCATGCGCTTTCATGGGCACAACACACTTCCTCAGATGAGTTGGAGTGGAAAAAAAGAGAATTCCAGTTCGAGGAGGTCTCACAATAACAATATATTGCTAAATACCACCTGTGCCAACATCTGTTTTAGTCATAACGCACAACATGAAGTTTGCTTTTCTCCTACCTCTCCCATCTTGAGATTTCATGATCACATTTAACTCACTGGGAATAGCCCCCTGGAGTTTTACACTTTTTCTAAGAAGGGAGTTTTCCCTAACATGTATTTTTGATAAACTTAAAAAACAACACTTTAGAGACTAACAAAACATGTAGATGGTATCATGAGCTTTCGTGGGCACAGCCCACTTCTTCAGATGTATCGGCTCCCCCATGAAGTTCATGTATTTTTGAGTTAAACAAAGATGCTAATAACATTTCCGAATAATTCAAATATCTCAGGGGAGCCAAACTGGTCAACTCCAAAAATCATAGTTACATGATATGTACTTGTGAAGCTACTAAAGTTTCACTTGCCCTGCAGGAAAAAAGTGTTGGGTTTTGTTTTTTTTAAACAGGAGCTCATCTGTGTTCAGGAGAAATCCTCCTGCAAGGAGGTGGAAGAGAATTTGAAGCGTATCCAGATAGGCTTGCTGCAGGCAAGATGGTGTGCTCTCATTGTATACCCGTTTTGTATTCCCAACCAACCTCTTCCAGGGACTGCCTCCACCCCAGAGATCAAAATTGGTGCAAACAGCTGAGGCAATCCCACTTAGCGTTGAAATCATGTCAACTAGAAGCATGTGCTCAGTAAAGGAACCTGGTTCTGCAACCCATGTCCCCCAGTGCTCCATCACTGAGTGTACCAGGCTACTTTTTGAGCACAGTGGATTCGACCTTAAGTGCTTAGCCCCTGAGATGTAGTTTCTCAGCAGATGAGTTTTGTCTGTTAATGGGTGAGAGTAGCATTCGTTTATTACCTGGCTTCTAGGCACTGTGGCCTGCTTTTAATTGCATAATAAAAAATATTGTCTGGCTAGCTCTTTGGTAACAAAGTAGGATATAAAAGCAAAGGGCTGGGTTCTACAGTCACTGACCCAGAACATATTTTTGTAATAATGCATTGGGAGCAGCTGTGCTTTGCCCGAGAGGCTGCATTGGCAACTTTTGACACTTGTTTTGTACAAAATGATGCAGATTCCAACCACCTCATACACCAGTGCATCCTATGCACTAGCGGTACCCCAGACGAGTGGCTGTAGCACTAGAGTGAGCGCGAAGATGTCAAGGTTCCATTTCCAACCCCACTCATTGGGGGCCTTGGTACACCACTCAGCAGTCAATCTCCTTCTGTAAAACAGAGCTTTGGGCTGGATCCTGACATGCACTGAGTGAAACGGTGCTCTCCTACACATTCTATGCACACAGCTGCAGGTTCCAGCACAATATTCCTTAGCTTGACTACAGCGTCCCAGGTCCTGCACTGCAGAATGTTGTGGGTTGTATCGCGTCCATATCAATACACTAACTCCAGGGAATCACTCCGGTGGAGAATCCGCGCCTTGTCTGTCCACTAGGGATGTAAAAGGCGAACTGGTTACCCAGTAAACCTTACCCGTATGCTTACCAAAGGGCCAGGCCGACTGAAGCAACCCCCTCGCCGCCTACGATGGGGCTGGGTTAGCCAGGCTGAAGTAACCCCCTGCCCGCCCATGGCACAGGATCAACACTCCACCTGCCTGCCCATGGCTGGAGCAGCCTCCTGCCTGCAGTGGGCTGGCTGGCAGGACCCTGACTGCAGGGCCCCTGCCTACAGCAACCCCCACTGCAGGACCCCAGCTGCTGTGCACCAGCCCTCAGTTAACCGGTTAAATAACCACAAGTCTCTGTGGTTTCCCCAACACCCACATCCATTCCATCTGCAGCCCATACAAAATGCAGCTGCTAATATCGTCCTCCTTGCTCAATGGTTTGATCAGTTTTGGAGTTCTCCACTGGTTGCCCTTTTTCTACCACATTGCTGTCAAACAGCTTGTGATCACTTTCCTCCCTGATGCTTCACCTGATTCTGTCCAATTAGATTGGATGCTATCTGGGGTAAGTATTGTAATTTCCACTCTTAGAAAAATGCTAGCAAATTTTGGATGCTAATGACAATTAAATAATATTCTGTATTTCTGAAATGCTAATTAAGGTTACTGGAAATTATTTCCTCTGTGAAATACACAAATTTGACTTGTCAATTTTTATTGTTTGGCTCAATGCTGTGCATACTCACAAAGCAAGAGATGGTTCCTGTCTCAAAGGAGCCTATTTGTAGCCTAACTAGACAAGTATTCTTATACTCATTTTACAATTGGGACACTGAGGCAGGGAACGTGTGACTTGCCCAACATAACACACAAAGTCAGTGACAGAGCAAGGAACAGAATCTAGATCTTTTTAGTCCCAATGTAGGTCCTTATCCACCACTTATCCTCCTGTTATTTATTTCTGATGACGTCCTAATAGCAAAAAAGCTAAACAAATAATTTAAAAGATAGAATCATAGAATCATAGAATAATAGGACTGGAAGGGACCTCGAGAGGTCATCGAGTCCAGCCTCCCACCCTCAAGGCAGGACCAAGCTCTGTCTACACCATCCCTGACAGATGTCTATCTAACCTGTTCTTAAATATCTCCAGAGAGGGAGATTCCACCACCTCCCTTGGCAATTTATTCCAGATGATATGATTGTGATACCATTTCTAGTTCCTACAAATTTGGTTTTCTACAGTGGACTCCCCAGAGCACAGGGAAAGGGATGCTTCTCAATTGAACAGCCGTACCATCCAGTGACATCACTTCCAATCCTGCTACTTCAGGAAATCACGCCGGCATGAAAAAACTGCTGCCAAAGGCAAATTCACAAAGCTAATTAACTGGAGTATTTAAAATCCAGCTCGCTGGAAGAAAAAAATAGACTCTCAGACTGACCAATGGATCA
Organism: Pelodiscus sinensis; assembly: GCF_052426305.1. Lineage (NCBI taxonomy): Eukaryota > Metazoa > Chordata > Testudines > Trionychidae > Pelodiscus > Pelodiscus sinensis. The sequence goes on from NC_143054.1 coordinate 6,550,477, forward strand.
CGAGAAAGACCTTGCTCCTTTGTTCTCCGGGCCAACAAGAAGCCAGGAGTACATTATGAGGGCACCTCGCTTTGCCATGGAAAATGCAGGGGGGAGGGAGAGGAGAGAAAGTCACAACAGAGACATTGCAAATTCTGATAAGTTTGACATTTTAATGAATATTTGTCAATCACCTGCAATTCTGCCTCCTTCCTGCACCTCTCCACGCTCCCACTTTGTCGCCAACCTTTCTTTCTGCCAGGTCTTTTCCCAGACACATTGCTAATGGCAGGATCCTGTTCAAAGCTGATGGCAACCCAGACATTCTTCCCCAGATTGCACTGCTCTTTGGGCCACACCCCTCAAGCAGATGTTTGGGGAGCAATTTTCCCTCCCACATGGCAAAAAGGCAGCAAAAACCAATGCAAGAGAAGGCAGGCAGAGAGACTTGCTCCTCTGGTGTGTTCAGTACATATCTGCTCACAACCCTGAATGCTACTGCTCATATGCACCCCCCCCCCATAACCGTTTTGTCTCTTCCTCTCACAGGTAGGCGCAGTCATCCTCTGCCGCTGAAATGTGTATTTTTTCAAAAAATGTTCCTTTTTGAACCGAAAAAGGTGTCAGGGTTTAAGCAGTATGTTGCTGAGGCTCAAACTATTTTTTTTTAAACTTTCATCAGTGACACAGCAAGCCCAGAGGTGCCAGTGCTCAGCTCTGGCACAAATCAAGCATTGGATGGGGAGGCAAAATTAACTGATTATGCCCTTACTGTCTTTGTAATAATGAGTCTTGAATTCGTACACCATGGGTACGTCTAAACTACATGGCTCTGTCGACAGAGCCATGTAGATTAGTTTACTCGAAAAAGAGAAATGAAGCGGCGATTTGAATAATCGCAGCGTCGTTTAAATCAAAATGGCCGCAGCGCTGTGCAGATCAGCTGTTTGTCAGCACAGCGCGGCAGTCTAGCCGGGGATCTGCCAACCCCAGAACCCTTCATCGGCAGATCCTGTAAGCCTCATTTCACAGGCAGCGAACATTTTGATTTAAATGAAGCGGCAATTATTTAAATTGCCATTTCATTTCCCTTTGCCGTCCTGCCTAACTTACATGGCTCTGTCGATGGAGCCGTGTAGTTTAGACACACCCCATATGCCTCCAAGGAACATCAATCAACTTGGATCGGGTGCAAGGTTTGTTTGCAGGAAAGGTGCAAAGATCAAAAGCATGTTAAAATAAATCCTCCCTTGTGTCGCCATCAACACCAAATATTTAAAAAACCCATTTCTTACCCACTGATGCTGGCCAATGTCTTTTCCATTCCACTCGGCGTGGACAATGGAACTACCCTAGTCAGTTTCTTTGTCTTTATGCTTGGTTTAGCTTGTGCGCTGTTCAGTGCTGCCACGTTTGGCTTCCCAAAACTGAGTGGATGTTGATGATTCGTGCATGGTGCTGTACGTACCCTAAGAGATGGGTCTGTTTTCAAGAGTTTATCATCTAAATTGGAGTGCGCAAACTACAGCCCCTTGGACCTTTGAATCCAGCCCCCATTCGCCTGCTGGTTCAGAGCATGCCCCACTCTGGTGCCTCAGCCAGGGAGCAGGGTTGACCGGGGCCGCCGCATGCTGCTCCTGCCCTAAGCACTAGCTCTGATGCTCCCTCTGGCTGGGGACTGTGGCCACAGGGGTGGAGGAGGTGGCGCCTGCAAACGGGACAGTGAGTGCCGGGGGAGGAAGGACGGCTGGTTCAAGGAGCCACTTCAGGTAAGTGCCACCTGAATCCTGCACCCCTGAACCCCTCCCTCCAGTGTCCCATCTTATTGCTCTACAAACCCTTCAATCCCAGTCTGGCACACCTTCCTGCACCCCAAACCTCTCATTCCCAACGCCACCCCAATGTCTGTACGCCCATCTGGAGCCTCCTCCCCGCTCCAAGCCCGCCAGATCCCTCCATCTCAACCCAGAGCACCCTCCTGCACCACAAACCCCTCATTTCCAGCCCCCGAGTCTGCATCCTTAGTCAGAGCCCACCCCACCATGCACCCCAATCCTCTGCACCATCCAAGAGCCCCCTCCCACCCTCAAAACCCCTGGATCCCAGCCCAGAGCACCCTCTCACACCCTGAGCTCCTCATTTCTGACCCCCCCATAGCCCTCCCCTCCTCCTACATCCCTGTTTTGTGAGCACTCATTGCCCTTCTTACAATTTTCATACAGACATGTGGCCCTCAAGCCAAATTTGCCCACCCCTGATGCAAATAGTCAAGAGAGTCTAGCTGGGTCAGATAAGCCATAGGCAAGTAGAACGAACAGAATGCCTGTTGACAAAAGCCATGCTAGAAAAACCCTTTTCATAATATATTTTTGAAATAAATGAACTGATGTCCTAAGAGAGAGGACGGCTGGGTGGCGAGGAGACCTAGGTTCAAGTCCCTGCTCTGCCACGGATTTCCTATGGGACTGTGGGTAAGTTACTTAATCCCTGTCCTACAGTTCCCCAGCTACAATGGGGATATTAGCAGCACCTTGCCTCACCATCTGTTAGGTGCTTAGATACTTTCATGGCCCCCGTTAAACATGTACATAGCACAGGTGTTAGGTTTCATAACCCTACACTTAAACTCTGCCCCTAGCCACTAAAAAAAACAAATTCAAACCTTACATTATAGTCCTAAACAAGGCAGCTTCCTTTAGTCAGAGCGAAGAACACTCATTGCTATACTGGAGGAGATCTCAAACTTATTTCTTTGCTGAACCCCCGAGAAAATATTTCAGGCCATGATGACCCTCCACTTACTGGGCTGCTGATGGCAGCAGTGTTGCCTTCAGAGCTGGGCACCTGGCCAGCAGACACTGCTCTTGCATGCCACCCCCCAATCATCTTGTGACCCCTTTATGGGTTGGGATTCCCAGTTTGAGATACGCTGCTTTGGTTTCTGTAACCACTTGGGTCAGGGCTGTGCTTATCACAACAGATTAAGCCGTGTCACTCTCTGTTGTTGTTAACGGGGACTTGGCATCTCACTCCCCACATCTCACTCCCTATCCTTGAAGGGAATAAAGCTGCAACTATGTTAAAGGAGCTCCAAACAGCAAGATGGGAAATTCAGCAGGAACTATTATTAGCTCCTGTTTATACTGTCATTCCTCTTATCAGTAGAAGATTATTTATACAGCTCCCAACCCAAGAGCTTCTTGTTTATCTTATTACAGAAGCCATTAAAGAAAGTTTCTATAAAAAGCAGCTTCTGTGTTCAGTGTAAGAGCAAGTAAATGTTCTGCTGGGTTTTGCTCCTTATCAAGCATTTCTTTATTTTCTAGGCACCATTTCATAACTTCCTTGGCCATTTTTAACTCTGTTTTCTCACACAACAGAATACTTCCTTGTGTGCCTTCCTCGTTTACTACTCGACCTCAGTTTTATTATTTGATCACTTTGAAATTGTCTGGTCATTAAAAAAGCAACAACCCCTAAATAGGGGTATAGGCCTACATTGTGCTACCTTAACCATGGACTTCAAACTTCAGGTACTACTATATATTTTTTTTCTCTCCCTTTCTTCCCCACCATCCCCCTTATCCGCAATGGAAAAATAAAAAGGAAAAGTCATAGCTTGCTACTGCAGATGCACAGAAAACAAACCTTTATGATGGTGTATTTTTGTGTATGGTGCCTTTTGTATGAACTCTATCCCAAGACACTTCACAAACGTTAAACAAGGGAAGTTGGGACCAAGAATCAGAGCAAGTCTGAGGCTGGGAGAGGTGGAGGAATTTGTAGTAAGATTCTAGGGCAGGGTCGATACCAAAGGTCACATCCTAGTGAAGTTTCAGGCTGCAGTTAAGGAGACCAAGGCCAGGACAAGACAAGGTCAGAGCAGGGAGCAGAAACAGTTATGGGAACTAACCAGAAGATCCACACTGTTGCCTAGACACTTCCTGGAATCCTCTTTATGTCTGTATTGGTTGGGGAGCTAATGACGAATCATGAGTCTGCTGTTTGTCAGAGTCCTTGAGGCAGAACTTCCCATGGTCCGTGTTCCCAGCAAGTTGTTGGACCACAGAGCACAAGTTAGCTACAGCTGCTGCTGAGTGTCATCTCAAAGATGTCAGCAGCATAGCTGCTGTCCAGACCTGGAGTCTAGACTTGTGAGGTTTTACAAACAGCAGCCAAGGAGGTAAGATCAGGCAAGGGAAAAAGAGATCCTCAGAGGAGAGTTCACAGGGACTGGAAGGATTCGGAAAAATAGTCCTAACTGGCAGCAAAGGCTCTTGCATCACAAACGGTAAAATTATGTGAAGAGATGGAGAAGAAAAAACACCGGGGCCTGTTGCTGACAAGTAGAAGGATCAATTTACACCAGTTCTGCTAGCTGACACAAGCTGGAAATCTCGTTCAAGATCCACGATTTGAAAATGGCACATACACTTTAGCTACCAGGCGCTCGTCCCTCCCAACCCTCCTGTAGTATGCATTTTAGGGGAGAAAGGGGAGTTAAAAGTTTACACCTGGAATCCTGAAGCCATGTCCTTCAGTAGCACGGAAGGACACTGTCAAAACTAGCATTTGCTTTCAAGGCCTAACTAATGGGCAACACCTGCAGGTAAAGCTTTCGGGAAGAGATAGTCTTTTTGGTCAGATTAGGAGTTATAGTAAGAGGGTCAGGAATGACCCTAATTTTAAAAAGCTCTAAAGAACGAGTCTTGCTTTGTTCCCAGCATCTGCCGCTGTAAATTGAAAGAGGGTACCCTGGAAGAGGTGGCACACTGCCCCAGATTTGATTTCCTGTCTCCTTCCAGGGGGCACAGATGGAAGACCTAAAACACCATCCAGGCCATTTTCCCATCAGTGCAGGATCATTTCCTAGAAGGCAATTTTCTGGAATTGCTCTTCTCCCAAGAGCTTGGCACTTCTAGTCACATTTGCTTTCTTAATTATCTGACTAGTTCAAGACTGCGATTCAGGTGTGGGTCTAAAAAACAACTAAATAAAGGTCAGGTACATGGTGGTCAGGTACAAGGCACCAAAAGGTCAGGTTTTTTCCCTGGCTGTATTCTCAATTCTGCCACCAACTCTCTGTCTGACCTTGGTCCAGCCACTTAAACCTCCCTGCAGAGTAGGAAGCATAAGAATTCATCCATGTTCGTTCAGTGCTTTGGAACTAGAGTGTTGTGTGAAGGTTTAAGTAGCTCATTCATCCCTAATGTGAATGGAGAAAAAGAAGGAAAGAGGGAGAAATCTGGTACTTTCTCCCTTTGAGACAAGGTTAGCATTAACATGGCCACTCCCTCATGTCTGCCTTTCATTACTATTTGTGGACAAGTTCTCATAATCAGGCTGCTAAGTGTGTCGCTGCGAGCTGTGGGCCCATTCCCAGATACATATTTGTGTACATCCATTTGCCACATGTAATAGGGTAACTTCAGAATGAAAGAAAAGTGAGTTAGCTTTGAGATAGGAACTGCGCTTATTGCATTGCTGGAAAATAAATTTGCTAGCACAAGCCACACACACGCACATGAAAAAGTGATTCACCGGGGAAGTTCCATGAAGTGCGGGACAATGGGTCTTAAATCAAAGGCATACATTAGCATGACTAAGCTGACAGATCTGCACTGCAATGCAGAAAGCGAAGCAATATTCCAACCTCTGCACCAGCCCTAGCAGCCGGTGGCTAGACACAGGACCCAAAATGAATAAAAGGCTCTTCAAGCTCTTACCTGTTACCTGTGCAACAACTGCTTGGGAAATCCTCCGATTGGCAAGAAAGGCTTTGATTTCCTCCTTTATCACGCTACTGTCCCTCCTACCAAAACAAAAAGAATAAAAAACAAGAGAGACAGACAGACCAAAGGGAACTCTGAAGATGTAAAATGGTTTTATTTCCTTTCCTTCAGGGGTGGGGGCCTCTGCTCTGAGAGGAAAAAACAGTCAAAATAGCTCACCAGTGGACACTTCTTTTAATGAGTATCATGTTTGATCAAAGCATTTTAGCAGGCGGATGGATGACTCATAGCCTATATAATTCATCCTAGGTGTAGGGCAGCCATATGGAATGTACAAAGTTTCATTACACAGGCACGAATAAATCTCTCATACCCGCATTAAAACTCAGTCGTAAAACGAAGCATAAAAAATAAAAGATAGTGGAGTCTGCATGGTTAGCTACACAAATGAGGATATCGACAAGTCCTCTCCAACATTTCAAACAACGGAGCTGAAGGAAGGAAGAGAGTTTGCAACCTCTGCCCTAACAATCTCCCTTCTCCCCAAAAGTGCGGTGCGGGAGGAAAGAACACCAGTAATCATTATAGCCCTAGTTTATTATTTTTAAAAAGTGTGGAGAGAAGGTTCAAAGAAGTGACTGAATAATTATGCTAAAAGGAAAATAATTTCACTGCTCATTCAGCCTCTTGCTGGAACCAATCTTCCATCTCTCATCTTATACACTATTAAGATTGTGGATTTTAAACATTAGGGTAACACCCACCCACGCTTTCCCATATTGCTATAGGGGAGGGGTAACCTGCCTAACAAGGAAGAAGCCCCTTAATGGGAAAAAGGAAGACCACTGATTTTTACTTTAAGCTTTCCAAAGATGAGACCTGTCTTTTCATAATTAGTTTTATTTCAGTATTGCCACTCTTGGCACTCCATAAGGCACAAACAGAGGTAGTCCTGCCCCAAGGAGCTTACTAGATAAACAAGGCAGATAAGACACAATATATCGCAAGTCCTTCCAGAAGGCATCAACAGAGCCCTTCCCCCGCCCCATACAACATTGGGAAAGAGACGGTGTTGCATTGACCTGGGCCAGTGGTGGAGAATCTCATGGAAGAGGAGGGATGTTCCACGGTATGCGAATGTGGTAAGATGGAAACAGTGCCCTGAGATAAAGAAGTCAATCCAGGATTTGGAAAAAAATAAAAACTGAAGAGGGATCTGTGCTGTAGCACAGGATGAATTTGCACAGAGCTTTGAAGAGAAGGGTGGCCAATGGGAGGCAAAGGGATAATTATCTAAGGCACCCCTCACCCTCACAAAAGTAGCCCCCGCCCAGGTGCAAATTCTTCTCCGAGGGCTCATTCGGCTGATTTACTGAACCATCTACACGTTTTACTAACCTCATCAATTCTTCCACTTTGTCATCTACGTCCAAGTCCTCTTCAGAGGCTTCAAAACTATACGACCTCTGAGCCAAGCTGTTTGCAAGTGGATAGCGGGTGGGTGACATCTTGCCATTGAATGCCGACAACCTCTCGTTACTCTCCCTCCCATTCTGATTAGTAGTGCAAGGCTGTGGGGAGGTGTCGTAACTGTTGCTAGGCGACGGGGACATCCCAGAATGCTGGGTCTGCGTGGAAGCCGTGGCTGTAGAAGAAGATGCTGCGACGTTGTTGGTATTGTTGCCATAGGAACCACCTCCATAGCTAGACCTTCTTCCAAACTTGTCACTATGTTCTTGGTCAAGACGGTCCAAGGTTTCCAAGGCATGGAGGATTTCGTGTCTGGTCATCCCAGTACGTCTTAGGCGCTGAAGCAGGTCTATCTGCTCTATAGTAAATCTGGGTTCATCTGTGTAGTGAGACATGGTTTCCAGCAGACTAAAAATAAAGGTGAAATGTGAAAGCAAACGGTTTAGTGCAAAAGCTCACTATGGGGCATGTATAGCACCGCAGCACAGCACTTAAAAGAAGACAAAAAACCTGATTCTGGCCTCATTTATACCAGCTTAAATCACATACATGAGAGAAGCAGGGCCAATGGGCGGAATCCTTCATCCCTTGAACTCAGTGGCAAATCTCCCATTAACTTCAGGATTGTCATCTGCTGTGGAAATTTCTCTTTTACCAGAAGTTTCCAGATAATACCTCTCTCTTACTTCAGATCCCTCCCAATGTGCCTTTTGGCTTTCTTCCTGTTCCCAGCCTCCCTCTTCACCTTCCATAAACATGCCTTATAGAATGAGGACAGCTGCTTCATAATTAAAGATGTAACTGAGACTCCACAAATCTGACCAGTTTCAACCAATACACAAATCCACCATCCAAAGTCCTTACTGGGAGAGTGCTATGTGGCTAGCAAATTTGGATCTGCATCTGATCTGCAAACATGGTCCTTGGCAGTGTTTTTCCATCAATGGGTGGAATAAATTTTGTTATGTGCACTGAGGCATGTGCAGATGTACACCACCAGTAGAAAAACATGCTGCCAGCCCTGGCAGGCTGTGGGCGCTTTGCCAATCAGCTGGGTGACCACTCAAGCACTCAGCTTACAGGGAACACTGGTCCATGGATATAAAACAGACATCCGCAGATTTTCCGGGCTCTACCCATTGGCCTTGAAACACACAAGTTAGCTCTGGGCCAAAAGCAGATTTTTTTGAGAAACATTCAGTCTTTCAGAAAAGGGTTCATAAATCATGATTCCCTAACATCAGAAGTGTGAAGAGATCAAGCAGTCTTAACTTTTTTGAAGGAAGGAGAGCGCTAGAACCCAGTTTGTTAAACTTCCCTAAATGAAATCTAGTGCCCCACAGCACCAAAGTGCAGATGATAGAAGTTTCATTTCAGAAATTACTAACTTTTGAATCTGGAACACTGCCATGGATTGCCAGACCTGACAAGCACAGTGCAGCATGTCACATTACTGTTAGAGACCTGAGCTCATTGCAAAATGGTGACAATCAATGCTGGGCACTCTCCCTTCCTGCAGGCATCAGCAGGTCAAGGGGATATGGCCATACAGCCCCTTCATAGGGTTGCCAGGTGTCTGGTTTTCGCCTGGACTGTCCATTATTTGGGTCTCTTGTCTGGTAAAAAAAAAAAACCCAGAAAATACCGGATATGTAAAATGTCCCGTATTTCCTGTTTCCCCTCGGATGGAAGCCCAGTGGGGACAATTTTCCCCTGCTGCATTTGTCGGGGGAGTGAGTGGCATGGGGTCATTTAAAGGCACAGCACCTTCTTTTTTTTTTTTTTTTTTTTTTGCTCAACAATTTTGCCCCCCCCCCCCCTTAATTTTTCTCTCAACAGAATATTTTCCTGGTGTTTTTTTTTTTTTTTTTTTGAGAGGTGGGGGCGTCGGTATTTTTTTTAAACCATCTAGCAACCCTACCCCTTCAACTCTCTCCTCTCAAGTCCCCTTATAAGAGACCTTCTAAAGTCTACGCGAAGCAGAGGCCCTTCTTTCAGCCATCAGAGGATCTTTGAGGTGGAAGCTGGAGGTCAAAGGGCAGCATAACAATGGGGCAAAATTATGGGGTATTCGCCCCTTTCTGTGGTCCCTCAGAGTCTTTGTGAGAAGAGAAGCAATGGCAAACTCTCTAGAGTTCACTGGAGCCATCCTGGAATCCCAAGCATGGCAGTGGATGGTAAGAGGGCTGACAATATACTAAGCATGTGTGGGGAGCCCTAAGGAGCATATTAAAACCGGGGGGAAGGGAATAGGACCCGATGATATTCCCAGACCTTTACATAAGTGGGGCTGCCTTCCCCAACAACCCTGCACCCCAAATGAACTCGGTGTTTGTCTTCTCTGTGTTAGGCCAAGTGCATGAGATGCTGGCAGTTCCCAGTGCTTACTACTCTTGGTGTCGATGTGTGTATGGAGAGTCCTTTCCAGGCTGCTACATCCATGATAAAGTTCTGACCTGGGGGAAGAGAGATTGGCCATCCTAGAGCCAGGCTGCTATACCATGACTCTGACACAGGATGCATGGGTCCCTTTAAAAGGGGTTCCGCACCTATAAATGGAATCCCAGAGTACAGAGGGATGGGCAGTGAAGCAGAAGCACCTACCTCAAGTCCTGCCCAGTTATACACACTCAGTCCCTTAAGTTGGTTTGCTCCTCACAATTGCAGAAGTGGCTACGGCTGTGTTCTTAAAAACGATTTAACAAATGAATACGCATTTTTCTTCTCGAGTCCACAAGCGTGTCTGCCCTCATAAATGTTCAGCATTGCTGCTGCCACCAGGGGACACAAGGGTGGATAGGGGAGAGGAGTGGAGGAGGATTCACGGGGACTCATGCCCCGTGACCCTAGCTGCGAGGGTGAGACGAGGCTGGAGTCATGTTGGTCCAGTGCCCTCCAACACTCTTCTGCTGCCATTGGTAGTAGATCACTCCAATGAGAGTCTGACTTTTATGGCTGATTAGTATTCATTTCTGCAATAATGATTATTTTAAATAAAAAAACCCTGCCTCCCAACTGTGTCTGCTATAATCAGAGGGTGACAGCCAGTGCAGAATTCTAATAATTGAATGGAGCTGCAAACAATTAAGAGATGGAAGCCAGCTCCCAGATCATTTAGTTCAGTCCGGAGGGAAAGTGAAATGATAGGAACTCCAATTTTAACTTGAGTTCAATCCCAAGCTTTAGCTCTAGCTGCTAACTGGAGTTGCCATGTCTTCACTGCTATTTTAATAGTCAGCTCCTGAAGGTTACCTCGCCTACCTTAAGAAAACACAGTAAAGCCAAGTCTACACTTAAACCACAACAGTGACACACTACAGTGGTTACTCCACCTCTCCGAGAGACACTAGCCAGGTTGACAGAAGAATTCTTCTTTCGACATGGTCTTGCATACAGCGGGGGTTAGTTGCTCTTACTTACGTTGTTCAAAGAGGTGGATTTTTCACACCGCTGAGCAACATGACTGGGCTGATCTAACTATTTAACATAGACCTGGCCTAAGTACTATATCACGTACCTACCAACCCTCGGGTTCACAGTGCTTTCCAGTTAAAACATGGATTTCGCCCATGACCCTGAAATGCATTACACCCACACAGAGCCTCAGAGACATTATGGGGCTCTGGTAGGTCTGGGGCCTTAATGTGCTTTTCAGCCCCCCCTTCCAGATGTTAAAGAGAGGCTATGACCACAAAACATACCTTTACAATGTATGGCACTTTTCCATAATAATTCCTCATCAAAGAGGATTTAAGCCTGTTGTTTATTTTTGGGTTGTGTTTTCGTACTTTAGACTGACCTCTAGTTTCTGACTGAAGGCAGGGAAGGTTGTTCTGATGCAAAGAAAGGGAGGGGATTTGAATTAGACTCTTTGAGTACATCTCCCATTTGCTGGGAGGTATGATTATGAGCTTAAGCAGAGGTATTTGTGCTAGTTCTGCTCGAGGCAGCAGACTACACATAGCAGTGTAGTCAGGGTAGCACCATCTAAGTATATACCCTCTGGGCCCCTCACTGGGTACCCAGTTCAGGTGGCTAGCTTGAGACATTGCCTGAGCTCCCACGGATGCAATGATACTTTTAGCACAGTGTTTCTTGAATTGTGTTCTGTGGCACACCGGTGTGCCGCAGAGAACAACAGAATTCAAAATGGCCACCCTTAAAGGGGCAAGCAACTTTTTGTTTTGGTTCAATAACTTCCCCTCGACCCTTTTTTTCCTGTAACTTTCCCCCCCCCCGACTCTTTTTCCCCAACCTTCTTTTTTGGCTCAACAAAAAATCCTTGGTGTTTCGCATAAAAAAATATTATTGTTTGGTGTTTCTCGGTCTTAAAAAGTTTAAGAAACACTGTTTTAGCACATTAGGTCAAGCAGAACTAGTGTGAGTACCATGGGCAGCAGGTGAACCTAAGACTGAGGGAAGCAGGCCCCAGCCCTGCCCCTGACAAGCAGGGCCCCCCATACTATTGGGGCAGCTGGCGGCATGGCCCCAGCGTTGGTGGGGCTGAATCCCAGACTGCCTGAGGGAGACGCACTGAAGGGGAATGGAACCTGGGGGCAAAGCACGGGTAGGGCCAGGCAATCTGTTTGGGAAGACATTGCCTTCCCCTGCCTATTATCCCTGATGCCCATGGCGAGTACACTGAGGGTATATTTACACCTTCCTGCTGCAGCTCGAGGACACGGAGCTCACACTGATGGAGCTAGCATGGTGAAGTGTAGCCGCAGCTCCACAAGCAATGGGAGGGGCTAGACTCCGTAAGCGCAATCCCTTCTGAGGCGCTAAGCACATACTCAACACACGGCCAGCCCTTGCCGCTGCTCTTCTGGTTTCAGCTCGCTAGCTCAATCAGAGAGAGCGCAAATACGTTTCCTCGAGCTGGAATTTATGCCTTCCCGCTGCAGCACAATGGCACTATGTCAGGCAAGAGAAACACTCGCCACAGCCTATAAGGAGCCAATCTGCATTTGGTTTACACAGTTTTCCCTTCCCAGCTCTCCATTACTTCGCAAAAAGGGCCATCAACAATTCAGCAAGTTCATCAATTAGTTTCCCTAAGCACATGCTCACATGCTTTAAATTGGGAGTCAGACATCCCAAACCCATGAGATTGGCTTAAAAGCCAAGAGGGTTTTGTTAGTTTTTTTTACAATTACTACTTGTGGAAGAGTTTTTATTTGCCTGGTGGATTTTGAATGGTAGGTCACATTTTCAAGATTTTCTACTCAATCATGAGTACTACTAACTTGATTGTTTTTAAATCTTCTGGGATCCTCACATATAAGAAGTGGGACGTCAAGAAAAATACCACAGAACGTGAGACCTGCAGTAAAAGTCATAAAAGTTGGCAACACTAAAATATGTTCAACATTACCAAGCCTCCATGGCATTTTAAACAGTAACTATATTATTAGGTAAAGTACAGTTATTTTAACAAGGTCCCAGTTACTTTCTAGTTCTTCATGCCTCCTGTTTTACTGTCGTTATTAAAGACCAATTTACGAAGCAGTTAAGCAAGCCAGCCACTTTAGAATAATTAATTCCATCCACCCCATTAATTAATTAATGGACGTTCTCTAGTACTTTATCCCCACATGTTTGTATGAGCCTTTTATTCTCCTTAACCCTTTGGCTAACAATTCATTTTGTTTTCTGTAGAGCCCTCTTATTCCTGCAAGATTCAACCAACTATGAAAGGATCAGCAAGCAAAACTAAGAGGGGAGGAGAAGGACTGTAAGTACCTGGTGAGAGTAATGGTTATGATCAGTTGAGGCTGTCAAATTTTACTGCCTATATCACAAAATACCAGATCATACACGGTATCTTCTCATCAGTGACCAAAAGCCAGCCCGATGTAAAATGCTAATTAAACATGTCTCTTTGGAAGCAAACCACTGGATCCATGTTGGCCCTGTTTAGCTACATTCCAAATAGAAAAATCTAAAGTGTCAAGTATATTTGTATTTCTTATATGGGGGTGATAAGATGATGCAAGGCGGCAGAGCTATGTTGCTGGCAGACAGTATCTAGATTAGGATGCTAGGAATTATTAGGAAAGGAATAGAAAATAAGACCCAGAATATTTTACTGCCCCTGTGTAAAACTATGGTACGCCCACATCTTGAATACTGTGTACAGATGTGGTCTCCTCATCTCAAAAAAGATATTTTGGCCTTAGAAAGGGTTCAGAAAAGGGCAACTAAAATGATTAGGGGTTTGAAACGGGTCCCATATGAGGAGAGGTTAAAACGACTGGGACTTTTCAGTTTAGAAAAGAGGAGACTGAGGGGGGATATGATAGAGGTCTATAAAATCATGAGTGGTGTGGAGAGGGCCGATAAAGAAAAGTTATTTATTAGTTCCCTAAAGAGAAGAACTAGAGGACACCAAATGAAATTAATGGGTAGCAGGTTTAAAACTAATAAAAGAAAGTTCTTCTTTACACAGCATGTAGTCAACCTGTGGAACTCCTTGCCAGAGGAGGCTGTGAAGGCTAGGACTATAAGAGAGTTTAAAGAGAAGCTAGATAATTTCATGGAGGTTAGGTCCATAAAAGGCTATTAGCCAGGGGATAAAATGGTGTCCTTGGCCTCTGTTTGTCAGAGGCTGGAGAGGGATGGCAGAAAACAAATCGCTTGATCGTGTCTTTGGTCCACCCTCTCTGGGGCACCTGGTGCTGGCCACTGTTGGCAGACAGGATACTGGGCTAGAAGGACCTTTGGTCTGACCCAGTATGGCCATTCTTATGTTCTTATCTAAATGTTTATAATGCACCTAAGACAGCCAAAGTGAGTGAAGTAATATCTTTTATTGGATCAAATTTGGATGGAAGAGAGACAAGCTTTGAAGTTACACAGAGCTCTTCTTCAGACCATGACCAGAGCATCCCTCTCGACCAGGGGCAGGGAAGATACGGTCCATGGGCCATATCCAGCCCACCAAGCCTTTTGATCCGGCCTGCGCCCATCCCTGCAACAGGGAGCAGGAAGGGAGGGGGAGAGGTTTCAGCACATTGCCCCCACACACCTCCCCAGCAAAATCCCGCAGTTCCGGTTGGCCGGCAACTGGCCAATGGGAGCTGAGAGATTTTGCTGGGGAGAGGGGCAGCTCGTGAAGCCTCTTCCTCGCTCCCCACTTCCAGCAGTGCAGACAGCCACACGAACAGCACCCCTCCTAAAACTTCTGCTAGTCCAGAATCCTTCTCCTGCATCCACACCCCTCCTGGACCCTGTTCCCCAATCTGCTTCCCCAGGACATAAGCAAACTCTCTATACCTTCCTCCCTCACAGACCTTCCACCCTCTCCTACACACCTCTCTGAGGCCAGAATCCTCTCCTGCGCCCTATTCCCCTACCCCGAGCTCCCTTTAGCACCCAACCTCCATCCCAGACCCCACAGCCCCTCCATAGAAAAGGGAAACTCTTGACCACTTACCAAATCTTGGCATGGCCCCCCATAAAAAATTATTGCCTGCCCCTGGGTTAGAGACATCTATAGAGGAACTATTAAAAGGAGATTCTCTATATTCTAGTAAGAAAGGAGGATGGAACTTGATAAAATATGCATAAGATCTGATGAGAAACAGTCAAATGAAAAAGAGTCCCATTCAGTTCCATTGCATAATGGTAGACAGCTAAAAATTAAAATGTTTAATGTCCTTACATACAAATATTAGAAGTCTAAATAATAAGATGGGTGAACTAAAGTGCTTCATATTAAATGAGGATACTAACATAAAAGGCATTACTGAAACTTGGTGGAATGAGATAATCAATAAGACACAATAATACCAGGGTACAAAATATACCAAGAGGACAGAAGAGGTCATGCTGTTTGGGGAGTGGCACTATAAGTGGGGGGGGGGGGGGGGGGGGAAGCAAAGTGTCAAATGAAGTAAAAGTCTTTGAACCAAACTGTATCAGAGAATATCTATGGCTAGTAATTAAGGAGAACATAGCAGTAGGGATATGCTACCGACCACCTGACTAATGTCCCTGAGCATTTCACTGTCAGCATCCTAGAGAGGCTATAAAAATAAAAAGTCAATAATAATGGGGGATTTCAACTATTCCCATATTGACTAGATACATTTCACCTCAGGATGGGACACAGGGATAAAGTTTCCTGATAGCTTAAATTGCCGCTTCTTGGAGCAGCTAGTCCTGCAACACACAAGAGGAGAGGCAATACTGATTTAGTCCTAAGTGGACCACAAGATCTTGTCCAAGAGGTGAATATAGTTGAACCACTTAGTAACAGTGGCCATAATAAAATATAATTTTACATCCCTGTCTTGGGAGGAAGTGGGAAGAGAGACACAAAACAGCCCAATACACTGGCATTTAATTTCAGAAAGGGGAACTACACAAAAAACAAGGAAGTTAATTAAACAGAAATTAAAAGTACAGTTCCGAAAGTGAAAACCCTGCAAGCTGCACAGAAACTTTTAGAAGACATCATAACAGAGGTTCTACATAAATGTATATCCCAAATTTTAAAAAAAAACATATTAAGAGGACTAAAAAAGTGCCACTGTGGCTTAACAACAAAGTAAAAGAAGCAATTAGAGACAAAAAGACATTATTTAAAGTGGAAGTTAAATCCCAGGGAGTAAAACTGAAAGGAGCATAAACTCTGGCAAGTCAAGTGTAAAAATATAATTAGGAAGGCACAAAAAGATTTTGAAAAATAGCTAGCCAAAGACTCAAAAAGAAACAGCCTGCTAAATAACGAGTAAAGTCACTGGACAATGGAGATATTAAAGTAGCAGTCAGGGAAAATTACATGAAGTCTTTCCTTTGGTTTTCACAAATGAGGATGCGAGGAAGATTCCAAACCTGAGCCTTTCTTTTTAGGTGACTAATCTAAAGAATTGTCCCAAGTTGAGGCATCATTACAAGTGGTTTTGGAACAAACTGAAATATTAAACAGTAAAAAGTCACCAGGACCAGACAGTATTCAACCCAGGAGTTCTGAAGGAACTTAAATGTGAAATTATAAAACTATTAACTGTGGTACATAAGTTGTAATTTAAATCAGCTTCTGTACCAGATGACTGGAGAATAGCTAATGCAACACTGACTTTTAAAAAGGGTCTAGCAGTAACAGGCTGGTAAGTCTAACTTCAGTACCAGGCAAATTAGTTGATCCTATAGTAAAACACAGAATTATCAGACACAGAGATGAAGACAGTTTGCTGGGGAAGAATCAACATGGTTTGTGTAAAAGGAAATCATGCCTCACCAATTTACTAGAATTTTTTGAGGGGGTCAACAAGCCTGCGGACAAGGGGGACCCCGTGGAAAAAGTGTACTTAGATTTTCAGAGTGCTTCTGACAAAATCCTTCACCAAAGACTCTGAAGCAAAGTAAGCTGTCATGGGATATGAAGAAAGGTTCTCTAATGGTTCAATAACCAGTTAAAAAATAGGAAACAAAGGGTAGGAATAAATGGTCAGTTTTCAAAATGGAGAGGTAACTAGTGGTGGCCCCACCTAGGGATGTAATAGTGTAGTCGATTAACCGATTAACCAATAAGCAAAAGCGCATAGGTTACTGCTATAGACCACACACATTCCCCCTCACCTCGGCAGTACATTTTTTAGCAGGCTGGCCAGCAGCACGGCTCAGTCCCGGCTTGTGCTGGGTCCGGGACCTACCCCCGCTGTGTCTCTGCATTTAAAGTGTATTAGGAGCCAGGTGGGCAGGCTCAATTTTGGCTTGCACCAGGTCTGGGAGCTCAGACCCCAGAACTCAGACAGGCTACTGGGCTAGATGAACCTTTGGTCTGACCCAGTACAGCCGTTCTTATGTTCTTATGACCTCTAAACTTGGGTGACTGGACTGGCAGATGAATGTTGTTACATGCAAAGTAACGCACATTGGAAAACAATTACAAAGATATATATATACACAATGATGGGGTCTAAATGAGCTCTGGCCACTCCAGGAAAAGGTCTTGGAGTCACTGTGGATAGTTCTCTGAAAACACTCTGTGAAGGGGCTCACCCTCTCGTGGGTGCCCCTTTGTGGCAGAGGGTGTGTCCGTAACTTCTCCACCCTGACTGGTTCTGGGAGTGGAGGTGTCCCACAAGGCTTTTCTGGTCGGTCACCTGGGACCAGGCTTCTTCTTACCCCCTTTTTGTAGGTGCTGGAGGTCGTGGGGGACCCAGGCCCGCACATTCTTCTGGGTCCTGACCCAGGCACCCTGTAAGCAGCAGTTGCCCGCTAACTGTCACTGCCATTCACTGCTACCTCGCTCCTCAGGTCCCCTTCCCCAAGAAGCTGCTCCATCCAAGCCTCTCTCTCAGGGCTCTGAGGTCAAGCTCTCACCACACCTTGTCCAGGTTCTGCAATTTATTGGAGTCTATCATGGCCAGTCTTCAGCTGCTGGACCAGGTCTCAAGTCCAGCTCACACTTGGAGCTGTCCAAGGGGCCCCTCTCTTCCCACTAAATCCCTAGGTCTGACTAGGCTGAGCTCCAGTGAGGAACTGCCAGGTCCCAGCCCAGCAGCTTCTTTTATGCCAGCTTGATGGGTCCTGATTGGCTGCAGCAGAAGATAGGTCAGGAGGACCTGTCTTCTGCTCTTCTCCCTGGGGTGGGGTGTGGCAACACCTCCAGCATCTACTCAATGTGCAGCAACAGTCAAAAAAAGGTAACAATGTTGGGAACCATTAAGAAAGGGATAGATAATATATTGCCCATTGATACATTCATGGTAACCTGATCTAAAAAATGATATATTGGAATTGAAAAAGGTACAGAAAAGGGCAACAAAAATGATTAGGCAGATGAAACAACTTTCATATGAGAAGAGATTAAGAAGACTGATTTTTCAGCTTGGAAAAGAGATGACTAAGGGGGTAGGGATGTAAATGACTAGTCGACTATCCAATAATCAAATGCTTATCAGATAGTCAACACACTAGTCGACTAGTCGCTTTCCCCTCCTTGCTGCATCTATAAGAAAGAGGCAGCAGGGGAGGGGAGGGGGAAGGAGGCGCTTCAAAGCGGCAGCGCCACATGGAGTTGGGGGCCAGACCTTGCGCTCCACGTGGTGCTGCAGGTTTGAAATTCTGCATGCAGCCCAGGGCCAACTGGCTGCACACGGTGTGTCAAATCGGCAGCACCACATGGAGCCCGAGGTCTGCTGTTTTGAAACATCGCGTGCAGCCTGGAGTCCCAGCTGACCCTGGGCCCCATGTGGTGCTGCCACTTTGAAACGCCACGGGGAGCACGGGGCTAGTGGGGGACTACTTGATTCCCCTGCTGGCCCCATGCTCCCTGTAGCGCTTTCGCCTTTGAAATGTAGAAAAAGCCCTGGGCCCTGCATTAACTATTCAATTAGCCCATTAATCTAAATGTAACATCCCTATAAGGGGGGGATATGATAGAGGTCTGTAAAATCATGACTGGTGTGGAGAAGGTAAATAAGAAAGTGTTATTTCCTCTCTCTCAAAAACTAAGAACTAGGGGGTCACCAAATGAAATGAATAGACAGCAGGTTTAAAACAAAGGAAAGGCAGTCAATGAACAGTCAACCTGTGGAACTCAGATGTTGTGAAGGACAAGATGATAACAGGACTCAAAAAAAGAACTATATATTCACAGAGGACAAGACCGTCAGTGGTTATTAGCCAAGAAGAACAGGGATGCAAACTGTGCTCTGAAGCATCCCTAGCCTCTGCCAGAAGCTGGTAATACATCTCAGGGGTTAGATCCCTCAATGATTACCTGTTCTGCTCATGCCCTCTGAAGCACCTACCATTGGCCATTTTCAGAAGTCAGGACACTGGATTAGATGGACCATTGGTCTGACCCAGTATGGCCATTCTTACATTCTTCGTGAATATGCCCCACCAAGGAACGGGCCTTTGCCCACAAGGAAACAAAAATATCTTTACCGATCACTGAAGTTCTAAATGGTAGAATGCAGCAGATGTGTAACATCTCGGAGCAACCTTAAAAATAAGTGTACAGCAGGAAAAGAATAAGAACTCCATGTCTAATTGAAATTGAATGATACCGTGACACCGAGCCAGAAAAAGCTAAGCAACCAAAAGGCTAAGCAACCCAAATTCAACCTCTAGATTAGAGACATATTAGAAAAGTATGTGAATGGTAATTAGGGCCATTCCATGTTAGACAGACTAGAGCTTTGAAATGCAAACCTGTATTGTTAGAGAATTAGGGGTAATACTAATTGTATGTATTTATTTACCTCTTGTTAGACGTTAACCATGTGAACAGATGGTTCCTGTCTGTTGCTATATCTATTATTCAGAGATCAAATGGAAATATTAACATGTAGATGAAGCCTGGGTGTAATAATATCATTGTCTATATTGCTCTTTGAAGTTTACTACAAACTGCCTATGAATTGCTTAATGGATAATTACCTTATGCTGATGAATGAAACTTGGTACCTGTGTATACATAGTAAATACGTGATTCTACTTCAAAGCCGCAATGCTCCACCCAAGAGGGGAGCTCTTGACACGCTGTCAAGAGGCTTCCAGTAACTATAAAAAGAACTCTTGGGCCTTGATCCTGTATCTCAGATTTGCTCAAGCTTCATTGGGGAACTCTGAGACCCAAGACTGAGGACCTATGGAAATAATTTTGAAAGAACTTTTTTTACATCTCAGAAGTTCCACAACTCTACTATGAAACTGACCTATGAACTTTATTCATATCTATATGTATAATGAACTTTTAACCAATCCCCTCTCTCTCCTCTTTTAAAATACATTTTAGTTTAGTTAATAAAAATATGCGGTAAGCATGTATTTGGGTAAGATCTGAAATATTAATTGACTCGGTGGGCAATGTGTCTGCTCCTTTGGGGTTGGTAGAACTTTTTATAAAATGAAATTTTTTTTCAATAACTCTCATCATATTTGACTTGGCTGTCTGTGTGGAAGCCCAAGGCTGGAATGTTTCAAGGAATCTGTTTCTGGGTAACCAGTAAAGGACTGTAGAAGATGTTTTGTTGCTGGCTTGGTGAATCTTAAGTACTAGAATAACCACCAATTTATGGGATCACCTGCCCTCTTCTTTCCAGTTTTCCCTCATTCAGAAATTTCAGTATGCCTCCTCACCCCACCCCTGATATGTCTAAGGGAATTTAATTATTCAAATAGGAATTAGGCCAGAACACAATGGCTAATAACCCTATTTTTTTTAGAGAGTTCTGGGCTCCTTAATAGCCACAAGTGGTGATGTCTCTCCAGCCTGCCGGCTAAATAATAAATGCAAGGTACACTGGCTATCCCTACAGAGATTTTTTCCTCGGGTCCTCTGGGTCTGGCAGTCTCCATTAAAATGCAGTGCTCTACCCCACAAGTGCTGCAAGACTTATGAGACTGCAGAAATGACTATGCTTTTTGATGCAAGGCACTACATCCATTTGATACAATGTACATCAGTGGTCCCCAACGCGGTGCCCGCGGGCGCCATGGCGCCCGCCAGGGCATTTGTGTGCGCCCGCCGACAACCTGGGCTGGCCCCGCCCCCGGAGCACGGCACACTGGAGGTGCCGGCCCCAGGCGCGTGGCGCTCGGGCGGCCCCAGCCCTGGGGCACATGCGGGCACATGGCACCTGTGCTGGCCCCAGGCGCACGGCTCGGGCGGCGGCGCCAGCCCCAGGCCCACGGCACAAGGCGCTTGGGCGGCCCCAGCCCCGGGGCACATGCCGGCGCCAAGTGCAAGGGCATCCCCGCCCCTGGCATGCCCCAGGACGCGCGGCCCCGCCCCCGGGCGCCCGGCACGGCAGTGGCCCCGCCCCCAGGCGCCCGGGAGCCTCTAAAGGTTGGGGACCACTGATGTACATAATCTAGACCTGGGCTGAAGCCAAAATGTTGAGAACCAGAGCCTAAACTTGGACAATTTTTGAATCCCAATTCTAATAAACTCATGTCAATTGTGACCTACAAAATGCAGACATGTTCTGAGACACAACTGGAATATATAGGACAAATTGCTGTCACGGGTAACAGCATTATTCTTCATCCCATCAAGCATGTCATCTAAATCTTAATTCGGTTTTATAAAAAGATTATTTGCAACAGATTACAGTTTTCTGGGTGCCACTAAACATGACCTTGTCCCTTGACTTCAACATACGATTTGCTTTCTGCCTTTACAATTACATTTAATCATAGAATCATAGAATGCTAGAACTGGAAGGGACCTCAAGAGATCATCAAATCCAGTCCCCTGCCCTCACGGCAGAACCAAGCACCATCTAGAATCATTCCTCATAGATGTCTGTCAAACCTGCTCTTAAATATCTCCAGTGATAGAGATTCCACAACCTCCCTAGACAATTTATTCCAGTGTTTGACCACTCTGACAGTTAGGAACTTTTTCCTAATGTCCATCCTAAACCTCCCTTGCTGCAATTTAAGCCCATTGCTTCTTGCCCTATCATCAGAGACTAAGGAGAACAATTTTTCCCCCTCCTCCTTGTAACACTCTTTTAGATACTTGAAATCTGCTATCATGTCCCCTCTCAGTCTTCTCTTTTCTAAACTAAACAAGCCCAACAGTGAGGTATGAGCCTATTAACGATAAAATGGTAACATATTCACTGGATAATGTCTATCTAGCACAGAGCAAGATAAACAGCTAACCAGAGAGAAGTTTGATCAACACAGCTGCTTGCAGTTTGTCGAGGATATGAACTTCTTAACCGCAGAGTTTTTATTCCGTGTTTGTGAACATTAGGCATATGAGAAATGCTGACCTTACAGCCTCAGAGACTATATTCCTATAGCCACAAAACAGATATTGTGCTGTACAAGCTTCTCTCATGCCACCCCAATAAAGTGCCCTTGAATCTTACTCCTTTCTGAAGAGAGCACCCAGCAAGGGTATCACTTGCTAACAATTGTGGTGGGGCTTTTTATGATAGTGATGCAATTTATTTGTCCAGTTGGACAGAGACCAAATGACTCATTGCACATCAGCTAACTGGCAGGAGCCGATAACAATTTAGTGGCATAACTGATTCAAGCTGGATTTCAACCAATGGCTTTGATGTGAAAGTCTATTCTGCCTTCAACCATCCCCGCTGTCCACTTTTTAGTCTTTCCTAAGACATTTTATATACATCTGCAGTCATCAAGGAGAGGCTTCAACCCTCTAGTCTCTTCGTTTTCTCCCCTCTCTTTTCTACCTTTCAGCTTTACTGATTCACTAGCGCATCTCATCCCTGCAAAGAGCTCAAGCACGACAGCTCCGTTCAAAGCTATGATCTCTCCATACAACAGCCAGCATGGAACATATGGTGAATAATGTTACTAGCTCTCCATAATTTGGTAACATAACATAAGAACAGTGATACTGGGTCAGACCAAAGGTCCATCTGTCTTCCGATTGTGGCCAATGCCAAGTGCCCCAGAGGGAATGAACAGAACAAGGATTCATCAAGTCCATGTCACCCATTCCTAGCTTCTGACAAACAGAGATTAGCGACACCATCTCTCTAACAGTCTGCTACTCACTCTAAAAGAAAGAGATTTCAAGGTTATTTACCATCTACCTGTAGGTAAGAGAGGCCGTAGGAATAAGTTAAGCTGCCACATAAGGATGTTAAATTTAGATTAATCAACTAATCGAATAGTTGATGTAATTTCCATCGACTATTCGATTAGTTGATAAGGGCGCCTCCACCTTTGAAATGTAGCAAGAGCCCTGCTGGAAGTGCCTTGGGGAGCACAGCTAGCGGGGGACTCAGGCAGTTCCCCACTGGCCCTACGCTCCCTGCTTTTGAAATGTACAAGAGCCGGGGGGGGGGGTCCCTAGCTTGCCCCAGGCTCCTCACAGTGCTTCTGCTTTTGACCCTGCTGAGGCTGCCCTCCACCTATAGCAGGCCCAACCTGGCTGGAGCAGCTCCCCACTCGCAGAACCCTGTTTAAGAGGTTAAACGTGACGTTTTACTGGTTAACTGATTAAACAGAATTTTACATTACACAGATATGCTCCAGAATCCTATGTGCTATATTAAGACCACGTCTAATCTGACTGACTGATAGATCGGCACTGCTATGATCAATGCAGCATTATCAATTTAGCCAGTCTAGTGAAGACCCGCTAAGTTGATGGCAGAGTAAGGTAAGCTGGTGAGAGAGCATCTCCTGTTGACAGAGCATAGAGTAGACACCGCAATAAGCTGGCCTAAACCATGGTAACTTCAGTTACGTTATTCACTTAACTGGAGTAATGTAATTGAGAATCATAGAATCCTAGGGCTGGAAGAGACCTCAGAAGGTCATCGAATCCAACCCGCTGCCCAAAGCAGGACCAACCCCAACTAAATCATCCCAACCAGGGCTTTGTCAAGTCGAGACTTAAAAACATCCAGGGATGAAGATTCGACCCCCTCCTTAGGGAACCCATCCCAGTGCTTCACTGCCCTCCTAATGAAATAGTTTTTCCTAATATCCAACCTAGACTTCCCCCACTGTAACTTAAGACCATTGCTCCTTGTTCTGCCATCTGCCACCACTGAGAATAGCCTAGCTCCATCTTCTCTGGAACCTCCCTTCAGGAAGTTGACTTAGGTCGATTTACTGTGGAAATGAAGACAAGAGTGTGATAACAACACCTTTGAAGCTACAGTCAGTGAGTGTTATGAATGCTGGGTTGCAATTAAGAGCTAAGCATATGAATCACTTCTTCATAACACTTATGTAGAGTAATAATAACTGCAGCTACTTCAATGTGTTTTACCAGTGAAGAAGAGAAAAATCAAGCCTTAAGTGTTCATCATATCGATAAATACTAGGGATATTAAAATGTGTTTAGTTAAGTAACAGTGTAACCACTGAATATGTCAGCAGTTACACAATCACACCTGGGGGAGGGGGCAGACGGATCCCTGGGAGCCAGTGCATGCGGGGAGCTGGCTTTTAAGCTGGCTCCCTGCGCTTACCGGCAGCCTGTGTGTAACCATGAAGGTTAATCGATGAACCCAGGCTCATCGGTTAACTGTGTACACAGTTACACTTTCTCATCCCTTCCCTACATGTAAAATAGCATAATTAGCTTTTACAATTGCATCCCTTAATTCTGATGTTCAGAGGAGTCTGTCCACTCCCATTCATCCTGATTCACAAACATAAATGCCACACTTCCAACCATTGCTCTAGTCCTAAGAAAACAAAACCTAAGATTGCAGAGTAGTGAAATCAGCCTTTAAACTGATCTACAGAGTGGAAGCATTGCTGATCTGTTTAGGAATGCTAAACACTGCCTTATGAATAAAGAACACTGCCATATGCTTTCGATCAAACTGGTGACAGTTAATAAGAACAGTCAAACTTCTGAAAATAAATCCAACGTAATCAAATACTCACTGCTACACAAACCATACAACATAGTTGATATTCTACTCTCAGCCTATTAGCACATCACTCCTTTAAAGGGTCCCCTGGTTTTTTGAAGTAGCTTAAAACAAACCATCCCAAATTGTTCTATTTAGTCTTTGGAATTCTCCACAATTGGTCAATTGTGGTCCAGTGGACAGAGGCAGGTTGGTATTACGCAGACTTGAGCTCTAGTTTTACCAGTGACATTTTCAGTCACCTTGGGCAAGTGACTTAAGCCCCGTGGCAGTTTCTGCTCTGTAAAAGGAGGACCGTGTTCTCCCCTCTTTGGAAAGCACTTTGGGTATGTCTAGACTACATGCCTCTGGCGACAGAGGCATGTAGATTAGGCTACCCGGCATAGGAAAATGAAGCCGCGATTTAAATAATCACAGCTTCATTTACATTTAAATGGCTGCCGCGCTGACCCGATCAGCTGTTCGTCGACTCAGCGCGCTAGTCTGGACGCTCCGCGGTCGACATCAAAGGTATTTGTCAACCGCCCCAGTAAACCTCATCCCACGAGGCATACCGGGGCGGTCAACGAATACCTTTGATGTCAACCGCGGAACGTCCAGACTAGCGCGCTGAGTTGACAAACAGCTGATCGGGTCAGCGCGGCAGCCATTTAAATTTAAATGAAGCGGCAATTATTTAAATCACCGCTTCATTTTCCTATGCCGGATAGCCTAATCTACATGCCTCTGTTGCCAGAGGCATGTAGTCTAGGCATATCCTTTGAGATGTTCCACACAGACAAACAGCGCTACATAAAAACAGACTATTTCCATACGCCGGCTTACAAAAATATTTACCTCTTACTGATCACAGGATTAAGAGTCTGAAATTCCTAAATTCTACTACCAGCTCTGACATCTACTTCCTCTGTGGTCTGGGAAAGAGACGTAGGGGATTCTGCTACACAGCTACAGCTATGCTGCTCTACACTTGCTACAGCGATGAAAGGGGGGTTACACATTACCGGGAAATCCTTGAGAAAACTTCCACTGACCTAGTCGTGTCTATACCAGACCGTAGGGGGCTTAACAACATCGCTTGGGATTTTCACACCTGGCAGACATAGCTAGCTGGACCTACATTTTAGATGTAGACCAGGCTTTAATCTCTCTGTTCCTCAAGTTCTCCATGTGTCAAATCAGAGCTACCATTGTTGGTGCCTCAAACCAGGTGGTAGGAAAGAAAGCTGATGTGTCTAGGGAGGACGTCACTATTTCTTTGCTGTGCATTGTAGGAGGACTACTGAACACAGGGAAGGGCTATGGCTGAGCAGTAGAATGAACTCTCCCAGGAATTAAGGACCGTCATAAACCTTACCGTTTTCCACTCCACATGCAAGGCACATTTATTTGACCTTGTCTTCTTGTACATAAACACAAAGCAACATGTACATTAAAAAAAAATCCTACCCAAACAAGACACTATTCTGCACACACTTCTCCCCCCAGGGAGACTCCAAGACAAGCAACAACGGGTGACAGATGAGAACTATGTCATATAACGCAGTACCGGAAAGCATTCCTCAGTAGCTGGAAGTATGCTTCCTAATGCAGGCTGACATACGTTAGCTCTGCTTGAGATAGTACACTAAAAGTAGCAGTGTGGCTGCAGTGGCATGGTAAGCCGCTTGGCATAGACTCCCTAGTTATGTACTCAGGCAGCCAGGCTGAGTAGCTGTAGCCACACGGTCGTTTTCAGCATGCTCACTCGATCAGAGCCTGCACATCTGTCTGGGAGGCCCCCTCTCAGCTGTTGTGTAGACATACCTCCGATACTACAGTGATTGGCACAGTATAAAGACCTGATGCAGAGACTGCGGCCTGGCTTCTGAACAAAGGATAGAAGAGGAGGTCTTTCACTAAGGAGCCAAAGGAGAGAACTGTTTGTGCCTGGAGAGGGCTGCAAAGATCTCGAGGCCTGTGACAGTGGACGATGGGACTTGTGTTTTGGGAGTTATACTGAGGGCTATCTCGTTTCAATGCCCCAAAGCGATTTCCCCAATCCAATGGCGAGACGAATCACAGTGGTAGAGAAACACAGTCCCATCTAGATGCCTGATCAGTACGTTGCATTTCTACAACTGTCGCAGATTAAGTTCTAGCTGTGTTGCTGTTCCCTTCCAGTCTGAGTTCACTCCCCTCCCCCCTTTACCTTTCCAGGGTGGAATTTCACAATACTACTCTATCTTAGGTAGCGAAGTCGATTAACTGATAAACCGATAAGCAAAAGCTTATAGGTTAATGCTACAGATTACACGCATAGGGCAGCCTGGCTCAGTCCTGGCTCACACCGGGTCCAGGACCTACCCCACTGTGGGTCTGCATTTAAAGTATATTAGGACCTGAGTGGGCAGGCAGTCAGGCTCAGTTCCGGCTCGCGCCAAGTCTGGGAGCTCAGGCCCCTCCTGGACAGGGGCTCCTGCCACCCCGTGCTGCTGTTTCTATATCAGAAGCAGCAGCATGGGGCGACAAGCAGCCAGTCCGGAAGGGGAGCTGTTTTTTAAACTGGCTTTCCTCGGGGACCAGCTCCCATCTGGCAGCCCATGCTGTTGCCTCTGATACAGAGGCAGCAGCAAGGGGTGGCAGCAGCCCCTGTCTAGGAGAGGTCCTGGACCTGACACGAGCTGGAACTGAGCTGCATTGCCTGCCTGTACAGATCCTAATACACATTAAATGTAGAGCTGCAGCATGGTAGGGGCTCCCCGGGAGGGGACCGGAGCACACTGGGTGCTGGCCCCGCCCACAGGGACCACAGAATAGTCGACTAACCAAAAAAAATAGTTACTCGACTATTCAATTAACCAATATTTAACATCCCTAATTTTAGGTATTTATATGGCCCCCATCATTGTAGTGCACACAGCATTCTTTGAGGCAGGGAAGTGCTATTCTCCCCCACTGTACAGACAGGTAACTGGGTAGGGATGGACTTGCCCAAGGTCACACAGAAAGTCTGTGGTGGAGCAGGGACTTTGCATTTCAAGACCAAGACCAAAATACACACTGCCTGGTATATATCAATTGCTTATCACCCTGCATGCCAGACTGGGTTTCAGGCATTTGTAGTTGCTCCCCTTGGGTAGGCGTGCCAGATGCTGTCACCAAAAATCCCGCACATGGCAAAAACAAAACAAAACAGAAAAACAAAGAAACAAAAAAACGGGAGACCAAACTTGGTTGAGCACAAAAAAGGGGGGAGGGCGCTGCGCCTTTAAGAATCCCTGCATGCCTCGCTTCCCCCCGCCAGCCTTCCATCTGAGAGAATCAGAAAATACCTGTTTTCTGTGTGAGTGGGGTTTTTTTTTTTTTTAAACCAGACAGGGGCCTGAAAAAACGGATTGTCTGGGCAAAAACTGGACACCTGGTAACCCTACCCTTGGGAACCAGTGATCAGTGATAGTGATCGCGGGTGTTCTTAAAACCATGTATTTTTACTCAGTAGTTAGAACAAAGCATACGAGAAATAAACTATTTTAAACAAACAACTGACATACATATTTAGACTCCCGTGATCTTACCCTTCACTGCAAGGAAAGGCCTTGTTTACCCTAGAAAGAGTTTGGCAGTATAGCTCTATCAGTACAGATACAGCAGGAAATTGTAGTGTAGATACAACTTACCCCAGAAAGGTGTACTTTTGCCAGCATAGCTTATATCAGAACAAAAACTATAGTGGCAAACACACTTTTTTGCTGACATCACCGTGTCAACATTAGGCTTTCTGCCAGCATAAAAATATTGTGCTTTTTTTTAAATCACATTCCTAAGCAATGTTACTATACCAATAACAGTTTACAGTGTAGACTAGGTCTGTGTTAGATAGGCTTTCCTCTTCAATTAGACTGGGAATAGATCAGAAGCTGCTTCCATTCTCCTAGCAATCCCTGATCTTTCTGTGACCCACAACGGTTGCCACTCACAGCACGCCCTGCTGTTCTTTCTGGGCTTGTCAACACATGGAGACATCATTACTCCTGAATAACTCCATTTGTAGACAAGCTCTAAAACTGGTTCTCTCTGACAGGGATCATTCAGCCTGTTCCCACCCCCCTCACCCCAGTCAGCAGGAGCTTAACCAGGAGAATGCATCCCTGATGCCTGCTCTATTGTGTGAATAGTTAGACCCATTAGTCTCAATGCATTGTAATCACTGGCCTGGAGACCATGGCTCCCCTGAGAGTGAGGGTGTTCAAACTGTCCAGTCCCATCAGGCATCAAACATATAATCATTGAATTGTGGGATACAGGCCAAAACATGCAACAAATATTCCATCCTAATATGCACTGGGAGGAGAGCAGATTCACCCCACTGTACAGATGGGAAAATTGATACAGAGATTGGATTTGTTTTTAGTCACAGAGGGAATTGGTTTCAGAGTTGTGATCTGATTCTTGTACTACTGAGCTCTCAAGTCTAGTACAGCTCTACAATTCTGCCCTAGACTTGTATTCCTTGCTTCTGTGAGAAAGCTTTTTCCTGGCCCGATAAAGAACCGCAAAATTAACTTCATTTCTGGAAGCCTTTGCAATAGATTTGATAGCTGGTTCCTCCCACCACTATTGTTCTATGGCCTTTCATTTTCTTCTTCTCTATGACTTATTTTTATAAACCTATTCAGTCCTTTAAATACATTAATCTATAGTTTGGTCTTGAAAACTTTTTCAACCTGACACTCCATTTAAGTGATGTGTTTTTTCTCCATTCTAACAGTCTTCCTCTAATCCTCAGGTGAAAAGCTGCCACCTCTGGGGTGGAGGACAGTAGCTATTTCACAGCTCACAACTACATTTCATAACAATTGTATAAAAGCCATTGAAAAGCACCGTCTCCAACTACAACTGCATAGAGAATTTAAAGAGATAATGTAATTGAAATTAAGCCAGGACAACAAATCTACAAACCAGACATTAAAATTGTGTTAAGACTCTGATTCAGAGTTAAAGGTGTCTTTGTGCCTATGCACAGCAAAGGTGATTGCTCAGCATAGGTCTGCACTGCAATGGAAAACCTCGTCCACTCCAGCTGACTTGGGCTCAAGCTAAGAGGTGTTTAACTGCAGTGAAGATGTTCAGGCTCTCAGGACCCTCCTACCCTGCAGGATCCTAGAGCGCAGTTTGTAGCCAAACCTGAACCTCTATGCTGGAATTAAACAGCTCCCCAAGGCCAAGACAGCACAGCCCAGCCTCAAGTTTTCAGTTGCAGTGTAGACATATCCTAAATCCACCGCCTGTAACATACTGGTGTAACAAAGGGAGTAGAGGCCGTGCTGGAATTACAGCATAGCTATCTGTGGTTGCACTGGCTTTGGGATTATACAGATAGATCTGAGCCCTAGAGGTAGTTCTTCCAGCACAGAATTGGGCACATTCACAAAACACTCTCTCAGTCCTGCTTCTTGCTACCTCGTCTGTGAACAGAAGCCTCACTTTCCAGAGTCAGGCAATCTGGCACATTTCCTAAACTCTACATCTGGTGGCTCATTTACTGTGTGCAGTTGGGAGCGGGAGGTTGTTATGGTGAAAATCTAGGCATATCTAGGCACATAAATCCGGAGGCCTAACTCAAAGCCCAGCTTTCAAGACACCTGAATTCTGAGGTGTTTTGAATTCACACCCAATTCTGCTTGAGACACACAACATCAAAACGAAGACACAGTGCAGAGTAAGGACACAGGCATTGATATTGTTTTTACCATTATCTTGAAAAACCTGATGAGACAAGAAGACAAACATAGAGGAGATATTGCAATTTAGACTGGGTGCAACCAATTACTTGCTCTCTAATGGGCACTTCCTTAGGCTTTTTGCTTTCCGTATATATCACCACCTATATGGCCTCTATCCACGTCTATTAAATCACAGTAAGGATGCTAAACCAGTTTGAGAGCACTGATGTTTAACCGTTATGCCTGGGAGATGTGAGAAGATTTCCAGCGTAAAATGCTGTATCATTCACCTCCAAGTTTCTAAGGCCATGTCTATCCCATAGACTGTGTCTAGACTACATGGCTCCATCGATGGAGCCATGTAGATTAGGGTTGTAGGCAAAGGCAAATGAAGCCGCGATTTAAATGATCGCGGCTTCATTTAAATTTACATGGCTGCCGCGCTTAGCCGACAAACAGCTGATCAGCTGTTTGTCCGCTCAGCGCGCTAGTCTGGACGCTCCCGCGCCGACATCAAAGCCCTTTGTCGGCAGCCCCGTTATTCCTCGTGGGATGAGGTTTACCGGGGCTGCTGACAAAGGGCTTTGATGTCGGCAGGGGAGCGTCCAGACTAGTGCGCTGAGCGGACAAACAGCTGATCAGCTGTTTGTTGGCTCAGCGCGGCAGCCATGTAAATGTAAATGAAGCCGCGATCATTTAAATCGCGGCTTCATTTGCCTTTGCCAAAAAAACAAATCTACATGGCTCCGTCGACGAAGCCATGTAGTCTAGACATACCCATAGAGCCTATGTTGGCACAGGTGTGCTGGCAAAGCCCCCCCCAGCCTAGATGCAGCTCACACCAAGGCCGCGTCTCCACGTGCTAAAGGATCAAAATTCTGGCAATCGATCTTCTGGGGTTTGATTTAGCAGGCCTTGTAAAGGCCTGCTAATTCGAATGCTGAGGGTGCCCCCATTGGCACCAATATTCCTCACTGTCGCAAGGAGTACAGGAAATCGATGGGAGTGTTTCTCCCACTGACCTCCCACTGTGGGGCTGCCCCAGACAAAGGTACATTGACTCCAGCAATTCACATAGCTGGAGTTGCATATTTTGCATCGATCCTCTCCATGAGCGTAGTCCTGGCCTTACAGTGAGTTTTTCTGACAGTGTAGGGATGCCTCTTGAATAACATTAGCTCTGCCGACAGAAGCACTCTTCTATTGGCACAGCTGCATTAACACTGGGGTTTTTATTGGCATATCTACGCTGGCCAAGGACTTGGGTTTTTCACACCCTGGACTGACACAGCTATGCCACTATAAATTTTATGTGTAGCCCAAACCTAAAACTCACAAGCATTAGTCTCCTGACCACAGTTGTGACCATTTCTTGGTTCTCTTTAAACTGAGCTACAGAAACATAAACTTTTGAATTTTCCCGGAATAACTTTGTGTTGTACTTACACTACTGGAAAGGTTCTGAGCATACTTTACATGGGGAGGGCAAGTCAGAAAGCCTCTTGGGGGTCTTCAGCGTTATTTACCATTCTGTAAGAGACAAGTCAGAGAAAAAATACCATTAACTTTTGCTCAAAATGTAGAAGCATTTTGCATTACCAGGCTAATAACTGAACTTGTATACTACCTTGATGTTTTATAAAAGCCTGGCTAGACGGAAATAAGACACACATTAAAGTAACCCGAATCCACCATTATGAGAGCAGAAAACAGGGACCACACTATTAAATATGATCAATTAGGGAGAATCCCCCTCTGCAATCCCTGAATTTCCCATACGATCTTTCAAATATTTTCTTATATTTCAAGTACCACAAAGGCCTCATCTGATTGACAATCAAAGATTCACCACTGATTTCAACTGGCCCTCAGTTCTCCATGTCTGATACATAATTCTTCACATTTAAACATCAGACACATTACAAGGATTCCTGTTACGATCAGATGTTTATAGGACCACAAAGGACAGCCAGTGAGTACCCTCTCCACCAGAATAGGTATATTTTAAAATTGAAATGTTAAGTCTCATTACTGTCACGGGAATCAGTGATACATCCATCTCTACCAATGATCAATCATGCTCACTGGTATACGAAGAACCCTACTAAGAATGGTGGCATCTGGTTCTATAATCATAGGTCTCCAGGATAAGAAATCCAGATTACAATAGATTTTCTGTGGTGATGAGTAAAAATAATCCATGCCTCCATTTACCCCTCTGTAAAATGATGCTAATCACGATCATTTATCGCCTCTCCAGGGATATATGAGGATTATCTTATGTCTGCAAAGAGCTCAGAAGATAAACACTAAATATTGTGAAAATAGATGACCTATATACCACTTTCTTTAGTTACCATTTCTAGTGACTTGCTCCACAATGAAATGAGTTGGAAGCACTGCAAAGACAGGGCTACCATCCATTTGAGAAGAGGTAGGCAGGACAAACTCAGGCAGACTACAAAGAGAATTACTTGCATCACTCAAGATCATCTCATCTGAAGAAGTGGGTTTTGCCCATGAAAGCTCATGATTTTTTTCCTCTCTCTCTCTCCTTATATATAGTTAGTTAGTTCCTAAGGTGCTACTAACACAGCTACCCCTCTCAGACTTTTGTATTATAGGGTACTGCAGACCACTCTAGCATTGCATTCCTATAACATGCATTATTGGACCTAGAATTAACAATGGAAAACCCTTAGAATACAGAGAAACCCAGAAAGCATCACATACACTTAGGGTGTGTCTACGCAGCACTCTGAACTTGAAATAAGATACGCAATTAGCACTATGCAAATTGTAATCTTATTTCAAATCTATTTCAAAATAGCGTATTTTGAAATTTGGCGTGTCTACAGCACCAAATTTCAAAATAATGCACTATTTCAAGCCATCTCTTGTCCCTCGTGCAATGAGGTTTACCAGGATGGCAATATAGTGCGCCCATTATTTTGAAAAATATTTTGAAATAACGGGTGGCTTGTGTAGATGCAGGGTAGCTATTTCGGGATACCTCTGGTATCCCAAAATAACTGTGCAGTGTAGACATACCCTTACAGAACAGCATGAATAAAAGCTAACCTGTTGCCACACAAAAGCATACCTTCTAGCTGGTGAAGCAATATTTTATCCCCACGGTCCCCTATTAGCACAGATTTAGGCATAAGCAGTGGGTGAAGGCCCAGCTGGGGAAGGTAACTCCAAGACCTGCATCCTCTTGTAAGGGGACTGTTAGCTCCTTACTAAAACTCTGTGAGAGTTTTTGGTTCACCAGCTCCCAGTATCAAAAGGGAAAGGGTCCATGAGAAATCAGGGCCCTGAGACTGACAGACCCCAGAGACAATGGAAAGCAGCCAACACTCCAGCTCGGCCTGACTGACAGGTTGGACAGGCCAGTGAGGAAAGTAAGAGGCCAGGCCCCGTCCTCCCTGTGAGCTGGGATTGTTCTGGGTCTCTCTGAGCAAGGAGAGAGCTGAGAGACAGCTAAGAGGAGCAGGCTGTGTAGAGAAGCAGTCCTGCAGCAACAGAGCCAGGCACACATAGTCCAAGGAGCGCAGACCCTGTGTTGAGCAGCAGACTGGCAGTGCTCAGAGCCAAAAGGGACAGAGAAGCAACGCAAGGAGCTGGAGACTGGCAAAGCAGCACAGCCTGCAGCTAGGTGTGGTGAGCAGCTGGGACCAGCAAAGTGCGGGGAGAAGCTCTGGGCAGGGAGATATCACCAGCCAAGAGGCCCAGCAGGCCAGACTGGGAGAGGGGTCTGGCCACTTAGAGCTTGAGGCTGTGTGGTCACTGCCAGAGCAAGCGTATCCAGCCTGCAGCCCCCCTGCAGCACATCCAGGGCCTCTAAGGGGCCTCTAAGGAAGAGACTGTGAACTGTCCTTACACTCTGCAGACTGCTGTTTTGATGTCCCCGTGCCACAGAGCAGGGCTGTGTGTTCTCATTTAACCATTCTCATTTTTTTCTTATTCTTTTCTCTTTAATCAGTTGATGTTTAATAAATTGTATTTGCTTTGAACCTTATGAAGTGATCACTGGGCCAAGAAGGCCTGCAGTGTGAAGAGAGCACCTCGGAGTGGGGACACCCTAACTCCTGCCCCTAGTGACTACAAGGTCGGGGATTAAGCCCCAGGAAACCTGGGCCCAGCCTTGTTGAGGTTTCGAGGACTCTGCTACTCAGGAGAGTGGAGGGGGAGCCCTCAGGATCAGGGAAGACATAGGGTAAAGGAAGTGGGAGCGGGGATTCAGATCCTTTCATTGGTCCATTTCACCGGGGTAGTATAGAAGCCAGGAAAGTTCCCCACAATAGCGGGACCATTCCCCGCTTACATTCCACCTGAAGCCACAGCCCATGCCCCTTCAACAACTTCCCCTTCCAGACATACCCGGCCCAACCCCAGCCATCAAGCCATATCTATCCCAGCCACCCGGTGGGCTGGGGCTGCTGCGCCATGGGCCCAGCCATCCCGGGAGGCCAAGAAATCAGACTGCTGCGGTGCGGGCCCAGCCCTTTCAGGTAGCCTGAATTTGGATCTTCCATTGAGGTCAAGTAGTCAAATCCTGAACAATTTTTGAGGACTGCAAGGGGTGAGCACTGTTGGACATTTGTATGGAAAAAGTCGTGCCCAGGAGAGCAGCCATACCACCATGCTAAAAGTACTGAAAAATGGGGAAAGAAAGATGTGTGTATTCCCCCTGGAGCCAGCCTCCCTGCCCTCCTCTCTTCTTCCCAAATCTCACTTTCCAAATATTGTTAGTTATCCAGTAAGCCATTTCTTATTCAATCTCTATGCTGCATTCAACACATTTTCGCTCAGCTAAAGGCACAAAAGGAATGAGATCATATTGTTGATCAACTGCCAAATTTCAGCTTTGAAAACCAAAGCAGTTTCTGTGTTAAACAGACACAAAATAAAGTTGCATCTTAAAATACAGGCAGACTTTCTGAAGGGCAGAGGGTCTAATAATAGTGAGTTCTCACTCTGATGCTTGATGCTAGGCCAAGAGCAAGGAAGAAGCAGTCGCTGGAGTTAACCAAGATCACTTTCCATTGCCACAAAACACAATTTGCAACCCTGGAGTAGGAGCTACGTGACCTGGGGGGAGCCAGAAAAGAGAAGGTTGCAGTGACTTACGTGGGAGATGACCAAGGCACAGACAAGAATTTTATAGACAAGAAAGGATGATACAGATTTCTGACACATTACAAGGAACGGGAAACCGCAGGATGCAAACAAAGAAGAGAGGGGACGAAGCATCCAAAAAGAGCAACAAGCTTGTGAGTCTGCGTCACAATGTCTGCGTCATATTTGGTCCTGCCTCAACACAGGGGGATGGACTAGATAGCCTGCTGAGGTCCATTCCAGCTCTACATGTCTATGATTTTATGTTTTCATTGTTTTCCTCCTTAGGCTTAGTCCAACCAGAGAGTCTCTTGAGAGAGCTATTTCTCCCTGATCAACATTAGACCAACTTTTCTTTTGACCAAAGAGGACCAATTGTGAAATTCTCCAGAGGCTTTTGGTATTGCACCTATATTAGCTGGAGGAGCCACTAGTTTCCACTTCTCTTTCCTGTTTCATCTCACCTGCTCTGACAAGTTCTGCTCCTGTGGTTACTCTAAGGACCCACAAACTCCCTTGGAAGCCTATTCCAGAGCTTAACTACCCCTATAGTTAGAAAGTTTTTCCTAATATATAAACCTCCCTTTGCTGCACATTGTAAGCATTTATTCTTGTGCACCTTCAGCAGACATGGAGAATGATTGATCCCCGCCTTCTTTAAAAAATATTTGAAGATTAACAGGTTCCCTCCTCAAAACTCAATATACAAATATATTAAACTCTCCTCATAGGTCATGTTTTCTAAATTTTTCATTATTTTTGCTGCTCTCATGGACTCTAATTTGTCTATATCTAAGTGTGACATCTAAAACCAGACCCAGCACTCCAGCCGAGGCCTCACCAGTGCCAAATGGAGCCGGACAATTACCTTCCGGGTCTCACATCTGACTCATTAATACGCTCCAGAACGATATTAGTCTTTTTTGCAACTCCGTCACATTGTTGGCTCAAATTCCATCTCTAAGCCCCAGATCCTCTGCAGCAGTACTACTGCCTACCCAATGATTCCGCATCTTGTATTTCGTTCCTTCTTACGTGTAGTACTTTGCACTTGCCTTAATTGAATTTCAACTTATTTGCTTTCAGAACATTTCTTCAATTCATCAAAGGCATTTTGAATTCTAGTCCTATCCTCCAAAGCACTTGAAACCTTTCCCGGCTTGGTGTCACCTACCCCAATTGTATAAGCACTCTCTTTTCACTGTTACTTAAGACCTTGATCTAAACATTCACCAGACAACATTCTCTCTAATCTTTTCCATCCATATGCGCAATAAATGTTATGTGCACCAGGGCATAGGCAAAGGTGTACAAAAAAACTAGCTGTGGGCAATCTGCTAATCCGCTGGGCAGTATCTGAATCTCTCCTGAGTGACCAGTCAGGTGCTCAGATGACAGGAAACTCTGGTACCAGAGCCAAGACAGACACAAGACAGACCCCTGCACCACTTTACTGCAGTGTGGTCCGCGGGCCAGATCCAGTGGCTTTGCGGGATGGATCCAGGCCTTGGACCGTATTTTGCCCAGTCCTGATCTAGACCATATCATATATATAGTAGCCCAATGTCTGAGAGTCTGTAACGCTGAAATGCTGGCTGTTCCCTCTGGGCAGCGCTGTTACTGAAATGCTGGCTGTTCCCTCTGGGCAGCGCTGTTGCTGAAATGCTGGCTGTTCCCTCTGGGCAGCGCTGTTGCTGAAATGCTGGCTTTTCCCTCTGGGCGGCGCTGTTGCCTGAAATGCTGTCTGTTCCCTCTGGGCAGCCCGTGCTGCATGGGGAGTGCGGGGCACAAACAGCCATGTGAGCCACTTGCTCTCCCGCGGCGGCCCGGCTGAGTGGCGCAGAAGTCAGCCGAGCGCCACGGCGGGAGAGGAAGGGGGTGGGGCAATGACGTACATGGCCAGGGGGCGTGACCTGGACGAACGTGCATCCCCGACGGAGACAGAGGAGAGCGGAGAAGACAAAGAGGAGGCGTAGGAGAGTGGAGAGAGTGAGAGGCAAGAAGGGGAGAAGAGAAAGAGACAGATGGAGAGAGAGGCAGGAGGCGGAGGAGAGCTGAGGGGGGGTGGGAGGCAGTAGGAGAGCGAGAGAGAGAGAGAGAAAGACAGAGCGAGAGACCGGAAGCTCAGGAGAGAAGAGAGAGATAGAAAGGGAATAGGACGTGGAGGAGAGACCTGGAAATCCTGTCTTATGATGGGCTATTGGCTACTTTCTCTAGATTATGACCAGGTCATTCTGCCTACATAACATGATTACAGCCATCAACAAAGTTCTACAAGGGTGCATTAGTGCCCCCACCCTTTAATTATACACCAATGTGCTGACCCAGCCTTAATCACAGCAGCAAAAGCAGGTGCCACTGTAATCTACAGATGATATACAAGAAAAAATTACAAACCTTTGCCCTCTTCATATTATTTATTGAATAAATTACTGTTAATAATAAAGGGAAACATATACCTCCCTTTCTCCTTTCCTAGTAGGGGCAATATAAACAAATTCAGTATTAATATGGAAGTCATGTCCACAATAGTAGAACTGAATGTAATGAACAATCCTGTTCTCATCTTAAGTAACTGTAAAGGCAGCTTAAATTTACAATGATGAGTCCTCATGGCAATCTGTTTTTCAGATTTTAAAAATCTCATTTTCTCTGTGCCAAGGACAAGTGGATGTGCGAGGCACTGAAGTATCAACTTCGCATTTGTCTCACTTGACATGATATCTTTCTCATTTTAGTTCAGATTTTCTCATATGTTCTTGGGAACCACTTCAGTTTTCCTCATTTCTCACTCTGTGCAGTTAGGTGTTTGGAAATCCAGCTTGCCCTCAGCCATAACTACTGGCAAAAGCAACAAGGAAGTTTTTTGGCTAAGATTTCATGATAGCCCTTTCTTTGGAAAAGAGATTCATTTTTCCCCTTTTTAATTGTGTAGGGCTTTTTTCTTTTTCAATGAGTTAGGCTGGTGAAAAGGGGATAACACTGCTTTTTATTTCTCTAGTACCTTCCCTATAAAGATCTTACAACGTTGTAGCAAATGATGAATTAAAAACCTCCATGCTCTTGTGAGGCAGGAAAGTCTTGCCTTTATTCTGTAGAAGGAGACTCTGGCACAGGAAGTTTCAGTTGCTAGTTTAAGGCCATATAACACCATTGGTTGAATGCATGCTGCATCTATCCCAGCAGCTGATCCATTAAAAACTTACTACTGCTGTAAGACAATGGAATTGCTCCTTTAGCTCAAATGGTCGAGGTCTGAGCTATGGAGCTGAAGGGCCCTATCATGGGTGGTGGGTATTCAAGGCCAGGAGAAGATAAGCCTCCCCTAATT
Organism: Pelodiscus sinensis; assembly: GCF_052426305.1. NCBI lineage: Eukaryota > Metazoa > Chordata > Testudines > Trionychidae > Pelodiscus > Pelodiscus sinensis. The sequence continues at coordinate 6,589,163 of NC_143054.1, forward strand.
CAGGCGATGGCCCCGCCCACCTTCATTTCTCCTCTCCACTGAAGTCGGTGGGGACTCAGCTCCAGCTGGTGGTCTTCATTTCTGGCCAGGGAGCATGTGGTCCACCTGGGGGTCAGACCAGCTAGTGTGGCTCAGGACAGCCTCTGGGTCAGTCCAGCTGGCTGAGGCGGAGAGGTGAGGAAGGAGCAGCTCTGGCCATGGGGGGGGAGGGGGCTGGCCTTGAGCTGAAGGGGGTGAGACAATGGACCTAACCTTCCTGAAAGAGGGAGTGGGGCTCACCTGCTGCCCATGGGGTTAATTCCAAAGCTCTCTGATAACCCATGGAAGAGGCTCGTTAAATCAGCATGGGCCAAATTCAACCCTGGTGTAATACCACTGTTCTAAAAAAAATAAGTTGTACCAAGGCTGAATTTGTGGTGGAGCTAGGAACAGAATCCAACTCACCAGGCCTGGGCCCTGACTGTGAAACAATCCTTCCTCTCAAAGGTAACAGACAGACCTACAGCTTAAAACAAGCTTTAAACCCCTAAAGGACCATTAGATGAACTAATCTGGCCTTCTGTATATCATGTGGCCAACACAATTCACCCAGTGGCCCCTGTATTGGACCCAATAATTTGCATTTGACTACAGTATAACTTGTGTTTGGCCACAGAATCATTCTTGCACTGAGGACATGTTCAGATGAAGAATCTACCACTTCCCTTAGTAGTCTGCTCCAGTCAGGTAATCAGTCTGTTACAAATTGCTGCGAGTTTCTAATTAAAATGTGTCTGGGGTCAGCTTTCAGCCACTGGTACTTGCTATGCCTTTCTCTGCCATAATAGGTTTCAGAGAGATCCGTGTCAGTCTGTTTTGGGGGAGGGGGGGAGAGAAAGGGAGGAGTCCGGTGGCACCTTAAATATTAATAGTTCATGCATCTGATGAAGTGAGTTGCAGCCCATGAACACTTATGCCTGAGTAACACTGTTAATCTTTAAGATAGAGGTGGGGAACCTCAGGTTGTGGGGCTGGATGTGGCCCCTGAGGCTCAGGGCTCCGCTCCTAGCATTGGGGAGCCTATGCCTACTGAGGGACTGGAGCGCACAAAATCAACTAGCCTGGGCCCAACTAGGCTTTGGTGTGTGAGGGGAATGTGGGGAAAGTCTTTCTTCTTCTCAGTCAGGGGACACATCAGTGAGTGTTTGGGTTTTTTTTTGGCTTCTTGTGTGTGGCCCCCCAACTGATTTTTCCTGTGGGTCAGCAGCCCCCAACCCAAAAAAGACACCTCACCCCTGCTTTAAGGTGCCACTGGAGTCCTTGTAGTTTCTGCTGTAATTGAGCACCATTTTATTCATAGGAGAATATGAGTTCGGGCAGAGAACCTCTGGTGACGGTCACTTGATGTGCCAAAATACCACTGAGCCTGCCTACCTGCCCTGTGAGCTGCCCTCCCACCCAGTCCTGCTGAGCCAGATGCTCCAGTCTCCTCCTGCAATAGCTCAGAGTTGGGGGTCACAGCCCGTGTTCTCTCTAAGCTGTGCTGCCATCCAGCTTAGAGGGAACACTGGTCACAGCCCACAGCAGAGTAACACAGACACTGAGGTCATCTCAGCTTTGGAAAGGCCCAGTCACAGGAACATGACACAACAACCACAGCCCCAGCGGGACCAGAACCCTAGATAAATCTGTCTTACTCTGTATAAAGTGTATACAGAGTAAGCTCATAACTTGCTTACCCCCTTTATCAATGAAAGAAATAGGCACAACTATTGTCCCTCCCCCGGGACAATTATTTACACTAGTTTATTAATAAACAAAAGTGACTGTATTAAATATAACAAGCAGGATTTAAATGACTGCAAACGACAGCAAACAAATCAAAGTTAGTTACTAAGCAAAGTAAAACAAAACACGCCAGCTAAGTCTAACACATTAAGAGCACTTGTTACAAATCATAATTTCTCACCCTAATTTTTATCTGAGGTAAGGTCCTCCTCAGGACAGAGATATCCCTTTTGACATAAGTCCAGCAGTTCTCCTCTACCCCTCTTACTACAGTTCTTTTGTTTTCAGGTGTTGCCATGTATCCCTTTGGGGTGGGGAGGCCGTCAGTAAAGCCAGTTGATGACAATTACTGTTGAGTTCCCTCGCCTTATACAGAAATTCTCTGGTGTGGGAAGCCTTTGTTTAAGTGCCTAACAGCTCTGTGGAAAAGTACAAAATTCAAGATGGATTCCAGCAACAGGTGACAGGGACAGATGTCTGTACCATAGCTGCAGGAAGACAGTTCCCTCCCCACCCCCCACTGTCTCTCGCTAATCGGCTATAAGCTCTGCATCTGGATTCTTCATTGTTGCTCCTGAGGGGCCAGAAATAGGCTTTTCCCAATGTGAATGATAACATATCTACAGTTAATATTCCTAATTTCAGATTCAAGAATGGCACATGCATACAAATAGAAGAGACACATTCAGTGTATTACAAGCTTTCCAATGATATGTCACAGTAAATATTTTGCATAAAGCATATTTGAGTTAGGCATATTCATATTCCTAAGCATACTTTCATAAAGAATATTGGGTGACATCACAGAGATCCAGACTGATTAACGTTTAAACAGGGCGTTGACAACTACAAGTGCTGTATTCATTTAAAACTTATTTTAAGATGTGACCATCTGGAGCTGTTGGAGCGTGTACAAAAATAGAACTAGTGTCCAAAATATGAAATCTTCCCTTCTAAACCTAATCTAGGACTCGTTTGCTAGTCATTACAGTCCATTCACCCATTTTCCCGGAATAAACCTCTAAACAAAAGATAAAGTCTGCTACGTGACCTGAAGGTGCATAAATCCAAGTTCCTCCCAGTTTTGGGTGGGTGGGTGGGTGGGTGTGAGAGAGAGAGAGAGAGAGAGAGAGAGAGCGCTCTTACAGACTGACGCACTTAAATTAACAACTGAGCTGTCCCTAGAAATGAATTCTAGTGCAGTTCTGGAAGCAGAACTGTAAGAAGCTCTCTGTAACAAGCACTACTGATCAAACCAGCAGCCGCACGGAATTAGATGCATTTTGGGGGTCAATTATTTTTGTCAAGGGACAGTCAAGGACTCTAGAGACAATAATAATAATAAAAATACATACAGTAACAATTATTAGAAGACGGAAATAAAAATATTTTGGCATCCATTCGAAAAAGGTCTGGCGGGTCTGGATTTGGCCATCATCCATCTGTTGACTATCCCTGTTTGCCGCACATGGGATCCCATATCAAGGTGACAGAAGGCATGAACAACAATGGCAAGTCCATATCCGAATGAAAAGATTCCAATCTTCTGGCACCAGGGAAAGTGCTAATAGCATCATAGGCTGCTGTAGATACCCATGATTCCAAAAAAACAGATGACTATTCAGTAAGACCCCCTACTGTATGCTGTGAAAGGCAGACAAGCCCCATATTCAAAAGTGCAGGTCTCTATTCCATTTCTTCTGGTGTTTTAGTGCTAGCTGGCTGGGAGAACTTAATCTTATAGCCCAGAGGCTCCCAAACTTTTTGGCATCATGCCCCTCTTTTTGATTTTTGAAAAATCTTCACGTCCCTCCCCACCCCAAATAGCAGCAAAACTTGTTGAGCAAAAAAGAAAAAAAAAGGAAAAAAGGAACTGAACAGGGCAGGAATACCTGATGGGGGGAGAATCTGGGTTGCCTCGGGCCCCCCCCCCCCTCCAGTTTGGGAACCCATGTTATAGCCATTTCATGTACTCATCTGATGAAGTGGGTTTCACACATGAAAGCTCATGCATGACTGTATATTTCTGTTAGTCTCCTAGGGTGCTACAGGACTACTCGTTTTTAAAGTTACAGATTAACATGGCTACCTCTCTGAGGCATTTCATGTCTGTTTATCAGCCCTCTGTATACTATTTGAATCTGGGAATTCTAAGGGGGAAAAGGGAATTTGATGGATACACAAATTGCAACTCATGAAAGCTTATGGCATAATAAAATTGTTAGACTTTAAGATGCCACCAAACTCCTTGTTGTTTATGTCAAGAGAGAGAATGTATTAGTATTTTACCAAGCTGAGAGAATTTTGTTTTGCATTACTATATTGTTCCTCAGCGCTTTCTGAAACCCCGCAGCTTTTGAGGGTAATCCATCAAAACAAATCCTTCACTCTAGTGGAAGGGATGCACCTTCAACTCAAAATAAAGGAAGCAGTCGTTGGTCTATTAATAAGGGGGGAAAAAAAAGTATTCATCCAATCTCATCCCTCCTACGTCTAACGAATGCCAGATCTAGAGATGTTCCACATGATTGTACAGGGGCTATATATCATTTAAAAAGGCATTATCAGACAACAATGTTCTGCCAATGTGTCTCAGAGTATGCACAGTTAGCTCAGCTGCTTACTCCGGTATTGGTCCAAACCCCCCCCCCCCCCCCAGCCCAAGGTTTAGTGGTACTTTCAACCCTCATGCTAGCTGGCCCAGCTGAGGGCATACATACGAGCACAGGTGCCACCTTCACTGTGCTGTTAATCATCCTAGTAGCCAGTGAGCACAAGAGTATAAACCAACAGTTTGTAACCTTTTTGGGCTCAGGACCATAGTTCCTGTGTGACTGTGCACAAAAAAGTCTTCCCCTGCTGTTCCGGTGGGCGGGGCTGGCTGAGATGGCATGGTGAGGGAGCTGCTGGGGTGAGGGGTATGGACCTGCCACAGCTGTGTGGCAGGGGAGGACCGGGGCCTGTTCTGGTGGCTGGGGCTGTGAACAGGACCTGCAGCATGGAGGGGAGGGGTCTGTTCCAGCAATTGGGAGCTGGACATGCCGCATGGCCCACAGTGGGGGAGACGGGGAAAAGAGAGTCTGCTCCAGCAGCTGGGAACTGGACATGCCGCATTGGCCAGAGGGCAGGGTCTGCTCCAGCAGCCTGGAATGTGTGTGTGTTCATAAATTGAGTGCCACGGTGGCACACGCACACCAGAGCACATGACCTCAATACTGGTGCACAAGCCAAAACTCTCTCTGCTGATGGTTGGAAAATATTCGGGAGAACACTGCTCCGGACCTATTTGTAAACCCGGGGAAGGGGGCCTGTCACAACCCAATAAATACTTTTCATGCAAAATAAATCTGGATTACTAAATATTCCCTACCCATGATACTTAGTACTGTGTTCGTCTGCATATTCTATAAGTACACCGAGCATACCGGAGTGGTGGTTCCTCGGGCTTCCCTTGTGAGGTGCTGGCTGGACTTGGTGCTTCGCTCTAGGCATTGTGGCCTCCAGGGTTGCAACACTGTTGAGGTTGGGCCTGGTGCCACTGACATACAATAAGTCAGACGAAATTTGCAGTAACAGCATCACTTGCTCAAATTTGGCTCACCTGGCCCCCTGCCATCACTATGGAAGGGCTGCTGGGCCAACCCTGAGGAATGCTGCAGCCCCATGTACCAGGCTGCAACACCCAGATTGGGGAGCTGAGATCAGTCAGCCCCACAAGCTCCCATTACAGGGAAGTGCAGGGACCTTCTACAACCTCTGCCAGGGCGTACCACCCACCTAGGTGCAGGGACCCAGCTCCCACAAGGCCCTCTCCCAGGCCCCAACCCTGCTCTCTCACGTCTCCCATATAGCCCTTTGACATTCTGGAAACCGAGTTCTGGGTCACGAGCCATGGGTTGAGAAACCCTGGTCTACACCACGTGTGCACTGATAGTCCTCCAGTTCCTTCCCGCAATCCCACCTTTGTGCCCAGAACTACAGACGACAAGTTTTCCCACGATTCTCTGGATGTGCCCACAGACACACACTGGGGTGTGCAGCACCAGTGAGACGAGAATAACTTGGCTATGGCTTTGCAGGGTGGCTGTTCATGCCCAGGGTAGGCAACTCGAGTGCTGAGAGAGTTAAAACAGTGTATCCATCACCCAAGCTACCTTTATAATTAAGCCCTACCCTCAGACATGTTCCAATGAGAGGGGTTATCCCTTGAAAGGGGAGTCTCAATGGCTCACTGAGTTCTTGGCCTCTCAGTTAACACTGCCAACTAGTACTGACTGCCCTGGAGGTTTTGTGATACGAACACCCGTACCCTAAGAATTTTGATTATTTGTCTTACAGTAGCACTTAGTGGCCCTAACTGAGATTGAAGCCCTGTTGTGTTTGCCACACATCCTGAGGCCAGGTCTGTACTAGACCTGGAAGGTCAGGTTAAGGTACGCAACTCTGAAAATAACGTAGCTGGACTCGATGTACCTTAAGCTGAGCTTGGCTCTGTCTCTACAGCAAGAGGTCGATGGGAGCAGACGCTCCTGTCAACTTCCCTTACTCCTAGCAAATTAAGGAGTACTGGAGCCAACTGAGGACACCCTCAATGTTCAATTTAGTGGGTCCTTACTAGATCCACTAAATCGAATGCCAGAAAATTGATCTCCAGCGTGGGAAGTATAGACGTAGCCTTATAGACATGTCTTGAGAGATAGTGCCCGTCCTGCAAAGGCAGGCAAGGATGGAGAGGGAAACAGATGCACAGAGTGGTTAAGTGACGTGCATTGAGAAAGTTGGAGAAAAGAACCAAGCGTCTCTCAATTCCCAGTCTAGTACCATATCCACAGCCTAGACAACACCACTTCTTGCTGAGATTGGTCTGAAATCTTTCCACTGATTTTACATAAGGCATACAGAACGAATAGTTAGCAAACAATGATCATATTATTTTGTATTAAACACAGGCAGGATGCCCAGTGTTATACACGAAAAAATAATCTCAATCTCAAGAAGTTTATCATCTGAAAACACAAATTAAGTGAACTAGGAGAGGAAGGGAAAATTCTATATAAAGCATTTTGCAAAACTCTGTAAACCGCACTGGGTAGTGACAAAGATATTTGTAGAATTCTCATAGCTCAGAAAATCCAGCTTCAACTGTGTGAACATATTACAGTGTTGATAAAAGCCAAAATTGCAGAACATTTGGAAATGCATAATTTAATAGAGGACAACCGGTACCGCTTCATAAAAGGAAGGTCATGCCTGACAAATCTGCTGAAATCCTTTTTATTATGCAGCCAAATTGTTAGGTTAGACATGAGAAAAACAGTGGATGCAAGTGATCAGGATCTCAGGAAAGCATTTGGTTTTGTCCCAGTCAGAGCGTTTTACAAAGTCATAAAGCTTTGTCCAGACAAGAGGCATTGAAATGGAGTAAAGAACATTTAAAGGATAGGACAGGAAGAGCACCCGCGAGCAGCAACAGTCTGCAGTGGTAAGGCAGAAAGGTCAGTAAATCATTTGTTTACCTTAGCAAATGGACTCTGAGGAGAGTAAAACTTCAGTTTAGCTCTTACAGAGGCAGAGAGCACCTAGGTCTGGGGGCAGAACTGCAAGAAAAGTGTATCAGATGTAGGGATGTTAATAGTTAACCAGTTAACCAGTAAGCCTCACCCTTAATGGGTGAGGCTTACTGGTTACATTAACCAGCGGGGGCTGAAGCAGCCCCTCCTCCTCTCCCCTCCCTCGCCCGCCACCATGGGCAGAGGGTGCTCCAGCCCTGCAGGGCCTGACAAAGGCAGGGGTGCTTCAGCCCCCCTCCTACCCACTCCCACTTAATCGGTTAACCAATTAAACTTAACTTTTAACTGGTTAACTTATTACATAGGATTTTACATCCCTAATCAGAGGCTGGGAGGCCAGCACAGGGAGGAGAGAGACAGCACATTTAGAATCAATAAAAGGGGCATGAGAGCCAATCTGTAAAATTTCCTGCTGCCAAAGTTTATCAGTGAAAAACCACAATGGTTGGATGTTTGGATTCATTTTAAAGAGGATTCAACAATTTTATGATAATTAATAAAACCTGCAACTACACACACTGTGATAGATACAAGTAACGAAATGAGAAATTTTCTGGGAATAAGCTGATAGACTGAGAGGGTCAGGAAACGGGAATTCCTTTTTTCCTTAGCCACGGGAATAGTTTTGCAAGTTGGGTACAGGCATTCCATGTGGTTTGAGTTCTCCCTGAAATAGTCAATGCTGAACACTTCCTGAGACAGATAGTTAGATTAAACAGATGTATGTCTGATCCTACTTTTCACATACATAAGTGCTAAGGAGTGACCAAGAGTCCTCAATCTAAAGAGCTTTGGTAGCCTGTGAGAAGTCTGGTGGTTCTCAGTCTAGCTCTCAGTGGACACTTATCCACGTGACAAAGCATCACCACAATTAGCCTTCTCAAAAGATGAGCCAGGAATTAAAGAAAAACAACTGTTTTATCTAGAGATGATCCTGTCAGGTCATAGTTGAGCTTCACTTCTGAAGGACAATGAAAGAGTTTTTAAAATTCAAATATTGCCTTTTCTAAGATCCTTGTCAGTGTAGGATTAGTGCCTTTCAACCGTTAATGAAGGAATTCTTCTCGTAAAAGCCTCATGAGATACAGAAATATTACAGAAATATTACAGATGAGGAACCGAAGTACAAAGAGAACTAGTGACTTGCCCATGGTTACATGTGGTGGAGCTGAAAACAGAAGACAGCTCTTCGGTTCCAATTTAATGCTTTTTTAACCATAAGACCACGCTGCTGCTACCTGGGCTACATGGGTAGAGGATTTCAATCTCTAAGGCTGTCAAAGCCAGCAGCTTTCATGAGCACGAAAATTCACTTTGGAAAAAATTCAATTAAAAAACTTATAGAAGAACAGGTGGTCCCTGTGTCACAAAAACTCTACAATGCACACAGGAATCTTTGATCCTACTGTTCTACCCTGCACCTTTAAATATTATTCTACATAAAGATATGATGTGGAAGACCAAAAGAATAACTGAGAAACAGTAATCCCTAACAGATCAACTGTGCTTTATCTGCATAGATTCTGCTTTCATAAAGGCATGGAAGAGGGTGAAAAGTACATTTGTATTGTTTTCTGGAGCTTAAAATAACCACAAAGTAGGTAAAAAAAATTCAAAGCTGTTCCATGGAACGGGCAGGAAAAACTCACAATGAGCATTTCAGAAAGGCAGCGTTGCTGAGGATGGAATTGCTGATTTTAAGAAAACCATACAGTCTGTGTTTAAATGCTATATTGGTCTACTTTGAAACCTGTCTGGTTTAAACAAAAAATATTCTCCCAAATGTGTGCCTGTGTGTATCATTATGGCCGTCGCTGGCAGCAAAAGCTATTGTTATGGCAGTCCTAAGCTGCATTTTCAGGTGCTAATTTTTTAAGAAGTTTCTCCATATTTATATGTATTGCAAGTGAATACAGAAATGAAGTGAGGCAGTTTACATTTTTGGAGGGGATTTGTTAAATGGAAAAACAAAGGAAAAGAGGACACGGGAAGGGAAGCAAGTGATGAATAGGGAAAGGAGAGAGAAGGGCAAGTAGAAGCAGAGATGAACAGGTGATGATGGAAGAGGTTGCAACATATAGCTCATCAGCAGAGGAGGGACACTGTAGAAATAGTATGATGGCAACATGGTACATGTACTTGGTGTTTGCTGTCAACTGAGTTTGTAGCTAGCTCCGCCTTCGAGAAACTTTCTTCTAGATGCTTTATCTGCTGCTTTTTAGCGGCTATCTCCATGTTTAGGCCATGTTTACACTATGGCACTAGAGCAACATAGCTACAGTGCCATAGGTAATTGGCATAAGCCCATAGCATATTTACAGAAACTGAAGGGGTTCTCCCATCATTGTCCCACGTGGCAATAATTAGGTCAACAGAACGCTTTTCTGTCAATCCGGTGGCATCTATAGCAGAGTTCAGTTAGAACAACTATGGCCATTAGGGATGGAGATTTTTCACACCCCTGACCAACGCAGCTATGTAGACACATATTTTAAGTGTTGATCACAGCTTAGTATTCATGCAAATCTCAATTTCTGTAGAAGGAAAAGTTGCCAGCTACTCAGTTAGCCAAGTTTTGATTGCACCACGGAGAGGCAGGAAAAGACATTTTCCCCATTTTGTAAAATGCTAGCCATACATCTAAACAGCCCTTGGGGGATAAAAAGCAGCGACCCTGAAGGTTTCTGAACATGCTCATTGGTTTTTATGATTTTGGCAGATTTCTCCTGTAATTCCACCCCCACCCACGTCCTGCTTCATGACACTAGTAAGCAGCTTAGCATTAATTCCCCACTGGTGCAGCTTGGCCACTCAAATAACACAGTGGGAGCTGTCGCATTGACAGATCTCGAGCATCTTTACCACACTGGTGAATGTTGGCTAAGAAATTTGAAAGCTTTAAGACAACTGCTATATCCAGGAAGTTTCTATCATTTGACTGGAAAGACAGTCTTCTCCATCCAAAATGGACAAGGGACTACTGTCCTGCTAGCACAGCCCTTCAGCAATGGGCCTCAAAACAAAGAGCAGCATTGCCAGAAAGGTTAGAACTAGCCCCTTTGCCCCCAAAGCCTTTCAGTGAGGAGAAGTTTACCAGCTGAATTACAGGTTTCAAAACTGAACTACTGTTGAGCATAAGGCAAAAATCTCTGCCAATGCAATACTGAACAATTAACACTAAGCATCAGGAAATGCAAACATTAAGTTTTCTCTATCACTGTTAATTGGCCTTATTTTTTTTTATATATATATATATATATATATATATATATATATATATATATATATATATATATATATATATATAGAGAGAGAGAGAGAGAGAGAGAGAGAGAGAGAGAGAGAGAGAGAGAGAGAGAGAGAGAGAGAGAGAGAGAGAGAGAGAGAGAGAGAGAGAGAGAGAGAGAGAGAGAGAGAGAGAGAGAGAACATAGCTAATGCAACAACTGTAAAACCATGGGACAGACCTCACAAAAAATCACGATTTGATTTAAAATCAGGAGGGGTTTTTTTTTTTAATGCATCAGGCTTTGAGGTCAGATTTCTAGTTTTTGAAGTCTTAGGCTATGTCAAGACTATGTAGAATTTTCCAAAGAGGAAAATTCCTGTGGAATTTGCATATCTTCTTCCAATCACACTTTTGAAAGAGTGAAAGTAGTCTAGACGTGGGGTTTTTTGGAAGAAGGCATGTTTCTAGGCAAGGGGCCCCATATAACCCTTTCCAGACCCCCACCTGGAACTAGGTTGTCATAGGGTTTTAACTCTCTACTCCTGGGAGAATCTTTGTCAACACCACAGACAATGAAATACACGCTGACAAATATTTTGAAATAAATGTCCAAAATAATTGAAATTGGTATAATTACATTCTGTTAATCTGACAAACAAAATACACAGAATTTTAAAACAGTGTGTGAGCAATTTTTTGGCACAGACTGCCCCCCAGGAGTACCATGTGGATGCGGTTATATCTGTAGAAAGGTGCCTCTGTAGCTATTTCCATATGGGAATGGGGGAAAAGAACTGCATTGGGGACTTGTCTATACTTAACACGCTGCAGCGCTGGGGTGCTCCAGTGAAGACACTACCAACGCCGATGGGAGGGCTTATCCTGTCAACAGAGGTACCCCATTTCCCTGAGAGGCAATAATTAGGTTTATGGAATAATTGCCCCACTAACCGAGTGATGGAGTTAGGTTGGTTTAACAGTGTTGCTCCAGGATGCGGATTTTATACCCTGCTCAGTAGAATTATACTGACCTAATTTTCTGGTGCAGCTCAGACTTGGTATAAGTGAATTTTATGACTGTATCCCCATTAAGGCTTAGAACTACTTTGTTTAAGTGTATGTAAGCATATGCTTATCGGACAGTCGACGAGTGACTCGACTAGTCACTTTCTGCCCCGCTTTGCTGCCTTCCATCAGAGAGAGGCAACAAGGGCAGGGAGCAGGAGCTGGTTCCCCCCAGCACCGTCTCTGTGGATAGAAGGGGTAGGGGTGCAGTGGGGAACTGGTAGCACTTCCGCCTTTGAAATGTAACAAAAGCGGGGCTCTTGCTACATTTCAAAAGCAGAAGCGCTGCAGGAGAATGGGGCGAGCCAGGGACTCAAACAGTCCCCTGCTGGCCCCGTGCTCCCCACAGCGCTTCCGCCTTTGAAATGCAGCAAGAGACAGCAGGGCTCTTGCTTCATTTCAACCGCAGGCGTACTCTTATTGACTAACTGAATAGTCGATGCAATTCGATTAATTGATTAATCTAAATTTAACATCCTTAGTGTGAGCGTATATATATCACCTCCTCACTGACACCCATATAACTCAGGTGTAGACCAGCCCCAAAAGTCTATTTTGAAACATTTATTTGCCATTTTGAGTCCCTGTGTTGAATGAAAGCTAATGTTACACAATGGAATAGGTTTTACCATCTTCCTTTTTACGGAGTTGTGATACACAGTGTAACACACGCAGGTTTTTTTTTTTAAGTTATGTGGTATATGGCAAAATTTTATCTCCTAATTTTATGGCGAAATTTTATCTCCTATAACTTTTCAAAAGTTATATTTTTTTCTTAGATTCAGGTTTCTTGAGCATCTGAGGGAAGTTGTTAATGATTGATAGCAGGCTGCTTTTACAAATTATTTCCCACCAAGAACATTCATTGACTGAAGTTTTATTTCTACTATCACTATGCATGAACAAAACCCAAGCACTTTATTATAAGACTTCATTTAGGCTCTGAATCAGCAAGGTAAGTGTTGCCAACTCCCACAATTTTAATCATGAGCCTTTTAATATTTTGCATTAAAACCCCAGTTTTCAGTTAATCTAAAGCCACAAGAATAACTAATCTCCCCAAATTTATCATTTCAAAATATGATTTTAAAGCACCTTTCACGATTTTAAGACTTCATATGTGATTTTTGCATGTTAGGGTTGGCAAGCCTACTGAATTTAATAGAAATACTCATATACTAAAGGACCTGGGGCCATAGAGGCTATTCTACACACAGCATTTCCTCTGGTTTAACTAAAATTGGTTTTTAAATGGATGTAGTCAAACCAGAACAAGCTTGCAACTGATGTAAATAGATTTAAGAGTTTTCTAAACAGGGCTTGCTCTGGTTCAACTCGATTTTAGTAAATGTAATGCAAGTTTTATGTAATGCAAGCCTGCCTAAAAGCCATCAAAAACTATCAGATGCCTTGACTTGTACTAATTATACAAGCTCTATTTTAAAATAAATATAAGAGACACTATATACTCAGCTAAGTTTTCTGCAAGACTCAATTACCTTGGTGCAGTTTGTGTGTTCTGTTCTAGGAAACAGGGCTGGTGGACATCTTATAAACAAATTATACTAGAAAATACTTAATTTTATATCACTCATTTCTGCTTCGATGGGAAACTGACATTACAAACCCATAAAACCTGCTACCACTTAGGAGAGGGGAGACAATATACAAAGGCACATACATGGATTAGCCTGATTCTCTAAACACCAGTGATAGGTCTTATATAATTTTTCACTTCGAATGTCTTTTCACACCATTTTTTATTTTTGAAGTGTGTGGGATCTTTTCACAAATTCACATTCACTTGCCACTAAGAAATACACAGAAGCTGGACTTGAAATAGGAAGACACCAAACCATGAAGTAAACCCAATTTCCAGTCAATGACACAGATACACTCATACATTAACACTAAGTGCTCCATTAACATGCTTGTGCAGAACTTGCCAAATCACTTTTGGTGCTGGACGTTCCTTGCCATCTCCCACAATGGGTTGCCCTAACAGAGGAAGAGGGCCAATCCTGTAAGATCTTGCTGGTTGGCTAAGGCTTTGTCATCACTGCTAAAATAAGGCGTGTGTTTACCACAGAATAATTAACATGCAATAACTGCCCTGTTGTAAATTCTTAAGGGAGACAGGCACAGTTCTCATATTGTGAGATGGGACCCCAAAGTAGGTGACCCCATTTGAATGGGGTTACCACCACTGGTTGAGACTTGCCGGCTATGGATGGCTGTGGGCACTCTGCTAATCAACTGGGTGGCACCTAAACCTTTCCTGGGCGGCCTCCCAAGTGCTCAGCTGGTGGTGGGGATCTGGCTTTAGCTCCCCTGCTGCAACAGTGAGAATCAGCCAGATTCAGGCTCCTCCCCCTTTCACCATTACTCCTGGGTCCTGTAGTAAATTTTGTTGTCAGAAGAGGGTGATACAATGAGTGAGATCCCCCTGCTACACCCTTGCCTATGGGTGACTGCCTGGTACAAATTACATGTGCTTTCTCCCCACCACAATTCTACAATTTGATAACTAGTGCAAAACACACACCTTTTTAAAGCAGTGAAATCAAAGCCTGAGGCTACATCTTCACTTCTACAAACTGAATTTGAGTGTTCCTCATCAAGACCTCATCAAGATGAGTGTTTCTCATCAAAAATCCAGTGGAGACAAGATGTAACTAGTTAAGCTAGTTACATGAAAAGTCTCAGAGGGGCAGCCATGTTAGTCTGTAACTTTAAAAACAATGAGTAGTCCTGTAGCACTTTAGAAACTAACAAAAATATACAGATAGTATCATGAGCTTTCATGGGCAAAACCCACTTCCTCGGATAAGCAGAGATGTTAGTCTCTAAGGTGCTACAGAACTAGTTACATCAAGATAAAGGTAACAAACCACCTGTGAGTTGTCCCCTCTAGGAGTTTACATCAAGATAGCTATCAAAACAAGACAAAAGAAGCCATAAAACCACCACCCACACTTTTTTTTGCAGGGAAGACATAGCCAAAGGCTAGGCTTGGACTCATCTTTTCAACTGTAGAAACTGTAAGTCATTCATGACTCATTCATGGCATTTCATGTATCAGGTTGTTGTTGTGGGTTGTGTTAAATCCACTATAAATATTCAAGCTTTGAATCCGTGTAATGGAAAATTAACCTGGAAAGCTGCAATGCCCTTTATGCATTCTAAATGACAAGTCCATCACACAGCATTTTCCTCTTTAAAATTTGTTTTGCAAAGAAAACTTTCAAAAACAGGCTCCCAATCTACTCCCATTCACCCTAAGCTACTTTATCATCCTTTCAAAAGAGAGAGGTCAAGAGCTGGCCAACAGGAGACACTTTTAAAAGGGGTCTGATGTTTCAAAAAGTGCTTAGCACCGACCCTCTGCATATTAGGCTATTTTAAAGTGTCTCATAGTTGGCTGCATTCACAATTAATTACGTCTGAAAACATTGGCCAAAATGTGCTTCCTAAATATTGTAACAGGGAAAACACCTTACACTGCTGTTCAACTTAATCTTGGGGGATAATATAATCCTACTACTGGAGGCCCCCTGAGATGCAACCCCCCGAGTTCAAACCCCCCGCACTTACAACTATTTTTGTAAGTGTGGAAGGGGCGAGAATCCCCTGACTTACATCCTCAGCCCGCATTTACGACAGCACCTACCATAAATGCGGGTTCAAGTTACAACGCCCCCGACTTGCGACGTTTCCTCCGGAACCAATCCCGTCGCAAGTCGGGGGCCTCCTGTATATCACGTTAGGATTAGTGGCCATTCACTCTCTTAGCAGACAATAATTTTTTACACTCTTATGCATCTTCCATCCCAAGACCTAAAAGCACTTTATAAAAATAAATAAATCCTCAGCACACTCGTGCAAGCCAGAGTATGGCTCTGGACAGTGCTTTTTTTGTGACGGTACTGCCCGGTACTCAGTACCGGCACCTCCAGATGCAGTACCAGCACAACAGGCAGAGCTCCACAACTTTTCCCCTCGAGTACCGGCACCTTTTTTTTTTCTTTTTTTTAAACCAAAAAAAAGCACTGGCTCTGGATCCTCACAGGTGACCCCCTCGCAGGCTCTGGACCCACTTTTTTCATGCCACACAGGTAGCATTTCCATACTCCAGGACTATAAGAAGCATCCCTTTCTCACAGAAGGAAATATAGGAATCATAAAGCCATGTTCTGCTCCATGGAAATCTTTCAAAAAATTCTCACCTCCACTGAGTGATTAGCCATAAGTACAGGTCAACTAGGGATGTGAATGTTTAACCAGTTAACCGGTAAGGGATGGAGCAGCTCCCCAACTGTTGTGGGCAGGGTGCTGCTCCAACCCTGAGGGGGCCCACCATAAACAAGGGCTACTCCAGTTATCCGGAGCAGCCCCTGCCCACGATGGGCCCAGGGAACCCTACAGGCAGGGGCGAGCAGCTCCCACATGCAGGGGTTATCTGAGGTGATAGGGGGGCTTACTCCAGCCCAGCGGTGCAGCTCCCCGCACTCCTCCAATTACTCAGTTAAACAATATGTTTAACCAGTTTACCAATTAAATGGGATCCGTATGGTTGATTGGACCTGCTCTGAGCTAGGTTACTTGGCATGGGGCTTAATGAACATAAGGGTTCTAAATATTGCAGACATCAATGGAGCTGAGTATGGTGGGAATTTTTTGGAAAGGATTCCTCAGGTAGTCAGGGCCTTAATAATTAGCTATCATGCTTTTTAATCGCACCTCCAAGGGCTTCGATATGAACACAAAGACAGAAACACTTTCTACCCAATTTACAACACATTATGGTACAACAGTGAAGTAACTGCCTACAGACTCAAACCTCTGGCCTAAGTAGCACAGTATCCAACATCTCAATGGCGTTCAAACTTTGAGCCACTTATTAAAGCACACAAACTCTGCCCTACCTTCATGTGCTACACACAATATTAATAAAATAACACTCCCATGAAGAATACAAAACACTATTCCATACAAACGCTTCTCACTGATGCTGATTAGTACAAGGAACTTGTTCCCCCCCCCCCCCCTCACATTTTTTGGCCCACAGATGCCAAGTTTTGTGCAGTTCTGCATGTAACATTTTTCATCAATGATAAAGTCACCGGTTTCCCCTTCAGGCATAAGTGTGGGTGAGAGACACTGTTACCTAGTGGGTGGAGCAGTGTCCAGGCACTCCAAAGACTTGAGATCTAGTCCAAGCTCTGCTGAGTGATCTAGGGTAAGTTGCTTCACCACTCTCTCCCCCAATTTCCCCATATGTAAAATGCAGATAATGATGCTAACCTCTGTGAAGTGCTCTGAAGTCTGTTGATGACAAGCACTAGATAAGAGTATCTCATACCCCAGAAAAAAGGGGATGGGGACAGAGAGAAGATCATTGGAGGGGCAAGAGTTATGCAGATTTAGGATAGTGGAGAGAATGAACACACAAAATCAGAGGCTGGGAGGGAGGAAAAGCCTGGGAAGATGGTGGGGAGCCATGATGGGCTGATGCATTCTGCCTCCTATCACACAGCGAGCTTCTGTCCCTCCAGTCTATTCTCCTCCACAGCAAAAGTCTATGCTGGCTAGACACCATGCACCAACATTACAGAAACTACCTCTGCTAGGAAGGATTTGTTGCTGGGAAAACCCTGCTCAACTCTTTAGCCCATCTTATGTCTGAGCTGGAACAGAACAAAGGATCCTCTCAGAAGTTGCCAGTGTCACTGGATATGGTCACAGGAGACCCTTTGCAATTGTTCCCCAGTGTGCTGATCATGCCAATGACACCTGCTTTTTTGCTCTGTGGGGCTTCTCACTACACTGTCCTGCTGGGCCAGATCCTCAGATTTCCTGCAGACAAGGCACAGAGTTGGGGTTACCACTCCCTTGAAGAAAAATGCAAACACTAAACCACTTAAGCTCTGGGAGGATACAGTTCTAGGGCAAAGCAGCCAAGAAACCAACCCCCAAAAGGGATCAAAATACCAAATAAATCCGTCTTTCTCAGAGTAAAAGTTTTACACAAAGAAAGCTCACGGGGATGTTTGCCCTTATCAATGAAAGAGAGATGCACCTGGTTGCCTCTCCTGCTCCAGGGAACAATTATTTACACTAGGCCTGATGGCAAACAAAAGTGTTTTATTAAGTACAAACAGTAGGCTTTAAGTGGTTGCCAGTGAAAACAGATGAAAGTTACTAAAAATGAGAAAAAAATGCATAGCTAGTTCTAATTCACTGAAACGTGTTGCAAGCAGATTTTTACCCTAAAGAGCTGTTCTTGTTCTAGGCATAATCTTCAGATCAAAGATGATCTTTCACTCTGACTTGGGTCCCCAGGCTCTTGTATCCTTCCAGGATTTTCCAGACCAGGTGAAGACAAAGACCTGATAGCTTCCCATGCCCAGGGCGGGAATATTTTGTTCTACACTCCCATTTATGGAAAAAACAACAAGGAGTCCTGTAGCACCTTAGAGACTAACAGATTTATTAGGGTATAAGTGTTCAAGGGTCAAACTCACTTCATTAGATGAATTAGAGTGGAAAACTACCTGGGCCAAATAATGGAACCCCAGTACCAAGTGGTATATTCATGTGTCTTGCTAGTCCAATCACCTTTGGACTTACAAGAAACAAGGCTGTTTACAAGTTGTTAAGTTGATCATCCCATCATTAAGGTTTCCGGAGCACCATCAATGGCTCTCATTAGCACATTTAAAACTACAATCTCATACTTCATATTTCTGACTTTATATACAAGAATGATACATGCACCAAAATAGGATATACAGATCCAGCAGACTGTAACATTCAAATCGATAGGTTACATGATGTATTTTGTTTAAATCATCTCCAAGCCAGCTAGCCACACTCGACCGGCCAAATAGCCACATGTGGCTAGTGTGCTGGACACCACAGCTTTAGTTTGTAATTATGGACTAACCCCAGCTCACCAGGAATCTACTTCCTAATCTTCACTAGTGACTGATTTATGCTGTGAAGTATGATGCACTATTAAGCACTTAAAGCGGGGTGGGGAACCACAGAAAAAAAAAAATCAGTCAGGGGCTGCACATAAGTGAGAAGCAAAAACCCCTAAACACAAACCCTCACTGAGGCAGCACCTGACTGAAAAGGAGAAAGACATTCTCCACATTCCCCTTGCACACCAGAGCCTCAGGGGCCCATACTAATAGATTTTGTCTGCTCCAGCCTCATGGAGGGATGGGGGGGCATTAGAGCCCCACCATGGACTCCCCAATGCTGGGGAGGAAGCTGCAAGACTCGGGGGCCAGGATCCAGGCAAGCTGAAGGCCACATCTGGCCCCCGGGCCTGAGGTTCCCCACCCCTGGCTTAAAGATTATTAATGCAGCCATTGCACTGAGCCATATGTGTGTTGTTACCATTTATGAATCCCGCTAAGCTCTCAGGCTTATTAATATATAGTGGCAATGAGTTCCCTGGGTCCATTATGCTTTGTGTATAATAACCATGAGTTTCAAATGTGCTGGCTTCCAACTGCATTTAGTGTCTGCTTGTTCTTGTATTATGGAACGGGGTACCTCAATTTGCCTTCTTTATTCCAGTCATTATTTTATATACTCCCATCACATCCCTTATTTGCCTCCTTTTTATGTTCCTCTGTCCTAAAGACATGCAAAATATCAAGTTTATTTTTATCAATGTTTCTGTTCTGCATCCTGATCCGAGAGGCTTTTTTTTCCCTGACTGAAATCATCATCCAACTTAGTGTTTGTTGGGGTATTAGTACCCAAGGATGTAGCAGCACACACCTTCTTAATGCACTATTCTGGGGGAGGGGTTAAGTAAAAGCATAAGAAAAATAGTACCTATTGAACTGATATAATGCCTTTCATCAGAGAAAGTCAAAGAGTTTTATGATGCATGTCTGTGAGTTCAGCAAGGCACACAGAGGTATTACCTCATCAATTCCTGAAATGCACTACTTCTGGGATGGAAGGCAGCAGCAAACAAACACGTAGCAGTCAGAGACTGCCGGAGGGCAAGAAGTGAATACTTTATCCAACAAACTGCAGAGGGAATTGAAGTAAACCAAATGTAGTTAATAGAATAAAGTCAGGTCATGGAGGTTCAACGACCCTAGCTTTTGTTGGTAAAGTGCAATGTGATTTTTAGTGACTACAAGGAATCAAGACCTCAATTTTAGGTCTCATTTCAAAGATGGCTGTTGCTAACAGCAGAATGGCACATATCAACTTCTTGGGGTATCTGTTTGGTACTGACCCAAGGAAAGAATGCCACATTCTAAATCACCTCCATCACATGTTGTTTGGAGGTTTCCCAGCCAAGAACTGATCTGATACTAGTTAGCTTGAGGGAGTGGATGCTATGAAAGCACAAGGTTGTGGGGGAAGAACAGTACAGAAGAATGATTAACAAGACACCTTTCCTCCCAGCAGAACGACAGAGTGAGAGAGAGGAATACTTGCTGAAGCCACAGTGAAATCAGTTGCTTTCCGATCTAACCAGTTTATACCTTCAAATGCTGTATGAAAATTAAGTATTAATACTTTAATTATCAAAGGGTTTCTTTGCCTATTTCAAAAGGATGCGCAATCCAGTCTCAGTTTAATCTTCGTCCAGCAAATTTTATCTAGTAAAGATAATAGAAAATAAGTGCAATCCTGTTGCCTATTCTTGTTCTATAGTTGACTGTACCTGCCCCAAAGTTATTTAAAACCCCCTCCACACCCACAACTGGCAGCTCAGCAGAACTTACTGTATAATGATCTCTAGAGACACTAAATGGAGGAGTCTGTAAAAGTGTGGTGTTGTTACAGAAATATAATACCTTCTTTACTCTAACATCTGGGTTTAAAAATAAAATTGCTCAAGCCAATTCAACTGCTGCCTTAAAGGGGGGAGGAGGGGGACAAAGTGTAATTCTTTGCACGTTTTAAACTTTTGTTTCTAATTTATTTTAGAAAACAAGATTTTAAATGATATTTGTCCATTTATAGGATGATTTACTTGTAGCATTTCACACTGAAACTAAACTGAGTTAAACATCTACTTGTCACAAGGACAACCCAATCTGTCAGCAGGTGAGATTGAACCTACAGCAGTACAGGCTAAAGCCATGAGCCTCTTGCACGTCAGCTAAAAGCTAACTGGCCCTTTGCTAAGGCTGTACAGCAGACTTCACTCTCCATAGCGGTCTCCAAGTCTCTGAGTTACATAGTGAAAGGAAAAATATAAGCTAAAATAATTAAAATATTTCTAGTAGGTTTTGCATGGCCTTCCCACTCCCTTATCCCCAAGATGTAAAGCTGGGGCCAAAGTTAGATGACAATCCCTTTGTGGCTCAACATAAAAATCACATTTCGGTGGTATGAATTTATACTGTAAAGCAGTGGTCTCCAACCTTTTTAATCACAAGGTCACATTTTCAACTTAAGTGCAATGTAAGATCTACCTCAAACCCAAATACCTCTGCCCCACTTCCTTCCCGCCCTTTCTCTGAGACCCTGTTTCACCCCTACTCACTCCACCCCCCCTTCCTCTCTCATCCTCACCCACTTTCACCAGGCTGGGGTAGGAGGTTGGGGTGCAGGCTCTGGTCTTGGGCCCAAGGGTTTGGAGCGTGGGAAGGGCTCCAGGCTTAGCCCTGAGTGGGGGATTGGGGTTCAAGAGGGGTTTCGGGATACAAGCTCTGGGAAGGAGTTTGGGTCCGGGGGGGACTCACATTTGGGGCAGGAGGTTGGGTGCAGGAGGGGGTTCAGGGCAGGGACAGGGGTTCAGGAAGCTGGTTCTGGCTGGGCACCATTTAACTGAGATGGCTTTCGGGTGGTGGAGCAGTGGGGTTAAGGCAGTTTACTCCTGCCCTGGCCCTGCTCTACTCCTGAAAGCAGTGGGCATGTACAGCCCACAGCTTCTACTGGCCACAGTTCCCTGTTACGGATCAATGGGAGCTGCAGGAGAGGTGTCTGCAGACATGTGGAGACCTCTTGGTCTGCCTTTCTCAGGGGCTGCAGGGACATGCCAGCCATGTCCAGGAGCAGCAAATACCATAGGTCAAGCGTTTTAGAACTCACTACTCAAAGAAATAAATGTAAGTGTAAGAGAAATGAAAATTCTGAAATGCACAGACCAGTCAAAAACCAAAACTAACCCACTTTGCAAGCAGTAAAAGAAGTAACAACCACCCCCCACATGTGTGTTGGGTCGGAAGAGGAGAGTGAAGGATAGTGTACATGTGTGTGAATGACAGACACACACACAGTGTGTGAGAGTGACAGAGATTTGCTTTGCCAAGCTCTCTCCCCATCCCGCTTTCTCTGTGTGGAGATGGGGTACAGGAGTGGGGGAAGGAGGGACACCCTGACATCAGCACCTGCCTCTCCTCTCTCCCACACCCTGCACAGCAAGCAGGCGGCTACCAGGGTAACAGCTTCAAGGCAAAAGGGAGGAACAGCACGACAGCGGGTATAGGGGCAACTGAAGTGCCAATGCTTGATAGATTCCTGGCCAAACCAGTCAGGATCACCTGTCAGAGGCTCCAAGATCTTCTGGTTGGTGACCACTGCTATAAAGTTCACAAAATACTTTTAATAAAAATCTTCCTTCAGTGATGCTTATAATTGCATTTGGCTGCTAAAATATTTACACCATGTGAATTCTGCAGTAAACTTTTCATTTAGGTCAAACTACAGCTATATTTACAGCTGACCGTGACAGCGATACTGTCTAGCAAACAAGAAAATATGCTGATACAGCAAACAAGTGTTTGCTGGATTCTTCCACACCACTAGTTGTCCTAATACAGTAGGGGACCATTGATCTGACTCAGCCTTCATAGTGTGCGGTTTCTCTGCACTGAGTAGCAGCCTTAGTGGCAGTTACCGTTTCTCTTTAAAGAAAATAAAAGCCTATGCTGCCTTCTCCAGAACACAACAAAAAAATGTCTGAAGCCAGCTGATCAGTACTTCATGCTCTTTGAAAGTACAATCCTCCCATGAGTGTTCCTTGGGCTGCTTCACCCTCCTCTATAAGAGGAGGTCTGGTGGTCTGGTTCACAGATCTCTCTTCATCCCTGCCCTCACCTAGCACAATCTTCCCAGTCCTTAGGCTCTTTAGTTGAACGTTTTCAAACCATTCTAATACTGCCTGCAATTCTTCTGCAATACCTTCTAAACTGCACCGGATTCTAACAGGACATTTCTAATCTGAGACTGTGCTTACACTAGAGACCGGATAGCAGCACAGCTGTAACTGCAGCTGTAAGATCTCCCATATAGCTGCTGTAGGCTGATGAGAAAGAGCTCTCCCGTCTCCTTCTTTAAACCAGGAGCAACAAACAGCGATACTTATGTCGGCAGGAGAGTGTATCCCACCTACATAGTGCTGTCCACACTGACGCTTCCGTCAGTGTAACTGAAGTTCTCAGTAGGGTAGCCAGATGGCTTCAGAAAAAATACCGAACACACCAACACAAAACACGCTAGGAAAAAAATTTGAGGCAAAAACAAACAAACCCCGAGAGCTGTTAAGCAAAACAAAACAAAACCAAAACAGCGTGGCCCCTTTAAAAACTACATGGTGAAGCTTTTGGGCCCTAACAGGCTGCCAGCAGCCGCCTGCCATCTTACCTCTCTGCACTGGGCCGGACAGCTCCACGGTAAACACTAAGGTTGCCAGGCTGCCTCCATATTGACCTGGACAGCCCGGGATTTTCGCCTCCTGGCCAGGAAAAAAAAAAAATCAGAAAGTACCAGACATTTTAGGTATCTGGTATTTTCTGAATTTATTTACAGGACTGGAGGCAAAAATAACAGACTGTCCGGTTCAATACTGGACACCTGGCAACCCTAGTTCTCAGGGTGATCTTGTTATTCACATCCCTGTGCAACATAAGCTATGCCGACAAAAGTACTAGTGTAGTCATAACCTGAGTTTCCTTTTCATCTCATTGTACTCCATCATTTAATCTTTCCCCCCTCCCATAGAAACAAATAATAAAAGGGGTAACATTAATATCTGAGACGGGGGGAAAGAGAAAGAAGGATGAAAAGGTTAGGGAAAGTAATGTCTTACTGAGAACTTGCAAACAAAATGTAAAAGTTAACAAAGGGAGGAATGATCTAGAATTTATATATGGTATTTGACCTGTGTAATAATAAACTTGTAAAAGTGCAAATAAAGTTAAAATGTACACTCTTCACTCATTAGTATACAAAGAGCAAGATAGAGTGCATGTTAGATTTCAAAAGTGCAAACACTGAGGCAAGAACGAAAAGTTAACCAGAACATAACGGCCATTTTAGTTTAACTATAAAAGTTTGACTCTTTCAAAGCTGATAAAGTGTTATGAAATGTAAAGATAACATTATGTAAAGCTCCTGGTTGCAATGCTAGCTCCTGATCCTGTAACCACTTAAATACAATGTAACAGGATTACCCCTGCACTTCAATATTTGCAGAATCAGACCTCTCTTCCACTGAAAAGTGCAAAAAAATGTTTTTTCAATTCCTTAAGCAGCTTCTAATAAGCCCTAACTCCTCTGATTTAAACTGAAAAGCTGGAAACCAAAGTGGGGATTAGAACCAAAACGGTTTCCTAACTTTATATACTAAAATGTAAATTATTAAATTATACCAAATGAACTATGAATTTATAATTTATTACTGTTCAACAGAATATATGCAGGAGCAGGAGAAAGAGACAAACCAAATAAAACAGACCACATTAAAGTCATTGCTGGTGTCCTCCAATTTGACTCCTGTTATTTACTGAATCAAGCATCTTGTCCCAAATAAATAAAACACTGTAATAATGTGAGAAATCTAGGCACAATTTACGAGTTCTATGGGTCCGGACTTAATACATCCGAGGGTACTGAGGGAGTTGGCAAATGTCATTAAGGAGCCTTTGGCCATTATCTTTGAAAAGTCGTGGAGATCAGGAGAGATCCTGGGTGATTGGACAAAGGCAAATGTTGTGCCCATTTTTAAGAAAGGAAAGAGGGATGATCCAGGGAATTATAGGCCGGTCAGTCTTACCTCCGTTTCTGGAAAAATCATGGAAGGGATCCTCAATGAATCCACTTTAAAGCACTTGGAAGAGGAGAAGGTGATCAAGAATAGTCAGCATGGATTCATGAAGGGCAAGTCGTGCCTGACCAATCTGATTAGCTTCTATGATGAGGTAACTGGCTCTGTGGATATGTGAAAGTCAGCGGATGTGATATACAGTAAAACTCCATTGGTCCGGCATCTGATGGTCCAGCACTCCTGATGGTCTGCCACCATCAGGAACCTGGAAGTGCTCCGGGCAGCCGGACCATTGGAACTGCTCTGCCCACGGCTTCCCCATTCAGCCGCTGCTGAAACTGACCAGCGGATGAATGGAGGAAGCCGAGAACAGAGCAGCTGGAGTGCTGCTGGTAGGTCCCGTAGCGCTGCCCCTTGGTGCTGCGGGACCAACCTGGAAGCACCACAGCTGTCTGAGATTCAGCCGCTGCTGAAACTGGCTGACTCCAGGAAGCCCGAGGCAGAGCTGCTCTGCCCCGGGCTTCCTGGAATCAGCCCCTGGTCAGTTTCAGCAGCAGCTGACTTGGGGACGCCTGGGGCAGAGAAGCTAGGGTGCTGCCGGGTTGGTTGGGTAGCGCCGCCCCTTGGCGCTGTGGGACCAACCTGGCAGCACCCCAGCTACTCTTCCCCAGGCGTCCCCAAGAGCAAGTGGGGTGCTGCCAGGTTGGTCTCGCAGCGCCAAGAGGTGGCGCTACTGGACCAACCCAGCAGCACCCCAGCGGCTCTGCCGCAGGCGTCCCGATTCAGCTGCTGCTGAAACTGACCAGCAGCGGCTGAATCGGGGACGCCTGGGGCAGAGCCGGACTATCGGAAGGAGAGGCTATGAGAGGTCTGGGGTGGCATCCCCCCCCACACCACCCTAGACCCCTCATAGCCCCCCCTTCCAATAGTCCGGCATATCTGATAATCCGGCACCCCCTGGGTCCTAAAGGTGCTGGATTATCAGAAATTTACTGTACCTTGACTTTAGCAAGGCTTTTGATATGGTCTCCCACAATATTCTTGCCAGCAAGTTAAGGAAGTGTGGATTGGATAAATGGACTGTAAGATGGATAGAAAGCTGGCTGGAAGGTCGGGCCCAGCAGGTAGTGATCAACGGCTCAATGTCAGGATGGCGATCGGTTTCTAGAGGAGTGCCCCAAGGTTCGGTTCTGGGACCTGTTTTGTTCAACATCTTTATTAATTACCTGGATGAGGGGATGGATTGCACCCTCAGCAAGTTTGCGGATGACACTAAGCTAGGGGGAGAGGTAGATACGCTAGAGGGCAGGGACAGAATGACTTAGACAAATTGGAGGATTGGGCCACAAGAAATCTGACGAGGTTCAACAAGGACAAGTGTAGAGTCCTGCACTTGGGACGGAAGAATCCCAAGCATTGTTACAGGCTGGGAACCGACTGGCTAAGTAGCAGTTCTGTAGAAAAGGACCTGGGGATTACAGTGGATGAGAAGCTGGATATGAGTCAACAGTGTGCCCTTGTAGCCAAGAAGGCTAATGGCATAGTAGGTTGCATGAAGAGGAGCATTGCCAGTCGCTCCAGGGATGTGATTATTCCTCTTTACTCAGCTGTGGTGAGGCCACATCTGGAGTATTGTGTCCAGTTCTAGGCCCCCAATTACAAGAAGGATGTGGATGCATTGGAGAGGGTCTAGCGGAGGGCAACCAAAATGATTAGGGGGCTGGAGCATATGGCCTACGAGGAGAGGCTGAGGGAGTTGGGTCTATTTAGTCTGCAGAAGAGAAGAGTGAGCGGGGGATTTGACAGCAGCCTTCAACGTCCTGAAGGGAGGTTCCAAAGAGGCTGGAGAAAGGCTGTTCTCAGTAGTGACAGATGGCAGAACAAGGAGCAATGGTCTCAAGTTACAGTGGGGGAGGTCCAGGTTGGATATTAGGAAAAGCTATTTCACTAGGAGGGTGGTGAAGCACTGGGCTGGGTTCCTTAGGGAAGTAGTGGAGTCTCCATCCCTAGAGGTGTTTAAGTCTCAGCTTGACAAAGCCCTGGCTGGGTTGATTCAATTGGGATTGGTCCTGCCTTGGGTAGGGGGCTGGACTGGATGGCCTTTTAAGGTCTCTTACAGCTTTATGGTTCTATGATGATCAGCAGGGCTTGACAAACGGCAGCAAAAGCCGCTCGCCAGCCCCGCACTGCGCATGAGCAAGAGCTCCATTGCACATGTGCACGCCACCAGTAACCGGGGCACGTGGCTGAAATCTACTCGCCACAGGTGAGTAGATTCTGTAGTTTGTCGAGCCCTTATGATCAGCACAAACAATATAGTCAGCGCCCACTCCATCAGTTGGAGTGGTCCCTTGGGCTCAGGCTCTGAGGGAGGCCACTCTGTCTTGCCACATCAGGCAACAAATGACCGCCAATTAGCAACTGATGGCGACAGCCCTCTCGGCAGGCAGAGGCTTTTGCGTCAGACACCAAACACAGTCGGGGATCCTATAGTCTTCTAACTGGGTTAAAAATTACAGCTTCGGCCTTCCAACCAAGGGGGATGCCGGTCACCACTCCAGAGGTGGGGAAGGTGGCAGGAGAGAGAGCCTGGCCAGGGTTCGCCTACTCCACTGGGGCCCAGCCCAGGGCCAATGGGTTCCAGCCTAGTAGCAGATGTTTCTGCTGCTGGGTCATCGGGGATCCTACCAAAACACACTGACTCCCTTCCCAGCAACAAAACGGGACTAAAGTCTGGGCTCCCTGGGCTACTTCCTGTACACTCTAGGAGTAGAGCTCCGGAGCTCCAGGATCCTCCATCTCCTCAGGGTACATGGCTGACTTCTCTCCATGATCAGCCTCCTTGGGCCGATTGCGCAGTCTCAGCTCTGGAGATCTGCAGAGGGCTGGAGACATCTGCATCTGCCCATAGCTCCAGCCCAACTGAGCTGCAAGGCTCACCTTTTCAATGCCCTGCCATGCCCCTGTTGTCAGCATGAGGGGAGGGCCCAACCAGACAATGGGCTGCCAGCCTGATTGCAACAGCACCGGGACCACAGCCTCTTTCCCAGGATGGAGGAGCTGTCTGGGTGTAGGACACCCCCATACTTGGGTCAGAGAGTGTGGATGGGAGCCAGCTTACAGCCAACAACCAAGTAAGAGTCAATTTCACTCCACAATAAACACATGCCCCAGATGACCATATGTGCATGTAATGGCCTTCCATAAGGACTGATCCTGTATTCCAGAGGTGGGGAAACCTACTGCCCAGGGGCTGGATTCCTGCTTCCAGCTTGCCAGATTCTAGATCCTGCTCCCCCAGCATTGGGGAGCTGGCACTGGTACTCCAGCCCTGCGGCTGCCCTGCAGTCCTCCCTGTAGGGCTGGGAGCACCTGTGCTGGCTCCCCAAGCCTCGCGGACTGGAGTCACACAAGCCCAGGCAGGATCCAACACACAGGCCCTGCCTGGTGGGTGGAGGAAGAGGCTCCACCCGCTGCTGCTTCTCTTCCCTCTCTCCCTGGCTGGAAAATGGCAGCGCAGCAAAGCCCCACCCCACTTAACTCCTACGCCCCTCTCCCACCCAGACGCCCCACCCCAGCTCACTCCTGCACCCTCCCACGCAGACCTGCACCCCCCTCCTGCCCAGACCCCACACCTCCAATCCTCTCCTGCAAGCTACTTCCACCCAGCCCTCCACTGCACCCTAATACTCTCTCAGGCCCACCAACCCACTCCTGCACCCCAAGCCCGTTTCCTGATAGCCCCCGCCCACACACTCAAAAAGCTGTTTTTGACAACCAAAATTTACTGACAAAAAAAGAAGAAAGTGGAGATTTAGAAAGAGAAACCTACTTTTAAAAAGTATCTGACAAAGTGGGTCTTTGCCCACAAAAGTTTATGCTGCAATAAATCTGTTAGTCTATAAGGTGCCACAGGACTTCTCGTTCTTGCAGGTTCAGACTAACAAGGCTACTTCCTCTGATACTACTTTTAAAAATGTTTCCCAAGAAAGGATATTTGGGTTGGGGGTTTTTTTTTTTGGACTAAATAATCTTTAATAAATCTGGATTAAGACTCTTCGGAAGGAACCGTATTAAAATGATGTTTTAAGTTAACTTATATTTTAATCTGAATGAAAGGTAAAACAAGATAGTAAACT
This sequence comes from Pelodiscus sinensis, assembly GCF_052426305.1. Classification (NCBI taxonomy): domain Eukaryota; kingdom Metazoa; phylum Chordata; order Testudines; family Trionychidae; genus Pelodiscus; species Pelodiscus sinensis. The sequence continues at coordinate 6,617,968 of NC_143054.1, forward strand.
GCATTTAACATTGTGTCCAATGCTTCATAAGGAAGTTAAGAATAACAGTCAGCATGAAATACTGAATGTCTTTAATGAACCTTAAGCTGGGTAGGTTTTTGGAAGCAATCATCCAAACAAGCAGTACTAGTAGATGAATAACTTGAACTTTGGCCAAATAGGCAGCAGGCATTTGAGAAAGTGGTTTTAAAACAAATAAAGGGACATGTAACGATCTCATTCAGCTGCAGAGTTAAATATGGGGCGGATTATATTGTACAGTCCTACACTTTGTGCTCACTAGGAGTGCGCCACGTTTGACCACATGGGACACGTAAAATGGCTGTCCTGCTGGAATGCACAGGGCCAGTGGGGTTTAGCACTGCAGGTAGCAGAGTAAATTAATTACACAATAGCACAGATGTCCTTGGGACTCTGAATAGAGACTACTATTAACTTGTCAACACAACAGGCGCAAGGATTAAACTAACCAGTGATATGATTCAATTCAAATCTGTGGAGCCTTTTTCCCTGGATACCCTGACATCACCTTTCATTGATTTAGCTTAAATTTATTATTTATTGACTTAATCAGCCATGTCTTCCCCCTAGGAAGGTATCGCAATGAGGACTCAGCAGTGACTGAGATCTTTGATTAGCGATGTGAATGTTTAACTGGGAAGCACCCATGGGCAGAGAGCTTCTCCATGCAGTGGGTGAGGGACGCTTTAAGTGGTTAACTGATTAAACATAATGTTTAACCGGTTAACTGATTAAATGGGGTTTTACATCCCCACCTCTGATTGGGATCAAAGTTCAAAGTACTCTCTCACCAGAGCTCCTGTAAGGGCTATATTCTTTCCCAAGGAATTTACTACTCAGCTAGACTAAGTCAGTGCAGTTTCTTTCTGCTCCCCTTATCCTCCTTTGTCGCCTCACTACACATCCCAATTAGTGATGTGAATGTCTCACTCGTAGGGGCTGGAGCAGCTCCCTTCCTGCCTGGGCAGGGGGCTGCGCCAGCCCTGCATGGCATGCCCTGGTGCAGACACGGGCTACTCTGGTGTCCAGAGCAGCCTGTGTCTACGGTGGGCCCAGGCTCCCCACAGTCAGGGACTGCTCTGGCCTGGCTGGAACAGCCGCTGCCTGCAGTGACGGGAGGAGGGGCCACTCCAACCCGGTGGCAGGTAGGGGGGCCATTACAGCCCAGCCGGATTGCAGCGGCCTCCCCCCCCCCGCCCTCCCTTTTAATCAGTCCAAGTGTCACTGTCAGAGATGGATCTGACTCCAGGACTTCCAAGTAACAGTTCCTGGACCTGTGATTTGACCATAACTCCCTAACTCTTCTGTAAATACTTAAACTCACTGCTATGAAAACTATGTAACTGGTTTGGCCATCTACATAATGTGTATGAAGTCCACTGCATTTACAGTCACGCTTGCTTTGCTTGGATGGAAACTCTGCCCAGGAGTTGGTAAATACAGAGAAAGATACATTTAAACCAAGTAATGGATAAGCAATCACGCACTATAAGGCCATTGTTCCACTGAATGAAACAGCATGAGTCCCCTCAGGTACTATAGTGATAGAAATGAGTGATACAAATAGTCTTAGCTTGTGTGCTGGCACTAACACAAAGAGCACAGCCGTACAGAGCTCACAACTTCCCTTGGAGAAACAACTTTAAAAGAGAGGAATAAACAGGAAACTTACTGACGTGCAGAAACTAATCGTTTTAGTTTCAAGTGATTGGAACTGATCCTTAAACCAGGCTGGTCAATCTTTTCTAATATCTAGCAGCTTTTGGAAAAATGCCCTTTTTTCCCCTTTATGACAGAACTTAACATGCAATCTCAGCATTGTTGAAATGCTTAGCAGCATATGATAATGAAATTCTTACTTGAAGGAGCTTATGTTGCAAGGGCCAAATTACATCCTTACCTCTATTTGCACCATTCTCATCAATTGCAAAGGGAACTGCTCACATGTCTGAGAGCAGGAATTGGCCCTTCGTTGGAATCAGAATTCCATTCCGAAGTGGAATACCCGGGAGGAAGAAGAATTGAGACATCCCACCTCAATCCGGTTGCAGGTGTCTCAATACTGAGATCCCAACCATGCAAAAAACGTGAGATTGGTCTGAACAACCCCCCACCCCTCTCGTATTGGAACAGTTAGGGGGGTTCATATTTTCAAGCTATTCTGTGCAACGAGGGCCAGAAACTTTTTTCAAATGAAAGCTGAGATTCTCTGTAATAACCTAATTCCCACTGTTGGGAGTTTTGAGACCACAAACATCATGTGACTCATGACGGAATCACAAGAGCTACCACACTAAACCCTTTGCTTTTTTTGTTATTCTTTAAGTCTCTTTGGGGAAGGCCTGAGGCTGGGGTCATAATCAAAAAGACTTTATGGACAAAATTTATCTCTAGAGATTTGACCAGAAAGGGTTTTTTGTGACAGGGATTAGGGCCGTATTGTTCTAGGCACTGAACAAAATGACTGTCCCTGCTCTCCAGAGTTTACAACTGAAGGTCCGGGGGGGGGGGGGGGGGGGCTGACAGACTTGCCTGGGAAAGGATGGGGAAGGGAGTGGCTCCATGCTCCCAGAAAGGGTAAGGCCTCGGGCAAAGGGACAGGGCTGAGGCAGCCAGACCTCAGTTCCGCCCAAGCATGCTGCACTGCATCCGCCTCACAGCCCTCAGAGCCACCTAGAGCGCGTGGCACAGCACTCGTGTGACAATTTAAAGGGCTGGGCTCCAGCCATGGTTGCTCCTGTAGTAGCAGCAGGGAACCCCAGGTCCTTTTGATCTGCTGGGCCCCAGGGCAACTGCCCTCTTCCTTTCCCCTCTCTGTTCCTGCCTCCCACTGGCAGGCCTGGAGAGCCCTGATCAGGTAATAAAATTAAATACATGTGTAAGTGTCTGGAGGATTTGAGCCCACGGTAGCCAGTCCTTCAATGCACAAGAAGTGGGAAATCCAGCATATGGGCCACACAGAAGAACACACAAAGACCAGAATGAAACAAGGGTTAGAGCTTTTAGGATTACAACAAGGAAACAAAGATAAATACTGGACTTCAGGAGGGCTACTACTTCTCATAACACTTAGCTCAGAGGAAAGGAATGATTGAAGCAGGTATAATAGTGATAGAAATGTAGCCGTGTTAGTCTGGGGTAGCTGAAGCAAAATGCAGGACAATGTAGCACTTTAAAGACTAACAAGATGGTTTATTAGATGATGAGCTTTCGTGGGCCAGACCCACTTCCTCAGATCCTTTGATCTGAGAAAGTGGGTCTGGCCCACGAAAGCTCATCATCTAATAAATCATCTTGTTAGTCTTTAAAGTGCTACATTGTCCTGCATTTTGCTGAAGCAGGTATGGCCATTAAGATCTATTTGTAAGAACAAAAGCCTCCATCTGCACAAAGCAAGAGGCAACCTCTAGTTCCTCAAAAAAGAATTGACACACAAGAACGTAAGTTTCAGAGAAGTACCTGACAGTCTGTAACTGAAAAAACAACAAATTGTCCTGCTGCACCTTAGAGACTAACACAAAATGTATTGTAGATGGTAACATGAGCTTTAAAAGACATGTAAGCCGCAATTTTGTAAACTGTACAGGGTGAAAACATTCCTAGATTTGTTTTTAATCTTAAATTATCCAGCAAACTACTGCAATGATAGGAAAGAAATTCCTACAGACAGACACCAGCAATACATTTGCAGAGGTGTTATTAGGCATATAGGACGAGAGAAAAGGAACAATGTTCGCTCTAATCTTTTCCATCCATTTGCAGATTTTTTTCCCATCCATGTGCGGACTAATTGTATGTTAACCAAGCCATGTGTGAATGTGGTATAAACAGATGTGGCCACTTTGCTAATCATATGGGTGGCATTTGAATCTCTCCTGAGCGGCCGCACAAGCACACAGCTTACAGAAAACACTGGAAATGACCTACCGGATCAAAACCAGCCCTGTCTTATCACAGGCAACTCCCCTGTATAATCCTGTTAATAAAAATACTATGCTCCATCTTAAAACCTGATAGATTCCTTGCCTCCACTAGTTCTATTGGGAGGCTATTCCAGAACCTCATTCCTCTGATGATTAGAAACCTGATTTCCAGCCTAAATTTATTCACGGCTTGTTTCTATCCATTTGTGCTTGCGCCAACATTGTCTTTCAGATTAGACAGCTCTTCCTGTGCAGTAGTTACCTCACAATGTATTTATTTAAAAAAAACCCAAAAAACGGCTCCCTTCTCAGCCCCTTTTTCACCACAAGCCATGCTCTTCTAGGGTAAGTTTACACAGCAATTAAAAATTTGCAATTGGCCCATGTCAGCTGACATGCAGACATTCTGGCTTAGGCTGAAGTCCAGGCTCTAGGACCCTGTGAGGTGGGAGGCTTCATGAGTTTGATCTGCACGCTGACCCTGAATTAAACGGCCTGTTAGCCTGAACTTGCTGGCAGGGATCAGCTGCAGGGGTCTATCTAACTGCAGTTCAGGCATACCCAGAGCCACCTCTTAAAACAGGCCCTAAGCATTTTAGTAATCCTTCTCTGTGTGTGTTCCAATTTGAAGTCATCTTCCTTGATCATGGGTAACCACAGCTGTACACAGTATTCCAGCATTACTAGTGCCTTCAAAAATGGAATGCATGCTTTCCTCTCTTCTGGAAATACCTCTCCACATATATTGTAAGAATACATGTTGTGAAGAAAAGCTATTTCTGATGGTCACTTGTTAAAATTGTGGCAGATGTATCTCTTTGTTAAAGGTAATGTTTTTTCTCATGTAAGTCTATTTAATCTCTCTAGCCTCCCTTTTCCTGCTCTCACCAAAACGGTGGGGGGAAATGGACCATCAGAATTCTTGTGTGAGCTTCTCTCCTGTTAGAATAGTCGTTGCTATGTTTAGACACTACTGTTCTCTCTTGTATATAATCCCCAAAAGTAGTATATCAATCAATCTTTTTTCTACTAAAACTGTTAAACCAAAAGTTAAAAATAAAATAAACGAATCTCTCTTGCAATCTCTAAAACAGATACACAAAAGCTACCGTGTAAAATGCAAAGGGACAAAGAAACCCAAGACTTACAAAAAAAGGCAGGAAGCAAGTAAACATCTGGAGGAAAACATTAACCCCTGCATTTTTAGCTGTAGAGGAGTCCAGCTACACAACGCACAGAAACTTTATTGGAGAAGTGTGTTCAAATCCCACTAGATGAGTGGCATTATTTAAAAGGGCTTGCTCACCTGTTCATATAGAAACATCCCACATAATGCAAAGATTTAGTAATATTGCTAAGCCACTGGAAAGGGGTGGGAAAGCTCTCCCCAAATGAAAGACTATCCAGAGGATCTCTAGATACAGAAACCTTGAATTTTAGTGTTCAGAACCATAAGCGATTTCTGTTACTCAAAATACAGATAATTCCTACAAGGGAGATAGCTGGAAAGCAGCAGTGTTGACAAAAGCCTGAGAGTGTTAGGGGACAGAAAAATGGATAGCAGCTTTGCAGCATGACATGTTGAAGAAGAGGGTGAAAAGTCCGTGTAACTTGGGGCTGCACAGGCTTGGCCATTGTTTCCCAAAAAAGGGAGGCATCTCTCCATTACTATGGCGCTGGCGAGAATGCACCAGAAAGACCTCAACAAGTTGTACAGACAAGGTGGGTGAGGTAATATCTTTTACTGGTCTAAGCTCTGTTGAGGAGAGAGACAAACTTCTGAGTTCACACAGGGTTGTTTTTCAGGTCTGGGAAATGTACTCAGAATGCCACGGTGAACCTATTACTGAAAAACAACCAATAGTCTTGTGGCACCTTAGAGACTAACAAAACATGTAGATGGGATCATGAGCTTTCGTGGGCACAACCCACTTCTTCAGATGACTGGAGTTATTAAAGGTCCAGTTTCTAAATAAATACAGGATGGGGCGGTGGGAGAGAAGGGGAAAAAAAAGTCAATTAAGAGTGTCCATGCTACGTGAAGCTGACAAAGAAGGTACTAATTGTTCTTAAGTTCCCATTGTTTGGTTTTTTTATGTCATTAGGATGTGAAAGGTAGCGGGCCATCCAGCCAATGTCTTTATTCATACCTCTGTTACAGGAAAAAACGAATAGTCTAACAGCACCTTAAAGACTAACAAAACATGCAGATGGTATCATGAGCTACATGTTGTTAGTCTTTAAGGTGCTGCTAGACTATTCATTGTTTTTTAAGTTTTTCCAGTTACAGACTAACTCGGCTACTCCACTGAAGCTTCTGTTATAGGAATCAAACTTGCAAATGAAGTTAAGTTCTAGGACTTCCCTGTGGAGTTGGCTTGTCAAATTGGCCTGAAACAGTACCATGACTTTGAGATCCATTAAAGAGTGCTGAAAGTGACTGTAACTTCCAGGATGTTGATGCTAGTTTGGGAGTGTTCTAAAGAGAGTTTAGTGCATGGCTACTCAATACATGGCCCACTTGTTTGTGGCCCATAGTGAGGTTTGGGTTTACGTGGGGCTCAACACGTGGCCTGTGGGGGGGATCCTGTGAACATGGCCTCCACTTGGAACACGCTCCACAACGGCGATATGTCTCCCAAGCAGGGTGAGCACTGAAAGACACAAGCGGACGGGCCACATGTTGAGCCCCACGTAAACCCAAACCTCACTATGGGCCACAAACAAGCCAACTCCACAGGGAAGTCCTAGAACTTAACTTCATTTGCAAGTTTGATTCCTATAACAGAAGCTTCAGTGGAGTAGTCGAGTGCAGAGTGTCAGCATTTCTAGCCTCCATGGAGGAGTTGCCGGGGGCACTAGGGCATTCTGTGAAAAAAGTTATTTGCATATATATTTGCATATATACACAACCACACTTAAGTTGCGGCCCTTAGCATGTACTGTGAGTATCATTGTGGCCCCCAGGACTTCCGGAGTTGAGTAACCTTGGTTTAGTGGATGGGTGGTTACATTTATAATGGAAATCTACGCGGGGTAGCCGTGTTAGTCTGTAACCGAAAAAAACAAACAAACCTTAAAACACAACATATGGTCCTGCAGCACCTTAAAGACTAACAAAACATGGAGATGGTATCATGAGCTTTCGTGGGTTGTGGCCACAAAAGCTCATGATACCACCCACATTTTTTGTTAGTCTCGAAAGTGCTCAGGCTCATTCGTTGTTTTTTTTATCTATGAGGGAGTTTGGGTTGATTGTCCAGAGGATGAAAATATCACTGAAGTATCACAGGTATCTGACTTGGCTCTGTGGCTTTGGTTACAACAACACTGATTACAAGTTGGATGAAATGTAGAGAAAAAGATACAAAAGATAATTAGGCAGATGAAGATTCATTTAGGGCCCAATTCTGCCTTCCTTTACATGCATGCAACTTGCATTACTGTCAATAGGAGTTGCACTGCTAAGTGAAAGCAGAATTGGTCCCTAATTACTAAATAATGATTCAGGAAGCATCTGATAGCCATCTGCAAGTATTTGAAAGATATAAATATACTAAGGAGGAAGAGGAATTATCTATTCAGCCCTTAGCCTGTTTGCTGTGACTGGTGCTAGTTAGTGGCACAAAAACAAGGGTTGAAATAAAGATGTCAAAAGAAATAACAATAGTGATTATTTGTGTGAGGCAGACACTTGTTCACTAGAATGAGACTTGAGATATTCACTTGCCTTGTAGCAGCAACAACATGCACGCCTTGCCTAGTATCAAAATTGTACCCATTTAAAAGGTGTGATTGTAAATTGATTTAGCTGAAGAGGTGCAAAACGCAGTGTGGACACAATTCAAATGTAAAACAAGCTTGTATCTATAGAACTGATCAGATTTACAAGCAGCCTAAGGTTAAACCACTTCAGTTCTGCATACGGGAAAGACGTCTGTGACTCCAAGCCAGGGCCCATAGTGGAGCAGGGATTAAGGTCTTGTCTACACTACAAAGCTAGGCTCACGTAAGTTACTTTGTATCAACTTAACTGTGCATGTCTCTACAGTTAAATTTACCTCCTACAGATGTAAAGGCTCCTTATGGCGACATAGTAACTCCACCTCCCGAAGCAGTGCTGAGCCATGGTCAATGTACTAAGGTCAACACAGCATGAGTGTGGGCACTGTGTTACCTGTGTCAGCCCTAGCAGTCCTCTAGCAGCTGTTCCACAATGCATGACACTAACCACTGTGGTCACAGTTGTGAATGCCAGGGTCGCAGAGAAGGCAGCATCCTCCAGGGCCGCCCCCCCTTAAAAGTCCATCCATTTTAAAGATTTTTTTTCTTGACTGTCCAGCTCAGCAAACATACTTAGCAGCTCTCCATAGGTGTGTGCTACTGCCAAGCTGACCATGCTGGCTACACACGCCAGACATGCTCGTGCCTGGAGTAGTAGGTAGATATTGGGCTTCCCAGCCCTGTGAGGAGAAGAGGGTGGACAGGCTCAGCTAAGGCCCCGCCACAGAAATCTGGGTGCAAAGGGGTTTGCAGAAGGGGAATGGAACTATAGTGCCACAGTGAAGAAACTGTGACAGGAGGACCAGAAAGCCAGGGGACGCAACAATCAAACTGGTGCCGAGTTGCAGACTTGCCACTTTTACAAGGAGCTGCCTGCTGTACTTGGCAGAGATGCCACCATCACCCCGCTACACCACTGTGGGTATCTCTGAGGAGCCCAAGACACAGACCGGTAATATGAGCAGTGAGGAAAAAGAGGAGCTGGAGGAAGAAGATGAGGAAGATTGAGGACATCCGTGACCAGGAGGGTCAGCATGCTGCACGTGAAGACCTGTTTGAGACAACACCGCAGCCCAGTCTGTTCCAGCAGACGCGCACAGGCGAACTTGATGCAGAGGGAAGGAACCTTGAGTAAGTAAGTGATTTTATCTCCCATTATAATGATGTACTGATGGAAGCCCCAACTTAACAGGACATAGCCACCAACTTCATTAATTCCCTTCTACAGGTTGACACTCGCTTGTGAGGTGAGGCGGAGGTGGGGGTCATGCAGAATAGTCTGTTTAAGTACACAGAGACATCCCTTAAATCTCCCATAAAACTTTCAGGTAGGTATTCTGCAGTCCCCTCCTGAAGATCTCTAGTAATTGCAACTTTATTTCTTCCTCTTTGGTAGGACACTTTTCTATGCCACTTAGTGATAACATGCATAGGCACCATTGCATTAAGTGGGCTAGCAGCATACAGGCCCACCAGCAGCAGCTGTGCTCTCAGAGCCTCTGTTACCTTCAAGAGTAAGATATCAGCTAAAACCCACCACCGCCTGCCCCATACTCACAGTTTCATGCAACTGTCTTAAGCTGATTTATAAAAAGAATATACTGAATTAAGGTTGTGTACTGTACTGGATTTGCATTTGGAGTCCAGGCACCGAGGCTTGCATGAGAGGTGTCAAGTTGAACCAAACCGGCATAATAATGTATTTTATCATTACGTATTCTTTGTATTGCAGTAGCACATCGGAACCCTCATGGTGTAACAAAGGGTTCATTTACACAGAGCCCAGAAGCACTGAGTGGCACAAGCCAGGACACTTAAAAACCCAGTGCAAGAGAGTTTCATAGGATTGTGCAGGAAACGCATTTAGAACCGACAACTCCAGCCCTTTCCCTCTCCCCAAATCGTATCTGCAGTTAAACTGTGGTACTGGCTATCAAAATTACAACCAAGCTGAAGCATTAATCCTGCAGTCTTCACTCAGGTACAACTCCCACTGAACAAAGACTGCAGGATAGGCTCTTTTAAGAAGGTACAGAATAACAAGCAAGGGAAAGCTGCAGCCCTTTGTCTTCGGATGGTCTGGAAAATACTAAAAGGAGATCCAGGTCAGGATAAGAGAGTTTGCCTTTGACCTGAACATTATGCCTGAAATAATAACAGCTCGTTAGGGTAAGAATTTGCTTGCAATAAGTTTCTTAGTGAATTAGAACTACCATGCATTTTCTTTTCAATGTAATTTAGTAACTTACTTCAATCTGAGGCTTCAGGGGTTAGCCACGAAAGGGCACAGTCCACGAAAGCTCATGATACCATCAACATGTTTTGTTAGTCTATAAAGTGCTACCAGACCATTTGTTGTTTTTTAAGTTACTTTGATGAGTCTGATTTCACTTGCAACCAATAAATCCTATTGTTTGCACTTAATAAAAATAATTTTATTTTCTACCAGGCCCAGTGTAAATAATTGTTACCTAGGGGGAAAGACCAGTGTGCATCTCTCTTTCACTGATAGAGAGAGCGAACATTCTCACGAGCTTTTCCTCACGTCTCACAGCGAAAGACGGATTTATTTTGGGGGTTTTGATCCTTTCGGGGATTGGTTTCCTGGGTGCTGTGCCCTAGTAGTGCCTCCTTCCAGACCTGAAGTAGTTCATGTCTGCATTGCTCTGCAGGGGGGCAGTAACCCCAACTCTGCGCCTTGTCTGCAGGAGATCAGAGGATCTGGCCCAGCAGGACAGGGTGGTGGGGAACTCCAAATAGCAAGAAGATGAGTGTCAGTGGCATGATCAGCACAGTGAGGAACAATTTCAAGGGGTCTCCTGTGATTGCACCCCGTTACACAAGGCAAAGTCACTTTTTGGCAAAGACGTGGTGATATAACTTATGTTGCGTTTCAGAGTTAGATTAGCACCAAGCAAGCAACCAACCAACCAACCGAGTGAAGGGCACAGAAAACAGTGACTGATGTATTTATTTCCTAAAGGATGATTAATTTTTTACTTCATGATTTGTGTCACGCTGCAATTGGATGGGCATTGGAATTCAGTTTAAAAAATATTAAAATGCAATTTTTGTGTATTAATAATTAAAAAAAAAACCTTAAATGTGCTGGGTACATAAGGAAAAAAAAGTGTATCGAAATAGATTTTGCATTTAAAATGAACGGCTTTATTATACGAAATAGTATCTATAGTCAGTGAATTGAAATGACTGTTCTAGTCACCATGTCTTTCAAGGTTTTAAAATTAGTAGATCTCTCACACCTAGTTTTTGTCTATAGATTGGAAAAGGGGAAAAAAGAACAAACTTCCATATTCTTTGACTCCTAATGGGTTCCACAACTTTGAAAGAACTATCATTGAACTGAGCTAGCTGAATAAACTCAAACTAAGAAAATATTGTCTCTGCACCTGCAGAAGGGCTATTGCTGTCAAAAGCTGGGTTAGCACTTCATCAAACTCTGGTTCCAGCTGCTTAGCCACTGGTAACTTCCACCAGCTCAGTGTTTTGTCTTTCCTTAAAATGCTGCCAGCAAACTTGCATTGCTTGAATGTTTATTTAACTTAAATAATTTTAAATAGATCATAGGCTTTAACATTGGTTATCAATTTCCAAGCAGCTATGTAACTTTTAAAAAAGAAAACAGTTTTAATTTTCATTTTTAAAACACGGGATTCTTTTTTAATATCACTGATTTTATCCATCCTGAGCGCTGCTGTGTATTACAGGAGAAGCAGGCCCCTAATTGTAAAGAATGAAGGGAGCTGGTTCTCTGAAGGTTTTCTTATTGGCTAGCTGAACCAACAGGCCATTTTTAATCTCTTTATCAAAGATGATACAAGAGCATTCATTTGCTCTTTAGTATGTGCCTTTTTTGGCATATTGGATTGCCACAGTCTTCTGGAAAGATGCCAGCAAGGCCTTCAGTATCACAGAGCTTGGATGCTACTGTCCTTAGCGAGAGAAGTACAGAGATTTTAATGGCTTCTTGGACCAGCACTAAGGGTCTGTCTACAATACAATACAGGAGCACAGCTTATAGCCTGTAGCACTGCAGTGTAGCCACTTGCTGCAATGGCTGAACTGGGTGTGCTGTCGCTGTAGATAATCCATGTCCTTGAGAAGTGGTAGCTAGGTCAACGAAGAAAGAGTTGACAACCTACCAGAACTGCCCTGAGTCTCCAGGAATATGTCCAAGCAAAATTGGCAACCATCACGGAAGAACTGTTCCATGAAACTAATGGTGTTTATTACTGGGGTATTGGTGAGTTTACCTATGTCTCTCAGTGTGTTGATTCACATCCCTGAGTGACCTGACTAGTGTGGCCTGCATTTTAGGTGTAGACTAGGCCTTCGCCTTTGCCTTCATTTGCAACAACAAATATTATTAAGACAGTTTTATTTAGCCTGTAAGCTCTGAGGAGCAGGAACTCTCTCTCTTCTCTGTTTTGTTCAGTGCCTCGCACAATGGGGCCCTGCTTGTGTTCGGAACTGCTCAGCACTGTTGGAATGCAAATAACAAATATGAAGAATTTTATCTGCAAAACCAAAATATAAACTGAGTGGGCTTGTGAACACTAGATCCCAAAAGGGACTGGATCCTGATTAACAACTCCCCCCCCTCTCTCCGAGGTTTGTGCATCACCTAAACAAGTGGCACGTCCCATACACAGCTATTTTAGTGAGCGGGATCTCTTTCCTTAGCACTATAATACCACAGAAAGAGCCACGTTTCACGTAATCAAGTTCTACGTTGCAGCCACACTCACTAAACAACGCCAGCAAAAAGAGAGCAGAGCAGAAAAAGTCCGATACCAACTGAGCCAGGGAGAGTCACTGGCTTTTGTTATAAATGTATTTACAATTAGCGAAGCATCACACAGTTTTCAATCTCCACTGCCACTTTTAGTCTTCCAAAGCTCAGTAAGCCCAATTCTGGCAGTGCACCCAGCTCCACAACTTCTATTTTACTCTCCCTCACACTTCGAATGGCCTCCCACATTCTGTGCATCAAATCTCTCCTCAAAACCCACTTTTACAAAGCATTTGTGTCTTGACTGCTTCAACTAGTCCCCACCCAGAAGAACTAGCTTCTCAGGCACTATATCTGGCAAAGTGATATTGTTAGGTCTTTGGAGTCAGGACATTGGCTTTATACCCATTTGATAAACCACTTCAACCCTCTACCGAGTTTTGTTTTAATAAAAAAAAGAAAATGCCTTCCAACAGCGGCATTAAAGCTAAGTTCAGGATTGGATTCCAGCTCTCATACAGCAGTGTGCACCTGCAGAATGTCTCCCTCCTGTAATGTTTCATTCAAATCAATTCCTACCAGAGCAAGGGTGTAGGGTCCTGCAGAATGAGATGTGTATGCACGCTCCTGGTCACAGCCATCACCAGAAAGGATTCAGAGCCAAAAATTAACTTGGGTGGGAAAGGGAAGACTCATGGCAAACAATTTCACTGCCAAATCTGACTCCTCATATTTGCTGGTGGTACAAGGTGTATTACTATGAAGAAAACAGAACGTACTTGAGCGTGACCAAGGAGTGACAGCAATATTTCCTCCTCCAAAACTGCTACTTGCGAAGATTAGAGTGCATTACACCACAGAATGGGAGACCAATCTGGCAGGGCCACATAACAGACAGAAAGCTTTTTTGGACACATGGAGACTGGGCCATTCCTCTTACTAAGAGAAAGACATGACTCAAACCATGAGCAGCTTTAAGAGTTATAGATGCAGATGAGTTTTTATTGGCAGAGGGATGCAGTGTTACCGTGATCTCCAGAAGCATAATGAAAAACATCGTCTCTATTTTTTTAAAATCTTGCCTTTGTAATTTTGATAGCAAATTTAGCTGGAGTTTGTATAACAGCCTTAAAAAACCTGAAGAACTGGTTGATGGTACTTTTAATGTAAGGAAGACCTTTATTCTAGTAAAAGCGAGGAAATGGCAGTTGACATTAAATCCAAAAAAAGAGGAAATATTGCATTATTGAAGCAGACATTTGCTGGACAGGACATAAAACCAATGTCCTTGTAGCTTGTCATTAACAGTACCCGTTGTGGTAGCAGGAAAGGATGAGGAGTAAATCTTTTTGCAGGAACTTAAGGCAATTCCACCTGATGGCATTAACATTCAGGTGAGCATAACTCTCATAATGCAGGGCATAAGCCACACATTAACTGTCTGATTTTAGGAAGAAACTATTACATAGTTATCCACTGTGCAGCTTCTTATATCTTTCACCCTGAAACTTATGATAGAGATTAGTGTCAGACAGGAGCTCATATGGCCACTAATATTCCAGCTTTACAGATGCAGAAACGAACATTTTCCCTGGATCTTAGACCAGTGTTCAGACCACTGGACACACTCCCTTTCTAATGAGCATAATAAATCACTGTGCTAACATTATACAGTCAATATGGTGAATTACTACTGATTGCAAAGTCATGGGGCAGTGCTATGGGGTTAAAGACTGATGGCTGATTGAGAAACGTATTGTTCTGATTTCCCCATCTGGAGCATAAGACTCCAATTAGATTAAGTAATTCATTCTTGTCTTTTTTTTAAATAAAGTTATGTCATTTATGTCACCAGCCTCTAGATATTTCAGTTTTGTTTAAAAGCATGAGATTGGCATGGACTTCTAATACACTGTCCATCCATGGATCTTAATGTACATTACAAACATGAAGCCACCCAAAAGACCTGCGAAGAACCATTTTCATGTTACAAGTGGGGCAAAGACAGGTTAAGTGATTGCCCCGGATTACAAAGTAATCCTGTGACACAGCCAAGACGACAAAGTTGTGCCCCAACTACTAGGGACAACCTTCTTGGTCAAGATCTGACTACTGTTTCAAACACTACACTTACCTTCATGCCTCTAGCTTCCATCCAAGACACATTTCTCAATCTATTGTTTACAGCCAAGCCCTACATACAACTGGATTTTCTCCAATCCCAAAGACAGAGACAAACACCTACAGGATCTATCTAGAGGATCTACCAAACTGGGTGGGGTTGCAACTTCTTTGGAGGATAGGGACATAATTCAAAATGACCTTAGCAAGTTAGAGAAATGGTCAGAGGTAAACAGGATGAGGTTTAATAAGGAGAAATGCAAAGTGCTCCACTTAGGAAGGAACAATCAGTTCCATACATACAAGATGGGAAGCGACTGTCTAGGAAGGAGCATGGCGGAAAGGGATCTAGGGGTCATAGTGGACCACAAGTTGAATATGAGCCAACAGTGTGATGCTGTTGCAAAAAAAGCAAATATGATTCTAGGTTGTATCAACAGGTGTGTTGTAAGCAAAACTCGTGAAGTCATTCTGCCGCTCTACTCTGCACTAGTTAGGCCTCAGCTGGAGTACTGTGTCCAGTTCTGGGCGCCACATTTCAAGAAAGATGTGGAGAAATTGGAAAGGGTACAGAGAAGAGCGACAAGAATGATTAAAGGTTTAGAGAACATGACCTATGAAGCCAGGCTTCATGAACTGGGCTTGTTTAGTTTGGAAAAAAGAAGATTAAGGGGGGACATGGTAGCGGTTTTCAAATATCTAAAAGGGTGTCACAAGGAGGAAGGCGAAAATTTGTTCCTCTTGGTTTCTGAGGACAGGACAAGGAGTAATGGGCTTAAAGTGCAGCAGGGGAGGTTTAGATTGGACATTAGGAAAAAATTCCTAACTGTCAGGGTGGTCAAATATTGGAATAAATTGCCAAGGGAGGTGGTGGAATCTCCCTCTCTGGAGATATTTAAGAACAGGTTAGATAGACATCTGTCAGGGATGGTGTAGACGGAGCTTGATCCTGCCTTGAGGGCGGGGGGCTGGACTCGATGACCTCTCGAGGTCCCTTCCAGTCCTATTATTCTATGATTCTATGATTCTAGAGCATTCTTAAAACTGAAATACCCACCTGGAGAAGTGAAAAAACAGATAGACAGAGCCAGAAGAGTACTTAGATATGAACTACTTCAAGACAGGCCAAGAGGAGAAAACAACAGAATTCCACTTATCACCTACAGCCCACAACTTAAACCCCTCCAACATATTATCAACAATCCACAACCTATCCTGGAAAATGATCCCTCCCCCCCCGGGCCTGGGAGAGTGAGGGAAGGCCAATCCTTGCGAAGACACAACCCCTAACGTCAAACAAATTCTTCCCAGTAACCACGCAGCACACCTCCATCATAATCATCCAGGAACCACCAGGGCTGGCTTGAGCCATTCCTGTGCCCTGGGCAGCGGACGTTCGATGCATGCGCGGCCCCGCCTCCCGGCGCGCTGTGCACCTTAGAGCTGCCATTAGGCGACACGTGCCCAGGGCTACATGGTGCCCCTTAGAGCTGCCATCAGGTGACATGTGGCCCCCGGCCCTGGGTGCTCAGCACCTGATGGCAGCTCTAAGGGGCACCACGTGGCCCCTGGGGCATGGTGCCTGATGGCAGCTCTAAGGGGCGCTGTGCACCCGGGCGTTCAGCGCCCCTTACAGCTGCCATCAGGTGCCCCCCATAGGTTGGCGCCCTGGGCAGCTGCCTGGCTAGCCCCCCCTTTAATCCAGCCCTGGGAACCACAGGCGTGCACACGGGAGGAGGGGGATTTGAGACAGGGAGCTGCAGCCCCTCACTTTCCCCATGGCCATGTATGGGGCACTTTGGGGCAGAGAGAGCGCATGTGCGGCAGAAGCAGCCGGGGCCCGACCACAGACGCTAGACTGAGCCATTTTCGGGCCCCGCCCGTCCCAGCAGCACCGTGCGGCACCCTTTCTGTGCCCGGGGGCGCCCCCACAAGGCCCGGCAGCACCGCGCGGCACCCCGGGCTAGGGCCCGGCCGGCCTGTAGCTTGGGCTGGCACTGACTCCAGCCCCGCAAACTGGAAGGCAGAAGCCAGCTTAGTCAAAGGTAAGATAAGGTAGGGGAGGGGAGGGGAGGGGAGAAAAATAGGGGGCAGGGGTGGGAGAGGAAGGGACTTGTGCTGAGGGGAGGGGGGCAGGTCAGGAGAAGAAAGGGGAAGGCACCAAGGAACAGGGTAGAGGAGAGACAAATGCCAGGGGGCCAAGTGAAGACAATGAGGAAAAGGGCAGGAGGGAAGGAGTCAGTGGGAGGGGGAGAGGGTGATGCTGGGCGAGGAGAGGGTAAGGGCATTGGCGGTTAGAGGGGGGTAGGGAGGTGCTGGGAGAAGGCTTAAAAGAAGGGATAGGTATGAGGAAGGCAGGGATGGAGCAAGACGTGTGAGGGCACAGGGGCATGAGGGGAATGGAGGTAGAGGGTGGTGAGGGGGTGGGCATCAGTGAAAAAGAGGGCAAAGGGAGCAGGGGCAGTAAGGGAAAGGGGAGGCACCAGGAGAGTGCAGGAGTAAGGGTTGGTGCAGGTGCCAGGGGATTCTGGGGATGAAGCAGAAGGGCAGACACCTGCAGGGGAGGGACCAGCACCAGAGGAGAGAGGCAAGGCAGGTGTGTAGAGGGAGATGTTAGGAGAGGGGATGAGGAGGGGTAGCTCACATGATCAGAGTGGGGCTACTGGAGGAGTGGGCACAGGGGGGAGAGAAGGGCTTGTGGAGGGGGCAGGTTTCAGGAGGGCTGAGAGCAGTGAGAAGGGCAGGAGTCAGGACAGCAGAAGAAGGTGAGGAGTTGGGAGGCAGCAGGCACCAGGGGAGCTGATGGAACAAGGGGAGGAGACATGGCAGCAGGAAGGTGAGGGGTTGGGGGGAAGCAGGCACCAGGGGAGCAAGGGGAGACATGGCAGCAGAGGGAAAAGATAGAGGTTTATAAGATATTTATTAATAACTTGGGTGCCATAGTGGCACATACAAACAAGCCACATTAACTCAGTACTGGTGCACAACACAAAATTCATTCTGCTCATGGGAGGAAACTATTAGAGGGAACACTTCCCCCAGGCTCTCCGCCCCCGAGTTAATGTCACACACATTGGGTTAATGCAATTGCAGGATAGTTGCATAAGGGGGCCTGGTGGGGGCCAAACTAATCCCTATTGGTAGGAGGATGGTGGGAAAAGTCCTTAAAGGGGGGGGTCACATGTCACCTTTTACTTCTGGTCATGTGTCCATCTTGCCCCGAGAGTGTTACCGCCAGGGGTGTGGCCGATGGGAGTCAGGGTGTGGCCAATGGGGGTCAGGGGTGTGGCTAATGGGGGTCAAAATACATTTTAAAAAAATTCTTTGGGTGCACACCTAATGAAATGTGCTGTGCATGCCTATGCCAGGAAACCACCCCGGTAATCGGCTCTGGTGCCAACTTTGTCCACACATCTACACAAGTGATTTCATCACTGGACCCAACCACATCAGCTACCACATCAGGGGCTCATTTAACTGCACATCCATTATTGTGATCTAGGCCATCAAATGCCAGCAGTGCCCCTGTGCCATGTATATTGGCCAAATTGGACAGTCTCTACAGGAAAGAAGTAATGGACACAAATCAGATATCCAAAAAGGCAACACACAGAAACCTGTTGAAGAACACTTAAACATGCCCGGGCACTCATTAAATGGATCTCCAAGTCACTGTGTTGTTTCAAGCCAATTCCACAATCCAAGTACACAGGGAAGCGTGGGAAATTAACATAATTTACAGATTAAGTTTTCTCCCCACCCTCCATCCCCTATTTATTTTGGAACTGAATTTTTAATACTGTACTCCATTCATCTGAAGAAGTGGGCAGTACCCACGAAAGCTCATGATACCATCTACATGTTTTGTTAGTCTTTAAGGTGCTGCTACACTAATAGTTTTTTAAGCTTTTACTGTTTTCATGACAGAGCTACTGCATGCTGTGACTGACTACCACTACCCCAACTGTAAAACTCTGCCAATAAAGCCAGACAGAGATGAGAAGCAAAAGGTGAAGCTGCGATCACAGAAGCCACATCTCAGACATACTGTCCTATAAAGAATCGAATAAATATTCCTAGCGGGGCAACTCATTCTTAAACTGTCAGTGCCAAGTGCCTTCTGCTCGGATTAGTATCGCAGTACTGCTGGCAAAGTAAGGAATAGACTCGGTGCTTATTTCAGAGCTGAAAACAACTGGATAGCTCAAAATGCAGACAGTGGCCATGTGCTTACATGTCCGACTTTACAGAATGTAGGATCTTTCAAAGCAATGAATTTAGGCAGGATTATTTTTGAAGCCCCAGAAGAGGACTTTTATTATTGTGTTTCAAGAGTGATTGTTTTGTGCGAGGACACAAATAAGAATTCACTGACATGATGAATCACATTTCTTTAAAAAAAAGAAAAAGGCAGTTTTGCTACTGAATTAATAGTAAATGAACTTTAAACAACTCTTGGGATTCAGAGCAAAGGAGATCTACCCACGGCATATTCATGGCATATTCATGGCCAAGCATAATGGATTTATGTGGTGTACTTGGGTTTTCACTGCATAGACTTCTTCAGCCTGCTGTCAGCTTAAGTATTGCCTCCACAGCACTGGATGGGCTTCATGTACATTTCATGTCTCTTCCACAAGACAAGAAGGATATTATTCCTAGCCACTTCCATGAATTAGGAAATAATTAAATTAATAAAACTTAGTCTTTGTAGGCTGCTGCCAGTACAGAGCAACATGCCAGGATATTTTTGAATAGGTCTGACAGCAATATTCCATCCACAAGAGGTAAGCAAATGGACGGAAGAATTCTTTAACATAGTAAACACACATGTACTTAAGTAAGTGCGTGGTCAACCATACGATAAACTTAGTCATACTGCTAAGAAACTAAATCATATCTGAGCCATAGGCTCAGCCATTCATAAATTATTGACTAGTAATCTCAACAAAAGAGTAAACAAATACAAAAATCTTATACCATATATTTGTACTGCATGGACATGATAAAGATGAATCAGAACACACTTAATCTAAAGCATTACATTTACCTTTACTGTGCCATCTTGATTAAAATTAGAGGTGGAGGAAATCTGCTCAACAAATGCATTTGAACAAAATAATCAGTCACAGATTGGCTTTTGATTCTGAAAACCACTCACTGCTCAAGCTTAGAATTTTTTGCATTATACAAAAATAATGGAATAAGATGCTGAAATAAAATGCATGGCAACACAAACCAGCATGTTCCTGGAGCAGATTTATAACCTCGCACAGGTAAAAACTCCTACTGAAATCAACAGGAGGAGGGAGATAAAGGAATAGGGAACTGGCCCTTAAGAAGTCATCTGAAAAGTTACACACATGGTGGTCTTGGCATAATAAGAAAAGGAGAACTTTGACAAATCTGAAAAAGAATGAATCGAAGGGGTTTACTGAGGCTGAGAAACATCAAGCCAAGGAAGTCCACAGGCATCATAAATGATCAAATCATAAACTCCTTACAGATTTAAAAATAAAAACATACTGACATGCAAATTAAGCATGGGATAGGAGCAAAAGGATTCATATTTCCAATTGCTAGTGACTGGTGTGAACTTGGACAAGTCCCTCAGCCTCTGAGCCTCAGTTTCTCTGACTGGAAAGCTGGTAAAAGTACAAAGTATTATTCTATCATGGAGTGGTTAGTAATAAGAACAGTGTCTCATCAGTAATTAATTCTTTGCATCACTCTTCATGGCTGCAAATCTGAGGGAGATTCTAAAACCTGAGCCATTCTTTTTAGGTGAGAACTCTGAGGAACTCTCCCAGAGTGAAGCATCACATGAAGTTAATGGAGGTTTTGGAATAAATTGATCAATTAAACACATAACTCACCAAGACCAGATGGTATTCACCCAAGAGTTCTGAAGGAACTCAAATGTGAAATTGCAGAACTACTAACTGTGGTTTGTAACCTACCATTTAAATCAGCTTCTGTACCAAATGACTGGAAGATAGCCAACTGATGCCAATTTTAAAGAAGTGTTCCAGAAGTGATCCTGGTAGTTATAGGCCAGTAAGCCTAACTTCAGTACCAGGCAAACTGATTAAAACTATAGGAAAGAACAAAATTATCAGACATCAAGATGAACATAACTTGTTTGAGAAAGAGGCAGCATATTTTTTGTAAAGGGAAATCATACCTTGCCAATCTACAAGAACTCCTTTGCGGGGGGGGGGGGGGGGGGGGGGGGGGGGGGGGGGGGCGCGGAAGGGAAGTCAACAAGCATATGGACAAGGAGGATCTGGGAATATAATGTACTTAGATTTTCAGAAAGCCTTTAACGAGGTCTCTTATCAAAGGCTCTTAAGCTAAGTAAATTGTGCTGGGATAAGAGGGAAGTACTCTCATGGATTGGAAAAACTTAAACAACAAATAGTCTAGTAGCACTTTAAAGACTAACAAAACATGTAGTCTTTAAGGTGCTACTAGACTATATGTTGTTGTTTAAGTTTTTCCTGTTACAGACTACCTCGGCTACCCCTCTGAAGCTTTTGAATTCTCATAGATGGGTAACTGGTTAAAAGACAGGAAACAAAGGGTAGGAATAAATTGTCAGTTTTCAAAATGGAGAGAGGTATATAGTGGTGGCAGCCAGGGGCCTGGGACTTGTACAGTTCAACATATTCATAGATGTTCTGGAAAAAGGGGTAAACAGAGAAGTGGCAAAATTTGCAGATGATACAAAACTGCTCAAGATAAGTCCAAAGTAGACTGCAAAGAGCTAGAAAGGGATCTCACAAAACTGAGTGACAAAATGGTATGATGGCCATTCTTATGTTCTTAATCAAATATGAAATGTAAGAGCTTTACAGTGTCAGTACTGCCTGTATATATGGCCGTCCATCGATCACTCTGATTAGGTATGGCTTTATAAAGCAGTAATACCTACAGAAGCAGCTTCACAACTGTGAAATGAGCACTTTGTTCAGTAGCATATCATAGAATCATAGAACAGTAGAACTGGAAGGGACCTCGAGAGATCATCAAGGCTGTGTCTAGACTGTAAATGAAGCACTTCGAAAGTGCAAATGAAGCGGGGATTTAAATAGCCCATGCTTCATTTGTGTAATTGCTTCCCGGCGGTCTTTCGAAAGTGAAACCGCAGTCTAGACACGGTTCTTTTTTTTTTTAAAAAAAACACCCTTTTTTGAAAGATCCCGTACTCCTGAAAAAATGAGGAGTACGGGATCTTTCAAAAAAGGGTGGGGTTTTTTTTAAAGAACCGTGTCTAGACTGTGGTTTCACTTTCGAAATACCCTTTTTCGAAAGACCGCTGGGATGCAATTATGCAAATGAAGCATGGGACATTTAAATCCCCACTTCATTTGCACTTTCGATCAGGCTCATTTACATCCCTCTTTCGAAAGAGGGATGTAGTCTAGACGAACCCTAAGTCCAGCCCCCTGCCCCCACAGCAGAATCAAGCACCGCCTAGAATATCATCCCTAGACCATTATAAACTATGTCTAACACTAACTGTGGGATTTTGGTGAACATGTGATTGAAATCTGTGTTTCAAACAACACAATAAACAAAATGTATTTGAGCATATCCTCACTTCATGGCTTGGTATGAAAAAGGCTCCTCGACAACTATTTCCGGCCACAAACTAATCCTGTGTAAATTCCCTGATTGAAAATCCAAACGACTAGATTCAAGAAGGAACAGATTTTCAACCTAGTTTATGTCATTAGCAACTTTTTTTTTAGCAAGCACAACAAAAATAAATGTGTCTTTCACAGTTACAAGATGAAATTTTCAGTTGGCCAGATACTAGAGAACTAATTTTCCACTTTTTGTTGTTGTTGTCATAGACCATAAAATATTCTCAGATCGATGGAATTGTATGTGCTAACCTGCAACAAAGACAACAGTTGGCAACTCCTCTTTCCTTCAAAAGTTTCTCATTGAATTTAAATGAAAGGTTTTACTTGCTAGAGAATGTTTCTGGTTAGGAGCAGGGCAGGAAAGTTCTATATAGATGAAGCTTTCCAATCTACTATTTTCAAGACCCAATTGGAAAATAAAAGTAACTGCAGCCTTCCGTTTAGAAAGTTTGAAAGAAAGAAAAGAATCTGTAGACATTATTTTAAAAGTTAGTAGCTAGCCAAGTAACTCAGAGAGCAAGACAGTCTGGTGTTTAAAACACTGGAGTGACACTCCGGAAATCGGAGTTCATTTCCCAACCTTGGTCATTGATCTTGGGCCATTCACTTTGTCTAGACCTCACAGTTCATCATCTGTAAAATGGGAACAACATTTCTTTTTACACACCCTATCTATCTATCTTGTCTGCTTGCACCCAAAAAACTGCAAAAACTTACAGACGCACTTAACGTTAAGCATGTGAGTGGACAACCTGCATTCAGATTCTGTTTACAGAATCAGGCAATCTAAGTGCTTAGGAGTAGGGATTATCGCTTATTAAGTGCATATGCAGCACCTCGCAAAACATAGTTGGGATCTTTGTTGAGATTTGTAACTGCTACTGGAATACAATAGTAAGAACAATAAACTACATTTTCCAGATCCTTATTATCTATAACGGATTACCACACAACTTTAGAGAAGTGATTTGATAAATAATTTTAAAATAACCCCTCCTTGTCATGCACCATCCAAACTCGTGACATAAGTGTCTCATTTAAAAAAAAAAAATCGGAAAATATCAGATCCAAGACACGTGCTACATTTTAAGTGTTACTAAATCCCTAATATTATTAAACATTATTGGTAACATAAAAGATTAATGCAAAAGATAATACTGTCAGCACAAGCCTAAGTAAGAATCTAGCCTTGGAAAGATACAAGGTGGACTCCTGTGCACTGGTTGAAGCCCCAATAAATCAATGTAAAGTGAAACTGACTCCATTGATTTTAAAGCATCCAAAAAATGTAAAAATAAACTATCTGTGTAAAAATTATCAATAATAAGGATAAAGGCATACATTTCTTTGTAATGGGATTTTTTAAATTGACAGCATCCCTTTAAGTAGTTGACTTTAAATATTAAACTCTGAGAAGGTGAAGAATATGCTCATAATAAGTCCTGATCTTGTAATCAGAACCCCTCTGGGATCAACACAGGCACTGGAGTTTGTGTGAACCAGTACCACTGTAGGTGTTACACATTTTTTGGTTTAAATCCAAACCCACTACATTCCACACAAGCTACTATTTATTGGTGTCGGTGTCATCAGAAATACTTGTTTATGAAAGAGAGGTAATATGTTATAAGTTAAACTAATTCTTGTATCTGAACAATTCATTCATTTTTTTGCCTGTCTGGAGTCCTTCTCCCTACCTAGGGATCACGTACTGAGGGCCCAACTCCCATGGACTTCAATGGAAGCAGATCTGCCTCAAACAATTAGGCATGGAGCAAATACATTTTAGTACAGACCTTTGCATTTATTCAGGGTAAAGAAAAAACAAAGCCCTGGCATTTCTCTTGTTCCTTATTTGAAGACAGAGAATCTCCAAGTTCCTCCATAATTGTATGGATTTGTCACTTCTCAGCTCTACAAAATAAAACTTCATAAAACGCTAACTCCACTTTCAAAGCACCGGACATTTACTCATAACCCAACTCTGAAGGAAGCTAGTAAGCATTCCTATTTTACACATAGGGAAATTGAGACAAGGGATAACATGGTGGAGGCAGCAACTGGTTACTCATGCTCTTCGTAGTGCTGAGCCAATGAGATTTCATCCCTAGCTAACAAAATTATAATAGATTGTATAGCGATAGATGCTTTAAAAATATCCAACAGACTTAGCCATTTACTTGGTCAGTTTTGGGAGAGATGGACAACTTCGTCTATATAGGATTTTTGTAAAATCCTCCCACGGTTCTTCTGAAAACTGTGCAGTTTCATCCATGGTAACACTACTATAAAACAGCTAGTGGGCTACGCACTACAACTGTGCAGACCTGCTCTGCTCTCCATTAAGTGACATAATAGTAAAAATGTTGATGCCTATTTGGTGCCAGCCTGGCAGGATGAAACAAATTCCTTGTTCTTAGTCCTGTACTCTGCCCACTACTAGGGATGTGAATGGGTAACCAGTTACCCAGTATCTGGGAGCAGCCTCCCCCCACCTGTAGGTACCTCTGTGTGGGAAAGGGGGCCAAGAGCAAGCAGCAGCAGCTGTGGGGGCAGGCTGGAGCGGTCCCCCACTGGGATCCTGTGCTTAATCAGTTAACCTTTTAAACCTAGTGTTTAAGTAGTTAACTGATTAACCAGGTTTTACATCCCTACCCACTAAACAATTGTGTCAACCCTACAAAATGTCTGTGCATGTCATATGGAGTTAAAGATGAAGAATCTTTGCATAAGAGAAAATGTCCAGTGTTTCCAAATGCAAGCAGCACATCAATTTATAGACAGATGGAGTATAAACCTGCCACCTCAGAGATTCCAGAACTCCTAGAACAGAGAGATGGCAAATAATTTTCATAACCAAAGACAAAGTCTGTCTGAAGCTAAAGAAGTTCCAATCATGTGTATGTAATGTGCTGCCTGTCCCCAATCATTTCCTTAAAGATTTAGCTCAGAAATGCAGCAAAGGAGGGTCAAAAAACCTCAAACAAATGAAGTTTACAGCCTGCTGTTGCAGAACTGTCCCCTAAGATAATTGTACAACAATGGAAGGGGAAAAAATAAACATGTTATTGTGATGAATTCACATAGACCCACTATCCGCTACTCCAGGCATCCCCATTGGCATGCCTGCGGTAAACAAATATAGATGCAGTTTCTACTAATGAGGCAGGGAACAGTGAGGCCAAGGAAAATGCAATCATCTCAAAGGAAAAAAACAATCGCACAGGACTCCTCCTCTCCCATCCATAGAGGAAATCAGATGCCAGCTGCACCATCCTAGGAAGGAAGCAGAGAGGCTTCTGCACCTGATGAGCCCTGCAGAAATGAGCTAGTGGTATCACGGGATCCAGACAGGCGCTCCGGGATTTTAGCAAGATGAGCTGACTGCCTAGCACAAGCCGTTTATACAACACAACTTTATTTCGGGTGGCATCATTCATGCAAATTGCATCTCCTTTATGAGTTCAATCTATCTAGTCCCTCTGATTATTGAGCCAAGAGCACACAGCCAGTACCTAACAGACTTACTTTTCCCAACTCAATGTCCTGGGCCATTACATTTAACATCCTCCACTTTCAGTCCACATGCATTCAGCACTTGAAGACACTTCTCTCTGTGTTGCCAGTGTTACTTGAGCTCCAGAATAAACTGAGTCGATAGGACTTCACAGACAGGGAAGTGGGAATATGTTTCATACTTCCTCTTCCCCTCCAACCCCAAAAGGCACTCTTTCCTTCCCCTATTTGAAGGGGGTGGGGGAAATAAACATATGATCAAAAGATTTTTCAGGGCTAATGCAAAAATTGTTTCCAAAGAAAATACCCTGCAGACACATTTAGAGGCACTTTTAACCACTCCTTCCTATACACCAAAACTCACCACCCAAAACTGAGGTGCAAGAGCCCAACTCAGTTCACCTTGCTGTATGTATACTTACACCTCAAAAAAACCCATCCTGCTCATTTTTTAACTCCACAGAAAAGCAAAAAATAAAAACAGAATGTAACAGCCTAACAGAATTCTCTGCCACCTTCTCCAGCCATCATCTTTTTAGGCACTTTCCGGGCATTCAAAGCAATGTCTCAGATACAAAATATAAATATTATTTTAACACCTTCCCCCCACCTCAAAACCTGAGCCTCATTTTAAAAGTAAAACCAAAATAAAAACCTCATCCATGCTCATCTCCCGTACATTCAAGGAGCCACCCTCTTATGTCCACTCCATCCCCCCCCACCCCGCCCTCCAGTGTTGAACACATCAGCTACAACATCCCCTTAGGATTCTCACCTATCTCTTCCTCATGATGCATACTCTTGCTTCTGTATCAAGCAGATTTGTTTTGGTAGTAAGCTATCACTAGTGTCTTGGACATACAACCACAAAAGCACTGTGCCATCCCCCTACATCCACCCACACTCATCCGACCCTACCAACACAGTGTCTCTTCTCTTAACAAGGACCCTCCCTCTCCCAAGTTCTTTCATAGGCATATTATTTGTTTCAAAGGTACCCTCCCTGTCCTCCTCATAGGCCAGTATAAAATTCCTCCGCGAAAAACACCAACCTCCTCTTCTTTCACCTTAAGTCAGTCATGCCACACACATTGTGTGTCTCAAGAATAGAATCTAGGTATTAATAGTGCACTCATCACCATAATGTCCCAACAGTGGGCAAGGTGCCTTCCTTCTTTCCTAATTCACCCCACCCACCTAGTCCTGTGTTCAACTCCCTGCAAAACTACAACAGCCTGCAGAATAGCCCAACACACCCTGCAAGCAGCAACAGAATCTGTCCCTGTCCTCTTTCCCTTTACCTGTCCCCTATTTCAGGCAATGTGCATAGTCACACAAATTTCAGACACCACCCATCATAGACTCACAGGGCTGGAAGAGTCCTAAGGAGGTCATCAATTCCAGTCCCCTGCCCAAAGCAGGACCAACCCTAAAAAGTCCACCAGAAGCAAGTCTAACCTGGTGCAAGTCCCACTTCCCAAACACACCATTGCTCTCCCACAATCGTGTGCTTCTAGCGCACATGGAGCCACCAGCCTTTTCCATCCCAGCAGTACACTCCTCAGCAAAACCCAACCTAAAAGGATTCTGTCCCCTTCCCACCCATCTACCCCTCCCCGCCCCAAAAATCAACCTCCCTCGCAGCCTGTATTTCAAAGAAAGCAAGAAGACGGCCACCGAACCACAGTGTTGAACTCCCCCAGCAAAAAAAAAAAACAACAAAAAAACAAGCCTGCCTAGGAGACACCTCCCTGCCCCCACTTCAAGGATACAAGGAGCCACCCAGATCCCTTCTACTGAACTCTCCCAGCAAAATGTGCACAGGCTAAGGGGATCTCCCCCTCCACCCACGCCAAACCCAGCACAGGGCAAGGGGACCTGCCACCCCCAAATCCGCCTCACGCAGCCTGTGCTCCAGGGGCTCAAGGAAGCTCCCCCCATCCCAGGGTTAAACTCCCCCAGCCAGGCCCAGCTCAAGCTCAGGGGACCCTTCCCATGCCCCTCCCAAAGCAGCTCGGTCCCCCACGCCCAGCAACACTCACCTCTGGACGCTGGTCCCTTCTCCACCTCACCATGGAAGAGCGCAAGTGGGGGATCCCCAGCCCCAGTGTGAGGGGGGCAATAACGGGGGTGCAGAGGGAGGGGAGCAATGGGGGTGAAAATCCTTCCGCGTCCAATCCCCCCTCCCCGGCCCCCCCCAAGAGAAAATCCCCCCTCCCCCCTGCTCCTTTTTTTTTTTTTTTTTTTTTTTGGCTCAATCACACCAGACTGACTGTCTTTGTCTGTCTGGCAAGCGCCATGTTGATATCAACATCCGAGCTCCCACCTGCCGCCGCTGCGCAGCCCTGGGACTTGTAGTTCCCCCCTCCCCTGGGTGAAGGGGAGAGCCGAGGCAGGAGGACTACAACGCCCAGCGTGCCCTTCCGGAACGGCGCGCCGACGGAGAGAGGGGCTGGGGAGAGGAAGGGACTACAACTCCCAGGATGCACCTGGGGAAGGGGCGGCAGGGCATGACTTCATCCTGGGCAGGGGCGGGCGGCGGCAAGAGGACTACGAGTCCCATGATGCTCTGCGCGGGGCAGGCTGGGCAGGAAAAGGGGCGGATGGTCACAGTAAATAGCGCCGGCCGGGTAAAGCATGAAGCTGGTGAGTCTGTGGAGCCAGTGTCTGTTTGGGGGGGCTGGGCTGAAGGGTCCCCCCTCGCTCCCGTCCCGGGCATGGGGGCGGGTCCTGCCTCTGGGCTTCAGGCCAGGCCTGGTTGCCATGGCTACGCAGTAGGCCCTAGAGAGTCTACTGAGCTTGAGGGGGGGGCTCAGCCTTGGTGGAGCGTGGGGTCGCCCTCCCCCCACCGCTGGGGAAACTGAGGCACTTAGCGGGGGCAGGCCCCGGGGCGGCGCGTCGTGCTCTGTATGTGAGGCGAGGCTCCAAAGGCCCCAACTGTGACGGGGGCTTGGGGCCCACTGGGCCAGGCCCTGCCGCGCGGGGGTCAAGGAGCCGGCCACGCGCTCCGGGAGGTAGAGCCCCGTTTCAAACGTCAACCGTTCAGATGCGACGGTTAACCGGTTAACCGTCCTCCTGCGGGCGGGGATCCTCTGGCCGGGCCGGCGCGCCCCCTGACCATGGTGGGCGGGGCTGGAGCAGCCCCTGGCCCGGGCGCGGCGAGGCTCCACGTGAGAAGCTGAGGGGCAGGAAGGGGTTGGTGGTAGAGAAGGGGCGCTTTTGAGGGGGGTGTTGCCGAGAGGTAGGTAGGGTGTGTGTGTGTGTGTGGGGGGGGTGGGGGTGTAGGTAGGGTGTGGGTGTGTGTGTGTGTGTGTAGGTAGGGGGGGGTGGGGGTGTAGGTAGGGTGTGTGTGTAGGTAGGGGGTGGGTGTGTGGGTGGGTAGGGGGTGGGTGTGTGGGTGTAGGTGGGGGGGGTGTAGGTAGGGGGTGGGGGTGGGGGTGTGTGTAGGGGGGTGTGTAGGTAGGAGGGGGGTGTGTGTAGGTAGGAGGGGGGGGTGGGTGGTGGGTGTAGGAGGGGGGTGTGTGGGTGTGTGTGTGTGTGTGTGGGTAGGTAGGGGGTGGGTGTGTGTGTCGGGGGGCCCACACTGAAAATCATCAGATGCTGCTGCTCCTCGTCTGAAAGTTGGAGACCCTAAGCCCCTCCCAGGATGGGTGAACCCAGATTCTGGGTTTTTTTTTAACTTGGAGCGATACAGTCTTTACAGGTGGATGACTTTGGCTTACTTTGAAAAACAGAAGCTTAGGGGGGTCGCCAAGTTCGTCTGTACAGGATCAACTTAAAAACAACAAATGGTTTGGTAGCACTTTATAGACTAACAAAACATATAGAAAAACATATAGGCTACGTCTAGACTGGCAAGTTTTTCCGCAAAAGCAATTGCTTTTGTGGAAAAACTTGCCAGCTGTCTACACTGGCCACTTGAATTTGCGCAAGAAAACTGACGATCTAAGGTATGATCGTCAGAGTTCTTGCGCAAATACAATGCTGCTCCCATTCGGGGAAAAAACCCTCTTGCGCAAATGCTTTTGTGCAAGAGGGCCAGTGTAGACAACTGAGAATCGTTTTGTGCAAAAAAGCCCCGATGGCGAAAATGGCGATCGGGGCTTTCTTGCGTGAAACCGCGTCTAGATTGGCATGGATGCTTTTCCGCAAAAAGTGCTTTTGCACAAAAGCGTCCGTGCCAATCTAGACGCTCTTTTCCGTAAATGCTTTTCACGGAAAAACTTTTCCGTTAAAAGCATTTGTGGAAAATCATGCCAGTCTAGATGTAGCCATAGACTAAGAAAACATGTAGATGGTATCATGAGCTTTCGTGGGCACAACCCACTTCTTCAGATGACCGTAGTTTCCCACAGGCAAAGTGTGTATTATAATACGACACAGACTTGTGGGGTGCAACTCCTGTGGGTTCTGACTCCATCTCTGGCTTGTTTTGTGACTAGGAGAAAATCACTTACCTTCACTGTGGCTTAATTTATCACTGTAAAATGAATTTATGGAGAGGTAGATGAAGGTACCAAACCTGCAGACTTTTACATAAAAACAGATATTAGACTAGACCAAAGCTCCATCTAGCACAGTAGCCTGTCTTCCGACAGTGGCCAATGCTAGACACCATAGAGGAAATGAACCGAACAGGGAATAACCAAGTTATCCATTCCCAGTTGCCCATGGGGCTTATGACAAACAGTTGCTAGGGACCTCATCCTGGCTAATAGCCTTCACAACACCCTTTGACAAAGTGTTTATATGATTCAGGTCTATAAAATCATGACTTATATGGAGAAAGCGAATAAGAAAGTGCTATTTACTCTTCATAACACAAGAGCTAGGCATGACCAAATGAAGTTAATAGGCAGCAGGTTTAAAGCAAATAAAAAGGAAATATTTCTTCACACAATGCGCAGTCAACCTGTGGAACTCTTTGCCGGAGGAGGACCATAACAGAGTTCAAAAAAGAGCTAGATTAATTCGTGGAGGACAGGTCCATCAGTGGTTATTAGTCAGGATGAGCAGGAATGGTGTCCCTAACCTCTGTTGGAAAATGGGAATGAACAACAGGGTATAGATACCTTGATTATTACTTGTTCTGTCCATTCCCTCTGGGGCACCTGGCATTGGCCACTGTCAGAAGACAGGATACTGGGATAGATGGACCTTTGGCCTGACCCTGTCTGTCCTTATGTAGCTCTTTTTTCTTGGGTTTTTGTCTTAGGTCACAAGGGATATTCAGGTTTTTTGGCAATTTCATCCTGGACCCTCATGTATTTGTTTTAAATATGGAAGAACAAGACAAAAATAAATCCACACCAGTCCTAAGCAATGGACACCTGCTCAAAAGCCCAGTGAAGACAATGGAAGGATGACCTCTGATTTTGATGGGCTTTTATTCAGGCTCTTGCTGCTGCTGCTGACCATTATAAAGGCAAATCCAACAGCAAACTCCATTGTATATATACTGCCTATAACTAGCTTAGATCCATAACTTTAGAGCACTGGTGCACAATCTGCACTGGTTTATGGATAAAACTTGAAGTGTTGGATTTTAATCTATAAGTCTCTGAATGGCTTGAGGCCTTGTTCCCTGCACGATTGTCTCTCTCCCTTGCCAAACTGCCACATGTCAAGTCAGCAGAGTCACTCATACTCAACATAAATAAAATGGTGGAGCATTCTCTGTGAGGAGTCTGTTGATTTGGAGCTTGCTGCTTGCTTTGATCTGCCAAATCCCAGATGTGTTAATTTTCCACATACTTTTCAAAGCCTTTCTCTTTCTCTCTTCTCTAAGGTTGTTGAAGAGGTCATAGGTGGATATATTTGTGGACAAACTGTGGTTCATGTGTTATGATCTTTAATTAATGGGACAGATACCAAGAGCTTTGGATGGGTGTAATTGCATTTTTAGAGAACTGAAGAAAAAATAAATAGCAAACTGGACCTTCCAGTTGGACAAGCCCAAGAACACAATATTTGGGATATGTTGCTGGTCTGTTTTTAATGAGCTTTAAGCAATAATAATTTATGATCTTGTTGAAATAAATTGAAAAGGTTAATATACTACAACTTACATTATTTTAACATCATACAGGACACTGAGTTAAGTCATAAAAGAAAAAAAGGGGGGGAATTCCATGTAGTCAAGAGAAATCAAGGACATAACCCTGTTTTCTAAAAACAAGAGAGTTTTGAACACTGAGGATTGTAGTATACCCATTTTAAAACACTTAATTGCTGAATTTTGTAATGCCTTTGTTTAATTAAAGCCTATAGAAAATTATATTGTCTTTCCAACACATCTCTTCCCACTTGCTGGGTCTGTGGCAGTAGTTACATACGATTTCAGTCATACAAGGACTTATTCATGTGATTAATTTTTCACGGGATTAGCTCCACTGACTTAATCATCACTGCATACACTTTAAGCTCCAGCACTGCAAGGATTTCTCTTAAAGCTGTGGTGTCAGAAGGCAGAATTCAAAAGCATATGGTTGAGTACTTAAGCAATTACAAATCTAATAAGGAAAATGTCTCCATGATATTTCAGCTTCTTTAGAGGTGGATGCATACATTCTCCTCGAGTTTTAACTCAAACATTTCAGTCCTATGCTAATTAACAGAGTCAGAGCTAGAAAGTGAAATTGACAAATCTACCTTGTTCACTACAGAGTAAAATGTAATCAATTATTAAAAAATAAACTTAGCTTTTAAAATCAGTTTTAATCAATTTAGTTCTTCAAATGTCTGTGAGAAGTGCTTTCAATATGTAAAGTGATTATGGCCATACTTATCATGTAAATAATGTAAAAGGAGATGCTTTGCTGCCAGACCTAATGTCTTTTGATGTAAAACCAAAATCTTGACATCTTGACCACTTGAGGTCATTACAGGTCACAAGTAGGGGAGTGAATACCCTCATGTCCTGACCGCATTCTAGTTTGAGCTATCTCTCCGATTTCAATCATAAGCAATATTCTGTCACTTCAGCTGTGTCTAAACTACATGGCTCCGTCGATGGAGCCATGTAGATTAGGCTGATCAGCAGAGGGAAATGAAGCCGCGATTTAAATAATCGCGGCTTCATTTAAATTTAAATGGCTGCCGCGCTGAGCCGACAAACAGCTGACCAGCTGTTTGTCGGCTCAGCGCGCTAGTCTGGATGCTCCCGCGCCGACCTGAAAGCCCTTTATCAACCTCCCCATTATGCCTCATAGGATGAGGTTTACCGGGGAGGTCAATAAAGGGCTTTCATATAGACAGGGGAGCGTCCAGACTGCCCCGATCTGACGACAATCAGCTGATCGGCAGAGCGGGGCAGCCATTTAATTTTAAATGAAGCCGCGATTATTTAAATCTCAGCTTCATTTCCCTTTGCCGAACAAACAAATCTACATGGCTCCATTGACGGAGCCATGTAGTCTAGACATACCCTTCATGGCCTATACTCTGTCATGGTGTTGCTATGCTTTTTCAGACATTTGCCACTTTCTATACCTGAGGTGCCTGCTCCGTTGTGGTTGAAGTGACCTCTCTGAAATGTAATTTAGATCTTGGCTTGTTAAGTTTGCAAAGCATGTAGGATTCTTCATTACAAAGGAGGTTATATAAATGTCCATCTCTGGTTTTTTTGTTCAGAAGCAAGTGGCATACTCAGAGCTGCTGCTCATGCAGGCTGCATTTGTACAACTTGTCCCTTGCAGGGCAGTGTGCCAAGAAGCCTCATGTGGCTCCTTAGGCTGTTGTCATTTTTTAAAATAATAATAATAAGTGCCAATTTGTGACTTTTTCAGCTTGTCCTTTGTTATAGTTGATTCGTTACTAATTCTAGTTGTCTTCTTTCAGTACTGCTTGTCGGGGCATCCAACCTTGCCATGCAATGTGCTCAAGTTCAAATCCACCACCATCATGTTAGACTGTGGACTGGATATGACATCTACCCTCAATTTCCTCCCACTGCCACTGGTTCAGAGGTATGGTCTGCCGCATGTAAGCATTCTAGCCCAGCTCTTCCCAGGCTGCACTTGGAGTGCTTTTCTTAAAATGTCACCTGGACCGGGGAGGGTATAAATGAACAATATCATCTGATATCATATATAGACTTGCTCACTTAAAAATTCCCTTTATCAAAATAATGTCCTTTGGCTCAGTAGATAGAAGACATTTTATGGATTTATTGATTGACTTTCCCAGACAATTTATTCTAAGCTTCAGTAAAGTATTGCTGCAACTGCTTAGCACAAATGAGGTCGCATATCTATCATCCTTCAGCTTCTTCATGCGAGATAAGACAAATGGGTATCTGATCTTGACTGCAGGTAATCCCAGCAAACTCTGTTTAACCACCTTCTTTCTCAGGCTCTTCTTCAGAGTCTGAACTAATGCAAATAAAAATAACACTTAGACCTTTTCACCTGTAGATTTGAAAGCATACACATCATTATCCTAATTTTTTAACAAGTGGGGATAGAAACAGATTAACGATGAGGTACTGTGACTTGTCCAGGGTCTAACAGTGAGTAAGAGAACCAAAAACCACAGTTTAGATCTCCAGACTCCTCTTCTATGCTCTACCACCAACTAGACCATGCTTCCTCTCAGCATAAATAAAATTAGGTCCTTTGCTTATGTACGGCTGAGCAAATTGCCAAAGTGGTAGGTGGGGAGGGAAGGGATATGTTTATCTCTGTAGTGACTAGAGGACAATAAGAGATTTAATTAACATTATAAAGGCCCCTTTGAATACCTTAGCTCACAGTTGTAGCCTCTTCACTGTGGAGCTATTTTGGGATACCAGAAGTATCCTGAAATAACTATTCCACATCTGTTGAAGCAGCCTGTTATTTCCAAATAGATTTTGAAATAATGGACAGCTTATTCTGACATCCCGGTAACCCTCATTCCATGACAGTTAAGGGGCATTTCGGAATAGAGAATTATTTGAAAATTTGGCGCTGTGTAGACAGCGCCAAATTAAGAAATAAGCTATTTCGAAATACATTCAAAGTAAGCTATGCAATTTGCATAGCACCAACTGTGTAGCTAATTTCAAGCTAAAGGTGCTGTGTCGACGTACCATATGGCAGGTGGATACTGTAAATTTGGCACCGGTCTAATGCACTGAAAATGAGGGATCCATGAGGTTATGATGATGGTGTGAGAGCACACTTATTGATTAAATGGAATTTACAGTTGCCCGACATGCCCTTTTGGCAGGGGCGGCCCTTGAGCGTAGGCGAGCTAGGCATCTGCCCAGGGCACCGCTGGCCCGGGAGCCCGATGATGACTTGACGGCCGTGCAGGCAGGGGCGCCGATTGCGCTGCCCCGCCTAGGGCGCCAGCTGCTGCAGCTGGCCTCAGGCCGCTCCTGCCTCTTGGAAGGGGAAAAAAATAAAACCACAAAAGCATCATTCTGCTGGGGCTTGCAGCTCAAGCTCTGTTAAATGAAGGCAATTGATGTGAACTAAAATATCAGCATGAATATTTAATCTTTGTCCACCCCCAAAATGAGATGAGAATTATCTGTTTACTGCACAGAAGGCTAAGACTAGATTTTTGAAGGGGCTCCAGAAAATCAAAGAACTACAGGCCGACAGCTGCTTTCCACAAACTTCCCCGAAAGGGGAAGGTTAGAGCAGTAGTTGACAAACATACAATGTGAGTGTGCCTTTCATTGCTCTGTGCCTCAGTTTCCCAAATCCATTTCACAGCTAATAGAACTGCCCTACCTCACAGGGATGTTGTGATAATAAATATCTTAAAAATTGGGAGCCACATGTCAAGAAGTTTCTTCTTCATCAAGGCTTAACAGATGCTTTAAGAGGGGCTGGCATCAATGCTCCTCCAGGTGAGGGCGACTGTTTCTAGAAAGAGCAGGCCTGGTGTCTCCCTCTTTGATTTAACCTGTCATGAGTGGCCACATTGCTGGTTGTAGCACAAAAGTTCCCAAGAATCTCCAGAACAAAACTGACTCCATCTCAGGAAAGACAGATGTCAGATTTGTTCCCACTGACCCAATAGAGCCAACTAATTGGATCCAGAGACTGACTTGTTTATAA
Organism: Pelodiscus sinensis; assembly: GCF_052426305.1. Lineage (NCBI taxonomy): Eukaryota > Metazoa > Chordata > Testudines > Trionychidae > Pelodiscus > Pelodiscus sinensis. Next base: position 6,653,789 of record NC_143054.1, read on the forward strand.
GATGGTGGCCACCTTATCTCAAAAGGGATGCGCTGGCATTGGAGGGGGTTCAGAGAAGGGTGGTGGAGCTGATTAGGGGTTTGAAATGGTGCCATGTGAGGAGTGATTGGAGGGAGTGGGACTTTTCAGCTTGCAGGAGAGGAGACTAAGGGGGGATGTGATGGAGGTCTATGGAATCATGACGTGGAAAAAGTAAATAGAGCAGGTTTGTTTGCTTGTTCCCATAACGTAAGAACTGCAGCAAGGGAGATTTAGGTTGGAGATTAGGAAAAAGTTCCTAACTGTCAGGGTAGTCAAACACTGGAATAAATTGCCCAGGGAGACTGTGAAATCCTCATGTCTGGAGATATTTAAGAGTAGGTTAGATAAATGTCTATCAGGTATGGTTTAGACAGTATTTGGTCCTGCCATGGGGGCAGGGGACTGGACTCGATGACTTCTCGAGGTCCCTTCCAGTCCTAGTATTTTATGATTCTAACTAGGGGGTCACCAAATGAAATTGGTAGGTAGCAGGTTTAGAACAAACAAAAGGACATTTTTCTTCATGCAGCACACAGTCAACCTGTGGAACTCCTTGCCAGAGAATGTTGTGAAGACCAGGACTTAACAGGGTTCAAAAAAGAGCTAGATACATTCATGGAGGTTAGATCCATTGATACTTATTGCCCAGGATGGGTAGGAATGGTGTCCCTAGCCTCTGTTTGTCGGAGTCTGGAAGTGGATGACAGGAGAGGGTTCAATTGTTGGTTGCCTGTTCTGTTTGCTCCCTCTGAGTCTAGGGATGTAAGCAACTAGTTGACTATCCGATAAGGAGAAGCGTATCAGATAGTCAACTAGTGATGCGACTAATCGTTTCCCCTCCCCCCCTTGCTGCCTCTATCAGAGAAAGGCAGCAAGGTGGGGAGTAGGAGCCAGTGCTGGGGGGAGCTGACTTAAAAGCTGGTTCCCCACAGCACCGTCTCTGCCGGGGTAGGGGAGGCAGAGGCATAGCAGAGACTGAAGCAGTCTCCGCTTCTGCTGCAATTCTGCTTTTGAAATGTACAAGAGCCGCACCGCAGGGCTTCCTTTTGAAATGTACAGTAGCCCCTCTGGGGCTCTTGAATATTTCAAAGGCTCGGGCGTGGCAGGGAGCACAGGGCCAATCCCCTGCGGTCCCTGCGAGGCTTCCGCTTTTTAACTGTAGCCGGGCTCTTGCTACAGTTGAAAGAGCTCTTCCGGGCTTTTGCTACAGTTGAAAGGCGGAGGTGCCCATATAAGACTAATCGAATAATCAATGGAAATCCTGTCGACTATTTGATTAGTTAATCTAAATTTAACATCCCTTTCTGAGGCATCTGGCATTTGCCACTGTCAGAGGGCAGAATACTGGGCTGGATGGACCTTTGGTCTGACCCAGTATGGCCGTTCTTATGTTCTTATGATTGAAAAGCTCTTGCAGCAAGAAATGTCCCAAATGTGCATATGTGCAGGACTGGGCCAGCTCTGAGGAGATAATTAATCTCCTCAGCACCCTGTGAAAGGGATGCATTGTGGCAATGAAAGTCAGGATCTTGAGAAGGGATGTATCAGAGGAGTCCTGCTGCGTCTCTGGTATTTATAGGGTCCTAGTTACCAACGTCTCTGAGCATGTCCCAATTTTTAATATATTTCTCATCACAACATACCTGTGAGGTACGTCAAAGCTGTTACCTGTAAAATGGGGATGGGGAACTGTCGCGTGAAGGGTACATCTGTGTTGTAGCTAGCGGGGAGTGAATGGCAGCTCAGGTAGATGTACCCTTGTTAACTGTACTCTAGTGAGCTTGCTAAAAATACAAATGAATTTGAACCCAGGTTTTCATTACCACTAGGCCATCTTTCCTCTTCGCCTTGGACTTGCTAAAATGCATACTTTGCTTTAGACCTCCAAGGGAAGCCTTGTCTTTTGCCCTGTGAAAAGTGTAAAGAATGTTCTTCACGCTTTTCTGTTCTCTCTCAAAGCTATTTAGACCCCAGCTATCCCACAAAGGCCTTGCCTGCTCTCAGCAGCCTGATACACCTCCATACATGCACGTAGCATGTGTTTGATGAGTTGGCCAGAGAATGCTCTTTCGTGCCAACTATGCACTGAAACAGGTGTATCAGCTGAAGTTCTCTCTTATAAGAAAGTCAAATGCAAGAAGATAAAAGTGAACACACAGAAAGCACTTAACCTTTCTTTTCTAGCAGAGTGATATGCTTGCTCACATTATTTATGTGACAGTTCTAACTACTTTGGATTAATCAATCATTCCATTACATTGTCTATAGTGGTATAGGAGGGATAGTATTTGGCTTCTAGGGAAGAGTCCTCTTTGCCCCATGTCTCTAAATCCATTACTATTCAAATCCAAGCCTCAACTTTTAATTTTGCTACCAAAGCCAGACGTCTTGGTATCCTCTTTGACTCCAGATTCTCCATCTCCTTTCTCCCTTGTCTATTTTTTTCACCTCTAGGTAAGGCTAAGTTTTCGTCATGATACTTTTACTAATGTCATGGTCAAGTCCAGGCAATAAACAAAAATTCATAGTAGCCCATGACTTGTCCTGACTTTCATGAAAAATATCCCTGACAAAAGGGATAGGCAGGTTCAGCACCCACTGCTGCTAAGGTTCCTGGGTCTCCCACCAATGCAATGCATGGGGAGCTTCAGAGTTCCTCTGCCCGTAATGCTGGACTGTTGCAGGGTCCCCTCACTCCGGGGTAACTGTTAGTTGCAGGATCCTCCAGTGGCTGGGCTGCAGCTGAACAGCTTTGGGGAGTCCCACTGCTCACCATAGCTGGGCAGTTGCCATGTTTCCCCACCAGACCAGAAGCTGGGAGTTGTGGGGATGGGTCTTGTTGGGAACTCCAGCCCTGGGGCAGAAAATGTCACAGAGGTCGATGGAAGTCATGTGACTCCTGTGACCTCTGTGACATAATCACAGCCTTACCCATAGTATATCACATACATTTCTTCTTGCTTCATTCCTCCTTTCCCTTCATTTTTTAACCCCATCTCAGTTTCTCAAAATTAGCTTCTTTGAGTACCTATGGATGTGTCTACGCTGCACCGTAGCTCAAAATAAGATACGCACTTTGAGCTACTCAAAGTGCGTATCTTATTTCGATCTTATTTCAAAATAGCTTATGTTGTAATTTTTGCGCTGTCTACACCGTGCCAAATTTCGAAATAACCCGCTATTCCAAAACGTCCCTTCCTCCTCGTGGAATGAGGTTTACAGGGATGTTGGAATAGCGAGCATGTTATATTTCGAAATAACAGGTTTGCTGTGAAGATGCGGGATAGCTGTTTCGGAATAGTCCAGTATCCTGAAATAGCACTGCAGTGTAGATGTAGCCTATGTCTCTAGATTGCTGTGTTATTCCAGGAAATGGGCTCATTGCCCCTTAGGGCACTCACTGGCTTCCCGCACATGTCCAGATTAATTTACAACTTTGCCCTTACGGTTTTCCAAATGGGATTGTCTTCACCTGGCATCACCCTTTCATGCCACTCCTCTGGTTTCTTATCGTATGCCCAGTCTCACGCTTCCTATCTTATTCTCTTCTGTGTCCCGTTCCCTGTGATGTTCCATAGTGTGTGCTCGTGTTGATTGCACTTTTGCTTGTGCTGTTCTGCAAGCTTGGAATTCCTTCTTCCCTCCGAGCCATTGAATCATTTCCTCTTTTGAGGTACTGAGTCACTATGAATCTCTCTGCAGTCCAGGGAACTTCCAGGGGTTGCACCCATCTCAGCACCTCTCCCAGAGTCTGACTTGAAGACAGTATGAACTCTCTGTTGCCACAATGCCCAGTTACAGTAGAGCTGAATAACCTTTCCTCTCTTTAAGTTTTCTTTTTCTGGATTTATGTGAAACCCTTCATCTGGGCAAACAAGTTGGCAGTTCAGTTACAGGCCTTCAGAAGATGTTATGCTGGAGGTTTTGATAGTCTCTTAACTATAGTAGCACAAGTGCTGCTCTGATGTTTCCTTAGGATGTCATCCTCGAGGATTGTTTCAATCTTAAAAATAAAATCACAGCCACAAGTGTAGCTTAGTAGTATCTGAACTTCCAGTCTGAAACATGGGTTTAGATACCAGCAGGGTTTACTCGCACCTTTTTGCTTCCAATACAGGGCAGAATGTTGCTATACATTGTATTTTGTGTGGGTCTTTTGGGGGAGACCTAAAACAAAGTGAAATTTCTTTGTGAATATAAAGATCCTTCTCCCACTCCAACTCAAAATGCATCCCATAATTATGATTTTTTTAAAGTAATCCTTGTGAATACTTATATGATTTCAATAAAATAAACACAGTGAAGTTAGTTCCTTGAGTCAGAGTTTGTGTATTTCCTGTACAGCACCAAGCATCAGGTCAGAACTTAACAAAAAATGAAATGATTTATACCATTATGAATGATGACTTAATACTTGCAAATTATTTTTTTTCCCTGTAGTCCCAGGCTGTCCAAACTCCCTGGCTGGGTTTTAAAAGATGGAAGCACTTTCCTAGACAAGGTAACTTACAGAGCTTTTGAATGTCCTGGTCATGCAAAAAGTCACCTGATGTAGCTGGAACTGTACTACAGTAATGATATTTCTGTGCTGCCTCCTAGGATATATTGATGTGTATGCCATTAACATACACCATATGTCCTTGGTAGACCAAAATATTTTGTTGCAATATCCTAACAATGGGTCTGAGGTTTTCTGTCTTTGGAGGTAACAGGTTTTAAGGGTCATTTTAAAGTGCAGAAGAAAACAGTTGTTTTCTTTTGTTTCACGGAGTTTCATATTTTATACCTTGCCATTCTTTTGTGCCTTCTATCAGAGAATGTCAAAATACTTCACTAACACTAATGAAAAAAGTCTCATAACACTCTTGTGATGTAGGTGAGTATTATTATCCATGTTTTTAGATGGGAAACTAGGGAAGCTAAATGATTTCCCAGTGGTCACATCAGAAGTCTGTGGCAGGGTAGAGACTAGAGTCAAAGGCTGTGTCTAGACTACATGCCTCTGTCGGCAGAGGCATGTAGATTAGACACATAGGCAAAGGCAAATGAAGCCGCGATTTAAATGATCGCGGCTTCATTTACATTTACATGGCTGCCGCGCTGAGCCGACAAACAGCTGATCAGTTGTTTGTCGGCTTGCGCGCTAATCTGGACGTTCCCCCTGTCGACATCAAAGCCCTTTGTCAGCAGCCCCGTTATTCCTTGTGGAATGAGGTTTACCGGGGCTGCCGACAAAGGGCTTTGATGTCAACAGGGGGAACGTCCAGACTAGCGCGCGAGCCGACAAACAGCTGATGAGCTGTTTGTCGGCTCAGTGCGGCAGCCATGTAAATGTAAATGAAGCCACGATCATTTAAATCGCAGCTTCATTTGCCTTTGCCAAAAAAACAAATCTACATGCCTCTGCCGACAGAGGCATGTAGTTTAGACGTACCCAAAGAGTGAAATCCTGGTTGAGTTGAAGTCAGTGGTAGTTTGCCATTAAACTAAGTGGGGTGGGATTTCATCCTGGACTCCTGTCATGATCATGAGGGTTAGCCAGCAGCCTGGGAACTAAAGGGTTAACTATACCTAACCCAGGTTGAGTTGGCCAATAGGAATGTAGGTAGGAATTTCAAACTGGGACAAAGGAATTGTTGGGTTTTTCCTCTTTTGTCTCTGGGGCAGTTTCTCTCCAGCTACTGAGGGAGTCAGAGAGAATGTCTCCTTCCAAGAATAGACTCTTCACTCTTCTGTAAGTAGGGTAAAGTTTAGATAAATCCGTTAGGTTTTATTATTTTATGGTTTGGGAAATGGGATCTGATGTCTGTGCATTTAAAAATGGGTTTTCTCTCCTTTGTAACTAAGCTCCTGGCCCATGGTGGTGTAGAAGCTATTTTATGTTTAGCTAGAAGCCATCTTTTATAACAAAAACCATTTCAGCTTTTTGTCTCTGCACATAGGCCAAAGTAAACTTTCTATCACCCCATGTGCCAGGCCAAGACAGATGTGCTATTGGAATGTGTTAATTGGGCTGGTTCAGAGAGGAGAGGTACTCCCTTGTACCTGTCCGCCATCTTGTTGATAAGGCTTTGTTTTTCCTAGTTTAATTGATTATTTCTGTAATTGGATGCTCTGACGTCAGACTGTTTGGTTAAGGGTATAAAGATACTAGGATTGATTGTATTAGCAGCTTTACTGGGCCCGACTTTGCTGGGACCACGTTTGGCTCACTTTGCTTTACTAATCAATAAAGCAATCAGTTGTTAGCCGCCTAAACAAAAAGGAGCGTGTTTTTGCTTCGACAGTGGGTTTCCCCTCCATGAGTATATTACTTTATTACTTTTCCATCTAGTCATTATGCTTGCAACAGGAATATTGTGGTGATAATAAAAGTTCTTTCTCTTTTCTTTTTATTAACCTGGTATTGGTTAATTTTTGTGTCCAGGTTTGTACTTTAGGGGTGAGATTTCCCAAGTGATCTCTCGCCTGATTTTTCTTATCATTACTTGGGTGATGGCAGCTGAGTTTTTATCACCAAAATCTAGGTTGTTAAGATTTTTGGGGGAAGTTTTTTACCAAGGCCTGGAAGGATAAGGTTTTGGGGTACTTTTGCGGGCCCCCACTTCTGCATTTATCGTGCCAGAGTGGGGAAGGAACCTTGACAGCTCCTAATTCCAAGCCCTGGAATTTACCCCATTTACCTTAATTCCATTTGAGAAATATTATCCTCTTTACAATGACTCTTACATCTTCAGTATAAAAATTTCTCAATCAGAATTTCTGTTGCTCTAAGGCACCACAGAATCCAGCTGACTCCTCCATATCTGAAACAGGAATAAACTCCTTTAATGTTTGTAAAATAGCCAGATGAAGGTTAAATACACTGTTAATTGTTCCTTTTTCTGATTTCATGCCTCCTTTAAATCAGAATCTTAATAATAGGCAGGTAGAATTGGAGAGGTGGGAAAAGATTGATGGGGAAAATGAAACTCACTGATTAAGGGCCTGATTTCTTCTGTTTTGAAATCCATGGGAGCTGTGGATGCTCTGTAGATAAGAGCCTAAGTGCCTTTGCACAGTGAATCAGGAGAACTGGCAGTAGACCCATTTCTCCTAATTCCTAGCCTTGAGACATTCAGATGGACATCGGTCCTGAAGGCAATCAGAACCAATTCCTCCTGCATCTCTTCTTTACCATATATACTACTTTTTGTACAAAGAACAAACCCACAGACCTGCTATGACATCAGTGTCTTGTGCAGCATATGGTTTGCTCTCGGTATTTGTTCAAAAGATTCTTCAAATCCATGCAGTCAGAAGGGGTCACAAAGGCAACATCTCCAACCCTCACATTGACCATTGTAACTGCTTCGAATGAGAGATATTCTCACTGATGGGCAAAAAGAAGGGAGTGCGGGGCAAAGGAGGGTATTTTGTCATGTAAGGTGGACATATACCCTCATGTGGCATTATTCTGGATGCAATTATAAAACTTTTAAGGCCAGGAAAGACATTGAAATTCCCCCTGGTCTAGTTTTAATCATTCTTTACTCCCTCAAGAAGAGGTTAGGAGACTTCTGCCAGTAGATGTAATTATTCATTTACTATTAATTGTTAGGTGCACCATAACTATTAAAAAATTAGAACTAAAGACTGAATCTCACACATTTGGCTAAGGTTTCAGATGATGTAATCTTAGACTGGTGAGGAGACCAGGAAAAATAGGGCAGTAGAGATTAAAGGACACACCCTCACAGAAAATGCAACAGAAAGTTTAGATCAAGAAAAGATGTAGGATAAAATGCTTCAAACATATGAGCTAACAGCCAGATCCTGCTTTCGTTAATGACAAACTTTCAAGGACTAAATTGGGACCAGGACTGTGGTGCAGCCTTTTCAGGCACACAAGGAAGAACAAGACCCAATAACAAGTGGCTTCACAATCCTGTTCTTTGGGATTTACTTTATTTCCAGATGTGAAAACTCAACCCCAGAGCAAACCTACTTGTACCGCTAAGAAATATCCACCCAAGGCATCTCCAGTTTCAGCTAGCTGAGAAGGAAGAGGGCCCCCTGCTGTGATAGCTTGCTTGCATCACCTTTACCTCTCCTGACATAATCCCAGCCATCTCATTTAGCTGTGAACCCTATATGCTGGAGCTCCTTTTGTTTTTGTTACAGTGCCCTACCTACACATTCAAACCAAGGTCCCCATCCCTTGAAGTGCTGAATAGCTTCATTTCCCATTGAAAGGAACCCTAGCAAAGCCTCCTTACAGAAGAGAGTGGGTAGAACTAGAAATCAATGATTAAAGTAGTAAAAATGTGGAAGTTAGCTGTTGTAATGGAAAGTCAGCAATGGATCTGAAGAGTTAAAATTCATCATGTTAGAGGAAGTCTTCATGTGTATAGTTTTGAGTTTGAAAAGCTGCTTTTGTGTCTTCTAGTCTTGCCTATTAATATATTTTCCTTATAGGAACTAAAGGAATGTTCTGGTCATGTGTTTGTGGACTCTGTACCTGAATTCTGTTTGCCAGAGGTGAGTTTTATTTGAATCTTAATGCAGAAATAATGTTCTATCCAAGTGTCCTTTGACTCTAAACAACTCCCCTCCCTCAAAAAATACACAACTTTCTGAGATATTAAGACACCTGTGATATTTGTGACATTGGAGAAAGAATAGAAACAGCTCTGCTAGGCCAGTGTTTTTCAACCAGTGGTATGAGTACCCTTGGGGTACTCGAGAGAATTCTGGGGGGTACATCAACACAACTGAAATTTGGAGAAAACTGAATTTTTGTTCTAAGTTTACTGCGCTTTATTATTTTTGTACTTTTTACACACACAAATTTCATCGCCTGCCCGGCTACCATTAAGTTGTTTAAATAAATGTGTTGCAATGGTAGAAAAAAATTCTGTGTGTCTGAAAACTGTAAGTACGGGGGGTACTTATAATTTTTTTAAAAAGGGGGTACTTGTAATTATTTTTCTAAAAAAGGGGTATGTTATAAAGAAAAAGGTTGAGAAACACTGTGCTAGATCACTATTTTATGATGTTAGTGCAAGATAGTAGGATACAAAGACATTTATTGAAATTACATTGGCATTTGAAACCTCCTTAAAAAAGGGCAATAGGATATGGCAAACCTACATGTGCAGACATACATAGGAACTGTGCGTGAAGCAAAGAGTTCCCTTAGGCATATCATGAAAGCTTCTAACCATAGAGGCATTCATGATGTGCCTAAATGAACTCTTTTGGGAGTCTGCAGTCTGGTTAAGCCTCACTCTTGTTCCATGAGAAATTCCTTCACTTGATCTGAGTTTCCTGGGTTCTTCCAGTACAGGATTGCCTCTAAGCTGGCTTTTCCAGGCCTTCTGACTATGAGAACCATAGTGTCCCAACAGACTGTTTCAATTTGTTTTGTTCATCTTCTGGATTTTGACTTCAGTGTCTGTGGCCTACTGATTCAGTGAAATCTGCCCTTTCTGGCTTCTGCTGCTTCAATTGCCAAAAGCAAGTTGGTGGCTACAGTCAGTTTTTTGACAAGCCATGCCATCGACTTTGTGCTGGACTGTTCTAGGCTCAGCTCTGCACCTGTCCTGTGATTGACAGGGAGTTGTCACTTTGGAGGTTAAGTGTTGTGGCCAGTGTACTTGATGCTGCTTAGTTGTAAGTGGAAGATAAAGTCAGTGTCACCATTTTAGGGATTTTATAGTCTGCTTCTGTTGAGATGCTGTGCGTGCTTTCTCAAGGCTCTCAACAAGTATGAAGTCTAGTTGTGCTGGTGATACACAACTATGTATTTCTTGCCTTGCAATCTCTCCCTTTGGTAAAATCATGGGTGATGGTGCCAGCTGACCATATCAGGCTATGACCTCATCGGTCCCAGTAAAGCTGCTTTCTTGTGGTTAGATCACAAGAGGAAGCTCTTTCTCTTTCCACACTCTCACTTCTGAAAACACTACTGCAGAGGCAGCAAGTTTCATGTATCACTTCTACTTGCACCTCCCAACAACCCTTGTGTTTGACATGGTACAAAAACACTGACTCTCCTAGTGAAGTGTGTGCCTTTATTTTGTTTCACCATGACAAATACAATCATAGAAATATACTTTTTGTGGGACTGCTATGCCACTAATTCAGAGCTTGGCATGCTTCCTTTATTGGTTTGTCCAACCATGTTTGTATTGAATGCACCTGTAACAGGGCTCACCCACCACTAGGACTTCAATACAGGCATGGCCCCCACATTCTCCAGAGCCAACCAAACAGTTCATCTTCCCCACAGATCAAACCAACAGCCACCTTACCCTCATGGCAATGGAACGATGTCCCTCTAAGCATTCGGTTTACGCTCTGCTTCTGGGCAAAGGCCTCAGAGCATGAACAGTTACAATGCAGCAGTCCTCTATCCTGACTCCAGGGTGGCCTTCTCCACCTGATGGACAACATGCATTCCATTCCCTAACTCCTCTGGTGCCCTGGTGGAGGCCCTCACCCTCTGTGGGGCTTGCAACTCTTCTGCAGCCCACAACTTAGGTTTTCTGCGAGAAGGCGTGTCGCAGTGTTCTGCTCCCCATGTCCCTTTGCCTCTGCATCAGACCCCTCCCGACAGAGTCAAGCATTTTGTTTGTGGGCTCAGCCTGCCCGGACTCAGTGGGTTCTCCCAGATTACCTCGGGATCTCCGCACAAGGTTACTCCGTTCTGGCCAGTTATCTCCATTTGTGCTCATCCTCCCTTTCACTTGAGTTTTTTAAGAACAAGTTGGACAAACACCTGTCTGGGAGATTCTAGGTTTACATGGCCTTCCCGCAAGCCTGCTGGACTTGATGACTTCTTCAGCTCCCTTCCAGTCTTACATTTCAAGGATTCTGTCCAGCGAGGTTAGAAAGATGAATGGATCATGTATGTTGTGTCTCCTGAGATGGTTCTTTCTGCTTTTATTCACTGCCTCGTTGGGTTGTACTTTGAAGATATGCCTGCAAGTTCATGCATGGTCATGGACTGAAAGCATGAGAGTAGAGAGATGAGATCAGAAATTTGTCTCCAGAACACTAATATCAGGCTTCTGGACCTTTTGTTGATGGACTTACTTTTCTGCCATTTTATTCAGATCGATGGACCAAGCCTTGTAATGGGATAAACTCTGCTTAATAACTGTTGCATCCTATTAGCTGCTCTATAATAACTGAGTTAGAGGTCAAATGTCTTGTAAGTTTCTGACTTGAAACTATTTTTCTAGCATTACCAGGAAATCTCTCTAATTAAAATTCCTTAATGTGTGAATTTTTTTCTTTTCCCTCTTTTCAGTCATTATTGTAGCTGCCACATAAAAGCATATTGTGGCATCTGTGTCTTAGTATCTGATGAAGTTTCACAATCTCCTATGCTAATTCTCTGATGACAAACATTGTGACTGATAAAGATTTTAAATAATGAAATGTTCAGTTTGTTAAATGTAGGAAAGTAGAGTTGTCATTACTAGATAGATCAGTATTCATCTAGTCTGCCACGCTATTTCTGACTGGTCAATCCCAATCAGCTGCTTGAGAGGAAGATGCAAAAAATCCCTTCCTGAACAGTGTTGGGATAGACCTACGGTGCAATGTTCCCCATGCTGATGGACACACACTAATTATATAATGAGACGTAATATTACATAGGCATTTATTGCAACAACATATACTCAGCAGCCCATGCTAACAGTCAATTTCAAGGTCTAAGACAGACAAATCAAACACTGGATGTTGTGGGAAACCCAAAGGAGGGAGTGATTTAGAAGTTTTTTAAAAATATTAACTCATGGAAGTATGGGATGATCTAGATAGTGCTTGGTCCTGCAGTGGGGGCAGGGGACTGGACTTGATGACCTCTTGTGGTCCCTTCCAATTCTAGCGTTCTGTGATTCTATGTACCGATTCAATACTGGAAAAACAATTTTGTTTTCGTTTCCCAAATGGTATGTAGAAAGGTGATGGGTCACTTGTCTTTCCTTTCTGTTTTCAGACCGAGCTGCTAGACCTGTCTACCGTAGATGTCATCCTGATCTCAAACTATCATTGTATGATGGCATTGCCTTATATCACAGAGTACACAGGATTCACTGGAACAGTGTATGCCACTGAGCCCACTGTTCAGATTGGCAGGTAAAAAGCCCCTTAATATTCTCTAATCCTTTTCCTTTGCTACTAAGAAAAAGTTGTAAAGGACAATGTGGGTAGAATTGTAGTGTCTAATGTTCCTAAGAGGTTTTCAGGCAATAGGTGAAAGCCGGTCAAGATTTTACAGCTGAAAATGTATCAACTTGTGTTTCCCCCTCCTGAGCAACTGCTGTGAGTGGACACAAGGCAATTGTGTGCCCATAACAGGGCGACTCCAGTAGGCTCATTGTGACTTGCAGTGGTGTAATTCCAGTAATGCTGAAATCAAGCCTTCAAACATCATGATTTTAGGCCTTAAAAATCATGAGATTTTAAAAAACCCAATAAATGAGGCTTTTTCATTTGCCTTCTGGTTTGGGGGCCTTCGGCTGTCACATTTGTAAGCTTTGCTCCACAACCACTATAGCAAGAAACTTGCTTATTTTAAAATGAAAACAGATTCTCCCATAATTGCCCTACTCCAATTGCTGAGGCTTTTAAGAAAAAATGACCAAATGTCATGAGACTCAGGAGAAAATTGCAAGATTGACAACATTGAAAGGGTTAATGCAGAGCCCATTCTTGGAGCCCTTACTTACCCTAGTAGTCCTGCTGACTTCCGTGGATTGGATCATGCAAGTAAAGGTTGCAGGATTAAATCAGTTTAATGTATGCAGTGTAGTTGTAGCTAGGGATGTTAAAAAGCGGGTTATTGGGGAAATGTGTAACTGATGAAAATTTCAGCAGTTACATGGTTACCGGCACCTGCAGCACGGGGCAGCAGCTGGCACACAGCGGCTCCTGCTTGCAGCCCTGCTCCCAGAGAGCTGGCTGCTATCCCCACGCTGCTGCCTTTAATATAGAGGCAGCAGCATGGGCATGGAAGCTGGTCTCGGAGCAAGGTGGAAACCTGCATGTAACCATAAACATTAACTAATAAGCCCAGGCTGATCAGTTAACCATTTGAACGGTTATTCTTTTGCATCCCTAGTTGTAGCTGGGTTGGTCCCAGGATGTTCATGAGACAAAGTTGGTGAGGTAATCTCTTTTACTGAACCAACTGCTGTTGATGAGAGAGACCAGCTTTCGAACCACACAGGCTCATCTTCAGGACTGTTCCAGCGCTAGTGTTTGCTGCTCTGCGAATGCAAATGACATGGCAGTTATTAAAAAGTAACAGGCTGCAGTCTGCACCAGCCTATGTTGTCATGTATATAAATAAATACATATGCTTCCTGGGCAACATCATCTTAGTTTTGATTCATAAATGAAGGCCTATATAATTTTTTGAGCTCTGAATGGTTAGTTCAAGTGTAGTGTCACTCTAATACCTGGTACAGCCTCTGTCTTGAAGGCTACATCCTGCAGTTGCAGGGGATAAAACTTAACACTAACATTGCACTTGACCTCTTCAAAGTGCTGTCCAGATGTCAACTAATGAGTCTTTCCCATCTCTGTCTTCTGTGATCCTGTGATGGGTGTGTTGTAACACTAGTCTGTATTCTAGAATGGATGCCAGACACCTGTATCCTTAGATCCGTGGTCACCAACCCGTCGATCGCGATTGACCCGTCGATTGCGAGGCGTTCTGGCAACCCCGTCCCCCATTTTCCCGCCCGCCCCTGAGAAGCCCCACTACCTACCTCTAGAGTAGTGCCGGCTTCCCGCGGAGTGGATGGAAGTCCTCTCTGAAGCCCGCGTCACTTCCGGGGGTTCTGGAAGTGCGCGGGCTGCTCCCCCTCCCACAGCTCTGTTGCATGCTGGGGGAGGGGGCGTTGGCCCTAGAGGAGGAGTGGGGAGGCTTCACCGTGGCGCCGGTGGGGTGAGTTGGGCTCAGGGGTTTCCCTGCGCCGTGGGAGCAGGAGTCGGCCCTGGGGTTTGGCCGCGATGCGGGACGGGAAGGAGTTGGCCGGGCCGGGCTGTGGGATGGGGGTTTGGCTCCGGGGCAGGTGCCCGCAGGGGTTGGCCGCGCTGCGGGAGGGGAGGGGCCACGCCGCGCTGCGGAATGGGGGTTTGGCCCCGCCGCGCGGGAGGCGGGGGTTAGCCCCGGGGCAGGCATGCTCAGGGTTTCCCTGCTCCGCGGGGGGCCTGGAGGAGGCATGTGCTGGCTTCCTGCGTGGGGAGGGAGGGAGGGAGAGAAAATCCTGGGAGGAGGCAGATGCAGATGACTCTGCTGCTACTGGCATCCTGTCCCCGCTCCCCAGCCTCCACTCCCATGTCCCCAGCTACAGAACTCTGTCCCCACTCCCCAAACTCTGTCCCCACTGGCACCCTGTCCCCTGCTGCAGAACCCTGTCCTCTGCCCTCCCAGCACCCTGTTCCCTCTCCCCTGCCCCCATCCGCAGAACTCTGTCCTCACAAAATGTATAATTATAAATGCTTCATTTTAGATTTAAATAGCATGAATAAAAAACAGACCATTTATTTCATAACTATAAACACGTGATTTTAATTTTATATATCGCATAATTTAAAAATAAAGTGTTTATCAGAGTGTGTAAGTAAGGGCTGGGGATAGCAAGTGATGGACAGGAGGAGAATAGAGAGGGCGGGGCTTCAAGGAAGGGGCGGTGTGGTAGATCTTGAGATTTAAAAAGTGATCTTCAGTGTAAACAGGTTGGAGACCATTGCCTTAGATTATCATGGTTGTCCCTTCTGATCTTAATGTTTGTGAGCCAAACAGGCGAGAAATATGGTAATGTCCATTGGTATTAGACAAGTCAAAAGTTTGTGTGCAGTCCTCAACTGGTAATCTAGCATTCCTCCATTTACTTTAGTGAAGCAATATGGAATTCTACAGTCTCAGACTCTGACCCTGTAAATCTGCAAGGTTGTGGAATTACTTTGTTTGTTTTAGCTTACAAGGAAGAGTGGAGCTTTTTTAATATCCCATCCTTTGAATTTTTATGCACTGTGTTAGTGGCTAATGCAGTGCCTGTCATTGTAATGAAATATTCTAATTTCCTGCAATGAGAAAATGTGCATTTGTTTAATGCTAGTAATGTTTCCTTTGCAGACTTCTCATGGAAGAGCTGGTGAATTTTATTGAACGTGTGCCAAAGGCTCAGTCTGCCTCCTTGTGGAAGAATAAGGAAGTGTTACGGTAAGGAACCAATTTATTTGTGACAAGGAGTCCTGAGGCACCTTATAGACTAACAGAAATTACTAGTTCATCTGCAAATTTGACACCATGGTTTTAAGATTAAACAAAGACTGTGAATGGCTAGCCAACATGGTGTCCTTGGCCTCTGTTTGTCAGAGGCTGGAGAGAGATGGCAGGAGACAAATCGCTTGATCATTGTCTTCGGTCCACCCTCTCTGGGGCACCTGGTGCTGGCCACTGTTGGTAGACAGGATACTGGGCTAGAAGGACCTTTGGTCTGACCCAGTACGGCCGTTCTTATGTTCTTATGTTCTTAACTACAAAAGCAGTTTCTCCTCTCTTGGTGTTCATACCGCCACATGATCCCGCTATAAGTGGGCCTCACCCTCCTTGACTGAATAAACCTCATTATCTCTAGCCTGCATATTTATACCTGCCTCTGGAAATTTCCACTACATGCATCTGGTGAAGTGGGTCTTTTCCTATGAAAGCTTATTCTCCAATACATCTGTTAGTCTATAAGGTGCCACAGGACTCCTTGTCGTTATTGCAGATCCAGACTAACATGGCTACCCCTTTGATACAATTTATTTGTGAAACTCCTGTGGATGTGATTCAGTTGGCGGACTTTGAGATCTGAGTCTTTTTAGCCCTTAACATAACCACAAAAAGAATCCTGAAACAAATGTGGACATTGTTTGTCTTCTAATATTTTGCATGTTAATATCTTTTTTCCAAAACAAATGGCCAAATTCATTCTCAGGAAAATGTGTATGTAACACACCAAGGGCTGACTTTGATCTTGCACTCGTTTAATTCCAGTGGTTTGACAGAAGTGACTCCTGGTGTAAACTGATATAAGAGGAGGCTTGCGCTAGTACTTGTGCATCTCTGATGTGCCCTTTTTCATACTAGTATCCAGATTTTGTATGCATAATTAAAAGTAACATAATTTCTGTCAGAGCGAGCAATTTCCAGTGGATAGAGCTAAGATAAATATCAATGTAACTCAGGAAACCAGGAAAAATAATTGCATCAGTGTCCAGCAAGTTCACTGAATATAGAACAAACCTTTTCAAACTTTATATACATCTGCTCAAAACTGAGGTGTGGGCTTGGTCTATTCACTGCATAATGGTGATCATTGTCAGCAGGGTGGGCAAAATATGGCCCATAGGCTGGATCCACCCCCACACGCCGCTCAGAGCAGCCTGGCTGTGGGGAGGAGGGGAGAGGTTTTGCACACTGCCCCTGCCTCCAGCACAGTCTCACAGCACATACTGGCCAGTTTCTGGCCAATGGGAGCTGCCTGTTTGCAGGACAGAAACCAGCCAGTGGAACCTGCGAGAATGTGCTGGGTGCAGGGGCAGTGTGCAAGGCCCTCTTCTTCCCTCCTCCTCCCCCTCCCTGCTCACAGTGGCAGCACTCAGAGCAGCACATGGCTCCTGCTACTGACTGCTCTGAGCGGTGTGTGGAGGCAGAGCAGACAGGGAGCCTGCCAGAGAGACCTGCTGGGCTGCTGGCTGGGAGCCACATAGGCTGGGAGCCACCTCCTGGCCAGAGCCTTCCTTTGGCACTCCAGCTCCTCCCTCCCCAACCCTCTGTCCCCCTCCTGCACCCCTGCCCCACATAATCCATATTCTCTGCACCCTCGCTCCTGCACCCATATCCCTTCTCAGACCCTGCACACCAATCCCCTGCCCCAGATCACAACCCTGTCCCAGACTCTGCACCCACTCCTCGAGGTCCTCCTACACCCATATCCATATCCTCTTCTGGACTCCTTTCCCCTGCCCCAGATCACAACCCTCTCCTTCACACAGGTTCCTTCCTAGGGCCCACACCCTCTCCTGCACCCCAGGCCCCTACCACAAGCTCCTTCCTACACCAAACCTACGTCCCAGACCCCACATCTTCTCTATTAATATCATGGAGGAGTGTGGCCCTTCACCCCTTACCATATTCTTGGAGTCAAAAATTATTACCCACTCTAATCTACAGAATGGTGTGTGACCAATTGAAACTGAATTGGCAGTTTGCTACTCTGTATGCTTCTGATTGCTTCAAGCCTATAACTCCACATTAAGGTTGTTTTCATATAATCAAAGAGGTTTTTTTCTTTTGTTTTGTATAATATTGAAAAATGAGTCATGACATTTGTAACTTCCTTGGTATCTTCTCAAACTAAAGTCCGTACAGACATTCTGATATTCAGTGTTATAATTACATATTATTGCACCTATTGCACCTATTGCAGTTGTACTCCCATAACCTAAGAACTAGGGGTCACCAAATGAAATTAATAGGTAGCAGGTTTAAAACAAACAAAAGGAAGTTTTTTTCTCCCCACACCACACAGTCAGCCTGTGGAACTCCTTGCCAGAGGATGTTGTGAAGAACAGGACTTAAACAAGGTTCAAAAAAGATAAATTCATGGAAGTTAGGTCCATCGATGGCTATTAGATAGGATGGGTAGGAATGGTGTTCCTAGCCTCTGTCAGAAGCTGAAAATGGATGACAGGAGAAGGATCAACGTGATGATTCCCTGTTCTGTTAACTCCCTCTGGGGTATGTGGTATTGGCCACTGTCGGAAGACAGGATACTGGGCTAGATGAATCTTTGGTATGACTCAGTGTGGCTGTTCTTATGTTCTTACTTTTCATTTGTACAAACCTAAATTAATCTGCCTTGTGTAACAGCGATTAGAATTTATAACTAAAATCAAGTGCAATGTGGAGTATTGCATTGAACCAGTGTTTAAATGCGTTAAATTGGGGCTAACAATTTTACCTAGTAAAAACTGCCTCTGGTAAATACCATGCCATCTCTAATTTTGAAAGTTCAGTTCTTTAGAGGGGCCATTCTGGTTGGTCATACTCCAGGAACAATGCTGTCTACACACCACAGTAACTGTCATCTATTTCAGAAAGATGGGCCTTCAAGGGCCTGAGCCAAACCCCATAGAAGCCACTGGATCTTTTATTTGGTTTCATTGGCATTAAAACCTGTCCTAAAGAAGGCAAGATGTGAGTTCATTCTGCTCTCCCCTGGTGGGAAAATGGCCTGGCTTTAAGAGTTTCAGTCTGGGATTTGTCTGCCATGGTCAGCTGCATTTGTTGTAGCATGGTGCTGATGGAAGGTAGAAATGGAACCAGAGACAATCCCTGAGTTAGGTATACCCCAGCCATTGAACTAGCTAGGGAGCATGTGTACAGCATGGAGGACAGCGTGATGAGCTGTAGTCAGGAGTCTTAACCAGAATACAAGCTGCTGCTAATTCCTGCAGCCTCCTAAGGGACAATGTCTAAAGCCAATATCATGCCCAAATGTTTTGTGGGGAGAGGCCAGAGGAAAGGGATATTACTAGAATAGACTTTTATCAGTGCAGTATCGAAGAGTAACCAGTAAATAGGCTCAGTGGAATTTCTTTTTTATATCATTTTGGTAAATGATATATTCTAAATACTTTTTATCAATTACATGTTCATTGTTGTGGGAAATGATGGGGGTGGGATTAGAAAATAATTATTTAATGGGAGTAGCCATTGAGATTCAAAAAGCTGAAGCTCTGTGACCATTAAAAACCCAGATTATCAGCATTATATGTCAAAATATACTAAGTAAATATCCTTAAGAGTTTATAAGCGCTCAAATAGCATTTTTCTTTTTTTTACCTGATGGTAGATTTCCATTATTCTGAAAATAGTTATGTGTACACACATATAGGGTGAAATGCACATTGAGGCTATGTCTACGCAGCAGCGTTATTTCAGAATA
This sequence comes from Pelodiscus sinensis, assembly GCF_052426305.1. NCBI lineage: Eukaryota > Metazoa > Chordata > Testudines > Trionychidae > Pelodiscus > Pelodiscus sinensis. The sequence goes on from NC_143054.1 coordinate 6,672,817, forward strand.
ACTGGCATTATTCTGAAATAACTTAGTCCATGTCTACACGCAAGCAGTTATTTTGACATACAGGCAGTCCCCGGGTTACGTACAAGATAGGGACTGTAGGTTTGTTCTTAAGTTGAATCTGTATGTAAGTCGGAACTGGCGTCCAGATTCAGCCGCTGCTGAAACTGACCGCCACTTCTGACTTACATACAGAATCAACTTAAGAACCCCAGGCGTCCCCAAGTCAGCTGCTGCTGAAACTGATCAGCAGCTGATTCCAGGAAGCCCGGGGCAGAGCAACTCTGCCTCGGGCTTCCTGTAGTCAGCGCTGGTCAGTTTCAGCAGAAGCTGACTTGGGGATGCCTGGGGCAGAGCAGCTGGGGTACTGCTGGGTTGCTCCAGTAGCGCCACTCCTCGGTGCTACTGGACCAACCCAGCAGCACCCCATCTGCTCTGCCCCAGGCGTCCTGATTCAGCCGCTGCTGAAACTGACCAGCAGCGGCTGAATCAGGACCTGGGGCAGAGCAGCTGGGGTGCTGCCGGGTTGGTCCAGTAGTGCCCAGAGCGGCGCTGCAGGACCAATAGGCAGCGCCCCAGCTGCTCTGCCCCAGGGTCCAAAACAAAAGCCTGGTCTGCTGGGGGGGGGGCATACTAGCTGCGCCCCCGCCCCCCAGCAGACCAGGGACACGGGGAGCAGAGCCGCAGTGGCAGCGGGGTGCCGCACCTCTGAGGCTTTGCTCTGGCAAAGTCTCAGAGGCGCGGGACCCCGCCGTGGCTGCCGCTTCAGTCCCGGTGCCTGTGGTCTGCTGGGGACGGTCCCCAGCAGACCACAGGCACCCGGACTGAAGCGGCAGCAGCGGCGGTTACCCGCGCTTCTGAGGCTTTGCTCTGGAAAAGCCTCAGAAGCGCAGGAACCCGCCCTATGCCCCTGGTCTGCTGGAGACGGTCTCCAGCAGACCAGGGGCACCGGAGCAGCTTACGAACGGGGCTTTCTCGCCCCGGAGCTCGCAGGTAGCAATCCGCCACCTCGACCTCCGGGGCGAGAAAGCACCGTTCGTAAGTGCGGATCCGACATAAGTCGGATCCGCGTAAGTCGGGGACTGCCTGTAATGTCGAAATAATGGAGAGCTGGAGGACTGCTTACTCTGACTCCTGTAACCCTTGTTGTACAAGGAGTAAGGGAAGTCGGGGGAAGAGTGCTCCATCTTGAAATAACTGCTGTGTAGACAGTGCCAAAAGTCGAAATAAGCTATTTTCGAGGTTAGGCCTACTGTGTAGATGTGCCCTTACAGATAAAAATCTGTTCCTACCAGTCACCTTAAAACATAGATTAAGTGATCACTACCGTATGTAAGCTCCACTTTCTGACTAGTTTGATGGGCCAGTGTTCTCTGGAACTTATATTAGAATGGGGGACAGAGAGCAACAATTCTGGGTTATATTCTTGACTCTTTAACTCACTGATTGGTGCTAGGCAAGCCTCTTAACCTCCCTCTGCATCTAAAATTGAGTTAATCACCTTGTAAGGGTGTTGTGGGCTTAATGAATGTTTGCAAAGTGCTTTGAGATTTCAGATGCCAAGTGTCCTGTAGGTGTCAATGAAGCTAATTATTATAGCATTTAAGCAAACATCCCCTAGTCCACAATTTAATGCCTGAGTAACAGTATGTTCAGGGTAAAAATGGCACCACTAATGTAAGCAGATCCTGCCCATGCTTTAAATTAAATTAATGGAGATTACCTATCTCCTAGAACTGGAAGGGACCTTGAAAGGTCATTGAGTCCAGTCTCCTGCCTTCACAGCAGGACCAAGTTCCATCCCTGACAAATTTTTGCCCCAAATCCTTAAATGGCCTCCACAAGGATTGAACTCACAACCCTGGGTTTAGCAGGCCAATGCTCAAACCGCTGAGCTATCCCTTCCCTCTCCAATGGGTGAATTTCAAAGTTATAAAAGTACTTGGTGGCTGCTGCCAGAACAGAATACTTGTTCCTTTTGATTCTGTAACTTCTAAAACATTTTCACCCTGATGAATCACCATTATTATTTTTCAGCTCAGCTAGTTTCACTCTGAATAGTGAGTGTGAAACACCAAGTAGTATTATCTTTATTACAGCACTGAAGCAATTTAAATGCCAATACTGTAAAAAGTAAAAGCATTAGAGTGGGTTATGCTTTTCCATTACCAGATTCAGCATGAACTAATGACTTAGAATGTTTTATTGCCATTAGGTTTTAATTAACTGGGTGTTTTCAGGGTTTTATAGAAGCTCAACTCTCTCATTAATGCTCATCCTTCCAGTTGCTTGTGTTGTGGGTACACACCATCCCTGTATTCCAATGCAAGTGTTAGTAGAGACAAGGTACAATTCACCTGTGGAACTCATTGTTGTAAGAGATGATTAAAGCTAAGAGCTGAGCAGGATTCAGGAAAGTATCATTTTATATAATAAGCAGGGCTCGACAAATACGCTCGCCCATGGCGAGTAGATTTTACCAGCTGGTGAGTGCAGGGGCGGACTGGCCCAGTGGGCCATTGTGACGGGCTGGCCGAAGCCTGCACTACAAGTGGCTTGGCCCCATCTGATCCACTGGCCGGTGGAGGAGCAGAGCGCCGCCGGGGAGGGGGAAGTGCGGCGATTCTCAGCACCAGGCTGCCTGCATGCTGCTCTGGCGCGAGGAGGTGGGGCGCGAACCAGAGGGCAGGACGCCGGCAGACGCCAGGACACTGGCGTGATGGGGCATCCTGACGTCACGGCCGGCGACCGCCAGATTAAAAAAGGCTCCAGCAACCCTGCAAAGTGGAAGGCAGAAGCCAGGTGGGGCAGGGGCAAGGGCTGGGGCTGTGCTGTGCAGAGGGGAGGGGAGGGCAAGGGAAGGGGAAAAATATGGGGAAGGGGCTTGTGCTGAGGGGAGGGGAGGAGGTCAGGAGAAGAAGAAGAAGAAAGGGGAAGGCACCAAGGGACAGGGGTGCAGGAGAGACAAATGCCAGAGGGCCAAGTGCAGACAATGAGGAAAAGGGCAGGAGGGAAGGTGTCAGTGGGAGGGGGGACAGGGTGATGCTGGGAGAGGAGAGGGTAAGGGCATTGGGGGCTAGAGGAGGGAGGCAGAGGTGCTGGGAGAAGGCTTGAAAGAAGGGGTGGGCATGAGGAAGGTGGGGATGGAGCTAGACGTGTGAGGGCACAGGGGTATGAGGGGAACGGGGGTAGGGGATGGTGAGGGGGTGAGCATCACTTCAGGGAAAAAGAGGTAAAAGGGGGCAGGAGCAGCGAGGGAAGGGGGAGGCACCAGGAGGGTGCAGGTGCCAGGGGATTCTGGGGGTGAAGCAGAAGGGCAGACACCTGCAGGGAAGGGACCAGCACCAGAGGAGAGAGGCAAGGCAGGTGTGTAGAGGGAGGTGTTAGGAGAGGGGATGAGGAGGGGTAGCTCACATGATCAGAGTGGGGTACTGGAGGATTGGGCACAGGGGGGAGAGAAGGGCTGGTGGAGGGGGGCAGGTCTCAGGAAGGCTGAGGGCAGTGAGAAGGGCAGGAGTCAGGACAACAGAGGAGGATGAGGGGTTGAGGGGCAGCAGGCACCAGGGGAGCTGATGGAACAAGGGGAGGAGACATGGCAGCAGAGGGAAAAGGTAGAGGTTTGTAAGATATTTATTAATAACTTGGGTGATATTTATTAATAACTTATTAGTAATTACTGTTCTTATTCTTATTAGGAATTTATGCCATTAAAAAAACACTTTGGGGTGGCAAGTCCCTTTTTTGTCTGGCAAGTAGGGTTTTCTATAATTTGTCGAGCCCTGGTAATAAGAATATCCAAAGTAGGGATTTAAAATCTCGTTTAATTGGTTAAGCATATTATTTAATTGGTTAACCAATTAAAGGGAAGGGCAGGCAGGGAGGAGGTTACTCCAGCCCGGCTAGAGCAACCCACCAGCCCACCGCAAGAGCAGCCCCTATGTTAACCCACCCATTAAGGGTGAGACTAAGCAGTTAACCTGTTAAACATTCACATCCCTAATCCAGAGTTGCATTAGCAATGCGTTAATAAATGCATTACATTTGGAAGGAATATATATCTCCATGTTTCAGGGAATCTAACTTTAGTTAAGGGGGGAAGGGCTAAGAAACTTTCCCAAAAGGCAGGTTATGCCACAATTATTACGTTAATAGTTTCCTTTAAAGTGTCTGGAAGGGGCCTTTGCCAGCATAGTGGACAAGATAGACCAGTGATCTGATCTGATATGGCAACGCCTCCCTTCCTCCAGCTGGAAACAAGTCAGGTTAAACATTAGGCGTGGTTCTCTGCACCGAGCAGGACAAAGTCATGTTTGACAAATGCAGGAAGCTGAGGTGCAGATGTTAAGGTAGTTGCCCAAGGTTTTGCAGGGCAAAGTTAAGAATAAGTTCCAGAAGTTCTGATGCTCGAGTTCTCCATATGAACCAGCGCAGCATGCTCCCTTGGCCTTCTCTGCACTGCGTTTTTACCCACATCCCTTCATCCATCCAAGTATGGCTGAGAGCCATGAGATGGTCCACGGTGGGGTGTCCATGAGGAATGCATAGAGCTGAATGCCATCAGTATGTTATTAGTGTTTCAGCCCTTACAATTTCTTCTGGCAACCTCACATGCAAGCTAAACACCAGGATAGTGGCCTAAAACTCTGCAGGATCCTGCCAGGGTGCCCATTACCACCTTAACATTGTTCTAGGAGTGAACTTGACCATTCACTAATACCCTTTTTGCTGGGATTTTAATCTAGTTCTCAGTCTCTGAAGATCACCTGTGTTCAAGGATGCTAGAAACTTACCTTTCTCACCAGTGACAAGTCCCCACATTGTCTATTGCTAGGAGACTATTCTGGGAAGACTAACCATATTGTGGCATTCAACAGTAAATTCTGTTTTATGGCAGGCACAAGACACTTCATTGAAACTATTGCCTGCAGATGGTGGGCTTTCTGTTTGCATTGTCTGGCTCCCTGTTTTATGATTTCCCAAAAGACGCCTAGGACACTTCATCTTCCCCCTTAACCTCTTTGCTTTCATCTAGCATGTGCTGGAATTGCATTCATTGGAGTAGGCATACACAATGCTCTTGGCAAGAGCTGGCCTTCATTCTTTCTTCAGTATGTTAAATTATGGAGATGTTCTCTGACCTAGTAGTCATAACAATAAATTAAATTCCTTTAAACAAATTGATCAAAGAAACTTGACCAATTTTCATAAATCATGGGAAACTGATTTGAATTAGCCTTTGATTTAGCATTAGTTTAATATACCAAAAAAACTATTCTTCTTCCACATTTTGGCAGTTCTTGCCTTGGTTTATATTGCTAAAGAAGATTTATTTCCCTCAAGTTAGCCATCCCTCCTACAGGCTGTGACACTATAGTTCACGTCTTCCCTGACAAAGCTGGCCAACTAACTTGCAAAAAATATGTGCAGTATATGAAAAATATAATGGATGAAGTTTTCTAAGGTGGGTGAACTCAGTGCTTGCTCCCAAGGATGTCAATTGCTTTGCGACTTCAGTGAATTTATCCGTGCAAATTCCCCCTGGAGAAAAGTATTGACTCCATCTTACAAATGGGGAAACATGGGACTATGGGCCGCTGAGTCCCAATGTTAGCAGCAGAGCTGAGAATAAGGATAGGGTCCCTAGGTCTGACTTCTGTGCCTTACTCAAAAGACCATATTCTCTACTTCTCTCTATTCAGTTTCCTAGCTTCAGCGGTGGGTGTGTTAGAGGCAAATTAAAAATACCTATTGTCCCTCAAACCCAAATTATAGCAGAGCCTTTTGCTATGACCACAACCTGGCTGCAGTTCAGATCTGCTACTATTTCTAATGCATGGGAAAAATACTGCTGCAACGCACATTTCCCCCCCTCCCCCCTACGATTCCCTGACTTGCAAGAGTTGGGGACAAAGCTGATCAAGTGTTTTCTGGGGTGAGGTGGCAGTGGCCCATCCATGCTTCTCATTAGCCTGGAAATCTCCCACCTCAGCCTTCCTGGGAACTGGTCAGTCCCTAGAGTGCTAAACACCATGGAATGAGTTCTAGGAGTTAAAATGCTACAAAGAGAAATAAAAATCTAGGAACCCAACAGGAAATTGAGAGAGTTCCTTTTTTGATCTTCACAGGCTGCTGCCTGCCCCTCTGAAAGATGCAGTGGAGGTGTCCACGTGGAGGAGGTGCTACACCATGCCCGAGGTGAACTCTGCACTGAGTAAAATCCAGCTGGTGGGGTATTCTCAGAAAATTGTAAGTATTGATACAGCTAACACCAGGCAAGCAAGAGCATCCTTTTCCCCCCACCTCTTTGTCTTTGTAGGAGTCTTGGGGAGCCCTCATTTTCCTATGCTTTACACCCACCCAATATGCTGTGTGTGGGCTAGCCACTCTAGCTGGAGGGTGGGAGTGGATTCCATTCAGTACCCTACATCAGAACTCCACCTGCCTTACGAGAAAGATTCCTCTTTATGGGAGATCAAGCAGCTCCCTGGATTCCTCAGGGAAAGCTAATGTTTATATAATGGTGAGATTCATAAGTTAATATTGGCCCACTGGGAGATGGGATTTTTTTCTGAACTAGCATCTCCTCTGGGCCCCCTGATCATGACCCCTCCCCAGCCAGCACATCTCAGATCTGAGGATCTGCTGAATGGCTCTGCCTCCACTTTCTCACCTCCTCCCCTTCCCAAGCTAACTGGAGTTTGTGAGCACTTCGCCCTGGTGCAACCCACCCTCTCTGCACACTCTTTCAGGGCCCTCTGCTGGGGCTTTCTGTCCCATAAGCAAGTGCACACCTTAGAATGAATTAAACTCACCAACTCAATAGCCTACCTATAGGATACAGCATCCCTAGACACAGCAAGCACTGGTATTGTATACAGTGTGATTTTTCACATTAGCAACACTCTCTATCCCTCTCAACACTGTTAATGTTGTAACTAGAGCCCAAAGGGTTGAGCCACTGAGATTTAAGCTGCTGATGCAGCGTTGTATAGCAACTAGTAAGAGGGGTTCAATGTTACTCAGTAAACATGAATAGTCATTCATCATAGTAAGTCACAAATGTTGAATCAATAATTATTTACTTGATTTATTTTATTTGCCTGTAGATCTGGGACCATAGATTGTAAACTCTTGGGGGCAGGAATCATGTCTTTGCCTGTTTTATGAGACATTTGGTACATCTTTAGATGCTTAAAAATATATACTGGAACAAGATACAACTTCTTGTTCTCTTAGCTTCATAACCACAAGGTAGATCAGTGTAATGCCTTTCGGCAAAACATAAGCTTTGTAGAACAAGATGAAAGAAAACAGCTACCTAAAAGAGCACTGCCAATAGTTTGTACTCAGAATTCAGGCTGTGATTTTGCTGTTTTGTAGAAGGAGGATCTGTTCCCAAACCATCAGTGGATAATAGTTTCAGTAGAAATAGTCTTGTGGGGGGGGAGTGAGTTTATCTTTAATCCTAAAACCTTCTGCTAGTTTTCCCATCCAAATAGATGTCTTTGCACTAGTGCAGGAGGGGCTGAAATTGACCAGTCTAGTTTCAATCTGGGCACTAAAGAAAATAAAACTCTAAACTAAGAGGGTTTTTTTTAAATATGCCTCTAATCATCTAATTGCTAACAGCACTTTTGTTAATGATTATTTATAATAAAATCTCATCAGTATTCTAATTTTTCTTTGTCCGGTTTTTCAGTTTATTTCTCTCCACCTGTTCTTTTTCCAGGAGCTGTTTGGTGCAGTACAGGTTACCCCTCTCAGTTCAGGCTATGCGCTTGGAAGCTCCAACTGGATTATACAGTCACATTATGAAAAGGTGTCCTATGTTTCGGGGTCCTCGCTGCTCACGACACACCCCCAGGTACAGACACTATTGAATCTTGGTAGAAAAATTCCATTGTTGGAGGCGGGTAAGTGAATTTGAAGGTGAATTCGGGAGCCCTTACCTCATGGGCATCAGGGCAGGTGGCAGCAGGCAACTTGTAAAAGTTTCCCCATCAAAGCTGTTCTAGTGCCCTTCAGTTGTAATCAGCTAGACTTCCCAGTTGTCATTAGGCAAAGACTGCCACATTGTTAAGCAGACAAGCATCCTCTAGGTAGCAAGGTGAGACACCTAATCTCTTTCTTAGCAGTGATCAAATTTTAACTCAATTTCCAGAAGTAAAAGTCTGCTGCTCTTATTTAAAGAGCCAACTTAACTCCAGAACTTTTCCATTTAAAACAAGAGAGCATCACTTTAAAAAATACTGTTTAGTCTCTAAAGACAGTTCACAGGCTGCTTTTATATCACTTCTGAAAGATTCTTGCTTCGAAGGAATAATGGCTAACTGGCTGCCAACATTTCCACCCTGCTCTGCTAAGGGTAAAGTCATTATAGAGCTGTACATGTAATTTCCAGTAAATTAATTCTCTTAGGATCCATAAATTTTTAGTGGAAAGGATGGCTGGGAGTTCGAAGTACTAAGTTGTCACTTACAATAGTTAAAAGAGTAGTATTAGCAGAAGGCTAAAATAATAAAATAATAAAAAAAAAGTTAGGTTCATGATCAGTAAGTAACCTTGTTCCAAGGTGAGTACCCCCTGTAGAATAAGCTGTAACTTTCCATGCTTCATTGTTGTCCGGAGGTACGCTCACTTTTTGTTGGAAACTTTGAGCAAAATGCCTTAATCTGTTCATGAATTCTGCGTGTGTTTAGAGAGGAGGTGGCAGCAAGGGAGAAAGCATGAAGAAGGGGCTTGTTTTAACAACTTAATAAGTGGGTAAATGGAGGCTGGCTTCATTGATTGTCTGGAGGAAGAAGCGAATATCTCAATAATGAATGAGACACGATGAGTGAGGCGGAGGGAGAGGCCATGAAGGGCTTTGAAAGTGAAGAAAAGTAACTTATAGTTGATGTAGTTGGGAAAGCGGGTACAAATAGAGAGTTAGAGTGTTGAAAAGTGATAGACTAGGAAATAGATCTTTGCAGCGGTATTCTGAATGTATATGAACGGGGCAAGATTGTATCTTTCAGGGCCAGAGAAATGATGATGTAGTACTGGAGTTGAGATGAAAGTCTTAGGCCAGGTCTATACTAGACCCGAAAGGTCAGCTTAAGGTATGCAACTTCTGCTATGTAATTTCAATGGATATACGTTCACACAAGTAAACATGTTTTAGCATTTGTGTCCATTTAGCTTTTGTTGCAGAGACTGTCCAGTTTGGCCAATATACATGGCAGCGGGGCATTGCTGGCATATATCACATTAGCTTAGCAGCTGCCAATGATCTCCATTCCTGATCACCGTTCCACTGAATTAATAGTGTGTGTGTTCCTAGATGTAGCTCCTTCCATAGGTGAAATGTAGCTGTTTTTCTTTCATCCTGGCATGCAGTGATCTTCTTTCATATCAGGCAGAGTGTAGGGCATTTGACTTCCTTATGAAACAAAGGTGTTGATGAGAAACTACAGTGAGCAAATCAGTAATGCACGTAAATCTGTCGTCTAACCAAGTTGGGTACTGTTGCTTATAGACTGGTCCTTTTTGTGTGTAGTGCTAGTAGGCCAGATAGTGTGCGCTCTTTTACATGAGTTATTTAAAGTACTTGCATGGGAAATATAAATTGGGTGTTCAGCAAAATTCCATTCGTGACTGCTCAGTATATAGCTGCAAAGTCTCACAGGTTTTATTTGATGAGATCTATGCCAGATACTATGGCTTTTGCACTTCACTCTTATGTTCTAACAGAGGGGTCTCATTGAAGACATTGCTTAGGTGCCTATCAGCACCAGAAACACAGAACTGCCTACTGTCACCTCAAGGTCTTCACTTTGATGCCAGTAGGGATAGGAGTGTCCCTCCAAGCCTTTTCAAAATCTTTTGTTTACATTAATCTGAAGAATCAGTGCAAGCCCTCTCAGTGCAGTAGAAGCTGAAATTATAGGTGTCTAATATAGCATAATCATTATTTACATTATCGCTGGCAGACTCAACATTGTTGTATTGTATTATTAGCACTTCTGTATCTGTGCTTTTCATTAGTCATAGGCACATGACGCCTATTCATAGACTCAGAGATGGTCTTCTGTGAGTCTGGTCTTGTAAGGTGCTGAGAACCCTCAACTCCCGTTGATGCCAATGGGCGAAATTCATCTGTGGGATCAAGGGCTTGTATGAAGCTCTTTGCACTGCCTACACACAGCACCAGGAGCATGGGAATTGTGCCAAGATCCTTCAGTTCCTCAGGAGTCTCTGCATCAGCCTTGCATAGGCTGGTACAAACATCTATAGGGAGGGGAGATTCCAGGGAACCATGTGTGAGAATCCATGGCCCTAAAACACCAGCTAAGTGATGCAAAAGGGCTGCAGCTGCTACACCAGGCTAAAAGTTTCAGTGGTAGCAGGCTGGGGCCTAGAGTTAATTCTCTAGCAAGGCTATGACATAGCTACAGTGTCCATTCTAGGGACGCTAAATATCGGTTAATTCAGTAGTTGATTAACCTCATGAATTCAGTTACTTGACTATTCTATAGTCCCTGGGGGTGCGTCCGGCAGCCAGTGTGCTCCGGCTCCACACCCAACGAGCCCTCTGCCACTCTGCACTGCTGCCTCTGTATCAGAGGCAGCCACGCGGGGTGTCCGGTGGGAGCTGGTCTGCAAGGAGAGCCAATTTAAAAACCAGCTCCCCTCACGGACCGGCTGCCTGTCGCCCTGTGCTGCTGTCACCCTGGGGCATGTCTGAGCTCCCAGACCCAGGATGAGACAGAACTGAGTCGGGCTGCCTGCCGACTTGTCTCCTAATACATTTTAAATGCAGAGCCACAGCGGGGATAGGTCAAGCCAAGATTGAGCTGGGCTTTTGGTCAGCCTCCAAAAAAATATACTGGCAAGTGAGGGGGAAGGTGGGTATGAGTGTAGTCTATAGCAGTGTTTCCCAAACTATGGGCCGTGGCCCGGAAAAAAATACTGGGCCTCAGTGTGGCTGCCGGGAGTGGAGTGGGGCAGGGCAGACTGGGAGGAGGTGTGTGTATGGGGGAAACCAGACGCTGGGAAGCAGTGATGGGGGCAGCGGGACTGTCCGGTGGAGATTGGGGCGGGGGTAGCCGGTCGGCGGAAGCAGGATTGGGGACAGCAGGGCTGTCTGGCGGAGATTGGGGTGGGCGGGAGGCCAGCTGAAGCAGGGTTGGGCACAGCGGGGCAGCTGAGATCGGGGCAGGCGGGCAGCGGAAGCAGGGCTGGCCAGGGGGTGGGGGAACTGGCCGGGAGAGATCGGGAGGAGGAGGACTGGAGAACCAGCCTCTGGAAGCAGGGCTGGATGGGGGCAGTGGGCTGGCCAGGGGACGGGGCGAGGGAGACTGGCTGGGGGAGATCAGGAGGAGAAGCGGTGGGAGGAGTGGCGAATCGGCCGGCAGGAAGTGGAACTGACCCAGGCACATGCAGACCTGGGCACACGAGTGAGTCTGGCTTCGGGGATTCCATTTTGTCCCCCCTCCCCCATACCTTCCCTCAAGTAGTTATGAACTGCCTGGCTGGTAGACACACTCAGGCAGCGTGAGCACATCTACCAGCCAGACAGTTCGCAGCTACGGACTGATACACCTAATAATAATAAAAGTTACCTAATTAAAAAATACCAGACACTTTATATGTCTGGTATTTTCTCAATTTGTTTCCCGGACAGAACCCTCAAATACCGGACTGTCCTGTACAAAACCAGACACCTGGCAACCCTACCCCTCCTAGCCAGATATCCTACCCCCAATCTGCTCCTGCTCCCACCTCCTGGAGCGCCTATGCAGTGCTGGGTCCCCTAAGCCCTGGCCCAGGCTGTGTGGGGGATGCAGCCGGGTGAAACACTGAAAATTTATTCATTTTAAATTCTTTTTTATATGCGTTTATATTTTTGGGCTGCAAAAAACAGTACTAAAAAAACCAGGTTCCAACTAAAGTAAAAAGTTTGGGAAACCCTGGTGTAGCCAGCTTTCTATCCATCTTACACTCCATTTATCCAATCCATATTCCCTTAACTTGCTGGCAAGAATATTGTGGGTGACTGTATCAAAAGCTTTGCTAAAGCTGGCACTGGGGGCTTTGGGAGGACCAGAAACAACTTATTTGAATATTCATCATTTGCTTAATGAATATGCAAATGAATGTTACCAGTCCTCCAAAAGCTCTTGAATGGATTTACTGGTCCCCGTGTCAAAAAGTTTGGGAACCCCTGGACTATAACATTAATCTATAAACTTTTGCTTATCGGTTAATCTGTTAATCGACTACACTATTACATCCCTAGTCCATTCCAATTGTTCAGCCTTGGAAGGAGAAGTGATTTTCTCCCTAACGTATTTCAATTTGATGAAGCTCTGTTTTGTATATTAGGGATACACAAATTCCATACTAGCACCCATTCAATATAATCTCTGATCTTACACTCTGTATAATTAATGTGTAAGCGTTGGGGGAAGAGCATTTATTGCCATCCTAATTTAATTTAATGCTGCTGAAATGTCACATTATTAGGCCTAGAGAATGAAGTTGTCTAAGCCAAGCATATTGCAAACTGTCCTTATGCTGCCCTGGCAATATGTCTCAACCGTGGTGGAGATCTACGCTCCATTTCATGGCCCTTTTCATGCTTGGCATCTCTGATGAACCAGCTAACGGGGCGGATTATGTTGTGATTTTCTGTGATGTAAAGCTCTGTCCACTAGGACCTGGCTGTAGCATGGATTATGTATGGACAAGATATCACCCACAGCTGCAGTCAGAACTAGACACCTGACTGCTTTATCCATCTAGTCCCGTTTGGTTTGTATTTTGTGATTATACAGGATCACTGCAAATACTGGGCACACAATGAATCAGGACGGCACGCCACTTTCAAAATGCCCATTATGTTGAAACCCATCTTTTATTTTAAGCCTGTAGTGCAAGCTGCAAAGACATATGAATTAAGAAGGGAGCTCCTATAACATTGTTTAGAATCATGATAAGTGGTTCAGTGTTGAAAGGAGTGGTGCTGTAAAGGGTAGTTTTCTTTAGTTTGACTGTAGTGTTGCACTGCCAGTGCTGTGGTTAAGTTTGTGATGGGGTTTCTGTACAACTCTACACCATTTAATTTTATTTTGTCACTGAATATAACTTTGGGGTTTAAATGTAATTGCTTGACATCTTGTTAGTCTTTAAAGGTATCCTTTGGTATATATGGTTGTGACTGTTTTCTTCCATTATTTGATCTGAGGAAGTGGGTCTGGCCCACGAAAGCTCATCATCTAATAAACCATCTTGTTAGTCTTTAAAGTGCTACATTGTCCTGCATTTTGCTTCAGCTACCCCAGACTAACACGGCTACATCTCTACCACTAATTTTCTAAAATGCATTTATAATGCACCAATCACAGATTTCTAGGTGTGTTAATAAAAAAACTAATGGATTACAAAAACACATGACAATTTTCCCATCCTACATCCCCTGCCCCAATCTTGAAATTGACTAGCTCTCACTCTGCCACCAGGGTAATTTGGGACCCTAGATTTAAGGACCCTCTACTGAGAATGCCCTGACTTCAGCTCCCCCATGCAAGAGATCTGCAACTTCTAGCTCAAGGATCCCAGGAGAGAGGGAGGTTCCCAAAGCCCAAGCAATATATGTTTATAGATCAAACCTTACACCTTGAACTGCACTTGAAACCCATTTGGAAGCCGGTGCAGGCTGTGGAACTCGGGTAATATGCCTCCTGCATTACATCTTCTGCAAGTTCTTATCTTAACATTTGAGCCATGTTATCAGCTCCTAAGGCTGCAAGGTGCTTCATGGATGGAGGATACTACTTTAAGAAGGGGCTCAGTCCAGCTCAGTAACATGACTTCTCTCAGAAGACACATTCATGAGTAAGGCTACACAGACTTCTGGCTACCTTTTGTGGCCTCTTCACAGATGCAGGATGCTCCGAAGTTACATTGTTTCATAATCTCTGCTCTGCTGTGTTGAGCTACATTACCACCAATCCTCCTCAGATTGTAGAACAGGGAACACTTGTGCTATAGTTGTGACCGAATTTACTGTACTTCATTCTTTTTCAGCCCATGGACCAGGCGTCTCTGAAAAACAGTGATGTTCTCATTCTGACGGGGCTTACCCAGATTCCCACTGCAAACCCGGATGGCATGGTGGGAGAGTTCTGCAGTAACCTGGGTAGGTCACTATTGCCAGAAACACTTTGCTTATTTCATAATCTTATTCATTGCCATTGGTGGGAAATAATTCTGTGATTCCTGGAACTGAGTAAGTTGCCTGACTATATCTCCTGGCATAAAACTAGCTGTTTAGATTTTACGATGTGCTCCTGATGTCATCAATAAAGTGCCTTAAGAGAGACAGGTTGTACCTGAAACATTTTGTAATGGAGCTGGTTTAATGAGATTTAATCGTCTGCTGCTTGGGGTTTGCTAAGTATGCAGCCGAGCTGCCAACCAACTACGTGTCGCCTAGGTTGTGAATAGACATGCCAGCTGATATATTGCTGTTTCCTTCCTGTACCTCACCCAGTGTCAAATCCTCACATACCATTTTTATGACCTTCAGTTTTGAAAACAAACACATCTGCTTCTTTCCTTACACCTGGTTTTCAAATATATCAAAAGAAAACAGTACAGTCTTTAGTTTTTATGTTACGTGTATTTATAGACCACAGAAATATAAAACCTAATCACAAGCTTTCACAGCTGGAAAAGCTGCTAATTGCAAGCTGTAATATCGGAGTGAGAATTGCAGCATTTCCCAGTCTGTTTGGAATGTGACATCTGACTTTTTTTTTCCCTCTTCTCTCCCCGACCCAGTCCCTGCCTGCAGTTTCTCCTCACAGATGTTCTGCTGCTTCTTCCTGTTCTTCTAGCAAGCACCTTTATTTTAAACTGTATAGTTTGAAGGAGGTGAGGGTTGTAACAAAATAACAACTTCACTCTTATACAGCGAGGAACTGAAAGGACTGGAAACCTAAATAAACTAAGCCTCATGCTGTGATAGTGAGATAAACAAGTATCATTAGCCCCATTTTACACTTGGGGAAATGTGAGACACAGAGGTTAGGTGACTTGCCCAAGATAAAAAAGGAGTTATATAAAAAATGGAAACTAAGACAAATTACAAAGGATGAATATAGGCAAACAATACAGGAATGCAGGGGCAAGATTAGAAAGGCAAAGGCACAAAACAAACTCAAACTAGCTACAAGCATAAAGGGAAGCAAGACATTCTATAAATATATTAGAAGCAAGAGGAAGACCAAGGTCAGGGTAGGCCCATTGCTCAGTGAGGAGGGAGAAACAATAATAGGAAACTTGGAAATGGCAGAGATGCTTAATGACTTCTTTGTTTCGGTCTTCACCGAGAAGTCTGATGAAGGAATGCCTAACATAGTGAATGCTAGTGGGAAGAGGGTAGGTTTAGAAGATAAAATTAAAAAAGAACAATTTAAAAATCACTTAGAAAAGTTAGATGTCTGCAAGTCACCAGGGCCTGATGAAATGCATCTTAGAATACCCAAGTAGCTGATAGAGGATGTATCAGAGCCTTTAGCTATCATCTTTGGAAAATCATGAAATACAGGAGAGATTCCAGAAGACTGGAAAAGGGGAAATATAGTGCCCATTTATAAAAAGGGAAATAAGAATAACCCAGGAAACTACAGACCAGTCAGTTTAACTTCTGTGCCAGGAAAGATAATGGAGCAAGTAATTAAGGAAATCATCTGCAAACACTTGGAAGATAATAAGGTGATAGAGAACAGCCAGCATGGATTTGTAAAGAGCAAATCATGTCAAACCAATCTGATAGCTTTCTTTGATAGGAAAACGAGTCTTGTAGATAAGGAAGAAGCGGTAGATGTGGTATACCTAGACTTTAGTAAGGCATTTGATACAGTCTCGCATGATATTCTTACCAATAAACAAGGCAAATACAACTTAGATGGGGCTACTATAAGGTGGGTGCATAACTGGCTGATAACTATTCTCAGAGAGTAATTATTAACAGTTCACAATCCTCACAATAACAAGTGAGGTTCTGCAGGGGTCTGTTTTGGGACCAGTTCTGTTCAGTATTTTCATCATCAGTTTAGATATCAGCATATAGAGTACACTTATTAAGTTTGCAGATGATACCAAGCTGGGAGGGGTTGCAACTGCTTTGGAGGACAGGGTCATAATTCAAAATGATCTGGACAAATTGGAGAAATGGTCTGAAATGAACAGGATAAAGTTTAATAAAGACAAATGTAAAATGCTCCACTTAGCAAGGAACAATCAGTTTCACACATACAGAATGGAAGCAACTGTCTAAGAAGGAGTACAGCAGAAAGGGATCTAGGGGTTATAGTGGACCACAAGCTAAATATGAGTCAACAGTGTGACGCTGTTGCAAAAAAAGCCAACATTATTCTAGGATGCATTAAAAGGTGTGTTGTAAGCAAGACACAAGAAGTCATTCTTCCGCTCTACTCTGTGCTGATTAGGCCTCAGCTGGAGTATTGTGTCCAGTTCTGGGCACCACATTTCAAGAAAGTTGTGGAGAAATTGGAGAAGGTCCAGAGAAGAGCAACAAGAATGATTAAAGGTCTAGAGAACATGACCTATGAAGGAAGACTGAAAGAATTGGGCTTGTTTAGTTTGGAAAAGAGAAGATTGAGAGGGGACATGATAGCAGTTTTCAGGTATCTAAAAGGGTGTCAAAAGGAGGAGTGAGAAAAATTGATTTCCTGGCCTCTGAGGATAGAACAAGAAGCAATGGGCTTAAACTACAGCAAGGGAGGTTTAGGTTGAACATTAGGAAAAATTTCCTAATTATCAGGGTGGTTAAACACTGGAATAAATTGCCCAAGGAGGTTGTGGAATCTCCATCTCTGGAGATATTTAAGAGTAGGTTAGAGAAATGTCTATCAGGAATGGTCTAGACAGTACTGGGTCCTGCCATGAGAGCAGGGGGCTGGATTTGATGACCGCTTGAGGTCCCTTCCAGTCCTAGTATTCTATGATTCTAAGATTGCACAGAAAGCCTTTGGCAGAGTTGGGAACAGAACTCAGGAATCACAGCTCCTTGCTTGCCAGTACCTTCTGACAAAAGCAATAGATTATGCTTGAATTTATACACGTGTGAAAATTTACAAAGTCACTAGATGGATGTTCCTTCCAAAATATCTCAAAATCCCAGTAGGGGATCTAATTCTAGTTAGAGGGCAAGTTGTTGAGCAACAGGTGTAGTGGATTCTCCTCCAGTTTAAATCTTTAAATCAAGATCGGATGTCTTTCTAAATATATATAAACACACACACATACATATATACAGGGCTTGACAATTAGGGCAATCCACTCGCCCGGGGCGAGTAGATTTTAGCCCGGCACGGTGCCACAGCACGATCAGCGCATGCCCAGCGCGGTCTGCGCATGCGCAGTGCGCCAAACTGCACAGCTGGCAAATGGGGCTTGCCGCCGCTTGTTAAGCCCTGCATATATATGTATGCTTCAAGCAACTATAGGATGTTGGCCTTGCTATGGGACTTACTGAATGAAATTCGGTGGCTTGTGTTATACGGCAGAGGAGGGAAGGGAAGGGTCAAATTAGATGACGACGATGGACACTTAACATTAAAATCTGTGAACTGCTTGCATTTTAGCATGTGATAGGCACTGTAAATACTCCCTAAATTATGATGTCTGAAGAAAATGTAGAAATGTCAAGCCACATCTGCCTTAGTTTTATGTATAGAAATGTCAGATTTTTTTTAAAGAAACTTTTAGGGAAACAACAATTCAGAGGTGGTCTGGGGAAGGTTTCCTAGCAAGCTTCAGTCTTGAACTTGGTGAGATGAGAAATTTGAAAATCATTTAAACACAAACAAGGAAAATGTCTGCCATGTGAGAACATTGGGAATCCATGTTGGGCTCAACATAAATTATGAGAAGGCCTGGGAAAACAAGATGACTGTAAACTGTTTTAATGCCAGGGCAGTTTAACACCACACAAATAGTATGAAATCCCCTCACCCCCAGCCTGACACCAGACAGAGTAGTAAATTGGTCCAACTGTTACAGTTGGAACATCTGTGACAGTACAAGCTGGGGTGGGCAAGGCAGCCTCCGTGGGCCGGATCTGGCCCTCCAAGCTGGTTGATCGAGCCTGTGGCTGCCCTGCCACTCCCCTGCCCTCAAGCTAGTCAAAACCTGGGGATGTGAAGTCTTTTTCCCCCGTCAGGGTCACTCAGCACCAGAGGGAACCACCAGCTATTCGGCTAAACAGCTGACGGTTCCCTCTAGGTCTCATGCACCCCTGGCAGGGCAGAGGCAGGAGGCGATAGACTTTGCGTACTCCCATGCCCACAGGCCCTGATTGGCTTGGGGGTAGGGGGAACATGCGCAAAAT
The DNA here is from genome assembly GCF_052426305.1 of Pelodiscus sinensis. NCBI lineage: Eukaryota > Metazoa > Chordata > Testudines > Trionychidae > Pelodiscus > Pelodiscus sinensis. The sequence continues at coordinate 6,691,217 of NC_143054.1, forward strand.
CTCCTCCCACCACCAGGGGTGTGCAGCACCTAGAAGGAACCAGTGAGGCAAAGACTTCATGTACTCCCACACCCCTAGGCCAATGTGAGTCTCTGGATGGGGGAGAGCAGGAAGTCTCCTGGCCCCACCCCTTCCACCTGAGGCCCAGCTAGAGGATTTAAACTTAAATTTTCCCCCAGCTGGCTTTGAAAATCTCAACCTTAACCTCAGAAGAACATAAGAACAGCCATACTGGGTCAGACCCAAGGTCCATCCAGCCCAGTATCCTGTCTGCCCACAGTGGCCAATGCCAGGTGCCCCAGAGGGAGTGAATCGAACAAGTAATGATCAAGCGATCTCTCTCCTGCCATCCATCTCTGGCAAACAGAAGCTAGGGACACCATTCCTTACCCATACTAGCTAATATCCATTTATGGACTTAACCTCCATGAATTTATCTAGTTCTCTTTTAAACCCTGTTATAGTCCTAGCCTTCACAACCTCCTTAGGCAAGGAGTTCCACAGATTGATTATGTGCTGTGTGAAGAAGAACTTCCTTTTATTTGTTTTAAACCTGCTGCTCATTAGTTTCATTTGGTGGCCCCTAGTTCTTATATTATGGAAACAAGTAAATAACTTTTCCTTATTCACTTTCTCCACACCACTCATGATTTTATAGACCTCTGTCATATCCCCCCTTAGTCTCCACTTTTCCAAGCTGAAAAGTCTCAGTCTCTTTAATCTCTCCTCATATGGGACCCGTTCCAAACCCCTCATCATTTTACTTGCCCTTCTCTGAACCTTTTCTAATGCCAGTATATCTTTTTTGAGATGAGGAGACCTCATCTGTATACAGTATTCCAGACATGGGCGTACCATGGATTTATATAAGGTCAATAAGATATTATCCATCTTATTACAGGGATGTTAAATATCTTAGTACAGGAATGTTAAATATCGGTCAATTGAATAGTTGAGTAACTTCATGAATTCTTATCGGTTAGTCGACTTTTCTATCCGGGGGCAGGGCCGGCTGCCAGTGTGCTCCAGCCCCATTCCCAAGGAGCCCCCAGCCACTCTGTGCTGCTTCTTCTGTATCAGAGGCAGCAGCATGGGGTGCCAGGCAAGGGCTGGTCTGCAAGGGGAGCCAGTTTAAAAACCAGCTCCCCGCGCGGACAGTCTGACTGTCGCTCCGTGCTGCAGCCTCCAATAGAGAGGCAGCAGTGTGGGGTACCAGCAGCCCCTCTCCCGGATCCAGCACAAACTGGAGCTGAGCTCTGCTGCCTGCCACCTAGCTCCTAATGCACGTTAAATGAAAAACCACAGTGGGGGTAGGACCTGGACCTGACGTGAGCTGGAACTGAGCCAGGCTATCGGCCCACCCGGCTCCTAATACACTTTACATGCAGAGCTGCAGCAGGGGTAGGTCCCAGACTTGTTGCAAGCCAGGACTGAGCCTGCTAAAAATGTACTGGCAAGCAGGGGGAGGGGAGATGTGTGTAGTCTAGAGCATTAACCTATAAGCTTTTGCTTATCGGTTAATCAGTTAATCGACTACCCTATTACATCCCTACCCTGTACTGCCAGTTATGCTCATTTTACAGATGAGGAATTTACACTTAACTACCTTGCAAGCATGTTGTGAGACTTAAATGTCAGGAAGTGTTGTGACATGCTGAGGGATGATGCTTTAAAAAATGTAAAGAATGATTATTTTTGTTCATTGTTATCAACATGAAATATTAGACTTTGCATGTGACCACCGTCTTCTTCCTGGCCTTCATTGATGTATAATGCAAGCTCTGACCGGGAAAGGCCTTTTTTGTCCCCATTTTTTATTACATAGAACAGTATGTAGTAAGCACAACTTCTATTTAAAGTTGGGCACCTAGGCATGTAGTGGCATTTTCAAAAGTGCTTTTTTAGGCACCTAAATACCTTTAACAATCTGGCAGATAAGGCAGCAGTATCCCTGAAGTGCTAGATCTTTGCCCAGCTGAGTTTGTCAACAAATTAAAGTCGCTGAGGTAATTATAGCAAGATTTAATATATGCATTTCCAGCTCTTTCACAGGTTTTTGTTTAATGCTTTGATGCATAATATTACTGCTGCTGCATTTCAATTAACATCAGTAGGCGGGTTTTGCCCCATGGCCACAAAAGAAATCCCAGTTTGGCAGTGTTTTTTCAGTGAGATTGACGGGGGAGAAATGCTTTGCCATAAGGTGCTGCTGTCGTTCTGTAGCTGCATGCAGCCAGGGGAGGATGATGTTCCTCCTGGGCTCCCTTTCAGTGCCGTACTGAGATCTGTCTAGAGTGCGCAGGAACATGATTTTTATTTTCCACTTGTTCTCTGCCTGCCTATGACTTATGCAGCTGACATGTTTGCAGCTGCTCCTGTTGCACTGAACAAATTTGGAAGCATTTGCAGCTTCAGAAAAGACAATCCTTTCATGTTTGGGGCGTGGAGAGGGGGTCAGGTTTGAAAGAACTAGACTTTCTTGCCACAAGTTAAAATCCACAGTCATTTGTCTGAAATAGCAAAATTGAGTACAAAACAGTTATGGGGGGAGGAGACCAAAGAACAGCTGGTCTGCATGAACACATAGATTTAGTGTTGTGGCAGGAGTGTCTTCCTCAGTCAAAATTTCTCCTCTTGTGTACTGGAGCATGGCTGCCCTCTACTGGATGCAGTGTCAGACACGGTCAAGTGTGTATTAGCGATCCCACAGCTAACAGAAGTTCCTTTTGCTCAAAGGTATAGGATCTGGTTTTGTCTCCCTTAAGACAGAAGTTTCAGAGGTCAGAAATCTTCCTGTGCTTATAACCCGCTCTGTTAAGCAGGATGGTGTGCCCTAGTTATGCAGATAGCTGCTTCCCTGTGCCCCGTAGAACGTTTCGGGATGAAAAGCACGCTTTGAAACCTGTTAACCCTCCCTTTTCTTTCTCCCCCAAGCCATGACTGTCCGGAATGGAGGAAACGTGCTGGTTCCATGTTATCCCTCTGGAGTGATATATGACCTGCTGGAGTGTCTCTATCAGTACATTGACTCTGCAGGGCTCTCCAATGTCCCCTTTTACTTCATCTCACCTGTTGCCAACAGTTCCTTGGAATTCTCCCAGATCTTTGCCGAGTGGTAGGTGTTAGTATACTACTCTGTCAGACTGGATTCCAATATACACATTACAGTAAACATGCATGTTTTGAATGCCGATAGCTGCAGATTCTGTCGACTTGAATCATTCTGTATATATACAAGATGGGAGTTGTGTACATGCCTTTTGAATTACAGGAATGGGTGTGGACACCAGGTGTTCTGTAATTAGGTGGCATCAGTTCCAGTAGTATGTGTGTGGAATCTATTTAAAACCACGCATATGTTTGACACTAGCACTCAGAGCCCATGAGTAAATGAAGCACTTGATCAGAGTGACTTTCAGGTGCATTTTTCTTGCCCATTGTGACTCTCACCCAGTGCTCCAAGGAGCCTACAGCAGTCCAGCTACATAAGCTAGAGAGGTGTTTTTATATTCCTAAGATATATAAGCTGCAGAACTGAAGGCCTGACAGTTTGTGGTCAGTAAGTACCAATAGGATCCTGTACAACACAAAAAAGCTAATCCATGCTCCAGGGATCTTACAGTCTGGAAGACATAAAAACAAGGTGCACTGGGAGAAACAGAGAGAGTGCATTCTTCTGGAAGTATTGGGCTAAGGAAAGGATAAGATCTGGTGGATCAAGAAACCATGCTACTTTAAGCAATAATAGGAGAATCTACCTTTTGTGCCCTAGCCAAATTTCAGTATAGCTACTCTATAGTATGCCTGTTGAATAGTACTGCAGTTAAACAGCTACTGTATTATATTTGACTGGTGAGCTGTATTTTAACAGTGAATTAAGTGATTCCTGTATGCGTGGTTTTAATCAAGGTGCTGTAAAATTGCAAGACTGGTAGATACTTTTTTATTTTTTACAGTACAGAAATATGGCAGCACCTAGCATGCAAGCAGAAACCTTATTTTGTCAATTATGTCTTGTCTGATTAAACATTTTTTCTGTTATAATTCTGATAGTCCCCCTTTCTGTCTCCACTCAGGCTCATCTGATTAAGTGTGTTTTACCCACAAAAGCTCATGATACTATATATATATATATATTTGTTAGTTTCAGTCTAAGGTGCCACAGGGCTACTCGTTTTTAAAGTTACAGACTAACACAGCTACTCTTCTGAGCCTATTTATATCATAATTTATCTTAAAAGTCAGTAGAGACACTACTAATCCTCAAGTATCAGAGGGGTAGCCGTGTTAGTCTGAATCTGCAAAAGCGACGAGGATTAAACAAAGACTGTGAATGGCTTGCTAACTACAAAAGCAGCTTCTGTACCCTTGGAATTCACACCTCCAGATCAGCTGCTAGAAGTGGGCCTCATCCTCCTTGATTGGATCACCTCATCATCTCCAGCCTGATCCTGGCCTGCATATTTATTCCTGCCTCTGGAAATTTCCACTACATGCATCTGACGAAGTGGGTCTTTGCCCACGAAAGCTTATGCTCCTACACTTCAGTTAGTCTATAAGGTGCCACAGGACTCCTCGTCGCTTTTACTAATCCTCAGGCAGTCTTAATAGGTAAAATGTTTACCTAGTGCACAGAAAACTGAGGCACAGTTTAGGGATGTGACTAGTTAACTATCGAATAAGCATAAGCTTATCAAATAGTCTAGTAGTGACTCAGCTGATCACTCCCACCCCACCCCCCTTTGTTGCCTCTGTCAGAGGCAGCAAGGCAGGGAGCAGGAGCCAGTGCTGGGGGAGCTAGCTTAAAAGCTAGTTCACCCCCAGCACTGTCTCCATGGGGGGCAGGGGAGGCAGAGTCATAGTGGGGGACTGGGTGTGAGCCAGAAATCAGCTGATTCCTGATTTGTGCCCAGTCCCAGACACCATGCCTCTGCTTTTTAAATGTATTAAGAGCCTGCCGGGCTTTTTAATAATTTAAAAAGCAGAGAAGTGCAGCGGCGGGGGGGGGACACCAGACGCAAGCTGGGAATCAGCTGTCTTGGCTCGCTCCTGCAGGCTCTTAATACATTTAAAAGGCAGAGCTGCAGTGAGGTTCGCTCCCAGGGCTGAGAGCTAACCCTGCTGTGGCTCTGCAGGTTCCCCCACTTATCAACGGAAATTCCATTGACTAGTCGATTAAACACAGTTTAACATCCCTGCCACAGATTGTGACTTCTATAAAGCCAGAGGGAGACTTGGGGCTAGATCCAAGGAATTCCTGTCTGGCAGTCCCACCACCACTCTGCTAGACCAAGGGTTTTGTTCACGCTTTGACCTAGGTGAAAACACTCTACAGGACTTTTAGCATGTGGCAAACTAGAGCGCATGATATTACATTAACATCCTGGCTTGCCGCGTACTGAGTCTCCATCTGGACAGGTTTTTTCTCACTCATTTTAACCTAGTTTTGTTGCTATATAATAAAAATTAGGGTATCAGACCGGTAGGATTCCTTTGCTGGATTTCTTAGGACAAGTCACCCAGGTAACATTACTATATTATACAATTGCTTCATCACTTAGACCACTGCCAGATCTGCTCTTTTATTCTACTTCCCAAGTCAGAATGAATCAAATGGTCTTGCTGAAGTCAGTCAATGGCTTTTCAATCTGTTTGACACAAAATTGCAAATGCCAGGGACTATCATAGAAGTTTATGAGAAGCAGTTTGCTAGCCACAATAATGAAATTTATACAGGAGAACCGGATTACAGCCAGTGGAAGAGAGAAATATTTGAGGAGAGAGTTGAAGCCTTTTTTGTGAGGGTTGTTGGGGTTTGCAGGATACTGAATGAGAATGAGTGAGGCCCTACTGTATGTAAAATGTCAGTGAATGCTGAGTAACACATCCATTTTCATAGGCAAGAGGACTTGATTACAAAGTGATTCTGAACCAGTTTTAACCCTGTACTGACTTACACCTTTAGATCACAACACCCACCCATCTGTTCTTTATTGTGTTGTGTCCAGTCCCTCCTGTTAAAGTGGGATACCTTGTGCCTCAGACTATAAAAGTGGGATGACTCTGTCCAGAAAGGCTTAACAGTAGATGGCAGCAGATACTTCAATATGTTTTCCTGCACGGCTCTAACTCAGGGTTTTTTCCCCTCTCTTTAAAGGCTGTGTCATAATAAACAGACGAAAGTGTATCTTCCGGAACCTCCCTTTCCTCATGCCGAGGTAAGCAAATACAGAGGCACCATGTGTGAGCGGTGCAAAGATTAAGTGGCTTCATAAAAGTGCACACATTCTCTTTCTGTGACTAATTCTTTTGGATCTGTGAAATAGTCTTTTTTACTGATAGTCACCTAATTTGGCTTTCATTCCATTATTTATAAAAACAGTTTTTGGGGAGGAAGATGTCAGAAAGTACCATTATCCCTGCAATTGCTTTCCTAAGCACGATGAAAATGTTGCCCCTTAATATCCACTCATTCATTTGCCTGCCTACGTGGAAAAGGGGTCTGATATCAACATGTTTGTTTGCCCTTATCGTACTCAGAGTAGAAATATGCTTTGTTCAAACCAAGCCACTAATTTTGTCTCTATGCACTTTGAAACCTTGCTGTTGGGGATGAAGCTACCTTCCTAATTGAAATGGGCATTGACATTGTCTAGTGTTAGGAAATTGTTAATCCTCTATTTGAAGATGCTTTATCAGTATACCAGGAGCTTAAATCGTAAGTGATGAGTGTTATCTGCTATGTTCAATGGAGTGTCCTAGGTGAGCAAGTGGCTGAAGCAATAAGATTGCTGGGTGCCGGCCCTTTGGGATTCTTACAGAATCAAGATGTGCATCTCAGGATGTTCTAGGAAGCAAAACTTAAATAGATATGGTGCAACTTTTGCCTTCAAAGAGACGTTTGTATCGAATCCATGTCATGATGGGAAGCAATATAGCTCCAGTTAGAGTGAGGCGCGGGTGAGGATTCATGAGTGTGGGCAGAGGGGGCTTTCTGAGAGAAGAATTTGGCTACATTTTCAGAGGTGCCTCAATTGATCTTATATCCGAGATTAAGCAGGTTTGTGCATGCATGTTTTGTAGACTGTTTGTGTTTGTAAATTCTATCATTTGTACTTAAAAACATGTGTAAGAGCTCACATATGCATAGCTGTATTCCCATACGTAGAGGCCACCGATTAAATGCCTTGACCAACACCATTGTCATTTGCTCTAATGAGGGATTTGACCAGTAACCCAAATTTGATTATGGGTTGGAAATCTCAACTGTCCACCAGCTGTATCCTTTGCTTTGAGGACTGGGTAGGTTCCTGTGGTATGGCTATTGATCTTAAAGGTATTTATAAACTCTTTCACTATCCGATATTAGGTACGTTCCGTGTTATTTTAAACAGGGGGCTCGGTTTTACTTGATTACCGGGCAAATGCCCAAAAACATTAATTCACATTAAAAGTGTATTGATTAAAAAGGAAGAAGAAATTAAAGCAGGCTCTTATAGTGAAGCTGTGGTTGAGTGCTCATTCAAAACAAACTTATTCAAAGTCGTGATTAAAGCCTTTCTCCTTTTGGAGGCAAAATATCAGTTTCAGAACAACCTTTCTTTGAAAACGAAAGTATTAATTTTATTCAGTCCTGATATGTAAAGGGCATTTGCTTACCCTGTTCTTAACAGACACAAGGTGGAGAAAGGACAATAAAAAAGATGGGTGAAATATAGCTTTTGTTGATGGGCTTTTGAAATGCTGGACTGCTGGTTAGTTTGTGGCTGTCAAGTTGGCCATGACACCTGCTGCTTGGATCCTGGCTTATAGTCTCATCAGGGATGTCATCCAATTGGATCCTTTCTTCTTAGACAAGGCAGGCTTGGATGGAATACAGTATAATTGGCTTCAGGGCTTGATGAAAAGCCAAGAGAGTGAGACAGAGGGTAAAAGAGATCCAGTGGGGACAGAAAATAACACTGTGGCAAGGAAAATGTTGCATGATCTTACGTGTCTCTGCAGTGCTAGTAAGCAGTAGGGATGTTGGCATATAGCTGAGTAAACGATTAACCGATAAGCCTGGGCTTATAGGTTAATCCTATCAACTACATGCACTCCCCCACCTTGAGCCTCTCTGTTAGACACAACAAGAGGGTGGGGAGGCAGGAGCTGGTGCCTGTGGTGAGCCAGCTTTTAAACTGGCTCCCCACAAGCACCCAGTCCCACCTGCTCCCCACTCCAGGCTGCTGCCTCTGATAGAGAGGTAGCAGTGCAGAGGATGAGGGGGACAGACGGGAGCCGGTACATGTGGGGAGCTGGCTCCCTCACAGAGGAGGGGCAGGCCGGAGCCAGTGCTCAGGGGGAGCCAGTTTAAAAGCACCAGTTTCCTGGAGCCACCTCCTTCCCCCATGCTCCTGCTTCTGTATCAGAAGCAGCAGCACAAGCGGGGGCAGGTGGGATGCCAGTGCAGCCCCTGTCTGCAGAAAGCTCGGGCCCCCGCAGTCACGGGTTGCTGCTGCAGAGCAGCCTTTTTTTCACAGCGGGCCCGGGCTCGCAGCATACAAAGGCTGCTCCATGGAATGCTGGTGCAGCCCCTGTCAGTGGGAAGCTTGGGCCTCCCTCAAACAGAGGCTGCTGTTGCCCAGGGTGGCAGGTGGGAGCCAATCTGTGTGGAGAGGCAGTTTTTAAACCAGCTCCCCTCGTGGATTGGTTCTCGCCTGCCACCCTGCGCTGCTGCCTCTGATACAGAGGCAGCAGCACACGGTGGCATGGGGCTCCCTGGGAGTGGGGCTGGGTGCATGCACTGGCTGCCGGCCCCTCCCCCAGGGACTATCAAATAATCGTGTAACAACTGTGACTTTGTGCAGTTACATGATTATTGAATGAATCAATATCTAACATTCCTACTAGTCGGAGACCCCCACTATTGGGGGAAGGGTTGGATGTTATGGTAATGTGATGTCTTTTAACACTCACAGGTGGAAACACAATTCCTTGAACAAGTTTAAGGCCAGCCAGACTTCCTGTCAGGAAGAAAGTCCGTTAGATGAGCTAAAATGATTGGCAATTCAGGGGGGTGGCCCAGCTGTGATACAGGTGGGTTGAGAGATCATAGAATCATAAATTAAAGTAGGAAGAGACCTCAGGACATCTAGTCCAAATCCCTGCTCAAAGCAGGACTGAGCCCAACTAAATCATCCCAGCCAAAGCTTTGTCAAATTGGTCTTGGAAAACCTGTAAGGATGGAGATTCCAACCACAACCACCACCACCACTACCCTCCCTAGGCAATCTATTCCAGTGTTTCACACCCTCCTAGGGAAATAGTTTTCCCTAATATCCGACCTAGACCTCCCGCATCCCATTTTGCCTCATTCTGGCATCAGCTACCACTGTGAACAGACTAGCTCCATTCCGTTTGGAGCTTCCGTTTGAGTAGTTGAAAACTACAGTACTGTCAAGTCCTGGGGCACCTCACATCGGCCACTGTTGGAAGACAGAATAGAGGGTTAAATGGAACTTTGGTCTGACCCAGTCTGGCTGTTCTCATGTTCCCCCCTCACTCTTCTCGTCTGCAGACTAATTAAGCCCATTGATTCTTCATAAGTTATGCATCCCATCACCCTAATCATTTTTTTTGCCCTCTGCTGGAGACTGCAATTTGTCTACAATGTTTCTGTAGTGGAGGGGCCAAAACTGCACACAGTAGTCCAGAGGTGACCTCACCAATGCTGAGTAAAGGGGAATAATCATTTTCCACACTCTGCTGTCAATGCACCTACTAATGCAGCCCAATATGCCATTTGTCTTTTATGACAGATGAGGAGGAGAACTGATCTGAGAATGTCTTTTTCAAAGTCTCTCTTTAAGAAACCCAAAAAAGGGGAGAAAGTGGACATCCTAGTTCAGTGTCCTGGTTCCACATCTTCTGGGTGTGTGTTTGTGTGTGTGTTTGTTTTGAAATCAAGCTTAATTTCAGCAGTCCTTGGATTATATCGTTGTGGCCTTCTTGGTTTAAACTCATCCAGCTTCTTTGCCTGATTCCCTTGCACTTTTTACAGCAGTGTTTTTCAATCTTTTTTTTTTTTTTTATAAAGTACCCCTTTAAAAAAATGTTATAAGTACCCTCACTACCTACAGATTTCAGACACACACAATTTTTTTTCTGCCGTTGTAACACATTTGTTTAAACAACTTAATCATAGCCGGGTGTGCAATGAAATTTTTGGGTGTAAAAAGTACAAAAATAATAAAACGCTGTAAAACTTAAAACAAAAATTCAGTTTTCTCCAAATTTCAATTGTGGTGATGTACCCCCCAGACTCCTCTCGAGTACCCCTGATGGTACTCGTACCACTGTTTTACAGCATTATGTTGTAAACAACTTGACCTGTTGGTATTGTATCATCTTATGAACATCTACATACTTTTGTATTTGAGTTCACAATAAGGCTATGCTTTAGGCCCAATAGTCAACATTCCTGTTGAGTAGCAACAGCTTTTGGTCCCTAGTAATCACTTTTTCTAGGTGGCAGACTATATTTCAAGTGGGATATACAGTGATCAAAAATAATGGAGACTTCCATACCGAACACCCACATACCGTATTTAAAAACTTACCTTAGTAAATCAAGTTCCAAATTCCGTTCTCAGAGTGCAAGTCATTCTAGCCATACTGCTGTGCATAAGTCCTAATTTACCCTGTGTCTCTGCTTTCCAAACTGCCCTTGTTGGTCCATTTCATGTCTCTGAATTGCATTCTGTTGCTTTGTGTGCTACCATCATACCACCTGTCAAAGGTTTCACAATTTTATTCCACAACACCCAGTAAACTGCTTGGTGAAAATACATGCAACCATCGAAGGATGGATTAATTAAGCCCTCTGTCATGATAGGGGTGTGTGATTATGCTGTGGTAACTGCAGCTTCTGATTTTAGTGGAGTGTCTTTAATTCCCTGTGCGGCCTGTTGATAATCCGATACCTCCAAATTATTTTACTGCTGTTAAGAAATTTGTCAGCTCCATGTATAGATTAAGTCAATTATTCTGATCTCTGAAAATTGTGAATTACAGTTAGAATGTTTCCAGTGTTAAGATTAGAGATTGATTTATCCCCAAAAGAAAGTTCCTGTGGTCTAAAACCTCTCTCTCATAATCCATATGAACCATAGAGCTGAGCTAAAAATTCATTGCCAGTAGCCTTACACTCAGTTTAACTGGCTTTTAATATAAAATACCTTTTATCCCTCGCCCACAAAAGAAGCTGTAAAATCACCTTGGGGACTTTGGTGAGACTATGTAACGGCTAAAACAGTCTCTTAATTCAAAAAATGACTATTAACAGCAACAATTTCATTCTAAGCTTCAGGGGGAAGCCGAGTTAGTCTGTATAGGATAAACTGAAAGAACAACAAATGGTCTGGTAGCATTTTATAGACTAACAAAACATGTAGATGGTATCATGAGCTTTCGTGGTCACAACCCACTTCTTCAAATGAAAACTCCAGTCATCTGAAGAAGTGGGCTGTTCCCACGAAAGCTCATGATACCATCTACATGTTTTGTTAGTCTATAAAGTGCTACCAGACCGTTTGTTGTTTACGTTTAATTTCATTCTAAACACTTATATTAGCATCACAATGTATAAAGATGCTGAAGCACTATCTAGTAAAATTTCAGGTAATTCACATCAACACAGTATGATTAGGGAGGTGAGATAATGTATACCCATGTTCCAGTCCACTAAAGTCCATAGAAGGATTTACGACAGTGGGCTATGGATCAGGCTTCTTACATAGTTGATAAGCATTGAGAGCATGACCTGACTGGCCTGTTGTGGGTAGAGACAGACTGTTGTTTTATCCTATATTTGTACAATGCCCAGCACCCTGAGATTCTGGTCCATGACTAGGCTTCTAAACACTATGGTAGCACAAATCATTAAGAAGGCCAAATAACGTAGTGAGTATTGCTGATCCCATAGTAACGTCCTCTAACACAAATGAGGGGTTTGCAGCTGCATCTGGTGTGTGTGTAATAATATTCAGCTCTGGGGATATGAACTGTCCTCTGCTGGACCCTGGTGAAGGAATGAAGGATATAGTAGGTCTCTTCATTGCAGATTCCTGTCATTTACTAAGCTCTTTGCAAAGAGCTTAGTAAATACAGGGATCCACCTTTTTTTCTAAAAGGTGGTAAACACCTTCAAGCCCTCCCGAAAGCACTGCTACGTTCAGGCTCCAGTGCTCTCCACTGGTCATTAGTTTTCTTTTTGCCTTCCTGAAAGTACCCAACATGCTATTATCAGCTGATTGTTTCCATGAACTGCAGCCTAGTCCCCTTTATTGTGCTCCCATGGCCACTAATAGTTTAACATTGCCATGTTGTGTAAATGGGATGGAGATGCATTTGGTTTGGTTTTTTTTTCCTCATGGGATGTATAGAAGCTAGACTGTGAAAAGTATAAACAGAGTTACAGACTCTGATAACTGAGGCCATATGTAAGTGAGTAGCTGTGCAAGATGACCCCTGTGAGGTAGGGAAGTCCTAGTATTCCCATTGTTCAGAGTGGGATCTGAGGCTTGGAGGTGAAGTGACTTGTCTAGTGTCGTACAGGCATTGTCTATGGTGGAGCCAGGACTTGAACCTGTTCTCTCAAATTCTAGGTTTGAGCCCTAAGCCTCCTTCCTCTGCATGTATGTGTTGACACACAATTTCTTTTTAAATTAATGAACCAATAATTCATTCATGAATAATTTTATGGGAAGAAGACTTGAAAGGCATTGTGAACGAGTATCAGAAACATGAATTAAATTATCACTCCTATGGACACAGCATTTAGAGAGAACTCTTTCTGGTTGAATAATTGTGTGGTGCTTTTTTAATTGTTGGTTTATAGAAGTGTTTCTCAACCAGTGGTACGAGTACCCTTTGGGGTACTCGAGAGAAATCTGGGGGAGTACATCAACACAACTGAAATTTGGAGAAAACTGAATTTTTGTTTTAAGTTTTACAGCACTTTATTATTTTTGTACTTTTTATACCTAAAAATGTCATCGCCCACCTGGCTATGATTAAGTTGTTTAAACAAACATATTGCAATGGTAGAAAAAAAAGTGTGTGTCTGAAAACTATAGGTATTGGGGGTACTTATAATTTTTTTTAAAGGGGGTACTTTTTTTTTTTTTTAAAGGAGTACTTTGTAGAAAAAGGTTGAGAAACACTAGTTTATAACATTTGAACAGAGATCAGTTGATGAGCTCAGCTGGTCTTTAGGAGAGCAGAATAGGAGAAGTTACTCAGATACGCATGATATTTAGATGGGCACCCACCAGGTGCTTGGTGCTGTTTGCCAGCAGATGGAAGGCAGTCCTGGAAACGAATGCTCTCTGATGATGATGATGTGATGATGGGTGGTGATGAAGATGATGTGTGATCACTCGTTGCCGAGTATGCTCATCTTCCATGGGAGTTGTGGACCCTCAGGTGGCTGGTAAGGCCGATCCTTGAGTTCTATTACAGTGAGGTCAGAAGTTTCCAGGTACAGCAGGAGACTGCTGACTATGACTAGAAGCCAGTCTCCCTTTCCTCCTGTGCCTCTTCTCCTCTTCAGCATGTCGTCAGGCAAATTCAAAATGCAGGGAGCCATTGCATAGAACTTGTCTCCATTTTGAGCGATCCTGGGCAGGTGTCTCCCCAATGTCAACATCCATGTTGCACTTCTTTAAGTGATCCTTTAGCAAGTCCTTATAACGCTTCCGTTGTCTTCCCACATTACGGTGCCCTTCTTTCAGCTGAGAAAACAGGCCCTGTTTTGGGAGGCAATGGTCTGCCATCCGAACAACGTGACCAGTCCAGCGAAGTTGCTGATGGCAGATCATTGTCTCAATACTGGTGGTCTTTGCCTCTTCTAGAACACTGATGTTAGTGCACCTGTCTTCCCATTTGATCTTCACGATCTTGCAGAGGCAGCGTTGGTGATACCTCTCCGGGACTTTCAAAGATGCTCTCTAGTCAAAAAACAAATACAGTTTAGGCAACAGAATCCAGGCTGCTCCTGAAATTGGACGTGCTCATTACCCAGATAAATGTCCAGTTCTTTCTTGTTTGATTGCATGTTTGCTTATTTGTTTTTGGTCATGCTAAAGCTCTTTATACCTTGGCGCAATGAGTTACCCAGATGGCTTATGAACAGTGTGAGAAGTATTTCTTTCCTTTAATCGGTTACTAATGTGTTGCTTTAACATTACATTGCCTGTCTGACAGGAGTGGGCAATAATTTTTGTTGGGGGGGGGGCCACTCCAAGAATTTGGTAAGTGGTCACAGGCCACACTTTTCTATGATATTGGTGGAGGTTGGGTGCAGAAGGGAGCTCGTGGTAAGGGATTGGGGTGCAGGAGGGGATGTGGGGTCTGGAAAGGAGTTTTGGTGAATGAGGTGTTTGATATGGGGCAGGGGATTTGGGTGCAGGAGGAGGTGCAGGGTCTAGGAGCAGTTCAGACGCGAGAGGAGGCTGAGACCTGGTTCAGGGGTGCTGAGGCTTTGAGTGCAGGAAGGGGTTGTGACCTGTGGCAGGGGATGGGGTACCAGATGCAGACTTTGGCCAGGAATCACTTATTCTGGGGGGAGGGTGGCAGCGGGTCTCTGCATGCTGCACATGCCCACAAGCACTGCCCCTGCAGCTCCTGTTGGCCAGTTTTTGCCCAATGCCAGCTGCGAGAATTGTGCTAGGGGTGGGGGCAGTGCACTTTGACACCCCCCTCTCAAGGGATGCACTGCAAGGAGACACATGCGCTTGCCCCACAGTTAGCCGCTTTGAGCAGCATGTGGGGCCGCAGTAGACAGGGAGCCTGCCTGAGGGTCCTGATGGGCTGCGGCAGGCAATATTTTGCCTACCCCATTATATGAGAAGGTACAGAGAAGTACTAGACTTGCCTTCTCTACCATTTAAACACCTCTCCCCTACTATGTCTCCACTCGAAGTTAAGCCTTTCCAATCTGCTCAGTCTCTGCAAGCAGTCACTGGTCCCTGACCCCTCCTTCCCCATTTCTGTTAGCCTTGTGAGAGGGGACGATATAAACTGGACATGGAATTTTATCCCTCCGAGTCCTAGCCACTTCCTCTCCCTCCTTGTTGTTTATGCCTTTCACATAATTGTAGAGATTTAGTGTGTCTCCTCCCCTTGATCATGACAGAAAATTGGTTGTTCTCCTGGAAGGTACTCTGATTCCTAATGTCACTGAATTGATTGCAATAGGGAATCCTGCTCTTCCACCAGAGCAAACAAGAAACATGCTAAGATTTGCAAAGCAACCTACTAATAAGTTGGATGGAAATTGGATGTTCAAATCCCTTGAGCCACTTTGAAAATCTCTGCTGTGTTCTTCTAGACTATGTCTACACCACAGAGGTATCCCGGAAAAGCTCTGCCATGTCCAAGGAACGCGTCTGCTTTTTCAGAACAGTTTCCAAAAAAGTGGACACATTCTTTCAGCATCCCTGTATTCCTCACTGTATGAGGAAGAAAGGATCTTCCAAAAGGGGAGGTTTTTCCAAAATTTAGCCCAGTATAGACGGGCCAAATTTGGAAAAGCCTCTTCCAAAAAAAACCCTGGAAAAATGTATGCAGGTTGTAGTTCGCAATTTGTATATCTTTTTCTGACTTTTTGCAGTCTAGACATAGCCTTACTGCTCAGCAGTTAAATGGAAGGTTTTTAAGTGAGTTTTTCTGCAGTGTCTGGGTCTGCCCGTCTCTGCTACAACTGCCAGTAGAAATTCAGTGGCTACTGCAGCCAATAATTTCTCAGGAGGAAGAACAGAGGTATGGGAAGGGCAATATCTGGACAGTTCATACAGCTATATCAGTTCTGTTTTCACAAGCAGTTTTTGTGACTCAAAGGGCTAAGACAGGGCTGGGCAAGATGTGGCCCTGGGGCTGGATCCGGCCCACCTAACACTTTGTTCCGGCCCACGGGCTGCATCTGGCTGCTTTCTATTTATATCCTGCTGCCCATGTCACCGAATTTCCACGTGATAGCTCAGGCAGCAGGATCCTATTTAAATGGCTAATGGCTCCCGGGCATGGCATTACTCTGGCAGGGGTCGGAGCCGCGAGCCCTTTAAGTTGCTGCAGCAACCCTGGGCAACTGCTGGGAAATGTGGTAGCAGTGGAGCCACAAGCCCTTTGCTGTGTTTTTAATTCAAAGCCTCCAGCCCCAGACAGCTCTGGGGTGGAGGGGGGGCTAGTCCCCAGCTCCGCTCCTCCTGGCCCAACCCCGCCCCTCCTGGAGATGGAGCCAGCCCGTGACCATGTACCAAAATTCACTAAGTGCCTCCCCTGCAAAAATTATTGCTCACCCCTGAGCTAAAAGCTTGTATTGAGGTAACTTTAGAAGTGTCTATCCAGTTAAAAACCAAATGTAACCAATGCTTTGAGTTTGGGGGCGTTAATCAAGAGAGATGGATGAGTCCTTTGCCTCTAGGATGTTGCTTTGTCTCTAGTCCAAAGACACAATTTTCAAGTGTGACTAAGGGCTTGAGTACACATGAAAATTAATCTGGAATAAGGTAGGATGTGAGTTAAAGCAAATGACTATCCTTGCTTTAACTTCATGTGTGAATGCTCTTCTTCTGAAATAAAAGTGCCTTACTCAAGACTAGCTTCGTTTCCTGCCAAGGAGAAATGGCTCGAAAATTGGCTATTGTTTTTTGACTGCAAGTAGCTGGGGTGGGAGTATTTCTGATAGTTTTCTACGGAAAAACTAGCTCTCTTGATCTATGCTTCCTTCCTTCTTATACTGGCTCCAGCACACCATATGCAAAGCATTGCATACCAAGAACTAAGTGACAGAGGAGGAACAATCTATCCAACAGCAAAAGGCCTCCGTTAGAGGTGGCCTCTGGAGGGGGCACAGAAGGTGACGTAACACAAGCATCCCTTCCTCCCTCATTGTTATAACAGA
The DNA here is from genome assembly GCF_052426305.1 of Pelodiscus sinensis. Lineage (NCBI taxonomy): Eukaryota > Metazoa > Chordata > Testudines > Trionychidae > Pelodiscus > Pelodiscus sinensis. The sequence continues at coordinate 6,708,162 of NC_143054.1, forward strand.
GGCATCACTAGCAGAATTTTTGGATAGAGAACTCACACAAAATGAACAGCAATAAATGTTGGCTTGTTGAACAAAGGGAACACAGTGGTTACATAGATTTATCCAGGTTATAGTATCAGTCACTGACCCTGTAAATCAAGACTATTGCTTTAAAGGAAAGCTTAGCCCTTTGGGATTTAAAAAATAAAAACACAACAAAAAATTCACCGCAGTTTAGGTTCAATACCCTTTACTAGCTCTTATCGCTTAAGCTTTCAGTCAATAAGGAGTCTTTCTACAGGAAGAGATGTCCTAAATGGTTCATGCTTCCGAAAACCAAAGCTTCAAAACGTATTTTTAGAGATTCAGATTGGACCAGCACCAGCCAATGCTGCTGACCCAGACTTGGTGCAGTCGGTGCTGTTTTTAATCTGGTTTGGTAACCGTTATACTTCTCTACATGAGACAAGGTGGGGGAGGGTAATATTGGACCAGCTTTTCTTGGAGAACATGCGGTTCTTTCAGGAAAAAAACACTTTTTTGAAAGTTCCCATACTCCTGAAAAAATGAGGAGTACGGGATCTTTTGAAAAGGGTTTTTTTTTTTAAAGAACTGCATCTAGACTACGGTTTCACTTTCGAAATATCCTTTTTTGAAAGACTGCTGGGACGCAATTATGCAAATGAAGCGTGGGATATTTAAATCCCTGCTTCATTTGCATTTTCAAAGTGCTTCATTTACATCCCTCTTTCAAAAGAGGGACGTAGTGTAGACACAACATAAGTCTCAACTTGGCAAAGCCCGGGCTAGGATGATTTAGTTGGGATTAGTCCTGCTTTGGGCAAGGGCTGGACTTAATGACCTCTTGAGGTTTCATCCAGCCCTAGGATTCTAAGAAATGTCAGTATTTATTGCTGTTTTCTGGAGCCTTCCCCTAACTCGGTGGCACATCACAAATCCACTTTGGCCTTCAGAGTATAAATCCCCCATGTACTCCACTGACACAAGATTTACTACTTCAGATTTCGGGTTCTGGCCAAGCCCAGCCATGTGCTGCAGTTAGCTTTTGGGACTGTTTCCCTTCTAGGATCTATTAAATTCCAATCATTTACAGGATAAAACTTGTTTTGCCTATTGTCTGCTAAGCTGCTCTGCTGCCAGCTCTTATTACTGGAAGCAACATTTAGATTCTAAATATTGCACTCCAGATGCTTCAATCAGAAACCTTTACCAGCCTTAATTATAGGAGTGTTTGCAAGACTGCATATTAACTGCCACAGCAGTCATCGGATGCATAGTTAAGTTTCCCATTTAAAGGCTGAATTAGAATTTGATATTGCCGTCAAGTTGCAGGAGGTGGGGTGCCTCAGACTTCCATATTACAAAGACGTGAAGAAAGTAATAAGCCCTTTGTCGATGGCATTGTGGTTAACTCTCTATGATCCAACCGTTTGCATGGCAAATCTGATGGACTGGGTCTGCGTGTGCGTTTGTCTGTCCGTCTGTGAGTCTGTCTGTTCAAGAATTCCTCCTACATGGCTAGGGGCACCAACTTTGGTGTGCTGCTTCCTCTTGCCACAACTTAAAGCAAGGGCAGGGTTTGGCTGTGCCAAGACAGTGGGATGTGCCTGGAATGGAATTGTTTCTTATGAAACAGAAAAGCAAGCGTCTGCTAGCAGGAACAGTTGTGCTGCAGAAGGACCTCGGAGGGGGCAGCCCGGGGCCAGAGATGGGCACCGAGACAGCTCTAACCCCATTGGGGAAGCAGTATCCACCCCTGCCCCCTATCTACTATATAATTGAGAGAGTTTGTTTGTGTATCTGTCTGTCTGACATACACCCGTCCTCTGACTGTGCCTGCTGCAGCAGCCTTGGACAGGCACTTCTCACCCAGCCTCAAGCTGCTGCAGTGAGAGAGGGCTGGGGTTGCCCTCTTTCCCCAGGGCAGCCTGTATACTGACCCCTCATCTCCAACCCCTCTCCCCCACCCCCCGAGCAATGTTTTAAATGAAGAAAAACAAAAATGATTTGCATTAAGGACCCAAGCAAGGCTGGGTAAATCCTCTAATATGTTACAAGTAACCACCGAAGTACTGGGATAGCAGTTATGGGGGGGGGGGGTACATGCACTATAAAAATTGCTGAGCACAGATGTGTAAAAAGTTGGTCAAGTCTCATTATTTTATTTCAGCTCATTCAGACAAACAAACTGAAGCACTATCCCAGTATCCATGGAGATTTCAGCAATGATTTCAAACAGCCGTGTGTGGTGTTCACTGGACATCCCTCCCTCCGGTTTGGGGATGTAGTTCATTTTATGGAGCTGTGGGGAAAATCTAGCCTTAACACTGTTATATTTACAGGTAAGTGAAATGCTCTTCACAGCACAGAGGTGGTAATGTGTCATACGTCCTCATTGGAACAGATCCCATCACTTGTCCCCAATTGGATGATGTCAGTAGGAGTTTCTTCAAGTGAGGCTCCCTGGGATGACCTCAGTGACAATTTATACTGCATGTCATTCCTGTTTGCCTTGCAGAGTTGATTCTTACCCTACACAGCTAGCCCTTGTCCTTTGTAAGCAAGATTTTATAAAGTATCTACAAGAGATCAGCTCTTGGACAAAGAGCAGTTGGCTCTGTCCAAGACAGAAGCAATGCTAATTGGAAAAGGTAAATGCATTGATGAGCTGGCCAAGACTGTCTCCAACTTCCATCAAAATCCTATAGCTCTTATTTATCAAAGTGGTACAATGCCTCCAGGTCTTCTTAGATGCCCTGCTACTCTTAGATGACCATGTAGACACAGTTTCCCAAATGCCTCCTTTCACCTCCAGCTTGCTAGGGAACTTCATTCCTACCTTTAAGCCAGGGCTCTGGCCCCAGTAATCTATGCTTTGTCACCTCTAGCCTGTCTTACTTTAGCTGACTGTGAAGATAATGTCTGGCTGGTGAGTCTTGCCCACATGCTCAGGGTTCAGCAGATCACCATATCTGGGGTCGGGAGGGAATTTTCCTCCAGGATAGATTGGCTGAGGCCCTAGAGGCTTTTCGCCTTCCTCTGTAGCATGAGGCATGGATCACTTGTTGGAGGATTCTCTGCATCTTGGGGTCTTCAAACCATCATTTGAGGACTTCAATATCTGAGATATAGGTGAGAAGATTATTCCAGGAGTGGGTGGGTGAGATTCTGTGGCCTGCGTTGTGTAGAGGGTCAGACTAGGTGATCATAATGGTCCCTTCTGACCTTAAAGTCTATGGCTACATCTATATTGGCATCCCTTTCCGGAAAAGGGATGCTAATGTGACGAGTCGCAATTGCAAATCCGCGGGGGATTTAAATATCCCCCGCGGCATTTGCATTTACATGGCTGCCGCTTTTTTCCGGCTTGGGGATAAGCCGGAGGAAAGCGACAGTCTAGACGTGATTCTCCGGAAAATAAGCCCTTTTCCAGAGGATCTCTTATTCCTACTTGAAAGTAGGAATAAGAAATCCTCCAGAAAAGGGCTTATTTTCCGGAGAATCACGTCTAGACTGCCGCTTTTCTCCGGCTTATCCCCAAGCCGGAAAAAAGCGGCAGCCATGTAAATGCAAATGCCGCGGGGGATATTTAAATCCCCCGTGGATTTGCAATTGTGATGTGTCTCATTAGCATCCCTTTTCCGAAAAGGGATGCCAATGTAGACACAGCCTTTGAGTCTATGATAATACACAGGTTCCAGCTGGTGCTGAACAGGACTACCCACTGTCTCCCTGGCTCAGGCACTGAGAGCACATCCGGCCTGTATCAAGTCCTTCCACAGGCTCCCCGTCAGCTTCCAGTTCTAGTTTCAGGCCTGGGTCCTAATTTTAAAAGCAATTAATAGATCAAACCCCTGCTGCATCAGAGGCTGATTGGAATCTCTGAACCACCGGGACAGATGCATTGCTTCGGGACAATGCAGATCTCAAAGCCCAGGACAAAGAATGTGAGAACTGTGAAGGAAGCATCCTCTGAGGGGAACAATGTTCTAGAGGCGATCAGGCACTGATCGTCATTCAGGAATGTTGCTAAGCCTTCCTCCATGAGAGAGATTTTCCACCAATCTTGCCCAAGCAGACTTCTGGCCCTGTACTGAGGAAAGGTTTAGAGACTTTTTGTGTGCCTGTGTGTGTGGAAGGCACCCTGATACAATGGTGATGGGTGGCAGTATAAAACACTTTGATAAAGGGAGCACTGCCCATCGCTGTGCCTCACTACCAGATTTCCTTCCATAGTTCTCCACATGCGCCAGCAGTGGTGAAAGAAGTAATACACAAGACTTGGGTTTTGGTTTTTTGGGGTTTTTTTTTTTACAACCATGTCTCCAAACTTTGTTTTTGAATCAGAGTCCCGGCTATGCCTGTGCTTCCATCATTGTTACCCAGGAAGAAAACTGTAGGTCTGAATTTTATTAGCATAGACAAGACCTAGGAGTGTGGTGGATTTTTGAGGAATGTATCTGGTAATTTTTAAGTACATGACCAAGAAGGATACCAGTTAGTGACAGCCATTGCGAGTTTAGTGAGAAAGGCACAAGTCTGCCAGAAATTGGTCTGAGGTCACTATCAGAAATCACATAAGCTGCAGAATAGCCACCTGATACTAACAGCTTTCAGTCACTGCTGCCGTGCTAGAATGTACTGTCAGCATGGAGTTAAAAAGATGAATATCCTATTGCACGCAGCTCTAAGCTATCCAGCTTGCTACAGATCCACTAGGATAATAGTAGAGTATTTGGTGAATAGTTCCTTAATCTTCCATGAGTCTAATACTGACACCTCGCCTAAACTAAATGGAATAATTATGAGGAAAATGGTGAAAATATATTTGCTGAAGGTGACACCTAAGTAAAATCATTTTGAAATATGAAAAAATTGTGTTTGGATTTTTGCCAGGCTGAGAAACCAGGCCTGCTCAGGTGGAGTTTTGATACTGAAAAATGGTAAATTGTGCTCTTTTTTAGAAGGTCTGATTAAAAGTAAGAGATGCTGTTTGTGTCTTGATTAAATTTGTTATAGAAAAATCAGGCAATAATGCTTTTGGATGAAATGGTGCTGCTCTGTTGCTTGATTGAGCTAAGACTAATTGTGGGCATAATTTTCATCAAATTAACGGAAAATAACTAGTGGGGGAAGAGAAATCTATAAGTGAATTAACATTACCAAACGACAGCTCGTCTAGACTAGGACATGGTAATAGGGGGAGGAACTGAGCAATCTTTGTTCTTTGAGACATCAAATATCTTCTGTATTTTTTTTCCCTCCTGCAGAGCCTGACTTTTCTTATCTGGATGCCCTGGCTCCTTATCAACCTCTGGCTATGAAATGTGTTTACTGCCCCATTGACACAAGACTGAATTTTATTCAGGTGTCCAAATTACTGAAAGAGGTCCAGGTAATGAAATCTCTGTTGTCCGTGTACATTTATACATCTACACCCAACCACTCAATGGAGATTTCTGCTGTGGCTGATCTTTATATTAAGAAATGACTCCTTGCCTTTTGTTGTTTAGCCAAGTCTCTCTGAGCTTACATCTACACTGCAGTGCTATTTTGGGATACCAGAGGTATCCCGAAATAGCTATTTTATGTCTTTTGAGTGTACCTGCTATTTCAAAATATAACAGGCTCACTATTCCGACCTCCCTGTACACCTCATTCCACGAGGAGTAAGAGACATTTCAGAATAGCGCTTTATTTCTAAATAAGTGCTGTGTAGACAGCGCCAAATTTCAAAATAAGCTATTTTGAAATAACATTGAAATAAGATACACAATTTGTGTAGCTCAAATTGCGTATCTTATTTCAACCTACGGTGCAGTATAGACACACCCTAAGAGACCATACTGTATGTATCTCTTCTAATAATCACACACGTGATAGCGTGAAGGGCTTAGAAAGAACAAACTAGCTAGTCATCCCATTGTATTGTGAGCTTCCCCTTCACTCCATGAACGATGGCCGATTCTGTTATTTGCATTTTCCACCATCACCACCTTCCATGCTGCATTTAAGAGTAGAATGGCCTCTTCCTCTGCTCAGTTCTCTCAGCGGCCCACCTCCACCATGATCCGTGTAATAAATAGCCTAGCAGTGATTTATTACTATATCTAGGGTTATTTTTTTAATATACGATGCTTCCAAATTGTCCATTTGGCTAATATATGCAGCTCTATGTTCCCCTAGCTGTCACCCTTGTCTTCCCACTCTCCACTCCCTTGTGTTCTACACCCATCTGTGGCATTTTGTCCTCATTTTGAGTGAAAGCTTTTTTGGGACTGTCTTCAGTTTTGTTTGTACAGCATCTGTCTTAACTACTGACATGTCAGGGTCCATTGTGCTAGGCACTGTACAAACCACCGAATAGACTGTCCCTGCCCTGAACCACTTACTCCACTCCTGATTAAGGGCGCCTGGATGCAACCAGAATCCAACTAATTACATGTTAATGTACAGCCATGTTACAATCCTTATAATTGCAGACTCAGTGCTTGCATCATATACAGCTCCTAGGGCAGGGCACGTTGACTGTTGGACGTCTGTTTTCACCCCCATCTTCTCTTCTAGCCTCTCCATGTCGTTTGTCCGGACCAATACACCCAGCCTCCACCCACCCAATCCCATCGCACAGACCTGATGATAGACTGCCAGCCCCCAGCAATGTCCTACCGCAGAGCAGAGGTGCTGACTCTCCCATTCAAGCGGCGCTACGAGAAGATCGAAATCATGCCAGAAGTGAGTGACGACAGGGAAACGGCACGGTGGCTCCTTGCTGTCTAACATCACTTTGGTCCTGTTGCCCCATGTCTATAGTCACCTCAGACAGAAAAGTGTTACCCGTGTGACTTCTCTTGCACATGGAGGCCTAATCATGCACTTCCCTCTAAGCCAGGGACCCCAGTCTGTGAGATGTGCCCCCTAGAGGGTACAGAGGGATGTCCAGGGGAGATGTGGTGGGCCCAGGCCAGCCCTCTGGGGGATGGGGACAGAGCCCCATGCAGCCCCACTCAACCCCCAGTTCTACTCTGGCCACAGTCAGGTCGCTGCCAGTCCAGTTACCAGCAGTAATTGGCCTCCCGTACCGGAGGTGGAAAGAGCAGCAGCTGCTGCTGGAGCCCAGAAAAGCACTTGGGGATGGCTTCAGCAAGAAAGGTACTGACACTTTCCCCTCCCCCCCATCCTACCCCAAGCTCAGCTCCCTGTTGCCACGCACCCCTCCCATCCCCAGAGCATGCTCCCCCTCCCCCATCCTGCCCCACTCACACCTGCCTCCTCCCTGGCTCTTGGGGGCATGCACCAGATGAGGGGGTCTGCTACTGAGAAAGTTTAGAGACCCGCTATGCTAGGCCAGAGATTTGAATGAGGGATATTCCTGAGAGGTATTCACAATGTTGACAGAACCACGTGGCAAAGCTAAACATGTTAATTATCCTTTGCAAACATGTTGTGCTTCAAAGCATATTGCAAATATGCTAGCCCTCCATAATCACTTGTGAGGTGGGCAAACTCAGGTCCAGAGCTGCTGAATGATTTGCTCACAGTTTCTCAGTAAGTTCAAGGTAGAGCTGGGGATTGAAAGTCAGGACTCCTGGCTTCTGTATCCTGCATCACTTGCTAGAAACCCCCACGCCCCCTTCTCTTGGGAATCTTTCACAAATGACTTATTCAGTGAACAGTCTTAGAGTCCAGTAAGTTAACTGGTTGCTTAAACCATCTAACATGCTCACAGACGTCAAGGGTAGAAAGGGTCGCCCGTCTGACCTTCTGCACATTGCAGGCCACAGAACCTTGCCCACCCACTGTAATAGACCCCTAACTTCTGACTGAGTTACTGAAGGCCTCAATCTTAATTGAAAGTCTTCAAGTTACAGAGAAACCACAATTTACTCTAGTTCAAACTAGCAAAGTGGCCTGTGGCCACACTGTAGATTAGAGGGGGGCACATTACCACCCACGGGCCACATCGGGCCCATTGCACCCTTCAGGCTGGTCCTTGAGCTCCCGCCAGAGGGCGAGGTTGGGTCAGCCTTTTGGAGAGGAGCTAGACTAACTCCCAGGCAGCACGGCAAGCTGGGACAGCCGGTGCTTCATTCCAGTCTCACTCCTTTGGCCTCTGGTCCCCCACAGCCTAAATTCCCCCAGTGCCTGGGCTGTGCAGTCACCATGCCCCTAACCCCAATGCTCTGGGCCACGCAGCTGCAGCTCCCTGCAGGCAGGTAAGCCTTACGCAGACTTACCCTCGCTGCTCTGCTGCTTCCCTGGTACTGCCCCGTACAGCTCCCCCCATGTTATCCCCTCCCCCACCTTGATAACATCTGCATTCATGGCCCTTCCAAACCCAAATGTGGCCCTCAAGCCAAAAAATTTGCCCACCCCTGCTCTAGAGGAAGGCAACCTCCCACAGCCTCCTTTGTCTCTGATCCTGACCTGGGCAAAATCCCTTGCTGACCCAAATTATGGCCCTCATTCAGACCCTGAGCATGTGAGCAAGAGCCGTCAGGCAGGTACCTGGGAAAAAATTCCCTGTAGAGCCTTACCCTTCCAGTGACCAGCTATTGAAGATATACGCTAATAGCAGTCACAGACGGGCCATATGGTTCCCCCCCCCATTACTACCCTTGAGAAACTGTTCCAGAACTTCACTCTTCAAACTGTTCTCATTTCAAGCCTAAATGTATTGATGGCCAGTTTGTTCATATGCCAACGTTGGCTCCAAGTGTAATAGTCAGAGGCACACATACAGAACAGGAAATGACTGCCTAGGAAGGAGTATTGCAGAAAAGGATCTGGGAGTCACAGTAGAGCGCAAACTAAATGAGCGTCAATGAAATACAGTTGGGAAAACCGCGAACGTCTATCCGAGATGTGTTAGCAGAAGTATTGTAAGCAAACGCAAGATACGCTTCTTCTGCTCTATTCCTCACTGATAAGGCCTCAGCTGGAGCCCTGTTCCCCGCTCTGGGCACTGTGCTTTGGGAAAGATTGGATAAATTGGAGGAAGTCCAGACGACCTCAACAGAAATGACTGAAGTTCTAGAAAATATGACTTAAGAGGAAAGATTGGGAAAAAAGAGTTTTACTTAGTCTGGAGAAGAGAAGACTGAAGTGGGACATAGGTGTCAAGTATGTCAATGGTTGTTATAAAGAGGAAGGTGATATAGTTATTCTCCTTATCCACTTAAATGGCAACAAGGGAGATTTAAGTTAGAGATGGTCTAAATAATATTTGTCCTGTCTCAGTGCATGGCCTGGACTAGCTGATCTATCTAGGAGCCTTTCAGTCTTACATTTCTGTGAGACTCCAGTCCTCCGATCATGCCAGTAGCCCTTCTCTGCAACTGTTGCAGTTTGAATTCATCTTTCATAAACGGGGGAGACCAGACTTGCATTCCAGATGAATCTTACTTGTGCCTTTTCCGTTGATTCATAATGTATGAATCCCATAAACTATGCACAAATATACTCTTAAGTGACCTGTAGTCTAGCAGATTTGATGTTAAAGTATTTTGACAATCTAACCAGCACTGATGTGTCCTTGGATCAAAGATGAGGTATTTCATTTTACAACCAGGCTATATAGCCCACGGCAATTGCTTTAAAAAGGTGGGGGGCTGAGTTTTTCGCTGGAGGAAAAACAATACCCTTAGTGTTAACACAGGGTGCAGAACTACACAGGGAACTGTACCTAAGTAACAAACAACAAGAAACCAAGCTCCTACCACCACTGCATCATCTGTATCCAATTTGTTCCTGAATTCAGGGTTGAGCATGCAATTGCCTGCTGAGATTAGCCTGGAGTTGAAGATGGGTTTTAATTGAAAAATGTACTCTGAAGCAACTGCACTGTGGCATGTGTATTTGCTGGATACATTTGCATATTTATTGGCTCCTGTTAAAGGAAGGGCTAGTAAAATATGATGTATGATCAATGGTGTGATCAAAACGAATCTTGTGTTAGCAGGGAGATTTTTCACATCACCTCTCTACGTAGAGAGCCAGTACAAGACCTAGTCAACATTTTAATTCTATTGGCAAGTCCTGAGGCTTTACTTCAAGCCTGAGCGTTTAAGAGTTTGGCTTGGATCTGCTTAGGGGGGCAGTCACATCCTCTGCTGAAAACAGTGAGGCAAACAGCAGGGTGAACCCCACAGAAAATTATTTAGGCATTCCTGGATTTTAAAAACAGTCATGTCAGAAAGAGGAAGGATGGCCCACGGTTAGGGCACTAGCTTGGCCCATTGAGATCAAGGTTCAAGTCCCTTCTCTTGACCATATCACTTAGTCTCTCTTAACATGTTTACATAGCAGGGCAAAAGTCAAATTAAGCTACGCAACATCAGTTATGTAGCTGAAGTTAAAATTGCTTAATCCAGCTTTAGGTGCTGTCTACACACTTCCTTCGACTTCCCTTACTCCTTGTGAAATGAAGGTTACAGGAGTTGGAGTAAGAAGTCCTCCAACTCGCTATTATTTTGAAATAATGGCTTGCTGTGTACATGACCTTATTGTTATTTTGGAATAACATTATTCCAAAATAATGCTGCTGGGTAGATGTACCCTCTGTGCCTTGCAAAGGGGTAAAAGCACTGCCCTAGCTCACAGGAATGTGAGGCGGATAACTATACTGAAACTTGTGAGGCTCTCAGATACGGTGCTGGTGGAGGCCAGATGACAGTCGGAGAGAGAAAGAGATGTCAGCTGCGTTTGTTTTCCTCAAGTGTTTTGGCCAACAATATTATTGGCAAGGATGTTGCTGCCATTTTTCTCTTCCAGCAAATAATACTAAATATAAAACTGCTATTCATACCAGAAACCTGATTCAAAGTTATTCATCCATTCAGGGCATGTAAACGTCCTGCATGAGCTCATGAGTCTATATATTTTGGTTGGTGTCTAAGAGTATGTCTACACAGCAATATTTTTCGAAATAACGAACTTAGTCCACGTCTACACAGCAGGCAGTTATTTCGAAATAATGTCGAAATACTGTCAAGCTGGAGGACTTCTTACTCCGACTCCTGTAACTCTCATTGTATGAGGCGTAAGGGAAGTCGGAGGAAGAGTGCTCTATTTTGAAATAAGTGCCGTATAGACGCTCCCAATTTCTAAATAAGCTATGCAATTGATGTAGCTCAATTTGCGTAGCTTATTTCGAGTTAAGCCCTCCTGTGTAGATGCACCCTAAGGTACCACAGGACCAGTCATTGTCAATTGGAACACCCTAAGGTTTAAAGCATGGCTACCAAATACTTGCAGCGAACTACTTGTCTGCGGGGCGGGCTATGGCGGAAATGGCCTTATGTAAAATATCTGTTGGTTTGAAGCACACCTGGCTTCTGGGAATCATGATCTTTTGCAGCACATGTAGATAGAAAAGACCTCAATGGGATGGATAAACTGGTTTTTATGAATAGTTCACCCAGGCGTTAGTGAGCTGGTTTGGGAAGGTTTTCCCCTTGAGGAGATGAACTATCTATTTCAGCCAGGGCTTACGCAGGTTTTCCAATCACATAGAACTCTGCAGTGTCAGAAGGTGGCTGCAAGAACTTATCCCTTTTGGCTAAATCATACAGGGGCCGCTGTTGAGGTGGAATTGGTTCCACATGGCCCTCCCCGGCCGTCTTCGTGGTGGAAAAACTCCAATGACGGTGTAATTGACAACACTACCTGTCTGTCTTGTGGTGAATACCACCACCCCGTGTTACATGGGGGCTGGACGACCACAGGAAGGAGTATTTACAGGTCCCCACATCAGCATCGTGAACCCAGGCTGTTAGCTTCAAAACACAACTTGTAGCAAAGAACAAATGCTAAAACCTGCTCCAGAAAATACCAGTGTGTAAATCTGTGTCAGCCCTTTCCCTTTTTCTCTGGTATATTAACTTCCATAGACTTTTGAATTGTACAAAGGGGTGAATCCACATTTGTCTCCAGATTCCTGAACTCTCTTTTTAAAGTAAAAATCCCATGTCGCCGCAGCAACAGAATGGCTTTTGTTAAAACCGCTTTCCCCTACATCCCCACCTAGCTAACCTTGATAGGTCAGATTCTGATCTGTTACATAGGTTTGAATCCATTGCAGTCAGTAAGTTACTGTGCATTGAGATCGCTTTAACAGAGAGGACAATCTGACCCAGTAAGGCTGTGGTTCTCAACTGGTGGTCCATGGTGACGTTTTCGGTGGTCCACAGGAACATTGTCCAAAGTCACACGGCATGAGCAGGTGCCGCCGTTAGGCTGTTTTACACCGTGTTCACAAGCACGTGGCACGTCATCCATAGTGTCACCTAGGACGCAACCGCGTTGTGTTGCCAGTAACTTCCGTCCGAGGCTCTGGGGATCAGTGTAGCTGCCACCATCGTGCTGAGCGGTTGCTGTGTCGTTTGTCCTGTGCTACATGTGCTGGAGGCGGTCCATGAACATTTTTTGATTGGCTTGGTGGTCTGTGGACTGAAATGAGTTGAGAACCACTGCTAAGGACTTTTAGGTATAAATGAGATTTACACTGAGTAGAGCCTCTCTGTTCAAATGGTTTTTAACTCTCCCATAGCACCAGGCTAAGGCTGCTCTCCAGAGTTCTGTGGGAGCATTTTCACACTGTTTCGTTCATCTGCTCCTTTGAGCATCTGCAGGTCTCTTTAAAAAGGTAGCTGACTGGAAATTGGCGAGGCATTGTCTGTTCACAGAAGAGTGGGAACGGGGGGTGGAAAACATATTCTGGCGCAAATAGATAAATTTAAACAGTAGCCTCTGAGCAAACAGTGTGACTCCAGTTTAATAGTTTAATTACCATTTGAAGAATGGTGCATTGCTCATGACTTCAACAGCAGGCTGATTGAAGGAGGGCTGTTTGTTTTTAAAATACTCTTCTATTGTAAAGCTCATTGGTGCAAGGACCAGTGCTACCTGAATGTGTGTGTGCACCGTCTAGCACAAGGGGGCCCTGACCTTGGATGGGGGTCTCTAGCAGTGTCCCAGCCCTCACTGAATTCCCCCTCTTGCTCACTCGCAGCCTGTTGTGCTGTCCCACCAAACTGGACCCGAAGTGTCTCTTCGTCTGGGTGGCTCAGGGGGTGCATCTAGACTACGTTCTTCTTTCGAGAGGAGATATGCAAAAGTGGTGCTAATTTGTATATATTCTTCCAATCGCTTTTTCAGAAGAACTCCCCTTTTTCGAAAGAACCCTTCTTCCTTAAAAAATGAGGTATACAGGGTTCTTTCGAAAAAGGGGGGTTCTTTTGAAAAAACCCTGTCTAAACTGCTTTCACTTTTGAAAAAAACACTTTCGAAAAAGCGATCAGAAGAAAATATGCAAATTAATGCCAAATTAATGTTTTGAAAGAATAACGTAGTCTTGATGTGCTCAGGCTGTGCTCCGACTTGATTCCCTGTCCTTCTAAAAGGAAGAGTGGGAGCTGTAAGGTGCAGCGTCTCTCAGACCTGTCTCCATTGGATCTTATCCCTTCGGCATAAACTTTCCTGTGTGCTCTCTTGGTGAGACCAAGAATTGTTCCACTTGCAGAAGATGGGATGAATGGGGAAAGTATTGGAATGAAATTTACCACTTAGCAGCTGGGTCTAACAAATCGTTATTCAGGGAGAATACTAGTAAGTACCGCTCAGTAACTCACAAGTGGGAAGCAATCAGAATGCCCGTTCTGCTGTCCCCTCCAGCCGGGGGCAGTAGACTACTTTAGCTGATAACATTTTGTTATCTCTCTTTTTACATATCATAGAATCCTAGGGCGGGAAGAGACCTCAGGAGTCATCGAGTCCAGACCCCTGCCTAAAGCAGGACCAACCCCAATGAAATCATCCCAGCCAGGGCTGTGTCAAGCCGAGACTTAAAAACCTCTAGGGATGGAGATTCCACCCCCTCTCTAGGGAACCCATTCCAGTGCTTCACCACCCTCTTAGTGAAATAGTTTTTCCTAATATGTAACCTAGACCTCCCCCATGCAGTAGCCTGTCATTTCTGCGAACTCTCCTCCCCTGTCAGGACAGGTTTCTTCATGTTCAAACCAGCTTCTTCTAGCTTTGTGTTTACTTTGACTTTTATCTTCCCTACAAACATGATTACTCTGCCGTTTCTTACCCATGTGCAACACTACATATGAGCTGAGCGGTAAAACTGTTAAATCACAGCAGACTTAGTTCTTTCACTGTCAACAGAAGTGAAGTTGCCTAAAAAATTAGGCATAAACAGTTGGGAAGGATGCTAACTTTATATTGATGCAACTTACTAGGTTGAAACATTGTGTGAAGATTATCTTGCGTGGTACTGGAGAGTAGCTTCGCCCTGTGCTTATCCGATTTTGGGAGCCACTATTCTGACACTTTATGAGTGGGTGGGAAAGTGGAACTGATTGGCCAGTAAGCAGCCTTTAAAAGTGCTACAAAAGGCTCATTTTATCCTCACTCATTGGATGGCCCCTCCTTGCCTTCTGTGGGATTCTGTCTGTGAAGTGAAGGTAGTGCATGGCCTCAACTGAAATCCAGTGACTGTTTTAGCCGAGAGAGGACTATGTGAAGATTTAGGATTTGGCCCCAAGCCCATATGCTCTCATTTTCCATGCCAACAACTATGGTTTGGCCATCAGCAGTGTTTGATCTGCCAGATCCTGTTCAGTTGTGGAAAATACAATCCTGAGTGAGAGAGTCAGCAGCAGTGTTTGCTAAGAAGTTACTCCCGTTACAGGAACTTACATTGCCATCTACATGTAAAAATCACAGTTGTTGTTCAAAGTTCAAAGATGACCGTGGCGTCACTGATTGGTTTGGTTTCTGTGAACACAGGAGTAGCTGATCAGGCCAAGTTGAGCTTTGAACTTTCTATGCCACACTCAAGAAGAGATGCTACTGTAGGTTACTTGATTAACAGTAGACATGCTGCCGTTGTGAGATTTGCATTGCTGGTGCTTCTGTTCTGCCTCAGCAACTCTCCTCTGCTCATAGACTGTAGCTCCAGTATGGATGAGACTTCGCCAGGTAGAACAATCATGCGCGTCTGGCATTGTCCACTGTTGGCACACAGGTTACTAGGCTAAATGGACCTTTGGTCTGACTCAGAATGGCCATTCTCAGATTCTCAAGAGCAAGATCTTCCCAATCAGTAACTGCTGAAACACTTCAAAGATAACATGAGGGAGTCTTTCAAACATTTCTTCTGGCCTCCCTGAGTGCGCTTTCCCTCCTTTGGCTCTTGATAAAAGATCTTTGGCAGTTGCTCATCTGCCATTCTGGTGACATGGTTTGGCCATATCATCTGTGATTGCATCAATGGAGCATGGGTGCTTGGAATTCCTGCCCATATGAGAACTTCAGGATCTGGAACTTTGTCTTGCCATCTGGCACTCATCAGCTTCTTTGGACAGCCAATGTGAAAGTGATGTAGCTTCATTGCATGGCCTCTGTACATCCTCTAGATTTCATGTGCATACATCAGAGTTGGCAACACACTGGTTTTATAGATCATCAGTTTTATTTGTTGACTAATGCCTCTGCATTCCTACATATTTGCATGTAGTGTGCCAAAGGCCACACTTGCTTTGGCAATTCTGATATTGGTTTCATCCATGGGAGCTGCATGTGATAGTGTACTACTGAGGTTGGTGAACTTGCCCAGTGCCTGAAGGCTTTGGCCATCCTCTCTGATAGGAGATTCTATGTAAAGCTTTCCTGGTGCAGACCGGTACATCTCGTCTGTCTTCTGGATGTTGGTCGTAAGACCAACATTGTCACAAGTTGAAGAGAAATAGTCTATACTCTGCTGCATGTCAGCCTCAGATTTGGCATTCAGGAAACGGTCATCATCAAACGGAGGATCAGGATCAGTCACTTCCTGTATCTTCATCTTTGCCTCCAGTCTCCTCAGGTTGAAAAGCTTGCCATCAATCTGGTATCTGATGCCAGTTTCGCTTTCACCATCACGAAAGGCGTCTGTAATCACAACAGAAAACATGCTGATTAGGGTTGGGACCAATGCACAGCTGTGCTTGACTCCATGGGTGACTGGGAATGATTCAGGTGACTCACCATCACCCATAACACAAGCAAACATGCCATCATGGAATTGCCGAACTATTGCAATGAATGTTTTTGGGCAGCCGAATTTTGCCTTTATTTTCCAAGGGCCCTCTCAACTCTGTGAAATGCCTTTGTCAATAATGAAACTTCCAAAAACAAATTTCCATGCCATTCTCTTACTTGGTGGGACTGCATTCCAGTGCAGCACTGACAATTTTAATCTTTTATAGGTTGACATTTTTAGTAAAAATTAAAACTGAAGCAGACCAAATCACAAAAGTAAAGCGTGTAAAACTAACCCAGCTAAAAACCGCAGCAAGCCACACTCAAACCTGCCTCCTCCCAATCTAAATATTGATAACAGTAATCCCCAGTGCTATCATAATATTGATTCTTCCTAGAAGTGTGCACATGAAAGGAAATCAGAACACCACCAGCATTTTAATGTTATTAATACCACTCCGTGATCTTCTTCAAGAGATGTCCCTGTGGTTTCTCTGCTCCAGGTGTTGGCATGTCCCTGTGCCTTCACTCAGAGAATTTTGCAGCATTGCCATTCAGGACGTGCCTTCCTCGCACATTGCTGGTGTTTAAAGTGTAGGTTGAACCTCTATGATCCACCAGCATCTTTGGTCCGGCATGTTTTGATCTAGCCAGATGTCCATTTATCATGGATGTGGCCAAGTTTCCCACAGTTCCATAAAGTTTGTTTACAGCCACCAATCCTAGTTTGCAGTGTCCTTTGCTGTTTTTTAGCTCTAAATTATTCCTAAATGTCGTCTAAGAGCCCAGTCAGCTGTGGAAGTGTTGGTAATGCTCTTAGACAATATTGGCCTCCTGTGGTTCAGCAAATTCTCTGTTTCAGCACTGATCAGATCCAGAGGGTGCCAGATTAGAGAGGTTCAACCTGTATCACACACACAGCCCAGAGCCCTTAGTTCCTTTTCTACCTTTCCCAGCCTGAGATGGAGTACCCAATTCTGATAAAATCCTTCCCCTTGTAGATAAAGCATAGTTATTTAGTTCTAGTATTTATACATAGAGCAGTTTCCATTCGCTCACCCCTGTTAATTATTTTTTCTTTTGCTTCCCCAGTAGAGGACTCTTACTGTTAACAACATGCCCAGTTCACTGGGTTTTAAGAGATGCCCTCTAGATAAAGACAGTAAGACGGTGGATCTTTTTGGATGTAAAGTGTATACATCATCTATGCTGCAATTCTGAGTCTTGACCTACATGGCATTATTTGTCAAGCATGGCCACAAAAATTATAGAAAGCTTCTGGACTTTGCTAATGCCATCTCTGACAACAGGAAACAGCAGTTTAAATCTCTGATCAGAGAGGGACAGACAGTTGTACACACCACACTCTAGGCCTCTCTTGACACTGCTGACAGCAGCTAGATCCACCGCTGTTGTCATGCACTGAACCTCAGGGTTCAACTCCACAACGTCTCCCAGGGAGCTGCGGAATACTGTGCAAGACCTCCCTTTCAACAGCTACAAGTTGTTCGCCTCCAAAATGAATGAGGTATTGCATGTCATGAAAGCCTCGTGCCCCACCATGGTCCCTCAGCACCCACATACCGGCCATGAGAAGATACCAATTTAGATATCAGTCTTACCAGGGGACTTCTTGTTCTCAACAACAGTGGAGACCCTATGACCAACAATGACACAGACAGAGGCCACAACATCAGCCCTCCCCATTGTCATCATTGGCGCCCCAGCCACTGCCTTCCAGTAAGCAAAATGTGAAGGTCTGGTCAAGGGTCTAGAAGTTCTTTCCCACTCCAGAGCTTTTACCTCCTGCCCATCTATTTTCAGTCCACCTACTTGCATTCTACCAGGATTGGTTGACTTTCAGCACTGACAAATGGGCCTCGGATGCCTTTAGATTGGCCTATACTATTCCTTGCTATCATGCACACCTCTAATATGGCCCTGCCAAGCAGGATATCTGTACTAGCCTCACCTGTTCCACCACTCCTATCATCTTATTGGTACACTGCTACTCAGTCACCTGGAGTGGCACAAAGAAGAGAAAGTTATTTTACTCTCATGAGCAGGAGCTGGAGGTTCTTTGGATGCGTGTCCCTGTGGGTACTCCATTATTCACCCTCCTCCCCTTTGCTTCAGAGTTATGTTTGCTCTGTGGCCGCAAGGAGGGCCGTGGGTCATGCTTGCGTTCCTTTAATCAGCAACAGTGTGCAAAGCAGGCTCTACACAAGCACGACCCAGACAGGCACGGCTGCAAAACTCTCTGAGTGAAGACACCGGGACACACCAGCACCTGGAGTGGACCACCTGCAGCAAGACCATCCCTACCAGAACACAAAATACACAGCTGTGTAGGGTACCACAATTTTGGGGCACCAAATTGCCCCAAACTTTGTGGTGCCTTTGGCATCTGTGTGCTTCATATGCAGAGTTACAGTCTCTGACGACCAGCCCCATCCCCTGTCCAGCTCCTCCCTGCACACACACGCCCCAAGCTACATCCAGCAGAATCATGCCTAGGGGCGTGCAGAGCCCAGGACAACCCATCTGCTCTGCCCCCACCACGCCGTCTCTTGGTTTCCACTCCACTCCATCCCCTAAGGCCATGCCTCTTCCTGTTCCTGCTCTGCCCCCACTTCACTCCTTGCCCCAAGTCTCTTCCTCTGAGCAATGTCCCTGGGGAACTAACAGGGGAGCTGGAGCCTCCTACAACAGCGGCTGCATAGGGTACCAGAAGTGCTAGGGACGGGGCTGACCCACAGGGACACTGCACTCAAAGAACCCCCATCACTGCACTGGTGAGTAACTTTCTCTTCTCTATCAGTGTTTTCATGGCTTCCACAATGATAGCCATTAGGGATGCCAAGGTGCAATTGATT
Organism: Pelodiscus sinensis; assembly: GCF_052426305.1. Taxonomy (NCBI): domain Eukaryota; kingdom Metazoa; phylum Chordata; order Testudines; family Trionychidae; genus Pelodiscus; species Pelodiscus sinensis. The sequence continues at coordinate 6,727,067 of NC_143054.1, forward strand.
ACACAATTAACCGACAAGCCTGGGCTTATTGGTTAATCCTTTCGACTACTTGCACTCTCCTCCCCTCTTCTCCCCTCCTCCTGCAGTGGGGGGAGGGAGGTGGGCGCTAATACACATGGGGAGGCTTTTAAGCCGGGTCCCTGCATGTGCTGGCTTCTGTGGAGCTGTCTCTCCCCCACCCCCTGGCCGCTTCCCACAGAGGCAGCAGTATGGAGGGGCGACAGGAGGGAGCTGATGCACGGAGGAGCTGGCTTAAAAGCCAGCTGTCTATGAGCACCAGCCCCCTTGGAGCCACTTGCCCACCCCCCGCGCTGCTGCCTCTGATAGAGAGACAACAGCGAGGAGGGGGAAGGGCAGGTGGGAGCTGGTACACATGAGAAGCGGCTTTCAGGACAGCTCCCTGTGCATATCAGCTCCCACAGAGCCTCCTGCCCCCATGTTGCTGCCTCTTTATCAAAGGCTTGAGGGGGGAACAGGAACGAGCCAGTGCTCGCAGCGCCCCGGCAGCACCGGTTTCCATGTGTCTCCTCCTCCCCCCATAAATGTGTAATCCCTAACATTTCCAGCAGTTACACATTTACGCAAATGCCCAATAGCATCCCCAATAGCCGTGGCATTAGGGTAGAAATGAGGGGTAGAGTTTTCCTTCTTGTTGCATTTCTGCATGCGATGTAATAACCTTCTGTTCGGGTTGTTGGCCTTCAGTTCTCAGAATAGGTAACTCTTGATAAATGGAAGATGAGGCGGTAGCGTTCAGAAAGCAAAAGTGAATGCCTGTGGCAGAGAGCTGTTGACTGCTAATGGCTACCATACTGCCCAACAGCTGGGAAGAGCAGAGTGCTTCAGAGACAGAAGAGGCACTCTCAGAACTTCCATGCAAGTCAGCTGCTTTGATTTAAGAATCTCTTCCTTCACGGGATTTGTCATTTTCATTGTGTTCTTTGTTACAGTCAGTTCTGTATTGATTCCACAGTGCAAAGGGGCAGAGAGCCAAAGTGCCTTCGATCATTTCAAAGAGCAGTGCGCTATACCTCTGCAAGCGTTGCTATTGTTAACGCTGAGGCTGAATAGGAAGCTGCCAGCGTACTGCTCTCCTTTTACGTTTTGCCGCCTGTGTGAGTGTGTATTGTGTGTCTGTGGAAAACATCGATCCATCCCTTTTTGAGCCAGCTGTTCTGAAACGCCATCATAGCATGGGCCACATCTGAGGAGTGACACTGGGTAAGGTTTTCCGAAATGTTTCAATGCTGACCTAACTGCTGCCCCTGGAGAAAATGGCAAAATGCCCGTTCCTTTGCTGGGAGTGGGGTCAGGCCAATGCCAATTGCCTCTGGAAATCCTACACATTGCCTCTGCTCGAAATTGTACGGATCGCGGCCTCTACCGCTTGCGATCACATAACATCCTTGCGACAAGGATGCAGTTGCCTCCATAGGGAAGCATATAGTACCCACACCTTTCGCTGTGGAGAGGTAATATGGTACGTCCATGTAAAATAGTCCCATGCTCCTTTTCCAAACTCTGCCATGGACTTGCCGGGTGATCTGTAGCCAGGCATTTGACCCTTCTGGGCCTGCATTGGGAGCAAGCCCCATCTCGGTGTAATGCATAGAATCATAGAATACTAGGACTGGAAGGGACCTCGAGAGGTCATCGAGTCCAGTCCCCTGCCCTCATGGCAGGACCATATACTGTCTAGACCATCCCTGATAGACATTTATCTAACCTGCTCTTAAATATCTCCAGAGATGGGGATTCCACAACCTCCCTAGGCAATTTATTCCAGTGTTTGACCACCCTGACAGTTAGGAACTTTTTCCTAATGTCCAACCTAAACCTCCCTTGCTGCAGTTTAAGCCCATTGCTTCTTGTTCTATCCTCAGAGGCCAAGATGAACAAGTTTCTCTCTCCTCTTTATGACACCCTTGTTTTCTCCCTCCTCCTTATGACATGGCACTTCTCCTCCTGTTTTTCAGGTGTGAAAACAGTGTGTGGCAGTAGCAGGACAGCCTGTTACCTTGCTGTACATGTACCAGGCATTGGCTGGGTTCTCCGGGCCAAAGAGTTCTGCTCTCAGCTAGGCACAGAGATGAGTGGCTGAAGTTTCAAGGGAGCTTAGCGCCCTCGATGAAGTCCTCTAAATCTGGCGTGTTGTGGGTGCCGAGCAAAGGACTAGGATCAGATGAGAGAAATCTAGTAGAGGCTCTACCCACGGGGTGGCTGCGTGATGCTGCGTGGGACGTGGGGGGGCAGCTGTGGGAAGATAGTGGAGTAGGGCTCTGCTCCTCCAGTCAGTGGTTGTGCTCGCTTTTAGTTAGCTCTCTACCATCCGGAGTCCCAGCAGCTTCTGAGTCCCAAGGACACTGGTCGCCATCTTGGGCTGGCTAGGAGTTTGCAGCTTTTCCCTCCCATCCAGGCCATGATGGAGAACTGCAGTGCCCTCTGCTGGGGCTACCTTTGGAAACGAAGTGGAAAAGTCAGCAGATGCAGCATGTAAATACCCATTGGCTCAGGGCTGTTTCCGGCAGGGAGCCCAGAACATCTGGGCCCCAAGAATGGCCTTGGGTTCTAGTTTGCTGGTGCAAGTCCAGGCATTTACTGCTGACCTCAAAATGCTTTTTGGCTTGGGCCCAGCATAGCTCTTTTTCTGGGCCTGGCTCGCCAGCATGTGACCGTCGAGAGGCTTGTGCTCAGAGACGCTGAATTTGTGTGTGTAGAGGCTGCTGGCCAATGCCCCGCCTCTGGAATTTATTTCCCTAACTTCCATGGGATGGCAGGTCCTGAGTCAGCCTGCCCACTCTGCAAGGTCTGTCCGCTTGTTCAGATTTCCCCTGCTGAGATGTGCTGGGGAGGGGGAGTTCCAGAGTGAATGGGGACATCTCTTTGTACAGTGAGAATAGGTTCGGTGTGCATATGAGTATGTAGGTGCTGTGTAAAATTACACCTGGGGCCAGAGACATATTTGTAAAACTGATATTTACCATGAATGAGAGAGCTTCAAAGCCAATTAGCTTATTTTGTTTGGCTTGGAACTTGTTGGAGCTTGTTGCTATTTTTTATTGGCTCCTGACAGGCAGGGGCTAGAAAGAGGTGAGGCAGGGGTAACGGAGGAGAGAGTTCAGGAGCGCACAGTGAGTTCCCTACCGTTCTAGACTGCATGCTGGGAGGACCTAGTCGCGTAGAGTGTTGGGGTTCTGTTAGGGGTGGGCTTGATTTGAAATGGGATTAGCTTGTGTACTGGTGATTGTGAAAGTTGGGGGGCTGATTTACAGCGTAAGCATGAAAGTTGGCAACAGTCTGCCAGAGGCTAGAGGGTGACTGAAATTTGCTCCTCGTCGTCACTTCCTAGTTGCCCACCTTCTGCAAACCTGTGCACCCACAGTGCTGGCCAAGGAGCATGTGTTGCCACATCCTCTCTTCAAAACCCCATGGGCAAGGCGTGTTTGAGAGGTTGCTGTGACAAATTCAACCTCTGAGTGAAAACAAAAAGCCACAGAAGCACTTACACGCGCTGTAACGATCTGACTCCACACAAATGAGACTTCCCCGGCAGACTCTACAATCCACTCACTTAAGAACCTGGCTGTAAAACTGATTTTGATTTTTTCAGTGTCCGGGATGTGAACAAACAGCATAATCCCTGCCAAAGTAGACGTAGAGTCCTAGTAATCAGAGGTGTTAGTAGCGTAGCTAACGCTTTTGAAAATGCAAGTGTTTCTCTGACTATATCTACTGTACTGTATCACATAAAAGTTGCCGCTGAATGCACCCCCTTCCCCCATCTGCACTTCTGAGAACAACACAAAAGTCAATAGCTCTGAGACCCGAAGGGGAGAGAGACAAGGAGGGGAAATGCCAGGGTCTGGAGGAGTGCTCTGTCACTGCACCCTGCTCTGTGTTTCCAGTTCATTAGTTCCATTAAAAACATCCAGCTGCCAATTTAAATCGCAGCTGGATTCACTGAATTCAGAGCTTATCACTTGCTAAACAAAATCCTTTGTTTGCTTCAGCTTGCAGATTCACTGGTGCCCTTGGAGATTAAGCCCGGCATTTCCTTAGCAACAGTTTCTGCCGTGCTGCATACCAAAGACAACAAGCATGTGCTTCAGGTACAGTGTGACGGGGATTGGCGGAAACTCTCTTGGCATCTGGGTGCCAGCCCTTCCCATTTGGCGAGCACTGGTGCCCACACTGCAGCAGATGCAGTTGGATGCTCTTGCCGAGTATGCCTGAGCGAGGCTGGACTCCTTGGGGAGTTATAATTGGAACGGAAAGTGGGCTGCATGTCAATCTCTGTGCTGCTTTCGTTGGCGGGGCGCCTCGCTGAGACACAAGGAGGCGTGGGGGGATTCATAAGGAAAGGCCACAGATGACAGGAGTGTCTGTCCCTAGTACAGCTACTGGAGTGACAGCATGCAGCCTTTCACAGCTGGTGGTCATGGAGTAGAAGACAGATGGCCCTCAATCCTGAGGGGAGACCTCCATCCCCTAAGCAAACAAAATGCTCTGTTCTCCGAGGGGCAGACATGCCCCACAGCACAGGGGTGGGCAATAATTTTCGATGGGAGGCCACTCTAAGAATTTGGTAAGGGGTCAGGGGCCGCACTTGTCTACAATATTAATGGAGGGAGGGACGGGATCTGAGATTGGGATGTAATAGTGGAGTCGATTTACCGATACACACAAGCTTATCGGTTAATGCTATAGACTACATGCATTTCCCCCATCCCCACTAGTCAATGTTTTAGCAGGCTGGCCAGCAGCTCGGCCGGGCCCAGGACCTACCCCTGCTGCAGGTCTGCATTTAAGTGCATTAGGAGCTGGGAGGGCAGGCAGCCTGGCTCCATTCCAGCTTGTGCCGGGTCCGAGAGCTCAGACCCACCCCAGACAGGGGCTGCTGCCACCCCAGGGCAACAGGCAGCCGGTCCACGAGCGGAGCTGGTGGCCTCCTGGCACCACACGCTGCTGCCTCTAATAGAGAAGCAACAGCACAGGGTGGCAGGGGGCTCTTCGGGTGTGGGACTGGAGCGCCCTGGCTGCCGACCCCACCCGGGGACTATAGAATAGTCGAGTAACCGATCAGAATTCACAATGAACCGATATTTAACATCCCTAGTTTGGGTACAGGAGGGAGCTCTGCATAAGGGACTGGGGAGTTGGAGGAGGTTTGGGTTCAGGAAAGGGTTCTGATCTGGGGCATGGAGGGAGTTTGGGTGCAGAGGGGGTTGTGACCTTGGGCAGGGGTTGGGGTCTAGGAGGGGATGGGGTGCCAGGTGCAGGCTCTGGCTGGGAGGTACTTACCTTGGCCACACACGCTGCTAAGAGCAGCTGGCTGCTGGGGCCAGCGTGTCTCTGCACAACGTGCCCCTTGTGGGGAGCAGGGGCAGCGGGTCTCCATGTGCTGCACATGCCCACAAGCATCTGGCAGCTCCCATTGGCCATTTTCTGGCTAATAGGAGGCTCCGAGGATGGTGCTTGGGGTGGAGGCAGGCCACAGAGGACCCCTCCCCAACTCGAAGGGGCACGCCATTCAGAGACGCACACACGGGGTGTGGAAGCCGGATCCAAATGGCCGTCGGGCTGGAATCCAGCCCACGAGCTGCCCTGGCTCAGACGCAAAGTGAGGTTCTCCAGCGCTCCGCTGGGGGGAGGATCCTTCCCCGTGCGCCTGACGAAGCAGGAGCTCTGCAGCTCGCGCAGCACTGCCTGGTAGGGGCAGTGTCTAGGACAGCGGCTTTCTGTCCTTGGAAGAAAATTGCTGATGCTTGTGCCCTCCAATCCGTACATCTTGTGTCTGGAGCGCAGGCTCCAGGGTGGGGCCCGGGCTTGAGGGTGTGGAAGGTGAAGGATTTGCCTGGGGGTGTGGGCTCTGGGACGGGGCCAGAGATGAGGGGCTTGGGGGAAGGCGGGGGGTGGGGCAGAGGGGTTCAGTAGGTGGGCGGGGTCTCTGGGCTGGGGTTTCGGGGGTGCAGGTTTTGGGATGGAACCGGGGATGAGGTGTTTAGGGTGCAGGAGGGGTTTCTGAGTTTGGAGGGGCTCAGGGCTGGGACAGGGGATTGCAGGGGCATAGGCTGACCTCCAGCAGCGCCTGGTGAGGCAGTGGGATGGTGAGGCAGGCCGCCTGCCTGCCTGGCACAGGGGACCACACCCTGGAAGTGGCCAGCAGGAGGTCCAGCTCCACAGCCTGCCCCCGCCTCAAACTCTGGCTCCACACTCCCATTGGCTGGTTCCTGGCTTGTCGCCAGGCCTTGCCGAGCTCAAATGGGCGGCGCTCCTGTTGGGCTTGGTTTGCAAAGGGACTGGCTTTGTCCTGTTGCTTGGTTTGCTTGTTGGCTAGTGAGAGTTGGCTACTTGCCTCCACCTAGGAGCCGGGCCTGCTGCTAGCTGCTTCCTGGAAACTGCCTTAGCACCCTGCTGCTCACCTGGTCGCCCTGCAGCAAGGCGACCCAGCCCCTGACTTTCCACGGACTTTGGAATTCGCTGCTCTAGTGGATCTGTGAAGTGGCAGGTCCTGTCCCTAAGCCAGCCTGACTCTGTGCAGAGGTGTGCCGGGACCCTGGTGCAGCTCCGCTCCATGAGGTTCTGGGATGGGCACCCCTGCGAATGCTGCACAAATCCCACCTCTCTCTGTGCTAGAGGCCGTCCTACAGCATGTCCAAAAACACCTGCCAGGAGGGTCTAGATATACCTCATCCTGCCTCAGTACGAGGGGCTGGACGAGGCGACTTGAGGCCCCTTCCAGCCGTACATCTCTGTGATCCTCTGTATGACCGATCTGTCCCCTCCACACAGCTTGGTAGTCTAGCTGCTGCTTTTATCACAGCCTCACACCAGTTTCCATTATTTTGTCATTTTATTTCAAAGGCCCAGCAGTGCAATTATGACTGTAACTGCACGAACACAAACAATTCCTCTCGGAGTAGAGCATTAAGGAAACCCCTATGACAACCAGTTCCTGTTTCTCTGCCTCCTCCCCCTAGAGCGCAGTAGGAGGCCCAACACCCACACTCCCATCCTCACAGCCCAGCCACACCCCCACCCACCAAAGCACTCCTACCCCCTTCTCACCAGAGCCCATTAATTTCTGCACAAGTTCTGCATGTGCAGTGGTGCAGAATTCCCCCAGGCATAAAGATTGGTGCAGCCTCCTCCCTACTGACCCCATGTGTAAAGGTTCGGACATTGAGAGAGCTTATTCCCCTGCTCCCCGGAGAGTGTTCTGGAGCTGTGTGTGGTAAACCCTTCGATCCTGACCCGACACTCGCTCATGCAGGAGTAACATTACACATGGGAGTAGGCCCAGAGACTCTTTGCCCTGGTACAGTTACTCAGGAGATTAGGACTTCAGCAGGCAACCAGCCGTGACTTTCTACCCGAGCTGATGGTAACCCCCAGCACAAGGTGACAGACATAGCAGAGGAGTCTGCTGTACTGAGACAGAGCTGTGCGGCACAGACAGTTGCTGCAAGCAAACATGGTCCATGCAGACTCTCTTGCCACCCTTCTCCTAATGCTCCTTGTGGTCAGAGCATGGACAATTCTCCCCAACTCCTTCTTATCTAGGGGCAGAGTCTGCTAGGGCAAAGGGCAAAGAGTGTACTGTGATGTCCCCTGCATCAACTCCATCTTCACTTCCCAAAGACCCAAGTCTGCCGATAAAGTCTGTTCTGAGTCGCCATTTAAGGCTCCCACTAGTACTGCTCGCTGATGCCCTTGCACACTTCCCCTGGTCCCTCACCCACACACGTCTGTGCGAATCAACAGAAGTTGGGCCCTAGCTCTTTGCCGAGTAACTTTACTGCCCTCTGAGTTCCTCCTGCTCATCTCCCCCCTTCCAGCCTGAGAAAAGATCAGCAGCTCGGGCTACTCTGCATCCCCCTCCGATCCTGGTAGAAGGGCATTTTGGCTGCTCTGTTCCCTTCCTCCCCTACAGAGGAGGAGCTGGCTGCTTCCCAGCATGACTCTGCTCACATAGCTGGGCAAACTTTCTAACTCCCCCAGACGATCCTTTCCCAAGGCCTGCCTGTGCAAGATCCTTCCCTGCCATCCCTACAGATCAGTGTTTCTCAAAGCGATCCGAGAGAGCGGCCAATGGGCCCGCTCCGGTTTGTTTATTTACCAGGGCCGGAGCCTCGCAGCTCCCGTTGGCTCTGGCTGGCTGTTCACAGCCATGGGGAGCTGCGGGAAATGGGGTGGCCCAGGCTGCTGTGTCCCGTGGCTCCCCTGCACTGCCAATGTCAAATCAGAGGCAACGGGAGCCTGGAGGCTCCGTGGCAGCGGCGACGGTAAATAATCAAACCGGAGCGGGCCCATTAGCGGCTTTCTCAGTGTGGGTCTGCGGATCACTTTGAGAAACGCTGATCTAGATTTTTGGCTTCTGCGATGCCAGGTAGCAGCAAGTTACAGACATCGTTAAAAGCCAGAACACTCAGCAACTAGCTCCTCCCGCTGGCTTCGCCAGGGCAGCCTGACTTGTGTGTGTCTTCTAGGTTGGGGAAAGCCCCATTTTGGCTTGCACAGCACAGCAAATGGTACAGGTGCCAAATCAATAATAATGGTATAAACCTCGAGGCCTGCATCTGCAAGAGCAGGTGTTCAGCAGGTTCTGCACATCGGGCTCCCCTAAAGCATCTAGGCTGGGCACCCAGAACAGCTAATAGCTTCCGATGCTCCTGGGAGGGCAGGCAAGGGAGCCCGGCGTCCGTTTCATCCTTTTCCCATCAGAGCTCTCACACAGGTTACTCCTGCTGTCATAAACTGGTCTGTTGCTCTGCCTTCTTGCCTTTAGCCCCCTCCAAAACCCGCACAGCCCCTGGCCAGCAAGAAGAGAAAGCGGGTGAGTGACGACGCGCCAGAATGCAAACCTTTAAAGCCGTTGCTGAGTGGCTCCATTCCCATGGACCAGTTTGTACAGGCCCTGGAGAAGGTAATAACAGACATTTCCTGTAATACGGGAGGGGCAGGTGGACTTTCCCAGAGCCCAGGAAGCTGCTGTGGTGCAGGAAAGGGGATTATCTGAGGTGGTCCAAAGGGGCATAAAAAGACACAACAGAGTGAAGAGATCATAGCTACTCTGTGTGGGGCAGGAGTGGGATTCTGCTGCCTACAAAGTATCTTCCCCAGGAAAGCATTGGAAGCCCCATTTCATTAGTCATTTTAAAACTGCATTGCACAAATCACTCCAGGATGCCTCTACAAGGCGCCATCTTGTTCTCGGGATAGGCTCAGTGGCCTGTCATTCCTGCTCTGCTCTTCTGTCATTGTACAAATAACTTTGCCCTGCATCAAAATGTAAACCTTTCCTGGACCCTGGCATTGTGCTCTGGAAACCTCAGGAATGGTGTCTAGCCAAATGGGGTCACCAATGAAATTAGGGGTCACCAAATGAATTATTTGATAGCAGGTTTAAAAAGGAAGTTTTTTGTCACACAGTACACTGCCAACCTGTGGAACTCCTTGCCAAAGGCTCTTTTGAAGGGCAGGACTGTAACAGGGTTCAAAAATGAGAGAGAAATTCATGGTGGATAGGTCCATCAATGGCTGTTAGAAAGGATAAGCAGGAATGGTGTCCCTAGCCTCTGTTTGTCAGAAACTGGGAATGGGTAACCAGGGAGGGCTCACTTGATGATTCCCTGGTCTGCTCATTCTTTCTGTGGCACCTGGCATTGGCCACTGTTGGAAGACAAGATACTGGGCTAGATGACCTTTGGTCTGACCCCAATATGGCCATTCTTATGTTCTTACGAGTTTGGCATAACTTCACACAACCCCAGAAGTGAGCCCCACTAACACAGGGCTTTTTAAACTGAAAGCCTTAAATAGTGAAGGAAGCCTCATGGCAATGCATGGTATATATCAGCTTCTGCTTTCTGAGGCCTGGAGGGGAAAAAAATCTATCAACTGAACTAAGGAGTAATTAAAGTTACTGCATGTACTCCTTGGATCCACGCCTGAAAGAGCCAGGTGGTCAGCTGTTGGAGGAGGGGAGAAGTTGTTTATGGTGATATTTACCCAGCAGTTCAATGAACAGAAGAACAGAGCTACACTGGTAGAGAAGGGAGCAGTGTCAAGGGTTAGAGTCAGAGTTTTATTCCTACACCTGTCGCTGGTGTATGGTCCTAAGTCACTTTGGCCAACATTTTCAGAAGGGCTGATTAACTTTGGGTGCCTTTCTTTTTGGCTGTCTCGTGATTCTTAGGGGCCGGATTCCCCTCTTTCTCCCCCCTTCTCCCCCACACCGAGGCTGCTGAATGCTCACAACTGCTTTGGAAGTCAAGGAAATAGCATGTCCTCCATGCCTCTTACGTTCGAGCCTTAGCTGTCAAAGCTGGGCACCCACAATGAATTGCCATTTCTGCCAATGTTGGCTTTCATCTCCCTGAACCACAATTTCTCCATCTATATAATGGGGATAATACTTAGGCAGTGGCTGCACTGCACCTTTGTTGGTAAAACTGTTGTCAGGCCCAGATGTGAAAAAACTCCAGGACCGACATAAGTGTTACTGAAAAAAGCACCAGTGAGGACAGCACTTTCAGTGGGAGACTCCCACCCACAAAGGAACCACCACTCACTGGGGGTGGTTTTATTTAATAGACAGGACAGCTCTCCTACCGACAAAGAGGGCTACACCGCGCACCTTACAGCCGTGTCGCAGAGTAGACAATAGCTTGGTGTTTATCATAGGAATCTGTGGGCTTATAACTAATGCTTACAAAACAGTTTGCTACTTACAGTAGCTTTCAATCCCCTGTCTTTTCGGTGTTATAAAATTGAAGCACCGATCTGTGTCTTTTATGGCCCTTAAACCATCTCCCTCCCCAATATTTCACTGTCACTCCATAAATGTGTGTGTGTTCTTTCTCTCCCACCACCCCCTGCAGCATGGTTTCAGTGACGTGAAGGTGGAGGATACAGCCAAGGGACACATTGTGCTCCTGCAGGAGGCAGAAACCCTCATTCAGATAGAAGAGGATTCAACGCACATCATCTGTGACAATGACGAAACGCTGCGGGTCAAACTGCGGGACCTGGTTCTCAAATTCCTTCAGAAATTCTAGTGCTTCCCGGCGGAGATCCTGCCCACCTCTCCTGAATGAGGAAAGCAAAGCAGGCCTAGGAGGCAACCAGACTCCAGAGCAAATGTAACAGCTTCCCCGGGGGAGATGCAGAGAGCACCTCGGATTCAACAACAGCCAGAAAACCTCTCCTGTGTGAGCAAAAGGGGGACTGCTTTCTATATAATTGTAACCAACTTTTTGCAATCTTTCCAACCAATTTCCTTGCTCTGAATTTGGGCTCAGAGCCCCGCTATCCGAATTTCAAAATAAAACCAACATGTTTTTATCGAGGTGAAAATGCTACTTGGAAGCAGACATCTGTCCCGGGTTCCCGGTAACACCACGGGCCCTGAGCATCGGCCTGGCAAGCTCATTGCAGAAGTCTGCCCGTGTGGCGGTCAGAACTGAACCAGGGCAGAAGTGGAGGGGCAGCCATTTTGAGACTTGGCTTTTTACCACTTTTGCCTGTTACGTTTGCGCTGAGGAGCTAGTTAATCCAGTCGGTTGCGTTTTCTGATCCGCGCTGCCATCGCACAGCGCAGTCGTTTTCATTCCCAGCGCTGGCATGGGGAGGGGGATATTACTTTTCCTTTAAGGCCAAGATTAAAAAAAATAGGTGCCTAAAGCCCGTCTCTTGTGTATGAAGTTTGGCACTACCCTTCTTCCCCTCCAGCCCTGCCCCCGCCACTAAAGGACCAGTGCAACAAATTTGATGCAGCTTATGTTGAAGTCAGTGGTTGTTCAGAGATGGGAGGGGGCTGCTAGGGACTGGGTGCAGGCAGGGGGTGGTTAGGGGTTGTGTGCAGACATGGGTAGGTCAGGGTACAGGCCAGGGAGTTGCTAGGGGCTGGGTGCAGGCTGGGGGATTGCTAAGGGTGGGTGCAGGCAGGGGATGGCTAGGGGGCTGGGTACAGGCAGGGGGTGGTTAGGCGTTGTGTGCAGACAGGGGTAGCTCAGGGTGCAGTCCGGGGGATGGCTAGGGGGCTGGGTGCAGGCCGAGGGGTGGCTAGGGGCTGGGTGCAGGCCGAGGGGTGGCTAGGGGCTGGGTGCGGGCCGAGGGGTGGCTAGGGGTGGGTGCAGACGAGGTGGCTCAGCGTCTAGGGACAGGGATACTAGGGGCTCGGCGCTAAGGGCTCCGCTGTGGTCCCTGTCTCCAGAGGGGTCTGCCAGCCATGGAGCCAGGTTGCCCCACCCAGGTACTTTTACTGGCTGTCTCTGCAGGAGCAAAGGGAGCTGGGAGCTGAGGGCGGCAGCAGAAGGGGAGGAGCTCTCCCTCTGCCCTGCTGGCCCTGGCGTCCCACTCTGACTGCTGGCGGACGGGTGGCTGTGGAGCTGCGCCAGGGCCTGTTGTGGTCTTTGCACTGCAGTTTGGGGGAGCAGTGCCCCCCGTGTCCCCGACTGCCCCAGGCTCAGCGCTTCTGTCCCTCAGGGAGCACCAGTTCTCAGGATTCAGCCCCACCTGGGGGCCCCAGGGATCAGAGCGTCAGCCCCAGCTCCTGTCTTCAGCCCTGCAGGGGATTCAGCCCTGGGGCCCTCTTGAGGGGCTCACGGCTCCTCCAGACGAGACCCACTGATGAACAATTCCACCCGTGCTACGAATGATTCAACTTTTCCCTCCTACCTACGGGAGTCCAAGCTCGTTGAACCGGGCCTTGTTTGAAAGCAGCCGCGGCATCCAATTTCACGCCCTTGTTTTCTGATGCGACTTTCGTATTTAGCGGCAGTTTAGAAAACAACAGGACGAACGCCAAAGCAGGGGCAGATTCTGTAGTTTATAAAAGCACGTGCTGGCCCAGACCATGTTTGTGTGTGCGCATGGCCCTTTGGAAAATACGGTCACTTTATGGTCTGTAGATTGGTGCGGCGCAAGAAGTGCTCCACAATAAAAAGCATTTATTTATGCCACTGCAGCTTCCAAACGGCAATTTCTACCCATTAGAGTCATGCTTGATGGATGGCCGAGGCTCTTGCTGCTACACCTTTGCTGGGCGTGTGTCGTGGCATGTGACAAATAGTGTTATTAAGGTGATAAAAAACTTGTTCCAAGCAACATTAATCCTAATAAGCGTTTACAACATTTGCAGTAGTTCTGCTGCTTCGTCATCCCGCTAAAATGGGATAAAAGAATTGGACATATTTCACCTTGTAATTAAATCTCCAAGAAGATTATTGGTAACACGCAGTGGCTTGTGTGATCAACTCCTCCGAGGTGGGGAGAGCGCGAGGGCATATGGGAGTCCTTGAAATTGTCTGGTCTTCTGGTTAACAAAACTGTCTTGCGTTTGGATCCCAAGTGCCACAGTGTTAGTTGACACCTATCCTAATTTGCATGGATTATAGCAAGAGAATTTATCTGAGGCTTCAAGGAGCTGGAATATCAACGCTGAAATGTACAAGTGTTTGGTGGAGTGTTCCCAAATCAACTGCCAGCAGGCAGACAGGCCGGCTGGTCAGATAAGTTTCCCCTTGCCAATGCTTGAGCTGATTTAATATCAAGAAATTAGAATCAAGGTCCTGCCAGGTAATCCCCAAAGGAAACACCTGGGAGCTCAGGAGCACAGTAATTATAAATATGGGGATGTTATTTTGGGCCCTGCTGTTGCCATGGCTAAGGGCAAGCAGGGAAGGAAATTGGTTTGCTGGGTGATGTAGGTCTTACAGGTCCTGCTCAATTTTGTGCTGGCATCTTCTGGAGACGTGGAAGTCAATTCCCTGACTAGCATTCATGTTGCTCTCTGTGAAATTTTTCAGCGTGTCCTTTGAATACAGATGCATTATGCTTTGCTCCTAAGCTGGATTCCAGCCCCCACCCGCATTTGGGGAGCAAGTACGGTTGGTAGAAAGCTGGCTGAGGTCTATTCCTGATGCTTCCACACACTTGCCAACTGCTCTGAGGGCTGATTAGCAGCAGGTCGATACGATACATTGATTGGACGCTACCTCGCATTTAAGTTGTGATTACTGTGGATGGAGTGGCCACCAGGGCACCTGTGCTTTTTCCTGGAGGCCTCTTCTTTCGAAAAAACACTCTCTTCCGCGTCCACACATGCCTTTTTCCAACAAAGCTTTTTCGGAAAAGGCATTCTTCTTCATAGAAAGAGGTTTACCACCATTGGAAAAACACCCTGTTCTTTCGACTTTTTGTCAAAAGAACGCAATAGCACTATGGACGTGAGTATCGTTTTTCTGGAAGAACAGACATTTTTCTGGAAAAATTCTGCAGTGTACACATACCCCCGTCTTCGTTTCATCCTGTTTCTCCCCATTGTACCTATAGCTATCTCCATCCTCACTGCCATTTCTCAGCCGCCTGGGCTTTGGCGGCAGGACTGCGTGTCACATCAGATGCTGCAAAGCAAAATCGACCCACCTGGATACCCAGGTGCTGGCCCCAAGACCAGGGGGCAAATGTGTCAGATAGGTGGCAAGGTGAGGAGTGGCCAAAGGCCAGGGGAAAGGCCTGGAGACACCAGGCCTGCCAGGATGGAGTCTGAGAGGAAGGAGAAAAGGAAGAACACTCCAGACACTGCACACGAGCAGGCACCAGGAGTTGACCCAGGCCCGGGAGGTGATAACGCCAAATCCTGACCACTACACCATCAGGGAGAAGACACACAAGAAGCGTGGACAGCGTCTACTCTCACAATGGGGCCCTGCAGCCACGCAGGGACGGCAAAGCTCTGCAGAAGCACCGCCACCCTGCAGGGCCTGCTCAGCCACAGCCGGCAGGAACGAGGGCCACAGCAAAAGCTTCAGCCCACCTGCTCTGAGGAGCCAGCTCAGGACAGCTGCGTTATGACACTCGCGCTGCCCACTGCGCCGTGGTGACCCCTTCGCAGAGCCTTTCCCGCCGCAACCTCCGTGCTCGCAGCCACCTCAGAACAGCCCTCGCGTCGCATGCAGGCCCAGGTGCCACCTCAGCTGCCCCAGGGTACCACCTGCAGACCCTGGCGCTGGCCTCTCCAGGTCAGGGACAAATTGGGGACACAGCGCTGCTCCGGCTGCCTCAGGACCCTCTCTTCTCTCGTTCCCTGTCCTCCTGACTTCCACTGGAGCCTAAGTACCCTCATGGACGGACCCTAGTGTGCTTTTCGAATTCCCACTGAAATCCCATTTGTAACCACTTTTCAAATCCCCTCCCTTAGTCTCTCTCTTTGTCTCTGATGGGTGAGCAAAGCTGGTACCATCAGCAAAACAGCCTAAGAACCTGGCTAGTAAAGGAGAACAGGGACCCGCTCAGGCGCGGTGTCTGTACAGCGCCTGGCAGGAAGGGAGACGCGTTGGCTGGGACCGCTGGGCGCGCCTGGGACGCAGACGATAAAGAGTCTCCCAGTGAGGAAAGGGCTCCTGCCGTTCCCCTGCATTTTCCTTTTCTTCACCGGAGGGTTTTCAGACCCGAGCTCTCTTGCTTTCCCTGTGCGCGCACTGGGGTCCCAGCCTCCTCATCACCTGGCGTATTTACATCTCATCCAAGATGATCTGTGCCACCTCGAGGGTGGCTGGCATCGGGCCAGCTGGTGCTGTGCTGCAAAACTTAGCCTAGTGGTGGGCAGTCTGCGGCCCACAGGGCTTCCACCTGTGGCCTGCACACCCCCTCTCCTCCACACGCTCCTTGCGCACTGGGGCACCAGAGCCCTGCATTCCCCCTACTCATCCCCCTCCCAGCACTTTCAGAGCACCCTGAAGCCGCCGATTCGTGCTCCCTTCCCACTCTGCCCCCTCCCTCTCGGAGCTCTGAGACGGGAGGGAGAGAAGCAGGGCTGGAGCGTGAATTAGCATATTCACGGGCTCCGAAAGTGCCGGGCAGGAGGGGGAGGAGCAGGTTCGTGCAGGGTTCCAGTGCCCCGGAGCGCAAGCGGTGCATGGGCAAGAGGGAGGGCGTGGAGGAGAGCCACCAGACGGCCCACTCATTGATCTTGGTTGCCCATCGCTGATTAACAACGTGGAAAAGCAACCGCCCAATTTCCTACACCAGAGGGAGCCCCTTCCGTCTCGCTCTATGCTGGGACCTGTTGCCATTCACAGTGACCTTTTGTGTCTGCCCATTCCATTTACTCAAGGTGCGATCCGATTCATAGCCCTGCCACCGAAAAAGCTGAGCTTGTAACAGGAAGATCAGTAGGTGGCCGAAGTCTTTCAGGAGTGCCTGCTTCTGCTGTGAAGAATTTCCCCCATGTAAATGCTGTTCTAGTTCTGTCTCCCTAAGGAGCCTGTCTTTCTTGCACCGTAATAGACTCTGTCTGGATCGCAGACATGTTGTGGGTCCTTAAAACACAACAAAGTGGGTTTGGGTGTTTTGGTTTCTTTATCTAAACTGTTCCCACGTTAGTTGCCTGGCAGCTTTATGTTATTAGCAGCCCGAAAGACAAGGAACAATTTCAGCCAAATTGCTTTTTATCAAGAAATGCGCCAGCGGAAATGGAAAATTGAAGGCACGCTTTATTGTGTCGGTGGGGAGAGGGAAACATGGTTTTCTCCTAGCAGAAGAGAGTGAATGACATGGGGATTCTAGTTTTAAGAGTCTTCAGTTCCTTCCTCCTCCCCCTGCCAAACAGTACGGAGAAGAAAAACTGGATCCTGAGCTAGTAACCGCCACATTATGGCCCGTATCACCAAGGCCACGAGAGTCACAGCTGTACAAATTATTTGCTAGGATAGGAAGCTTTATGTGATGAGTAAGACAGTAGCGGTTACAGATGGAAAAGTCACATTCAAATGAAATCTGTCACCCTGCAAGGTCAGCGGCGGGTGTACTTGGATATTAACACTGTCATTTCGCCCATGCAACTAGGCCACCAGATTGAGACCAGCCCTCCTGCCCCGGGTGACTCTGCCCGACCGCAGGCTGCGGGTGCACAGTGTGTTCTAACATCAAGAGCCCAGGCGGTTCCATTTCTGGTTCTGCCACCGTCCTCGGGCCACTCATTTTGCCTCCCCTCCCCTCCTTTGCTTGGCCTCTGTAGTCTGTAAAGTCTTTGGGGTAGAGACTCTCTCTTACTGTGCGGCTGTCTCGTGCTAGGGGACAACCCCAGCTTATAGGTCCGGGGATTTATTTTTAGCAGCTTTTGCTTCTATAGCGATGTCCAGGGAGAGGTTAACTTATGCTGGGGAGCATGAGGGTTTGGCGCCTTGTTTTTCCTGGCCTTGTCTAGTGTTATGCTGAATATTCGCATTGGCCACCAGATGTCTAATCCTCTTCTTGAATCTGACCGTGGACTTGGCTTTGATGCCTCTAGTGGCAGTGAGTTTTGCAGGAAAGGTTTTGTAAAGAAACCAAATCTCTGCTTTTATCGTTGGAAGGTTCTTGCCTGCCAGTTTCAGCAGATGTGTCCTTGTCCTCATGTTATGAGTAAATTAAGCATTTGGATTTGCCTTCTCTTTATCTTTTGTTATTCTGTTTAGATCTATTTACATCTGTGTATAAGTTTTCTTCACTCAGCACATGGTCAACCTGTGGAACTCCTTGCCAGAGGATGCAGTGAAGGCTAGAACTTTAACAGGGTTAAAAAAAGAGCTAGATAGATTCATGGAGGTTAGGTCCAGGATACTGGGCTAGATGGACCTTTGGTCAGTATGGCCATTCTTATATCTCTGTCTCTGATTTGTTGTCTCTCCCTCTCTCCCCGATCTAGACAGTCCTAATCTTTTCAAGTGTTCTCCTCACAGAGAAACCAGCCCAGGCTTCTAGTCTTTTTCTAGCCAGTCTCTGCCCCCTTATATTTCTGCTACATAAGAACATAAGAACGGCTGTACTGGGTCAGACCAAAGGTCCATCTAGCCCAGTATCCTGTCTACCGACAGTGGCCAGCACCAGGTGCCCCAGAGAGGGTGGACCAAAGACAATGATCAAGCGATTTGTCTCCTGCCATCCCTCTCCAGCCTCTGACAAACAGAGGCCAAGGACACCATTTTATCCCCTGGCTAACAGCCTTTTATGGACCTAACCTCCATGAACTTATCTAGCTTCTCTTTAATAAAACTCTGTTATAATCCTAGCCTTCACAGCCTCCTCTGGCAAGGAGTTCCACAGGTTGACAACACGCTGTGTGAAGAAGAACTTCCTTTTATTAGTTTTAAACCTGCTACCCATTAATTTCATTTGGATAATTTCACTCTCTTTGAGATGGGGTGACCAGAGCCAAACCCTGTATTCTTGCTGAGGGCGGAACACTGATTTACCTGGTGGCATGATAATATTTTCTGACCTCTTCTTTCTACAGCCTAAATTTCCATTGGCTGTTTTGCACACAGAGCAGATGTGCTAATTGAACGGGCAGAAAGCCCAGCCAGCTCCTTCCTGCGCGTTTGCAGTTCATTTAGCACCTTACCACCATTCCCAACCAAAACACAATCAGGGCCCAAGCCAGTGACGGTGCCGTGTGTAACTAGAAAACAGAGCTATTGCTTTGATTAGCCGAGCTCCTACTTCCCCCCCCCCCCGCCCACCTCCATCAGGACCCAAACCCCCCCCCCCCCCATTCCATCATTGGGGACACACAGGGTTACAGCAACGTGCCAAGCCGCAAATTGCAGTGACACTGCTGGGAGCAGAACCCTGCTATTTCAGTTTGAAGCGAGGATCCGAGCGGCAGGAATCGAAGAAATCCCGGGACGAGACTCACAGGGGACCGTCGCTACTTTCTTTTCCTTCTGATCAATCGCCCCGCTCTGTGTTTACAAATTCATCCTCTCGTGGCTGCTGCTTGCGTTGCCCCAGGGGGACACTTGTGCTGTGTCTTGTATTTGTCCTTTGCACAAATTGCTTCTCTCTGCAGGGAAGGGTTGTCACCAGTCCCAAAGGTTTTCTGTGGGGCATCCCCACTGCTGGGGCTTGCTTGGGTTTTTTTTAAGTGTTTGATAGGAATATGGCCAACCCCCAATTCCCCCCCCCCCCCGAACATTATTGTTCCCGCGCCAGGAAGCGAGTGGTGCTGAGCTAGAAGTCAGCCTGCAGAACCAAGGCCTGTCCCGTGCAGAGAGACTGCATGACCCAGCCGCTGGCGGGCAAGGATTTCAGAAGTCCCAAGCACAAGCGTGGTGACGAGGAGATAGCCACAGGCAGCTGGTAATGAAGGCAAGGGAAGCCCCAGCTGTCAGGAAGGCCAGGCTCACGGTGCAACAGCCTGGCTTCCCCGGCCACCAGAGAGGGCTGGAGCAGTGGGGTGGCCGCGGGGGAGGACTGTGGGGCAAGGGCTGCAGCAGGGCAGTCCCAGTCCTCCAACGGGCCAGGAAAGAGCAGGCTGGGGGTGGGCGGGGCTTGGCTCCAGGCTTGCTGGCCCCCCACTGCTGCCGCCGCCACCGCTGCCCATGGAGTTGGTCCCTGGCAGACCACACAAGGCACATGCGTGCACACTCTGCTACGTGTGTAAGGCAAGCTGAAGAGACGTGTCACTATCTCACACGGCCCTCTTCAGCCCTAGCGTATTCCCTGGGTGAAACCCGTCCATGTACCACCACGCTGGTACCAACTGCACCTGACGCCTGCGGAGGCAAGGGTGCCCTTTCGGGGGGGGGGGGGCTGCAGCCCCCTTCCTGTCATACCAGGACACTGTCTGCTGCCTTCCCTTAGGAGCGAGAAGCATGTAGGCAGCCTGCTTTTCTCACGCCTCTTCCTCCCACCCCACCCCGAGGGACAGGGCCACAGGCTCACCACAAAGGCCCAGCGCCGACTTGGCTCCTGCCTAAAAGCAGGAGCAGCGGGGTTAGAATCCACACCCCTGAGAGACTGGTCGCCCTGTCCCCTCTCCGCCCCACTGCTTGAAAACGGGTTTCGGGGAGGGGTGTTAGTCTGCTGCGGCAGGAACAACAAGGAGCCAGGTGGGACTTGAAAGACCAACACGTTCATGAGGGCGTACGCTTTCGGGAGCTACGGCGCTCGTCCTCGCATGCCTGAGGAGGAAAGATAATGAAAAAAAAGGCAGGGACGCCCACCGTCTTCTTCCCACAAAACCGAGCAGTCCTGTGGCACCTCAGAGACCCATGAGAGGCAGCTGGGAGATGGTTTCCACCCACCCTACCCGCCAAGGGCTCTGTTTCAGGGGGACTGATGGCCAGTAGCCAGGTGGGCAGTAAATACAGTTCCATCCAAACATCCGCGCTGGTGCTGGTGGCCGTTGGGTGCATTGAAACACAACGCAGGTGGGTTTGGCTGCCCCAGTCTCGCCCAAGACGACTGCCTGTTGTGCTGACCAACACCGAGTCTCTGGTTCCTTGCGTTGCACCAGCTGGCTGTTCTTGGCCACCTCTTGCCATCCACGCCGATTGTGAGCTCCCAGCTTTTTGCTGGGGACCTGGAGAGCGCCTATCACAGCGTGGGTGGCTGGGCTCCTCGAGGCTATAGAGGCATCGCAGGTGAGCGCAGCATGGGGAGCTATAACCCCAGGAAGCCTCTGTGTTCTGTGCAGCCGCTTTTAAACCCTCTGGCCTGCAGAGAGCAAGTCACAGCGGAGGCTGCCTAGCCCCAAGGAGCCGTGCAGGGTGTACGATCGCTTGGCCGCAAACGTTCTACTCGACCGCATGGCTACTCTGAGCACGGAAAAACTGTCTGCAGGGAGCACGACCTTGCTCCTGAACTGTGCCAACGCCCTGGTCCAGCCCCTGCCTGGGGGCCGCTGTCCTGCTGAGCAACCTTTGGTGACACAAACCTTTCCCTTCACCCATCCAAGTGTGCTGGGGTCGGGCCAGGCTTTGAACGGCCACCCTCCCTTTTACGTCACCACTGAAAAAGCTCCGTTCGTGCCAGAGACCCGTGCTGGCGTCATTGCCGAGACACGCAGGCCTTTATTTCCCCACAGAAACAGCAGGACAATCGGCCTCTCATCCAAGGTGCGGCCGTTGCTTCAACCTTGGCCACAGAGGAACCATGGTAGGTGCCCTCTTCACAGACGTAGTCAGTCAGCCTGTGATGGCTGGGAGGCGCGCTGGTCAGCTCAGGGGTTAAACTCAGGTAGCTAGCAAGGGTGTTGGCAGGGGGGCAGAAGACCCAATGGGGGTACAGTGCTGACATTTGAATTGTGTGATACCTTGCCTGCTCTCTGTGTGCGGGAGAGTTAAGCCAGGAGTTGAGACACACCGAATGATTTAAACCCAGGACTACCATACCACCAAGGAATTCAGGGCATGGGCGTGGACTGAACCAGGAAGAGACTCTGAGTAAATGAAGGGGGAAAATGTGGATCTAGTCATACTCAGGGTATTTTCTGTTCGGTTTAAACTGCTCTGTGAATCTGCCTTCCCTCCCCCATTCACCATGTAAATTACTACTCATAGTACTGTGGTTGGGTTTTGATTTGTTCTTTCCTACTTGCTCCATAATATCTAGCCACCAAGTTTTCTTTAGCAAGTTTCTTTTGTTTTGTAATAAAAATCGCTTTTCTAAGGTGAGGGGTGGGCGTGTTACTCTGGATCTGCAAGAGCGACAAGGAGTCCTGTGGCACCTTAGAGACTAACAGATGTATTGGAGCATGAGCGTTCGTGGGCCAAGACCCACCTGCATCTGACAAAGTGGGTCTTTGCTCCAATACATCTGTTAGTCTATAAGGTGCTACAGGACTCCTTGTTGATTTGATCCTTGTGTCCTGGAAAGGGGGGGGGGTGCATGCCTGCCTGCCTGCGACTCAGCTACCAGGGAAGGCAGCTTGTTTCTCTCTTTTTTTCCAAGCTCTGTGGGGCAAAAGAGCTTAGGGTACCCCAGGGGGAGGAATTCGAGTGCCCTCCATTTTTTTTTAGGGTAAATCACTTGGCAGCTTTTGTTTTCTCTCAGAGCCAGGGCATCCGTGACACTGGGAGATTTTAGAAGCAGAGCCTAGAGGCGGGGTATTTAAGGTCCTTGTGGGCCCCCTCCTTCTGCACTCAGCTTGCGATTGGGGATCTACCCTGACTCAGGCAGCCTTTGGCCAAGGCCTGCACCACACGCAGCTACTGGTGGTGTCTGGCTCCCACTCTGTCCTGCAGCCTGGGGTAAGAAGCGAGGGGGGAGAGGGCGGTAACGGCAGCGGAAGAACAGAGGGGCAACAGGGCGGTGGGGAACACCCCAGAGACTGCCGGGCCCAGCCAAAGTATGCACGGGACCCAAGGCAGCACGCTGTGTCTGGCTAGGCCGCGCGGCTCCCAGTGAGGGCAGCGAGTGACTGACTGGGGGGGCTGGGCCCAAGGCACCCGGCTCGCCCAAAGGCCGGACCTGGCCACCCCCCTTCGCGTCCACCTCAGCAGCACAGACGCCGCGGCCCGTTCTCGCACGCTGAGAGCACGGCCCGGCTGGCAGGGCTACCCCGGCCGGGGCAGCGAGCCCCAGGAGCTTTCCCATTAGCATTCCACTGGCTGCAAGTGTAACCGTTGGCTCCTCGCCCCTGGGGTCTCCGGCCTTCCCAGATCAGACTCCCAGCTCCCGCACCTGCTGCTCCCGCTGCCGAAGGCCTTCCCGACCCATGGCAGACGCCGGGGTGAAGTCCCCACGCTCAAAGCCAACGGGAGCTTTGCCCTCATGAGGGGCAGGGTCTCCCCAGCTGCCCACAGGCATGGGGAGGGGGAGCAGTCACAGCAGGTGGCAGGGGACCGGAGTGGCTGTGCTCTCTCCCCAGCTCCAGCAAAGGCATCCTGGGTCCCCTCAGACAGGTCACATGGTCTCTGGCCCTTCACCCGAACTCTGCTTCTCCCCACGTGGGAACGCTGAGCATTTGAGAACCCCCAGACCCTTCCGGTTAAGCCAGGGCTTGGGCAGAGAGGGGGAAACACCAGGGAATCGGCCCCCGGCCTTGGTGGGGGCCTGGCTTGGGGAAGCCGAGAGGGGCAGTAAGCGGGGGGAGGTGCAGGAACAGAAGTGGGGGGGGAGAGAGAGAACTGGGAGAATTGTTGGCAGGAACACCTAGGCATTAGGAAGCTGATACACCAGGCTCGCCTTAGTCCTCTGCCCCCCTAAACATCCCCCCCAAGCTCCTCCTACCTCTGCTGTCTCCTGGCGTGTGCCGGAGACACCTCTTCTGCCCCTCGGAGCTAGATGGACCTTTGGTCTGTGGCCGTTCTGTGTCCCACCCCTGTCATCCATTTCCAGCTCGGGACGCCAGCCCTGCCCAGCCTGGCTAAGCAGTATTGATGGACCCACCCTCCATGAGTGGATCTCTTTCCTGACCGCTGTTTGAACTGGCCTGACTGCAGCCGAGGGGCCCACGGGTAGAAATGAGCCGTTTGGTTCCCCCCGGCACGCCTGCCCTTTGGCCCACGGCGCCTTCCCGCGCCGCCAGCAAGACGCGCACACGCTCCAGTGAAACTCTCCGTTTATTTGATCCTTTTACAAAATCCAACATAGGAATATTGTGCTCGTGACCGAGGGGCCCTCTCGTTCCTCGTTAGGTATCGTACAACCATTAAAAACCTGATGCTCACAGAGCAGTTAACACAAACACGGTGGGGGGGAGGGGAGAGTTTGGGATCCGCTGTGAGGACAACGGGAGTGAACCAAAAAGATGATACCGGAACAATATACAGGCGCCGGGGTGCCACTGAAGTAGAAGATGCTATTTACAGTGAACATGTACAGCAACACACGACGCCAGACAGGCCTTGCTGTGTCACCAAATGCCCGCCCCCGCCTTATGGAGCAGAGAAAGGCCCGGGAGGGGTGTGGCGGTTGGGGGGTTCAAGTGCAACGTAGGATCATCCTGCTAGTGGACATGGGCTGGGTTTGGCCTGTGTAGGCCTCTGCCACTAACCGAGTTTTGCAAGAGGTTTGCTTTGCCTGATGTAGAACAAGGCAACTGATTCGCTAGCCTGGTGACACTAGCCTGGCCCTGCCTGGCCTGCAGGCATCATGCAGCATCACCAGCTCAGGCCCCCCAAAACGGCTTCTGATCTCACCCCACGCTGCTCTGCAGGTGGGGTGCAACCAACACGCCTCTGAGCGGCACCAGCGGCCGGCTGTCGGGGGAAGGTCGCAGACCCTGCTGGCCCATGTCCCCGGGCGAGTTGGTTGCGACAGCTGCTGAACTCAATCTGCCAGGCGGGCGTGCGGGCAGTGAATTATCTGATTTACAGCGGGCGGCAAGGGCTGTATGGGACTCACCCCCAGGGCGGGGACGGAGTCAGGGGAGGGCTGCAGGAGTTCATGGAACTTCCCCTGCGAGGAGCCTGGAAGTTCATTTCTATCCAGGGCGAGGTGAAGTCCAACCCCCGTTGGAACGCACCAAGTGGGGAGTGGAATGGGGCAGGGGAGAGCAAAGCTGCCACAGTCTTAATGTCAGACTTAGTTCTCCCCTTGAGCAGATCGAACTATTACCTGCAGGAGCCACAGCAACGCTGCCTGTGGTCTCCTTTCACACCTGGCTGTGTAGGACCAATCCAAAACCTCATAGCTAGGAGCACTCAAGATCTCTTCCCTTTGAAATGCAAAGAGCATCTGCAATTTTGGATAGCCCTCATGAAGGGTGCGGGAAGGGGTCCAGGGTGGGGAAAGCCCGGAAGAATTTGGTTTTCAATCTTTGATTTCTACATTTGCCTGGCTTACAAAACCAGATGGAGATAAACATCCAGTAACAAGCCAACCCTGGGTTTTCAATTTTGAGCTGCCTGAACTCCTGCGCTAAGGCTCCCGATTTCCAGAACCGCACTGTCGCGTGTCACGAAACCCCCCCGGGTCGCTGGCACGGCGTCAGACAGCAGCCGGGCTGGGGCGTGTGGCAACACCAGCCAAGCAGTAAGAATGTTAAAAGACTCCCAAGCCACCCAGCAAGGCAGAGCGATCAGTGTCACACCCATCGTGGATTCTTACACCCTTGGTATAGTTCCTGGAAAAAAATAAAATGGCTGGAATAATAAAATCGCCCCTAAGATTTGGAAAATAATTTGATCATAAGTTTCTATATAGATCTCTATATGTATTTTACAATTTTATAAAGTGCAATCTACAGTCGTCTGCGTCCACCTCTATTTCAAATTCTGGGTGCCTGCAGGGTCGGGGAAGGGAGACGAGGGAGTAGGGGACAACACACGGACTCCTACGCTGCTGCCAACGGCATCTTGGGGCCCGGCCTTGGGAGAGGAGAAAGAGCGGATTCCGCAGCAGGTGAGCGTAAGACTTGTCTGGAGGGATGGGCCAGCCAGGCTCATGCTGCCCAGGAAGCCGGGACATTTGCTAACACTGTGTCGAGGAGAGAGCCGCAAGAGAACGCCCCAGGCGCCTTCACTCTCAATGGCCACCGGTTGCAATTTTAAGGGCTGGTCAAGGGTTCGCGTCAAGCGCCTGACAGTCTTGTGGATAAAACCCAGTTACAAACATTTGATCTTGTTTCATTACCCTCCTCGGCGCTGGGGATCATGGAGCGGGACAAGTGATTCGGCCTCTGCTCCCCGGGAGAATCATATGTAACACGAAGAAGGGCAGCGACCGGCTCAGCGGAGAGCTGGGGGCTGGAGTGGGGAGGGGTTTCCATGGGCCATCAGCGGGCAGGAAGCCACATGCGCTAAATGTACCGGGGACTTCATGGAAGCTACCGCAAGGGAGATGTGAGCATCTAGCGCCCCGCGGGGAAGACAATCCAAAGTGCAGCCCGAGTCCCACGCCAGTTCCCTTGCGGCTGTACGCCAAGTGCTCTAGGGCGAGGCGGAGGCAGGGAAGAGGGGGCAGAGGACGCTGTAAAAGTGGGCGTTGCTTTTATTCTTGCCGGTCCCTGGTCCTTCCGCCAACAGTCTCCCATCCTGGGACACGGCCGATGGCGACAGAGTCAGACTGTCTAGTGGGCAGCTCCTCCTCCCACCCCTCAAACGCCTTGGGAGAGCTTGGGCAAAGGCACCCTGCTGTGTACCGGGGTGCCGTCCCCTTGGAGGTCACATTCCCCTCCACAAGTTCCGGAAGAACCAAGCCGCTCCGGGTACCAGGCGGCCCCTCGGTCTCCGTTGTCCCGGTGGCAGCACTGCCCGGGGGCAGGGAGGAATCGCTCACGTGCCCAGCTGGGCAGGTGTGTGCCCCGGGCCCAGAAGGCCTGTAAAGGGAGGGGAGGGGGACTTGGCGTGGCTGCTTTCGGGCCTGCCGAGGGACCTGGCGCAGCCCAGCAGTGGGAGGAGGGTGGCACGTTAGCTCTGGATCCAGCGTTGGCAAGACTCAGAGTCCGGGAGATGAGGGGAGAATCTGAAGGATGATTCTGGATGACAATGGGCCGAACCCCCCCCCCCTCCCGCCGGGGCATTGGGGGCCATTAGCTCCTCCTCTGCGCAGGCTGCCCTGAAACATCGCGCCGAGCCAGGTACGGGGCACGGCCGGTCCCGAGGAGAACTACAGAGTCACGAATGAGCAGCATGGCCGAGGGCAAGGGAGAAAACCAAACCTGGAGCGGCAGGAAGGCTGCAGCCACCAGGGAGAGAGCAGCCGAGGGATCGCAGCGCACCAGAGACACAGCCAGGGCAGCTGGCCGCAGGGGAGGGCAAGCAGGCAAAGCAGGGACGTGGAAGAGACCCTGGGCTGATCGTGTGGAACTCCCCCCCCAAAGGCAGCTGGGGGTGAGGAAGAGACAACCCTGCTGTGGCAGAGGGGTGCAGGGGCGTGTGCCAGAGAGAGAGAGAGTGTGTGTGAGAGAGAGAGCCCAGCTGTGGCAGGGGGTGAGAGAGAGAGAGAGAGAGAGAGAGCGAGTGCCCAGCTGTGACAGAGAGGTGCAGGGGCCCAGCTGTGGCAGAGGGGGGAGAGAGAGAGAGAGAGAGAGAGAGAGAGTGCCCAGCTGTGACAGAGAGGTGCAGGGGCCCAGCTGTGGCAGAGGGGTGCAGGAGCCCAGCTGTGGCAGAGGGGAGAGAGAGAGAGAGAGAGAGAGAGAGCGAGCGAGCGCCCAGCTGTGGCCGTGGGGAATGTGTGTGTGGAGATTTTAAGGCAGGAACTCTGAAGCCCACAAGTCTTATCTGGCTGCCATGGGGGGTATGGCCAAGTGGGCACACCCTGGCGGGGGGGGGGGGGGGTCGTGTAAAGCAGCCAGCCCGGCTGACCCTTCGCGTGAGGTCCCACCCGCAGCGTAGAGCAGTGAGGCCGGAGGGCTCCGTCTCTCCCGCTGCCCCCGAAGAACAGAGGCCCCGTGCCACGGCTCCAAGAGGAGAAACGCCGTCGGTCCTACTGACTCTGGGCGCTCGGTCCGGAGGGGCAGGGCAGTGGCCAGCTCGGTCCCCTCCACCAAACACAGCCTGGGAGTCGTCTCCGCAGCCGTGCGGCCCCGTGGCTGGCCCCGGTACCTGGCTCAAATTGTGCAAAGGTTTGGGCTTGGGCCCAAGATCTGGGGCCCTACAAGGGGAGAGGATCCCAGAACTCGACCCAGCACGTTTCGCCCGGCAGGTGAGCTGGGCCTGCTGTGGCTGCCCTGAGGTCTCGTCTCCCGAGGACCAGTACCTAAAACACCGCCTGCCTCCCTGCGCCCCTATTAGCCGCGCAAAGCAGGGGCCAGAAACGGCTCCCACCTCTGTGTGGGTGGGGGTGGCCCTGCCCTCGGGTTTGGGAACCAGCCGTACCTGCCTTCCTCACTCAGGAGATGGAAACTGGTGCGAATCTCGTGCCGCTCTAGACCCGGCCTCCCCCTCAAGGCCCTCCCTACCGGAGAGAGAATTGAAGCCAGAAATCCCAGCTGCTTTCCCGAGCGAGTGACGGCCAGAGAGCACCTCCGGCCAGGCTCCGGCGGGGTCTGCCACGCCTGGCGCAACCTTCCGATTCCGCGGCCTGAGGAGCGGGTGCCGGTTAACTGAGTCGGGAGGAGCAGGAAGGGGAACGACACCAGGGCGGAGAGGAACCGGGCGTGGAACGAGCGCGTGCGGCTGTAACCGAATTCCTGTCCGGAGTGCGGCAGCTGGAGCCGGACACCCCCTGGCCACGCTGGTGCTAGGAGCCGGGAAACGCAGCTGGGGCGGGACGCTCAGGAGCCCTCTCCCCTGCTCCGGGCTGTGAAGAGGGACGTGAGGCGAAGGAGGCGGCAGAGGCCTGAAGGGGGCGGTGAGGAAAGCTCGACACCTGAAAGGCCTCCCTGGCCAGAGAGAAGAGGCGGCAGAGGAGCCGCCCGCACCAGAGCACTGTCCCTTGGGACAACGAAAACGAGAGTGACGGCAGCCCTGCCCCGACAGGAGACAGGCAACAGACACAGAAACTGTCCAGGGGCTGGGACCCGCCTCTCTCCACCACGGTCGCTCCCGCGCAGTTTCCCACCACAGGACAGGGGAAAAAAAAAAAAAAAAAAAAAAAAAAAGCGCCTCGCGGCAAATCTAAAACACTTTCATTTTAAATAACAAGAATTAAAAAGACGGTTGCCCTTGGCTAACGGCCCGGCTGAGCTGCCAGCCAACGTCTCCCTTTCCGCAGGGTCTGATCCTACGTGTCAGCACAGGCCAGATCGGCCGGTCCTGCCTCACTTGCTGTGGTTCCCCGGGGCGGGCGGGTTCGAATCCACCGGTTTCCTCGCGGTGCAGCCGGGGCAGGCGGCCTCTCTCTCGAAGCCGGCGACGGCGGCCGCCCCTCCACGCTCGCCCACGGCCAGAGCGCCCAGGGGACCCCTGGGGATCCCTCCTAAATGAATTTGAAGCATTTCGTCTTGTCATGGGGCAGGCGGGTCTTGAAGAGCACCGAGTCCACGCGGAACTGGGTGTACAGGAGGGGCATGTACCCGTACACCTTGACGAAGAAGTTGATGCACTTGTGCCGCTCGTGGAAGTGCGAGTCGTCGTGCGAAAGGGCCTGAGGGCAGCCGGGGCAGCGGAAGGTCCAGCGCGAGGTCACCTGGGAACAGGAACAAAGAGCATCAGCTGACCCTCTGCTCCAGGCTCCCAGGGAGCGACCCATCCCGCTGTCGCTGGTGTGCACCGGCGGCGGCTCAGCCGGCTGCAGCTGCAGAAAGGCCAGTGGAGGAAGTGAAGAGCAACCCAGCTGCCAACGGGAAACCCGGGGAGTTTCTGACACCCCTACTCATGCTAAACCCATTTTCTCTAATATCGCAGGGGTGATACTGGCAACCCACCAATCCCCTAGCCCTCTAATCTTTTCCATCCCCGTGCGGATTTTTTTCATCCATGTGCAGAATATTTTTTTAATTTGCACCAAGGCATGGGCAAATGTGCACCACCCGTAGAAGCACACACAGCGCCATGGGTGCTCTGCTAGTCGGCTGGGCGACGCTGGACTCTTTCCTGAGCGGCTGCACAAGCGTCCGGCTTAAGGGAACCTTGCCCCTGAAGCCAGGGGCATAGAGCCAAGAGAGGTACGTGTCTAACCGATCGCCACAACCATTTCTCCTGAAATCCGAGGCACTGAACGAGGTCCCCCTCTGCTGCTTTACCTTGATGGGCGGTTTCCTCGTGATGTGAGAGACGAGGAAGTTCATGGCAATATCCTCACAGTTGATGTATTCGTCTACCATGTCACGGATGGCTTGCGGCATCACGTAGGAATACAGGTAGGCGTAGTACTGAAAAACACACACACTCAACAGGACACCACGCCCACAGACCGACAACAGACCCGACCCAAAGCCCACCGAAGTTGGCGACAGGCTCCCAAGAACAGCGCCGGGGCAGGATTCCTCTCCAAGCCGGGTTCTGCTCCACTCACTCGCAGAGGAGCAGTGAAGTCACCCCACGGATGCCTCTGCAGCTCCTGGGGCCTCTCCCCTTTGCAATCCGGACAGGCATGCCCCTCCCCCCAAATCTCGCACCACAATGTTTCTGCTGCATCTTGGTCTCTTCCCTGCCAGGAAGGCAGAGGAAGAGCCCTTTAAAGACAGAGCCCCTCAGTGGCCCAAAAGGGATGCAAAGCAGGGATGTAAAACCCCACTTAATTGGCTAACTTCTTAAGCATGTTGCAGAGGAGTAGTCCCCTGGCTCCAGCCTCATCGGGTAACCTTAACTGGTAAACCTCCCCTGTTAAGGTTAACCCTTCACATCCCTTATACCAAGAGTCTGTTCTCTACGGCCTTCCCCAGGAAGGAGGAAGGAAGCTGGCTCTTACCCTCTGCATCTGTCCCCAACCTCCCCTCTTTCGATAACAGCAGCCTGGGATACAAATCAAACTTCACCATCACTGATCTACCTACTGCGCCCTCTGTGACCCCGTTACTCCTTGCCACATTCAGGGTGCATACAATTAGATCCCAAAATAAGGTTACCACCACAGTTCATTGCTCTTCTCTGGGAGAACCAGAGGCTGTGATTTCCAAGTTGCCAGTTGGGATCCTAAATCCCATTCCCAATGAGATTTAGGTGCCCAACTCCCCTAGCTCTCAAGTGGTTTTTTTCAAGTGAAACACTGCATGGCTGCATTGCAAAGGGCGCTAAGGACACCGGTGTGTAAGCTCCTGTGGGTGTCTCAGCAGCGAGCCTCCGGGTTCCTAAGACGGGAATCTGGGCCAGACTCCTGCGTGGCAGGGCAGCACACTAACAAGTCCCCAAGCCAACCCAGAGAAGAGTCGGCCACTTGGATGGCTGGCGTGGCTGGCATGACAGCCTCTAAGACAGTGTTTCTTAAACTGTGTTCCGTGGCACACCGGTGTGCAGTCGGAGGGCTGCCGCGGAGAACAACAGAGTTCAAAATGGCCACCCTTAAAGGGACAGGCAACATCCCCCCCTCTCCGCCAATAACTTTCCCCCTACCCTTTTTTTTTTTTTTCTCAATAACTTTTCGCCAGCCTCTTTTTTTTCTTTCCTCAACAAAAAGTCCTTGGTGTTCCTCATAATAATATATCTAGTTTGGTGTTCCTCAATTTTAAACAGTTTAAGAAACACTGCTCTAAGAGAACTGCTGACACTGAACCAGTGTGACAAAGCTCCTACGGAAACTCGGTGGGTCCTGCACTTCCTGGTAGATTTGCTTGCCTGGGAGGTTCACAGCAGCTCAGTTTTAGGCACCTCGCCCAGCTGTTTCCTGAGCTCTTTTTGTCATCTGCCGGCATACGGTGAAACGGGGAATCAACTCCACAGTTCTTTTCCCTGAGTGGTATTGGGGGGAAACACAGGCCCACCCTCTGCTCCGGGTTCCAGCCCAGGGCCCTGTGGTAGTTGCCTGTGGGAGTCCCTGACATGGGCTATAATACAGCTCCGAGACCCCTGGGCTATTTCCCCACTCCTTCCCCAGCACCTTCCTTCTCTCCGGTTCATCATCCTAGCGGTCAGTTGTCTCCTTCCCTCCTACTCCCAGCAGCACCTCCTCTGTCCTCTCAACTATACACGTGCCCCAACTGTAGGCAATGCTTCTTTATAGCCAGTCTGAACTGGTTTTCTTAATTACCCCAGGTGTCCTAATTGGCCTAAGCTGGCCCAGGTGTTCCACTGCCCCTGACTGCCTCTGCTGGTTCTAAACCTGCCCCTCCCTGTTAATCCAGGAACAGGATCTCCTCAGTCTGAGGCTTACAGAGCTCCCCTCCACGGCTTTTCTATAACCTTGGGCTCTGACCCTGTCACACCAGCTAGGTCTTCCTCCTTCAGCTCAGAGCCAGTCTATGCATCTTTCCCCAGTGAGTCCCACCCATCTCGTGTGTGTGTGTGTGTGGGGGGGGGGGGATATTAACCGTTTCTCAGCAGGGTTTCAGTTTGCGGTGACCGATGGAGTGAGCGTTGAGACGCAGAGATAAAAGGGAGATGGAATGGTCAGTTCTGGCACTCGTTTCTGTAATTGAAAACCCAGGCTTCTCTGGAAAGGGAACGCAAAGCTGAGATCTGGCCATGGAGTCCGGAGATTGCGTTCTCTTACTTACCTTATGAAAGAAGGCAGCACCAGTCAGTACCATGGAGAGTTCACAGGAGTAGTTGGAGTTATAGAGCCAGGACTGATGGGGGATGTCCCATGCGTGGTATCGGCCCGGGAATCCTACAATGCGGTCCCTGGCCTCTCTCCAGACCCTGCCAATGCAAAGACAGAACATCAGCGGGGCAAGACCACAGCATGCTCAAACGGGGAAAAGAATCTCTCAGCCTGTGACTTTGGGGTGGCTCTCCCTAACAACGGGATGGACGATTAGCCAAAGATCCCTGGCCACAAAACCACCCATTGAAATAGGCACTTGGGGAATTCCTGGCCCCACCGCAGTCAAAGGCAAAACTCCAGTGAGGCCAGGACGGGAGTTCAGTCATTATCCCCATTTTACAGATTCAGAAACGGAAGCATCGAGGTGGAATTTCCAAGGACAAGCAGCCCTGGGCTAACGCTGCCCCCTTGGAAGCCGATGGGCATTTTAGCACCGACTGCAGTGGGAGCAGAGTTACGCAACGCCAAGCGCTTTTCAAAAGCCCCGGGCTAAGGAACATGCCTGAGCTCACACAGTCAAGCTGGAAACAGAATGCCAAGTCTCCTGGCTGGAGTTGCCAGATGGTTTAACCAAAAATACCGAACACCCTCCTCTCCCCTTAAAAAAAAAAAAACAAACAAAAAAAACAGTTATGGGGGGGGGGGAGGGGAGGGGGAGACCAAAGTTGTTGGGCAAAAAAAAAAAAAGGACCCCGACAATTATTAAGCAAAACAATTTAAAAATACAAAAAAACCAGCATGGCCCCTTTAAGGCCTTTGGGGCTTTTTGTTTTCTTGCTCCGTGCCACAAGACAGCTTCCCTGCAGAACCAGGTAAGCAGAGGGAAGAGGGGGAATGGGGGGAGAGGGTCTTGGGGCTGGGAAGGCGCCGGGGGCTGGGCCCGGTTGCTGAATGTCGTAGGATTGCCAGGTGCCTGGTGTTTTCGCCTCCTGGCAGGAAAAAAAAAAATCAGAAAAATACTGGCCATTTTAGGTGCCTAGTATTTTCTGATTTTTTTTTTTTTACCGGACAGGAGGCAAAAATACCGGATTGTCTGGGTCAATACTGGACACTTGGCAACCCTACTCCTGGTGGCCAGATTCAGCTCTGAATACGAAAGAAATTCCGACAAAGCTACAAGAAGCAAACTCCCCACGCTCCTGGCTAAAATGCTTTGTGCCCCCTGGATCCCAAAGAGCTGTCCGAACACCATCATCGAATGCACAATTGTACTGGCTGTACTCGGCGCTCATTCAAAATCGGTCTCTCTGTCATGTTCTTTGGTTTTCCAGATGGAAGGAATATTTTTTCCCACCTCATCTAACTTGTAAATGTGGATTTTCTACAGCCTTCAAACCCAACAACCAGCATCCCATCGACCTTCCAGACAAGACCAAACACTGAACACAAAAAGCCAAATGAAATGGGCAGAAAGCGATGAGCGAGGGAAAGTTGGGTTATAACAGAAACGGTTTTGTTTACCACCAAGCCCCCCCAGAACACGCATCGCTCACATCAAGAGGTTTTATCAACTCAGGGTGAAAAGTTCAATAAAAGCAACTTTTCTTGTTTCCGCTACTTTTGTTCCTCGCTCTTTTCCCGAGAGGGGCAGGACTGTGTGCATGGGGATGAGGCATGGGCTGGGGAGTCCTGTTACCGGCTCTCTACAGACCCCCTCCTCTGTGGGAACTTGAACAGGTCGCCTGGTGCCTCAGCTTCCCCATTTGTCTACCAAGGGCAACGCTGGCTTCTCTCTCCGGGATGGGATGAGGCTCAAGTCACTGGTGTTTGTCAAACGCCAGGGAATCAGTCAATGGAAGGTGCCGCTCCACAACTAAATATTATCGTTTGTCGCAAGGGTGGGCGTAACAGCCTGGCTCCAGCCACGTGCAGTCAGTGTGCTGAGAAGGAAGGGGTCACGCGCCCCCATTTCTCCCTTGCACAGCCTCAGAAGAGGGTTCATGATTAAGCCTTTAGCGATTCAATGGTGACAATCCCCTATGAGAAAGCAAGCGCTTAATATTCTGGCCTCATTTGAATCTCTCCCCTCACCCACCCCCGAGGATCCCTCTGGAGCACAGGAAACCTGTCAGGAAGAATTAAGAGAAACACCAGCCTGCGACGTCTAACCTGGGAAATCGGCCTGGCTTTGATCTTGGCTATTTTAGGGTCTAACTTCAAACTGGAACTTGGCGCCTCTTGTCTACATAGACACATCTCTTAAATGCAGAAAGCAGCTTGTCCTGCATCCCAGGAGCAGAGCGTGGCAACTCATTTTCTTCTGCTTGGTATTGTACAAGTGTCCCCCCCCCAATATTCCCCCCCTCTGAACGAGCGCTGCAGCGGTCACTGCTTCAGGGCAATAGCAGATGTGCGACCGGGGCATGGCCAATGCCTCCCAGGAATTCATTACATGACAAGCACAGTAAAAGGCAGAGATATTTTAATTGTAGACACTGTTAATTAAATTAATGGAAATCTAATATAACCTGGTAATGAAACCATGAATAATTAAAGCTGGCAGCACCTCCCCAGAACCAATCCTGCTGCTGCTGTTGTTTTTTTGCAGGTTTTTATTAATCCAACATGACTTTGCTTTTAATAGTTGGATCACGGACTATTCATGCCCTTGTTAATTTATTCCAGCTTCTCCACGTCTGCATCAACAGGGGTGCTTTCCCTCCCAAGCAGGAGTCAAGCCCTGGAAATCAAGGCTTTCGACAACTGTCTAACATTTATTCCTTTAAGACAGTGTTTCCCAATTTTATTTGGCCACGGAAGCCTTTTAAACTCAAAGGAATTTTGTGGAACCCCTAACAACAGCCTAGTAGATGGAGCTGAAAAAGAAGACCGCAAATAAGTAAGGATAACAACAAACCAGGTCATGAGATCAACATTTAGTTTAATTGCACATACGTAAAAACAAAAATCACACAATATTAATTATTTTTTTAAAATCAGAAATGTTATTGTCATGGAATTTTCTTGTGGAACCCTTATTTTCACTTCGCGGAACCCCGGGTTCCACGGAACACGATTTGGGAAACACGGCTTTAAGAGGTTCACTGGCACACAGCTGCTTAATTTATTATCTGAACAAGAGCCATGTGAGCACTCCCTCCTGAATGGCCTGCGTAGGAAGAGGCAATCCTTAGCCCTAAAAAGTTACAGCCTCCGGTATCCAACGCAGTAGAGGCAAATAACGCAATTCTTGGGCACAGGTTCCGAGACAATGGCTCAGACTGCAGGTGTAACAAATAGCGCTTAGGTTTTTCAACACACTTTCTCTTGGGCGGGCGAACGCCGGTGGTCTTTGCAGGAGATGTGTGTTTTCGGAGGGACCGGAACCCTAACACCATGTGCTAAAGAGAGCGATTTTCTCTCACGGCTTTCAAGCATAAACCAAAGCCGTAATAAGGCACCGTGGCAGGGTAGAGAAGCATCGTCCCTGTTTTACAGCGAGGGAAAAGGAGACACGGTGAGGGCAAGCGAGTGACCCCGGATCGCTCAGCAGGGCGGCGGCAGAGTTGGAGTAGAACCCCAGGGCAGAGCCCTGCAGCAGGACTCAAACCCGATGGGGTCTGACTACCTCTGCTGGGTCCTGGGAAACAGACGAACCCTTGCCAGCTGGCCCTTTGAGGACTCCTGGCCTGTCGGCCTTTTTCCTGCCTCCTCATCACCAGGCATTGCAACCTGGTGGCAGAGCACAGCTGCACTCCTTTCCCCTCTTCCGCTGGCTGCCTGGGCTCTCGGATTCGCGAGGAGAGGCCCAGACGCCAATCCCTGCTGGCCAGAGGAACCCACAAATCTGCTGGGCCAAGACCCCGCCTTGGAAACAGGCCTTTCGGGGAACAGATTTACGAGCTCGTTAGCTAAATGACTTCAAGGTGCAGCCCCCGGAGCCTCCCACGTTTGCAACTCAGACTCCAGTAGAGCCTGCCTCCCCAGCAGGAGCGGGACGGGGACGATCACAACGCGCCAATGACAGGACGTTCGGGGAAAGCGAGTACGACCCCAGCCAATGTGGCAGAGGCAGAAGAGATGTGCAGGGGGATGCTGTCAGGGAGGGATTCAGGGCTGCCGGTGGTGCCAGGCAGGGAAAGACGCGTTCCCTGAGTCATGGAAATGCATCAAACTCACCCCCGCCAACCTCCCATGCTGCTTCGGGTTTTCACAACGGCCGCCAGTGGAAAATCCATACAAGGGACAGTAGAGGCCCAAAGCTTTCCCCATCAGCACCTACATGGAACCAGGTTCCAGAGAGATTCCCCGTCTTTCTGCTTCCTGGCTGGCTCGCTGCCACCCTCTACAGACCAAATTAGATGTGTTCTGCTGATGTCATGGGTGTACACACCACGCCCAGACAGGCCATCTTCTAAGTCAAGGATGGTCTAGATGGTGCTTGGTCCTGCCATGAAGGCAGGGGACTGGACGCAATGACCTCTCAAGGTCCCTTTCAGTTGTAGCGTTCTATGACTCTAGGAGTGGGAGGGGGAGTTTAAACCCCTTGCTCGATTCAATCTAGGAACTCTCTGCTGACTTTGTCAACAAGGCACATGACTTGGAGGACGTATGAGAGAGATGTAGATGCTGTGGAAAAGGCCAGGCCAGGCGTAGTCTATTTTCTGCCCAGGTTCAAATGCCATGGCCAAAGGTTAGACGCCAGAGGACACTGCAATAACCATGGTGATCATCATTAATGAAATAGCAAAACGATTTTGTGAGCGGTTCCAAAGCATCGGGCAGTCCGGATTTGGCCGCGGGGCTGCCCACTGGCTATCCCCGGGAGAGACCATCAGCTCATGTCGCAGAGGCTGCTGAATAACCATCAGTTGGCAAAAGCTTTTGTCACTACCCACCTGAGCTGGATCTGACCTGGTGGCACAGGTGGGAATGGCTAGCGACCCTATTATCCACCCCCGAACCATCCAAGTCCTTGCTGAATAGAATCTTTAATGTTGCACTTGCTGACTGCGAGAACCTTAAACTTCCCTCCGCCGCACAGTTTGAGTGAGATACTTAGAAGTATTTTAACGTTGGGGAGCGGGGCTCTTGGTCAGGTCTAAATGCTTAAGAATCACAGAATCCCAGGGCTGGAAGAGATCTCAGGAGCCATTAAGTCCAGCCCCCTGCCCAAAGCAGGACCAACCCCAACTCAATCAACCCAGCCAAGGCTTTGTCAAGCCGAGACTTAAAAACCTCTAGGGACGGAGTTTCCACCACCTCCCTATGGAATCCATCCCAGTGCTTCTCCGCCCTCCTAGGGAAATAGTTTTCCCTAATCTCCAACCTAGACCTCCCCCACGGTAACTTGAGACCATTGCTCCTTGTTCTGCCATCTGCCACCACTGAGACCAGCCTCTCTCCAGCCTCTTTGGAACCTCCCTTCAGGAAGCTGAAGGCTGCTCTCAAATCCCCCCTCACTCTTCTCTTCTACTAAATAAGCCCAAATCTCTCAGCCTCTCCACATAGGTCACGTGCTCCAGCCCTTAATCATTTTGGTCGCCCTCCGCTGGACCCTCTCCAATGTGTCCACATCCTTTCTGTAGTGGGGGGACCCAGAACTGGACACAATACAGGCAGTCCCCGGGTTACTTACAAGATAGGGACTGTAGGTTTGTTCTTAAGTTGAATTTGTATGTAAGTCGGAACTGGTACATATTGTAGGGGAAACTAGCCAAACTTTTCTCCAGAGCTCAGTTTTATTCTCCCACACCTCACTTCCCTCAGTCCTTTATTCTCAAGCTGAGGTGTCTGCTGAGAAAAGCCGCTCCGCGTCTCCCTGGTCTGCTGGGGGGGGCGCTAGCTTCACGTCTCCCGGGTCTGCTGGGGGGAAGCAGCTAGTGCGGGGTTGCCTCACCCCGTTTGTAAGTAGGGATCCGATGCAAGTCGGATCCATGTAACCCGGGGACTGCCTGTACTCCAGATGTGGCCTCACCAGTGCTAAATAAAGGGGAATAATAAGCAATGATCACAATAATTATGGGTAGGGCTGGTAGCACCATGGGTATGTCTAGACTACAGGGTTTGTTGACAAAAGTCCACTTTTGTTGACAAAAATATACCTGCGTCTACACTAGCACCAAGTTCTGTTGACATAACGTTGACAGAACTTGGCAGTTTTGTCAACAGTGGTAAACCTCATTCTACAAGGAATAACGTCTTTTGTCAACAGAGTTCTGTCGACAGAAGGCATTATTACATCTATACTGTCCTTTGCGTCTACACTGTCATGTCGACAAAGCGGCTTGCTTTGTTGACAGAACTGGATGTAGTCTAGATGCTCTTTGTTGACAGAAGCTCTGTCAACAAAACATCTTTTGACAAAAGCCTGTAGTCTAGATGTACCCCATATATGTTCAAGGCTGCCCAAAGGTTCCCATTATAAGACCCTGTTTTCAGTTGCTTATAACATTGTCAAACTAACTATTCAGGTTGAAAATTCCCCCCCAAAATGGTTCAGCTGTTTTCTGAGAACAGGATGAGGGGAAAACACGTTGTTTTGTCCAAGGTAAAAAACTGCAGTGACCTTTTCTTGTGCAAAAAGCAGTATGTGATTTTGTAGTTATAACAACTGCACAGGCAACCTTGATCTGGCATTTCCTGACATTTGTGCTCTCGACTTTGTAACCCTATTAACACTGTTTTTATGTCTAAGAATAATAAAGACTTTGTATTCATAGCACCTTTTACTCAAGGATCTCCAAAGCACTTTAGGATTACTCATTAACAGAGCTCGCCAAGCGGCAGCAAGCCCTGCTCGCCAGCCGCGCTGTTCTGCGTTCTTCGCGTGAGCAGATTGCTCTGCACCGGCTCTTCCAGGTTGTAATCGACTCACCACGGGCAAGTAGATTACATTATTTGTCGAGCCCTGCTCATTAAGCTCACAATTGTCTTCTCTTACAGGGAAACGGTTCTCAACAAGGTGAAGCCAAGCATGACTGTGTCCGGCCCTGAAGCAGTCCCCGACCCCAGCCAACCCCACACGCCACTCACCGGAACCCGAACATGATCTCGTCATGGCGAAGGTGGGCGTCGTCGTCGATAGACAGAATGGCCTCTGTCTCGATCTCATCCCATGGCAGGAACCTGTTGTTCAGACTGTTCTTTTCCGTGCGGACAACCTACCAAACATACAACGGTTATAGCTAGCCATTCACCAGTCTGACAGAACAGCTCGAGAGACACGGGCAAGCCACCGCAGCAGCTGCAATTACAGGGCCACATTTCTATATAATTCTATGCAATTTGGCCCCGTACTTCATAAGCTGTAAGGTCTCTGCTCCCACGATGAACTCAGTGAATTCCAGCTCCTCGAATTGCTGATTTTCGCCTGTCTTACTTGGTTGATGGAGCCTCTCCACATTAAGGGGCACATCCTTTGGCAGGCATGAATCAGATTAATTCCCCTGACATTAGATGGAGCCAATTTACACCAGAACATAAGAACGGCCATACGGGATCAGACCAGATGTCCATCTAGCCCTGTATCCTGCTCGCCTACAGAGGCCAATGCCAGATGCCCCAGAGGGAGTGAACAGAACATGCAATCATCAAGTGATCTCTCTCCTGTCACCCATTCCCAGCCTCTCATGAACAGAGGATAGGGACACCATTCCTACCCCTCCAAGGTAATAGCTAATAACCTCCATGAATTTAACTAGCTCTTTTCTGAACCCTGTAAAAGTCCTGGTCTTCACAACATCCTCTGGCAAGGAG
This sequence comes from Pelodiscus sinensis, assembly GCF_052426305.1. Lineage (NCBI taxonomy): Eukaryota > Metazoa > Chordata > Testudines > Trionychidae > Pelodiscus > Pelodiscus sinensis. Next base: position 6,766,565 of record NC_143054.1, read on the forward strand.
TTCCACAGGTTGACTGCATTGTGTGAAGAAAAACTTCCTTTTGTTTTGTTTTAAACCTGCTACCTATTAATTTCATTTGGTGATTCCTAGCTTTTCCTTATTAATTTTCTCCACACCACTCATGATTTTATAGACCTCTCTCATAACCCCCCCCCTTAGTCTCCTCTTTTCTAAGATGAAAAGTCCCAGTCTTTCTAATCTCTCTTCATAGACTTGAAGGCCTTCTGAGGTCTCTTCTGGTTCTAAGTGGCACCCATTCCAAACCCCTCATTATTTTTGCTGCCCTTTTCTGAATTTTTTCCAATACCAAGATACCTTTTTTGAGATGAGGAGACCGGATCTGTGCACAATATTCAAGAGGTGGGCATATCATGCATTTATATAGAGGCAATAAGATGTTCTCTGTCTTATTCTCTATCCCCTTTTTAATGATTCCTAACATTCTGTTTGCAGCTGCGGTTCGGGCCCCGCGTTGTTACTCAGAATCATTATATCAAGCTCAACATTTTACTCACTGTTTCCCATCAATTTCCTGACAATCTATAAAAATAACTGAATGGCTGACATTAGAGATGAGGAAGGTCCGTGAGGACTGCTAGCCCATACCCTGGCTAGTGAAGGTCTGACCTTGCGATATATTTTCCAGTGTTTTGTCCAGTCTAACCTTAAGCATATTGTGGGATGACGTACCCTGCGATCAGATCGTATAAATAAATCTAATTGTCACACAGTTTCCCCACATATTCATCCTAAAATTTCCCTTTCTTATATTCATTCCATTTCCCCAAGCTCTATACTCCTGAAAGTATATATTAAATTGCTCCTGCTTCCTCGTCGATTACACTTTCAAATATGAACCTGCCTCCAACACTCTTTGTTATTCACCCCTCGCCTAATCAAGCTATAACTAATTCAGTTCTCTTAGGTCTTCCCTCCTGAGATCCATCTCTCCAGCCCTTTAATCATGTTCGGTTTCTCTCCTCTCAACCATCACCCCCCGTTTTAAAACCGATAGCCCGCAACCTGGTGAAAAGAATAAAGCATCAAGGCAATCAGACTCCATTAAATAAGATTACATGCGATCATATGAAAAGCCACACTGAAACCATTCGCAGTGGAAAGTATTTGTATCAGGGAGCTGTGTGACAGCTGGCGTGATTAAAGTGCCATGTAATGCCAGCGTTCGTGCTCTCTTCTGTCAATAGCAACTGGGGGAAAAATGGAAGGCTCCACAGAAAGGCATTAAAATATTTCACCAAAGATCCATCAAAAACACCAACGATTTATTGCAGAGAGTGAACACATTATGCAACTCGAAGCGGGAGTGTATCACAGCCAAGCAGGCAGCGCTCACGCAGCAGACGGGCTGTCTATTCAATTAGTTCGCATTGGAGGATGCTAACCACACAGAGACACACACTATGAGAAGACGGATTTTTTTTTGGCGGGGGGGGGAGGGGAGGTCCACGGCAGTGAAGTGACAAAACGAGAACAGCTTTTGTGTTTCTGTCAGGCCTCATTCAGCGGATACAAACAGATGAGCTCAACAAGCCGTCTTCTATCAGGGAACTACCTCCGATGGCAGCTTCCTACACAAATCCCGCTCGAAGTGGCTCTGGAGGAGGGTCGCGGGTTTAGATTAAGCCAGAGAGGGTGTTCAAAGCAGAGGGAGCAGCATGGATAAAATGGGGGTTACAGATTGGCACGGTCACTTGGTAAGAGACAGGTTGTGAAGGGCTTAGGGCCTGACCATGGGGCAGTGGAAATACGGCACGGACGGAAGTAGCGGGAGTCAGAAAGGCGAGCGAGTAGGAGGTTTCCAGACTCCCAATGGGAAGCCGCAAGGACCTGGACAAGAGTGTGAGCCATGTGGTCTGGGACCAAGGGGCAATCCTAGCAATGCTACTGAGGCCGAAGAGGTTGTAGCCTGAGCGTGCGGGACAGGCGAGAGGGAGGAGTCAAGGATGACCCTGGGATGCAGCTCTGGGTGATAGAAAGGATCGAAACATCTCTGACTGGCCGTGTCGCTGCCCTGAGCAAACAGCTCAGCTGATGATGCCCCAGGAGCAAAAATGACTCTGCAGGAGCAAAAATGTATTTCAGCCGATGTGGCACTGAGCAGGCCCGGCAATGGCCTGGAGAAAGTCGCCTCTCAGAGGAGAGGCAGCACTTTCGGCCGTCAGGGGGACGTTGCAGGACGAAACTGCCAGTTGGTGCTTCCCGGCTGCTCAACGGGTCACCGGATATTGTCCGAGCCCTCGCTTTACAGGAATTCGGCACAAAGGATGGCAGGCATGGAACAGCCTCGATAAAATGACATTAGGGATGTTAAATATCGGTTAATTGAATAGTCGAGTAACCTCATGAATTCTTATCGGTTACTCGACTATTCTTTTGTCCCCGGGGGCGGGGCCAGCAGCCAGTGCATTCCGGCCTCACTCCTCAGGAGCCAAGTCCCCCTCATGGACTAACTGCCTGTTGCCCAATGCTGCTGCCTCTGATAAAGAGGCAGCAGCATGGGGTGGCAGCAGCCCCTGTCTAGGGCACCCGTGAGCTCCCAGACCTGGCATGAGCTGAAACTGAGCTGGGCTGCCTGCCCGCGTGCTCCTAATACACTTCAAATGTAGAGCTGCACCGGGGGTAGTCCTGGACCCGTCGCAAGCCAGGAGTGAGCCAGGCTGCTAAAAAATTTACTGGTCGGGGGGAGCAATGGGGGTGGGGGGGTGAGGGAAATGCATGTAGTCTATAGCATTCATCTATAAGCTTTTGCTTACTGGTTAATCGACTACACTATTGCATCCCTAAATTACATGCCAAGAAAAGCCTGTGCGTCGCAGCCAGCCGTTCAGAAAAATCAGATCTGGGAGGAAGTGGAGGCAGAGAAAAACCACCCTTCTGTCTATTTAATTGAGAGCTATTAACTCCCATCTCCAGCCCGGTTACCATTTCTCATCTGATGTATTATTGCATTTACAGGGTTGCAACGTTAGCAGGGGGATGCGAAATGCCTCAGTGTGCTTCCTCCGTCCTACACATTGTGGATGCCTGTTCCTGCCTGCATTCTAACAGCTTTGCTCCCTTGCACACCAGCTCCCGAGGGATTACTAAACAGCTAAGTCAGTGTCAGGCTTGGGCAGCTATTGTAAAAACGGCTGGAGAGACGCTTTCAAAGTTCATGACGTCGGTGAGAGCTTCTCCAGTAAGCTACAGCCTTGTGTTCCGGTGGGAGCCATTCATCAGTCCGTACGTCTGTTCAACAATACTAAATGGGTTTCACTCCCTTATGGATGTCATGCTGCATTATTACAATAGGCCTCATTTTCCCTGGTCGTGTCTTGTGGGAAAATCCTGGCCATCGGTGACTTGGGAAAGAATATTTTCTTCCTCTCTGCAGCACTTGACTTGCATTGCCTGTGCCTAAGTAACGAACTATACAGCCAATATAATTCCGGTAGGGAGGAGAACATATTGATACACTGCACATCTCGCCCGTACAATGGGATGTCTTATCTTAACGATGTCGGCTCGCCTGCAAGCCTAGAGAAGTCCTGTCAATGATTCTGGTGGGAAGTAGATTGAAACCACAGAGAACTATAAATAAATTTTTAATAAATTAATGCAGATTGCCTATCTCCTAGAACTGGAAGGGACCTTGAAAGGTCATCGAGTCCAGTCCCCTGCCTTCACAGCAGGACCAAGTACCATCCCTGACAGTTTTTGCCCCAAATCCCTAAATGGCCTCCTCAAGGATTGAACTCACAACCCTAGGTTTGAATGATTACCGCTATAGCATCAAGAGCGTGTCAGGGAATTTACACCCTGAGGCGCTCACAAGCTAAGTAGGCAATGGAAGGATGAAAGAAGCAGGGAGGAAGAACAGCATCAGGCAGAGAGAGAGAGAGAGAGAGAAGTTTCTTCTAGGGATGTGAATGGGTAACCGGTTACTCACTAAGCATCACTCTTAATGGTCAACTGTTACCCACGGGAGGTCCCCATCTTCTGCAGGCAGAGGGTTGCTCTAGCCCTGCGGCATGGTGGCTGCTTCAGCCCAGCTGCGGTAGGGAGAAGGGGCCCATGCTCCAGCTGGCCCTCCCTGCTCCCGATTAATCAGTTAACCGGTTAACTAATCAAACAGGATTTACATCCCTAGTTCCTTCTCCCTTCCATAAGCAACAGGTTGACTTCACACCTCTCTCACTGGCCTGCTAACCAGAGGTCAACGTAAAAGACAAAAACCATAGAAAAGAATCCAGGAGCCGTCTGGGGAAAAAAACCTCAACACGCTTCCTCTTCCCAGTGCTGGAAGGTGGCAGGGCTGAATTTCTGGCCAGGACACTGCTCCAGGACCTCATGGACGGGGCCTTGGCCAAATACAGCCAAGTCCTTCCATTGGTTGGAAAGTGGGCCTATGTTAGATCTGGACTTGCTAGTCTCTCCAACGTTAAAGGCTATTCAGATCCCGGGGGCAAGATGGACAGTTTTTATCCACGTCTTCCGCTCCCCAAAGCATGAGGCTGTTGGGATCTGGGGTTTGACAATTGTCCTGATTTATACCATTTCAGGATCATATTTATACCAGCTCACAATCTGGCCTACTGCCATCTGCTGGTCAGTGGCTAGGCATCTACGTCTGGGATGCTCCCAGTAGCTAGAACCCTTGTGGGCAGCCTAAAAGTTCCACAATGAATGCCACGGAGCCTGTTCCTGTGGAAGCCAGCATGACTGGCTGGCTGGGGAAGCTTGCATTGCTGCTGCCCATGCTAGACCTGTCCAGCGCTGACAGTCCTTCGCCTCCCAGCTGTCTACCTTAGAGCAAAGACAACACTGAGTAATTAGGTTTCTCCAGTCACTCCTTCATAGCATGCTCTTAGAAGATTAATTAGTGTTCCGGTGTGTGCTTGGGCGGCCACCCAGGAGAGTCAAATGCCACCTAGCTAATTAGCCCCACAATATGTGTTTCTATTGGTAGTATGTTGTATAAAACCTCCACCCAGTCCAGTATAATGTGGACGTAAAAAATATAACTTTTTGTATTATAAGCCATGTAACTCGCTGCTATTGTAAGCCATGTAACTCTCAGTTGTTCTAAGTCGGGTACGTTTCCGTCATGGTGAGCCATGTAACTTTCTGTTACTGTAAGCCATGTGACTTTTATGTAAAGCTTCAAGTTCTGCAACTTCTCGCAAGCTTTGTAACTTCCAGCGATTGCTTGTACAATCTTTAAGCTTTCTATCCTGTGACAAGGGAGGGCGTGGGGAGTGTGTAAGTGGTGTGAATAGGGTAATGTCTGCGCCTCTGTGGAAAGGAGCCGGGAGGCTACAGAGAGGAGCCAGGAGGGGTCTGATGTAATCTTTGCTTGCACTTAAAGGCAAGAAATGGAGGTGCAGCGAAGATGAGAAGAAATGAATATGCATGAGGAAAACGAGGTCTGGGCGGGCCTCTCAATGACAGACACAGAGAAAAAACTTAATGTACATGACAGAGGTCACCCAGCTCACTAAACAGAAGAGCACGCAAACCACGGGTCGTACGATCAGCTCGCTGGCCTGGATTCGTGACTGCAGGCAGAAACACTGGACCCACCAACCTGGGCCTCTTTTGCTATCTCTGAGCAACTCGTTAATGCACGTGGCACCATCATTCTGCTCTGTCCGGTTGCATCATTTGTGTGTCTGCATGTCAAGAGATCTGGTAGGTCTCATTGTAGACCTCCCTGTCGTGGCAGTGCCTGTCTCTACACAAATGATCGAGATGACTTCAGATCAGTGTTCTCTCTAACCTTTTTCCATCTCTGTGTGGAATAAATTTTGTTGTGTGCACCAAGGCATGTGGAAGGATATGCACCATGCTACCAGATTTCACCAGTGACCAGCCAAGGGTTACACTTACACTGATTGATTCAATGCCACTTTTGGATCAAGCGATAAGGGAGTGGAACACACACTCACTTTCTCTCTCTCTCTCGTCCTCTGGCCTGGCAGGGGACAGTACAAGATGTCTTTTCCGAGCCAAACTTACCTTGACATTGGACTAAGAATTTCACATTCTCCCCATCTGACATCTGTTGTGACAGCTGACAGACGTCAGCCGTTACCTCTGTCCCAGCAATACTAGTTCTCACTTTGAATTTATACATTGCATCCATGGGCCAGCGAAACGGACACATTATACATTATTAGAGAGAACAATACAACTATGAAGAAAGCTTGGGGGGAGGAAACATTTCCAGATGAAGTAACTAATTTGGCCGAAAATGGTGCCAAATTAATTAATATAAAAAAAGTCTCTGAATCAAATATTATTTCCTTAGATTCCAATGGGACTGTAAAAAGAATCCATTGCAGTTGTTGGGCATGAAATGGACATTACTGGTATAAATGTATGCCGTAAATTGTTGGGCTGAATAAAAAACAGAGGTTATTATACCAGCTAAGTAAAAAGTCAAGGTCTCTCCCTTAGATGACATTAAGCGAGATTTAATAATTCCTCATGGCTTAGTCACAAAGCTAAAATAAAACTAAATGGCACTCTGCCCTTCTAGATTACCTTCCTCTATGGGATCCCAAAGTACCTTCCTAATTTTAATTATATCATCCCATTCTGGCGTTCATGGGGGTAATAGAGGCGGCAGCCAGATACAATGTGGCCCGGGCACATACATTGGCAGACAAGGATGGATGGGCCGTTACAGTTGAACAAACATGATGGAGATCTGCAAAGTTTACAGATTCAGGAGGTTTAAGGCCAGAAAGGACCATTACATCACCTAGCCTAGTCTGTACCTCACAGGCTGTTCAGTTTTACCCCCATTACCCCAGACCGAGTCCAACAACATGCGTTTGGCTAAAGCATCTCTTCCAGAAAGGCGCCCAGCCTTGATATGGAGACATTAAGAGCAGGTAAATCCACCACCTCCCTGCGCAGTTAGTGTGACTAACCATTGCAACACACTATTCAAAATCTGCACCTAAGAACATCAGAACAGCCATATGGGGTCAGATCAATGGTCTATTCAGCCCAGTATCCTGTCTGCCGACAGTGGCCAATGCCAGATGCCCCAGAGGGAGGGAACACAACAGGTAATCCTCACATGATCCCTCCTGTCACCCATTTCCAGACGAACAGAGGCTAGGGACACCATTCCTACCCATCCTGGCTAATGGCTTTTGATGGAACCTAACCTCCATGAATCTATCTAGCTCTTTTTTAAAGCCTGTTAAAGTCCTAGCCTTCACCATACCCTCTAGCAAGGAGTTCCACAGGTTGACTGCACTGAGTGAAGAAAAACTTCCTTTTGTTTCAAACTTGCTGCCTATTAATTTCATGTGGAGACCCCTAGTTCTTATATTGTGGGAACAAGTAAATAACGTGTCCTCATTCACTTTTTTCAAATCAGTCATGATTTCAGTTTGTCTGGCTTCAGCTTCCAGCCACTGGTTCTTGTTCTGCCTTTCTCCACCAGGTTAACGAGCTGTTCATTACCCACTATCTTCTCCATGCCAAGGTATTCATGCTGTATAATCAAGTCACTTCCCAATCTGCTTTTTGACAAGCTAAACTGACTGAGTCTCACTAAGGCATTTTTTGGAGCCCACAAAAGTGATTCTCTTTTCTGCACCCTCTCCACTTTCCAGTGGTTACACACAGAGTCACATGAGAACCTAGTAAAGACCCTTCTCCAACAAGGCACTTTACGAAACCAAGGGGGTTATTTACATGCTTAAAACTAAGCTTTGCTAAAGCATCTGGCTGGATTGTGCCCAGAGGGATGTGGGCTTTGTGACAACAGAACCGTTTAGTAGGCTGTGTCCCATTACCCAGGGAGGAGTGAGATAGATGACAAGAAAGATGAATTTGAGTTCAACAAAAGGCTAACCTCCTCACAGCAGCTGTTATAAACCCAACACTGATCAAAGTACATACATTGTGCTCACTATCGGCACGCAAAATGGAAAAAAATTGTATCGGTACAAAATTCTGCCGGACTTTTGACTTTTAGTTGCCTTTGTCATTACTTTTGTCTCTTCCCTAGGAATTTCCCTGTAATTTGTTGCTTGCAGCTTTAGTCATACATAAGCCATTACGAAAAACGGTCTCTGGATCTGGCTTTTAACATCTTTGCTGCTGTTTAAATTAACCAGTGCAGTGTCTGGCAGAATTCCTGGGATCAAACAATAGCTCTGATGCAGACATTTTTCCACATTTGATGGATGAATGCAACTCTTGACGACCAACTAGTTAGGATGTGTCAAACTGCTGAGACATGGGCTACAAGTTCCTGATCTTTTCAACGGTCAGCAGGTCAATCCATGTATTTCACTCTAACTCATAAACCCACAATGCTAAGGCCAACTAGTTTAAGATGAATTGTCTCCTTCGGTCACTCACAGGTATGCTAGCCAAACAGGTCTTTACAACTGCGCACAGATGTGGCAAAGTCAAGGGAGTAATCCAGAAGCTGTCTTGCAGCAACGCTAAATAAATCAACACCAATCTGTTCAAATTCTTCTGTGACAAGAGTGAGGTTTGACACTTGGGCTTTACATGAAGCTTCACGTATAATGTGAGGGTAAAACCATGAAGCGAGCCTGTGCCCTGGGAGAAATTCTGAAAGTTCAGGCTTGCTGCCAAAGAGCAAACTCTACAAGACACTGGGAACTTCATCACTAAGCCCTGGTCTTTATCAGGAAAAAAGAAAGCGGATTTCTTCCGCACGTTAGCCAACACATGGTCAGTAACACATGGGACAAGCCTAGTGAAGACAAGGCAACTGCATTTCTCATATAGGTTAAGATTGAGGTAAACCCATGGCTGCTCCCTAGCTAACACACTATGACTGTGTCTAGACTGGCATGATTTTCCGCAAATGCTTTTAACGGGAAAGTTTCTCCGTTAAAAGCATTTGTGGAAAAGAGCGTCTAGATTGGCACGGACGCTGTTGTGCAAAAGCACTTTTTGCGGAAAAGTGTCCGTGCCAATCTAGATGCGGTTTTGCGCAAGAAAGCCCCGACCACCATTTTCGCCATCGGGGCTTTTTTGCGCAAAACGGTTCTCAGCTGTTTACACTGGCCCTCTTGAGCAAAAGCATTTGCACAAGAAGGCTTTTTCCCAAACAAGAGAGTCATTGTATTTGCGGAAGAACACTGACAATCTTACATTAGCTCGTCAGTGTTCTTGCGCAAATTCAAAGCGGCCAGTGTAGACAGCTGGCAAGATTTTCCGCAAAGTCTAGACGCAGTCAATAAGAAAATAAACTTTCCCTCGCTATTATGGAAGCACTCAGAGAATAAGCATGTTAAATTGAGTACATGTTCTGCTGAGTGGTTCTTTTCAGCTTAGGAAAGCTAGGAAGGGACAGACAGACACCGCGATGATCCCCAAAAGCAGTATCTACAGGTCATTCTTCCTTTCCTAACATGGTAGGTAGCATTAAACAGCAGCTGCTTGACCCACCAGCAGTGGCAGCATTTCAGTGGTGGACGAAATAATCCACTGGGCTTAAGTGTGATTTCTGGGAAGAAAGGTGCCACTATAAACATCATTTTCTGATTATTTATGATCTCTGGAAACAAGAACTAAGACTGGCCAGACCAAAAGTCCATCTAATCTAGTATCCTGCCTGCTGACAGTGGCCAATACCAGATGCCCCAGAGGGAGTGAACACAGCAGGTAATCATAACGTGATCCCTTCCCTGTCATCCATTTCCAGACAGAGGCTACCAATCCTGGCTAACAGACATTGATGGACCCAACCTCCATGAATGTATCTAGTTCTTTTTTGAACCCTGTTAAAGTCCTGGCCTTCACAACATCTTCTAGCAAGGAGTTCCACAGATCGACTGTGCGCTGAGTGAAGAAAAACGTATTTTTGTTCGTTTTCAAGCTGCTACTTATTAATTTAATTTGGTGACCCCTATTTCTTATATTATGGGAACAAGTACATAAGTTTTCCTTATTCACTTTCTCCACACCAGTCATGAGTGTATAGACCTTTATCATATCCCCCTTAGTTTCCTTTTTTCTAAGCTGAAAAGTCCAAGTCTTTTTAATCATTCTGGCTTGGACAATTCTTCCTTTTGTTTTGGAATATGGGTACCACATCTGCTTTCCAACAGCATCCTGGTTGTCTTTAGATTTTTCAAAAGTAATGTTTAGTGTCAGTCAATTTGTTAGCTAATTCTCGAGAAGGTCTGCTTGGTTAGGCATTTACACCGTGCTTCTCTCTCTGGAATCCGGGCAGACTGATATGTACATGTTCAGAATTAGTTCCTCACCTGCAATTTAAGCAATGGGAGATTGTGGAATCTCCATCACTGGAGATATTTAAGAGCAGGTTGGATAGACATCTATCAGGGGTACTCTTGATGGTGCTTTGTCTTGCCGTGAGGGCAGGGGACTGGAGTCGATGACCTCCCGAGGTCCCTCCCAGTTCTAGTGTTCTGTGATTCTATGTTCCATAATAGCTACTTTTAGCAAGTCTTCATATTTCTATATTTTTCTTGTTGAGCACACAGTTGAAGATCACCATTACTCCCCTTCTCATGTATTAACAGATCTCTGTTTCCCCTCTTGCTTCCTTTTCCCCTGGCAATATTTATAAAAGCTCTTCACATGCCCTGTAACCATTAGGGCTAGAATTGACTTTTTTCTGCAGTGCTCAGCCACCTCCAACCCAGACCCATCTCTACAGATTTGAATTAAGAGGATTAACGGACTATTTTAGCACTGCATCTCCAGAGGTCTGAAGGAGAGTTTAATTGACACCATCGTTTGCTATCAAGATAATCAGAAACAGCACAGGCTGCCTGTGAATTAGCAAAACAGATGTATTTCAAAAATACGCATAATTAAATAATGCAACATAAAACCACCATAAATTATCCCCCCGACGCAATAAACTCCACACAATATGACACGAGCGAGAAACCCTTCGTTAGTTTGATATTATGTCTATGCTCGTGATGTGTATAAAGACCCATGCTGCTGTTAAACTACTTTACCCAAGATCAGTGGGTTGACGGTCTTAAAGACGAGAGAACAGCTTGCCAGAGGAATAAAAGTCATTATTATTCATTTCTGTATGGATACAGCTGTTGAACATCTCAAAAGAAACAGGGAGGAGAGGAGGAATCCAACGTGTTTAAATTAAAGTTTAATGGTTTGTGTCTAACCAACCCCCACTCCTTGCAAAAAAACCAAACCACCCAGACACATTGTTAAGAAATTTAATTGCAGTGGCTGCTTGCTTACATTGATTCTACCATTCTTGGGCTTCTCAGGACAATTTTAGGGTTCTGTTTTGCCACTGACTTCTTACGTTTTTCAAGTTCCAATAACTTGCAGTGGGTCTTGTGTGCCTGAATCCCGCCAGAGGTGGCTGGCCCCTTTAGATGGAGGCAGGGACCAGTGTGCCTAGGACCGTGGTGTTCAACCTGCTAGCCACACATGGCTATTTGGCTGGTGGAGTGTGGCTAGTTTGCTAGAGCAGCAGGCACTATAGTGGCTACTGCTTCAGAACTGGTTGGTCACCAGGGGCCTAAGATGACCTACGTCACAAGGAATAAGCCCCTCTGTGCAGAAGCAAGGCCCTCAAAGCAGGTCCCCACACCAACCTGGGAAGGCGAAGGTCACATCCTGGAGGAACATGTCTGAGCCTTACCACTCATTAGTGCCTCTTAAAGGAGCTCCTGACAAACAGACTCAGCTCTGACTTCCCTTAGAGGCACCAGTCACGTAGTGACAATACCACTGGCACTTTCGACCATCTATCTTCCCGATGGTCTACTGTACTTCAGGAGTCTCTTCTGTAGCTGAGCCTGCAGCTAGCACTTACTACTGAGGTGAGTTATAATAAAACCACTTAAAAACAACAAATAGTCCAGTAGCACCTTAAAGGCTAACAAAACATGGAGATGGTATCATGAGCTTTCGTGGGCACAGCTCAGGGTTACTAATCACCACAGGACAAGAGCCTGCCTTAAAAACGATAAGGTGCCTTGAACCATGCATCTAAGGAGAGGAGAGGAGATGCTGTAGGGATTGGGCAACAACACTAGACGTTTTTCACATCTAGGTCATTTGTTTGGAGATCTGCAACTTGCAAGTCATTAACTTTTTGAGGAGGAGGGAGATATACTGTGCTGCTTAGTCCTGGAGGAAGAGGGGGCATGGGTTGGAGGTTCCCCCTGTCTGGCACTGTTTGGGGCATGGGGGCCATTTATCCAGTCAAGTGGCTAGCAATGTCGAGCCCCGTTATCAGCTGGCTACTCTCCTGCTGGCGAGGCTACCCCCAGCGATCACTCTGCAGCATGGCAGCCTCCACCTTTCCACATTATGGAAAATTGTTCCATTCCAGGCACTTCCCATTTTCCTGGCACAATCAAACCCTGACCTTGCTTTAAGTTAGGCTAAGAGGAAGCTGCATCCCACATTTGATCCTAGCTCGTACTGTTTAGGAGTTCTTGTAGAAATGGATTCTGAGACAAAGAGACTCTTACATATTATATATATTACATATTAGATGGATAGACAGATAGATGGATGGGTGGGTGGATGGATAGATAACTACTGATACCAGCTCCTTATTTACAGTATCAACCAAAGTGAGAACAGGTGTTTGGATCACACTTTGGTAGCCGGTGTTGCGAGTTATTTACATGTTAGATACACTAAACATTTGTATGTGCCTTCATGTTTTGGCCACCATTCAAGAGGACATGCTTCCACGCTGATGATGCTCATTTAAAAAAAGGTGTTAATTAAGTTTGTGACTGAACGCCTGGGAGAAATGTATGTTTCCTTTTTTACCTGCATTTTGTCATATATGTCATGTTATAGCAGTCTCAGATGACGACCCAGAACTTGTTAATTTCAAGAACACTTTCACAGCAGATTTGAAGAAACACAAAGACGATACCAATATAAGATTTGTAAAGACAGCTACAGCACTTGACCCTCAGTTTAGGAATCTGAAGTGTGATCCAAAATCAGAAGGGGATGAGGGAAGAGCATACATTCAGAGGTCTTAAAAGAGCAACTCTTTGATGTGGAAATTACAGAACCTGACCCCCCAAAAAAGAAAATCAACCTGTGTTGGATTACTCTTGCTTGGGATAGCTATCAAGTAGAACTAGTCATTAGTATGGACACATGATTGAAATATGAAGGGACATATGAATCTTTAATGCATCTGGCACGTAAATGCCTTGCAATCCTGGCTACAGCAGTGGCTGTTCTGACTTTCAGGTGACACTGTAAACCAAAAAAGGGCAGCACTGTTTAATATATTTGTCTGACTGGCTCAACAAGAAATAGGACTGAGTGGACTTCTAGGCTCTAAAGTTTTATAGTGATTTACTTTTGAATGCAGTTTTCTTTCTGTATATAATTCTACCTCTGTAAGCTCAATTTCACAATAAAAAGCTTGCACTATAGTACTAGAATTTGATTATTTGCATTAGATTTGCATTAGATTACAATGCAATTTTTAATAAAAAACAAATATGAAGTGAGCACTGTACACTTTGAATTCTGTGTTATAATTAAGGTAAATATATTTGAAAATGGAGAAAACACCCACAAATATTTAAATAAATGGTTCTGTTATTAATGGCATTATTAATTGTGTAATTCATTGTGATTACTTTAAATCAGGTGCTTCGTCAAAATTACTTTTTAAAAATCACTTCACAACCCTACTTACGATTATTTAAACACTATGGGTATGTCTACACTACCACCCTAGTTCAAACTAGGGTGGTTAATGTAGGCAACCGGAGTTGCAAATGAAGCCCGGGATTTGAATTTCCCGGGCTTCATTTGCATGTTGCCGGGCGCCGCCATTTTTAAATGTCCGCTAGTTCGGACTCCATGCCCGTGGCTACACGCAGCACGGACTAGGTAGTTCGGATTAGGCTTCCTATTCCGAACTACCGTTACTCCTGAGCATAAACCTCCTATGAGACAAGTTCATGCCCTGCTAGTTTCATTGATAAAGAAGCATTGCTGGGCCCCAAAGAAGTCTGGCTGCAAAGGCACCGAGAGCTTGTGGGGGTGTGTGGGAGATACTGTCACACCTCTGTCTAAAAGAAGGCATGTAAGAATTAGCATGGTGGTTCAGCAGTAAGTGAGGTAGTCTCTCCTTTTTAGGAGAAATGGTTTCAGCCAAGCCTACAGCCGCTGTGCAATACTCATTCATTGGCATTAAAGGCACACAGTCACAGCAATGTCAATCTGAAATAGATGACTCTTGCAAGATGAAATACACCAGGGACAGCCAGAGCACCTACAAAGAGAGGGGGCGAGCGCTGCGAACCGTTTGTCAAGCAGATGTCTTTCCAGGTGGCGATTTGAAACATCTCGCCCTTGTTCGCTAAATTGGGCAGAGCTTATATTTCCATGACGGGCTCTTTGGCTGACTGCCTTGCTGTTTCATGAACAGAGGCTTTCTTTAGTGGAAACCCGCAGTACTATTGCGCAGGTATTTCTTCTGCAGGTTCCTTCTCCGTTATCAGGGATCCGTCAAGCAGGATTAACACAGTAGCAGTCAAGTAAAACCTCTGGCAGAGCCGGTGCAATTATTTTCAATTTGTTAAATTGGGTGTATTCCACCAGTTGACTGTTCTGGTTATTTTTTTGGCAGGCACAGAGAAAAGTTGACATACATATATGGCCAACACTCTTACAATCTCAGCGGTTACCCGGGCTGCAGGCTCAGGAGTATAAAGCTTAGCAGAGCCTGCAGTGAACCTACCCAGAGTGTGGGGCCATCAACTTCTCCGGGCCTGGCTCTGCTCCCAAGAGGCTTTGCTGCGGCAGCAAAGCCACCTCCCAGGACGCGGGGCTGGCAGCCCTTACCCACCCAGATCCAGAGTGTAACTGGCACCGTTAACCGATAAGCATCTGCTTATTAGTTGTTTACACTCACACATGCCTAATAGTCTTTTGTATTCTGCTTACCTGAATTCCCTTTGCTATTCCAGCTGTTTAAAATATTCTTCACTTCCCATCCTAAACTGCTACATAGTTCATTGTTCAAGTTGCATTACAATCTCCAAGAGCTTGTACTTCAGTGGAGTATAAAATGACCTTTGTGTAATTTGCAAATCAAATTGACTGTGAACCAGAGAATGAAGGAAGAAAAGAACTACAGTAGTACTTTGCTCCAGCTCCACTTAAAATTCAGTAATACTGACACCGTGTGTATACTCATCAGGTTTTAGAGCTAACATGGAACTATAAATAAGAGAGTAGGGAGGCTGTTCCCAGCTCTGCACTGTTTTTCAGGCACTCTGCAAACTCTGGAAGACAACAGCACATCAAGTTCACACTTGGAGGGTCTGTTTTCTCATAACTGGGGTGTGAAAGAGGATACAGGCTTCATTAAGGCTTCACTTCTGTATAAAATTCTGAGGCCAACAATGAGCTGATGCAAGGCACTTAACATTATGATGCGACTCTGATCCTTAAGTGTGATAAAACTTTAAAACTCTTTGGGATGCTTCCTCTGTAAAAGATGCAAGATCTCACTGAAAGAGTTTGAAGAGTCTTCATAGAATGAAGAGACTGTTTTCTACCAAAAATCAATTCTCAGGGCATTATCTACGGATTTGGGGTCCCGTATGAAACACTAGGGGAAGGGACAAACATCCAAACTGCACTGAGCTCTTTTTCAGGTCTGGATCTTTGTAGATCAAAAGCTTCTCTCTTTCTCCAACAGATACTAGTCCAATAAAAGATATGACCTCATCCACCATGTCTCTCTATTCAGAGAATCATAGAACACTAGAACAGGAAGGGACCTTGAGAGGTCACGGAGTCCAGTCCCCTCCCCCCACGGCAGGACCCAGCACCATCTAGACCATGGGTTCCTAAACGGGACATGAAGAAATTCCAGGGGGGGCACAAGGCAACCCAGGCCCCCCACATCAAGTTTTGCTGCCCTGCTCAGTTCCTTTTTTTCCCCTGCTTAACAACTTGTGCTACCCCGCTCAGTTCTTTTTTCTTTTGCTCAACAAAGTTTTTTTTTTTTTTGGGGGGGGGGAAGGTGTGAGGGTTTTTCAAAAATCAGAAAGGGGGGCATGCTGAAAAGTTTGGGAACCACCGGTCTAGACCATCCCTGATAGATGTCTATCTAACCTGCTCTTAAGTATCTCCAGATATGGAGATTCCACAACATCTGTAGGCAACTTATTCCAGTGTTTAACCACCCTGACAGTTGGGAAGTTTTTCCTAACGTCCAACCTAAACTTCCCTTGCTGCAGTTTAAGCCCATTGCAGCTTGTCTTATCCTCAGAGGCCAAGGAGAACACATTTTCTGCCTCCTCTTTGTGACACCCTTTTAGATACCTGAAAATGGCCGTCATGTCTCCTCTCAGTCTTCTTTCCAAACTAAACAAGCCCAATTCTTTCAGTCTTCCTTCATAGGTCATGGTCTCTATACCCTTCATAATTCTTGTTGCTCTTCTCTGGACCGTCTCCAGTTTGTCCACAGCTTTCCTGCAATGTGGTGCCCTGAACTAGACACAATCCTCCAACTGAGGCCTAATCAGCGCAAAGAATAAAATCCTAATATCCTGAGACCAACTCAGCTACAACAGCTCTGCAAATGCCACTTAACATGGGATAATTACGACATTTATTAACCAAAGGGTAAATGTTTGGGATGATTCAATTCATTAAAATAACTTCCCCTCAACATGCTGAATGGCATGGAGATTTATACTTCACTGTGGTTGAAATAACAAAGCTCATAGTTAAACCAATTACAATTTTAATTGGAAAAAAAATCCCTATTAACTAAGAATCATCTCCAGGACTGAAAAATCGAAGCCAGTATTTTGAAACCTGCCATTTGTTCACCAGATTTCTCCCCTACTGTTTAACAAGTGTCACCGCGAGGGGCCATGTGACCACGCTGATAGAGGTGTTCTTGCAGCCACGCCCCTGGATTAGAAACGGCCAGGGGATTACTTCTTTTTAAACAAGCATCTAACTTGAATACGCTTTCCAGGCTGGCCTCCAAGCCGGAGGGAAAGGGCCATTATGCTGCTGGATGTGGGTGCACAGATCAAAGCTAGCTCCTTATTCTGTAACAGAGTCGAGGGAGAGGATTAGTCACTGCCGTCGGCAAGGAACCCAGCTCAGTTGCTCCTACATGCCTACAAAGTGCACAGAGAGTCCCAAGAGGCGAGGGGAAAGCAGAATACTGCTGCGCACTTACAAATCGGAGCGGTCTCCACATTGCCGGTCCCTCAGGGAGTGGGGGGTGGGAAGGAGAGGGCTGGAAATTCACAAGATGAGACAGGAGTTAAAAGCTATTTATGCTCGGGGTGGAATCTTAGCGAATATGAGTGATACAAATCACAGAACACGAGAACTGGAAGGAACCAGCACTCCCTCTACGCTGCATAGCTTCACAGGTGGTTCATCAGCCCCGAGCCTCTGACTTGCGAAATCACCTGTTAAGCACCTGGGTATTTTGCCCAGGCCAAGTACCATCTAAATCAGGCCTGGGCAACATATGGCCCACAGGCAGGATCCAGTCCACAAAGCCACTGGATCTGGCCTGATCTAGAGCATCCCTGACAGGTGTCTGTCTAACCTGCTCTTAAACATCTCCAGGGGTGGAGATTCCACAACCTCCCTAGGCCATTTATTCCAGTGTTTCGCCACCCTGACAGGCAGGAAGTTTTTCCAAATGTCCAACTTAACCTCCATTGCTGCAATTAAAAATATGTTAGTACATGGGCTTAGAGCAGGGGTGGGCAATAATTTTTGATGGAGGGCCACTCCAAGATTTTGGAAAGTGGTCGAGGGCCACCCTCTTCCATGATATTAATGGAGGAGATGTGGGGTCTGGGATGGAGGTTGGGTACAGAAGGGAGCATGGGGTAAGGGATTGGGGTGCAGGAGGGAGTCTGGAGGGAGTTGAGATGAAGCACGTGGTTGTGACCTACGGCAGGGGACTGGAATGTGACCTAGGGTAGGAGATTGGGGTGCCAGATCTGGGAGGGGATATGGGTGTAAGAGGGGGACAGAGGGTTTGGGTATGTTGGGTGGGGGGGGGGGGGAAACAGGGCTGGGGTACCAGAAGCAGGCTGTGGCCAAGAAACTTACCTGCCAGCTGCCAAACTAGCCTGCCTGCCTGCAGAGCTAAGATTTACAGAGCTTAAAAATTTTTCCAGCCAGCCAGTCTGCCTGCTTGCCGGACCATGTGCTTCACTGAATAACTGAGCCAAGGGGGGATGTGGTTCTTCTTGGCTTCCTGTTATTCCAACAAGCAGCTCTCGCTGACTGGTTTCTGGCCAGAAACTGGCCAATGGGATTGTGCTGGGGGTGAGGAGGCTCCTGAAACTTCCCCCCTCCTGTCCAGTTTTAAAATAGAAACGGAGCCCTGCAGCCGCATTTCTGCACAGCACCCAGGGCAAGCTGGGGAGCCTGCCTGGGGCTCCCCGCTGTCTCCGTGAGCCGGATCCAGCGGCTTGGTGGGCTGGATTTTGCCCAGGCCTGCCCTAGAGTGACTCTTGGCTCAAGATAAGTGGCACACCCTCCTCAACTTTGGCTTCATTTTGCTAGTAGAAAAAAGCAGATTACTGAGCAAAATAAATAAATACGCAACCTAAGCTTAATTCACTAAAGAAACTGGTTATCAATAGTAATTTCACACCGTAAATGTTCTGTTAGGCAGGTGGCAGAGTTTCTGCAGCTTTGAGTTCCAGGTATTTCTCTTTATAAACTAGACCCCAATTTCAGCCTGCACCCCAATCATTTATCCTCAGATCAGTCTTAGGTGTTTCCAGCAGTCAGTCTGGGTGGGGATACAGTGAAGAACCAGCTACCTGAATTAACTCCCTTTCCGGCCTTAAATAGCATTTACATAGAGAAGCTATTGTTTGCCCCACCCTCTTCAGTAGAAAACTAGCAGCAGTGTCCAAGGCGGTATGTCATACCAGGTGACATCATCACATGACCTTGCAGTGTCACAGCAACCGTAAGACAAAGCTTGTTTATGACATTCCCAAGAAGGAATGCCAGGAAGACAGGATATCAGCATTTTCAAAGACCCTCTGTCTTTCCTATTGGCCAATCCAGGCAGGTTTCTTACCGTCAGGGGGGTGTTCTCTCAGTATAACTGCAGTTACAACTATTACATAGTGAATATCCTTAGCTCCAGATACAGAAATAATCCATGCAAACACACTGACTAATCATATTTAGCAAATCATATCCTTTCCAATGATATCTCACATGCTCTATCTTCCATAAAACATAGCTTAATTATGCCATAGTCATGTAGTAACGATATGTCTATGAAGAATATGATGTGCAATGTCACAAAGAAGCCCATCAACAAAACAATCTAAGAAGGGCTTTACTTTGACCAAAATTTCTCTTTAATCTTGGACTTCTCATTCACTTTGAGGAAGAATTTAAAGTCTCATCTGATGGTCCAAACATGTCTGACTGAAAATCCTTCATCATTCGGAAGATCAAATTGTATAATTCCCAGTTAGCCCACATTAGGTAGAGAAATTTAAACTTCTCCTTTGTCCTCATGAGAGAAGCAGGTGGAGTCCATGTAAGAGCACGTGGAGCCCATGTAAATGCAAGATCAAAATGCATCACTGTCCAACGTCATTTTCTCATGGATCTTCATTGAGACAAACACCGTTCCAGTAAAAGGTGAAGAAAACAACTTTGATGGGTCCAGTTGGCATTTTAGCTAGGATTAATAAAAATCACTCAGAGCAAGTTGTTCTGGTTGAAATGCCTTTGCTTTTCATGTAGCAGAAATTAGAGCTGCCATATTTTCAGTAAAAGCGGCGAGGAGTCCTGTGGCACCTTATAGACTAACCGAAGTGTTGGAGCATGAGCTTTCGAGGCAAAGACCACTTCGTCAGAAGTATGGGTCTTTGCTCATGAAAACTTATGCTCCAACACTTCGGTTAGTCTATAAGGTGCCACAGGACTCCTCGCTGCTTTTGCAGATTCAGACTAACACGGCTACTTGACATCCTCTGATACTTGACATATTTTTAGTGGCCTTCTATTTTTCACCACTCACATAAAGGTCTTGGTTTGTAGAAGTGGCTGCCATATCCTCACAAAAATCCTTGAGTTCTAAGAGTTTTTCAAGCATATTCACGTGTAGGGATGTAAGCGAGTAGTCGAGTACTCAACTACCCGATAAGCCTATGCTTATTGGGTTGTCGAGTCAAGTACTCGACTACTCGCTCCACCCCTCCCCTTCCCCCGGCTGCCTTTCTATGAGAGGCAGCAAGGGGGAAGACCAGGAGTCAGCAGCACTGGGAGGAGCCGATCCCCCCCCAGCACCACCTCCATGCTGCCACCTGCCCCCTCGTCCCCGCGGCTGCCCCTATCAGAGGCAGCGGTGCAGGGGGGGGGGGGCTGGGACTGGTCCAGGACCATTGCAGCTCTGCATTTCAAATGCAGTAAGACCTGGGTGGCTCTTACTACATATACAATGCAGAGCTTCAGTGTCCCAGTTTGCATTGGTCCGGGATCATCTACTGCTCCAGTTCTGCAGTTTAATGTAGTAGAAGCCAGGCTGCCTACATGTCCAGCTCCTACTACATTTAAATTGCAGAGCCACCGAGGGGTGGCAGGGAGCTCCTGGACTGGCATGAGCTAAGACAGAGCACCCTCCCTTATCGACTAATTGTGTAGTCGATATAAATTGTATCAACTACACAATTAGTCAATTACACGCCTCAACATCCTTATTCACAGGCAGAACTCCATTTCGCTGGACAATCTAGGATTGGCTTCTTTAAATTTACATATTTTCATAACCATTGTAATTACTGAGGTCCTAAGCCTTTTGCAAAGCAAATGTGCTTTCCAAGTGTATGATTCACATAGTATTCTTTCCATAGCTTGCAACTTGCCAGTAAGGATGCTATAATGAGAACAGCGATCTCGTAGAACACTACTAGCACCTGTCATGTTGGATTCTCTCTCTTCAGTCATCTGAAAACGGTTTTGTTGTGTAACATAACCTAGAATTGCTTTTCCACCAAAAAAACCCTCATTATTTTCCTCTTCCTTTTCACTCTTATTATCGGTTTCATCTTTTCTTTTTTTTTTTTTAAACCTGTCCTTCCTTATCTGGAATCACACACTTGACTGGTTTGACCATACAGTATTTGCAGCATTATCAGTGGTAATGCTATAGATATGCTTCAGAGAAATTCAGTTAACCGCTTATGACAAGTGTCAATGCCTTTAGATATTCAAACAAGTGCATTGCCCACTCATCTACTGCACAGCAAGTGTGAAAGATGTGCTTTCCATCCGTAATATACAGCATATCAATCCCTAAAGCAGATCTTTCAAAAAGAGTAATATGATCAACTTGACCTCCTGCTTAATACGCCCTTGACCTCCTGCTTAATTTCATGACATATCCTGGTTGCAACGGCAGTAAATTTGATTTGAATAGTTTCAGCATTTTACAACAGTGTATTGCCAAAACCTTCAAGAAGAGAGCTATGAATTCTTCAGAATCTAAATTCGCCATCAACTTACAAGGTCGACTATTCAGTGTTACTAATTCAAGACAAGCTTCAGGCAAAGTAGGCTCAGTCTTCAATTTTATTATCTTGTTTTTCAACACAGAATCCAGCGTACATTGGTTTACTGCAGACTCATTCTTTTGCACAGAAGGTGAGGATTATCATCATCATGTGAACCTGTCTCCCTTGGGGATTACTTCTCTTGAGTAACATCTGGGTGAGATTTTAGGAATACACACATCAAATTGAGAATGGCGTATACAGTCTAGGGATGTTAAATTTAGATTAATTGGCTAATCGAATAGTCGATGCAATTTGCATCAACTATTCAATTAGTTGATAAGGGCACCTCCACCTTAGACATGTAGCAACAACCCGGGGGCTGTTGCTACAGTTCAAAGGCAAAAGTGCTGTGGGGAACACGGGGCCAGAGGGGTCTCAAGCAGTCCCCCGCTGGGCCTGTGCTCTCCGTGACATTTCAAAGCAGAAGTGCCGCGTGGAGCCTGGGGTCAGCTGGGGACTCTGACCCCGGGCTCCATGTGGCACTACTGCTTTGAAATGCTGTGGGGAGCCCGGCATCAGGCTCCATGTGGTGTTTCAAAGCAGTAGCGCCGCATGGAGCAAGCAGTCAGCAGGGGAGTCACCAGCTGATCCCGGGTTCCATGCAGCATTGCTGCTTTGAAACACCAAGTGCATTCTGGGGCCAGCTGGGGACTCAGCTGAACCCGGGCTGCATGCAGGATTTCAAAGCAGCAAAGTCGCATAGTACCCAGGGTTTGGCCCTGGGTTCCACACGGTGCTGCTGCTTTGAAGAATGCCTTCCTCTCGCCCCCACTTTGCTGCCTCTTTCTGATAGAAGCAGCGGGGGGGGGGGGGGTGGAAGCGACTAGTCATTCACAATCCTAATACAGTTGTAACAGCCTTGAGATTAGCACCTTTACAAGTAAAAACAATAGGCCCACAGAAACTAGAAGAATGTCTTTCACAGGACTCTTTTTTACTCTACCCATTGCTGCTTGAAGACTGTAAGAAAAGACTAACCGAATGTTACATTGTTTTGTCTTCTGTTTGAACATGCAGCCCAAGGATCATACCCTCAGAGTATCATGGTGATCGGCGCAAGGGAAGTGGAGTTGGGACATATGTTCCGGGGGTGAGGAGGGGGGCATAGTTTTCAAGGACACACCTGAGGGAGTAGGTGGGAACAGCCTAGTTTGAGGCTTGCAAGGATTCAGCAACTGGGCCAGGAGCATGGCCAAAGAAACGTACTACATTTCATTGGCTCTAACTGTGTAAGCCAATCAGCTCAAAGACTGAATGCAAACAAAAACATTCCAGCATCTTCGTAAGATTCAGAGTGAAAGTGAATGTTATGAATGAAGGACTTGGGTTTGAAATAAAGGAACCCAAAGTAGTAGCCAAGGACAACAACAGGCTTTCGGGTTTTACCTCCATTAATATATCGATGACTATTTTCTACACCGTGGAACGGAAAACCTTAAAAACCAAATATCGAGCAATATGTAATAATTCTACTATGGAATTTGCTTAGGGGTCAGAGGGGAGATATTCTACGCCCAGTCAGGCAGGGGAGTGAGGTAACAGTGGGGTTCGTTGGTCAGGGAAGAACCTCTCCTTCAGACTCAACTCCCTTCCCTGGCCCCCTCAGCCTACTCCTTTCCTTTTATTCACACCCAGAGTCCCTCCTTCAAGCTCCACCTCCCATAGCTTACCCCATTGCAGATTGGCTGGAGGAGCAGCAGCAGGAAGGAATTTTGGTGCCACGGATACAAAGCGAGGAACAAAGCGGAAGACCCATGGAGCCTTGCAGCCTCACGTCAAATCAAAAGGACCCGTGTTCCACACTTCTGTCTCACCCTCCAAGCCTGAAACCCAAGGTGCTGACCAACAACGCTCCACAGGAAATGGTAGGAGGGAGAAGACAGTGGAAGGGAGTGTTCCGGGAACTTTAATTTCCTTTCATGGGCACTCCTCTACTTGGGCATGACACACAGGAGAACTACCAATCCCAGAATCCTTCTCTCTCCCTCCTCATCTCCTCCAATGGCTTCCGTGGTCTCTGCCCCCATATACCCCTACAAGAGAGAGAACCTTCCTCAGCATCCAATTATTGCGTCAGTTATTTCGCACAGGTTCCTGGCTTTTTTCTTACTGGCTCTAGTTTGTGTTCAGTGCAACAGAGGTTTTCACTTCAGAGTCACTCAAAAGCTTCTCTGAACCAGGTCTCAGATTCATGTGGTCTCCTTGATTTTTATTACTATTTGCAAGGGTGGTTGGGCGGTTTATTTAGATTGTTTCTCTTACCCCATTTCTCATCTGTGTGAAAAGGGCTCTCCAGGAACAGCAAAGCAGGGGGTGGCATTCCTTGCTATTCCCCGAATACTGTTTAGGAATCTTTGAGAGAGGTGATCCTGAAGGGAGAAGTCGGGAACTTCCTCTATAACCTCGCCAATATTTTGTCCGTAAGATTTTGTCCATGATATTTTGTCTGTAATAATCCATTCTTTTTCAGCTCTAGGGAATCTTTTCAGGATGGGTGTGCAGGTGGGACATGGGTGGCGAGTAAAAGCTACATCAATCACTCTGGGTATGTCTGCACTACCGAGGTTTAAAAAGTCAATGACATCCACATTGCAATCGCATTCTTTCAAAAGAAAATCGAAAGAACAGAGGGGTTTTCCCGGCATCGGTAATCCTCTTTCTACGAGGAAGAAGTGGTGATAAAAACCGTGGCAACTGCAGAAGCCGTCCACACTATGGGTCCCAGCATGGCTAATGCAGCTGAGTTAAATCAATTCCGATGGATGTCAGAGAGGCTGAATCCCTCTTGCACACTACGCGTTGGCCAAACGAACCAGCCAAACTTGCTGGATAACCCAACTCCTGTGCTAAAGGCAGCATGAGGTCCAGAGCTGGGAAAACACTGCAGAAAAATGTCTGAATAGGCTTACATTTTGAAATGTATTTGCACTGGCAAATTCACACCCCTTCAAGTTCACTCTCTATGAACAGTCTGCTAATTCACAGTGCTACACACACACATGCTTGCAGGAAGCATTTTTAGAGTGAGGATGCTTACATGGTATTTTTACATGGGCCATTTTGACATGAGAGAGGAACCTATCTGCCAGAAGTCCCCATCAGACACTTAAGTTACATGGCGATCTGATCATATTCTTGCATGAGTGGTCTCATTTGGGACAGTCACCCCTCTGTATGAATGAGACTAAATAAAAATATAATTTCAGCTCTGCATACAGCCCATAGATCTCACAGTAGCCTCACTTTTCTAGGAATGTTGCTTCAGGCATGGAATATATGACCCAAAAAGAAAGGAAGAAGTTTAAAAGTCGAATGTGTTTCCTAACTTTGCCTATTCGTTCCTTCTCTCTGTGAAAGATTTAAAGCCCTGGTGATTTCTTCAAGCCTTGCTCTGATTGTAAATGACACTCCACTGGGAAACAAATATTTGAGACCAGCCGCAATTAACCAGCATAGCTCAAATACCAAACAACAGATACTCAATGAACTGTCTGTGATTGAACCATACAGGGAAAAACAATGACAGAGTAATTCAAGGAAATTAGGCATTCTGCAAGCAGAAAGTATCACAGCTAATTATTCACCATAAATTATTTTCTTCTGCTCTAGCAGCACCACTGGTGAGAGTTGGGAATCATTTGGGAAGGAAGGATCTACCAACCAACCACTTCCATGTTGTACTGTCACAAATGTTGCTACATATCTGCACTGCACGCACAGGTTTCGGGAGGCTTTCCTTCCTCCTGTAATATGTCTTGACCCATTGGCTTGTAGTTCAAGGTTATCAATGGCTACAGTTTAAGGACGTCCAGTCCAGGATCAGAGAGAAAGTAACTTAACTTTCTTACAGGCACTGTCGTATTACACCCCCCCACCCTGGGCAGAGGACAGAGGATGAGGGGTGGGGGGGCTTGTGATATTTAAGTGATGGAGTGTGGGGGGCTCAGGGCAGGAGGTTGGGGTATGTGTGTGTATGTTGGGGGTGGGGGTTCCAGGAGTCTGAGCGGGGGATGTTGGAGGTGCAGGAATCAAGGCAGGGGGACCGTGGAGCTGGCTGGGGCAGTGGGGACTGTGCTACCAGCCACCAGAGCACTGGGCTGGCAAGCTCAGTGGGGACTACTTTGACCGAGCTTTGGAGCTGGAGCCTGGGGGAACTGTTGGGTCGGGCCCACCTGTGTACAGTGGCCAGCAACATCCACAGTCCCACCCTGCCACTCTCTCGCCAGTGCCCTGCACTTACTTTCACCTTGGCCCAGGCTATAACGATGCAAGCTGCATTCCGTCTCATTACATGCTCATTCACTTGACTTCAATAGCCTTCTGGTGGAAGCTGCTTTGGTCAGTGATCTCTTTGGCACAGCTGCATTACTGCTCTGTTCCTAGCAGTCACACAGTGCTAGTTATTGCTTGCTTTGGAAGCACGAAATCTTAACACACACACAGCTTTCCACCTGTAATTTAAATTAAGACCAATTCTTTAATTTACTGGGATATATCCTCAATAGACCAGAGTAATAGATGTATCCTCAACAGACCAGGGGGCTGGACTTGATGGCCTTCTGAGGTCTCTTCCAGCTCTATGGTTCTATGAAATGTTATGCAGCTTCCTACTCTGAGAAGCCAATATGCCCCCATCACAGATATTCTTCCCTCGTAAAGGGATGAACTGCACAGCTTGATAGGTTCGCTCCTCCTCCACCACCTTTAACTTCTGCGATTCGGTTCCAGCTAGCTGGCTTGGTTTATGCTTTTATTTCATTAGCCCCATAGAAGAAAAAGGAGATGTTATGAAGCTAATAACTATGACAGATTCCCAAGTGGAGTTAAATATGAAGTCATTCATAAGCAGTTCAAAAATATTTTTCTAATTTATGGCCATCCTTCTACAAAAACTGAAGCTATGTTTACATTTAGGGCACATCTACACTACATGTCAGATCAATGGGCAGTGATTGTTCGGGGGGGGGGGTTGTTGATTGATTGAGTCTAGTACAGACATGATAAATCAATCGCCGAGTACTCTCGTATCAACTCTGGTACTCTGTCAGAACAAGAAATATAAGCAGAGTCGATGGGAAAGCACCTGCCATTGACCCGTACAGTGAAGACACCATGGCAAGTAGATATAAGTATGCCGACTTGTTGTGCAACTTAGGTAGATGGCCTGCAGTAGTGTAGATCAGGCTTGAAACTGCTACAGCAGCACCAGGTCAGCACCGCAGCTGCACCGCTCTTCCACTTCACTGCAGGCACTTCCCATTGCAAGCAGAGGGGTTCTGTCGCTGTAGTTAGCCCACCTCTCTGAGAGGTGGTAGCTAGGATGAGGGAAGACTTCCTCCATTGACCTAGCGCATCTACACCAGAGGGTTTTCACACCCTGAGCAACATTGCTGGATTCACTTAACTTTTTAGTGTAGCCTGGCCTTACACATGTACTGAAGTTCACACGCTATTAGGAGTCCTGCTGACTCGCAATGAGACTTAAGACTGGTGCACATGGACAACTGATGTGTGGCAAGCTGGAGTGCGAATCTACCCCACATTAGCCTGCCATGAACTGACTGGCCACGTGAACCCTGCTGATGCCCCCTAACAGTTTGTCAATGGGGTCTGATCTAGTCCTCTCAGAAATGGCTACATCAAAGCACATTAAACTGCTACTGAATGTCAGCAGAGTTCATGCAAACGGTCTATGGCAAGCTGGCAGACTAGGCTTGGCCTGCAGGCCGGTATTTGCCCACCCCTACCGTAGGCCCTTAAGTATATAAGGCATGTGTTCAAAGGATTTATGAACTTATGAAGCTCTTACCCCTTAGAGCCATAGTGTCCAACACGCTAGCCACTAGGCACATGTGGCTATTTGGCCGGTTGAATGTGGCTAGTTCGCTATAGCAGTAGCTACTATACTGCTTCAGACCTGGTTGAACACCACAGCCTTAGAGAGTCCATCTGTCACACCAAGATCCCTGCCCTCTAATGAACATGAGACCATAAGAACAGCCATACTGGGTCAGTCCAAAAGTCCACCCAGCCCGGTACCCTGTCTGCTGACAATGGCCAATGCCAGGTGCCCCAGAGGGAGTGAATCGAACAGGTAATGATCAAGCGATCTCTCTCCTGCTATCCATCTCCACCTTCTGACAAACAGAGACTAAGGACACCATTCCTTACTCATACCGGCTAATAGCCATTTGTGGACTTACCCTCCATGAATTTATCTAGTTCTCTTTTAAACCCTGTTATAGTCCGAGCCTAAACAACCTCCTCCGGCAAGGAGTTCCACAGGTTGACTATGCGCTGTGTGAAGAAGAACTCCCTTTTATTTGTTTTAAACCTGCTGCTCATTAGTTTCATTTGGTGGCCCCTAGTTCTTATATTATGGGAACAAGTAAATAACTTTTCCTTATTCACTTTCTCCACACCACTCATGATTTTATAAACCTCTATCATAGCCCCCATTAGTCTCTTCTTTTCCAAGCTGAAAAGTCCCAGTCTCTTTAATGTCTCCTCATATGGGACCTGTTCCAAACCCCTCATCATTTTAGTTGTCCTTCTCTGAACCTTTCCTAATGCCAGTATAACTTTTTTGAGATGAGGAGACCACATCTGTACACAGTACATGATGTGCAAACTGCAAGCAGACCTCTCGCATGACAATGATAAATAAAATAATATTTGCCAGGAGAGAAAAACTGGCTGGAATAATACAGAAAAGAGGTTGATCCACAGAAAAACAGGTTTTCTTTCACAAACGACACTCATTAGCAAATCAAAAGAGAAAAATGACCCCTGTCCAGCTATGAAAGGGTTAACACTTTTAAAAGCAGAAATGCTGTCAGCATATCCCAAAATTCAAGCACCTGAGAGGAGTAATGTGAAAGCTTATTTTGCAATTATCAGAGTAATTTTCTCTCCTTATTGTCTCTGAGCCATAAGGATTTCTAAAATTATGCAGAAGGATTTCATTCATTATAATAATCAAATGAAATATTCAAATCAATATTAAATCAATGAATCTTTTTGCATGCAGCATGCTGCTCCCTTTGCTCTAACGGGCTATTACATTCAAAACTGCCC
This sequence comes from Pelodiscus sinensis, assembly GCF_052426305.1. Classification (NCBI taxonomy): domain Eukaryota; kingdom Metazoa; phylum Chordata; order Testudines; family Trionychidae; genus Pelodiscus; species Pelodiscus sinensis. The sequence continues at coordinate 6,795,241 of NC_143054.1, forward strand.
TGGCACAAAAAGCCCATCCAGTTTTGCACTTCAGTGCCATCTTAATCCCAATCTGTACAGCGTTATCCTTGTATTTGTCCTCTAAGCATGACTGGATTCAAACAGCAGCAGTGATGAACAAGCAAAGAGCTTTAAAAACAGGAGTTTAACTTCAGACTCCTAAGTTTATATTTAAGTTCCTGTATATGTGTCATGACCATGAGGGATGGCCAGCAGCCTGGGGACTAAAGGGTTAACTGTACCTAGCCAGGTAGAGTCAGCCAGTAGAAACGTAGGTAGGAAGTTCAAACTGGGACAAAGGAATTTTTGGGTTTTTCCCTCCTTTGTCCCTGGGCAGTTGACTCTCCAGATGCTGAGGGGGACAGACAACATGTTCCTCTCCAAGAAAACATGTCCCTCTTCACTATCTGTAAGTTGGGTAAAGTTTAGATAAATCCGTTGGGTTTTATTGTTTTATGGTTTGGGAATGGGAATCTGATGTCTGTGCGTTTAAAAATGGGTTTTGCTCTCCTTTGTAACTAAGTTTTTGGCCCATGGGAGTCCCCCATGAGTATATTAATTGGTGACTTTTCCATCTAGTCGTTATGCTTGTAACAGGAGTATTGTGGTGATAATAAAAGTTCTTTCTTTTTTATTTACCTGGTATTGGTGAATCTGTGTGTCCTGGTTTTACTTTAGGACTGAGATTTCCCAAGTGATCTCTTCCCTGGTTTTCTTACCGTTACTTGGGTGGTGGCAGCAGATTTTTATTGCCAAAATCTAGGTTTTTAGGATTTTGGGGGGGAAGTTTTATACCAAAGCCTGGAAAGATAAGGTTTTGGGGTACTTTTGCGGGCCCCCACTTCTGCATTCATCGTGCCAGAGTGGGGAATCAGCCCTAACCATATGCAATTCCCTCTCCCCCTCAAAAAAGTGCCAAATACTCAGCATCATTCATTTACTTCAGTGGTAGCCACTACATGATCCCCCCTTTGGAAAGCAGGTCACGTATTCGGGAACCTAACTTCAGACCCTCCTATTCTTGAAAAATTTCTTGCTGACTGCAGTTTGGAGCGCACATTATAACAAACTTTTCCACAGCATTGGAGGATTAGGCAGACACCAAAGTAACAGAACTGACACTTTTTAAAAGAAGTTATAGTCCACTGTAAAAATGTCAAACCCAATGGAGCATGGGAGTGTTTCTTACCATGATTGGGACCCCGATGTCTGGCCACAAGAGGTCTTCAGACGGAAGCTTGGGGGAGTTCCACACTACTACAACTTTATTTAAGTAAGGGAGCCCATTGAGTCTCTCTAGGGAGTTCATTAAGACTTCCTCTCGCTCATAGGTTAACATGACTACTGTGAACTGCTCCCTTGGGACATTGCCACCCAAGGCAGCTTGGAACTCTTTCCCAGAACCACCTGCACCTCCTCCAATTGGCCGAAATCCAGTCCCGGACCCAAGAAACTTGGCTTCGGAAGGTAAAACGGGATCAAAAGGTGTGTGGGGAAAGAGGTGGAAAGGTCCCGGGGCGGAGTTCCAATTCCTGTAAATATCCATTGCGGTGAGAGTAAAATTGCGAAGGTATTTGGGAGAGGCATAGGGTGGCTCCGTCTCCACCGGCCCCAAGTCTAAGTCACCATTGTCGGCCATGTTGGGGTCAGTACCGGCAGCTTTGCCAGAGCGGTGGGGAATCTCCACTGCAGTTTCTTCTCGAATAGGAGCAGCCGGGATTTGAATTCGAGTCCTTATGATCGCTAAGACTGTGCTGAACACATTGTCCGAGGTGGAGAAGTAAGTCTCCCACAAGAAGCGCCCCTGCCTCCTCATGGCAAGGAGATCGTTGTCAGAAATGCTTCTCAGAAGAAAGTGCACTTCTGTGATACGTGGCTTTGGTATGATTAAGGCTGCCTCATTCCACCGGATCACCTCATGATAGGGCAGCTGAACTTGCTCTCCAAGAATCACTGGAATGGCTCCAACTTCCAGAGCCTCGAAGAGTCTCATGGCACACCCAGCAGAGATCAATAGATGGGTGTCCCCCGGTGTGATTATCAGTGCAAACGTAGATAGCTTCAGTAGCTCTAATCGGTCATCCCTTTCTCCACAAAGAGCCCACTCAGTGGGCAGACTCGCCTTCGGCTGGTTCTTACAAGTGAATTCCACCAAGACAAAGTCCAACTTACTGTCTTGGACAGCTTTCAGGGTGGTAATGATCCTGTCATCATAGTCAGCTGGGGCATTGCCTTCAATTTCCTCTTCAAACGAACGAACCTCTTGCAAGCTGGAGCGAAGAGACTCTATTTTCTCTCCCTGGAAACTGAATAGGTACTTTCGCTTAACTGGCACCTGGGGTGGGATCTCTAGGAAGTTGGGTTCAGACATCGCGTGGACTAGAGGCGATACCACGATATCAAACCCTGGCCGATACTGTAGGTCATAAAACGTGGACTGGGCAATCATGGCACGCCCGGTGCTGATGTTGTAGATGAAGTTTTGAGTTTCCGATTTCCTCGATAAGTTAATAATGAGATGGTTGTGTCCATCCGTCCTCCAATATGGCAAAGAGTGCAACTGTTGCTGTAGCTCAGTAGCTTTTGGCATTATGGGCTCTTGCATTTCCCCCACTAGAATTACATACACACAAGCAATGTTTGCATTTTCAGTAACGTACACATTAGTTCTGACGGTTGCCTCAAAGGCTTGCTTAATTAACGGGTCTAAGGAGCTACCAAAAGGGTACTGATCGCTGTTGTAGACATACACGGGGAAGCCAGATGTCAGTGGGCAGCGTGAGTAGTCAAAGCAGTTGTGAAGTCGGCAGTTCCGGTTGGATTTTGGCAAAGGCAAGTTAGCTTCGTCTTTGTCTGGCAGCAGCCGGATTGGCAAGGAGAGTTTTGGCTGGTTCTGAGCCATCAGTTCTTTGTAGGAATGCTCAGTCTGGCTGATGACGTTCTTCAGCTGCAGGAGATCTTGCTTGGCATTCTCTATGCTCTTCTTGCAGGCTTCGATCTTCAGGTTCAACTTGGCGATCTCGCTGTTGAGCTCCTGCCGCTTGGCCTCCAGCTGGAGCAGCTCCTCACTTACCGACTCCCGGATGCGGCACAGGTCCTGGACATGCTTCACCTCACACAGCTCGTTTCCCGTGCGGGGGCCGAAGATGCGTTTGCCGGCATCATCCGCGTCATCAATGGTGGTTAAGTAGTAGTGGGCGATGAGGGGGAAGAAGACAAGGATGATGAACAGGGTAAAGCTAAGCCAGGTGAGCCGGATTCGACTGGACCATCGCAACACCCAGGGTTGGCCGCCATTCCCCACTCCCCCATTCCGCAACATGGTATACCCAGTCATGAGTCAGAGTCGGTGCGCGCCCAATCACGTTGGATCAGTAGCCATCACCAAAACAGTGCTCTAAACAAGTCTCTAAAAGAAAATGTTATTGTGCCTGCTTTATAAGGAGCCAATAGAATGGAAATTTCATCTTCTTGCCGCGAGGATGGCTGCCTTCTGCCTTTTTGGTGCAAATGCAACTTTTGATCCAATTAGAATCAAACATCGAACAACCCCCCCTTGATCTCCGGTTAGCTAGCTGTTGCTAACAGTGTGGTGGTGTTGCCATGGCAACAAAAGCACAATAGGATCCAGTCGACCTCTTATCACTGCTCTTGACATCCTGCATTGCCATCCAATAAATACGCAGAATCAACGGCCACAGTTGAAAAGCGAGCTGGAAGAGACTTGGATAAGTGTCAGTCTCTCTCATCACCTCTGTGCGGTCGATATTCAGCCATGCCTACAAAAGAACAATAGAGTCAGACAAGGCAAAATGACATCTTAGTAAGCTATAAAACAAAGAAACATTTACTAGAAGCATCTATAGAGTCAAAAACATAAGCATTCTGATTCACTTTTACTTTATTACTCTACGTGATGTTATCTGATTGAAGTATGACCATACAGATCACTGTTGCAACCACTGTTCTATATTTGCCACAAACAAAACATGGCACGTAAGAGGTCTACAAAAAGGTTATCATTTCTGGTTCTAATTATGTGATTTGTATGCACCTGTCCTTATTGTATCTGAAGATATAAATACTAGTGATGTACCTACACTGAAAATGTTTGCTCCTGGAGTAACACCCACAATGTATTTAGCCAGCATGTCTCGGAGGGACTGTTCAAAGTAAGTGGCTCATCAAGAAGTACTTCACTGACAGTGGTCCATGGGAGATGCCAATCTAACACTGAATGGACTTTCCCTGTGGATGCTCCATCTGAACTATAGGAAATGGACAGGTGACTTGCCCATGTGATTCCATAATCCACCTTCACCTGTAATTTTCCACAGAATGAACAATGGGATTCCCCCTACATGGGAAACTATAAAAGGCCCTGGGAACACCAGCATTTTGCCTCTTTTCTGCTCTGGGCTCTTCCCTGTTCAAGCCTCTGGGCTATGGATTTATACTAATGGGAGCATTCTAACAAAGAAGCCCTTCCAATTAAATCGGAAGCAACCAACTACTCGACTTATGCCAGCAGTTCAAATCATCACTGCTACCTGCCCAAATCAAACATTTTACAATTATTGCATGTATTTGATTCCTTAAAGCAGTCTTAACTCTCACTTTTCTCTCTCTCTCTCTCTCTCTCTCTCTTTCTTTCCCTTATACGTTGAATAGTAACACAGAGGTAGCTGTGTTAGTCTAATCTTGCTAAAACAAAAGGAAAAACTATGTAGCACTTTAAAGACTAACAACGTGACCCCACCTTCTGTACTAAATCTGATTTGTCAGTTTAATAATGTTCACTTTTTCATTGTATTCCTTTGGTATATATGGTCATGCCAATTCTCTTCCAGAATATGATATGAGGAAGTGGGTCTGGCCCACGAAAGCTCATCACCTAATAAACCATCTTGCTAGTCTTTAAAGTGCTACATAGTTGTTCCTTTTGTTTCCCTTATACATAAACCTTTAGATTTTAGCTACTAAAGGCTTGGAAACAGCACAATTTTTTAGTAGGATCTGAGTTATATTTTGACAGGGGGTGTGTAGCAGGTACTTTGGGATCAGAAGAACCTGTTACATGATGCAGCTGGTTGTAAAGAACCACTCAGATCTGAAGCCAGAGTTTTTGGAGGGGATATAAAGACTGGACTGCCTCAGGAAACTGCTTTTATGACTTCTTGTCTGCCAGGGTGGCGAGACAAAAGTTACTTCCGTGGCTGGTTTGGTATATCTAACGGGGGAATAGCCACCAGTCTTTTGGGGTATATTTTAGTGTATTCTCAGCAGTGTGACCTGAATTGGTATTCTCAGTTGTGACCCACGAAGGCCCGGTTGTAGTGCAGTACTTACAAACCCGAGGAACTAACACGATTAATTAGACACAGGGGACAGTTGTATCTAAAGACGTCTTAAAAACCCGTGTGGTCCAGCAATCAGAACAGAGACTAGCAGTCAATAAATCTGATTTTCTACTCTTTCCCCTGCTACTGACTCGCTGAGATACACTGGACAAGTCACTTAAACTTTGCGTGCCTCAGTTTTCCACCTGTAAAATGGAGATATTCATAACTCCCCATCTTTTTATGGCATGTTGTGACCCTTAGATAAATGGTACTATAGAATTACAAAGTATTACTACTACAAAATATTTGAGTTAAAACATCTCATTCGAGTCTTGGGCCCCATTCTGAATTAAGAACTGATCATCTACATTTGCATGAAGGATTTGCAATTTGGACAAGCCACACATGAGGGGACTAGCTTTATGTGGCCAGTCTAATTTTACTTATAACAAATCTAAGCATGACTATATACCTCCAATTTGCTGTACTGGCAATCTCCTCCTTTATCTACCTTTTATCTGAATTTATTTGGCCTTATAAAACAAGCCACAGAGGTGGGAAATTAAATAATCGAGTTGTGTTTTCTATAGAGGATGAACATGATGATGCTCTGCATGAAGAGTGTTATTTGTCATAAGTAGCAAATATACCACAAAAAGACATGATCATGAGTATGAGGATCAGAAAGACATCTATATTGAATAATTGATTTGCTAGTCACCTTTCGTGTAAAAAGGGCACATTTTCTGCCTGTGGTATCTTATTATATAGATCTTACCAAACTCAGTTAATCAAAGGGACAGCACACACACCCTCGATGAAATGCTAATTTCCACTAATATGAATTGGTCCCAAGATACACAGTTTAGAAACCAGTGAAAACAAATCTTACACAATTACCTAAATAAGGGGAACATTTGATATGTTCCTCTTGGAATTCCCAAAATAAAAGTAGGAGCAAGCCAAATAGAAACCATAGCTGGCACCAAGTAGAGAAAGCAGATACCAATAAGTAGACACACAAAAGACGTGCCACCTTTTTGTTCTGTGTTTGTTCAGTGCCTAGCACAATCAGGTTTGGGTCTGTGACAAGGTCTCTGAGGTAAAACCACAATGCAAATAAATAAAGAATACGACATCACTTTCACAAACTGCTTTCTCACAGGCATGTGATGGCCGTTATAAAAATGCGACTGAGCCAAGTTTAGGGAGTTGCACACCAACCCGCATAGCGTGAGTTGGAATCTTACAGTCTTTGCTACTAAGTACAGTCACTATAGAAGCTGCTGTGACAACAGACAAAATGCTACAATACTCTACGTTCCTGTGCTGAAGATGAGCAACTATATAAATCCATGGTACGCCCACAGCTTGAATACTGAGCACCAATGAGGTCTCCTCATCTCAAAAAAGATATACTGGCATTAGAAAAGGTTCAGAGAAGAGCAACTAAAATGATGAGGGGTTTGGAACAGGTCCCATATGAAGAGAGATTAAAGAGACTGGGACTTTTCAGCATGGAAAAGGAGACTAATGGGGGATATGATAGAGGTCTATAAAATCATGAGTGGTGTGGAGAAAGTGAATAAGGAAAAGTTATTTACTTGTTCCCATAATATAAGAACTAGGAGCCACCAAATGAAACTAATGGGCAGCAGGTTTAAAACAAATAAAAGAAAGTTCTTCTTCACACAGCGCATAGTCAACCTGTGGAACTCCTTGCCTGAGGAGGCTGTGAAGGCTAGGACTATAACAGGGTTTAAAAGAGAACTAGATAAATTCATGGAGGTTAAGTCCATTAATGGCTATTAGCCAGGATGGGTAAGGAATGGTGTCCCTAGCCTCTGTTTGTCAGAAGGTGGAGATGGATGGCAAGAGAGAGATCGCTTGATTATTACCTGTTCGATTCACTCCCTTTGGGACACCTGGCATTGGGCACTGTCGGCAGACAGGGTACTGGGCTGGATGGACCTTGGGTCTGACCCAGTGTGGCCATTCTTATACAGGCAGTCCCCGACTTACGCGGATCCGACTTATGTCGGATCCTCACTTACGAATGGGGCTTTTCTCGCCCCGGAGCTCACGGGTGGCGGGTTGCCACCCGTGTCCTCCGGAGCGAGAAAAGCTTCTCCCGGTCTCCCTGGTCTGCTGGGGGGGTCCAGCAAAGCCGCTGGACCCCCCCAGCAGACCAGGGACACCCGAGCAAAGCTGCCCAGGCTGCCAGTGGCTTTGCTGGACCCCCCCCCCCCCAGCAGACCAGGGGGACAGGAGCAAAGCCGCCCAGGCGCCCGCCGCCTGGGCGGCTTTGCTGGGGTCTCCCTGGTCTGCTGGGGGGGGGGGGGAAGGAGGCGCAGCTAGTGCCCCCCCCTCAGCAGACCAGGGAGACGTGGAGCAAAGCCCTGGGCCTGTGGTAGAGCAGGTGGGGCGCTGCCAGTTGGCCCCGCAGCACCGCTGCTTGGCGCTACTGGACCAACCCAGCAGCACCCCAGCTGCTCTGCCCCAGGCGTCCCCAAGTCAGCCGCTCCTGAAACTGACCAGTGGCTGACTACAGGAAGCCTCTGCCCCGGGGCTTCCTGGAATCAGCCGCTGATCAGTTTCAGCAGCAGCTGACTTGGGGACTTGGGGTTCTTAAGTTGAATCTGTATGTAAGTCAGAACTGGCGGTCAGTTTCAGCAGCGGCTGACGCCAGTTCCGACTTACATACAGATTCAACTTAAGAACAAACCTACAGTCCCTATCTTGTACGTAACCCGGGGACTGCCTGTATGTTCTTAACTAATCTCTCTCTGGGACCCTTTAAAACGCCAGCACCTTTGTGGGTATGTAACAAAGAAATAAAGGCACAAGGAGAGCTTGCCCCAAAACTGATATGTGAAAACCGACCAAGGTGATGAGCAGTGTTTCCTGCACAGGCCCGTCCGCCTCCTCCGCAGAGCCGTGCAGTGGTTGCTCAGCTGCTCTGAGGCGGGGCCATGTGGCAGGTGGTTGCCCCACCCCAGGAGCGGCAGAGCACCATGCGGCTCTGGCCTTAGCTTCAGCTCTTCCCTAGCGGCCGGAGCTGCGTGTTGGGCAGCCGGTGGCTGCTCTTGCGGCCCCGGCTGGGGCCAGAGCCAGGGCCGCTCTGACAGCTGGGGCCACATGCTGGGGGACCAGGGCTGCTCTGACAGCTGGGGCCACATGCTGGGGGACCAGGGCTGCTCTGACAGCTGAGGCCACATGCTGGGGGACCAGGGCTGCTCTGACAGCTGGGGCCACATGCTGGGGGACCAGGGCTGCTCTGACAGCTGAGGCCACATGCTGGGGGACCAGGGCCGCTCCGACAGCTGGGGCCACATGCTGGGGGGCCACTATCAGCTAGGGCCGCATAGTGGCTTCCCAACTGCTCCGAGCGGGCTGCATGGTGGCTGCCCAAAGCTGGAGCCGGGCTGTGGTGCGGCTGCTCCTGGGTCTCCCTGAATCTCTCTTCTCCCCCCCCATAGCTCTCTTTTTGCCCCTCAGAGTCCTCTGCCCCCCCAATGCTCTGTCCCCCTCCCCCTATGTCAGTGCCCCACCCCCAGCACCTCACTCCCTACAAATCTTAGGCACTGGCAGCAGCTTCCCTCTGGCCCAGGCAGGGACTCACAGCCAGACCCACGAGGAGCAGCCTGGGGTAGTCCCTGCCCTGTGCGCAGGCTGCCCTGGGAGTAGCACTCGGCGGGGTGGGGGGGTACATCTCACCTTCTCCCCATGAGGTGGGGGGGTGTTACCTGGGAGAGTCTCTTGGGGAGCAGCACCACTGGTGACACCCATCCGAACATGAACCCGTGACCTCGCTGTTGGTGCACAAGACCAAACTCACCCCGTTCCTGGCTGGAAAATCTTAGCGGGAACCCTGGTGAAGAGATTTCATTGCGGCAGGGTGTAGGTCGGTAGGGAGGAGAGAACTCAGGAGTGATTGAGATCTTAATTAAAGGGGACGGGGGAGGGAAATAAGCCATCCTGATAATGCAGCCACAATTCCCTAACCTATTTTCGTTACAAGGGCACCTGTTGTGACAATGATTAAATGGGAATCCTCCCCACGCCCTACCGGCGACAATTAGAGCTGAACGAGCCGCAAGGACAGTGAAAAATCAAGGGACATCACACGTCCATAATGCCGCCCAGCAAAAAGCAAGAGCAGAAATCTCAGAAAGCTGGGAGGATAAAGGGGCTAAAAAGTCAGGAAAAGGTTAAATCAGCTTTCTGTGAGTATGATCGGTGTGGGAGGCCTTGGCTCCCCTTAGCAGAACATTTTAATAGCATGCCCTGCGCACCAGCTTCCATTTGTATGTGCTGAGGTGGAGAGCTGGCAGGGAATGCAAATCTCCCCTACTTGTGCATGAGCTGTCAGTCATGCCGAGTGCTCTAGGAAAAACAGGATCCTTTCATGGGGTCCCGGAGCCACACGGCCGTCGCTATGTATTACCGAACAGAATGGTTTCATGATGCACAAACGTACATGGCAAATGATTAACTAAAGGCAAAAAAGTTGTAAAAGTTGATTGAAACTTGTTATTTAAAAAAAAAAAAGCTTCCATCCGTTCTAGGAAAGAGTGACTCAGGGATGCCGAGGCCGTTAGCAGCCACTCGCATTTATACAGTTCCTCAGCCTCCGAGCTTCAGACGCCCTCGCCAAACTTCCAAATAATTGCTCGTTCCATCACTGAAATGCAGCTGTCTCTGGGGTGAGCGCTGGCAGCCACTTTAAACGGGAGCGACAAAAAGTTTAGGGTGGGAAGTGAAGACAATCGAAGCAGATGTTCGGCCTCAACTGTGGCCAGTGGAGTGAGGATGACGTACAGAGGACAATTTCAAGGGGGAATTTCAGGGACGCTGACTGTAATAACGCCAAAAACTTTACCACTATAGGCCCCCACTCCTAGCCCCCGTGACAAACACAGCAGGGCCTTCCATCAGCAGCCTGGCCCCTCCAACAGCACAGAACTGCCTGGTATTATTCGAGGGCATTGGGTCGGTGCCAGTTCAGAAGGGAGAGCGCAGCCAGCCATGGTGATGGGCGGGACAAAAAGAAACACTACAAAAAAGTTCCTGCCACATCCTGGGTTTCCCTGGAGGTCTCCAACCTCCAGCCCCATTACTAACCCTCTCCCACTCTGTCTCTGGTTTCATCTGGGCCACAACTAACTTCAACCAGGGTCCTGCCAGAACTTCTTGGCGCTCTTCTGGCTCGTACCCCTACCAGCCCGAGACCTGGCATTCAGTTTCCAAAGCATCTTACAGTGGTTCTCTCGGTAACAGTCTATGAGCACTAGCGTAGCCAGAAGGGCCCCAACTTCAGGTGGGTGGGCAAAAATGGGAAGCAGGGGAGAACGGGACAGGAGGGATGGGGGGCTGGCTAACCAGACATAGCTGGGTAAGTCCCCATGCTCCAATCCCGCTTCCCCGCTGGAGGGGCCTGGATGCAAAGGGGGTGGGACACGACCCACTCAGGCCCACCCACGGCTACGCCCTGCTATGACCTAGGATTATCTTAATGTCTCCTTTGGGAGACAGAGCGTAATCACAGGAGCACGTGGTGCACCCTAGCAGCGCCTCCCAAACTCCATTACAGCAGCTACAGGAGGACACTGAAGTGGCTCCATTTAAGGGCTTCCATGAATATCAGATGACTCAGTTTTCCCGCGTGACTTAGGGAGAGTCACTGAGTCTCCCCTGGGCCCAAGGCCCCCATCTGTACAGTGGTGGACAACAGCACAACCCTGCATCACACAGAAGTTAGAAGGATAAAGCCATTAAACACCACGAGGTGCTCAGATACCATAAAAAGTAACAAATAGTCTAGCACGGTGACAAGCTATTTGAAAACAAAAAAGCACTAAGATGCCGGTACTCCAGGGGAAAAGTTGTTGAGCTCTGACTGGACGTGCCAGTACTGCGTCTGGAGGTGCTGGTACGGCGTACCGTGCAGTACTGTCACAAAAAAAGCACTGGTGACAAGTATCAGAGGGGTAGCCGTGTTAGTCTAACACCTTATAGACTAACAGATTTATTGGAGCATAAGCTTTCGTGGGCAAAGACCCACTTCGTCAGTTGCATGTAGTGGAAATTCCAGAGGCAGGTAGAACTATACAGGCACATGAAAAGAAAGGAGTACCAATCAAGAGGAAGGCTAGAGCAGTATTTCTTAAACTGTGTTCCGCAGCACACTGCTGTGGAGAACAACAGAGTTCAAAATGGCCACCCTTAAAGGGGCAGGCGACTTTTTTTCCCCCCAATAACCTCCGCCCCACCCCCCCACCCAACAAAAAAATCTTTGATGTTCCTCTAAAAAAAAAAAAAAAATTGTTTGGTGTTCCTCGATTTTAAAATGTTTAAGTAACACTGGGCTAGAGATAACAAGGTCAATTCAATCAGGGAGGATGAGGCCCACTTCTAGCAGCTGATGTGGAGGTGTGAACACCAAGAGAGGAGAAACTGCTTTTGTAGTTGGCTTTGCCCACGAAAGCTCATGCTCCAATAAATCTGTTAGTCTATAAGGTGCCACAGGACTTCTAGTTGTTTAAACAAATAGTCTAGTAGCACCTTAAAGAATAGAAAAAAACCATGTAGATGGTATCAAAAGTGAAGACGACAACCCATTTCTTCGCTTATGATACCATCTACATGTTTTGTTAGTCTTTAAGATGCTACTAGACCATTTGCTGTTTAAGTTTTTCCTGTTGCAGACTAACTTGGCTACCCCTCTGAAGCTTCAGATACCATAGTGATTGGAGCCACTAACATACCAAAATAAAAAGGGGGGACTGAGCAGTGAAGCACTGCCTGGTCCTCTCAAAATGGAGACAGGAAAGCGTGGTATCTCAGGGGCTGGATTCATCCCCAGAAGTTTGCTAACAGTAACCTTCATTAAATTGCAATGGATCTAAACATAATTAGTGCGGTTCCATCACAGGCGGATAGAGCACTTAAGGGCCCAATCCTATGGCAAAGAAGCAGGACTGAGCCCCTAAAACAACACCAGTATCAAGGAAATGCAACATTCTGGTCCACTACCCTTGACCCCTATTTGTTTACAACTATTCTGCCTTCTGTTCCTTCCAGCGACTCCCAGTTCCGTAAATTCTGTTTACGCAGCACAAATCAACAAAGCCCACCCTCTCCTGCTCTAAAACACGGAGCATGGGCGTAAAAGAAGTCTGTGCATTTAGAAACCTGAAACTTGTTCAGCTGCTAACTTGAAGGCCACGTTACAGAAACTAAAAAAAAAGTTTGGGGAGGTATTCTTAACGCAACACATGTGGTTTGGGATCAATGGAAAACTACTGACTGTCAGTCCGAAATATGTGCTAATGATAACAAAAGCATGTTAGACATTTTCAAGCTGCTCTTCCTTACCCAAGGTTTTATTCCCCACCAGCTAGATGCAGCTGGACATTCCTTTTGACTTGAAGACACACTTTTGCTAGGATTTGAAAAGAAAAATGAAAAACGAAATAAAAAGCCCAATCTGGTGATTTTAGCATGAAAGCCTCCGGTTTTACTATCAAGAGCAATACGCACCCAAGCGACAGTTGTTTCCCCCATCCCAAAGGAAATGTGAGAGCAGGAAGAGTATTAATTCCTTTATCCCCAACAGACAACACTATCTGACTCCAAAGAACTGCTTGGTTCTGTCAAAAACAGAACCCTGTCTAGAAAAGAGCCATGCTCACATTTTAACCAGTGTCTGACGCACCTAACTACCCAAAAGGGCTGGTAATCTCTCAAGAGATCAGAAGCTAAATGCTGAGCTAATTCACATCTCACTCCTCACATGATTATTTTTGCAAACATTCCCCACCACCTCTTTCTGTCAACCTACTTTGCCATTCCTCTAATACTGAGGATAGCTTTGCTTTAAAATGTTTTTAAAAGCTCTTTCCTGGAAAGTTCTTTGCCCAGCAGTACTAGGCTACACAACTAAATGGTTACCCTATTGCATTACAGCATCTTTCTTCAATCTGACCCTCAGGTATTTCCCCAACTTGCTTCCTTCCCCAGAAGGAATACAATGCACCTGTCCCACTCCCATAGGCAAAACCAGTTCGCTCTGCTTCTGAATGTCTACTAGGACAGTTGATGCTCAGGTACTGGTAAAAAGTCATCATCACTGCTCATTGATGTAAAGTTGCCTGCAAGTTCCACATACATGACCCTTGAGCACACCTGGTCTTTGACATACCTCCCTCCCCCTTTTGCCCCCCGCAGAGTTAGAGAGACCTCATTCTTCTCTGGACACATTTCTGAAAGGAACCCTGGAAACGCCAAACTCAGGGAAAGCAGATCTTGAATTGCTATTCGACATAACTCTGTTGAACAGATCAAGTAGAACACAGGGGGTATGTCTAGACTACATGTCTCTGCCGACAGAGGCATGTAAAATAGGCTACCCGACACAGTCAATGAAGCGGGGATTTAAATATCCCCGGCTTCATAAAAATAAAAATGACCGCCACGCTGTGCCGGCTCAGCTGATCGTCGGCACAGTCAAGACGCAGATCGGTCAACAGGGAAAGCCTTTGTCGACCGCTCCCTTATGCCTCATGAAACGAGGTTTATAGGAGCAGTTGACAAAGGCTTCCCCTGTTGACCGATCTGCATCTTGACTGCTGCACTGTGCCGACAATCAGCTGAGCCGGCATAGCATGGCAGCCATTTTTATTTTAATGAAGCTGGGGATATTTAAATCCCCACTTCATTGACTGTGTCGGGTAGCCTATTTAACATGCCTCTGTCGGCAGAGGCATGTAGTCTAGACATACCCAGGGAGATCAACTGACCTAATGTCAAGAGAATGCACCAAACCTTCCAGAAGGAACAATCTACATACATAGTACCTTCCTCTACTAGATCTGAGCTACTGTCACATACCCAAAATGCTCTTCCACTGCACAGCCATCCTCTCTGCCTCTCTCCTGTTTCCTTTTATCTACTCTTGGCTTACCATCATGGAACCTGACAATTTGCGATTGAATCCTTGCTTGGAAAAAAAGGCTGAGAGTTCCTCTATGCCAGGTAGAAAGCAAATTGCAACTTTCCTCATCACAAGGGCTACCAGCAGCCTCAACTCAGCCATCACATACCGAATGAGCATGAACAGACCAACCTTCCTGTTCAGAGCAGGCTGATGTGAACCTCTCCTGGTTGGTGCTGAAGGTAGTACTGGCATGGTCTCTGCTTTACTGTCTCTGACCTGAGTATTTGGCTTTTATCTCCAAGGCGCGCAACACGCCCCATTCTCCAGCGCTGCTATTTTTTTTAAAGGCAAAGACAGAAAAATAAAAAACTTGTATATTGCTGCTAAAAGAGGAAATACACTTTCTTCCTCTCCCGTCTGGGGGTGAACAAAGCTCGCTGGAGCATAACAATGGGAGGGAAATACACTCACACACTTTAGGGACTTGTGAGACAAACACATTCTCAGGGCTCTCAAAGAAACAAGCACACCCCAAATCTGCACTCTGTTGGCAAACAGGGGGCATTCGAGGCTTGTCCTTTACTGATGAACAAGGAGAGTAAACCTCTTCCATGTGTGCTTTAAGGTACATTTGGAAGGGCACCCTGTGTGAAAGTTCGGCTAAAAAGAAGAGCAGATAGAAAATTAATTGTGAAGCAACTTACCTCCAATAGCCTCAGAGAAGATCGCCAGAGAGTTGAACCATCTCAAAAGCTAGCAAGTACAGAGTAAACTCTCCCAGGCAGCCTAGTAATCTGAAGTGTCAGGGGAGGAGAAGCCATATTTTTTTCCTGCATCATGACCCAGCTTTCAACCAAAGCAGGTGGCATTTCATCAATTCAAATCAGAACTAGGGTATATCTGCCCTGCCTACCACGCTCCAATATATTCATACAGAGGGGTCCCTGCTATGCAGAGACCTCCTCCTCCTCGCACTGAACAGAAGGGAGCTGCTACCAAAGACCCTACAAGAGATAAGTCTGCCGGAGGGAAGGGAGAGGGACTGCATGTGGGGGTAGCCTCAGCACTGGGCAGTGGGAGAAAGATTCTTTCCCCTGTGAGGTAGTCTTCACTAAAGTGAACACAGCCAGGATTCCCGAGGTAAGTGCCAGCTACGGGGAGAGACTAGTGGCGGGAAGAAAGGAAGAGCCGGGTGGACATGTTCTCCCTGTCTCTGCAGATGACAGTGGACTAGTAGACTCCAGGTCATTTCCGAGACGCTTTCTTCCCCTAGTTTTCAGTAGCAAAACGTGCTCACTGGTTTAATCTCCACTGCGCCTAGCGGATAATACTTTAGCCACCAGTACCCCTGTTTTGCAGTCCCGGGAGTGAATACTTTACTTTTGAGCTGCCCTGAGGCTACGTGCCAGTATTTATTTGTTGTTTTTTAAGTTTTTCCTGTTACAGACTAACTCGGCTACTTCTCTGAAGATTGTGGATATAGCGCACTTAGATTTTCACAAAGCCTTCGTCAAGGTCTCTCACAAAAGGATCTTAGGCTAAGTAAGCTGTCATGGGATAAAAGGAAAGATCTGTAACTGGTTAAAAAACAGGAAACAAAGAGTAAGAATAAATGGTCAATTTATTGATGGAGAGAGGTAAATAGGGATGTCCACCAAAAGTCTGAACTGGGACCAACCCTATTCAACATGTTCATAAATGATCTGGAGTAAGGAGTAAACAATGATAAGTCCATTGCGTTGAACGGAGCACTAGGATCAGTGTTAACTCTTTGTCGACCATGATGAATCCCCCACCAGCCAAATTTGCAGTCAGATCACATAGATGGGCCTGCATGTTACCAAAAATGCTTCCAAGCGTGTCTCTCTTACCAATGGAAGTTGGTCAATAGAAGTTATTTCCCCACTCATCTGGTCTCTCAAATATCCTAGGACCAACGTGGCCACATCACTGCATACAGCGATGGTGGGCATGCCCAGTAGATGACTAAGCTGATGAGGGAGATGTCCAGTGGAGAGGTGTTTGTATGCCAGGTGATGACAGACTCTAGAAGATGGCTGGGGATGTTACAATGACATGGCAACAGAGCGTTTCCCTGTTCCCCCAGTTCAACTGCTCTCTCATTAATAAGGAGCCAACATTCCTAGGCTTTACTTCCAGGTCAGGTGTTGCTTCTATAACCTTGGGCAAGGCACTGCCTCAGTTTCCCTGTCAGTAAGATGGAGATGAGGTCATGCCCTATCTTGTGAGTGTGCTGGAAGGCACAGTCTGGGCTGCACTTGTATTGCACCTTTCATCCCAAAGCACTTTACAAAACACCAATAGTATTGCCACTCACACTTTGCAATCCCTTCCAGAGGGGCAGGATGGGCAGGGCACCAGTCCAAGACTTGGGAGGCAGGGATTCAAGTCCCCACTCTGCCACAGACTCTCTCTCAGTTCCCCACCAGTAAAAAGAGGAAAACAGGAATGCCCAACCTTGTAAGTCCTTCCATGCCTTCCCCCTCATCAAAGTAATAGCTGATCACCTTACAAACATTAATGAGAACAGATGAGTAATTAAATCGATCTAATTTGGGTTTTTGTTACTTCCAGTCCAATTCATCTGAGGAAGTGGGTTTTGCCCACGAAAGCTCATGATTCTATATATTTTGGTTAGTCTCCGGTGCCACAGGACTACTCGTTTTTAAAGTTACACACTAACACAGCCACCCCTCTGCGATGTTTTATCCTTATGAAAAGCCTTTGAGCTACAAGTATCATTACCACTCTTTTACAGATAGAGAACTAAGGCACAACAAAGCTAAGTGACTTGCTCTAGGCCCCAGAGAACGACTGTGATGATGTTGGGAATTCAACCCATGTCTAAGTGCTCTAACCCTAAGACCATCCTTCCTTCAATGTGCATTTTTCAGTACTTATTCCTGTGTTTCAGGCACCTTCCCATCGGACATTTGACTGGTCAGATCTTTTAAAGCATTAGTATTAGAACAATAACAAAAAGTGGTCTACAATAGGGCTTAGCCTTAGCTAGAGATCTGTCATTACAAAAAAACAAGTTTCTTAGAGATACTGGAACTCAGAAAAATGTGGAACAATGAAATGAAGTGCTTAAAAAAAAAAAGTCACCATGATGCAATTAAAAAGTGGGTTGCTGCCTACCTAAGGGCATTGGTGCAAAAATATTTGATAATATTTTATTGCAGTTAAACAAGCGGTCACATTATTTGACCAGAGATAGGTGCAATAATATATCTTTTATTGGACCAGCTGCTGTAGGTGACAGTGAAGTTTTCGAGCTACACAGGGGTCTTCCTCAGGTCTGGGAAAGGTATCCCATTGCTTAAAGATACTCTACAAGTAATCTGCACATAGTCCCAACGGACCAATCAAGGTGAAGTGGCCTGTTGGGCCAGCTTGACAAACCTACTTTCCAACTCGGGTCTTTTCCATAGATTTCTAAATACACTGTTTCGCATATATAGCTTTTTAGGGTTTACAAGAATGCACTGAAACAACTATTAATAAGCCAGTCTCTTTTTTTAAAGCTCACTTTTCTCTTCAGCTGCAAGCCCAGAAGCATTCCTGTGCACAAAGAAATAACAGCATACAAGAAAATATTTTTATACTATGCAGAACTGAGGGTGGAGAATAGCTTGTGGACACAACATTACACTACATTGCTAAACCCAGAACAGGAAATCAAACAACAGAGCTTTAGAGGCAATCCCTTGGCAAATCTGACAGTTGCGTGATAGCTGACTTTGTAAAGACACTTTAAAAAGAAGACAGACAATTTTTAGGGCCTAGACACTAATAGAGCTAGAGAGGGAAGTTCTCTACTTCACCATACAGCAGGTACAGCCCAGGCAAGAGCAGCTCATTTTCAAAACCAAGGGGATATTAACTTCTGGCCCAGATCCAGAATAGCAAAAAGCAAAAGGAGCGATTTTCACCAATTCTTCATTTCTTGTCCTGATCTGGTCTAGTTGAGCGTTTCACTACAGCCTACTCCAATCACATGGATAGTGTGGCTGACACATTCTCTACAAATTATTCCCATTTGCTGAATTTGGTGCCAGTATCTTTGACGGTGCACAGAAATGTGTAATTCTTTAGGCATAATGAGTGAGGGGGAGAGGAGAAAGCAAAGATTTTAGCCTCAGCCCAGGACAAGAGCAGTTGGTTAAACCATCACCACCAAGAGACCTTAATATCCATTTTGGAGGAACATATTTTAGGGCAAGAGTTCATTGAGCCCTCGGCTAATATCGTCTCTCTGCTGAAACTGCCCACAAGGATGTAATTAGTCCAGATGCTTTCTGTGAGATACACCCTGCCCACTGGCAATGGCGGAGTGCCCAAACTTTCTTGCCACAGACCATCGGTAATATGGTCTATTCAATGGTTTCAACCAGAGGTGGGCAGAGATCTTCCAGGGGGAACATCAGCTCATCTAGATATTTGCCGCATTTTACAACAGCTTGCATAAAACCACTAGCGAAGTCAGTACAACTAAAATTTCACACAGACAAGTATATTCTGTTACCAAAAAGCAGAAGCAAAATCTAACTGTGTAAAACTGAAATGATCATAAACTCTGGCAAGTCAAGTGTAAAAAAATATATATAATTAGGACGGCCAAGTAAGAATTTGAAGAACCATTAGCCCAAGACTCAAAAAAAAAATATTTTTTTTTAAAAGTACATAAGAGCCTGCTATACAACCAGTGGAACTATGCCAAAGGAGCTCTCATGGAAGATAAGACACAGAGTTTCTCTGCAATAAAATTATTTTCATTGATCTTCACAGCTGAGAGACTCCTAAACCACTCTTTCAGGTGACAAATCTGAGGAGCTGTCCCAGATTGAAGTGTCATTACAAGTGGTTTTGGAACAAACACAAAAATTAAACAGTAATAAGCTGCCAGGGCCAGATGACTAGTTCTGAAGGAACTCAAATGTGAAATTACAGAATGATTTAATTATGGTATGCAAGTTAACACTTAAATCAACTTCTGGACCAGATCACTGGAAGATAGCGAATGTCCCACCAGTTTTTAAAAACAGCTTCAGAGGATATTCTGACAATTACAGGCCTGCTAAAGAACCAGGCAAATTAGTTGAAACTATGGTAAAGACTATAATTAGACACATTGATGAATACAATTCATTTGGGAAAAGTGTCATGTTATTGGATTTTAAAGTGAGCAGAGAGATCACTGCTGCGCCCACGGGGGTTGGGGTGTTTGTCCCAAATTCGGTACAAATTGGGCCATGCGAGGTGTCAAATGGAAGCGTATGCTCTACTGATTCTATATATACTACTCATGTGCTTGTATGATGTTTGTATGTGGAGTTATGAATATAGACTCTGTGCTGTTCCTGTGAACATTCTCTGTCTGAGACAGAGCAATGGGTCTGGACTTCCTGTTGTAAAGAAGGAATGGCCAGTGAATGACTGTGCTAATTAGCACAGCTCCAGGGACAATGGCTCTCAGAGTGGCCAGTACACACCTGAGGTATGCGTCTGGAAACCTGCAAACCAGCCAGGGCATAATGGCGGCTGGCATGTGGAAAACAGACAGGTCACTTGACCATGTGACCCACTTCAGCTTGGGAGACACAAGGAACAAATATAAAATGCCGTGAGGCGGTCTCCATCTTGTCTTCAATCTTGCTACTCATCCCAGATGCAGCCTTGTTAGGGACAGAGAGCCGGGAAGAATTGCTGACCCATCCTGACATAGGATGAACACCCAAGACTTTTAAGCTAGCAGTTCGTAACATCTCTGCTAAGAGTCTGCATCAAGAACTGGGTGATTGATGCATGTAATGTATTCTCCTTAACAACCTTACTCTCAACCTTTCCTTTCTTTTATTAATAAATCTTTAGATTTTAGATGCTAAAGGATTGGTTCAGCGTGCTCTTGTGGGTCAGATCCAAAGTGTAAACTGACTGGGAACTGTGGCTGGTTCTTTGGGACTGTGAGGATCTATTTGGAGTTGGTGAGATTGGGTTCTATAACCCCTCACCTGTGTGTAGGCCTGGGGCTGATTGTGGCACAGAGGGAGCCGGAGTGTCTGAGGGGTTTTGCTTGTGATGCTTCCTGCTGGCCGGATTGGCAGCTGAAGCTCTCGGTGTGACTGGTTTGTGGCCTATTTGGGAAAGGTTTCCAGTCGAGGGCTGTACGTAGCCCTGGTTTTGAGCAATTCGCCCTGAACGGATGGCCTCAGTGGTGCCCAGACCTGGCCCGGTCTGTCACAAAGAGTCAACATGGTTTTTGTTGGCTTCACTATCCCATTATTTGAGGGGCATGGGGGGCGGAGAGGGGAGTGAAAAGCATGTGGACATGAGTGATCTTTTGATCTCTCTCTCCTCCTCCCCTTCCCTTATTTATTCTTGGATCTGGACTTCTAACATTCCTGTCATCTGAAGAAGTGAGTTGCACCCACGAAAGCTCATGATACCATCTACATATTTAAAAAAACGACGAGGAGTCCTGTGGCACCTTATAGACTAACTGAAGTGTAGGCGCATAAGCTTTCGTGGGCAAAGACCCACTTCATCAGATGCATGTCATGCATCACATGCATCTGACGAAGTGGGTCTTTGCCCACGAAAGCTTATGCTCCTACACTTCAGTTAGTCTATAAGGTGCCACAGGACTCCTCGTCGCTTTTGCAGATTCAGACTAACACGGCTACCCCTCTGATACTCTACATATTTAGTTACTCTTTAAGGTACTGCTAGGCTATTTGTTGTTTTTTAAGTTTTTCCTGTTACAGACTAACTCGGCTACTTCTTTGAAGATTGTGGATATATTTTCACAAAGCTTTTGACAAGGTCTCTCACAAAAGGATCTTAAGCTAAGTAAGCTGTCATGGGATAAAAGGAAAGATCTGTAACTGGTTA
Source organism: Pelodiscus sinensis (assembly GCF_052426305.1). Classification (NCBI taxonomy): domain Eukaryota; kingdom Metazoa; phylum Chordata; order Testudines; family Trionychidae; genus Pelodiscus; species Pelodiscus sinensis. The sequence continues at coordinate 6,816,436 of NC_143054.1, forward strand.
AAAGACAGGAAACAAAGAATAAGAATAAATGGTCAGTTTATTGATGGAGAAAGGTAAATGGGGATGTCCACCAAAGGTCTGAACTGGGACCAATCCTATTCAACATATTCATAAATGATCTGGAGTAAGGGGTAAGCAATGATATGGCAAAATTTGCAGATGATACTCAAGATAATGAACTCCAAAGCAGACTACAAAGAGTTACAAAAGGGAGCTCACAAAACTGGGTGACTGCGCAACAAAATGGCAGAAGAAATTCAAATGTTGATAAATCAAAGTAACGCACATTGGAAAACATATGAAATGATGGGGGTGGTTAGCTGATACCACTCGAGAGTCATTGTGGATAGTTCTCTGAAAACATCTACTCAATGTGCAGCAGCAGTCAAAAAGGCAAACAGACTGTTGGGAATCATTAGGAAAGGGATAGATAATAAAACAGAAACTATCACACTGCTGCTATTTAAATCCATGGTACACCCCCATCTTGAATACTGCACGTAGATGTGGTCGCCCCATCTCAAGAAAGATATACTGGAATTGGAAAAGTTTCAGAAAAAGGCAAGAAAAATGCTTAGGGGAATGGAATAGCTGCCATATGAGGAGATATAAATAAGCCTGGGACTTTTCAGCTTGAAAAAGACATGACTGAGTGGGTATATGAGATATAATTAGATATAAAATCATGACTGGTGTGGAGAAAGTACGTAAGGAAATGTTATTTACTCCTTCTCATAACACAAGGACTAGAGATCACCTAATGAAATTAATAGGAAGAAGGTTTAAAGCAAAGAAAAGGAATTTTTTTTTACTCAATGCATGGTCAATCTGCGGAACTCCTTGCCAGAGGATGTTGAGAAGGCCAGGACTTTAAGAGGGTTCAAAAAAAGAAGCTAGATAGATTCATGGAGGATAGGTCCATCAGTGCCTATTAGCCACGATGGGCAGGAATGGTGTCCCTCACCTCTGTTTCTCAAGCTGGAAATGGGCGAGAGAGAATGCATCACTTGCTGATGGCCTGTTCTGTTCATTCCCACTGGGGCCTCTAAAATTGGCCACTGTCTGAAGATAGCATATTAGGCTAGATGCACCATAGATCTGATTCAATATGGCCATTCTTAGGTACTGACAGCAAGACAGAATTGCTTAGCTGTCAGAAACAAAGAGCAATTTTTGGTTTACAAGTACTTTTTAGGATTAAAATATATAATCTTAAAAAAGGGGAGGCATGAAGAAAGCATTCTCTGCAGCATGAAAACCACTTCGTGGCATCACAAAGCATATGTGCTGTACTCAAAATGTCTTAGTCTATTAAAACTGTATCAGTTTCCACAGACTAGTCAACTCCCTGTGGCATAAACAGAATGTATAACGAGCATTTGCAGGATATAGGAGTATCTACTTGAAAGGCAACTGCTAAGATCATTTTCTTCGTCCAGCTCTCCAGCTACATCAGCATCTCTCCATTCCTCAGACCCACCACAGGTTTCGTCGCTTCAACGCATCCGTTTGACGTTTCCGACCTCGCCTTCACCACTTTGCCCCCCTCCCCACTATGTCTGCTATTGATTTTTACTGCATCCCTCCTGACTCTTCAGCTCTGCCAGTAACTCCAGTTTCTCAGGGGCTGCCTCCATTTCTGCACAGAGGACTGCTCCGTGAGACTGTCTCGCTCGCCTCAAGAGCTATCTCTGCTTATAAAAGAATTCAGTCGGTTGCCGATGGCTGGAGGGAGAGGCGAGGTGGCTGGTAGCTGCTTCATCTATTGATAATTATATTGCAAATTTGCAAATGTCACTTGTCTTCTCGGCCTGTAAGTATTTCATTTCAGGGATCGTATCTTTGGATGTGTGCACACTGTGTCTAACACAATGGGGCCATAATACCCACTAGGGCCTCTGGGCCTGACAACCACACAAATACACAATCTCACACAAACCCTCCACCAGCTCACCTTTGCCGCTAAGAACTGCTGCTTTACTTGCTCATACCGCACAGTGCTCCAGGTAAACAGAAAAAAAAAAGTGGAAAATTTCTCTTGCCAAACCCTTTACTATCTCAGCACATCGAAAATCATGGGGGGAAAAATGCAGTGTGATTGAATGGCTGATTGCCTCACATCGCCATCTATGAGCTTTTAGCTTTCCTATTGCTTTGCAGGCCACTCCGTAAATGTTTTGACTGACAGTAGCACACACACACACTATTCCTTGCACGAATAAAAACCTTCTCAACACACCTGCAAACCTTGTGGCCTGGTCCAAAAGAATTTCCCTTTGATTATCCCATTTCTAGTGTCTGACCCGAGTTAACTGATTAACCAGTTTCCCAGTAAGCATGAGCTTTACCAGCATACTGATGGGGAATCGGAGGTTTAGTCTGGCTGACGCAGCCCCCAGCCAGCGGCCCAGCCTGGCCAGAGCAGCCTATGGTGTGGCGGGCCCAGCCGGGCAGGCCATGGCGCGATGCAGACTGAGGGCTGCTCCAGCGATATCTTGCTAAACATAGAATTTAGCTGGTTAACTTTTTAAGCGGTAATTAACATCCATAGTCCCGTCACCTGGTTGGGATGTAAGTTTCATTGAAGTTGGGAGATCCAGAGTCAGGAAGTCTCGCCTTCTTCCCCTTGCCATGGAACGGAGAATTTTAGAGGGTATGTCCATGAACGTCTATTAGCCAATATGGTCAGACACACAAGCCCATGCTCGGAGTATCCCTACATTTCTGATTGCCAGAAGCTGGGCCTGGATATCAAGGGATGGATCACTTGATAACTGCCCCATTCTGCTCATTCCGGCTAGGTCTACACTGCGGTGTTTTGAGGAGCAGGAAATGCAAATGGAGTGCTCATTTGCATATATCGCACACTTATTTGCATATCTTCTTCCAATCCTTTTTGCAGAAGAGGTTTTTTGCAATAAAAATCCCTGTGTAGACAAGGCTATTTGTCGGGGGGGGAAAAACCTTTTGCGCAAGTGCCGGTAAACCTCGTTTTTTGAGGAATAAGTGTTTTTCCCCGACAAATGGCCCCATCTACACAGGGCTTTTTATTGCAAAAACGTCTTCCGCAAAAAGGATCGGAAGACGATATGCAAATGAGAACTCAAGATATGCAAATGAGCGCGTCACTTGCATTTCCTCTGCCGCAAAACACCTGCAGCCTCCCTCTGAAGTATTTAGCACCAGTCACAGAAGACAGGATACTGGGCTAACCTCACCCTTGGTCTGGCCATTCTTATGAGAACTGAACTCTGCACATCTTAGATCATGCAGTCTTTACTCACGACAAGCGGCTCATTTAGTCAACTGCTTTTAATGTACAATTATCATCCCCATTTTACAGAGTGGGAGATGAGAGAAACAATTTGTTAAGGTCACCCAACAGGCCAGAACCAGGAACAGACCCCATGGCTCTCAAGTCCCAGTCCAGAGCTCTACCCACTGGGCCACCCTGCCTGCCTGCACCTTTGCAGTAGGGATTGTCTCCCAGCTGTTTGTACAGTAGGATGGGGCACTGTACCAGTAGGATGGGGCACTGATTCTGACTGAGGCCTTTCAGGGCTGCGTTCAGGAAAATATTGAATAATCCTCTTCACTGAAGAGAAGCCCTTCCAGCAGCCTAATCTACCCTTCAACATTTAGTAAACTCTCCTAACACTTCCTGCAGCACCTGGGGGTTCCTCTGAAGTCTCCTACTCAAGCGCTGACTCACTCTCAGCCCGTGTTCTCTGCACTTCCCATGAAGATTAAAGAACAAGGTGATGGCGGCTCTAGACAGTCCGGTGCATTTCAGCTACTCTTGCTTCCAATCTTATAAATCTGTCTCAGCACAATGACCCCACTGACATATTTTCATTTCTGGCAACTGCAACCAGGTAACAACCAGCGTGCAAGTCTCACATCACGAGAACATGCACAACACCAGTGTGGCAGCTACTCAATAGCACTGTAACAGGCCAGCATGCAGGGGAACGGCTGCTTTCCATTGCATGGAGTCCAAATTGCATGAGTGCCAATGCCCTGTACTCATGCGTGCTGGAGCATTTTTGGAGTGGGGACACTGAAAGCCAGGAACCTAAACTGAGAAGCCTGAACATAATGGAAACCACTTCAAACCAAGGGACGCAGTAGCGCCCCCCACATCTCAGGTTCCAGCATCTATGCCTGTGTTGTTGACAACAAAATGCGATTTTTCTGTAACTCAGGTGGTACATGCCTGTGATCGTGGAGTAGAAGGATCCAAGTTACAGGTTGAGTGTCACCATGACGCCATACTATACACGAAGTCGCTGAGTTGCAACAGATTTGCCATAGAGTCATTAATACAAACAAAACCACACGGTCCTGTTTGACGTTTATATTGAGACTCTTAAGAAAATACAGGAAGTACAGACTGAATCAAAGTAATGGTCCATCTCTTGTTATTATTATAGATTATTTGTATTTTCGTCATATCTAGGAACCTTAGTCCTGGACAAGGACCTCACTGGACTACATACTGCACAAACTGAACAAAAAGACATGCCCTGCCCCCAAAGGGCCAAGTATCTGTCACTGATCATGAGCACTACCAGCTACTTGTGGTACAAAGACCGTTACAGGGGACAATCATGGAGTAACTTGCTCAGAAAAAGTTAATTTCTAACCTCAAGTGCTTGGCATTTGGCTTATAACTTGAAGCATGAGGGCTTCTCTCTCTTATATTTTTCAATATATCTGATGAAACTATGGGACATTGGTATCCATAAAATGCCTGGCCTTTTTTTCAATTCTGATAAGCATTTGTCTGCGCTAATTTCCTGTGGCAGTGAGTTCCACAGATTGCCTCTGTGACCCAAAGACCTCTTGATCCCTATTGGTAGAAGGCACAGAAGGAGAAAGATCCCCTGCGTCCAACCAAAATATAAAGTAAATTCATTTAAAGTCTCTTACAAATATCTGTCCTCCATTGGTGGTCATAATCATTGAGAGATACACATATGGGGAAAATATGTGAGGAACTATGTATTTATGCTGAAAATCATATTACCTAGGCCTCACAGTTAAAGGCAGGTCATGTAAAGGTAGCGTGTATTGAGACAAATGTCTCCAGAAAAGGGGGAGGAAAAACATGTATCTCCCTGACGAACCATTATGTATCTTACAAAAGATGTCAATTACCATATTGACAATACTTAAGAGCTGGTGGAAATTTCAGAAGCGAATTAACAGGAAGAGGTGGGAATCCTGTTTTCAAGTGAATATCAAAAATCTGGTATATATGAGGGTGCAGAGGGATGCTCTGGCCACCTCCTGTCTGTGAAGACAAGCTTCCAGCAGGCCTGATCTTTAGAAAATGGGGATTTACCCCTCCAGGTTGAAAACGCTGGGGAAAGGACTCCGGGAAAGCCTGGCAAGTTAAGTTTCGGCTCTAGAAAGTACGCTATGATTCTGTTTTCTATTTAAACATTTGTTTCCAATATTATTCTTGTTCTTGGGTAAAAAACTTATTCTTGTCTCTATAAACGTATCTCAGAGCTGCGTACCAGGAGGGACAGCGACCCTGAGTTACCATACAAAGCTGGCGGCTCCTATTCTGTGGGGAGCAGTGAATCCAGTTCTGTGACTGCTCTGTGGAACGGTGGCTGGATGCCCCAGAGGGATGCATGGGGCCTGAGGTTCGGTTTGTGCTGTTCGCTCATCTGTACAGAGTGTGAGGCCTGCAGATGTAATACAAGCCTCACTAGTAGGGATGTAAAATCCTATTTAATTGGTTGACTGGTTACGTTTAACGGGTTAACCAATTAAAAGGGGAGGGGTGGCTAGCCCTCTCGCCTGCTGGGGCCGGTCTGGAGCGCCCTCCTCCCCGCATCTATGGCAGATTCCACAGGCCTGGAGCAACCCCCTGCCCACGGGTGGGGCGGGGAGCTGCTCCAACCCGCACCGGTTAACCAGTTAACCATTCCCTGCCCCCACTCAGTAGATACAGAAAAGATTTTCTCATGCTAAGAGCACGGGTAGGAAGGTGCCTCACAATCAAGGGAGCCCCTGGGAAGCAGCAGTTTCTTAATTTCATTGCATGCCTCTTATTCTAACTATTGTGACGTGTTGATACACCAGCCAGCCCAGTGCGCTGGGTATAGTATAGGTCAGGGTGGGCAAAAGGGCCTCCGCGGGCTGCATTCGGCCTGCCAAGCGGGTGGATCCAGCCCACAAAGGCCCTGCTGCTCCCCTGCCCCCAGGCCAATTAGGGCCTGGGGGTGGGAGAGCTGCGTGAAGCTTCCTTCACCCTGCCCCAGCCCTGCAAGCAGCCTGTGGCACTTCAAATTGCCACGTGCTCTACAGGGCGGGAGGAGGCTTCCCGCACTCCCCCGTCCCCAGGCCTGACTGGCTTGGGGGTTGGGGAGCAAGCCAAGCCTCTTCCAGGGCATGGGTGCCTAGTGGGAAGGGGGGACAAAGGGTATCCCCCATCCCCAGGCCAATCATGGTCTGGGGGTTGGGTAACCCCCCCCTTCCCATTTAGGCCCCACCCCTTCCTGTTTCGGCCCCGCCCCTTCCGGGTTGGCCCCAGGCTACTTCAAACATTTTTAAAGTGGCCTGTGGGCAAAAATTATTGCCCACCCCTGGTCTAGGTGCTACAAATACAACTGAGGAAGGTTTAATAGGCGCTCCCAATGTACCTTTGCTAAAAGTTTGCTAACTTAGATACCTTTGTCATCCCATCGCTCGCTCCTCAAATCATGACACAGCATTCATCTTGTCAATCCACAATGGGTCCACACAAAGATGCTAATGCCACGAGACAACCCCCACATCCGCTTGCCCTGCTGTCCCCTTACTCTTGATCTATATCCTTAGCCTGGATCTCCTATACACTTCTTCAGTGGCTCTTTCTCCAGCGAGGCGCCTCCTTGCCTTTCTTCCCAGGGCCCTTTGCAATATTTATGTTCTATTTCCATTCTAGCCATTGTCTGGGTGTGTGGGGCAGGGGTTTTTTTTCTTCCAATGTGTCACTCTACATTACTCAACATCGGATTTCTTTAAACTAGTCTTTGCTGTTGCTTAGCAGATCTGAATACGCTTTCGCATTGGAGTTTGCCATCAGAACCATATAACCCTCTTCACAACCTTCCCCAGCAAGTCTGTACCATCAGCAACTTTACTGAAGGAAACAACCCAGCCCTTTCTGCCCCTTGGTCTGCTTGAGAAATGCTCAGTAGAGGTTTAAAAGAATAGCCTAGGTGCAAGGCAAGTAGGGAAGCTGCCAAAAATCCCACCTAATCTTGCTACTCAGCCTGGAAGCAATCTCGGAGACTATTAGTGTTCCATTTTCTACCCTGTACCTCAGAGCTTAAATAAGACCCCATCAAGTAAAATCACCATCAAGGGCTTTGTAAGAGTCCTAATTCAGAGCTAATATCAGCCGTCTCAGAGCAGCAAGCTAATTTTATATAATGGCCTTCAAACCAGACACAAAAGATACACACACCAAGGGGTCAGCCTTTGAAATCAGATTTGTGGAGAGGCGGAGGGAGGGGGAGTGAGAGGAGGGTGGAGTGAGGGGATGGGGGAGAGAAAACACGCTACCTAAATCTCTTGTGCAACGTTTGCTGAAAAATCACAAAAATCCTAAATCACGTGCAATGTTTGCTCGTTGGGCTTCCAACATCGGAAGTAACTGTAGAGTATCCGGCATCGCAGGTCTTTTGCGGCTTCCCTCCACATTCCGCTAGAAAGGATTTGTATTACGATACTAGTGCTTCCAGCCAAGATCAGGGGAGTGCCACATGCAATAATCCTGGTCTCAGAGATCTTCCCGACTAAGTCGATAGAATGTGAAGTGAGAAAAAAGTAACCCGCTGTACTTTACAGTTTACTGAGCCATGGAATCCCAGGTCACACAAGAAATCTGTAGCAGAACACAGAGTGGAACCAAGACCTCGGGCATTTCAGTCCAGTGCCTTACCACAAGGCCAGCCTTCCTTTGTCTCAGCAGACTTGTCTTCCAGCAGTTTTATCTCAAGGTATCATGTATTTATTTGTTGCCCCAACCCGCCTGTCATCCAAGCACCAAAATCTCTAGTTCCTTTTAAATGGAGTTTTAAAGCAGACTTAGCTGGCCTGTGAAGCAGGAGTATTGCTGACGCTCAAGGTAGTAATGCAGCTGGGACATAGCTACCGGTATGGCTCCAAGTTCATACAACTCATCAGCTGCTAAGCCAAACACTCTGTAGCGCCTGAGGGTTGTTTCACGGGACATGTCTACACGGAAACCGGAGGTGCGACTGCAGCACAGTGAAAGATAAAATATCACTCAACACCTTGAAGACTAATTTAGATAAAACACTTTAAAAATATAACTTAGGTAACAATCCTGCAGCACGGAGGATACCCCAGCAGCGCGGAGAAGATGAGACCTAACAGATCTGTACCAGTTATTAGCAAGTTTGTTTCCACTGTGTGCAATTCAAAAAATAAAGCAGAAAAGTTTTAATACATGCTAAAAAATAAACTTAGCAGTTACATAGTATCCCATCTTCAAAGTGCTTTACACATGTAACTAATCAGTCCTCACTAACCCAGAAAGGAATGGAAGTAAGGACTCAATTTTACAGATGGGGTAACTAAGGCTCAGGGGTTAAGTGACTCACCAAAGGACACCAAAGGCATCAGTGGCAGCTCTTGGATTAGAAGCCTGACATTCCTGGCATCCAGTCCTGTGTTCCGACCATTAGACCTACCTATTTACTATTCACAGAGCCAATTATCTTAAATTGACCAATTACTTTAAGTTGTGGGGGAGGGATAGCTCAGTGGTTTGAGCATTGGTCTACTAAACCGAGGATTGTGAGTTTAATCCTTGAGGGGGCCATTTAGGGATCTGGGGCAAATCTGTCAGGGATGGTACTTGGGCCTGCTGTGAAAGCAGAGCACTGGACTTGATGACCTCTCAAGGTCCCTTCCAGTTCTGTGAGATAGGCATATTTCCATTTATAAACAATTTTTCATACTTGCAGGACATTGAGTTCGATATAGAAGAGCATAATGGCTACTAATAAAGAGCTACGATCCAGTCAGTAGATGCAAAACTAGCATGTGTGTGACCCTATTCAGACCAAACAGAAAAATGCAGCTTTTCAAAACTCAAACGTCCGTGTTTAGCAGTGAGATACCTGGCACTCCCAGCTTCATTTCCACTTCTAACAGCTGAGTAATTGTACTGCCACTCTTAGCCAATTGCTTACAACCAGCCAAGAATTCAAGATGAAGACAAGGTTATCAGCAGCACGTCTCTGGGATTACCGATGACAAGTTCATTCTTGAGAATATTTTTACCTCTTAGATAAAAATAAAGGGAGGAGAGCAATTTGAAATACTGAACATGCCTGACAACAACTTGGTTATTACTTATGCTGACACAGAGATCCTTGGGCTATAAAATCCCAAAGGAGGAGGTGGAAGATCTGCTTTGGAAACTTGAGTAGGCAAAGCATTAGAGGTAATGCATTAGTTAACACACATAAGCACCTGGTGGAGGGATGTACCAGACCGACCGTATCTCTGTTTTCCATCTCTAATGTCAATGACTCCCTAATAGGATAAAGTAATGTTAATAATCTGCACTTACATCTCACTTTTCATGAAGGACTGGAAACCGATTTCCAAGCAGGAAGCTTTTGGACACTGCTGTGGAACACAATCATTATTAGGGTGTTGAATTACTAGGTTACATCCAAGGTTTCAAAATGAAACCAGCGGAGAAAACAGAAACTAACAGTTCTCATTCTCCTTTCCCGCTCTAACCACTAGACAACAGCCCCTCACATGGTACAGCTGTTGGTGAACTATCTTCCTTTACTCTGGTTCAAGAAAGGGTTAGATGCGCACTTTCAATTGCATAGAATTTTTACTTCTTTAACTTGCTATCCCCTATTCACTGAACAGCTCCCCCCGCTCAGTTATTTGGTCACAAGACAGCCGGGAAATTCAGCTGTTATGCTTTCCAGTAACAATGGTAGTATTGAACTTATACACATTCAAAAGCTTTTCCCGGCTTCATTTTCTTGTAAATTTATTGTAACTTTTGTCTTCCCAAAAATCCATATGAAACAAAAATCTATCGCTCCTAATACACTCTCTGGAGAAGAGTTCAAAGTAGAGAATGAGGTTTGTTTATTTGATTTAGTCTTAGCAAGATATTCTCATTCATTCTCTCTCTCTCTCTCCCCCAGGACTAAGGGTCAGGAGACCTGGATTCTACTCCCGCTCTGCCACTTACCAATCCGTAACTCCAGGCAAATCACTTAAACACCATGTGCCTTAGTTTCTCGATCTGTCAAATAACTAAAGTGCCTGCATGCTCATTGCTGTATAAGACATAAATAAGACTATCCGTACCCAAGTGGGCACACAATCTAAAAGACACACATAAGATCCCCTGGGTTGAAAGTAGGGATGTAAGTGATTACTACATTTAAATGCAGAGTCACAGTGGTCTTGGCTCACGCCAGCCTGGGACCTACCCCCGCTGCGGCTCTGCAGTTTAAATGCAGTAAAAGCCGAGCTGCCTGCGCACCTGGCTCCTACTACATTTAAACTGCAGAGCTGCAGCAGGGGTAGCTCCTGGACCAGGATGAGCCAGGACAGACCATCTTCCCTTATCGACTAATCTGTAGTCAATACAAATTGTATCAACTACAGGATTAGTCAATTACCCGCCTCTTTGTTGAGAGGTCCTTAGATTAGCGTGAGCTAACATTTGTGGTCCTTGTGGAAGATGATTCTTAAAAGGGGATACTAACACTGAAAATCTGAGATGGAGAAGTCTATGTCGGCATACGGGGCAACACAGAAGAGAACAAGACTACTGGAGCTGGAAATGGAACTAATATTTACCTGTCAGATGGTCGGCCTTAACCAGTGAGGACTGGATTTATGTTGAGCCTCCCACCCAAGGCACCTGATTTGCCGAGAGCATTGAGGCACATATACGAGCTACCACACTACAGCACAGACATCATAATCCAGAGACTGAACACTAGCACTCACTATGAACCTCACAAGCCCGACAGGACAAGTATCCACATCAAATAATGCTTTTGCCTTGGCAATCCAGTGGTTCTCGCTGAGCAGTCGTTTGAACAATCACAGAGTTTTGGTCCCAACATGGGCTGAAATCAATAGCTCCATTATGAAGTCTAGTAAAGGAGGATTGTAAGAGAATTAAAAAAAATCAAAGATTTCTTCTTATGTCATCTTGAAGTAGCTCACAGAATCCTCTGCACAGCCAGAGCAGTTACGGAGCATTTCTCCGCTTCTCTCTCCATCCCTTGGCCAAACCCAATGAGGTCAGAATGCTGCTCCAGGGTGCACCCCCAATTTTTTTGACCCAACCGATAACCCAGACACACTTGTCAGGACAGCGTTTTCATGCACTGCGGGATGCTAACAAGACAGACACACAATAAGGGCAAGCAATTCAATGGCCAAGTATGTTCTGATCAAACACTGTGAGGCAGCAGAGCCCCTAGCAAAGAGGCAAAGGGCAGTGCAATTGGCAGACAAACGGGAACAAGGGAGGAACAGGTAAAGAGGAGTCAGCCTTGGAGTTGGCTACAAATAGCAAGAGCCTGGTGAGGTCTGACCCCTTCCATGGGATTGTGTCTTTACAGGAGCCCAGCAGAGCCAGGGGAGTTCAATTCAGAAATGCAGACTGACGGCTGCAGCAATGCCACGCGGGCTGAGTTTCCAAGCCATCTGGGACACTGCGTGGCTGGAAACCTCAGAAAACCCAGACCGAGTGAGACTGTATCAAAAGTCTTACTGAAGTCTAGACATACCTCATCTACCGTTTCCCCATATTCGACAAGGCTTGCTACCCTGTCAAAGAAGGCTCTCCAGCTGGTAGGATACGATTTGTTCTGGAAAAAATCCACGCTCGCTATTACTTATCACTTTATTATCTTCTAGATGTTTGCAGATGGATTCCTTAATTATTTGCTCCACTATCTTTCCCGGCACAGAAACTGAAGTGATGGGTCTCTAATTTTCTGGACCGTGCCCGTTTCCCTTTTTATAGATGGGCACTACATGTGCCCTTTTGCAGTCTTCTGGAATCACTCCCGACTTCCATGACTTTTCAAATATTATAGCTAAAGGCTCAGATACGTCCTCTGTCAGCTCCTGGCGTTCTAGGAGGCATTTCATCAGGGCCTAGTGACTTGAAGACATCTAACTTGTCTAAGTCATTTTTAACTTATTTCCCTATTTTAGCTTCCGAACCTGCCCCATTTCCACTGGCATTCACTATGTCAGGCGTCCAATCGCCACCAACCTTCTTGGGGAAAACTGAAACAAACAAGTCAGTAAGCACCTCTGCCATTTGCACATTTACTATTATTGTTTTTCCCTCGTACCCGAGTAACGTGCCTACCCTGTCCTTGCTCTTCCTCTTGTTTCTAATGTACATTCTGTATGGACTATAAGCTCATCACGGCAGGAACAAGGGGTCTTTCCTTATACCCTGTATGACACCAAGGACGCTTGCGGCTCCTGACTAGATAAGAGGCTGCATTAGCTTTCACACGCTTCATTTCCTAACTTGCTGTGCACTATTCAAGGGCTCCCACATCCTCTCTCCTCCTTGGCTGCAATTACACTGAAGAGAGATCCAGAGCAGCTGTGTCTGGACACCCTCCTGTTGCTCTAATGCCCCTGCGAGTCCAAGTTCCGAGTGTGGAATGTCGATGTGGACCAGATGGACGCTGAGGGCATCGTGCTCGCAAAATGCTAAGGAAACCCGGCACATGACTCAAGTGGCCACTCCCTAGTCCAGGAGCAGAGGTGAATGGCCCCAGAGGAGTGGTTTCCGGGCCATAAGAAAAGGACAAGCATCACAGTGGAGAGATACAAAGAGAAACTGAAGGACCCCACACGGGCTAGCCACACGAGCATAGTAGACGCAAAGATTCAAGCGACAGGGGAATTGCGACTTTGCATTGATGGAAAAGCAGAGACTCGGTGAAACACTGGGGCAATGTGTCTCAACCTTTTTCAAACCAGCCACCAGCTTGCTGCTTTCTTACACTGTGTCAGGGAGAACTCAGGGATTGGTGCTGGCCACAGGCTAGTCGGTGAATAACACTGCTCTAGGGTAGCACACGTGCATGCCTCCTGACCGGTGGGAGGGTGGGCAGCACAGCACTCAAGAAATACAGCCTGCTAGCCGGCTTGGAAATTAAGGGAAACTAGTTTGCTTCTCCAGAAAGGGAGGAGGGTCTATTCGGGAGTAAGGATGTAACAGTCTAGTCCATTAACCAATGAGCAAAAGCTTATAGGTTAATGTTATAGACGACACGCATTTCCCCTCCTGTCCAGAATCTGGATCTACTCAAACATCAGAAATACTTATTGGATGCTGGTTTTATTTTACAGTCTTCCGTCCCACTAGAGACTAGGCCTACCCAGCTTGGGGGAACGGACAGGATCACAACACAAGGGAAGGCTGCAGGCCACTATTACAATACAGCATCAGCCTTCCAAGCCTTTCCACAATGCTGAGGCACAAAACCACTGGAGTTTTGCCACTGAAGCCAAAGCAGATTTTGTAGCTGTGGACAAAGTTTATGATGTTGTGCTATATGCTGAAGATCTGTGTGTTTTGCTGGACCCTCCATATACAGGATGTGCCGTGTCAGCATGTTTATAGTATCATAAATTTAACCTGTTTCCTAACTTGTGTGTGTTTACATTTGTCAACCTAATATGAGAACAGCTGGATCTGCGCTGAGTGTGGACTGAGGAAATCTGGGCTCACTATCTAGCTCAAACACAGTATTCTTGTGCAAGTCATAAGGGGTTGTTTTTCCCAACCTCCATTTCCCATCTATAAAATGGAGATAATACTTCCTTCCTCAAGCTTTCAGTCGGACTTGTCTTTTTAGATTATAAGCTCTTGGAATCATGGCCAATGTCTGTGTCTGCACAGCAGTCAGTACAACGGGGCCCCGATCTCACTATGCTACTACTAACAATTATGATATTAAATTATCTTACCCTATTGCATTTTCACATGAACTATACAACACACCTAGAAGGGGGGTTATGCATGTCTCCAAAGGAAGGAGTGACATGGCTAGAGATGTTACTTCCAATCTTTTCCGAGGGGATATGCTGAAGGAACAGAATAAAAACGATTGTTCACAAGAGCAGTAACAGGCTCTTCTTTCAAGGGAGATATTTCACAGCAGAAGGGGCAGATGCATGACCAAACACTGATGCAAACTGTTGGATATACGACAGTCCCTTATTGTGCAGTGCTGGGAAGTTTACCACCAACTTGGTAAAAATAGGATTAATTACATTTAACTGCTTAAGCAAAAACGCCTGGCGAGAACGCTTCAGACCCCTAAACACAGCTCTTTCTAACAGCGACTTATGATTCTAGAGAAAACACGCGCCACTCGCTAAGCATTCTAAGCACGCTCACCTCTCAAAGAAGTCACTAGCAATGGAGGGAACAGGCCAGATCAGCCCCTTCCTTTTGTTCCATTCTCTCATCTCACCTTCTTTCAAAGTACTCTGTGATCTTCTTCCTCACTGGGGAGAATCCCCTTTCCCCAGGTTAATTGCTCTCCAGATACTACTTGCTTATCCAAACACTTGCAACTCCCAACTCTAAATGCAGCCACATGAAGGGTCCGGACCAGGGGTGGACAAAAGGGACTCTGTGGGCCGGATCCGGCCCGTGGAGGCCCTGCTGCTCCCCCGCCCGTAGGCCAATTAGGGCCTGGGGTCAAGGGAAGCGCACAAAGATCCTCTGCCCTGCCAGGAGCACGTAGCACTTAGAAAAGTGCCGTGTGCCCCTAGCACATGGGTTCCCAAACCGGGGGGCGTGCCAAAATTCCAGGGGGGCTGCAAGGCAACCCAGCCACACACCCGTCAATCCCACCCCAAGTTTTGCTGCTATTTTTTTGGGCGGCGGGGTGTGAAGGTTTCTCAAAAATCAAAAAGGAGGCGTGATGCCGAAAGGTTTGGGAACCACTATCCCAGCAGGACAGAGGAAGCTTTGTGGGCGCCTCCATCTCCAAGCTCCGATTGGCTTAGGGGCAGGAGGAGCGTGCGAAATTTCCTCCGCCCTATCCCTGCCCTGCCAGGAGCACGCAGCACTCCTCGCAGGGCGGGAGGAGACATTGAACTTTCCTACGCTCCCTGGCCAATCAGGGCTTGTGGGGCGGGGGAGGGCATGAAGTCTCATCCCACCTTGCCAGGAGCACGTGGCACTTTGAAGTGCTACATGCTCCTGGCAGGGCAGAGGAAACTTTGTGTACTTGCCCCGCTCCTAGGCCTCTTCCCGCCCTGCCAGGGGCATGGGTGCTAAGTGGGAAGGGCAGGAGGGCAAAGGGCCTCTCCCACCTCCAGACCAATTATGGTCTGTGGGTGGGGAAGCCCGGAAGCATCCTGTCCCTGTCCCTTCCGTTTTAGGCCCTGCCCCTTCCGAGGTGGCCCCCAGCCAAAAACTATTGCCTACACCTGGTCAGGATTCACCCAGTGACATCTGGACTCCAAGTGAATTTTCCCAAGAGCAGAAAACAATCAGGTAAAGAACTGGAAAGAAATTAACCAGTACACTTAGACTTTCTGGTCCCCTGAGTGTGGTAGTGCACCTAATTATGATTGTCTAAATTATGTATAGGAGCTTCTACCAAGAACTGTCTGAAGTTTCTTTATTGTTAAAATGGAAGCTGTTTAAGAATGGCTCAATCATCAGATTACTAGTTAGATTTGTTACACACACACACACACACACACACACACACACACACACACACACACACACACACACACACACACACACACTCCCCCCCCCCTCCCATTTCAGTGCGGATTCAAAATGTAGGTTTGCTGGGTGTTGAATGTTTGTTGGGTTTCTGATGGAAAAGAAGGACACACAGCTTTTCTCTGACAAACAGCCAGCCTGTAAAGTGCTGAAGGAATGAGCAAGTGTACTTGATCCATTTTATATTATTGTATTGTAATCTGAACTGCATGGATTTACTGTATTTTGACTTGACAGAAAAATCACTACAATTTTAGCTGTTTTCTAGATGTAATCAAGATTCTTTGGAGGAAAGAAAGCACATATAGTGACAGCTTTGTTGTCTGGCACTTTGCTAACTAAAAAACGTTGTTAACCAGCATCGACCCCAGCTACAATACAGCCGGTCCCCGACTTACAAACAAGTTACGTACCAAACACTAGGTCGTAACTCGATCTGTTCGTAAGTTGGATTACATTCACTTACGTACGGCCGTGCTGTTCATAAGTGTGCATTTCATTTGTAACTTGGGTTCCGGCTGTATAGGAGGTTGGTCCTAAATACGAACAGTCATAAGTCGATGCATTCATAACACGGGGACTGGCTGTATTGCTGCCATTTACATACAGTGCGCACAAGGAACTGGCTTTTAAGCTGCCTCCCCACATGTACTACTCCCTCTGAGCTGCCGCCTCTGATACAGAGGCAGCAATGTGTGTGGAGGGCGGATAGGAGGAGGGGTGAGAACAGGTGGCTCTGCAGGAGCAGGCACATGCAGGGCGCCAGTACATGCAGGGAGCCAGCTTAAAACCTGACTTCCTGCATGTACCAGCTCCCACCTCCCACACTCCTTGCTGCCTCTGATACAGAGGCAGCAGTTCAGGGAGAGGGGGGACCTTCGTGTAACCGGGCACATTCACATCCCTATTTCACAGACAAACATTTGTTCTAAAATGTATTTGCATATATAAAATATTAAGAAAATAATAATTTAGACACACTGGCTAGACATGTACAGTATGTAGCCAGATGAAAAGCTCTCCTATCGACCTCTTCCTGTCATTCTACTTGTCCCACTGTCCTCACTTCCTGATTGTTCTAGTTCATGGGGCCGGAACCTGAAAACACCTCCTACCTAGTGGAGTGATTACCACCACAATCTGTGGAGCACATCCAGCAGTATCAAAACCAAGATGAGAACCCACGACTTCCTACTCCCAGCTCTGTACTTTGCCCACAGTAGAACTCAACTGTGAGGACTCTGGGGTAGATCGGAGGTTGGATCTCAGACTGTGCCAAGCCAGTTTGAAGAAGGTGGGTTTTGTTTTTTTTAATTTACTGGAACAACATGCTGGGTGCACAAAACATAAAACCTTCACTTCAAATTCTGGTCTCTCCTTAGCCAGAGGAGAGATTTATTCCCTTACATTTTACAAAGCATGCTTTCCCTCTTTTTTGAGGAAGTATTTTCTTATTCATTTTTAACTATGAGGAGAGATGGAAGACCACAATCCAGCCTCAAAGTCGTCACATCTTTTCAACTCAAAGGCAGTGCAGCTTCTCACAAGAGCTCAACACCAGGGCTCCCATGGAATAAAACAAAAAACATTTACTCTTTCGCCTCCATGAGTGGGAAAAATCAGATGCTTGGTACTGGTGATAGAATATCGATTTGCATCTATTCACAGAGATTAAGGTCACCAGGGAGCATTAGATCATTTTGTCCAGGGCTTCCCAACCTATGGGTTGGAACCCAAATATGGGTCGCCATTATATTTCAAAAGGGTCGCCAAGTGTCTCCCCAGGTGGATCTGTCCCCTCTTATCTCCCCATTTTTGAATTGCCTTGGGTCACCAAGTCTTCCTGAATTGTCAAAATGGGTCCCCATCTGGGAACCGCTGGTCTAGTCTAACTTCCTGTCTAGCACAGCCTCACCCACATTTTCACAATAGCAGGGGTTTGAACCCCAACACACTGTCCAACTTCCAGCCTGAGTAGTTACACTGTATCTAACATCAATTCTACTTGCAACTTCCACTGGGGCAGGGGAGAAGTGGGGGCATGGTACCAACTGCTTTTAGAAGGAGAAGTGGAAAGGAACAAGGAGCAAAATTGCCACCACATTTCACTACAGTGTAACTGCCTTTTGGTGGCCAGCACATGACTCTTACATACTTCATCTACATCAGTAGTAAGCTGGGGCTGAAAGCCTTCTAGATGAAAGTCATGATGGGTATATTTTATCAAAGTAACCGTGTCAGTGGAGTAGTTTAAATCCAATTCACTCCCCATGGGAATTACACTCCTTCTAAGTCACTTAAGCGCTACGGAAAAGTTTATCTTAACACAGATGGTGCTGGCTATTACAGTCGGAAGTACTGGGCAACCTTACTAAGGCCTAGCGTTCCGTTCTATAATTTTCCATGCCAGCTGAATTGTTTTTGGAAAGCTTCAGCCATTTCTGACAAGTATATTAATGATATGTGACCACGTAAATAAAGCCTGCATCATAGTGCATATGCACAAGGGGGCCGAATTCAAGGTTCACAGCCAATCTGAATTCTTGCATTTCCTAACTTTTCAGTAGTTAACCTGGCAACCTTCATGTTCTTTTAACTTGGGTTTTTTTTTTTTTTGATATGTCATATAACTACGCTGTGTTTATCATCGAAAGAAGGGAAAAGAATCTGAGAACCTTATTAAACCAGCTCTGCCGTGCTCATTCAGAAGTTACCACCTCAGCTTCTACTCTTTGGCACAGACCTGTGCTATGCACACTCCAGCTCCCTCATGCGTTTGCTTTCTGAGCGTAGCTCTCCGGGGTTCCTCTCGTCTTTAAAATAAAAACACGAACAAAACCCGCACGTATGTAGACACATGCTACTCGACACTTGGAGGCTTTGTGCAGAAAAAGCTGACTGCTGGCATGTCAGCTAGAAAGCAGGCCTTTGAAGGCTCCCAACAGCAACACGATCCATGACACAAAACAGTCTTTCCCCATCCTCATCACTCCCGCATGTTTGGGGGCAAAACGCCGGAGTGAGGAAAGGCAGCCACGGCAAAGGGACAGCTTGGAATTCTCCTGACACCTTCCCACAGTGCTGAGGGCTCTCAGTTCCCAATGGTGGCTGAGAACAACAGTTTGCAGGATCAGGCCCAGAGTGAATGGTAATTTCAGGGCTGAGGTGATGCAGAGAGCATCATGGCCCTGTTATTTCCTTAACACACCCAGGTGTTCAAGGGGAATGTGGCACGTTAGTATTAACCCTCAGCCCAGCAGGAAAATACGGCTCTCATGTTGGATGCCAGAGGAACGCAAGCCTGAAGAAAGAGTAGTCTGCTGAGTTTGACAGGCAGCACAGTTCAGCAAAAGGCACAGAACCAGCAGTCAGGAGAGTTGGCTTAGTCCCCGGCTCTGCCACAGACTTGCTGTGTAACCCTGGGTAAGTCACTTTACCCTATTGTGTCCCCTTCTACAAAATGAGGGGTTCAGAGACTCGCCCATTTCACAATGTGCTTTGAGATCTATAGGGGCAGAATTGTTAAGCCTTTGAAGCAACAAGTTATTATACTGTCCATGAACATGGCATTTACAGCTGTGTCTTATCCAGAGGTTGTAAATCCATAGGTAGCTAATCAGGAACAGAACCCAGTTAAGTGGTTCAAAAGCAAAACTCCTGCAGCTTCTCAACTCCCTTTACAAAAACCCCATACCCATTAAGTGGTAACCGATGGCTCTGAGATCAGGTTTCTTTGCTTATTTCCTGTCACAGAATAAACTAAGTGCTTCTTTCATACATTTCCAGGCCCCCAGGAATCATCCAGTCTGCCCCCGTGCATAGCACAAGCCAGACAACTTCCCCCACTGCTGCATCAAACCCAACAATTTACAATCCCTCTTTGTATCAGTTTTCCCCAAACTCACTTCATGGCTCCATCTCAGAGAGGCTGCTGATGCAAACCCTCTCCCCAGCTGCAGCAGCTAAGCCGAGAGCGATCGGATACAAATGCCCTTTATTAACCCCGCTGCCGCGCTGCCTGGATTGCTGGGTAGCAACTGACGCTTCTGCTTCATACGGCATTTCCTTTTGTTAAACAACAATAACCACCCGGCACATCAGGGCCATCCACATCCTGCCTTCCCCCTGCTACCCACAGGCATGTGACACTCATGACATACCCAAGATGGTACGGCAGCACGTAAATCGGAGCCAGAGCGCCTGTCGTCCTCTCTCTCTGCCCACCCTCAACGAAGAGGCACTCTGCGCGCGGCGACCGTCGCTATTTCACATGGCCCCGGCTCTGCACCTGTTCTCCAGCAGGAGGAAAAACAAAGCAGGAGCTGGCCTCTTTGACTCACTGGTTGGACCCTGGTGATAAGACGGACAGCTGCTGACAAAAGCTCCTCTCTTAGATAAATACTTCCCAAGTAGGGATGAGAAAGGTTAACCAGCAGGCAAGCATCAGCCTTCCTGTGTGAGGCCACGGGCTCATCATGGACCGAGGCACTCCAGCCTGTCCAGGAGAGACCCTGTCCATGGTAGAAGAGGGTACAGGCAGGGGCTGTTCCAGACTGGCTGCGGTGGGCAGGGAGGGGGCACCTCGCCCCTCCCCCGAGTTAACCAGTTCAGCATCACATTTAACCGGTTAACCAATTAAACAGGATTTTACATCCCTATTCCCAAGTTCAATCACGTGCTTGGTCTTCATGCTACAAGTAAAGAACTCTCCCACCAAAGTGAATACTACATGAACCCGGTCCCTCTTTCTCTTGGCAAAACACAAGACATGGCGGATTTCCATCTGCATGAGACTACAATGCAATTGCAGATCTGAAAACTTAAGAGCCATGGAGAGGGACGGGGGACAAGAATTTATTCTTTCTTTTTTCAAATTGAAAAGACCTTTGCAAAGTCCTCCAGGCAGATTTCTAGCTCACAACCAGGAGTTACTTGACCAGCAAAGCTGATGAAGGGAACTCAATATTCACAGCAAAATATATG
The DNA here is from genome assembly GCF_052426305.1 of Pelodiscus sinensis. Taxonomy (NCBI): domain Eukaryota; kingdom Metazoa; phylum Chordata; order Testudines; family Trionychidae; genus Pelodiscus; species Pelodiscus sinensis. Next base: position 6,837,236 of record NC_143054.1, read on the forward strand.
CCCCAGTGACAAGCAAAGAACACTGTGTGTGTCCATTTGACAAACAGTCTGTGAATGTATCAGTACTGTAAGTCTTAAAAAAGCATATTACTTAAAAAAATGCCAGTCCAAAGTTTTCAGAAGTGACTAATAATTTAGGTACCCAACTTGAAGCATCTTAAAAGGGACAAATTGGGCAGCCTTATTCTGAGACACCCCAATTCAATGGCCCCACAATTAAGATATTTCCGCTTTAAGAAAATAGTATGCAAGTATTAAGTTATATAGTGCCCTAGGTAACCTGGTTCCTTAAAGATACAAAGCAAAGTTCCTTTTTTAAGGAATTTACGGTCTAAATTAAACAACATTAACTATTCCAGTGTATAATAATAATTAATACTGTATTAGCATAGACACCTGGTAAGCTGAATTTAGCTCGCCCACAAAAAGAATGGCAATTTCTCTTCGCTTCTCAGCAGATACTTCACGGTATATCACCACGCAGGATTTCTTATGAGCAGGGCTCAACAAACAATACAATCTACTTGCCCATGGCGAATAGATTTCAGCCATGCACCCTGTTCATTCACGGCGCGCGCATGCGCATTGCAGCTCTTGCGCATGCGCAGTATGGGGCTGGCGAGCAGTTTTTGCTGCCGTTCGTCGAGCCCTGCTTATGAGATTTCACCAGGGTGGACTGATTTAAATCAAGATGATTTAAATGACCCCCAAAATATCAACAATTTAAATCAAGTTTCCCACTGATACGTCTTCAACAGTGGTTCAGATGTGATCACTAAAACATGTTACAGCTCAGTATAGCATGTTATGTACTTGATCATTAACCTCCACCTGTATTTTGTACTCTGGGCAACTATTGGTTCATACCAGTTTTTTTCCTATTCATGATTACATCGCTTTTAATACCAACAAGGCCGGGGTATCTATGATATGCATTCAACAATCTGTGTGCTCTATCATTCAAAATATTTTCTAATAAAAGTTTTAATCTACTTAAAATATTGGGTGGACCCTTCATCAGTTAGATCATCACAAGCCTCGGAAGGGAATAGACTCTGATGTAATGGATCGTCATCAGGAGACAGAGAAGACTACAGAAATTCATTCCTGAACAAGTCTCCCCTCCAACCTCAACCCCATATGAAAAAGAAAACTCAATGCAGGTAAGCTGATTTAGACCATTATGCTTTTCATCATGGGGCCAATATATCTTTTTATGTATAAAAAGATATACTGACATTGGAAAAGGTTCAGAAAAGGGCAACAAAAATGATTAGGGGTTTGGAATGGGTCCCATATGAAGAGAGATTAAAAAGACTTGGACTTTTCAGCTTAGACAAGAGGAGACTAACAGGGGATATGATCGAGGTCTATAAAATCATGAGTGGTGTGGAAAAAGTGAATAAGGAAAAGTTATTTACTTGTTCCCACAATATAAGAACTAGGGGTCACCAAATGAAATTAATAGGCAGCAAGTTGGTTTAAAACAAACAAAAGGAAGTTTTTCTTCACTCAGTGCACAGTCAACCTGTGGAACTCCTTGCCAGAGGATGTTGTGAAGACTAGGACTTTAACAGAGTTCAAAAAAGAGCGAGATAAAATCATGCAGGGTAGGTCCATCAATGGCTATAGTCCACCCCATATTACCTCTCTCAACAACCTTATACACAATTGTCCACCTGCCCGAAGGACCCAGCAGGGGTGGCAAAAGTGAGTTGACTTCTTTAGGTCAGATCCAGAAGGCTGATAGAGGTACCATAAGACATTAAGTGCTACAGTGACATCAACATATTGTTAACCCAGTACAGGGCTCTTCCTCATCAATCATACAACAGAGGCTGCTGTGTCCCTGAGTCTCAGATCCCAAAGGAAACAGATGAAAGATGAATCCAGAAGAGGCCAGGATGACATTAGCAGGCAGGGAGAATCAATGTGAATCTTTAGATGAATTCTTGCTTGAGAGCAAACATCTGGCCCTGCGTTGCCTCAGCGGTCTCATGGTTCTTCTCAGCTCATGCTTGGAAGAGCAGCAGTTCCCAAGGATTGTTTTTTTTTTTTTTTTTTTAAATCTTAGCTCTCAGCTGAGGGATCATCTGTGGAATTCTGCACTTTTCTTCGAGACTGGACTAGCGAAAGACGCTCTCCTTTGGGCTGACTCATTCACCTGGGCACAAAGATGAACATGCAGCTACTCACTCAAGCAAGCAAAGGGACAGAGTATATCGTGCCGAGGCTCAGCAGTCTTTGCTGGCTGCTTCTTCAGTATAGATGCTATTTCCAAATCCCGATTTTCAAGCCCTAGCGATCAACGAGACAAGAGAGAGAGGAACCATTGTAGCTAGAGTGGACGGGATGAAAAAGGGCACTTTTTGTCAACGGAACAGCAAAGTTGACATGGGCTCTTAAGAGGACAGAGAAAGGAGAAAGGGTTTGGGAGAACTAAAAACAAAAGAAAATAAAACCCACCAAAAAATGAAATGCAACGAGGCCGCTGTGTGCCGTTAGCATTTTGCATTTACGTTGTTCATTGGCCTGCGAATACCGATTGCAAGTTCTCTGGACCAGGGATAGCATCTGTCTTTATGTTTGCAAAGCACTTGACACAATAAGGCCCTGATTTTGGGCAGCGATTTAAGGTGCTACCAGAACACAAATAATTAATAAAACCCACCACGATGGGCACTCCGAGGCTCAAGCCTGCAAGCTGCCAGGCAGCCTTAGCAGACAATGCTTGTGTGAAAAATTTGCGACAGCTGAAAATGAGGCTGAATCACGTCTTTCTATTTGCAGGGCACAATACAGGTCTATGCTTAACAACCAAATTGCAAAACTGCCTTAGGCACTTGGCCTGGAAAGTGAAGCAGCTGTATTTGTTTCAACTGACTTGAATTCGGGGGGGGACGGGGGGGGGACGGGACTTGAGAGTTCTGTGGAAGGAACTGATGTTCTTAATCTATTTACATCAGGTGCTACAATCATGGAAGGAAGCCTTAGACAGCTGCATAATTTAATATTAACAGGCCAAATTCATTCCTGTAACCGTACCACAGATATCAATGGGTTTACCCCAGAGATAAAACAGACAAATCCATATTAATCTCAGTGAAGACGTCTCAGAGGGGCAGCCGTGTTAGTCTATAACAAAGAATGAGGAGTCCCGTGACACCTTAGAGACCAAGAAAAATATATAGGATCATGAACGTCTGTGGGTAAAACCTACTTCATCTGACGTTGCCTTCATCTGACAGCGTATTCTCTACTGCCCACATTTTCCTTGGGTCCCCTAGCTCAGTGTTTCTCAACTTTTTTTAATAAAATACAGGCAGTCCCCGGGTTACTTATAAGATAGGGACTGTAGGTTTGTTCTTAAGTTGAATTTGTATGTAAGTCGGAACTGGTACATATTGTAGGGGAAACTCTAGCCAAACTTTTCTCCAGAGCTCAGTTTTATTCTCCCACACCTCACTTCCCTCCGTCCTTTATTCTCAAGCTGAGGTGTCTGCTGAGAAAAGCCGCTCCGCGTCTCCCTGGTCTGCTGGGGGGGCGCTAGCTTCGCATCTCCCTGGTCTGCTGGGGGGGCACTAGCTTTGCATCTCCCTGGTCTGCTGGGGGGGCGCTAGCTTCGCATCTCCCTGGTCTGCTGGGGGGAAGCAGCTAGTGCGGGGTTGCCTCACCCCATTTGTAAGTAGGGATCCGATGTAAGTCGGATCCATGTAACCCGGGGACTTCCTGTACTCCTTAAAAAAAAAAAAAAAGTACCCTCCCTTTAAAAAAAAATGGTACATACCCACAGTACCTACAGTTTTCAGACACACACACAAATTTTCTACCATTACAACACATTTGTTTAAACAACTTAATCATAGCTGTGTAAGAGGTGAAATTTTGGGGTGTAAAAAGTACAAAAATAATGAAGTGCTGTAAATCGTAAAAGAAAAAAAATCAATTTTCTCCAAATTTCAGTTGTGTTGATGTACCCCCCAGACTTCTCTTGAGTACCCGAGGGTACTCATAGCACTGGTTGAGAAACACTGCACTAGCTAATGGTTGATGCCAGTATCAGAGAGGTTTGTGTGATGCAGAATCTTGTTCACTAGGAACCAGAGTCCACTAAGTGTCTTGCCAAGACGAGAATTCAGGATTCTGCACTTTCCATTATAGAGACAGCCAAACAGCAAGATCCCTTTTTCTGCTCGTGTCCATCGAGACAAGCGACGCATAGACTTTCCAAATACACTGGGCATTTTAGGCACACACTGCTCCTGTCAGCAGTCTTGGGGTTTTGAAGTTTGAAAGGATTTGTTTGTTTTTTAAGATTTTCAGGTCACCTGTAAGATGCAAAAGCTCAGCTTAGAAAACGAGGCTGTCAGATGGTCTCTCCGCGAGACAGTATCTGTTCCCAGGGCACAGACTCAGCGCCCTGTGAACTCCGTACACCATCTGGATCTTACATATTTGAACTCGGCAGTTCTACTGCTACTCTTTTGATGTGTTACCGTTTGTGGAGGTGGCGTTCCCAAAGGCCTTTAACAATTGGGGGAGAGATTCAGCTTTATAAAAACAGTGAAACAAAATTTGTTTAAAAGACACTCAAGTAATGTTTCTCTTGTCACTCTAGTCTTTGCTCTCTGTTGTTTTGCTAGGCAAACGGGGGCTGTGCTTGGCACAAAAACAAAGGATTTGCCCACAGGGCAGAGACAATGTTTACAGACATCTGTCATTCACACCAGTGTCAACCTTTACCCCAGCGCCTTGCCTCCACTGGCCAAAGGAGAAAAGCAAATGACAGATGTCTGCCACAAAGAGGCTTAGCGGGCATCATGTTCATGGAGGAATTACTCTAACGACACAAAAACAAGCTTCCGTCTGCAAACAGATCCCTGTTATTCAGCTTCAGGAACAAAGTTACAGGGCTTAATAACCAGAAGCCCGAGGCTAGAGCCTTAGCATCTAGGTCATTGCATTTGGAAGGTGGACCATTTAGCTGATCTCAATGACAGCGAAATTTCAACATGCTGCCACGGGCGATATCTGTAGGAAGAAGAGGGGCTAAAACATCATAGGCTTGAGGCCCAGGCAAAAGTAGTCAAGCCATTGCGAATACAGTAAAACCTGCTCTATCTGGAACTTAAGCACCTGGAAAACTGTAGAAACCAGCAAATTTCTGACGCAGGGAAAAGCAAAACAAACAAACAAACAAACAAACAAAAAGGAAAGTGGCCCTTTAAGTATCGGGTTGCTCTTCAGATGAGCATGCAGCACATATCTGGGGAAGGGGTGAACGACAGCCATAAGCAAGCATATAATATATGGAGATATACCTAGCTCATAGAACTGGAAGGGACCTTGAGAGGTCATCGAGTCCAAGTCCCCTGCCCTCATGGCAGGACCAAGTACCTTCCCTGACAGATTTGCCCCAGATCCCTAAATGGCCCCCTCAAGGATTAAACTCACAACCCTGGGTTTAGCAGGCCAATGCTCAAACCACTGAGCTATCTCTATGGCAAGCTCTCCCCGTGGCTTCTGGCACGCCCCCCGCGGCTCCGGCCCCCGCCATTTCCCCCTTTTGCCCCCCAGCTTCCACCCTCCCACACCAGGCCGCATCCGCCCCCTCCCCAGTGGCTCGTGGCCCCCCCGCCCCCTCCAGCAGGCCACATCCCAGCCCCTGTGCCCCCTCCCCACTCGGAGGCCCCACACAGCTCCCACCCCCCGCTCAGATAACCAGAATGTTTAAGTCACCGGTACGCCCTAATCACCGGGTGTGCCGGATAACACAGGTTTTACTGTCTCAGGTAAAGTGGAGCTGTGAGCAGGAGGCAGGCCCTGGTCACAGATTTTTGCCGGGACACATCTATGACATGACAGAAACACACATACCTAAGAGGTACGAGGCACAAATCGCGTAAACCCATTCCAGAAGGATGGCACCACACCACCATGTTAGGAAACATCTTGGTATCAACACACTTTCCATAGGTAACAGGAACGTGGTGACCCGGGTTCAGGACGACAGCATGACAGACAGGGGTGTTTTGACGGAGCCACCAGGTGCAAGGTACAGGTGCGTCAGCGGGTGGCACCCTGACCGGTCAGGAGCGATGTGCCACTTCTCTGTAGTGGTGTATGAAGGTGTACCTGTATATCTCTGTACAAAGGTGTCCTTGTCTGGTCTAATCTCGCCACTGACGGAGCTGGTCCATTGCCAGGGACATACTTGTGTCAGTGGTCAGGTAGGGTCTGCTGGATACTAGGGATGTGAAGGTTTTACCGGTGAGGGTTAACGGGTGGGGCTGGAGTAGCTCCAGCCCCATGGGGAGAGGTGCTCCAGCATAGCTGCCAGAGCAGCCCCTGCCTGTGCTGACAATAAATCTGGCCTGGCTCCTTCGCCCCTTCTCTGATGTGGTGGGTTTGAGGAGTTCCCTCGGAGTGTGCTGCACTGGCTCTCTGTGCGAGGCTGGCACAGCACACACGCAGCCAGCGCCTGGTCACAGCTACCAAAGCCCAACTCTGGAGGTGACGACTGAGTGCGACCATCACCCGCTGTCACCAATGCCCCCTCTCAGCACCTCCCTTCCGGGGCCCACGGGGCGTGAAGGTGCCTAGGAATCCACTCGGCTCGGCGTGTCCATGCACACGCACAATGAGGGACTCGCTCTGGAGCCAGCCCTCCAGTCCACACAGCAGCAGCCGGTGCGGAAACGCACCGCACCGCACTCGGCACCTCGCTTTGTTGGACCTGGACAGACGCCCTCCTCACTGAGGATTTGAGAGTGATGTCGCAGAGGAAGAGTTCCCAGAGGAGCCCTTCCATGCTCTCCAGGAAGTCCGATTCAGAACAGAACGACTGAATTCACTGAGATCGGGGCCCTTCTCCTTCCCACGTTAGTTGTGAACCCCAACCTCACTGTAAGATGCTTTCTTGGGCCATCCTCACCAGCTGCCACAGCAGCTGCACAGCAGTGTAGAGCAAAGGCCATCTGGGGTCTCTCCACCTCTGGGCTCAGCTCAGCCATCTCTCAGCTTTCCACCCCTATGCTATCCCATGCCCCAAGAATCCAGCTCTGATCCTGAGCACGGTTTCTTTACAGCCTCTAGGATTTGCTGATCCAGCAAAAACAAATCAGACCTGCATCCTCCTGGAAATTAAAAACAGCAGCATCTACGTTACGTGCATGGTGGGACTTGGCTTTTCTCCCAGCGGGCGACGGGCACAGAATTCCCTGGACCAGTCAGTACAGAAACAATCTCCGTTCGCAGGGGGGAAAGAAAACAAACAATTTCATACTAATGGCATCCTTGGACAGGATGTTTAACTACAGCAATTCTCTGCTCTTATCCTTCACTCCCTCTCCTATAATCCCCCTTCCATTCCCTTGGCTTCCTCAGCGGCTGCCCCTTCCCTATGCCAAAAACAGCTTTCCAAGTCTAGATCACAATGTGCTCTCCCTACTGCATTCTTTAAACTCCCCTTTTCTGGGCTGTTAAACACAATAACCCGCCCCCCGCCCCACTCCCCCACCACCACCTGTTCTGTCTCTCCTGCAAGGTGCTTATTGCTTTAACAAAAAAACCAAACAAACAAAAACAGTCAAGTTGCTTTTATTTTTCTCATCCATCTGCCTGACATTTTTACATTGTATAGCACTGGATTCTGTAGCTCACGTCCTGCCCCTCCCCCAATTCTCCTACTCTAAGGATCTCCTAAACAAAACAAAAAATTGCTACTGCTCAGGTCTCTACAATGCACCCTCCAACAGGTTTAATACAAATATCCACCCTTTGGAAAGTACAGTTCCCAGCATGCAATGCTCCACCTCGATCTGAGCAGAATGCCAGAATGATTAAGGTGCAGAGCATGGTGCGTGGGAATCTGTAGTCCCTGTGGGATGCTGATCCATGACAAAGATTACAGATGCCACAGCTGGTTCCCATTTTAGGCACCTTGGCATCTTGCCGAGACATGCAGCTAAGCGGGCTCCTGGATTGACAAAAGCTAGGATGACCCCCACAGCAGATCCCAAACAAGGTCAGAGCCCAGGGATAGCTAGTGCTCCTGTCTGAAATACCGAGACACCATTAAGAGTTGCTAACATCCCACAGAAACCTGGAGGAAGCAAGACATAAAAGCTTTCATGTATTTAGGAACGGAAAGTTTACTGGGTGAATGCGGACAATGTCACAGCATAACCAACTAGATCCACTGCCTAACGCTTGCTCTCTAACTATTGCAAGGATGTTAACTACTCGACTAGTCGACAGGCACTTCCATATTCCTCCTTTCAAACGTACAAGAGCCCCCACTGGGGGAATGCAGAACTCTGGGAGCAGCCCATGGCCAGCGGGAAGTCCTGCTGACTCTGGCCTGATTGCAGTGTGCCAGCTTTGAAACGTACAAGAGTCCCCAGACGGATTTGAAATCTTGTGGATTTCAAAGCAGCAGCGCAACATGGAGCCCGGGGTCAGTGGGACAGTCAAGAGTCCCCTGCTGACCCTAGGCGCCATGCTGTGCTGCCGACGTGAAATGCCCCGCGGAGCCGGGGTCAGCTGGGGACTCCCCAGTTGATCCCGGGTTCTGCGGAAATGCCGCGCCGGAGCCCCCCGCTGACCGCAAGCGCCACACCGCTGATCTGGGATTCAGCTGAGCGGCACTGCTCCTTTGTCTCAGCTTCTGAAAGAGACAGCGCTGCACATCTGAGCCGGGAATCATCTGTGCGGCGCTGCCCCTTTGAACATGCCACCTCGGCGTTTCAAAGCATCAGCACCACACTGCTGATTCCGGGCTCAGCTGTGCGGCACTCTGCTTTGAAGTACCTCCCATTGCTGGCCGCCCCCTCACTCCAACCCGCTTTGCTGCCTCTATCTGATAGAGGCATCGGGGTGGGTGGGAATCGACTAGTCGATTGACTATAGGATAAACATTTGTTTATCCAATAGTCAACTAGTCCTTAACATCCCTAAACTATCGTGGTCTGTTTATGCATCATTTGAACTGCCAGGTCACCCAGCATATTAATATTTCTTAGAAGAACATTTCAACATAATGCTAGAAATGGAGTGTTTGCTGCATCCTCCTTTATGCAAGAACCAGACAGTACAGATAGCAAACAATGAGTTTAGTTCCCCCCCGAAAACAGAATGATAAAACGTTACAATTAAAACCTGCTTCCCTTAATGCAGAAGAGAGAGAAAATGAAAGACTGATCCTACCTTCACAGAAAGGCCTTTATTTAAAAAACAATTGAAGCGTATGAATAAACCATTAGCTCCTTACACAAGAAATATCACAGAGGAATGGGTTCAGAGAATTAAACTGGGAAAAGATCTGTAAGGTTGTTTAGTCCTTCCACTGCCAACACAGAACGATTCCCTACAGTATACTCCCCAATCTTGTTTAAATTTTCCAAGCACTTTCACCACTAAAACAACCAGATGGTCATCTCAGTAAGAGATGGTGGGTGTCTGGCATAAGAAAAGACAGGAGGCACCACAGTGCCAAGATGAGAGCCCAAGAGGGAAAGAGAGGAGAGTTACCATGGTATTTCCAAGTGGTACGGCCTCCTTCATGGAACATTATCTTAACATTTTAAACTTTATAAGGGAAAAAAAAAAAACTTAGAAACTTGGCAAGAACAATAACCTAATACAAATAACAGACTAACAATATTATATTAAGTACCATTAAAATACTTGTTCAGGAAAACAATGAAACTGTAAATTACCTTTTTATTATAAAGTGTTTTCAATACCACACTGTGTGGTCCCAATAGGGAATCAACTTCTCTGCCTGGCTGCGAAGTCCAAGCTAACCCCAGCTGTCCTGCCTGAGCCTCTCTCCCACTGAGGATGCTCCTTTGTTGGGATGCTGCAGTGAGCACACCTCTTTCCAGCAGGTCCACCAACGGGCTACACCCAGGCATCCCAACAGTATTCCTCCTGACCACGTCCCAACAGTCCACCGCCTTGGTCATGTGCTGTTTCCCTTGAGCCTCCTTACACACAGCCCTTCACTGCCCACCTTCTGCTGGACAATCCCCTTTTCACCCAAGCACTCTCTCTGTTCACCACTTTTCACTACCTGCCTTCTTCCGGGTACTGGGTCCTGCCATGAGGGCAGGGGACTGGACTCGATGACGTCTCGAGGTCCTTTCCAGTTCTAGCGTTCTATGATTCTGGCAGACTCCAAGCTACTTCCTCAGCTGCCTCTCTTCCCTGGGCAGCATTTTAAGTGACAGCAGGTACTAGAGCCAGGCACGTTCAGGAAGCCCCCAGCATGATTTCCTCATGGAGTTATAGTACGAACCCCAGCAAGGAAGAGAAAGAGGGAGACTAGAGAAGAAATAGGCCAAACAACAGGAACAAAAGCCCAATTCACCAACATGATACTCAGAAGCCCGCACAGACCAGCACCGGATGGATATAAATGGTGGAAACCAGTGGATACTACACATGGGAAGCGCCGGAGGAGAGAGGGACTAAGGACGCAGAGACCAGTTGGAGGCAAAGAAATCCATTCACTTAGAACAGCCACTCGTTTTAGGGTTTGTCAGTCATAACGTCCCAGCTGATGCTTCTCTAACGAGCTTGGAAAAGGCTTTCACAGAGAAACAACCGCCTCCGTGCGTACAGCTCACATTCAAGGAGCTATTTTGAGAGATCAGGCCCCTGGGGATTTAAATTCCTCTCTTCCCATTTCTTTCTCCTCCCGACGTCACCACCCACCTTTTGCACTATTACAAATGATTGCCAGGGCACGCCGGCTGGGATGACACAGAAGGCGAGGATTTCAGAAGGGGATGCTTGATGAGGGCAGGCCGGCAATTAAGGCAAAGCAGACCCCCAGGCCAAAGTTCTGCTCACTTCCAATGGCTTCCGAATCCGAGCGGAGAGAACGGCATGCAGCAAGCCGGTCTAAGCACCAATGCCGCTGTCAGAGAAAATGACGGAGCTGCCAAGGAAGCGGGCAGTCCATAAATATAGAGGGAAGAGACAAAAACAAATCTCAGCGTTTTGATCCGTAGTCTCCTGAACAAATCGTGTCGTTCGCTTTCCAAACCAAAAACGATTCTATGGGATTTTAGTTTGAGGAAGGGGGAAATAACTGCAGCAGCCCAACACCACCGAAGCAGAGAGAGCCCGGTGTTCACAAGCAATCCTAATGAACCCGGCCAGACTGCACAAGCCAAAACACGCATTCGCTGCTGTCTAGGAGGCTTTGAAGCTTGTGGTTAACCCTCTAGAATGGAACATACAAGATCAGGGCTCAGTCCCTGGCTCTGTCTTAGCATCCCAACAGGAACGCAGCAATTCACTGAACTTCCGTGCTTCAGTTTCCACATACATCGAATGGGGATAAGAAAGGGTTTTTTCCCTCCCAAATTCTGTCTTGCCTCTTTGTGGTACACACACATACACTCTCTTAATGGGGTATGTAAAGCACCCAAAACAGAGGAATACCCATCTTGACTGTGGCTTTTAGGAACCACTGTAATACAAATAATTCATGGATTTTAAGGCCACAGAGGATGACTGGATTCCCTATTCTCACCTCTTGTCTGTCACAGGCTATTGATTTTCACCAGGTTACTGGGCCCAATATAGGGGTAACTGGAGGTTAGCTAAAACATGACTTCTAGTAAGGCATCCAGTCCTTGACCTGAACACATCAAGACATGGAAAATCTACCACTGCCCTTGGTAATATGTTCCAAATTTTTAAAAAATGTGTGCCTAAATTCTAATTTGAATTTGTCTGGCTTCAACTTCCAACCACTGATTCTTCTTGATCTGCCTTTCTCCACTAGATTAAAGGAAACCGATAGCACCCAGTATCTTCTCCCTATGAAGGTATGATGCCATTGGAATTAAGTCACCTTTCAGTCTTTTTCATATTATTAAAGAGATTGATCATGCTGAATCTCCCAATGAAAGGCATGTTTTCAAATCCGATCACCATTTTTGGTGGCTATTTACTGCACACTCTCCTTTTTTTTGACATCCTTTTCAAAATATAGACCCCAGATCAAGAGACAGTATTTTATTACATGTTTCCCCTTAGAATTGACTCTAAGACCTCTTGGTATATAATCATCTTTGTGTTATCAATTTAATTTTAGACTGTATGCTTCTTTTGGGAAAGACGATGACTATGTGCATGCAAACAGCATGATAGAAAACAAAAATTATGATGGTAAATGTGAAGATGCCAGTTTTACATAGTCATGTGTCTCAGAGCAAGCACATTTTAAGTAATATTCAGCTTAAAGGTTCTTTAGCTCACACATGGGCGGCTTGCAGGGAGCATTCTGAACAGGTGGTGATAAATAAACACATGTTCTGATTACTCAATGTGACATTCAAATTTCCATGATCATAATTTCTTGTTGCCCCAATTCAGAGCCTTTTAAAACCTCCTATGATTACTAGAGCCTGAGTGATCATGGGAAAGGGAAAACAGAACAAACTTTGCCATCAGCAGTGCATCAAAAGAGACACAGGTGGGTAAATATCCACAGAAACCTCAGTGCGTCTCTCATGAGTCACCCGCCCACCTCTGCACGTCCGTAGCCGTGCTGTAGAAACTTTCATACTTCCAAATCAGATGCAACCTTAAACCAGCTCTTCTGCAACAGACAAATGATGAAATGAAGGTGAAACGAGATCCTTTCCGGAGGCCAACGCACTCTGACGTTGCTTGCCACTTCTGCTCATTAAACCTGGCAGCATTTCCTCCCCATGAGGTTCCATGAAGTAGAAACGACTTAAATCAAGGGAGCTCTTCTAAGGAGATGGAGAAACTCAATGTTTGCTAGGTCAGGATGATGCATAAAGGCTCATTAAATTAACGAAAGGGTGGGAAACTTCTCCTATGAGGAACTGACAACATGAGCTAATAAGCTACTTCAGCAGCAAACCACCTCAATTCTCTCCCTGTTACCTGCACCAGTGCACTGAACAAATGCTCTGTGAAGCAATTTTCACAACGAATGCCACGAGTCTCAGGGATCCAAAGCTGTTTGATTTCTCAGTAGTGGTAAGTTATATGGTCCTCCAAATCAGCCAACGGCACTGGCCTAAATATTGGCCTACATACTGTAATGGACTCAATTAGATCTGCTGTTTGGAATCCATCAGTGGAGGGACTGAAAAAGGTCTCTCCTCTATGTTAATGACGAAGGCCCTTCTTGGGTTACGTCTTTTGTCCAGTTATCCTCTCTGGCTTTCAAAAGAGCTGTCCTTCAAAACCCCCATAATGTGGACCACTAACTCCACATAATGAGGATGGGTGTATTGTGTCTTTAAAAAACAAACAAGCCACTTTACTAGAGCAGGAAAACAGGCAGGAGGGGATGTAGGCAGAGGAAAGGAGGAAGAAGGCAGTATAGCTTTATGGACAGTTCTCTTTTCCTTCTCACAGTAAAATCTCTTGTTCAGTGTTAGGAGAAAGCTCGTCGCCCTGAAATTCTTTGGATGGTGCTGGTATCCACCTTCTCCCACACCCTACTGATGGCTCCAAACCCCTCCTCTCCATGCCTACACACACTGCTCCTGTCTCCGCTCTCCATCACTAGCCACCTATTTCCCCTCCATGCCCACTTCTCCGCTAACCTCTGCCCTCTAAGCAGAGATACCTCTACTTGGAGGTGTCCCTATCCTACTTCTTTTACCCTCGGCTTCGGGGTGGAGTGGAGTAGGGATGTGAACAGATGGAGACAGATATATTAAAAACCCTCATCACTCAACTACCAGCCTCACGTGCCAGTTCTTTCAGTATTTAGGGATGGAAATTATCTGGTCCCCCTGATTCAAGCACATCAAGCTGTACGGTTTTTTTCTTTCACCTCAGAGATGGTGGCTTCCATTTCTGGATATTGATTTCCAGCAGTGGTACTGCATTCAGGTCCATGTTCCATATTATCAAGCCTTACTGAACGCCAAGGCAAAGCATTCATTTAGTTTTCAGGACATACTAGATTATCTTTAATTTCCTTCCCAACCACCCTGTATAGTGGCTCACAGGCAGCCTTTCCTGTTTACACGATACTGAAAGTCATGGACTTTGGAAACAAATATGAAGAGTCAAGAGCAAAAGATCCATGTGATCTTGCCCAACCTGCTCTATATAGTCCAAACACTACACTGAGTCCAAATCCTGCTGTTTGGCTTTACTAACGAAGACTTCAGCAATAATAAAAGCACCAAAATTCTGCTTGTAACCAGTCGTCTGGTTTCAGCCACTCCCTGGGGTTCCTCCCCCAAAGGCTGTCTAGCCAAAGATCCCCTCTCTTTCCAAAGAAACACACCCACCTGTGAGTCACATGTGTTCACAGAGCCCATTTCACCTTTCCCAGCAGGTTCAACATCTTCTAATAGCATGGGTAAGATGTCGGAGGTGAATGCCACAAAGCTGTTACAGTCCAATTGCTGAAAAACTCTGCCTTGTTTAGAAAGACCACTGACACAATGCTGGTGTGGGGCAGTCCTCTGGTTGTGAGTCACCTCGCTCATGCCATTCGGATGATTCCCTGATCGCCGCCTTCTCCCATCCGAGCAGAGCAGGGAAGGTTTGCACTGCCCAGGAGCAGGGCTGAGCAGAGTACAGGGAGTTCTACAGTGAGGAAGGACGTTCTTGCAGATGGAGCAACCAGGCAACTTGACCCAGCTGTGTCACAAGCTCACTGTGGGACCTCAGGCGTTCACCTCTTTGTGCTATCACACGAGCATGCAGTCCTGCAGACCGGTGACTGCAGTTCGTTTGGCTCTTCCACCTTCCTTCTCTCCTCCCCCAACAGACGTTACTAAAGGTCATCTGTTCTCTGCAGAAGTCCCTGCCGGGTCTTCAGAGTATTCCTCCAATTCTCACTGCAGATAATTCGATCTGAAATAGCGTTTGCTTTCGGTGATCCAGGGAGCACAGCTGGCTTTGAACTGGGGACAATGTTTGACACTGCCACCTACATAGTGCTTTTTATATCCGTGTACCCCCTCCTTTCACTGTTGCCTCGGGCTGCTTCCAGCGAGGTTTTTCAGTCTCTCTCCCCCCTGCCCTCACAATCTCCTTCAATCTCAGTTCTCACTGCCTTGGTCATTCAGGAGGGATGAGTGAAGACAGGAATGGCAGATCTTCTCTGCTGTTTTGCTCCACCACTTTCATAATGGTGGTTGGGGGAAGGGTGGGTCACACTAGACAGGGCACTGGTCAAGAGAGTGAGACAGCAGCTTCCCACAACTCAGGAGAGCGTCCTGCTTACAGGTCCCAGAGCAAAGAAACTGGAACATCAGGGGCAGGTAGGCAAAATCCACCCACTGTTTGGAGTGCTGCAAGCCCATGGCCAAAGACACACTGCTGAGAATCTGCAGACCAGCTTGCTAGTTTCAAAACCAAACCCAAACACACTCCTTTGCTAGCTCAGTCAGGCATCGTCCACCCAGCAGAGGGCAGTGGTGTGCGCACACAACCACAACATCGGCATTTACAAAATGATATAAGTGTTATATAACTGATTTTCTGGTTTGCGCTCAGAGACCCAGAAAACACTAGGATCCCTGTGCTATTGTATATCGCATGTCACAGGATCTGTTACTGTTTGCTTAAAAAAAAAGTGCTGTCTACATATTTCCAATGTCAATGGCTCCTGAATGATCCTTATGAAGAATACATGGTTCATATGAAGACAATGCGCGATTTTGTATTTACAGCACATTTTTGTTCCTGGTTTTGCAGCTTAATAGATAGTTGATAGCACAGCATTCCACAGAGTTTAAATACATGAACACAGAAGAGTGCCTTTGGGAAATTCTTTTATAATGCATTGGAAAGGCCAAACTGTTTTTTAGAGTTTTGTTTTTTTTACAGTTTATTTTTAAATTAAAACTGAAAATTGCTCCCAGATGGCAGTGTTAACATGCCAAGTTTCAAGCTATGGGAATTCTTCCTTTTTCTGAAGTGTCAAGTGCTAACCCTCACACAATTTGACTTCTAATAGAAAAGCTAACAACTTTTAACGCTCCTGGGAGGAGATGACTCATCTATAGGAACCTTAGCAAATATACATATATATATATATATATATATATATATATATACACACACACACACACACACACACACACACACATATATATATATATATTCTGCTGTATATAAATATATATATTCGTATATAGAAAAATATATATATATTGCAGAACATAATCAGAAAAAATAAGTAGCTTCAAGTATTAGCAGCAAAGTTTGTCCTTAAAAGCATGATCTGACTGTGGAAGACCCCAGGACAGAGCTCTAGATTCCTTAACAGGGCAGCTGTAGAAGAAAAGGGACCCTCAGGTGAACAGTCAAGTTCTACAGCAGGAGTCTCAAACTCAATTTACCTCAGGGACCAGGCTGGTCCTCAAACCCTCCTTAGAGCAACAGCTCTGGAGGGACAGGGGTCTCCACACATCCTTCTCTGTGTGCCAGCCCTGCCTGCTCCTCTCCCTGCCCGCACATCCTCTTCCCCACCTGCCGCCCCCAGGCAATTTAAAACAGCCGGGGCCCCCGCGGCCACCACCCACAGCACAGCAGGGCTAGAGTGGCTCCCCCGCCGGCACATCCCTGTGGCCCAAGGGAGGTGTGTGCAGAGCTGTCCCGTCCATAGGCCGGTTCGGAGCAGCTGCCCCAGGCCCTGTGCAGAGAGAAGCAGAGAGCCCCAGCTCACTGCACGCCTGGTCTGGTGGATGGTGCAGCAGAGTAGACTGCTGTGTTGCTTCGTTTCCCCACGATTCCTGCCGCCACGGTGAGTGTGGGGGAGCCAGACCCCTGTTGCTGTCCCGCTTCAGGGTCCCCAGTAATCCCCAAGGCCACATCCCTCAGGGAAGGAGGTTTGGGGGGAAATGATGCAACTGAGAGGAGAGGGCAGAATGGGAGGGGCTGGGCTTGGGGGAAGGGTACAGACAACCTTCCCTTCCCCGGGCCACAGGGACCCATGTACCGACAGCCACGCGAGCCAGACTGTGTAACCGCTCTCGCTGTAGATGCCTGTAGGCTAAGAGTTTGAGACCCCTGTTCTAAAGTTACTCTCAATGGCTTCCATCTCTAAATCAATAGATGATTTTTTTCTATGTGCTACATTCATAGCTCTTGGGAGCCGATAGCGTCACTTTCTGCTTCTCGGTTCATCACTAGGAAAAGAATCTACACTGGGAATTTAGCTTACTGTTGTGCTGGTGATGCAAAAAGTAGGACAGAACCTAGCTCGCCCTTCCATCGTTAGGAGGACACCACAAGGCCAAGAAGAATAAAGACCTGTTTGGCGATAAGGCAGCACTTGTGATCGGAAAACACTTGGGGCAGCAGATATGGTAGCGTAAGACTAAGATTATGCCATTGTCATGGTCACTTTTCTGATAATAGGTCAGGTAGCGAGAGAAGAGGAAAGCACCACATGCACTCGCTAACTTCGGTAACTATCTGAAATTTCAGTACAAGAAGCCAACGGGTCTGCATCTGTTCCTCACACCCGCATTTTTATTTATTACACACGTTTTCCTTCCTTGATTTGCATGATGTGGTTCTCTTCAGTGGCATCCCCTACAGAATATATTTACACCTCTGCATCTTTAAAGGACATGGTTCCTTCAAATGATCATGCATTCACAGGTGTGTTGTGAGCAAGACACAAGAAGTCATTCTTCCCCTCTACTCTGTGCTGATTAGGCCTCAATTGCAGTATTGTGTCCAGTTCTGGGCATCATATTTCAAGAAAGATGTGGAGAAACTGGAGAAGATCCCGAGAAGAGCAATAAGAATGATTGAAGGTCTAGAGAACACGAGCTATGAGGGAAGACTGAAATAACTGGGCTTGTTTAGTTTGGAAAGGAGAAGACTGAGAGGGAACATGATAGCAGTTTTCATGTATCTAAAAGGATGTTCCTAGGAAGAGGGAGAAAAATTGTTCTCCTTGGCCTTTGGTGATAGGACAAGAAGCAATGGGCTTAAACTGTAGCAAGGGAGGTTTAGGGTGGACATTAGGAAAAAGTTCCTAACTATCAGGGTGGTGAAACACTGGAATAAATTGCCCAGGGAGGTTGTGGAATCTCCATCACTGGAGACATTTCAGAGCGGGTTGGACAGACATAAGAACATAAGAACATCTATCTGGGATGGTCTAGGTGGTACAGGGTCCTGCCATGAGGACAGAGGACTGGACTCAATGACCTCTCAAGGTTCCAGTTCTAGTGTTCTATGACTCTATGATTCACAAGACAAAATACACTGCACACTCCCACAGATGAAACAAGATGTGCACATAAAACCACAGTTGATGGTTTTTTACCATCCCATCATTTCATTAGCCCATGCCACCATCTCCGGTCTTTCATTTCCTGCTGTGCTTCGGCTGACTTGGATGGTAGTAGGAAGCTGTCTGCGTGTGAGGCACAGAGATAGAACTCAACAGTAAAGTCGTAATTTAAAGCATTTAGCTTCTAACCACCTGCAGAAGCGAATTCACCATGGAATGACTCAGAGCAACGAGCATGTGAGCTTTGAAAGAATGACTTAGGAGAAACAAAGCTGATTTCTGTCTCCTTTCCTCATTCCTGCGCCTTTAGAAACTTCACCTGGTTCCCGTTTGTTCACTTCTCTTTCATCTCCTTATCAGACCTCTCCTTAATTCAGATGGTGGCACCATTCCAAGACCTTATCTGTCTCCCACATTCATTATTAAGCATTAAGCAGCTTTTCTTTTAAATTCCAATGCCAGAACCAAGATCCCATCTAGACAACAACATTCACGCCTTCAGTATGGACAGGATCAAGCTGAGCAACAGCTTACCAGCACCCTGGTCTGGAACTTGACAACAAGGGCTGGGTCACTTAATGGTCCATTCATTCCCTTTGAAGCACCCGGCATCAGCGGCTGTCAGAAGTCAGGATGGAGTAGATGGACCATTAGTCTAACCCAGTGAGGCTGTTCGTATGGAGCCCTTTAGGGAACCCACTTAAAATCGCTTTCACCCTGTGTTTTAACCACATGGGGGAGGGGAGAGGGAAGGACAGTGTAACCCTAGCCTCTATTTGTCTGGGAATGAGTGGCAGGCGAGAAATAACATGAGGATTACCTGTTGTGTTCCCTCCCTCTGGGGCATCTGCCATTGGCCACTGTCAGCAGACAAGATACTGGGCTGGACGGACCACTGATCTGACCCAGTGTGGCCAATCTTATGTTCTTATAAGGAGCACAGAAGAGCCTATTATTACTTCTTTACTAGAAGCAGAGGGTTTCATTGTGCATGCCAGAGTAAACGAGGGAGGCAAGAGTGGTAGCAATCCCCCAAATCTTACTGACTCTTCATTTGCATTTTACATGTATAATACGTTTATAAATTATCTAGACCAGCGGTCTCCAACCTTTTTACACTCAAGATCACTTTTTAAATCTCAGAACAAGCAAAGATCTACTGCCCCACCCCTCCCCCCAAAACTCCACCCCCTCCTTGAAGCCCCCCCTCTCTATTCTCCTCCTCTCCATCACTTGCTATCCCCAGCCCTTATATACTCTACACTGCCACTTTTTTTCCAATTCTTCTGTGGGAAGAGATTTTTCCAACATTTGGCCTGTCTAGACTGGACCAAATGTCAGAAAAACTCCTCCTTATTCCTCATGGAACGAGGAATATAGGGGTTACTGAAAGAGCATGTTTGCTCTTCCACTACAAAAAAGGAAGAACAAACGCATCCCTGGATGCAGAAGAGTTTTTCTGGGATACCTCTGGAATCCTGGAAAAACTCCTGCAGTCTAGCCATAACCTCACAGGGTTGAGACAGGATGTGGGGGCTCTGCAGTTGGAATGAGGGATTTGGGTGTGGGAAGGGGTGAGAGGTACAAGCTCTGGGAGGAAATCTGGATGCAGGAGGAGGTGGAGAAGGGGATGCCGGCTTGATGTTCAGCAGAGGTTGCACCGCGCTTCAGCTGATCGGGCGGCTTCTCCTCTGCTCCAGCCCAGGTAAAGCGAGGTGCACCTGGGCTGGAAACCACAGGCAGCCGCTCCTCTTTGCTCCTGCCCAGCTGCACCGCGCTCAGCCTGGGGAGGCTGCGCCACTCTCCTGCTGGCTGGGAAGCCTTTCCTCTTTGCTCCAGCCCAGCTGGAGCAAGGTGAAGTCTCCCCGGGCTGAGCGTGGTACAGCTGGGCTGGAGCAAAGAGGAGCAGCTGCCCAGCCAGCTGGCCGTGGTGTTCAGCCCAGGTGCACCATGCTCCACATGGGCTGGAGCAGAGAAGCCACCCTATCAGCTGGAGCACGGCGCAGCCTCTGCTTCTGCTGAACACCGCGGCCAGCTGACCAGGCAGCTTCCCCTGTGCTCTAGCTCATGTGGACCGTGGTGCACCTGGGCTGAACACCACGGCTAGCCGGGCAGCCGCTCCTCTTTGCTCCAACACAGCTGCACCGCGCTCAGCCCAGAAGGAGCTAAAGAGCGACTTATGCAGCCCTTGCAATCAACTGGTAGATCACGATCTACCGGTTGGTGACCACGGATCTAGAGGAAGGAATAAACAGTAAGGTGGCAAAATTTGCAGATGATACCCAACTGTTCAAGATAGTTAACACCAAAGCAGACTGTTAGGAGCTTCAAAAAGATCTCACCAAACTAAATGATTAGGCAACAAAATGGCAAAGAAATTTAATGTTAATAAATGTAAAGTAATGCACATTGGAAAAAATAATCCCAACTATGCATCATTATGATAAGGACTAATTTAGCTACAACTACTTAAGAGAGAGATCTTGGAGTCATTGTGGATAGTTCTCAGTGTGCAGCAGCAGTCAAAAAAGCAAACAGAATGTTAGGAATCATTAAAAAAGGGATAGAGAATAAGACAGAAAATATCTTATTGCCTCTATATAAAACCATGGTACACCCACATCTTGAAAATACTGCACTCAGATGCGGTCACCTCATCTCAAAAAAGATATATTGGCATTGGAAAAAGTTCAGAAAAGGGCAACAAAAGTGATTAGGGGTTTGGAACGGGTCCCATATGAAGAGAGATTAAAAAGACTGGGACTTTTCAGCTTAGAAAAGAGGACACTAAGGGGGGATATGACAGAGGTCTATAAAATCACGACTGGTGTGGAAAAAGTGAATAAGGAAAAGTTTGCTTATTCCCATAACATAAGAACTAGGGGTCACCAAATGAAATTAATAGGCAGCAGGTTTAAAACAAACAAAAGGAAGTTTTTCCTCATAGTCAACCTGTGGAACTCCTTGCCAGAGGATGTGGTGAAGACTGGGTCTTTAACAGGGTTCAAAAAAGAACTTGATAGATTCATGGAGGTTAGGTCCATCAGTGACTATTAGCCACAATGGGTAGGAATGGTGTCCCTAGCCTCTGTTTGTCTGGAAATGGATGACAGGAGAGGGATCACGTGAGGATTACCTGCTGTGTTCTCTCCCTCTGGGGCACATGACATTGGCCACTGTCGGCAGACAGGATACTGGGCTAGATGGACCTTTAGTCTGACCCAGTATGGCCATTCTTATGTAAGGTGCACTGAGTGAGCTCTTTAAACGAAATCACTGCTGCAAAACCAGCAACCTCCTCCCCTAAAAAAGTGCATGTCCCTATTAATTCCTGCCTACTGCAAACCCCAAGACTCAAGTGATCCCAGCATTGCAACTCCAATTACAGATATTTAATGCAGTAATTTCAAACCCATTTAACATTAGGAACCTCCGTCTCTCCCAGATAAGTAATCTCAGAACAACGAAGTGAAAGCTGATTGGGCTGAAGCACATAATAGGAATGTTAAAAACTGTGATCATGCAAACAAAGGAGGGGGAAGTTTCCAGGTAGTTCTTATACACTCAGAACAAGAGCTTTCTTAGTATAGATACCATCTATATTTCAGAAGCACCAAGAGGTCCCTGTGTGAGGTTCCCCTTTATACTAGATGCTGTACAAAAGGCGAGCCTGCAACAAACAGCTAACAAAATCACAAGACGACACAGCACGTGGGTACTGCACGTGATGAAGGGGTGAGCAGCAAGAGGAAGACAAGGGAGAGACTAAGAAGAGTCTTGTCTGTTGGCTACTGGAGAAGTTCTGTGTGGAGGAAACAGGTATCCTGCCTCTCCTGCAGGACAGGAGCATCTTTTCCAAGAACTCCCTGCTTTAAAACAGAATTCAGCATGCAGGACGGGGCATCAAACAGGTTGTACTGTAAGGCTAGAGATCCTGCATGCATCAGAGACACGTTAGAAGTTGCCATACATGTTCCTATGTGATGGTGCGATGGGGGAAGGGGTCATATATGGATCCACCGAGGGAGTTTATGATCCCACCTTCTACTTTGGACTGTATCTGCTTATTACTAGAGCTCTGCGCGGATACCGAATTTGTGTCCACATCCATAGCTACAAAAATGAACCATGGATATCTGCATCAACACACGCAGATGTGGATACCCACTGAGATAAAATGGTAATCTACAAAATTGCAGGGTTCTAGATACAAAATTTGTATCTGCATCCATAGCCACTAAAATGAGCCGATATGCAGATACCTGCGGATGTGCAGGGCTTCACTTATTAGCTCTTATGAAGAGCACTTGAGCAAACAGGAGACAAGGGATGTAAGCGACTAGTCGACTATCCGATTATCAAATAAGCTTTTGGTTGTCAACTAGATCCTCGACTAGTTGCTTCTCGCCCCCCTCCTCCATGCCCGCTGCCTCTGATAGAGGCCAAATTCCCCACAGCACCATCTCCACGGTGGGGAAGAGGAATAGCGAGGAACAGACGCAAGCTGGGGATCAGCTGATTCCTGGCTCACGCCCAGTCCTGGATACTGCGACTCTGCTTTATAAATGTATTAAGAGCCTGTTAATACATTTACAAATCAGAAGTGCAGCGGGGGGGAGGTGAGGGGATGACGGATGACTAAGCAGGCTCTTAATACATTTAAAAGGCAGAGCCGCAGCAGGGTTAACTCCGCCCACTGCGGTTCCCCCGCTTATCGACTAATCAATGGAAAATCCATCTACTAGTCACTTAGTTAATTAACCTATATTTAACATCCCTACAGCAGACACAGCAGATTTAGGGCAAACGAGCTTTCCATTGACCAATGGCACAAGCTTCAACCCTTGCAGGTCTCAGAAGGGGCCAAAGTCCGACCATTCACAAGAGTCAAGCTTGTTTGTTCAATGTATATGCACAAATCTAATCTGTGCTATTGTCCAAGAGCCACAGTGCGTATCCCCCAGAAGTGCTCAGCATGCTACAGGCAAGCTGAATGCAGTGGCGTGAAGCACTAGCTGCTGGTCTAAGTTGATAGCTAGCTGATAACACCCTGCTCTTCATTAGGATTTCCTGCTTTTCAAGCTGTCTAAAAACAGTTACATTTTTCAATTTGTTTCAAGAAAGTGCTGCTTGCCAATTTATTCACAGCAGAAACAGTAGGAAGAAGGGAGCCAAAGCTAGAAACTCAAAGGCAACAAAGTAAAATGCACACGCCCTGATTTCATTTCTTTTCCCCTCCATCCTCAGCATCCCTCCAGAACCTCTGTGCCACGTTTTAGGTCCACGTCTCTCAAGACACAGCCCTATCTTATTACAGTTGCAAAAGAAGTGCTTTCAGACCATAAGGTGAGAAGCGCTAAGTGAGATATAAAGGAGGAAATGCTACACGTCATTCTCCTGAAATCTGCCTTCACTGCTCCTCATTCCGTACCCTGCTCTTTCCTTTTTCTCCCACAGCTCCAGGGAGGAGGACAGCTGCTTGAATTTCTCCCACCCATGGAAGATGGCAAATGCTGCTTGTTGTCAAGTAGATCACTGTCCCATAAGGCCCCAGTATCTGGAGCTGCAACCGCTGTTACAGAAATCCCACATCTTTGAAGCATACATGTAAATCCAAGGCACTGTACAAGTAACATTCATTCCTCTCCAAGGCCCAGCACAAACAGTTTAATAGCACAGGCAGCCTGAAAGGACAGGACATTAACAGGCAGACAGACATGAGGTCGAAGTCGTGGGGAAACTGAGCCAGAGAGCAGTCAAGTGCCCGAGGCCGCAGAGGAGAGAGTAAAATGCAGGAGAGCCTTGTTCACAGTGCTGTGCTCTCACATGACCTTTGTTAGACGGAGTCAATCGGCGCTGCTGGGACAAAATATTGGCTGAAGCTGGAAACTCCCAAGGCTACAAGCAGAATCCATTCCATGCAGTTGCGAAATCATTTGCTTTTCAATGGAGTCCACCCAGGAGCACAGCGGAGACAAAGCTTGTTCCAGAGGCCTGTGCTTCAGCACAAAACTAACACTTGCTTCCCTCCCCACCAGGGATGTCAATGTGTAGTCGACCCTACGATTAACCGATAGGCCTAGGCTTATTGGTTAATCTTGTTGACAACACACGCTCCCTTGCTGCCTCTCTATTAGAGGCAGCACAGCAGCGAGGGGAAGGGGAAAAAGGGGAGGGGAGGGGAGCAGGGACTGGTGCTGGGGGGAGCTGGCTTAAAAGCAGTTCCCCCCAGCACCAGTTCCACAGTGCCACCTGCCCCACACAAACTGCTGCCTCTATCTGCGAAGCAGCTCCACCTCTCATGGAGCAGCCTCTATCCACAGGAGGTCCGAGCACACCACGGATAGGGAAGGCGGAGCAATCTCTATCCGCGGGGAGCTCGGACCCCCCTCCCCCATGGACAGGGGCCGTTGCTACCCCATTCTGCTACCTCTGTATCAGATACAGAGGCAGCAGTGCAGGGTGACAGGGGACTCCCCGGGAGTGGGGCCAAGAGCGCACTGGCTGCCAGCCCTACCCCCGAGGATGACAGAATAGTCGAGTAACCAATAAGAATACATGAGGTTACTCGACTATTCAGTTACCCGCTATCTAACACCCCTACTCCCTGCCTGGCTGCCCAGAGGGACAAGAGCCCTCTGACGGATTCCTCAGCGAGAAGGGGATCTTTACTGCAGAGAGAACAAAGGGAAACCAAACCAAAGATGCCCTCCGATGCCCAACAGTGAAAGAGCAGAAAGCCACTGCCTGGCTAGCCTGCCAAAGACGCCCTGTTTAATAAAGATTCCTTTGTGCTCAGGCAAGGAACTACAAATCCTTCCGTCACCGCGGCGGCAGGAGGCACCGCCACGGCCTCTCATAGCTCTGCCATTGGAGCCCTACCGTTCTGCAGGGGAACAGATGCCTGCCCGACAACACTCTGTGGGGGTGGAGCAGGGTGAGGGAAGACGTGCAGTATCGGCTTCCTTGCTCTTCTAGCCTCTTGGGACTACCACCCCCATAGGGACTCCTCAGAACATCTTCCTAAGGCAGAGCTCTTGACTAGTTTGAAATGCCACCAGCCAAAGAGCCTCTCTGGGAAGATTATTCCAGAACCCAACACATCTCAGTGTAAGGATGTATTCAGAGAGGAAATCCATACACTGGCTGCAGCTACTTGACAATCTGTGGCCATAGCAACATTACTATAATCAACGCTGCATGAAACAAAAGCTGCTCATATCACATTGCTCCCCGCCCCCTCTGCATTGCCTGCAATGCTAGCCCTGAATGCCCATTTACCCACTTCTTCCTCAGATGCCTCCGTGCTTCCTTCCACATACACATGGGAAGCAGTGCTTTGATTAATCCACAGTAATGCTTTTGCCTCCTTCAGCCCCTCTCCTACGACCCACCTCAGTTGCAGTGCTCCCAGGAAGTCAGCCACATGATGATGGAAAGGCTGAGACACATTCTAGGATTATCTTGATGGGGGAAGATCGATGCTACCACGATCGATCTTCTGGAGTTCCATTTAGTGGATCTAGTAAAGACCTATTAAATCAAACTCAGAGGGCGCTCCTGTTGGTGGCTAGTACTCCTGCTCCTGTGAGGAGTAATGAAAGCCAATGGGAGTGTTTGCACCCATCGGACTCCCGCAGTGGGGAAACACAAATTAAGGTGTGTCGACTCCAGCTATGTAATTAACATAGCTGGAGTTACAAGAAGTAGTCCTGTGGCACCTTATAGACTAACAGATAACCTTATAGCTGGAGTTGCGCATCTTAATTCGACCTTCCCCTTTAGCGTAGAGTTGGCCTAAATGAGCAACACTTCCCATGATCTGGACGATCAAACTATGCACATGCCTGGCCTGTGCTTTTCTTCCTTCTCCCTTCAGTTGTTTGTTATACTCACTTGCTTTGTCTTATCTTAAATTTGATTATAAGCTCTTTGGGCAAGGGCTGTCTCTTACGGTGTGTCTTTTCAGTGCCTACCATAATGGGGCCCTGTTCTCCACTGGAGCCTTTAGGCGCTAGCGTAATGAAAACAAAAATCAATTAAAATACTGCGTGATCAAGCTAGCAAGCTATTTGCCTGCACCCTGTTCCATCTGCCTCCATCACCCAAAGAGCATCTGGTGAGAGGAGCTGCACACTGAATTGAGGAAGATGCTCATGGTAATGCTGTCACTATTTTTAGCTTCCCAGGTCCGTAGTAGCATTTGGGCTTCCTGCTCCCAGAGAGAACATCTGGATTCTATCAAGTCATTCAAGCATTTTTCACACAACTCAGATTTTAATAAGGGCAACAGGAAAGGGCCCGGGGGATGGGCAGGAGGAGAGAAGACAGCTTCCTTTCTAAATTAGTAACAAAGGTCACAGGGCTGCAGTTTGTCCACATTTAGGGTGGCCCAGCAGAGGTGATGATGTTCCTGAAGTTACACTAGAGACAGAACACTCATACAGTGGTTTAAGCAAGGAACTAGGAGTCAGCTGATCTGAGTTCTATTCTAAGCTCTAGCATAGACTTGCCATGGAACCGTTCCTGAGACACTGGAAGCAGTTTTTATTCAACAGGACTGGGAAAGCTGGAGCTTGTCTCCCTTCACCCACAAGCAGAGAAGCTTTTCCTGAAATTCCCAGTCACTGCTTTCTAATAGACACCCATGTGGTGGATTTCCCGTCTCATGTGCCGTGATGCCTCACCCTCACCAAACCACAACACAACTAGAATAGAGGAAAAGGCAGAGTGTTTTTTTATAAGAGGCAGAAAACTGTAGACATGAGAACTAACCATATCTGCAGAAGGGTGAAGGGCATAGCTCAGGGAGAGCTGGTCCTCGAGGCTTGGGGCCCTCCCCCCCAGCATCGGGAAGCCTGTGCTGGCACTCCAGACCCACCCACTGCCCCACCCTGAGGCTGGAGCACATAATCTACTAGGCTGGGCCCCACTAGGGTCTGGTGTGTGAGGGGCATGTCTTTCTGCTTCTCAATCGGGGACCACATCAGTGAGGGTTGGGTGTTTTTGTTCTTTTGGGGTTTTTGTGTTGGTACTTACTTGTGTGCAGCCCTGACTGATTTTTCTCTGAGTCAGCAGCCCCCAACCCAAAAAAGATTTCCCCACCCCTGGCATAGCTGGAGCAATTAAAATTGCAGTCCTCTGCTAGAATTCTCCATCGGGGTCTCAAACCAGACCTCCTCAGGGAGCTGGCCTGATCTGTTCCGGGGAGGCCCCAACAGCAGTTCTGGAACAGCATGAGCTCTATACCCGCCTACCCGAATAAAGATCTTTCCGAGGAATAGAGGACGCTTCCGTAACTCTCAGACCCAGCAGAAACAAACTCAGCAAGACAGAAGAGCTGTAAGGGCTCCCTGGATACGTTTACCCCTTTCAAGGTCTTTTAATGTGTCCAGCGCCCAGGTATTTCAGTGCCTGGCAGCAGCCTGCTCTATTCCATTAGAGGTACCACGTCACAGACATCTGATAAGTGCCAAGGTTCCATTGGAAAAGGGGCTCTTTAGCAGGTACGCGAAGGAACAACGGAGATGTGTTTTGCCCCATGCACACTGGAAAACACCAGAATATAAGATGACAACTGTGTAATTTCTTCTGGACCAAGGCCATGGGACAGTTTGAGAAAGCACATTTCAGACTGACTAGGCAGTCGCATGCACGGATGCTACGATACAGAGTAATGCTCGAGTGAATCCACAGTAAATGCCTTACCTTAAAATCAGGTTTCTGCAACCTGAATCCAGCTTCCAGCCTGTCAGGTAGTGTGATCGCCAGTGAGAAAGTTTACTTCGGGCACTTTTCAGCCTCCTTCACAACTGCCTTTTGCTCAGATCTCAACACGCTCCCACTGACGACCAAGGGGGACAGCTAAAACACACAAAAAAGGCTTATTTAATTGCAGTGCATTTGTAGTCTCTAGACTCCTTGGAAACAAAGCATTTTAAACCAAAAAACTCCAGTCTCATGCACTATATTTGTGAGTGCCAACGTCTACTGGTGCACAAGAGCCACTGTCTCGGTATTCGATTAATATAGGACAGCTAACTCCATTTTCTTTAAAAGGAGAGTTCGGTAAACGCTCTGCCACTTCTCCCTTGACCACCTGCCTCCCGTGAACAAAACATTCCACCACCAAAAGGATCTCCCTGTTGATTTCAAGAGTCCCATATCCTGTGAGAAATGGCAGTGTCATGCAAGCAAGAAAATTCTCTCGGTTAAGAAACTGGTCATAGAATCTACCACAGAATCATAGAACTGGAAGGAGCCTCGAGAGGTCATCAAGTCCAGTCTCCTGCCCTCATGGCAGGACCAAGCACCGTCTAAATCCCTAATGTCCAACCAGTTCTGAAGCTGCTATAGCAAGCTAGCCACATTATTCTGAAAATGTAAATAATATAATGTAAAGCCAACTAGCCATAATCAACTGGCCAAACAGCCTCATGTGGCTAGCTCGTTGGACATCACAGATCTAAATCATCCCTGACAGATGTTTATCTAACTTGCTCTTAAATATCTCCAATGATGGAGATCCCACAACCTCTTTAAGCAATTTATTCCAGTGTTTAACCAAAATGCCAGGAAGTTTTTATTAATAGTCAACCTAAACCACCCTTATTACAATTTAAACCCATTGCTTCTTGTCCTATTATCGGAGCTCAAGGAGAACAATTTTTCCTCCCTCCTCCTTGTAACACTCTTTTAGGTACAGGAAGTCCCTGACTTACGCGGATCCGACTTATGTCGGATCAGCACTTACGAACGGGGCTTTCTCTCCCCGGAGGTCGAGGTGGCGGATTGCTACCTGCGAGCTCCGGGGCGAGAAAGCCCCGTTCGTAAGCTGCTCCGGTGCCCCTGGTCTGCTGGAGACCGTCTCCAGCAGACCAGGGGCACCGGGCAGGTTCCCGCGCTTCTGAGGCTTTGCCAGAGCAAAGCCTCAGAAGCGCGGGAACCCTCCGCTGCTGCCACTTCAGTCCCGGTGCCTGTGGTCTGCTGGGGACCGTCCCCAGCAGACCACAGGCACCGGGACTGAAGCTGCAGCCACGGCGGGGTCCCGCGCCTCTGAGACTTTGCCAGAGCAAAGTCTCAGAGGCGCGGGGCCCCGCTGCCGCTGCGGCTCTGCTCCCCGTGTCCCTGGTCTGCTGGGGGGGGGGCACAACTAGTGTGCCCCCCCCCCCAGCAGACCAGGCTTTTGTTTTGGACCCTGGGGCAGAGCAGCTGGGGCGCTGCCGATTGGTCCTGCAGCACCGCTCTGGGCACTACTGGACCAACCCGGCAGCACCCCAGCTGCTCTGCCCCAGGTCCTGATTCAGCCGCTGCTGGTCAGTTTCAGCAGTGGCTGAATCAGGACGCCTGGGGCAGAGCAGCTGGGGTGCTGCTGGGTTGGTCCAGTAGCACCGAGGAGCGGCGCTACTGGAGCAACCCAGCAGCACCCCAGCTGCTCTGCCCCAGGCGTCCCCAAGTCAGCTTCTGCTGAAACTGACCAGCGCTGACTACAGGAAGCCCGAGGCAGAGTTGCTCTGCCCTTGGCTTCCTGGAATCAGCTGCTGATCAGTTTCAGCAGCAGCTGACTTGGGGACGCCTGGGGTTCTTAAGTTGATTCTGTATGTAAGTCAGAACTGGCGGTCAGTTTCAGCAGCGGCTGAATCTGGACGCCAGTTCCGACTTACATACAGATTCAACTTAAGAACAAACCTACAGTCCCTATCTTGTACGCAACCCGGGGACTGCCTGTACTTGAAAGCTGCCATTGTGTCTCCTCTCAATCTTCTCTTTTCTAAACTACACCCTTATTACACTATCCAGTTCTTTCAGTCTCCCCTCATAGGTAATGTTTTCTAGACTTCTAACTATTTTTGTTGCTCTTTTCTGGGCCCTCTCCAATTTCTCTACATCTTTCTTTAAATGTGGTGCCCAGAACTGGACACAACACCCAATTTGAAGCCTAACCAGTGAAGAGCAGAGCAAAAGAATTACCTCTTACGTCTTTCTCACAACACTCCTCTTAATGCATCCCAGAATCACGTTTGCTTTTTTTGCAAGTGTCAAACTGCTGACTCATATTTAGCTTGTGGTCCCTATATTCCTTTCTGTAGTACTCCTTTTGAGACAGTCACTTCCAATTTTGTAAGTGTGAAATGGATTGTTCCTTCCTACGTGGAGTATTTTGCATTTGTCCTTATTAAACTTCATGCTATTTGCCTCAGACCTCTCTCAACTGTCAATTGAATCATAATGTAAATGAAGAGGAAATGATCTTGGACAGTGGTCTTTAAAAATTAAAAAGTGTCTTGTGTTAAAGAGCCTTTATTTCTATATTTTGCTTTCCATGTGGATCTGGCTTTGCCACGGGGTTGAATTTTGCTTAAAGACTGCAATCATTTATACAGATGTTTAAGTGATGATTAAATTAATTGGAGTGCACCAGGGAGAACGTATTGTTCTCTCCAAAACATTTTTATCTGAGCACTCTGCTAGGTGCATCCAGCTCTGTAAAAACAATGTACGTTAATCAGCCATAGTATAAGCCCTAACCAAGCACCTCAAAACAAATTCCAGTGCCAATTCTGGATCTCTCTGGAGAGATCCCTTTTAAGAGGTTGCAGACTTAAGACATAGAATGTTAAAAGCTGATTACAAACAAGTTAAAATGGACAAAGTACTAAACAGAGATCAACCAACGCCCCCTCATTTGTTCAGAGAAACAAAGCAGCAGAATTTTCCCTGCTCTGAAATCCTCTCATGGCCCTCACATTTATTTCTAAAAAAGAAAATAATCCTTTGATTTCAAAAGTACAGTTTGGAAATGGAGACATAAAATACTATTTGATCTGATTTCAACATTATTCTGATAATTGCACCAAAGTAGCCCATTTCTTTTGATGCTATACATGCTGATGAAGACTATTAGTTTATGTCTAGACTGATCCTCCAGATCTTTTGCACGGCAAACCATTTCTAGCCACTGGTCTCAGCTTGCTGCAGCGAGACCTACATTTTTACATTCTTTTGATCAAAACACTTTTAAAAAAAAAAAGCACATTAAGCAATGACTAAGGCCGAGGGGGAGGAGATGTGATAAGAGGATATAAATATTTGAACAGTAAACAGCAAGCGGAGAACCGAATATGGGGGAATGACAGGAATAACTGCATGAAACTTGGAAAGGGAACACCTAAACTGGCGTTATTAAAAAGTATGTCCAAAAAGTTAGAGCCACAGACTGTGGTATAGTCCTTCAAAGAAAGAAGATGAAGCCATATATTTTTAGGGGTGGCCAAAACTATAAATATAACAGAACAATCCAACTAAGATGGGGCAGTATAAATGCATGGTAAGAGTTACTCCTGACCTGGGTTAGCTTAGATTAGAACCTAAACCAATGGTCACCAAGCAGTAGATCTAGAACTACAGGTAGATCATGGAGCCTCTGACAAGCGATCGTGACTGGTTGACTATCAAATGCTGGCCCTACCCCCACAGCCATGCTTTTCCTGCCCTCTGTCTCTGAGCTCCTTCCCCCTTCCCCCCCCCCCCCGCCCACCTGTGGGGAGCCTCAGGCTTCCTGTGCAAGGTGGGGAAGGTGGAGGAGGGAGGCGCTGATGTCAGGGTGTCCTCGTCCCTGTACCCCACCTCCACAGAGCAAGGGGACATGACAGGGCTTAGGATGGAGGGAGCTTGCTGGCAGCTGCTCCTATGTTGAGCGCGCCCTGCATACTTAAAAGGGCGATGTGAATCTCTGTCAAGCTCACACATTGTGTGCGTGTGTCTGTCACGCTCATCTCCTGACGCAACACATTCTTGTGGTGGTGTGACTTCTTTCAAAGTGTGCTATTTCAGACTTTTGACTGGGTCTGTGCATTTCATACTTTTTATTCCTCTCTTATCCTTACATTTAAACCTTTTAGCAGTGAACATTACCTTGATATTGGTGCACAGAACAAAATGCATTCCCTCTAACGTTTTCCATCCATGAGCAGAACACGGGCCGAAAGTTTCCTGGGATCGGGATCGATTTCCTGGGAGCTCCTGCAGCCATATCAGAATATTGGCTGCTAACAGTCTGGCAGTGCAGCAGGGCTAAGGCAGAATCCCCAGTCCTGGCCCTGCACTGCTCCTGGAAGTGGCTGGCACATCCCTCTGGGAGGCAGGGCAGGAGGTCTCCACACACTGCTCCACTCCACACAGGCACCGCCCCTGTGCTCCCATTGGCCAGGGAAGGAGAAACATGGCCAATAGGAGGTGTCGGGACACTGCCAGCAGATGTGGATGCAGTGCACAAAATCACCTGCCCCTCCCCCGAAGAGCCACGGCTGGACATGCTGGCCGCTTTCGGGAGTGGCGCAGGGCAGGACGGGGTTGAGCCTGCCGTAGCCCCACTGCGCTACTGCTAAGGAGCTGCCAGAGGTAAGCGGCACACAGCCAGAGCCCACATCCTGAAATCCTGCCCCAGCCCTGAACACCTTCCTGAGCCCCCAACCACCTGCCCCAATCCCGAACCCTCTCCTGCATCCTAACCCCCTCCCTCCAACAACCTGAACCCCCTCTAACACCCACAGCCTCCCAGAGCCTGCATCCTGAACCCTCTCTAACACCCGCAGCCCCCCAGAGCCTGCACCCTGAACCGCCTCCTGGACCCCAACTGCCTCCCTACCAGAGCCTGCACCTCAACCCCCTGCCCCAGCCTGGTGAAAGCGAGTGAGGATGAGGAGAGAAGATGGAGCGAGCAGGGTGGGGCCTCTGAGAAGGGATTGGGGAGGAGGTGGGGTGGCAAGGATATTGGAGTCTGAGGTAGATCCCGGATTGCCCTTAAATTCAAAAAGTGAGCTTGTGCTTAAAAAGGTTGGAGACCCCGACCTAAACAGACAAGTCAAAAGATAAGAAAGTGAACAGAGGCACAGAGAGGGACATGGCCCAGGACTAGAACCTGGGTCTCCTGGATCCCAGCCCAGTAAACCACTCACAGAAACACGTCTTCACGTGACCTAGCTGTACAAGGTGCTCCCTGTTCAGAAGAGTCTAGAATCTCGGTTTGACCCAACATGAAAGGAGACCGCAGGCTTCGGAGGGAAGGGGAGAAGAGAGCTGCACGGCGAGGAAGCTGGCTCTTTTCAGGAGGGGCATGACATGTTATCGCCACTTTTAATGTTTCCTCTTATTTCAGAATCGCAAGGGGTCAACAGAGCCTTTCCCATAGCTAGTCTTTACATAAGAACATAAGAACGGCCGTACTGGGTCAGACCAAAGGTCCATCTAGCCCAGTATCCTGTCTACCGACAGTGGCCAGCACCAGGTGCCCCAGAGAGGGTGGACAGAAGACAGTGATCAAGTGATTTGTCTCCTGCCATCCCTCTCCAGCCTCTGACAAACAGAGGCCAAGGACACCATTTTATCCCCTGGCTAATAGCCTTTTATGGACCTAACCTCCATGAAATTATCTACCTTCTCTTTAAACTCTATTATAGTCTTAGCCTTCACAACCTCCTCTGGCAAGGAGTTCCACAGGTTGACTACACGCTGTGTGAAGAAGAACTTTCTTTTATTAGTTTTAAACCTGCTACCCATTAATTTCATTTGGTGTCCTCTAGTTCTTCTATTTAGGGAACTAATAAATAACTTTTCTTTATCGGCCCTCTCCATACCACTCATGATTTTATAGACCTCTATCATATCCCCCCTCAGTCTCCTCTTTTCTAAACTGAAAAGTCCCAGTTGCTTTAACCTCTCCTCATATGGGACCCATTCCAAACCCTTAATCATTTTAGTTGCCCTTTTCTGAACCCTTTCCAAGGCCAAAATATCTTTTTTGAGGTGAGGAGAACACATCTGTACACAGTATTCAAGATGTGGGCGTCCCATAGTTTTATACAGGGGCAGTAAGATATTCTGTGTCTTATTTTCTATCCCTTTCTTAATAATTCCTAGCATCCTATTTGCCTTTTTGACTGCCACTGCACACTGTGTGGAAGTTTTCAGAGAACTGTCCATGATAACTCCAAGATCTACAAGTGCGTCAACACGGCAATTAAAGAAACTCACCACTGCCTGTGGCAACGGACTGGGGCTCTCAGCACTTGGACTAAGGGGGGGGGTTAAATGTGGTGTAAATGTTCAGGCTTAGGCTGCACTCTGAGTTCTGGGGTCCTCCCAACTCACAGGGTCCTGGAGTCCAAGTTCCCGCTTGAGCCCAAACATCTACAGCTGAATTAAATAGCCCCTTAGCTGGAGCCCTGTGAGCCTGAGTCAGCTGCCATAGACTAGAGATAGGATTTGAACTACAGCACGGCTGCTGGACTGCTTGCGTCCCCTGCTGACCCCGTGCTCCACACAGCGCTTTCGCCTTTGAAGTGTAGCAACCGCCCTGAGGCTGTTGCTACACTTCAAAGGCGGAGGCGCCCTTATCGACTAATCGAATAGTTGATGCAAATTGCGTTGACTATTCGATTAGTCATTTAATCTCAATTTAACATCCCTAATTTGTATGCGTGTATTCATTTTGTGGAGCATGCTGGTCAGCCGGTGAAGAATGACTCCAGGGGCTCTACAGAGATATGTGACCATGCCATCTGATTCTGAGCTTGAATTCTGTCCTTTTCCACAGGCGGTGGGGGAAAGAAAAGTTCCACAGGGTGGGAAAGCTAGTTTAAGCAGCGGAAGAAAACAGTGATTGCCTTCAGATGTGGCCTTACCGCTGCTTTCCCAACCCAAAAGGATACTCAAGAACACCCAAGAACAAAAGAATGGACAAAAAGGGAGGGAACAGCTGTTGACCCAGGCTGGAAAGAATTGTCTGGCCTGTGAAAGAATTTGCTTGGAACAGTATTTAGGGTGAGAAATACTAGTTGTAGCCAACTTTTGTAATGTACTAAGGATAGCAAGCATGTTTTGTGTATATACTAAAGTGACCTTCTTTGTTCTGTTTGTCACCATTTATAAGCACTCAGAAT
The DNA here is from genome assembly GCF_052426305.1 of Pelodiscus sinensis. Lineage (NCBI taxonomy): Eukaryota > Metazoa > Chordata > Testudines > Trionychidae > Pelodiscus > Pelodiscus sinensis. The sequence continues at coordinate 6,872,453 of NC_143054.1, forward strand.
TTACCTTCTACTTTTAGTTAATAAACTTCTCTTGTTTATAACCCAGTTTGTGTAATTTCTAACCTCGCCTGTCTTCACCTTGAGGAAGAAGGCAAGCTTCATTTCATTTTGGGTGTGTACTCCAAAGGGCAGAGAGGGTGAACATCTGGGCAATGGAGTAAATTCCTTAAGCTGAGTCCTTGTGTATCTGCAGCCAAGTGTAGCCTTGCCTGTGCAGGGTGTGGCTCAGCAAGACCAGGTGAAAGGGGGCCCAGGCTGTGAGACGAGGGGGGTCTCAGTGGTTTCTAAGCACCTCAATGACATCCCCAGGGTCCCCACCCACCACGAAGACACTCAAAAGGTGGGTGAGGAAACTGCTATTGGAAAGACAGAAATCAATTCTAATAATTCACACCGGCGTGAGTTACCAAAGCAACACCAAGTTCAGCTCAGCTGTCCTGACACCTACTACCCCACGGCTTCAACCATCACAGACCGATAGACTTGGAGGTGATGTTCAGGCAACTGAAGCAGCGTGCCACACAACGTGCAGGCAGGAACACAGCTACACAGGAACAGCTGTAAAAACGGGCATAGCTACGTTGGCTTTCTTTTCCCAGCATGCAGCGGGGCCAGAAGTCATTCTCCCCACGCCCTCCTCATCGGAACACAGACTGCTGTTCAGGAAGCTCCGGCCAAGTCCTTTCCAGGACATTTCATGAGCATTGAAAAAACAGCTGCAATGCAGGGGAATAACGTTATCACCGAGGAAAGAGCATGAAACTCTACGTGTTACTAATGCCTGTGAACTGTGACTGTGTCATTGCCCTGGTCCACAAATCATTCAACACCAGCACCCACAAAAAACACTAATGATTATGGTTCACATTTATCGACCACCACCAGGTGGGGGAAAGAATGGTCTTTTATGTACTCAGGTACTTCTCATGTTTGGGAATGGGAGGGGGGGGGAATCAAACACAAGATTCTAGCGTTAGATGCATAACTAATCAAAAACATAAAATAAAATGTATATATAAATCAAAATCTAATCAACTCAATCTAATAATTCAGTTGACTGAGCCATATCAAATAAACCAAATATTCTTTGTAAGAATTCTTCTAATAATTCTAATAATCATGCAATCTTGGTTTATTCACCAGCCCTCCAAAAAAGAGAGGACGACCAACCACAAGGCTAGCCGATATATTTGTATTCCAGCTTAATGCCTGATACAGGAAGCATCAAATCATTCCCAGGATGAAGCCCATGTTGGGCCACCACTAAGGCCAAACAAGGCAGATTGCTCAAATTCCAGCTTTATATCATTTAGGCAACACACTGTTCTCTCTACCCCATTGTAGGATTATAAGAAATATTCTAATTCTATTCAAACGATGCAGCTTGTTATACCGGAAATTCTAATACAAATGTTAGGTGAAACTAAAATGATTTCTCAAGGTAAAACATACCCTATGTGATATTTTTAGGCAGCATGGCTATTTAACTATGGCCGTTTCAGGTGTTTGAGAGATTATTTAACAGGTGTCATTTTCAGATAAACTCTGAGTTCTATACACACTTCCGCTCACTGCCAGGAATCTGCTGGAGTTAAAATAAACGTGTTAGAATAGGAAGGTAAAAACGTCCTGCTAGTAGAAACTAGAAAAACAAACCCAGTTAGGGTTGGTCTTGCTTTGGGCAGGGGGCTGGACTCGATGATCTCCTCAGGTCTCTTCCAGCCCTAGGATTCTATGAAAAGATTAGTGCTTATGTAGGATGGTTGTCACAACTCTTACACAGCTTCATGACATGGAATGAAACTGCAATGGAGTGGCGCACAGCTCTTAGGGGCACCGCCTGGCTGTGTGTGCACCTGCATCTCTTGCAGTAACCCGGGACCAGTTTCTCAGGGAGGTTTCAGTGACAGCCCTCCAGCCCAGCCCCACACTGGGGCTACGTCTACACTGGCCCCTTTTCCGTAAGGGGCATGTAAATTTCACCTATCGTCGTAGGGAAATCCGCGGGGGATTTAAATATCCCCCGCGGCATTTAAATAAAAATGGCCGCCGCTTTTTTCCGGCTTTTAAAAAAGCCGGAAAAGAGCGTCTAGACTGGCCCCGATCCTCCGGAAAAAGCGCCCTTTTCCGGAGGCTCTTATTCCTACTTCAAAGTAAGAATAAGACCCTCCGGAAAAGGGCGCTTTTTCCGGAGGATCGGGGCCAGTCTAGACGCTCTTTTCCGGCTTTTTTAAAAGCCGGAAAAAAGCGGCGGCCATTTTTATTTAAATGCCGCGGGGGATATTTAAATCCCCCGCGGATTTCCCTACGACGATAGGTGAAATTTACATGCCCCTTACGGAAAAGGGGCCAGTGTAGACGTAGCCACAGTGTATACACACAAACAAAGCAGACTCAAGTCCTTAAACAGCCCCAGTCCAGTCTGTGCACCCAGGGCTCCCTCCTTGCAGGCAACGCCTTTGCTCTCTCTGACCCCAAGTCCTCTAGCTGAGTCACAAACTGTTCAAGTCCCCTTCTGGGGGTATATCAAGATCCAATAAAGTTCAGTATCACTGACCCTTTTCAAGGGGTCTTCAATCCCCTCTCTGAGTGTTATGCCACTCTCCTCTGGTTATGGCAGGCAAAGGGGAACTAGGCTCACACGTTGTAGCCAGGAACCGTATGAATAGCAGCCACATGCTGCTCTTTACCATACTGCTACAGTTCCCTGGGCCACTACTTGTGACTGGAGCACTTTCGTCAATGTTTCACCTTAACTCATGGCATAGCAAGTCTCAGCAGCCAGCTAGCAGCTGCCTCTCTTGCCCTTGGAAAGGGTTCAGAAAAGGGCAACTAAAATGAGTGGAGTAACGCACCGGCGAGGTCATGCTAATGAAGCGTGGGATATTTAAATCCCTGCTTCATTAGCAATTTCGGTCGCCTATATTTGCATCCCTAGTTCGAACTAGGGTGCAAGTATAGATGTACCTCTGGAGACCAGAAACCAGAAGCAATCTATGGCTTCTTTTTTTCCTTCAAAGTTTGAAGGTGGCAGTTTTGCTGTTTCTTCTTTCCTCGGGAGCCCTCCGGGAAGCCAGAAAGTGATACTTCCCCTACTGCAGTCACTGGTATCTCTGGATGAAGTCCGATTACTCCAATGTTATGCAAATGAAGAACTTCGCTCTTCCAATAATTTCTGGCTCAGGAAATCCACAGTTCAAAAGTAAACATGTAGCTAAAGTCAGCCAGCCAGCCAGCAAGTCTATAGCTGTTTTGAGATCCAGTTGAGATAATGTCTGCTGACTGACCTTTCTTCAGAAAGACCTAAAATGATTTTTTAAATCCTCTAAAGCTAGCATCAACCATACACGCAGCCATGAACAAAGGAGTAGATCTTATTCTACAGACAGATGCTTAGAACCTTTGCATCTGATAATCAGCAGTTCGACCTTAACAGCAGTTTTGAAATACAAAATGTGGGTAGCAAGCTTAGACTAACACTTGCCCTGCTAGAATCACAATTTTGGCCTCCACTTTTTACATCTGGGCCTCTCACGAATGCATAGCATACTCCCTGACACTATCCCTACCAGAGCCTCACCCACCCCGCAAATCAGAAGAACAACAGTATGGTTTGAGGACAGGAAAATCCCTTATACCAGTGGTTCCCAAACTTTTCGGCATCACGCCCCCTTTTTGAGAAACCCTCACCCCTTCCCCGCCAAAAAATACAGCAGCCAAAATTAGCAGCAAAACTAAAAGCAGAGCAGGTATTGCCCTTTTAAGGCAGCCATTTTGAAGTCTGCCCCAGATGGACCAGGATCTTTCGGGGGGGGGGGCTAATGGGGGGAGTGGCTGGGTCACCTCATGCCCCCCATTTGGGAACCCATGACTTATACCCTCATAGAAGAAACAAGAGCAGGAGCAATACACACTCCACCACAGAGCTAGCTATAAATTCCTGTCCCCTTTCCCTCCTCTCATTTTCATTTCACAGGGCAACTCAAATAGAAATACTGTCAGAAAGGATAATTTATTTATATGTTTAAGCTTCAAGTGTTTCAGGGCCTGATTTGCACAGAACCCCAATCCTGACAGGGTCGATGCAGTTCTTTGTGCTTCAATGAGAAAGGCACCAGAGAAAACTTTTTCACAAAAATGTTGATGTTCCTCTAAGTTCTCAATCATTTTTCTTCTTTTTTTTTTTAATTTTGCACAGCAGATTTTATTTTTTTAAATTTCTTATAAAAAAGTTTTTGAATGTTTTCATTTGGGTTTTTGACAAATGAAACAATTCTATAAAAAAATCATAAGAGGCAAGAATGAACAATTTTGTGGGGACAATTTTTTTTAAACCAACCCCAACCAAATTTTAACCAACCCCAATATCTTTCTTCAAAAAACCCACCTCTACTGAAAGCCACACAGGTTCTTCTGTGTTCAGGGAAGGATTTCGGGTATCATCTTATCCTTGCAAAGCACAAAAGGCATAAGAATATAAGCATAGACAATATTTCCCTTAACCATAGAGCATGGCTGACCAACATCCTGCCACCGGACAGACGACCTTATTACCATGGTACTCTATATATGCAGCCCATGTATTTACCATGGAGAGGTCTCTTTAAGAGCACTGCGGGGAGGGGGAGAGTAGGAATGAGCTGTGTGTGAGTCATTGTTGCTAGGCATATGCACAATGTGCACTTCCCAGGCACAAGTTGGTAGTTTGGGGCATGTTCAGCAGATTCCCTGTAGCTAGACTCAGACTCCATGAGGTCAAGTCATCAGGGCAGCTGCTTTCGAAAAGGCCAGTGTTCCCAGCATGGGTTGGGAGCTGTCAAAGGAGAAGAAAGCAGGCTGTTTTTCTCTAACTCTCCAGCATTTGGCAATGTTAACCCTTCAAATGGATTAATTATGGAAAATTACATTTCCCTTTTGTATTTTAATTGTATACTTGGAAGGATGTTTGCTTTTAGCCCAAACATTTCAGTCCCATTGGCCTCAACTAGTATGATTCACCAACTTTTCTCAAAGGTGATAATGAGGGAGGAGGAGATAACCTATTGCTAGTCTGAGTTTGTATTTTTCTTATTAATGGGGTGGTTTTTTTTTTTTTTTTTTAATCTATATACTTAAGCAGAATGGTTGCTTAATTGTTAGCTAAGTAGCATCAGCAAAGAAGGAGAAAGAGTCTGCCTGGATTCCAACTACAGATTTCTTCCTGCCACCCAGCTGTAGATGTTGCAAGAGACAGCCCTTTTGACCCAGCAGACTATAAATAGAGCTTTCATAGGAGGAAGTGGGTTTTTACCATATGTTTGTTCGTCTCTAAAGTACCACAGGACTCCTCATTGTTTGTATGTATATGTATATATAACTGTGGGGATGATAATATACATGGATTATAAAGTAGCCATGTTATTATTATTTATTATGTTGCTTTATCGTTATAAGATTTTACAAAGTTTGTAGTTAATTCTTAAATTCGTTCCTTTTGTGTGTTTTTTTAACTTGATTGTGGGGAGACTGATCCTGTGCAATCAATGTTGGAAATCTTTGATGACTGAATTCAGGGTCTCCAGGCATTTTTCTATGGGAGTTGGGTTTTTTAGGCATTGGAGAAAGGCAATGAAGTAAAATGTAGCCCACACCAAAGTTTGCACATGCGTAGTTGTAAAGAACTTGGGAATCTTTGGAATAAAAACAAACAACCAGGAGTCCTGTGGCACCTTAAAGACTAACAAATGTATTTGGGCACAAGCTTTCATGAGCTGGAACCTACTTTTTCAGAAGCATCACGACAACATGGGTTCCAGACCACAAAAGTTTATGTCCAAATAAATCTGTTAGTTTTTAAAATGCCACCGGACTTACAGTTTTTGCTGAAACAGACTAGCACTGCTATCCCTCTGAAACTTATTGAATAAAAAAAAGTGATGAAGCAGCATAAATGAATTCTATCTGCATATCAAGTGAACTCATAAGCCAGCCAGCCAGAAAAAAGAAGTCCCATTACAAAGAGTTGGAGCTTAATTTTTCTCATTTAAAAAGAGACTGAAACTTTGGAAAAGAAACCAAGAGAACATTAAGGAATAACTGTTCCCTTTCCAAGTTCACTGCAGTGCATCAATTCCGTTAAGCTGCAGAGACCACTTAAAGAAGGTGAACTGAATGAACTCAAGAACTGTCTACAGCAGGGACGAGAAGGAATGATTTGTCAAGGCTATTATTTAAAAAGGGTCGGGTAGAATGGTATGCTGAGAGGTAAGAGACATTGGAATTAGGTGTGCCAGTGATCGACAAAGGTAGGAATAAATAATCACATATACAGCATTCAAAATATCTAGCCCAATAGGGGACAGCAGATAGGGACAGGCCTTTAAGATAGCAGAGCAGCTCAGTACTGGCAGAGGTACAAATGAGGCGACTCCTTCCCCTTCCCCCCCAAACATCAACCACTGCTGCAAAGAATGACTGCCTGAATACCAGAGACAGGCTGCTGAAGAGGGCGCAGACCACTCCCTTTCCTGAATGCTGCCCACAAGGGCTACAGCTGAGTCAGGTGCAGGCTGTTTTCTGTTCAGCTGAGCAAAGGTGGTGGTGGAAGGGAAGTACATGGATTCCGTGAATAGCAGCTGAAGAGAGGAAGAGACAACCAATGGAGCTATCTTTCCAAAGGGAAAGAGCCATTGCAAGACATGGCAGATGGGAATGAGATGGGAAATATTCCAAGATCCGTTCAATTCCCAGAGCTGTTACAAAGAGAGACCAGGACAAACTGGAAGTTCTCCTTTGCTGCTCCATTCTGGTCAAGGAGCTAGAAAGACCAACCAATGAAGAACAAGTTAGAAATTTAGAGCTTGGCAACCAAGCAGCTAAAAGGAGGACATGAAGGAAGAGAAATGATTTAGGGTGGTACACAAGAACACAGCTTGGAGGGGAAGAATTAAAGAGAGAAAACACTGGCTGAATTTCCCTATAGCGAGTGCCATTAAGATATAGATGAGTCTCCGAGGGGAAGTGGCAACTGCCCCTCCGTTAAGCAAACTAATAAACCCATTAGAGAATATACTGTAGCAAACAATTCTGCAGTGGACACGGGGATGACTAAGTGACCTAGAAGCCGTTGCTAGTTTCTACAATGCAGTCATTTGTCCATAGCACTGCAGACAAATAATGGTTAGGCGCTGACAAAAAGCACGTGCACGTGTATTTCTTATATTTCTCTTCTCTTGATTTGCTATCAAGAACCTTGGTGCAGAAACAGGCTCTTTGAGCCTCTATCTGCTTGCTCGTATGGTCTATTTAGATCCCCACCTGAGGCTGCTCATGCTGTCTGACAAGTTGCCGCAGCAGTCAACTGCCACGTCACAGGAGGATAAGGTTATCCAGTGGGAAAGGAACCCCGCACTGGGGAAGAAGATACAGACACAAAATAGTTTCCAAATGCCAGGCTTTTGTTTTCAGTATGTCGCACAGGAGAGTCAGGAGCGCTTTTAAAAAAAGTCCTGCCGTGAGGGCAGGGGCTTGAATGTGCTGACCTCTTGAGGTCCCTTCTAGGTCTAATGTTCTGTGATTCTATGAAATTTCACCTGCTAAGACCTGAGTTCAGAAACAGGCTCTACGCACTGCATTCCCACAGAGAGGGACATGCAGCAGCCAGGGAAATCCAGACAGGTGGACAGAGCACCCACAAAACCTAGCCTTCAATCTAAAGAAAGGACTTGGGCTTCCCTGCCCTGCTTCAGACTAGGGATGTTAAATTTTGATTAATCAGCTAATTGAGTAGTCGATGGAATTTCCATCGATTAGTCGATAAAGGGGAGAGGGCGCTCACTATCCCTGCTGTGCCTCGGACTTTGAAATGTAGCAAGAGCCGCAGGCAGCTCTTACTATATTTCAAAGGCAGAGGCACAGTGCTGCTACACCTCTGCCTCTGTGTATGCCCTCCCTGCCCCATGGAGATGGCTCCTGCTCCTCCCCCTCAGCCCTGCTTCCTGCTTTCCTCCCCCCCACCACTTTTCCCCCAACCCTGCCACCTCTAATATAGAAGCAGCAAGAGGGGGAAATGCAAGTAGTCGACTTGACTACCTAATAAGCATATAGGCTTATTGGGTAATCGATTATTCGACTACTCTTTTACATCCCTGCTTCAGACAATCACGATGGGAAATGCAACTCCACGTGCTCAGGTCTTTGCAAGGATACAAATGAGAAAATGATTTTTTCCAGATATTGGGCTGTATTTTTATGTAGTTTTATTAGTTATTGACTTAGGATAAGACCATGTTTATTTAAATTACAGGCAGTCCCCGGGTTACGTACAAGATAGGGACTGTAGGTTTGTTCTTAAGTTGAATTTGTATGTAAGTCGGAACTGGTACATATTGTAGGGGAAACTCTAGCCAAACATTTCTCCAGAGCTCAGTTTTATTCTCCCACACCTCACTTCCCTCAGTACTTTATTCTCAAGCTGAGGTGTCTGCTGAGAAAAGCTGCTCCGCGTCTCCCTGGTCTGCTGGGGGGGAAGCAGCTAGTGCGGGGTTGCCTCACCCCGTTTGTAAGTAGGGATCCGATGTAAGTCGGATCCATGTAACCCGGGGACTGCCTGTACATATTTTCTATTCCCTCTGAAAACACTGCACGACTGAGAAGGGGAAAGGAAGACTAGTTTTTGCCCCAGCTATGTACTTGCTTTGATTCATGACTATAGACTCCTGCAAGGGAAAGCAAGGAATGGGGCCATTTTCCCAGCATGTGCTGTTCACGTGCAATGATTTATTACTTTAAAGTAATCACTGACATGCAGTTCAGATTTCTCTTCTGAGGAAGGACTGTTTTAAATTTCACATGGGAGCCTTTGCACTGGCTATTATTACAATAAATTCACCCAAACAGATGCAAATCTTCTAAAGTTCAATCAGAATAGGGCAGGGGAAATTGGGCAACAAATCTAACCCTTCAAATCCCTCACCAACGATTGACTTCAACTGGAAATGAGGATGATCATTACCATGGAGGTGTGACCCTCTGAACTGGAAGTCATGGGCAGAGAATAAAATGGCCCACTCTGGGAACGGAGTCAAAAAGACACAGAGCACAACCGGATGGGCGCGAGGGGCAAATGTGAGAAGCAGATGGTTTATAAATGAAAAGTGTGTGTAAGGCTCTACCTGGAACGTTGGAAACATTTTATATACTGGGCAGGAGAGCAGAATATCTAAATCAAAGCAAATCATAAGGCATCAACAACCCGTTGATGACGGAAGCCAAGTTTTTGTCAGCATGCCTGGAGAAAAAGGAACAAAGCAGATAAGAGGATGCGTAAAATATATTTTGCTCTTGAGCAACTCTTTTATATGAGAATGTAAGAGAATTCAGCAAACATTACAACCCCCTTTGGCAGATGGAGAGGTGTAATTTATCCCTATTTTGCCAATAAGAAAACAAGGATCCAGTTCTGTTTTATTAATTTAAGACTTTGTTTTTCCTATTTATGAAGTGTGCTCATAAGGACACAAAATTTAAGCGAAATTAACACCTTAACAGAATCCAACCAACTCCCTCACTGCAAACCCTACCCAAGATCTCCATTTCTTGCTCTCATAGTCCAAAGCAAATCTTGACTTACATGCAGAAATATAGACTGTGCCAGCCTGCTCACAAAACCTGGCAAGAACAGGGCTGGGATTGCAGAAGCACACGCTCCTAAGTGCTAGGCACAGAACACTCCCATAAACACAGCCCAGAAGGGTGGTACCAGAAGACCACATACCAACGATGATACAACCTCCTCCCAAAGTAACGAGAACACACTGACCCTTCCAAAAGATAAGGTCGGGGTGACAGTGTGATGAGAGAGATGTTTTGACCGAACCAACATGTACAAGATCACATCCAGGGGCAATACGTAACTGGCTTGTTTCGGGATATAAAACAAATTCTCAGAGGGGGCATCTGTGGCTGGCCTAGGGGATGATGGAAAGTCCTGCCATTAACTCAGCTTTTTCATTGCAACAGGCATCCCTGTGTTACTGTACCTGTAACCACTGAGCCTGGGCATCAGGACCATGATTCATTTATAACAAAGCTGACCCAGTGCCTTGGCTCCAAATCAAATCTGTGGTCACTGGGCAGTTTGATCAGAGCCTGCTATATGGGCTACCTAGGCCCTAGGGCTCTTGCTACACTTCAAAGGCGAAAGCACTACATGGAGCCTGGGATCAGCTGGGGAGTCCCCAGCTGACTTCAGGCTCCACATGGTGTTGCCACTTTGAAGAATCCCCTCTACTTCTTCCCCCTGCTGCCTCTTTCTGATGGGGGGAGGGGCGGGGAGCAACTAGTCGACTAGTGTGTCAACTAGTCCTTACAACACATGCTATGCTGGCGATGTCACGTCCTCCAGGAAATGCCAACAGAGATATTTTATGGTAGGACTCAAGCCGGCGCTTATTTACCCCAGACGATATAACACAAGCGTCACCAACTTGAACAATTATCTAGTTACAATATAGAGAGAAGGCTGGTCTCATGGTTAAGACACGAGAGTGGGATCCATGAATTTTGGGTTCCATTCCCAGCTCTACCAGAGATTTCCTGTGTGAATCAGGCAAGTCGCTGACTCCGGCTAACGCTTTGGGGCAGGGGCGGTCTCTCTTGTATTTATCGTCCCCTAGCACATCTCATCCTCATCTCAGGTCTAAGTGCTGTTAGAATACAAATATAAAGTCAATACTTGGGACTTATCTCTTCGCACAAAGAGGAGGAAATTTTTCCTCTGATCTTTGCCTATTAAAAATTTGTAAAAACACCTTGTTAGACCAAAATATTTTTATATGTGGACAGTGCCTGCAAGACCAAAGCCAAAGGAGCCTGAACTAATAGCACACAGTGATCTGCTTACCTTAAAACCATCTCCTAGTCTACCCAAAATGATATGCTGTACAGTTTCCCGCATCTTCCCATGCAAGAGTCTGATTAGAGCCTTCAGCCTAGCCAGCCCTCTCCATTACACCTCTCTGGCCACCTGTGTGAGATCTGAGCTCACTGGGGAGAGCCTGTAAATCCGATAACAATCAGGTTTTCATCCAATCTCCCTCTAATTAGACATTACACAAAAGTAAACAATTACTTCAAGGTAGCTTTAAGCCCCGCTCAACACCTGCTGCCGTCATTCCGAACAAGCTTCTCACATATGCACACAGGCTCCATGTGTCACAGGTGAAGTAATATGATCAGCACGGATTAGAACAAATGGCCACGATGAAAGAGAGGACATCTTGCACATTGGAAGTGACACATTTTAAAACAACACAGAACAAGGAAGTATAAAGCAGCATGCAGAAGCTTTTCCTTACCATGCAAAGGACTACGTTTAGGTTTACCCCTCTGCCCCGCCCCCAAAAGGAATCTCTCTCAGTTGACTGTTCTTTACTGAATTCTCATGGGAGGTTTCATATTTGGGAGGTATAGGATCAATACAAACTTGCATCTACTCAGAGTGATTAACAACATTTACAAGGATGAGAAAGAACAAGTGCAAGTGTACATGCACGTGTGCACACAAGATAAAAGGTGGTAGTGCCCAACCCTTCTGATTTTACCACAAGTCTTGCGATATTTAATTTTTTTCTACTATTCCCAAAGGCAGTCCATTACACAAGAATCTCAGTTTTCGTTTAATAAATGATTTTCTAACCCTCCGAACTGTAAAGAAAAGCCTGAACACACGAACTCAACAAGCAGAAGGCAGAGAAGACATCCCCACCATTTCTTATTTTTTCAATCTCAAGCCAATCTCATGATTGTGGAGGTGACAGCTCATTATATGAATAGATAGTGGTTGACTGTGCTGAACGTGGTGAATGGCTGGGACAAAGCAGCACAAGTGTGGGTGAGACGTGGAAAGAAATTTAGAATTCTGAACTCACACCGCCTGGGACATAGTTCAAAATTGCCTTCTTTTACACCACGCCGCCAAAATACTCTATCTTGGGAACTTTTTCCAAGGAGGGCTTGACTGGAACTCCCACCAGCTTTTGGTTCGGATCAGAAGGATCCGTGTGGGGATAAACCAAAAGGCATCAGCTCTCTTCCCTCCAATGCCATGTGCAAAGCACTCTCCCTCTTGCAAACCTCCTAGCTCATGTAGGCCTAGGACTTGATCGAATGAACTCTGGCTGCTTACATGCTAAGCAAGTAAACCACAAAGCCATGGAGGGAGCAACACTTTCATATTTCAGTGTTACCTTAGACCTCATCAAGATACAGTTTTTGTACTCATCTCACTATGCCAAGGGTGTGGGGTTTTTTGAACACTGAAATAATTATATTGGTACAACCCCCCCATGTGGACCCACATGTACTAGTTAAAAAGGTGCCTTATAATATAGTTTATTCCCTTTACAGTATGAGGCTAAGCTATATTGGTACAAGCACCTTTACAGAAGAAGAACTGCATCCATATGGGGAAAGTTTGTAGTGCTTTAACTGTATCATGATAGTTCAAGTGGTCCAGCTTTTGTGCGTAGACTATGTGAAAGATGGAGGAGGAGGGACCTTCCAAAGAAGGGAACGTTTAGGGGATTTAGAAATCAAAGCATGATTGGGGTTCACTACCCTTTGACGCTTTGGGAGAAATTCTTCACATGCTATAATTTATGCTGCTTTTTGCTTGTTCACGCATCACCCCCTTCCGGCAACTGCTGCCGAGTCTTTCATGCATCAATGAAGTAGTCACAAAAATCAACTGTTTTGTCTAATAAAAGCTAGAGAGAGAAAAAAAATCTATTAGGGCATCTAAAAATCAGCTTTTCAAGAGGAGTTCAGCCATCCACTCAAGTTCCCCACAAAGTATGTTAACACAAAATCACTACTTCTACCCACAATCAGCAGTCCTGCATGGATACAATGGAAAAACAAGCACTTGCGTTCATTTCAGTGCTACATGAATTTGTGGCGTCATGCCATCACTCCAAAAGGTAGGAAAGTCACTGAGAACCGTAAGCTGGGTCAAGACATTTCTCTCTATGCTCATATTGAACATATTTTGTTAATGATCTGGATCTCACATGGAATTTTCAGAAAGCCTTTCCATTCAGCCTTCGCTTCCTTTTAAGCAGTTTTGGGAGACTGTAAATTCTGTGCAGATGTACAATCCTTCTAATTTAGGCTTATTAAGAAAAGCCCAGCTGTTCAATCACTGGCAGCCAACTTTCGTTCCATTTTCTTTTTTAAATTGTGACGTGAAAAGTGCAACTTTAAAAAGGCATTAATTTTTAAAAAGCTAACACACAGAATTCTTGAGATAAATATTCAAGCACAGACAGCAGAGACAGAATACATCATGCAGTCCTCTACTTGGGATCAGTATGGAATTGGAACCTCTCTTGCCTCCTCCCTCAATCCCAGCTCCCCATCTCGCTTTGAATTCTCCAGGCAAACAGGATTAACTAACCTAGAGTTAAAGTTCAATTAATCTACTTCAGGCAAACATCCAAAAGGCTTAGAAATCCAGGTGAACAGGCTGAATATTTACCACAAACCCCCAAAAGATTTGAAAAGTTTGCAAACACATGGTTAGTGTCACCCAAACACGGTCCCACACATGGCCGCCGTGGGGGACAACAGAATCTCAGACTACGTTTTATAAATCAAAAACCAGGTTTAATTATCTAATCAATGCTTCACACTAGAGCATTACAAGATGCAGACTGGATTCTGGAAGATCCAGCTGAGAGCTCCTTTTCCGTTTCAAACCTAGCCTTCGGATAACTCCTCAAAATGCATTCAGCCTTGCAGCCTCACAGGAAGCACGCAAACTATGAAAATGACACCATTCCCACAAAAATACCACAGGACCCTCCCCACCTTGAATGCCCCACAAAGTTCCCTGAAGAAAACAGAAGGTCCCACGCACACAGGTGGGAGACAGAAAATGTGGCTCCTATACATTCTGGAGTTGATTTGTTTGACCACAGTGCTGTATTCCACCCATCCAGATTAAACTCGCTTAAGATGCCAGATACTTAAGAATTGTCTTACCAGACTAACCCTTCCATCTGCCAGTACAGTAACTGGTCTCCAGTGTGGCGAAAATCAGATGTTTCACTGAAAGGCAATTACCTCCCTGTATTTAACTGTTCCAGATTTCTGTATGATCAATTTTGCCATGCAACATGAGATTTCAAGCACCCTTTATCTTTCCTTTTCATATTTATACATATTAATGGTCTTATCCAGTCCTATCATAGGATGTGCAGCTAGACAGCTGCATTTTCCACCAGGATTATCTCTGCATTATTGACCTCGTTATCTCTAGCCTTACTCTTGAGTGGTACTCTTTTCATATGCCTGTATATTTATACCTTCCTCTGGGATTTCCACTACATGCATCTGACGAAGTGGGTCTTTGCCCATGAAAGCTTATGCTCCAGCAAATCTGTTAGTCTATAAGGTGCCACAGGACTTTTCGTTGTTTATGCGGATTCAGACTAACACGGTTATCCCTCTGATACTCTGCACTAGGGTGACAAGAAGTCCTGATTTAATATTGGGACTGGCCATATTGAAGAGCACTTTCTTATATAGGCAGCTATTACCCTCCACTCCGTCCAGATTTTTCAAATTTGATATCTGGTCACTCTACAAAACATCAAGAACCTAGCCTGACGTCATGCAGCTGTATGGACAGAATTTGAACCCCCAAATTCCTGGGTTTAGCCACTAGGCGGCACACTGACTCCTTAGTACACTTTCATAAATGGATAAGCACTTATGAGCAAGATTTCATTCTAATACAATTCTGAAGAGCCTCATCATGTAGCATAATCCACCACCAGCAACAGAGGTTTCTTGAAAATCTAGTCAGTCAGGCTTGCTGTTTCTGAACAAGTTTCCTAAGGTCGTGTCTACACTGGGGATTTCCCCAGTTACAGCCGTGGGTGCAGCTGCTCCAGGGTAACCCTCTACAAGCCAAAATCCCCCTGGATTAGTTTTACCCCTGCTTGAAACAGGTGAAAGTTGTCCTTTAGGGCAGCTTTGCCTGCGTACACTGGGTCTCTCTCCACACACTCCAGTTTCTAGCCTCTAACACCTGAGATCTCCAGCATAGTCAAGTATGAATTCAGAGGACACTTCATTTTATTCTCCAAACCAAACCTACAGCAGGGGTCATCAACCAGTAGATCGGGATCGACTGGTAGATCTTGGAGCCTCTGACAGGTGATCCTGACCGGTTTGGCCAAGAGTCTGTCAAGTGTTGGCATTTCAGCTGTCCATCCCCCAACTGCTGCGCACCTCCGGCCCTTTGCCTTGCAGCTGCTCCCCTCACCCCCACTTCCAGGAGCCTCCTGCTTTCTGTGCAGGGAAGGGGAGGGAGAGGAGTTCTGATGTCAAGGTGCCTCCTCCTACTCAGTATCCTGTCTCCACAGAGCAAAGAGAGGACACAACAGGGCTTGGGAGGGAGTTTGCTGGCTGCTTCAGGGAGCGGTGCAGGGCCAGGGTAGGGGTGAGCCCGCCTTAGCCCCACTGCACCACCAACCAGGAGCCACCTGAGGTCATCAGTGCCCAGTCGAAGCCCAATCCTCCCAGAGCCTGCAACTAGAACCACCTCGGGCACCCAACTACTTGCCCCAAGCTCAGCTCAGAGCCCCTCTCGCTCTCCAAATCCCTTAATCCAAGACCAGTCTGTACCCACACTCACTGCCCCTGCCCGGTGGAAGTGAGGGAGGATGGAGTGAGCAGGGGCGGGGCCTCAGAGAAGGGGCACAAAGGAGGCGGGCCAGGGTATTTGGGTTTGAGGTAGATCTTGGATTGCACTTAAATTCAGAAAGTGATCTCGTGCTTAAAAAGGCTGGAGACCCACTGCCCTACAGAGATGTCCATGAATTCTCTCTCGGCCCCAAACTTGTATTCGTAACCTTGGGGATTCTACATCAAGGTTGGCATGGAAAAGTAACAGTGTCAGATAGCACCTTCCTATTCAATACACATTTGCTCTTGTTATACATTCAGATCCCCACCTGCTTACTTTACTGACAAATACATTCTGGGTATGCCCCTCTCCCCCTTGCACAGAAGCCACATAGCTACAGGTGAGCCAGTTAGAGCTCATTTTAAACACCTTTTAAAACCCTCCTTCAACTCTCACACCGACACCCTTGTTCTCCGAGCGCTGCCGTCCTTGTCTTCTTTCTTCCTCCCTTCTGCGCCTACCGAGTTCTACCCTTAGCCTGTCCCCATTTAGACAGCAAGCTTTTTTGGGCAGGGACTATACGTGTCCATTGTTCAGCTCAATGGTAGCCTGATGTAGACTGGCATCTCTGGGGACTTTTATAATGCAAATGATACACAGCAAGTTCCACTTGTAGAGTCTATACAGGCAGTCCCCGACTTACGTGGATCCGACTTATGTCGGATCCCTAGATACGAACGGGGCTTTTCTCACCGTGGAGGACTCGGGTGGCGGACCGCCCAGACGCGCTGTGGTCCCACCGCCCGCATCCTCCGCGGCGAGAAAAGCCGCTCCGCATCTCCCTGGTCTGCTGGGGGGGTCCCCCAGCAGACCAGGGAGACGCGGAGTGGCTTTGCCCGCGTCCTCCGCGGCGAGAAGTGGGACCGCCCGGGTCCTCCGCAGCGAGAAAAGCCTGGTCTGCTGGGGGGGGGGCACTAGCTGTGCCCCCCCCCCAGCAGACCAGGGAGATGCAGGCAGCGGGACCGCAGAGAGGCGCCGCGGTCCCGCCGCCCACGTCCTCAGAGGCTTTGCTCCGCGTCTCCCTGGTCTTCTGGGGAGAGGGGGGGGGCGCAGCTAGTGCCCCCCCCCCAGCAGACCAGGGTTTTCTCGCTGACGCCTGGGGTAGAGCAGCTGGGGCGCTGCCGGGTTGGTCCAGTAGCGCCGAGGAGCGGCGCTGCGGGACCAACCCAGCAGTGCCCCAGCTGCTCTGTCCCAGGTGTCCAGACTCAGCCGCTGTTGAAACTGATCAGCGGCTGATTCCAGGAAGCCCGGGGCAGAGCAGCTCTGCCCCGGGGTTCCTGGAATCAGGCGCTGATCAGTTTCAGCAGCAGCTGACTTGGGGACACCTGGGGTAGAGCAGCTGGGGTGCTGGCGTGTTGGTCCCCGCAGCACCGAGGTGCGGCGCTGTGGGGACCTATCCTGCAGCGCCCCAGCTGCTCTGTCCCAGGCCTCCAGATTCAGCCGCTGTTGAAACGGATCAGCGGCTGATTCCAGGAAGCCGGGGGCAGAGCAGCTGTGTCTCGGGCTTCCTGTAGTCAGCCACTGGTCAGTTTCAGCAGCGGCTGAATCTGGACGCCAGTTCCGACTTACATACAGATTCAACTTAAGAACAAACCTACAGTCCCTATCTTGTACGTAACCTGGGGACTGCCTGTACTTCTGGGAAGAGTGCACCAAGTAAACAGAACCCTGCCTACCTTTCCACTCCCAGGACGTGTTTGCAGTCATGGCACTGGGAAAAGACAGCCTTTTGCATTTGTAAGTGAGAAATAAACTTAGGTCTGGAGTTACTAACGTGACGACGACTGAGCTTTTTGCCATCCGTTTTAGGATTTTTAACCAGGGCTTGAAAATGTCCCTGTTACCTCCTTGCCTGAGAACCAAGGTCAGGTCTGCATGGAAAACCAGGGTGTGAATCTACAGAGCACTTGTTTTCCAGGGAGACTCTGGAAATGTGGTACATCAAGCTGCACTATGGAACTGTGGCATGCGGTAGTCAGTGGTCCACATGGCCAGTTTAAACGTACGGCAAGCATGCTGCAATTCCCACCTTGGCTGGCCACACACTAAGTCGCCATGCAGACAAGCCCAAAGGCTCATTCAGAGCCGTCCTATCCATAGGATGGTTTGGGGCAGCTGCCCCAGACCCTGAACTTTGAGGTGCCCTGCAGCAGGCACCCCAACTGCCATATGGACAAAACAGTCTCCTATATTGATATTGGCCTGCGGGGCCCAGGGCAGCCTAGGGATTACTAGGGGACCTGGTAAGGGGCAGTAGCTGCCGCACGCTCCTGCACTCATGGTGGCAGGAGCTGCAGGAAGTGGAGCGACGCAGCAGCCTGTGCTGCTCCACCTCCATCTTCCCGCTGGGTGTCTCTGCTTCACAGTGGAGCGATCTGGCTGGGAACTGGCAGAGCGGAGCAGACAGCTGGGTCATTCCCCTACCCATCTTCCCTAAATGGCCCCCTTGAGGATTGAACTCACAACCCTGGGTTTAGCAGGCCAATACTCAAACCACTGAGTTAACCTACCCATGGCTCCTGCCACTGCAGTCAGTACAGGAGCCCGACCTCTGCTGCCGCCATGTGCCAGCTCCCCTGGTAGTCTCCCAGGTTGTGTTATTTGGGAGGCATGCAGGCTCAGGGGAAGGGATGGAACTGGGCGGAAAGAGGCGGGGCATAAGAGGTGTGGTGGGGCGGGGCCTGTGGCAGAGTGGGGAATGCATGACTCCCCACATGCCCTTAGGGACAGCCCTGGCCCCAGAACAGGTTAAATGGAGCTGGGCTGCCCCACTGCAGAAGATGAGAGTATTCTCTGATGTTTGTCCACAAAAATGCAGCCTTTTCAAACAGGGGCATTTGGGTTTGGTTTTAATTATCTGTAGATAGAATTGTGCTGGTTCCCACTTATCTTGCTGGGGTCTGCTTTGCTTTTCAACAGCAGCAGGAAGGAGGTGTGGGGGAGGGAGAAACAAAATTGTTTAAACAATAACAGCTGCTACAATACTGCATCAATACGGGCCTAATGGAGCATTAGCATCCTGTCCTTGTCAGAGCAGCCACTGTGCAAATAAGAGCTTTGCCTTTTGAGGTCTTTATAACCTCCAATGCAAACATTCAGCTACATTTTTTTCTAATCAGCACTCAATTATCCTGCCATGTGATGGCAGAACAATTCCACAAAATAAACACTTTTCATAATCACAACACTTCAGTGCCTTCCATTCTCAGACTGGGGTGGAAGGTTCTCACTCATCCACACCAGCAAGGAGGTTCTCAGAAGCGTCACACAATCATTCATAGGCGTTTTCCTGGAGATTCATGCAAGTCCAGAGCTGAACGCATACCATACGCTGTGATTATGTATCTTCATCACGGGAGGCTTTTAAGAATAGGTGAGACACATGCCTGTCAGAGATAATCTAGACAAGACTTAGTCCTGCCTCAATACAGAGGACTGAACGAGAGGATCTACCAAGCAGTCCTACATTACTGTGATTATATCTTCTTATTACGTACATTCATCCAAACAGAAATCCCATCTGCTATTGAACCCAATTTTTCCCACTGAACTAGAATCCATCTATAAAGAATGTACTCATTGCTTTCTATACATTTTACTACCGGAGGCAAATTAGTGCCACAGGCAAATGTTACCTACTTGTTCTCTGCTTCCCAATCACTCATATTCAAATATTGGCCCAAGACAGACCTCTCTGGAGTAGGGGTGTGAACAACTAGTCTACTATCCGATATGCAAATGCTTATCAGATAGTTGACACTCTAGTCTTTAGTTGCTTCCCCCACCTTGCTGCCTCTATCAGAAAGGGGGGGCGGGGAAGAGGGTGGGAGGGAATAGAGGGGGTGCTTCATCGCGGCAGCACCACATGGAGCCCAGGGCCAGCTCTAGAGCTCCCAGCTGGCCCCGGGCTGCAAGTGGCATTTCAAAGTCCCCAGCTGATCCTGGGCTCCATGCAGCGCTGCCATTTTGAAACGCCGCAGGGAACACTGGGCCAACCGGGGAACTGCTTGAGTTCCCTGCTGGCCCCGTGCTCCCTGCAGCGCTTTCACCTTTGAAGTATAGCAACAGCCAAGGCTGTTGCTACACCTCAAAGCGGAGGCGCCTTTATCGACTAATCAAATTGCATCAACTAGTTGATTAGCCAATTAATCTGAATTTAACATCCTACTCTGGAGAGCCCCAGTATCGCTTTTTTAACCCCTTTGAGATAATGTCACAGTTTCCTACCATAACCGGTTTTTAACCCATATTAGGACCTTGCCCCTTGGCATATTTTCCTTAACAGTCTCCAATGATGTTCACTTAACATCTCTCATCCTGAAGGAATCCAAAGTCCATAAATACACACTCCTGCCACCTCTAAAGTGGAAGACAGCAACTATTTGTCAGTGCCCCCCCCCTTCCCCAAAAAAACCTGTTCTGAATAAGTGAAGTCTAGCATGCCTAGGAGAAATTTAGGGAAGCCAAAAGCAATTACTCAAATGGGAATTTGGTCAGGGCTACCAATCCTATTCTTGTGATGAGTTCCCCGAGCTCTTTTAATGAGCACAAGTGGTCAGTTTGTTTTACCCGTTGGCTGCAGGTCGCTTCCCACAGCTCCCACTGGCTGGGAACAGCAATCCATGGCCAACAGGAGCTTCAGTCGCCCGTCCCAGCAGAAGCTCAGGTAAACAAAGTATCTCGCGGCCAGCTAGCGCATAGCCCTTACAAGCTGCAACCCAGAGTTTGAAAACCCCTGCTCTACATTTAATGCTGGAGCTTGTGCTCAATTCTAACTTCCTGATGAGGCAGAGTGCGACCTAGAATCATAGAATCACTAGAAACGAAAGGGCCCTCGAGAGGTCATCGAGTCTAGTCCTCTGCCCTCACCTACTGAACCGCACACACCACTGCTATACAAACTTGGGTATTCCCATCAAAGGAACAAGCAGGCCAGACCCAACAGAGCTCATATGACTACAGCCACAACCCAAGACAAAAGGTAAAGCAGAAAAGGACCTTATCAAAATCTCTCTTGGAAGTCTCATTTCTATTAACATTTTCCCTTGCACAAGTTGTGCTGGTTACTCCTTATCAGATTATGCTTTTCTCAGTGTTGTACTAATCCACCCTTAGACCTCGTTTCTGCTCTGAACCCACAGGTCCCTCTAATCTTTTCCATCTGTGCCCAGATTTTTTCCATCCACGTGTGGAATGAATTTTATGTGCACCGAGGTATGTGTGCATGTGCACCACCAGCAGAAACACAAAACCTAGCTGTGGACGCTCTGCTCATCAGTGCGGCTGCATAGGAATCTCTCCCAAGCAGCTGCACAAGCGCCCAGCTTCCAGGGAACACTGCTTTGAACTGAAGGGGAAGCTAACAAGTCTAAGGGATTCTGGACATTTCTCTGCACCTTTTGGAAGGCCCACGCCACACCCCAGCCGCTTTCCAGACTTCATGCTGGATGCAAGGATACAGGGAAATCCTCGTCATTATCACAGTTACCTCACAAAAGGAAACAAGTTTATGGTTGCTTGAAAGATGCAAGTTAAGCCTATTTAGGAAAAGCTGGCCCCAGAAGAGGCAGCAAATTCCTGGTTTCTCTGCCCAGGTGACAGCACAAGAGCCATGAACTGAACTTATGACGGATGCTTGGAAGGCAATTTGTTGTTTTAAACCCTGGTGACAGGAGTTCTAACTCTGAGCAGATGCTGAAAATGGATGATAGGAAAGAGATCACCTGATCATTTCCTGTTCTGTTCATTCCCTCTGGGGTATCTGGCATTTGGCCCTGTGAGCAGACAGGACACTGGGCAAGATGGACCTTTGGTCTGACCCGGTACGGCTGTTCTTATGCCAGGGACATTGGGAAATGTACAGCACACAAGGCTTAATGTCCTAAGCACCAATTACTTTTCTTTCCCTCGTTATCTGAAACTATGTATGATGCCTGGTTTGGACCCCCCCCCCCCTTCTCCTTTTTTAGGGATCTCAAAGTAATTTGCTGATGTCAGAAATACATCCTAGTTCACCTTCAAGAGGGTGGCCGAATAGTCTAAGGCCCTGCAGTAAGATCACAGACTTCCCTACAAGCAGGTACTCCTATTCCATCCCACTCCAGCTCTCTGTGTGCTCAGATATCACAAGGATAGGCCTGTATAATAACCCAGAGAGCGGTCTCATCAGAAGTTCTTTTGGCACAAGCATTTCGTCACCCGGCTCTCCAGTCAACACGGATGAACATGTCCAACACTTCCTCACAACTTCACCATTCTCTTGAATCGACTCATCTCTTGCACACTTATCCTTTGGTGGTCTAAGTGTATAAATACAACCTCCTTCCTTCAAATTCAGTTGTTCTGCTCTGAAAAGTGACGCCACAAACAGCACCCTGAGGTTCTCTGCTCATTTGCCAACCCTACCAACTCCAAAAGTCAAAGGAGGTCCCCATTTCACACATCACCAGCCATAAGAAATGAAATGATACCGTCAGTGAAACCTGACCATACGCACTGGTTATGCAACTGTCGGACTGGAATCCAGCTGTTCTGACTTTAAAAGACAGCGAAAAGTCTTGCAGCACCTTAAGGATTAACAAAACATGTAGACGGTATCGTGAGCTTTCGTGGGCACAGCCCACTTCTTCATCAGACAGACGACACTTTCAAATAAGAACAAGAGACGGACCCTGCCCTAGAGCATAAAATCAAAATAGACCATACAGACCTAGAGAGGATTTTTACTTTTAAGAAAAGGTTTAAAAACCCTAAAAAAACTTGCTATTTTAATATTCCATTTTTGCACAGAGGCACTTTAACTGGCCTGCGGACAGACTTTCCAATGTTCCAATGTTTACTTTGTCCTTAGCTTTTTGTGAATGGTCTCCCTTCACTGTAAAATTCATCATCACATGCAACCCCAGGGGAATCCCCTGAAACCTGCAAACTTCCCACACTCACCCAGCCAAATAGCCACATGTGACTAGCGTGTTGGACAGCACGGTTTTAGCCCTTTATAAAGCGTGGACTGGACATTAGAAAATGCACATAGGATTGTAATATGACTGTGTGAAAACTGCCATTTTGCCTAATGACGAATTCCAATTTTTTTCCATTTAAAAAAAGTTACCATGTATTGTCCTTGCCACTGGACAGACAACACTTTCAAACCAATTCTTTCCCCCTGCCCCGTTGTAACATGCACGATCCAATCTGATCATCATCCATCTACTTTCCCCATCACAAGATCGAGTTCAAATCATCCTTGAGTCTCCAGAATTCGCTCCCCCTCTCCCTTCCATTCTGACACAAGCATGGAGGTTCAGCTGATGGATCGGGACCTCTGCTACCCCTAGGATAGCCACACACAACTGAGTACCATGGAATGCAGAGGGATCAGTAGCTGTGGGCCCAATGCAGCCTAGAATAGCAACCAGGCAGCAGAATGGCACCAGACCATTGAGAAGGATTTTGCACATGCTCGTTTTTACAACAGGGCTTTCCAAAACGACTCGTGTTGGTCTAACTCTGCTCCCACTGAAGTCCACATCGGGCCAACCCTGAGCACTTTGGAAAATCCCCCTGGATTTCTGACGGCGTGAAATGATCAATCAACCCTGTGACCCTTGCGTATCCAGGGCCCAACTCATCTGCTAATTATAACAAAAAAAGTCTTTATTTCCCACTTTCAGAGTGCCAGCATATTCCCTGCATTTACCTTTTCCTTTTCGGGTCCAACAGAAACTACCAAAAGGATGGGTTTTTTTGGTGTGGAGAAGGAAAGCACCCATTACTAGATGTACATGTTAATATGTACCATGCAGTAACACAGTATGCTTCTAGAAGACATTAAGTCTCCTCTGAATTAACAGAATCAACTTCATAAGCAGAGCATTAAATTATTCCTGGTCACCCAGCAAGACAACTGATTACAGAAATACTCTTCTCAATATGCCCTACTCCAATCACAACCTGTCCTTTGAACACCAGGGCTGAGGAAGGATTTTATTTCTGCGGAACTATTACGTATTTATCTTAAAGACTCCACGCTGGAAAATTAACTGAAATGGACACCTTTCACGGTTATCAACAACAGAGCAAATGATTTTTATGTAAGAGCTGCAGCTTTCTAGGAGTGCCAAGACTTGAGCCATCTAGCCCATTGTTCCCCGGACAGCTCATCTAAATGCAAATTATAAGAAAATGGCAAAACTAAGCAATTTCTGAATGGTACTGAACATTTAAAACCGTGGACAAAGCACCATATTTTAGAGAACAATTCTCCACCAGCTGGCAGGTGGGAGAAGAGTCAATATCTTATTACTTTTTCACCCTAACAGATCTATTTTTGAAGAGTAGGCTAGGATTTACCAAACTGCATCATGTATGGCACAAAGCGGTGCGCTTTTCCATGTCATGTTTAAAAAAGTTTCTTGAGAAGCTATAAAGGAGGGAGTCTAGCTCAGTGGCTCTCAACCTTTCCAGCCTACTTCATCCTTTTCAGGAGTCTGATTTGTCTTACGTGCCCCTAAATTTTATCTCACTTAAAAACTACTTGCTCACAAAAATCAGACAAAAATAGAAAAGTGTGTCACAGCACACGGTTACTGACAAATTCCTTGCTTTATCATTTTACCACACAATTACAAAATAAATCAAGTGGCATATAAATGCTGTTGTTACATTTCACTCTATGGTATACAGAGCAGTATATACAAGTTACTGTCTGTATGAAATTTCAGTTTGCCCTGACTTTGCTGGTGTTTTTATGTAGCTTGTTGTAAAACTAAAACAATAGCTAGATTAAACTGACATACCACCCCACTCCCGGCATACACGTACTCCTAGTTGAGAACCAATGGTATATCTACATCAGGTATCTTATTGTCATCCATCATTTGAGCTCCTTCCATGTAAAACCAGTATCAACAGTAGCGTCCTTGTTGACCATGGAGTCTCTTTTGGGGGGGGGGGGGGGGAAGGTGTCAGAATTCTGCTTAGAGTAAGTTTTTTGGTTTTTAAGATGTTTTTAATTTCAGTAGGAACTAAGAGGGTATCAAAGATCTGAGTGCAAAATAAATGCTAAAGCAGTGGTCTCCGACCTTTTTACACCCAAGATCACTTTTTAAATCTCAGAACAGGCGAAGATCTACCGCCCCATCCCTTCCTTGAAGCCCCGCCCTCTCTATTCTCCTTCTGTCCATCACTTGCTATCCCCAGCCCTTACTTACACACTCTGATAAACAGTTTATTTTTAAATTATGCAATACATACAATTAAAATCAAATGTTTATAGTTATGAAATAAATGGTCTTTTTTATTCATGCTATTTAAATCTAAAATGAAGCATTTATAATTATACATTTTGTGGGGACAGAATTCTGCGGCTGGAGGCAGGGGAGAGGGAACAGGGTGCTGGGAGGGCAGAGGACAGGGTTCTGCAGCAGGGGACAGAGTGCCAGTGGGGACAGAGTTCGGGGAGTGGGGACAGGAGTGGAGACAGAGTTCGAGGAGTGGGGACAGGGGAGTGGGGACCGGAGAGTGGGGACAGCATTCTGTGGCTGGGGAGTGGGGGTTGGGGAGTGGGGTGCCAGTGGGGTGCCAGTGGAGGCAGAGAGTCCCCTGCATCTCCCTCCTCCCCCAGGGAAACCAGCACGTACCTGCCCCGGGGTCGACCCCACGTGGTGCAGGGAAGCCCCACACGTGCCTGCCCCGGGGCCGACCCCCTCCTCCCCCCCCGCACAGGGAAGCCCCGCGAGCGCGCGCCTGCCCAAGGGGCCGACCCCCCCGGCGCAGGGAAGCCGCGCGCACGCTTGTCCCAGCGCCAACCCCCACGCACGCACCAGGAAACCCCCTGTGCACCTCCCGCGGGGCTGACTCACCCCTCCTGTGCAGTGCAGGGAGCCGATGCTCCCTCCCGCAGTACACCCGGCAGAGCAGCTAGCGCACTTCTGGAATCGCCAGAAGTGGCGCTAAGCTGCGGGATTTCTGTCCATCCCCAGGAAGCCGACACTACCTCCATTTTCACTTGAGGTAGGTAGTGGGGCTTCTCAGGGATGGGAGGGAAATGGGGGCGGGGCAGACAGGACGCCTCGCGAGCGACTGGTTGAGGCCTCGCGATCGACCAGTCGATCGCGATCGACCTGTTGGTGACCACGATGCTAAAGTAATGCACATTGAAAAATATAATCCCAACCATTCATATAAAATGATGGGGTCTAAATTAGCTGCTAGCACTCAAGAAAAAAAATCTTGGGTTCCTTGCAGCTTGTTCTCTGAAAACATCCACTCAATATGCAGCAGCAGTCCGAAGACAGAATAGAAGGTTGGGACTTGTTAAGAAATGGATACACAATGAAACAGAAACTACAATACTGCCATTATATAAATCAGAGGTGCACCCACATCTTAAATACTGCATGCAGAAGTGGTCTCCTCATCTCAAAAACGATACATTGGAATTGGAAAAAGGTTCAGAAAAGGGCAACAAAAATTAGGGGGATGGAACAGCTTCTGTATGAGGAGAAATTAATAAGATTGGGACTTTTCCACTTGGAAAAAAAAAAGACAAGGAAGGGGAGGAGGAGATTGAGGTCTATAAAATCATGACTAGTATAGAGAAAGTAGATACGGACATACTTTTTATTCTCTCATAACACAAGAATTAGGGGTTCACCTACAACTGAATTAATTAACCCTGAAATTAATAGGCAGCAGGTTTAAAAACAAACGAAACATAACGCATAGTCAGACTGCGGAACTCCCTTGCTAGAGAATGCTGCGAAGACCTAGCCTGTAACAGGAAGAACTAGGTAAGTTCCTGGAGAATAGGTGCATCAATGGCTTATGAGCCAGGATGGGCAGGAATAGTATCACTTGCCGACTACCAGGTCTGTTCATTCCCTCTGGGGCACCGAGCAGTGGCCTCTGTCGGAAGATAGAAAACTGGGCTAGATGGACCCTTGGTCTGATCTGGAATGGTCGTTCTTATGTTCTTAAGCGTGACATTCTTATGGTAGAAAGACTTTTTTGAACAAGGCCTACTGAGGACCATCCGATTGCAAATCCATGAAGTCAGACTTTTGACAGTGGGACTTAAGTGCGGGACGAGTAGCAGATCTCAACACATGGCCTCACGTCCCATCTTGGAGGGTTAGTCAGCAGCACACATACAGAAGAGAAGTGATGATTAAAACAAAAGTCTAAAATTCTTCTGACAGCCTGCCACTGGCATTAGTTTATAAATAAATCTTCCAGAAGATTCTAAGCACCTGAAGAAGCTAGACATCAAAATGACCAACCCCAAGAACAGGCATAAAGGAATGCAGCTAATTAACCAAATAGTTGCAAACATACTCATTACACGGGTGAAGTTCCTAATAATTCATACAGGTCTAAATGAGCATATTAGAAACAGTCATCAAGCAGAACCTTGCTAATTAGCACTAATGAATGGGAGGCCTATTTGCAAATGGCTGGATTTTATGAATTAGCCAACTAGCGAAGCAGCAATATTAGAAGAGCAAAGCTAATGCTCATTTACTAATACATTCTGAAGTATCCTAATAAAGGTACTTTGTCATGGAAGAACCTCACTAGATCTGATTAGTAGGTTGTTAAAATAAAAAACAAGAAACTTGTCGTGTTGATGGGCATCTTGGAGAACTCAGTCAACTTTTTTTTTTTTTTTAACAACTGTTTTGACATGCTTGATGCTCAAGCCATTACTCATGAGCCTATCACTTTATGCACTGAAATGCAAGCTTGATCCTAATGGGGAATTGTTAAGTCGTCTTGTCCTTGTCTATCTTTTATCACCTCTGGTATTTTAGTAGACTTCAATGACAAGGCTGTCTCCTGCTACACTAGAACCTCAGAGTTACAAACACCACAACTACGAACTGGACAGTCAACAACACACTTCATTTGGAACCGGAAATATACATACACAAAACGAGGCGGCAGCAGAGGCCAAAACACACACACATAAAACACAACCCACAACTACGGTACAGTATTAAATCAACAAAAATAAAGGAAAAGCCACATTTTTCTTCTACGCGATGCATTTTCAAATCTCTATTAAGATCACATTCAGTTTGAAACTCTTGAAAACACAACCATAACATTAACACTTTGCTCAGAGTTATGAACATGCCACAGGTACCAACAACTATACTTAGGTGGAAGTTCGATGTGAGATGCACAACTCCAGCTCTGTTAATTGCACAACTGGAGTTGACGTACCTTAACTGGAACTTTGGCCCCATAGCCATTGCAATGGGAGCACTGCAGAAGCTCCTGCTCCAAAGGGCTTGCAGATTTCACTGATTGCCCTGCCCTTCTTTCCACGCCCTAGTAACAAGAGTAGGTCATAAAGAGAAAAGGAGCTCGAAGGAATTATTTTCCAACCCTAACAAGCGCCATCCTACACAGACGGTAGTTGGAGTACATCTGGGCCGCTGACTCTGGTCCTGATTGAAACAGCAGCTGTGTAGCTGAACTGCTTTGGGCGGGAAGAACAGGCCTAGGAGGCGTACTTGCACATCAGCTCTCTTAGTAAGAGCAAAGTATGGTAGATATAAGTTGTGAGAGTTAATTTCTCCTCTGCATATCTAACTCCGATTCACCACTGTATTTCTTTCCCTGGGAGGCCCATGGATCCTTCGGGACATGGCAATACTCCCTCCCTGGCACATTCCCATCTTTTTAATCACCACCCACAAAAGCCCCCACATCACAAGCCTCTCCATCCGAAGTGGGGGAAGGGAAAAAGAGATCTGACTTGGCTTCCTTCCAAACCCACGAACATTGATCTGCATGACTGCCAGAATAGGCTCACCGAAGAGCAGTACAAGGTTCTCCCTGTCCCCAAACCCCCACAAAGATGACTGCACATGAGGCCAGACCCAGTCTAATCCTGATTCTCCAGCTGCCCTTTCCACGGTATTTTCATAGGGCTTCATCACGATTCTAGTGCCGTCATGAGCAAAGGACCCACTGCGGCTTCACTGGGAGCAGGACTGGGCTCCTAGCCTGCTTCCTACAGATAAAGGAAGCCAGAACCGAACATGATAACTGCTTACTGACAAATAAAAGCACTTCATCCACACAGCCAAAAAAACCCTCCCCATTCTTACATTGCTGGAAAATGTCCGCCAGGCATGCTGTCCCTTGCAGCTCACACGGCGACACGTGTAAAAGCACAGAACCAGATTCTGAAGGCATTACATGAGAAAATACAAAGCATTTACTGAGAAACAATGGCCACGATTTCCCCAGAGTCTGAACCCCGTAGTGGACAATAAGCTGTATTTCTGCACAAAACCCCTTTTGCAGGCTTGGGGGATTTGCTTTGTTGGAGCTGGATTCAAGCTGGAGCATTAAAACAAAAGGCTCTTTGCGTTTTCAATGCCATTTCCTCCAGCCACGCACACGTGACCAGAGACTCAAGAATCAGAAAGAGGGAAAAGGCCTATTGTGTCATCTAGTTCCCCCCTCTTCCTTTCCCACAGCACCTGCCTAAGTTGCTTTGTCCATCTAGCTGCACGCTATTGGAGATTGGTTCACAGCCGAAAAGGTCACAGTCAATTTGTACTTCGTCTATAGTGTCGTTGCCAAAGAAGAAATTCAGCATCCTTTATGGCTGTTTTGTACCACATTTATCACTATATACAACCCCTTCATCAAAACAGCCCGGCATCTGCCAATGCATGGAAACAGTCCCCCAAGCCCTAAACCAGGGGTAGCCAACCCACAGCTTGCGAGCCGCATGCGGCTCCTCTCCCCCAAAAGTGTGGCTTGCAAAGCCGCTCCTGCCCCCCCCCCCCCCCCCCCCCCCCCCCCACGGCCCTTCCCCTTCCCCCCAGCTCCTCTGTGCTCACCGGAGTGGCAATTCCAAATGGTGCTCAAGATGGCGGCCATTGACGGGAGCCTGATATGCCCAAAAAGCCTTGTTTCTTAAAGGGGCAGCCTCATTTTTTTATTTTCTTGGCAATTCTGGTGTAGCTCTTCGCATTTTTTCCCGCCGCTGGTTTGGCTCTCTTTGTTAAATGGGTTGGCCATCCCTCTACAATGAGGACTAGGGATGTTAAAATGTGTTTTATTAAATAAACATGTAACCACATGGGGACCCCACTGCTACACACAGGGGGCGGGGGGGCGATAGTTGGCTCCCCACGTGCAGAAGCATGGCAGGGGGAGAGCAGGCAGCTCCCCATGCGTACCAAGAGGGCACGTGTAACCATGAAAGTTAACCAATGAGCCGTATACACAGCTACACTTTCACGTCCCTAATGAGGGCAATACTACTTTCCTTCCTCTGTTCCTAGGACTGTCTACTTTGAGTATACACTCTTTGAACTGTTCCTGTGTGCATCTATCGCAGCCAGCGAAACAGAATCCTTAACTCATCTGAGAGCTCTAAGTGCTACCGAAACACAAATCATAATCAGCTTGCTTTGTAAAATGCCTGTGCTTGCTTAGAGCACAGCCAGCCACCTAGCTAGCATCTGTGATTTTGAAATTGAAGATGCCAGGCACTGGGGTACTACCCCAAACATAGATCATATAGATTTTTTTTTTTTTGCAGCAATCAAAGATTACATTTCGTCAAGCAAAATTCACTGGGATAATTTCCAAACCTCAGAATCAAAAGGTTTGTTTCACTATCTGGAATGACATAAAGCCCAATCAAGCCAAAGACAAGCTGGCCAAACACCACACAGCTGCTGTACTGCGTGAAGTGCTACCAAAGTACTGAATGAACACTTGGGGAAAAGTTGGACACTCACTCCTAATCGGCAAAATCCTGAAGAGGCTGCAAAGATTACACAGCAATCCCAACAGAGTAGAGGGAACATAAGTCACTCATATCAACATTCCTCGCTGTGCCTCACAAGTGTACATACTAGTAGCAGCTGCTCTGCAGACCGACAACACAATCCTCCTTTTAATGAGGGATCAGACGCAGCCTGTAATAAGTTCTCTAATAACAATCAATGAACTGTGGTCAGAGGGGATTTCATGGAGCTGAGAGGCAAACAGTAAAACTTCTAAAGGTTGCCTTCGCATAGCAACCCACAGCCTATAAAGATGAACTACTACAAAAGAACCTGAGCAACACTGGGTAAGTCAACTCAATTTGTTTTTCTTTATTTAAATCATTGCTCTGGGTTGGGGCTCGGGATGAGGGGTTCAGTATGCAGCCTGCTCCAGGGAGAGAGAACCACTCCAACCCCTTCTCACTGGAGCAGCTTGGCACCTCGGGGGTGGAAGACTCGGGCCTGGGGCAGTCCTAGATTGGGAGGGGGTGGGGCCCCCATCCAGCCCCTTTCATCTGCCTGGTGATTCTGTGTCTTTTCTGTATGGTTGCATGAGAAGCAATCCCATTCCAGGCCCATCCCATTGTCCTGGCACAACCAAACCCAGACGTTGCTTTAAGTTGCGATAAAAGGAAGCTGTGTACCAAATTTGGTGGTCTTACCTCTTACCGTTTAACAGGAGTTCTTGAATGACAAGCTCTCTCAAATATATAGTAGATATTCATGAGAATGGCATACAAAATGCTCCCCTGCACTCAATCATGACACCACAACTGCTGTTTAAAAGTGGAGTGTTAGAGGAAGGAATCAGATATCAACTAAGCCCTGGCCAGATACTAAAGTGACCAGCAAACAGATCAGTTGCACCTCTTAGCCTGTTCAACGGCTCAACAAGAAACTCTCTCCTAACACACACTTACACATACTCATGCACCTGTTCAACTGAACATGGTTTGGCGGTCGAGCCCAACCCCAACTCCACTAGCTGCATGATTATTCATTTTACAGGCCACTTAGATGCAAATCGTTATTCATCTTACTGCCGAGAAGACTTTTCCTAGCAAACATTCCAAATAATCTTCTACAACAAACAGTCCCACTTAGATGTACAGGATTAAGGTTTTTTACATTAGTTTTCTGAATTCTGCAGACTCTGAAACCAAGCAGAGTGAATACTGGGGCATTCTAAGCTATCCCACACACACCACACACATATAGCTTTGGAACATTTGTGAACAAATGTTACAGCCATTACATATGGAACAACGGATATTTATCCCACTGCTGGTTAAGCAGGCACTTCCGCCCTACGGTGTATACCATGCATTGTTGCTCCCACTTATTTAAAAACGAAAAATATTCCTCCCGAACAATACCATGTTATCTGTGAATAACTGGCTTGCATCGTACTAGCATTCAACACCACCAATGACCTTTACCGCATGACTGTTATATTTTTATCACATAATGAACATGTTATCTTGCATCCGCTCTCTAACAGTTAGCTAAGAACTGATCAATCGGGGCATCCGCACAGATAATTTGTGCCTCTAAGAAACTAAAAGCTCCGATGAAGACCCCAAAGCATGCATACAAACACAGCAAGTCTAACAGATCTGGGGAAAAGACAAAAAATAAATGTCTCAATGATGTACTAAAAAGCACAGAATCGTTTATTTAAGCCTCAAGAGTGGCCATACCACAGCTTGTGAGCCGCATCGGGCTCTTTAGGGCTAAAGAGACGTTCTCTTCCCCCTTTCTCTGCCTACCAAACTAGCAAGGAGCTCAGGGCTTCTGTTCCATAGCGGGTGGTGTGGCTAGGAGTTTCCTCTAGAGACAACTGGTGCCTGCTAAGAGTGAGGTGGTAGAATTTAAAGCTCCCCCTAACAGAGTTAGCAAACCCTGGAGAAAATCTGATCCCACGTGTGCTCCCCACCTCTCTGCTTTGCCTCTGGCTTCTGCCCAGTTAGGGGACAAGTCTCAGAGCTTTATGGGCTTCTGGGCCACGGCTCAGGGCTCCAGGGGGAGCAGGCACCCAGCCTCTCCATGACTGAAGAAGCCCCACCCCCATCAGCAGGTAATTCCTGCTCTCAAATTTCTGAAGATTGTCATATGTGGCTGAGAGGGTCGGTAAGTTTGGCCAGCCCTGGTTTACACCATGCCAATATATGCAGTAGCTGGAACACAAATGGTCATGAAGGTGCATCACTTTTCCTCTTCTCAGTGATAATGTTGAGTCCCTATAGAATGAGGGAACGTCTACCGAAAACATGCTGCGTTTCAAAGGAAAAAAATCAAACATACTATTAAAAAAATCCTCCAAAAAGTGACACGTTTAAGCCCAGCCCTGTCACTGACTCACTCTGGCATCTTGGGAAAGTCACTTCATTTCCCCAAGTCTCTGTTTCTCCATCTATTCGCTAGGGGCCATGCTTCCCAATCTCCCAGGAGTCTTCTAACGATTAGTGTTTGCAAATCATGGTGACAACGAAAGAGCCCTTACTGGCTCGGGGGCCCAGTGCAACGTGATCCCCTGCCAAAAGGAACGAAACCCGCCACCATGTAGTTCTAGCTTTTTCTCTTCCATTCTTGCCCCATGGATATACGGAGCTAAGAAACACAATGGAGCCCACAGATTCGAAGGTACATCTGTTTGCCTGAGCAGCACACGCCAGCAACTTAGGTTAGCCAAACTGCTTCCTTTTTAGGGTACGCCTAGACTACATGCCTCTGTCGCCAGAGGCATGTAGATTAGGCTACCAGACATAGGAAAATGAAGCGGCGATTTAAATAATCGCCGCTTCATTTAGAATCATAGAATAATAGGACTGGAAGGGACCTCAAGAGGTCATCGAGTCCAGCCCCCCGCCCTCAAGGCAGGACCAAGCTCCGTCTACACCATCCCTGACAGATGTCTATCTAACCTGTTCTTAAATATCTCCAGAGAGGGAGATTCCACCACCTCCCTTGGCAATTTATTCCAATATTTGACCACCCTGACAGTTAGGAATTTTTTCCTAATGTCCAATCTAAACCTCCCCTGCTGCACTTTAAGCCCATTACTCCTTGTCCTGTCCTCAGAAACCAAGAGGAACAAATTTTCTCCTTCCTCCTTGTGACACCCTTTTAGATATTTGAAAACCGCTATCATGTCCCCCATTAATCTTCTTTTTTCCAAACTAAACAAGCCCAGATCATGAAGCCTGGCTTCATAGGTCATGTTCTCTAAACCTTTAATCATTCTTCATAGGTCATGTTCATAAACATTTAAATTTACATGGCTGCCGCGCTGAGCCGACAAACAGCTGATCAGCTGTTTGTCGGCTCAGTGCGATATTCTGGACGCACGGGTGTCGACATCAAAGGTATTTGTCGACCACCCAGGTAAACCTCATCTCAGGAGGCATACCTGGGTGGTCAACAAATACCTTTGATGTCGCCACCCGTGCGTCCAGACTATCGAGCTGAGCCGACAAACAGCTGATCAGCTGTTTGTCGGCTCAGCGCGGCAACCATGTAAATTTAAATGAAGCGGCGATTATTTAAATCGCTGCTTCATTTTCCTATGTCTGGTAGCCTAATCTACATGCCTCTGGCGACAGAGGCATGTAGTCTAGACGTACCCTTAGATCCTTTTTAGAAGGGTGATCCTCATAGGTAACTGATTAACTAATGGGCCCACCACGCTAGAGCAGACTCTCCCGTCCGACATGGGGGGGGGGCCTGCTCCAGCCCAGCCAGGTGCACCCCGCTATGGGCAGAGGGCAGTGCGGCAGGCCTGACCTGGTCTGATAATTTGTGGTTCTGCCACAGACTTCCTACAGGATCAACTCCTCAGGCAAGACATTTCTCTCTCCCTGGGCCTCAGTTCCTAGTCTCTCACCCTTTATCATTCTTCTCTATTCAAATACAGACAATCCCCGTCTTCAAGAGCTTCCTATGTGCATGTATACTGCTTCTAGCACTACTGGGTTTCAAACAGGTCTTATGGTAGCATCATACACATGGATGGGGAGAAGGAATCTCTGGTTAGGGATGTAATAGTGCAGCACAGTGTTTCTTAAATTTTGTAAGACCGAGGAACACCAAACAATTTTTTTAATGAGGAACACCAAGGATTTTTTGATGGGGGGGAGTGAGGAGGGGAAGGCTGGGGAAAAGTTATTGAGCAAAAAAAAAAAACCAAACAGGTCAGCTGCACCTTTAAGGGCGGCCATTTTGAATTCTTCTCCGCAGCACACCGGTGTGCCACGGAACACAGTTTAAGAAACACTGGTGTAGTGGGTTAAATAATTCACTCATAAGCAGCTGCTTAACGGTTACTGCTATCAGCTACATGCAAACCACACACACCCCCATTTCCTCCCCACCCCTACCCCCCAGGGTCTCTGAATTAAAAGTATTTTGGGAGCCGGCAAGTAGGCACCCTGGCTCAGTCTCGGCTCACGCTGGGTCCTGGCTGGCAGCTCCGCCCATTGCAGCTCAAACTCTTTTACACACAGAGCTGCTTATTGGTTAATCATGTATTCGATTAAATTTTTGTCAGCTACAGGCAACCCCCGCACCTAATTGTTTCCTGGAGAACCGTTGTAAGCTGAACCCTTATTTCCCATAGGCGCAATGTTATAAATAACGTTCCGTTCCTGGAAACCCATTTCATATCCTAAAAATATCAAAATTGCCAATGAAAATGGAGGAAAACTAAACTAAATAGTTCAAATAATGAACGAAAATAACAAAAAAGTGAAAACCAACGTGGCGAAGACATGCGCGGTTCAAGCAGCAGCTGCAAACTGGCGAGTCTGACTCACTTTTTACGTTTCCTGTTTTGGGATAATGCATGGAGTCTGCATTGTACGCCGTCGTAAATGCGAGCAGCAGACGTAAATTGGGGGATTTTAGGAGGTATCTAGCATGAAAAAAATGGTAGTAAATCCAGGGGTTCGTAAGTCAGGCGGTCGTAAATTGAGGGTCGCCTGTACATGATTACCAAATTACAAGCTTCCTAACATCCCTATCTCCGGTGCTTGTCTTATATTAGAGCCTCAGATATTCAGACTGTAGAAATATTCCTAGTAAGAGTATTATAAAAAAAAATCAATATCCCATATCCTCTTTCCTTAAGTCCCAAGACTCCACATAATAAAGTTTTTGGGGGGTATTGCCATAAAAAATTGTATTTACAAACACTTCCCCAAACCTTCCATATGAATCTCATGTTACAAGTTCTTCCTTCCTCGCCTCACCAGAGATTACAGCAATGTCCTAGTTTCACCTGCCTCCGCATTGGGATGAGACAACAATGACATCACATGCCATTTACTATTGAAATTAGTATCTGGAAAATATTTCATCTCTAGTACAGACGAGAATTTATTTCAGCCTGATGGATTACACTAGAGAAGTAAGTTTACCAGCGTGCGTTGTGGTTTAAGAAAGCCCTGGAAGATGGCTGGGCACAGCATGCTGGGTTTTTTGTACCACCTCTGGCTCCCTGATCATGAGGGATTTCTCCCTCATTGGAGACCATCTGTCACCAAATGAGGGCTGGGCATAGATTTAGAGAACGGCCAGAGAAGAAACGATCTAGTGATGTCATTAGCTTGATCTCCAGACTCGTCGAGTTTCACGATAACCTACTAGCATTCCTGTGAGCACTGCAACCAGCAACGTGAGACTACTAATGGAATGCTCAAGGTCCAACCTCACAGCTGATTCTGCGTTTCAGGACTGCTAAAGAACATGAAGCAAAAGAGCTGTAGCCACATGGCGCTTTTGCTTCTCAGCACATCCCACTGTCTCTAGCTAAGGTGCAGCTTCACCCACAGAAGCAATAGTAGGCGCTCCAGCTGTCATCACTTAACCACACAGATCAGGACAGACCTAGAAGAAGGGGCCACGCCAAAATTGAGTGTCACTGTCTAATATTTCCACGGACACACTGGAGATTAGGGATGTTAAAATCAAATTAATCAATCAATCGAATAGTCGATGGAATTTCCATTGACTATTCGATTAGTCGATAAGGGCGCTTCCGCTTTGAAATGTAGCAAGAGCCGCCCGGCAGCTGCTACATTTCAAAGGTGGAAGTGCCGCAGTGTTCTGCCGTTGAAATGTACAAGAACCAGAGGGGCCAGCAGGGGGCTCCATGCACCGTTTCAATCTTTGAAATGCACAAGTGTCCCCTGACTCTAGTCGCCCCGCTGGCCCCAGGCTCCTTGCAGCACTTCTCCTTTGGAATGTACAAGAGCCCCAGAGGGGACTCTTGTACATTTCTAAGTTGGAAAGCCGCAGTTGCGACCCTGCCCCCTCCCACGGAGTTGGAGCTGGGGGGAAGAGGCTTTTAAGCAGGCTCCCCCCAGCACCCTGTCCTTTTCCCCGCCCTTGCTGCCTCTTTCTGATACAGGCAGCAAGGGGGGGAATTGACTAATCAACTAGTGTGTCGACTAGCCGATAAGCTTTTGCTTATCGGATAGTCGACTAGTTGCTTACATCCCTACTGGAGATAGCAAAAAAATGGGATAATTTGATAAACAAGAGCCTAGCACAGATACACTCAAAGCGGAGGAAGTTGAAAATAGTAGATATCACAGATAAAGAGGTCAGATTCACTACATCATGAAGAGAGAGTGACCAATTACTCTAACCTATTTTTCATCATAATCTGAACAATTTCTGAAGTGATCCTTGAACACAGTGGCAACTCTGACCACCCTCCCCTTCCTTTTGCCATAAATGCTCTCACGGGAACGCTCTTCAGCCCCCATCCAGGCATGTTTTACAGAGTCTTAAATCCAGCTGTTTAAAAAAAAAGGCATCTTCAGAGAAGACGGATGCTGGGAGAGTTCTGTCCTAGCTGTGAAGGGAGATCTCCCAAAGTGATTGTTTTCAATAGCGGCATCTCCACTCAATGCAGCATCAGCTCAACTGTCTCTATGAAGCAGAAGTAGGGAACCTACTAGGATGTTAAGGGATGCAAATGCTTATCGGATAGTCGACATGATAGTCGACTAGTCACTTCCCGCCCCCACTTTCTGCCTCTATCAGATGCCTCTATCAGGGAGAAGAAGGAGCTCCGTGCGGCACTGCCGCTTTGAAATGCCTCAACACTGCTACAGCGTTTCAAAGGGGCAGTGCCGCCCTATCGACTAATCAAATAGTCAATCCTTAGAACCTACAGGACAGTTCAATTCAACCTGCAGGGGTCGAACAGCACCACAGCGCCAACCTCATCCACAGCGCCCGGCCAGGCGGCAGCAACAAGCGCCTGAGCCCCTTCCCGACCGGGAGTGCTCGTCGCTCGGAGCTGCGCCATGCAGCCAAGCAGCAATGGGGAAACCGCCAGAGTCCCTTCCACACTACAGCACTCACCACCCAGACCCAAGCCAGGGGGCAGTGGGAAAAATCGCTGGAGCCCTGCCCTGGCTGAAGAGTCTACTCCTGAGCCCCTCTCCAGCAACCAGTGCTGGGAAAAGGGAGGAAGGGGTGGCCACAGCAACATTTTCAGATCCATCAGATACAATGATGTTCATCAAAGAAAAGCAACCTCGGTCATCCCCCTAAAATACTAAATCAAAAAGTACATCGCCTTAAAAGTTTTGTGTAGGCGCACCGCACACATGTAGGCACGCTTCTCCGTCTGGGGCCTTTTTGGGGCTCATTTGCGTGGCCCCCAATTGATTTTTCTGGGGGTTAATGGCCCTTGACTTAAAAAAGGGTTCTCGTCCCTGCTCTAAAGTTTTCGGCCAGCTCGCTCAAAAGGAAAGATAGCCATGCCAATCAAAGTAGAGTGCCAAATTAGTTAGCAATAACACAAACATACAAAGAAATTAGTTATCTCAAATTTTGCACCTTCCAAGGGGACACTCCAGATTAGGCCAAATTAAAAAAGTATTCAAGTAAAATCAGTTCCCTGAACTGTAATTTTGGTTTCTCTATCTGCTGTTCTCCCCAATTACTACTGGGAATTCTGCCTTTCTGCCTGTTCTCAGTGATCAGAGGCAACTACCCAGGTTTCTGAAAACCACTCACTGCCTCCTCCATGCATTGCTTGTTCTCCACGCATACTTACTGCCTGGTGGCACTGCCTACTTGAGTGCCAGGAAATAGCAACAAAACCAAAGCTTAATGACTGGGTAACAGGTCAGTGAAATACACATACTTGCAGGCCCAAAAGCAAAAATCACAGACACAAACCTCTCTCTTCCACTAACAACTCACTTAAATATCCTTGAGTTGGCAGATATAAAATATTAGCACAGGGTGGGGCTGCCCAGAGCAGTGAAATCCCTACTATGAATAACCAAAATTACAAGGAAAGAAACTAATTTTACTTTTTGCAGTGACAGGGATCTGCTGCTCTGGTCAGCTACTGCTAGTAAGTGAGGAACAAACATCCCCCCAACAAAGGAAGGAAACAGACAGACTAGGTGACGTGGAGAAAGTAAAACACACACCTCGGTGAAAGTCAACTATGACTTAATTTTTCATTTTCCCCAAAAAATAAACAAAAGAAACCCCAAGATGTTTCACTCAATGTAGCTAGGAACAAAATATGCACTGAGATTTGTACTAACCACACAGAACAGGAGTGG
Organism: Pelodiscus sinensis; assembly: GCF_052426305.1. NCBI lineage: Eukaryota > Metazoa > Chordata > Testudines > Trionychidae > Pelodiscus > Pelodiscus sinensis. The sequence continues at coordinate 6,911,584 of NC_143054.1, forward strand.
GCAAGATTCGGCCCATGGGCCAGGGTTAGCAACCCACCAAGCCTTTTAATCTGACCCGCTGCTACTCCTGGGGCACAGAGCAGTTCTGCTCAAAGCAACTAGCTGCTCCCTATGGCTCTTTGCCATATGTGGAGGGGAAGGGGGAGAAGAAGAGCTTTCAGCACTTTGCCCCACCCCCAGCAAAATCTCTCAGCTCCTATTGACCAGAAACTGTGCAGAGAGCCACATGGAGCGGTCTGGGGCTGCTAGCAAGCCTGCCTGAGAGTGCTGCTGGCTGGGAGCTGCTACGGTAAGCGCCTCCCAGCCAGAGCCTGCCTCTGGCACCCCACCCCTTCCACCACCCAATCCCCTTTCCAGACCATGCACCCCCTCTTACACCGCTTCCCCAGGCCAGAATCCTCTCCTGCACCCCAAACCCCAGTCCCAGGTCACAACCACTCTGTAACCTGAACTCCCTCTCAGACACCACACCCTCTCCAGCACCCCAGTCCTGTACCCCAAGCTCCCTTCTGCACCCCGCCCTCTCTTCCAGACCCTGCACCTCCTCCATAGAAAAGTGAGGCCCTTGACCACATACCAAAATCTTGGAGTGACCCCTCATCAAAAAATATTGCCCACCCCTGACACAGAAGAATACCCTTCATCTGCGGGGTTGCCTTGACACACACTCAGAACCATCCATCACCCACCCCAACACACTCAACAGAACGAGGAAGCAAAGGCTTTGTAGGAGCACTACGAGCACCAAGACGTTCAAGCTGTTTTGTAAATTAAGTGGTGGAGGTTTTTTCTGGAGTTTAGCTGAAAATCCAGCTCAGTCTCTCAGTGAGGGATGTTATAAATCGGTTATTTTCTTAGTGGTTGTGCTGTTATTCTGTGCCCCCAGGGGGTAGCGGCAGCAGTCAGTGCACTTTCAGCCCCACTCCTGGGAAGCCCCCTGCTGCCCCACATTGCTGCCTCTGTATCAGAGGCAGCAGTGTGAGGTCGCAGGCATGAGGTGCCAGTCTGCATGGGGGGCCAGTTTAAAAATGGGCAGCAACAACGGCGCGGCAGGTGGGAGCCAGTTTGTATCAGAAACAGCAGCGCCGAGTGGCAGGCAGCTCACCTGTGTACTCTTCATTTAAAACTTAGACTGGCTGGCCAGGACTGAGCCAGCCTGGTGGTCCAAATTTTAAATGCAGGGCACGTGGGGGGAGAGGGGTTGTTGCAATTAATACCAACATCAGCTCTGACTGGGGGATCTAGAGTCTCTGCAGCCAGTGGAGGGTCTTCAGAACCAGGGGTGGTTGGTCCCAGCTAAATTTTCTGCCTGCTAAATTTTCTGCCTGCTTTTCTTATCACAGAGACTAAAGTAAAGGAGCATTCCTGAAAGATCATCCAGGGGAACAAGGTGGCAGCCACACTCCACATTTGAGGATTCAAAAAGACGTAGCTGAGGAAAGTAAAAGACAGGAGTCAGGCGAGAGGAGAACAGTGGCCCCAGAGCCTGTGAATCTACTACACCAGTGCTGAGAGCAGCCAGCAGAAACCTGAGTCTGTCGTACTGGATCTGGCTATGAATGTTACCTTGAGGAAGGAGCCATGTGAAACGTGACCCTCTAAAAGACTGTCTGAATTCCCATTCTCCTGCTACTAGCACTTGGCCAGTTATTCTGCTGGTTTTATTTCCCTTGAAGACGGGCAGCTCCAAAACTACATCGACTCTACAGCCGGGATTGGTGCTCCAAGATTGATGCTACCAGAGGTTGATTTAGTGGGTCTAACAAAGACCTGCCAAATCAAGCACAGATTGCTTTCTACTCGACCCTAACACTCTACTCCTGATGAGGAGAGTAAGGTGAGTTGATGGGAAACTTTTTCCCGTGTAGACCCCACAGTATCTCAAGCTAAGGTACATTGACTCCAGCTGCATTATTCATGTAAGACAACTTACTGTGGTAGTGCAGACCTATCCTGACTGTGCTACCTTATTTCTCTAGACATGACCAAATGCTTTGGCTATTGAGCGCCAGCCTTCATTCTGCCTGGGTCACTCCAGAAAGCAGCAGTGGTGTCCTCATCGCTTTCTCTGGTAGCATTCCAGTGGATCTGCAGGAAGAGGCTGTGTTTCTGACCAGCTGCGGCCCCAGAAAATTGATGCTCGTAATGGGAATAACCTGATCTAGGAGCCCCCACTTGGATACTCAGATCATCTGAGGAGTCCCAGGATGCTGTGAATTTTTCTGCCCCTTTTATTGCTCAGAGAAGTTGTCCTGGGATGTCTCAATAGTTGACTAGCTCCAGAAATAGCAGGCAAGCAGACTGGCTGGCAAAGACTGCTGAGAACATCGTCCTACTTGGAAAATTCCCCAGATACTGACAAGAGGGGGAGGGGTTACTAGGTCAGTGCTGGGGGGGGGGGGTAACGGGAAGGAAGGCTAGGAAGCAGCAAGCAATAAGCAGCCCTCTGAAGTGCTCCTATAAGCTACAGGCAGCGAGGAAGCACTTGGAGACTGAGAAAACTGCCAATACCACTCAAAACCCTCAGTGCACGAGAGACAAAAACCAGTAAGTCAAAATTCAGAGAGACAGAATCCACAATGGCCTGTAAGAAGCAGTAAAGGAGAAATCGCTGCTGACACCAGCAGATGTAGTCACCTGGAGCTCACGTTGGCAGTGCAATTCCCGAGCTCACTGTGAGTATATCTGAAACAGCAAAAGACTTAGACAGCAGCACCGAGAGAAATGCAGTTTTGTTATAATGTGCTGAGTGTGTTTAACCTCCCTCCTGCACGTCACCCCATAGTAGCCTGTAGGCCCATCCAACCTGGCAGTGACCCTGTGTACTGCATGGTCACCAAGGAATGGGATTTCTCCAGGCTTTGCTTAACCTATAGGAGATGGCCACAAAGCATGCTCAGAAGTGGTTTTTCGGCTTAACTTTTTGATTTGCAAGTAATTTTCCAAGCCAAGGTCCAACTTCTCAAGGGCTGTTCATGTGCACAATTTGAGTGAAGGAGTGGGGAAATGTTATATTTTCCAGCAAAGTTAAAAAGTGAGACTTTTCCCTCAAACCTTCTGAAAATTCCCCTCAGAAATGAGACCAAGCATGAAAAGACTCAGCCCCCAGAAGAGAATATTCTGGAAAGTTATGAGTTTATCAAAAGCCCAACGTAACTTTTGGTAACGGATGAGCTAAAATACAATACATAGTCTTAGCAAAGAGCCAATACATGCTTTTTTTAAAAAAAGCTTCATTTCTATTCTTTGTGAAGATTAAGAGCTGAGCTCTGGAAGGAAAGCCAAACAAAGAATGGCAAGTAAAGAGGATTCCACTTCAAGACTGCAGTAACAATGAACCAAAAGTAAAATGTGAAAGTAAACATAATACACCTCGATTTTTTTAAATGTGAGTTGCAACTAGTGAGCAAAATCCAAACTCCAAAGCTCACATTACCTAGTAAAATAATTTATATTAGAGCATCTGAAATACTCAGAATAAATAGGGAGCATGGAAAATTATTTTTAAATTAACTGGACTCCAAAATTCCCCCTCCACGAGTATAACGAAATGTCTGAATTTGCCAGCTAAATTAAGAAACGTATTCCATGCAGTTCCCAAAACAAATCTAGTCTGCAACTAAACTTGGGCTGGAATGAAGACATTCCTTCCCAATTATGGGACACAGTTGGGAAGATGGTTATTTTCATAGCTCATAACAGAAAAAGCTGAAGTTGTAGTTGAAATGGTCTCAGAATACAATCTTGAAATAAAACAAGGGGCCAAGCCTGAGAAGATTTGCACCAATACCACATACCTAAGAGACATCTTATTGTCAGACAGCAGAAGAGTCTTCCTGGATATTTTCTCCTTTTTGTGCTAACTCCAATTCACATTAATGGGAACTATGTACAAACCCCAGTTTTATAGGGAAGCATATGACTTCTGCAACAGAACGACAGTGTCCTGCTGTTTGGTATCCTTCATGATTATGTAGAACTAGATTTACCCGGCGTTGCTTGAGTCCTTATCTCAATTTTTGTTTTTTGAGAAATAAAATGGAAATGTCCAGGCTTCATTTGAATCATTGCTCTGGGGTGGGGCTAAGGGTGAGGGGTCAGTATACAGGCTGCCCCGGGGAGAGAGAACAGCCCCAGCCCTCTCTCACTGCAGCAGCTTGGGGCCAGGTGCTTCTCAGTCTTTTAGAGAAGCACCTCTCCATGGCTGCTGCAGTCCCAGTGGGCACAGCCGGGGAAGGGATACATGTCCACTGGGGCTGGGGCAGGTCCAGGTTCATCTGCCCCCAGCACTCCACAGCCAAGGCGTGGAATGCAGCAAATAGCACACTTTCCCCATACTCCCTGACGAAATAGAACAGCCAGCAATAGAATAGAATCATAGAACTGGAAGAGACCTCAGAAGATCATCAAGTCCAGCCCCCTGCTCTAAGCAGGACCAATTCCAACTAAATCAACCCGGCCAGGGCTGTGTCAGGCCGAGACTTAAACACCTCTATGGATGGAGACTCCACTACTTCCCTAGGTAACCCATTCCAATGTTCCTGTACCAATCAGGGAGGTGAGGAGAGCTTTAGCTCTCCCTAATGGGCGCTTGGAGGGTGGGAGTTTTGGGGCTGAAGCAGTCCCAGATTGGGAGGGAGCACGCCCCTAGCTCTTACTGTTTAAAATCCTTGAACAAACTCTCTCAAATATGTGGTAAATGACAAATCATTTTTATCCATTCTTTGTAAAACGTGACATGTACTGCGCTCCACTGCCTGCTAAATTACCAGTGCTGCCGCGGAAAGAAAGCCACCATTAAAAGCACCAACACGGCCCTAAATAGCAGCTGCTCCTTGCTCCGACTGAGATTAACAGCAAAATTGGAGGACGACAGGAGCATGCCAACTTTTTCCAAAGTGAAGATAAAGCAAATTTTTCCACTGTCAATTCATGAACTATGAATGATAAAATTATTAGAGAACTGGAAGGAATCTCAAGAGGTCATCAAGTCCAGTCCCCTGCATTCATGGAAAGATCGAGCACAATCTAGACTATCCCTGACAGATGTCTGTTTAACTGGCTCTTAAACATCTCCAGTGACGACGATTCCACAACCTCCCTGGGCAATTTATTCTATTGCTTAACCACCCTGAGAGGAAGTTTTTCCTAATATCCAACCTAAATCTCCCTTACTGCACTTTAAGCCCATTGCTTCTTGTCTCATCCTCATAAATTAAGGAGGATAATTTTTTCCCTCCTCCTTTTAGATACCTGCATATTTAAACAATCCCAATTTTTTCATTTTTTTCAATCTTCCCTCATAACTCATGTTTTCTAGACCTTTAATCAATTTTGTTGCTCTTCTCTGAACCTTTTCCAGTTTGTCCACATCTTTCCTGAAATGTGGTGCCCAGAACTGGACACAATACTCCAGCTGAGACCTAACCACCATGGAGTACAGCGGAAGAATTACTTGTCGTGTCTTGCTCATAATGCCCCTGCTAATCAATCCCAGAATGATGATGATGATGTTTTTTTTAACAATGTTAACACTGTTGACTCATATTTAGCTTGTGGTCCACTATGGCCCCAAGATCTCTTTCTGCAGTACTCCTTCCTAGACTGTCACTTCCCGTTTTGTATGTGTGCAACTGATTGTTCCTTCCTAAGTGGAGTACTGTCCATTTGCCCTTACTGAATTTCATCCACTTTACCTTAGATCATTTCCTCAGTTTGTCCAGATCATTATGCGTTACAGTCCTGTCCTCCAAAGCACTTGCTTGTAACCTCTCCCAGCCTGGTGTAAACTGCAAACTTTATAAGTGTACTCTCTATGCCACTATCTAAATCACTGATAAAGATATTGAACAGAACCAGTCCCAGAACTGGTCTCCGCAGAAACCTGATCTTCATGCCCTTCTAGCATGATGTGAACAACTGACATCTACTCTCTGGGAATGGTTATCCAACCAATTATGAACCATCAGATAGGAGCTCCATCTAGGTTATATTTTAGAACATAAGAATGGCTACACTGGGTCAGACTAAAGGTCCAACTAGCCCAGTGTCCTGTCTTCCAGCAGTAGCCAATGCCAGGTGCCCCAGAGGGAATGAACAGAACAGGTAGCCATCAAGCGATCCATCAGTTGTTGGTCATTCTGAACTTCTGACAGAGGCAAGGGACACGATCCCTGCCCATCCTGGCTAATGGCCATTAGAAGGACCTACTCTTCATGAATTTATTTAGTTCTTTTTTAGAATCCTGTTATAGTCTTGGACTTCAAACATCATCTTGCAAGGAGTTCCACAGATTGACTGTGAGTCGCTTGAAGAAGTAATTCCTTTTGTTTGTTTTACATCTGCTACCTATTATTTAGTTCATGTGTTATGAGGAAGGGGTAAATAACTCTTCTTTGTTCATTTTTTCCACACCAGTCATGATTTTATAGACCTCTATCATATTTCCCTTATCTGTCCCTTTTCCAAGAGGAAAAGTCCCAATCTTATTCATCTCTCCTCATATGGCAGCCATTTCATTCCCCTCCTCCATTTTTGTTGCCCTTTTCTGAACTTTTTCAAATGCCAATATACCTTTTTTGAGATGAGGCAACCGCCTCTGCATGCAGCATTCAAGATGTTGGCAAATCCTGGATTATATAGAAACATTAAGATATTCTCGGTCATATTCTCTACCCCTTTCTTAATGATTCCTGAAATTCTGTTTGCTTTTCTGACTGCTGCTGCACATTGAGCGGATTCCCTAATTTGTGAATGAGAAGGCCATGCAAGACTTTATCAAAAACTTCAATAAAGTGTACAAGTATGTAAGCCTAGTTACCATTTAGAGAGGAAAGTCCTGTGTCTAGGGTACTAACCTGGGATATGCAAGTTCAATTCCCTACTCCACCCCAGACTTCCTATCTCCAAATTAAAGGAAATGGGTACATAGGTACCAAAGGATACGTCTAGACTACAGGCTTCTGTTGACAGAAGTTTTGTTGACAGATACTGTCGACAAAACTTCTGTCGACAAAGAGCATCTACACTACATTGAGTTCTGTCGACAAAGCAAGCTGCTTTGTCGACATGGTAGTGTAGACGCAAAGGACAGTTTACATGCAATAACACCTTCTGTCGACAGAAACTCTGTCGACAGAAGGCGTTATGCCTCGTAAAATGAGGTTTACCAGCGTCGACAAAACTGCTGAGTTCTGTCGACGTTATGTCGACAGAACTCAGCAGTAGCGTGGACGCAGGTATAGTTTTGTCAACAAAAATCCACTTTTGTCGACAAAACCCTGTAGTCTAGACACACCCAAAGAGGGATACAAAGCTCTCCCCCACAAGGCACGGCCCAAACAATAAATACACACACAATAAAGCCTTTACATAACTATAAAGCCTTCTCCACTCATCCACCTTAGCATGAAAAAACATTCAGAACAAGTGTGGGAGCAAAGGGAAAAGATTCCAACATAAGAAGCAACACATTTTAAATCCAAAATCTCTGCATCTCTGAACAGCAGCATTAACCTTCTGAGAAGTGCTGGCAATGCTGCTCTTGCATGAAATTAGTTTCAAGAGAGGAAATTCACTTCTGTCTATATAAACTGCATTATCTAAACTGCATTTAGCCATTAGTTCCCACTTTTTACACCAGAGATGGGCTTTTGCAGTAGTGACCAAAAGGATTCTCTATGTCCATGTGTGTATTATACACAGGTTGAACCTCTGTAATCTGGGACTTCCTGGTCCGGCAACATCCATCATCCAGCAGGACCACGGATATTCCTGGGCCAGAGTGTCCTGATGGAGGGCTGGCGGTTGGGATCCTCGCTGCTGGGCTGCCCGGTGCACTGCAATTAGGCACAACTTGGCAGGGCTGTCCAATGGGGCCAGGAGCCCAACACACAGGAAGCTGGGCTGCCAGGCATAGCAGGGAAGGAGGTGGGAGTACTGGCAAGGCAGCAAGGCTGGTGGCAAGGGGGAGCTGGCCAGGAGGCTCCAGAGCTGGGGGTGGGGCAGTAGCAGGGAAACCAGATATGACCTTCCCTGGTCTGGCAAAATCCCTCATCTGGGACTGGTCAGGTCCCAAGGGTGCCAGACCAGAGAGGTCCAACCGGTATTACAAGATGTATATCCAGATAGAATTATGATTCCGCCTTGACATATATCTTGTGGTTCCTACTTGGATCCACAGGATTGTATTAGGAGGGAAATCGGAATCACACTTTGCATAATTAACTAATCTTGCAAGCTGCTAAAGAGTTTGCTACTCTTCCTGAAGAGGGTAAAAGTTTTGAGCCTTAGTGAGAAGCTTTCAGCTATCCATCACCTGCAACTAGATTTCAATGCTAAAAACAGCTGCCCTTTCCAAATACCTCATCCAGGGACTTGGTATTGTTGCTCACTGCCACTAACTAAAAACATAGAGCCAAGAGACCGTAGACACAAGTACAGCAGAGGAAACTATTCATGTGAACAGAATTTGCATGTGCATGTGTTAAATACTATTTCTAATTATTATGAGATTATTATTAACGATATGCACGTAAACTTGGATGTCATCCAAGGATCTGAAAGCCCTTAAACACTGACTCATCTCCAAGCTCTTTTGTAAGGTAAAGAGCCATGATACCCCCTTTACACATCAGTCAGATGCAGAATTGTCAGGCAACTTGCCAAGGGCTCCACAGAATGTCAGCGACAGACTGAAATAGAATCTGAGCTGGTCAAATCCTAGTCCCCCTTTACCACTCCTTCACGCTGTCCCCTAGTTTGTTCCTCCTCCTCCTCCTCCTCCTTTTCCTCCATTGTATTACATTGTTGGTCCTTTTTGATAAACCACAATTTATTTTCTGCATCCCCTGGCAGACCATTTTTATTTTCTTCCACCTTTTTTGTGGTTCTTGATTGACTGTTGGGAACTACTATGGGAAGTTTATGAAAAACCAATTGTCTGCCGCCCCAGCAATTACGTGCCCTGGAAAGTTGCCATTCTCTCTAGCGGGCTTTCCAATAGCTGGACCCTCCTCAAGCCCTGCATTAAGATTCAGGTACGCAAGTTGAGTGGCGGAGATGCATTTACCAATTCCCAAGGCCTGTCAGAAGGTGTCTCTGAGGAGAAGAATAATAACTTATCCTCAATCGATGGCTTTTTTCATCGTAGCCCAGGGAACCACTATCTACATTAATATTGGAAGATCAAGCTGGCCCAGTTCAACATAGCACATTACTGCGTTCTGGGAGTCCACCTTTCCAGTCAGATAGCTCCCTCCCCTGCACTGCACCGTGTGGCTGGCCATCCTATTCCTCAAAGTGGGAGCCATGAACAAATCCAGCATTCAATGTGGTGTGACGCTTTTTGCAAACGCTCGGCAAGAGAGGTTTCATGCCTGTAGAGTGGTAGGCGCCTTCTGTCATAGTCCAAGGCCAAGGCACCTGTATTCCCCCCTCCATGGTCCCTCAAGGGCATCCACTCTAGGTTCCAGCCTTCTCAATCATCCCTGCTCCCAGGCAGATCTCTCTCCCTCCTGTCCTGACCAGGGTTCCCTGCTTACACTGCGATGTTCCCAGCCATCCAGAATGCTCCACAAGACCAGAGTCTGCACTTCTCATTCTCTCTGAAGGCCATACGCACCGTCATTGCCAGCAGTCACAAGTTACCATGCATCAGGATCTACGGGTAGATCTCGGAGCCTCTGGCAGGTGATCCCGACTGGTTTGGCTATCAAGTGTGGGTACTTCAGTTGCCCCTTGCCCCCTCTGCTGCTCCTCTCCTGCCCTTTGCCTTGGAGCTGCCCCTCCCCCTGGGGACCTTCCAGTTTCTGTGCACGGCAGGGGAGGGAGTGGAGGAGTGCTGATGTCAAGGTGCCCCCTCCACAGAGCAGAGAGGGGGCCCAACAGGACAGAGTTTGCTGGCTGCTTTAGGGAGTGGGCCTGGGCCAGGGCCAGGGCAGAAGTGAGCCTGCCTTAGCCCCACTGCACCATCATCCAGGAGCCACCTGAGGTGAGCACGGCCCAGCTGGAGCCCACATCCCTAACTCCTACCCCAGTCATGAACCCCCTCCTGCATCCCAAGTATTCAAATGCCATCCCAGAGCCTGCTCCTAGAACCCCTCCTACATCCCAACAGCCTGCCCCAAGAGCAGCTCGGAGCCCCTCTCACACTCCAGATCCCTTCATCCAAGACCAGAGCCTGCACCCCAACCCTCTGCCCCAGCCTGGTGAAAGCGACCGAGAAAGGGCAAGAGAGGGAGGATGGAGTGAGCAGGGGCGGGGCCTCAGAGAAGGGGTGGGAGGGAGGCGGGACATGGGCATGTATATTTGCAGTAGATCTTGGATTGACTTAAAATTCAAAAAGTGCTTGAATAGGTTGGAGACCACAGCCGTTCAGCATTACCATTAACAGCAACAAAAGCACCGACACGCACTGGGGATGTAAAATCTCATTTCATTAGTTAACCGGTTAAATGTTTAACCGGTTAAATGTTGAGTTAAACTGGTTCACTGATTAGATGGGGAGGCAGCGGCTGGGCTGGAGCAGTTTCCCCGTCATGGCTGCTTCCATAAAGGGCTGCCGCTTCTGGCCTCACATGGGGCTGCCTGCTTCCAGTAACCCCATGCAGGGGCCCAGCAGGGCTGCCTCCCCAGGTACCAGGTAACTAGTTAACTCACTCCCTCACTCACACCATCTTACCAGAGATCATCCTAATTCCCACAAGCGCCCTGAGAGGAGTCAGCCATTCAAATCCCACAGAAGGGTTTTTCTGTGGTTACAGGTTCATAATCTCAGATCACAGCTAGCACTCCAAGTCTTGCCTTTATACATCTTGGGCCTTTCATCTTCAGAGTCCCCGAAAAGTTAATCAGCAGACAGCGGTCACCTCCTCAGAGTGTACCTTCAAAAGGCTGGGTTTTTGCATAACAAGGAGTGGGAAATTTGTATTCACCTCCTCCATAAATTCCTCAAGAAAGCCACTTTACGCATGTCTGACAGGGCTGGTCCCTACTCTAGCACTTCGAGTGCAGAAGGTGGGGGCCCGCAAAGACCTTAAATACCCCGCCTCTACAGGCTCTGCTTACAAAAAAACCATCAAAACTCCTCAGCGTCACAGATGCACTGGCTCTGAGAAAAACAAACAAACAAAGCTGCCACCATCAAGTGATTTCACCCTAAAAAACAGGAGGGAACACTTGAATTCTTTCCCCAGGGGTACCCCAAGTTCGTTTGCCCCAAAAGAGCTTGAAAAAAGAAAAGAGAGAAACAAACTGCCGTCTCTGGTAGCTGACCACCCAGTCTTAGGCAGGCAGACACACACACACACACACGGACCCCTGTTACTTTCCAGGACACATGAATCAAATCATCACCTTAAACAAAATGATTTTTATTACCAAACAAAAGATATACTTGATAAAGCATACTTGGTTGCTAGATGCACAGAGCAACTAAGTAAAACAAATTAAAACAAAGAGAATATCTCTGGGAACAACTCTTAGATAGTGAATGGGGGAGGGAAGGCATGGATTCACACAGGGAAGTTTAAACCAAACCACCAAAATAAAGAAAAATACCCTGATCACGACTAGATCCACTTTCCCCTCTACTCACAATACATGCCGATCTGTACTTCAAGGTCCAGTTCACTCCCACACTCAATATTTCTTACAGGCATGGTAATTCTGATCCCTGTATCTGCTCTCTCCAGCCCTTTTCTTAGAAATCCCCACAAGAACAGACCAGGTATCTATATTCAATTCAAATTTCAGCACTGTATCCCCACTGGTTCTTCTGGCCCCCTGTCAACACTCTTGTTAGCTATCTGAATTTAACCCCTTAGCCACCGGGTGCTGGCCAGCACTCCTATCCATCACATTCTGGAAAAAATCATTCTTATCTGCTACTTGTTTCAGTACAGTCCTTCCTCAGCAAGGCTCACAATAATGCATTTAATATAGTGGACTTGTAATGCCAGTAAATGAGCACAACTACGATATAGTTACCATCACAAAGACTTGGTGGGATAATACACATGACAACTATTGGTACAGAAGGGCACAGCTTGCTCAGGCAGAGAAAAAAAGGAGGGGGTGCTGCTTTATATATTAAACATGTATACACTTGGTCTGATCTTGAGATGGAAACAGGAGGCAAACTTGTTGAAAGTCTCTGGGTAAGGATAAAAGCGGTTAAAAAAAGGGGGGGGATCTACTACAGACCACTTAACCAGAAAGAAGAGGGGGAAGAGGCTCTCTCAAAATAACTAACAAAATCATCCAAAGCAAAAGACTTGGTGGTGATGGGGGCCTTCACCTATCCAGATATCTGTAGGGAAAATAACATAGCAGGGCACAGATTATCCAACAAATTCTTGGAATGCACCGGAGGTAATTTTTTATTTCAGAAGGTGGAGAATGCTATAACAGAAGAGATTGTTCTAGATTCGATTCTGACCGACAGAACTGGTTGAGAATTGGAATTCTGGATTGACAAGTGGTTAAAAGACAGGAAACCATGGCTACATCTAGACTGGCATGATTTTCCGGAAATGTTTTTAACGGAAAAGTTAACGAAGGGAGACTTTAGCAAACTCAGGGAGTTAGTAGGTTAAGATCCCATGGAAAGCAAGTCCAGGAGGAAAAACAACTGAAGACATTTGGCAGTTTTTCAAGAGACATTATTAAGGGCACAAAATCAATCTATTTCACTATGTAGGAAAGGCAGAAAGTATGGAAAGAGACCACCCTGGCTTAGCCAGGAGATCTTGAATGATCTAAAAATAAAGAGAGTAACCTACACAAAGTAGAAACTAAGACAAATGACAAAGGATGAATATAAACAAATAACACAAGTATATATGGGCAAAATTAGAAAGACCAAGGCACAAATGAGCTCAACCTAGGTAGAGACATAAAGGGTAACAAGAAAACATTCTACAAATATATTAGAAGCAAGAGAAAGACCACGGACAGGATAGGCCCATTTCTCAATGAAGAGGGAGAATCGATAACAGAACACGTGGAAATGGCAATGGGACTTAATAGACGTCTTCATTTCGGTTTTCACCAAGAAGATGGTGGTGACTGGACGCCTAACATAGCAAATGCCAGTGAAAATGGGGTGGGTTCAGATGCCAAAGTAGACATAGAAAAAGTTAGAAATTACTTAGAAATGTCCTCAAGTCAAAGGGGTCTGATGAAATGCATCCTGGAATACTCAAGAAGTTGACTGAAGAGCTATCTGAACTAGTAGCTATTACCTTTGAAAAGACAGGAGAGGCTGAAGACTAGAAAAAGGCACATGTAGTGTTCATCTATCAAAAGATAAGTAAGAGCAACTCTGGGAATTAGAGACCCATCAGCTGAAACTTCTGTACTAGGAAAGATAATGAAGCAAATAATTAAGGAATCAACTTGCAAACATCTAAAAGAGGAGACAGCGATAAGTAATAGTGAGAATGGATTTATCAAGAATAAATCTGGTCAAATCAAACTGGTAGCTTTCTTTGAAAGGGTAACAAGCCTTGTGGATAAGGGGAAAGCAGTAGATGCAATACATCTAGCCTTAAAGCTTTTGATACAGTCTCTCTTACATGACTTTACACTAACAAACTAAGGAAATACAACCTATAAATAAAAAATTAAATTTATAAATTAATGGAGATTGCCTATGTCCTAGAACTGGAAGGGACCTTGAAAGGTCATTGAGTCCAGTCCGCTGCCTTCACAGCAGAACCAAGTACCATTCCTGACAAATTTTTGCCCCAAATCCCTAAATGGCCTCCACAAGGATTGAACTCACAACCCTGGGTTTAGCAGGCCAATGCTCAAACCACTGAGCTATCCCTCCCCCCTAGATGGAGCTAAGGGCGTCCCCATTATAAGTCACCCTGGTATACATCCGTTTTGCACTAAAGTTGTTGATGTTTGTAGGAACTGATGTGTTATAAGTCCCCCCATTCCACACCCTTAAGTGGCGTTAAAAAAAATTGCTCAAATGGAAATCAGCTGCAGGGGGAAAAAATTCCCTGCTTTAAGTTGTTTTTCTATAGGTTCCAAAAAACGTTGCCTTATCTTGGACTTATAGTGAGAACAGCCTGTACTATTAGATGGCTGGATAATCGTTCCCAGCCAGTAGTCACAGTCACTCTGGAAGGGCATAATAAGTGGGGTTTCCCAGGGATCAGTTCTGGGCCTGGTTCCATTCAATATCTTCACCAGTGATTTAGATAAAGATAAAGAGTATACTTACAAAGTTTGCAGTTAATACCGAGCTGGGAGGGTGGCGGTGTTGCAAGTGCTTTGGAGGACAGGATTATAATTCAAACTGATCTGGACAAACTGGAGAAATGGTCTGAGAAATAGAATGAAATTCCACAAGGACAAATGCAAAGAAGAAAGGAAGAAACAATCCATTGCACACAAAATGGGAAATGACTGTTTAGAAAGGTCACAGAGAGGTAGCTGTGTGAGTCTGATCTTAGTAAAACAAAAAAGGAGTCATGTAGCACTCTAAAGACTAACAAGATAGTTTATTAGTTGATGAGCTTTCGTGGTGCAGACCCACTTCTCCAGATCACATTCTGAAAGCGAACTGGCATGACCATCATCACGGAACACCGCGCAGCACTTCCGCCTTTGAAACGTAGCAACGGCCAGGAGGGCTCTTGTTACTTTTCAAAGCGGAAGCGCCCTTATCGACTAATCAAATTGTTAATGCAAATTCCATCGACTATTTGATTAATCTAATTTTAACATCTCTAGGCCGCGCCAGCCCCAGCAGTGCTCGCAGCCCTGCCCCTGGATTCTGAGCAAGGGTAGGTGGGACCCCACTACTGGCCACAGCTCCAGCCCTTCCACGTGCAGGGAAGAGGCAGGCAGGACCCCATCCATGCCGCAGCGGCCCTAGATCCCAGCCCGGATGGGGGCAGGCAGGACCATGGCCCTGGACACACTGTAGAGACCCTGGTACTCAGACATGCTGCAGCGCTACACAAGCTGCTGATGCCTAGCACTCCAGCTGCAGCACAGCGGCCCCGGTGGGACACCAGTCCTGGACCCCAGCTCTGCTGCAGAGGCCCCGCGCCTTGCCTGCCCACAGCTCCGAGACCCCCACCTTGGCTGCCCTGCACCCCCAGCCGACCAACCATTAACAGGCTTAACATTATAATTTTAATCATTTAATTGGTTAAACATTTAACTACATTTACATCCCTACTGAGGCTGTGGGGAGTGCAGGTATCAGAGTTGGGGGGTGAGGAGGGGCTCAGTGGAGAGAGTGGGGGATACAGAGTCACAATAGGAGGTTGTGAAGCGTGGGGGGGGCTCCCTGGGTCCAATCTGGGGCGGTGGCGGAGCCATGCTGCCCAGCCAGTGGATGCTCCCCGGAGTTGATGTGCTTCCCATTGTCACGGCACAAGCAAACCCTTACCTTGCTTTAAGCAGCAGTAAGAAGAAGCTGCACACCAAATGCGGGGGTCCTAGCTCTTCCTGGTTAGGAAGAGTTCCTAAACAAACGGACTCACGGATGGATGGAAGAACACACATTTCTAAAACATATAGGAGATAAACACTTGATATTTTTAACTTCCTTCTCAAATAATTGTGAGATTCAAAACCATTGAGATCTTGGAACTTATAGAACATTACCTACAAAATTATAGCAATTTGAAAACATGGCAAATATTAGGCTTGAACTGCTCAATATCCCTTCAACATTTTCAAAGGTAAATCCATTTGCAACAGATTAGTCAAGCCACTCAACCTTTTCGGCTGGTAACAGACTTCAATTAACTAATAGCAACGATTTCTCGAAAATGGGATTTCAATTTGCACTTCACAACTGGCACCGTGTCTGCTGTGAAATAACCTCAATTTACCTGGTCAGCCAGCACTCAGCCTTTTTATTCCCCCACAATTTGGGGACTGGTTCTCTGTAAGCAGCAGAGCTGAACATGATGCTACATGTACTCATTCTACCACAAATGTTCACTACTGGGGGAATTCAGTGCCAAAAAAATTAACATTTTGGCATATTTTTATTAAAATAAAGCAATAGAAGCACACTTGGTTCAGTTATTTTGGTCACTTTATTTAAACTATAGTACAATGGATGGAGAATGGGATTGTGGAGCACTGAGGAAACATTTTAACCCCTTCTGTCTAATAGTAAAGTAGCTAGTACTGACCCTTTACTTCTAGTTCTTAAGTCAACAAATATACCGTATTTTCCGGCGTATAGGGCGACTGGGCGTATAAGACGACCCCCTATCTTTTTAATTAAAAGATAGGGTTTCATCGTATACCCCAGCGCCCCTCCGCCTCCTTTGCTCCCGGTGTCCCTGGTCTGCTGGAGCTGGTCCCCAGCAGACCAGAGGCACCGGGAGCAAAGCCGCCAGGAGCGCCTGGGCTCCCCCCCCCCCCCCCCCCGCCGGAGCCCCTCCGCGGCTTTCAAAGCCTCGGGGGAAGCCGGCGGGGGGGCATCCCAGGCGCGCATGGGCTGCCCCCCCGCCGGAGCCCCTCCGCGGCTTTGAAAGCCTCGGGGGAAGCCGGCGGCGGGGCATCCCAGGGGCGCATGGGCTGCCCGCCCGCCGGAGCCCCTCCGTGGCTTTCAAAGCCTCGGGGGAAGCCGGCGGCGGGGCATCCCAGGCGCGCATGGGCTGCCCCCCCTCCGGAGCCCCTCCGCGCCGCGCGGAGGGGCTCCGGAGGGGGGGCAGCCCATGCGCGCCTGGGATGCCCCGCCGCCGGCTTCCCCCGAGGCTTTGAAAGCCACGGAGGGGCTCCGGCGGGCGGGCAGCCCATGCGCCCCTGGGATGCCCCGCCGCCGGCTTCCCCCGAGGCTTTCAAAGCCGCGGAGGGGCTCCGGCGGGCGGGCAGCCCATGCGCGCCTGGGATGCCCCCCCGCCGGCTTCCCCCGAGGCTTTGAAAGCCGCGGAGGGGCTCCGGCGGGGGGGCAGCCCATGCGCGCCTGGGATGCCCCGCCGGCTTCCCCCGAGGCTTTGAAAGCCGCGGAGGGACTCCGGCGGCGGGGCATCCGGCGTACAAGACGACCCCCGATTTTTGGGGGATGTTTTTTAACTTCAGAGGTCGTCTTGTACGCCGGAATATACGGTATGTAGCCACATGCTCAGTGTTACAACTGAAGAGCAAGCAAGGGATGGGGATTCAAACTCACAATTTATACTGGCTACTGACCATCTCCAGAAAGGTCAGTAGCAAACCGTTCATGGACCACATTTTGCAAGAAAATTATTTTAGTCCAAAACTATAGACCAGTTCTAATCACTAAAATACCATAAGTGTTTATAAGCCCATGCTGTTCTTTATAATAAGGTTCCTTTACACCACTCTGGCAACGTACGTGAACCTTAACATTTTTACACCAGTTGTATTTCGCTGGGGGAATTTGCGAACAACAGAAACAATTCACTAAGCGGCAGGCTGCTCCGTACTGCTCCGAGGGGACAGAACCTGCCCCTGACCTACCTCCTCAGTAACAATCTAAAGCCCTGGTCCTGAATGCCAAGCATGCCACAAGCTCTGAGTGTGTGTGTCTCATTCTCACATGCAGCCCCCCGATCCAACCCGTGATTTTTCATCTCTAGCCACTCTGTGCACCCAAACCAACCTGCCTGCAGTACTGGGGAGGGACTCGTGACTGCACTTGTGGCTCTTCTTTACTTCCTCATCAGAAGTCATTTGTTCTGTGGGGAAGGAAAAAAAAAACTCTACAAGGACCATGAATTCTGCGAAAGTGCAGTGAAGTAGAATTCCCCCAAGAGTAAAAACTCAGAATTCAATGGCTTTGCCCCTGTTTTCCACACAAAAACTGACAGATGTGACAAGCAACAGGGTGAAGCTGATCTGCAATAGCCAAACTCATTCACGGCAACCACAATGAAACAGCTCTATAACAATCCCATTTAAACACTTTGTGCATGTCAACATTTAGAAAGGCCTTCATGCGCGCATGGGTGTTGCTGTCCAGTGAAATAAGCAAATATAAAATATTCTCAGAAAGCAAAATTACATGCAGCTGAACTCCAACTCATTTATATCATGATAGCACCGAAAGACTCCAGTCAAGGTCAGGTCCCCACCCTATCAGTATCTGTCCGAACACAACTACAGGCAGTCCCCGGGTTACGCACAAGATAGTGGACTGTAGGTTTGTTCTTAAGTTGAATTTGTATGTAAGTCGGAACTGGTACATATTGTAGGGGAAACTCTAGCCAAACATTTCTCCAGAGCTCAGTTTTATTCTCCCACACCTCACTTCCCTCAGTCCTTTATTCTCAAGCTGAGGTGTCTGCTGAGAAAAGCCGGTCCGCGTCTCCCTGATCTGCTGGGGGGGGGGGGGAGATGCGTTAGCTTCGCGTCTCCCTGGTCTGCTGGGGGGAAGCAGCTAGTGCGGGGTTGCCTCACCCCGTTTGTAAGTAGGGATCCGATGTAAGTCGGATCCATGTAACCCGGGGACTGCCTGTACTAGAATTCTTAGAGGAGGTCAACAACCACGTGGACAGGGCAATCCAGTGGCTAAAGTGTACATGGATTTTCAGAAAGCCTTTGGCAAGGTCCGTCACCAAAGGCGCTTAAGCAAAGTGAGTTGTCAAGGGATAAGAAGGCCCTCTCCTGTATCAATAACTGGGTAAAAGATAGGAAACAAAGGATTGGACAAAATGGCCAGTCTTCAGAATGGAGAGAGGTAAACAGGGTGTCCCCCAGGGATGTCTACTGCAACAGTATTTATGAATATGTTGACCAATAATCTGGGAAAAGGGGTGGCAAAATTTACAGAGCATACAAAACCACTTCAACTAGTTAAAGCCAAGGCAGACTGAGAAGAGTTACAAAGGGATCTCACAAAACAGAGTGAGTGGACAACAAAATGGCAGATGAAATTCAACATCCCTAAGTGCAAAGTGCACACTGGAAAACACAATGCCACTTAACATATCAAATGATGGAGTGTAAAGTAGCTGTTACAACTCAAGAAAGATGCAGGAGTCATTGTGGATAGCTCGCTTAAAACATTCACTCAGTGTACAGCGGCAGTCAAAAACAGCTAACAGAATGCTGAGAATCTTTAGGCAAGGGATAGATAAGAAGACAGAAAATATCATATTCTCGCTACATAAATTCATGGTACACCCACATCTTGAATACTGTATGCAGATCTGCTCACCCATCTCAAAAGAAATATACTGGAATTGGAAAAGGTTCAGAAAAGGGCAACACAAATGATTTGACATATAAAACAGCTTCCATATGAAAAGAGATTAAAAATAATGGGACTTTTCAGCAAGGAAAAGAGACAACCAGGGGGATGTGACGAAGATCTATAAAACCATGGCTGGTCCGATGAAAGTAAATAAGGAAGCATTATTAATTCATTCCCATGGGTCATCCAATAAAATTAATAGACAAACAAATTTTAAAACAAACATAAGAAAGTATTTCTTCACACAACACAACCTGTGTTTTGTGGGCATTGATTCTTTGGCGAAGTGTCTGAGACGTTTGTCCAATGTACATGGCAGACTGACACTTTCGGCACATGATAGCATAGATTATATTTCTGGATGCGCAGGAATATGTGTTCTTGATCTTATAACTCACTTGGTTAGGCCCAATAATGGTGTCAGCAGAGTGAATATGTGGACAAAGCTGGCAACAGGGTTTGTTGCAAGGGAAAGTACCAGGGTTGGTATTAGTGTGGTATGTCCTGTGGTTGTTGGTAAGAATCATCTTGAGGTTAAGTCTGCTGACACCATTATTGGGCCTAAACAAGTGGGGACAAACGTCTCAGACACTTCGCCAAAGAATCAATGCCCACAAAACAGACAGACAGGATCACAAAGAAAAACAGTTTTTTGCCATTTCAACCAGAAAGGACACTGTTTCAGTGACCTAATCACATGCATCCTACTCCAGAAGACTTTCAAATCTGCACTTGAAAGGGAATCCTCTGAACTGGCATTCATGCTAAAATTCGACACTCTCCGCAGGGGGGCCGAACAAAGACCCCAACTACCTTACCCATTACAAAGATAGCTTCCCCAATTATCACTTCTAATACCATTAGCTCACAGACATCTATCCTTCCCCACCTCTAATATCATTAACTCACAGACATTTACCTTCGTTTCCACCCCCCCCCCCCCGCATCCCCCTTCTGTTCTGAAATGTGATTTGTCCTTTTCATATGTGTTCGTTTTTTTTAATTGTATCCTTTGGTATATATGGTTGTGACTATTTTCTTCCACTATTTGATCTGAGGAAATGGGTCTGGCCCACGAAAGCTCATCACCTAATAAACCATCTTGTTAGTCTTTAAAGTGCTACATAGTTTAGGGTTCATAAAAGAACTAGACACATTCATGGAGGACAAATCCATCAATGGCCATTAGCCAGGATGGGCAGGAATGATGTTCCTTCCTTCTGTTAGCCAGAAGCTGGGAATGGGGGACAGGAGAGGGATCACTTGACGATTCCCTGTTCTGTTCACTCCCTCTGGGACATCTGGCATTGGCCACTGTCGGCAGACAGGATACTGGGCTAGATGAGACTTTGGTCTGACCCAGTGCGGCCGCTCTAATGTTCTTATTGGAAACCCAAACAGGCTGCAATCTAATCAGACACACAGCCAAAGATTCAATACACTGAAGATTGGCACCTTTTGTTAGTCAGATGTTTTGTTTATTAACCGGGAGCAGCAGTAGGGAAAGGGAGAACACATGAGAGCACTGAGTTACAATTACTCCTAGGGGAATTTCTGCAACACTGCGCATGCACAGAGTTCACAGCCCCACAGATTCCTTCGCTTCTCTGCAGAAAAATGACTCTCTGACAGGGAAGCCTCAAGAGCAGTCACACACCACTCCCCAGCAGTGCAGTTATATTTTTTCAGGCACCCAGAGCAGCTGGGACACCCCAGCCAGTGACTCCTACTCTGAGCTGGGGCCAGCTGCGAGTCCCACCTGGGCTGGAGGTAGGAGAAGACAGGACTTTCTCTTCCCCTGCAAGGAGCAGCGGGGACTGGGGCTGGGTCAGACCCACCCCCAGAAACCTCATCCAGCTGCACGAAGCTCAGCATCCTCACCTGCTTCCTACCCCCTTTTTTCCTCGGCTTCACCATACAGGGAGCTGCTCCCCCATCCATCCAACCCTCTGTGCATCCAGATCTCCCCATACCTAGACTCCCCACTGAGTTGACTGCACCCAGATTGCCCCACACAGAACCCTCTCAACTCCACACCTTGTTCTCCAACTCTGAGCCACTTCATACCTGGATCCTGCCTGGCTGAGCCTGCCTGCCCCACACCTGGCGCACTTGGCACAGAGGGGCAGAGCCCCGGGGTGTTTCTAGGTTAGGCCCAAGCCCTGCACTGTGTCAGGGACAGGTGCAGCCTCACCTCTGAGTCTGTCCAAGGGGTGGGAGCGGGGCTGCAGGGTGAACTCTTTTTCATGCAGCCAATGGCCTGTGCTCTCTGGAACCTCTGCATTTATTTACTGACACATAAAACTCACAGAACTGTAAAATGCCGTGTGCAGAATTTGTATTGTCTTGTTGCAGAATACCCTCAGGTGTATGCTATGAATACAGGAACACAGAAAGATGGGGGCGGTCAGCAAGAAGACAGGGCTCAAATATGACTATGATTAGCATGGTAGCTAGAACAGAATGAGATAGAAGCAGAGAACACCTGGGAGAGGGACAAACAGCCAATTAGCAAAAAGTAAAAGCCACAAAGCTGTGAATGCATAGTGTGGTGATATCACAGCTTCCCTGAGAGGGTCGGGAAGGGGTGGAATGTAGCATGGCCCCATATCTGAATTTCCACCCATCTTTCCGCTGCCCTTAGAGCTCGCCAAGTGAAGAACTGATTGCCCAACATTCAATACTGGAGAGCCATATGTGAAAGAAATCTAGCTAAAACAAACACTCCCCTTTCTCAACCCGTTTCAGTACCTCAAAAATGTGAGTCCTGTGCGTCGAGACAACAGATGCTTCTGTTTTCCTTCAGTTCATGCATTTGGCTCTTCCGCTCCACCTCTTTGACACAAATTCCCATGTGCAAAAATCAAATTTGTAACACTCCCTACTCCCAAAGTTAGGCTGTTTCAGAATGTCTTTGTTTTAATTTCTCGTTTGCAATGCAATGTTGAGAAGTTCAAGGACCACCTGCACAATAGTTCAGCTTCCACAAGGATCTAGCCATACTCTACCGAGCTCAAGGCAGTCATTTACCCCAGTTTCTGGCTTCCTAAGATCGAGCTGAACCAATGTTAAATCTAGCTGTTGGTGTGATGAACGGAAAGAGACAAACAGCAGTGCCTTAGCTCAATACTGGTAAACATGCACATAGTGATGGGACTTTCAAACTATCAGGGCTTAAAAAAAGGAAAGAAGAGGGGGCACTCTAAGTTTCCTTCTCTCTCACATTTAATACCAAAATAAATTAACCACTACTCCCACTCAGAAATACTTGCTAAATACAACATCCCTCATTTTTGCCCCTTTGGGTATCACCATAACAGCTAAGACTCATTCATTTAATATGGATTTTACCCAACAGGGAAAACAGCCTAGGACTGTTAATTACTGAGTAAACTTTTAGAGTATCTAAAAGCCAGGGCACCCGACAGTCCTAAAAACACCTGCAACACAAATCCACAAACCAAAGTATATTGATGATAGCTCTGACTCATGCCCCGGGCTTGTAAATGTTTATAAAAACAGTCCTTGTCCCATGTTTACAGACTTACAAGATCAGGTCCTTATAAAGCAGGCCCAGGCAAAATACAGCCCACGGGCCAGATGTGGCCTGCCAAGCCACTGATCTGGCCCACAGAGGCAGCGAGGAGCCCCAGGCAGGCTCCCCAGATTGGCCCACAGCCCCAAAGCACTGTGCAGAAACTCGGCTGCAGGGCTCTATTTGTTTTAAAACTGGAGGGGATGGGGAAGTTTTAGGAACCACCCCGCCCCGCCCCCAGCACATTCCCATTGGCCAGAGTCTGGCAGACCCCAGCCAATGCGAGCTGCTTGTTGGAGTAACAGGCAGCTAAGAACCACACCCCCTCTCCACAGCTCAGTTTTTCATGAAGCCCATGGCCCAGCAAGCAGGCAGGCTGGCTGGGAAACATTTTAAGCTCTGCAGGCAGGCAGGCTAGCTAATTTGGCAGCTGGCAGGTAAGTCTCTTGGCCACAGCCTGCTTCTGGCACCCCAGCCCTTTCCTGCCCCCAACTCTCTGTCCCCCTCCAACATACCCAAACCCTCTGTCCCCCTCTTACACCTCACCCCCTCTCAGATCTGGCACCCCAATCTCCTGCCCAGATCACAAACCCCTCCTACCTTAGGTCACATTCCAAACCCCTGCACTCCAGTCCCCTGCCCTAAGTCACAACCACCTCCTTCACCCAAACTCCCCCCAGACTCCAGTCTCCCTCCTGCACCCCAGTCCCTTACCCCAAGCTCCCTTCTGCACCCAACTTCCATCCCAGACCCCCGCACCTCCTCCATTAATATCCTGGAAGAGTGTGGCCCTAGACCATTTTCCAAAATCTTGTAGTGGCCCTCTGTCAAAAATTATTGCCCACCCCTGTTATAAAGGGTGGGTTTTTTTTGTAAAAGTGGGAGAGCAACAGCACTGCATGATAGCACACGCAAGTTATTAAATCTCACACACACGTTATTAAATCACCCCCCCCCCCCCACCACACACACACACACACTTACTAGGTTTATCCAAAAAGGAGTTTTTAGAGAAGACATACCTTACTAGGATAAATACATACTGTGCAAAACAGTGTTTAAAATGAATCAGAGGGCACTAACAAGCTCTTTGAATTTTAGCACACACACAAAAACTAGACTTTTGTTGTTGTTTCTAAGAATTTTAGAGAAACAAGAAGTTCTGGAAGGGCTGGCTTTTCTCCTTAGCTGTTTGATCTGGTCTCAGTGCTCCATGACGACACACATTGGCTCTCAGTTCCCCTAGTGGTACCAATTTCCCCAATAAGACCTTAAGGATGTAACCAGTTTCCAAACTATCAGGCTATGCAGGCTCTAAGTTGCCAAGGTTGGTTAGAGACAGCGTAACTGGATGGCATCTGGCCAGCAATTCACAAGCACTATGCCAGTAAGATTAATGGATTAAGGCAAGACTACGGGGGGCATTGTTCCCTCTAATTTTTTCCATGTGCAAATTAAATTTTGTTATGTGCATCAAGGCATGTGTGGATGTGCACCATCAACAGAAATACATGCTACCAGCAGTGGGCACTCTGCTTATCAGCTGAGCAGCATTTGAATCTCTCCGGAGCAGCCATGC
Organism: Pelodiscus sinensis; assembly: GCF_052426305.1. Lineage (NCBI taxonomy): Eukaryota > Metazoa > Chordata > Testudines > Trionychidae > Pelodiscus > Pelodiscus sinensis. The sequence goes on from NC_143054.1 coordinate 6,935,902, forward strand.
AAGTGCACACCTTATAAAGAACACTGCTGGGGTATTATATTACAGCATAAAATACACAATAGGGAGGAAAAATTGAGAGGGGGGGACAAATTCTCCTATGAAGAGAAACTGAAAAGATTGGGATTATGAACTTCACACGAGAGATGTGTAAAAGGGGATATGCAAAAAAAAGCATATAAAAATCATCTAGAGAAGACAGATTCTTCCAGTATTGTAACAAAACCAAGGGCACATTCAATACCAATAAAAGAAAATATTTTTTCATAACAGGTTATCATTAGACTGTAAAATTTATTGAAACAAGAAATACATGAGTTTAAAAATTTAGAACGTTTCAGAGAGAGACTGGACAATTAGATGGATAACAAGAATAGCCAGAATTATAAATGTTATTACTGTGAAAAAATCTGGAAATATTAAACCACATGTTTTAGGTTTTATTAAACCAACTTTTATTACAAATCAGGGTATAATCCCACATATGCCCAACAATTGAGGTGTTCTTAACACCTTCCTCTACAACAGTTGGCACTGGTCTATGTCAGACACGATATTGGACTACAAAGATCTTGGATCTGATTCAGTCTGGCAATATCTACATTCCTATCTTTTTATGAGCATGTTTCTATTATTTAAAAATAAATCTATAATAGTAATAGGGAGATGCTTATGAGTACCAGTAACAAAAGATGGATGCCTTAGTACAGTGTTTCTCAACCTTTTTTTATATAAAGTATCCCTTTTTCAAAATAAATAAATAAATAAATTAAATTATAGGTATCCTTAGTACCTAGCTTTCAGACACAAAATTTTTTTCTACTGTTGCAACCCATTTGTTTAATCAACTTAATTGTAGCCAGGCAGGCAATGAAATTTTTGGGTGCAAAAAGTACAAAAATAATAAAACACTAAAACGTAAAACAAAAATTCAGTTTTCTCCAAATTTCAGCATGTTGACGTACACCCCCTCTCTGCCAGAGTTCTCTCAAGTACCCCTAAGGGTACTCGTACCACTGGTTGAGAAACGCTGCACTAGTAGTAGAATCAGAAACTAGGAACCAGAAATTTATCCAGCAAAAACTGGTGTGCTGCATAACTGAGTTCTCCATACATAGAGAAGATTTTAAAAACACAGATGGCCCAAAGTGCACCACAGTCCTGCTGCACCCACTTCGTTAACCCAAACACACACGTACACCCACCAACATAAACCCATCAGTCAGGGTCCCCCTACACACACCTACCAACGTGCATCCTTGCCATCGAGGGTATGTGACCCCCAGCACATACACGTGACCCCATGAGACTCCACGACCCCTCACGCGCGCACACACCGCAAAACGCACTCCCTCCTCTGTAGGAGCCCATGAACCATACACACCCCAACCTATGCCTCCCCATCACGGCCCCTGATCTACACCCCACCCCGTCAGAGCCCCTGGGCCTTCACTGCTTCCCCACACACCAATGCACCTGACTCCGCTCCCCCCCCCCCACACTTCCTGGCCCAGCCTCCCCTTGCCCAGCCTCTGCTCCCCATCTCTCCTACTCTCCCCATCACACCCCTGGGCCTCCCCCCAAGCCCAGCCCCCCCCCCACCCAGCTCCCCCCCACAGCCTGTGGCCCTGCCCCCCCCCACCCAGCCCCTGCTGCCCTCCCCCCATCCCATCTCTCCCCACACCCCCCCCTCCCCCCATCCCACCCCTCCCACCCCTGCCCCTGGCCTCCCCCCACTGCCCCCTCCCCTCCCCACCACAGCCCCTGTGGCCCTGCCCCCCCCACCCCCAGCCCCTGCCCTGCCCCCCCTCCCACTCTCTCCCTCCCCCCACCCACCCCTCCCACCCCCATCCCCTGCCCCCCCCCACACCCAGCTGCTGCCCCCCTCTCCCACACTCCCTCCCCCCAACCCCTCCCCCCACCCCCCCCACAGCCCCTGGGCCTCCCCCCATGCCCATCCCCCACACTCCCCTTCACAGCCTGTGGCCCTGCCCCCCCAGCTCTCCCACACTCCCCGTCTCGGCCTCGGCCCCGCCCCCCCCGGCCCCCCCCCCCCCCCCGGTCTCCCCAGTGGCAGCAGGGCCCCAGAGCGCCCCGCCCGCGGCTCCCGAGAGCAGGGGCTTCCCCCGCCCGCCCCGCGCTACATGGTACGATCCTTCCTACCTCCTGCGCCTTCACCCGGCCCTCCTCAGGGTGGCGCCGTCCCGGGCTTCCCCCGCCGCCCACTTCGGGCGCTGGGGGGGAGGGGGAGAAGCCGTTGCTGCTGTTGCCGCCTTCTTCTTGGTCGATCCTGCTCTTCCCCTCCCCCCCCCCCCAGGCACAGTTGGTTTGTTCCAAGCAGCCGGCCGGTCTTCTCCCTCCTCCTCCTCCTCCCCCCCCCGCCTCTCCTAAAGCGCAGATTCTCATAAGTCTTCGGCCATTTCCGACCCAGAGGCGGAAATCACCGAGGCGGGGCGGAAATTACCGACAGCAGCCGAGGCTCTTCGGGAGTCACCGAAGGAGGACAAGCCTCTAAGCCCGGAAACTGCCGAAGTTCCAAAGCGTCCCTCAGCCCCTCGGAGGGGCGGATGGGAAGCTGCGCCTGCGCAGTGGGTGGCAGCTGAGAGTCTCCCCCCCCCACCTCCTGCTCAGGGGAATAGCCTCAGCCAAGCCAGCTCCTGCCCCACCCCCTCACTAGAGCCCAACCCCTTGTGACCCTGCCCCCCCCCCGGAGCACCAACCCTCCTGCCCTAGTGCCCCCCCCAGCCTCTGCTCCCCCCCCCAGCTGTCTGCTCCACTGCCCACCAGGGACCAGACAGTGGGACCCCCCCACACTTCTCCGGCCTGACCAAGCCTCCGCTCCTCCCCCATATTCATAGAATCATAGAATCATAGGACTGGAAGGGACCTCAAGAGGTCATCGAGTCCACCCCCCGCCCTCAAGGCAGGACCAAGTCCGTCTACACCATCCCTGACAGATGTCTATCTAACCTGTTCTTAAATATCTCCAGAGAGGGAGATTCCACCACCTCCCTTGGCAATTTATTCCAATATTTGACCACCCTGACAGTTAGGAATTTTTTCCTAATGTCCAATCTAAACCTCCCTTGCTGTACTTTAAGCCCATTACTCCTTGTCCTGTCCTCAGAAACCAAGAGGAACAAATTTTCTCCTTCCTCCTTGTGACACCCTTTTAGATATTTGAAAACCGCTATCATGTCCCCCCTTAATCTTCTTTTTTCCAAGCTAAACAAGCCCAGTTCATGAAGCCTGGCTTCATAGGTCATGTTCTCTAAACCTTTAATCATTCTTGTCGCTCTTCTCTGAACCCTTTCCAATTTCTCCACATCTTTCTTGAAATGTGGCGCCCAGAACTGGACACAGTACTCCAGCTGAGGCCTAACTAGTGCAGAGTAGAGCGGCAGAATGACTTCACGAGTTTTGCTTACAACACACCTGTTGATACAACCTAGAATCATATTTGCTTTTTTTGCAACAGCATCACACTGTTGACTCATATTCAACTTGTGGTCCACTATGACCCCTAGATCCCTCTCTGCCATGCTCCCTCCTAGACAGTCGCTTCCCATCTTGTATGTATGGAACTGATTGTTCCTTCCTAAGTGGAGCACTTTGCATTTCTCTTTATTAAACCTCATCCTGTTTACCTCTGACCATTTCTCTAACTTGCTACGGTCATTTTGAATTATGGCCCTATCCTCCAAAGAAGAAGCAACCCCACCCAGTTTGGTATCATCTGAAAACTTAATAAGCGTACTCTCTATCCCAATATCTACGTCATTGATGAAGATATTGAACAGTACGGGTCCCAAAACAGACCCTTGAGGAACTCCACTTGTTATCCCTTTCCAGCAGGATTTAGAACCGTTAACAACAACTCTCTGACTACGGTTATCCAGCCAATTATGCACCCACCTTATCGTGGCCCTATCTAAGTTATATTTGCCTAGTTTATCAATAAGAATATCATGCGAGACCGTATCAAATGCCTTACTAAAGTCTAGGTATATGACATCCACCGCTTCTCCCTTATCCACAAGGCTTGTTATCTTATCAAAGAAAGCTATCAGATTAGTTTGGCATGACTTGTTCTTCACAAACCCATGCTGGCTATTCCCTATCACTTTATTACCTTCCAAGTGTTTGCATAGGATTTCCTTAATTACCTGCTCCATTATCTTCCCTGGGACAGACGTTAAACTGACCGGTCTGTAGTTTCCTGGGTTGTTCTTATTCCCCTTTTTATAGATGGGCACAATATTTGCCCTTTTCCAGTCTTCTGGAATCTCCCCTGTCTGCCATGATTTTTCAAAGATCATAGCTAAAGGCTCAGATACCTCCTCTATCAGCTCCTTGAGTATCCTGGCATGCATTTCATCAGGACCTGGTGACTTGCTGACATCTAACTTTCCTAAGTGACTTTTAACTTGTTCTTTGTGTATCCTATCTTCTAAACTTACCCTCTCTCTGCTTGTATTCACTACGTTAGGCACACCTCCAGACTTCTCGGTGAAGACCGAAACAAAGAAGTCATTGAGCATCTCCGCCATTTCCAAGTTTCCTGTTACTGCTTCTCCCTCCTCACTAAGCAGTGGGCCTACCCTGTCCTTGGTCTTCCTCTTGCTTTTAATGTATTTATAAAAAGTCTTCTTGTTTCCCTTTATGCCTGTAGCTAGTTTGATCTCATTTTGTGCCTTTGCCTTGTCTACCTTGGGGCTGCTAAGGGGGACCCACTGACACCCCCAGTCCCTAGATGAAAGGCCCTGCCAAGGGAGCACAGAGCAGTTCACATTTCGTTCGTTTCAACCAACGAAGACTTTTACGTTTTTGGGGGGGAGGGGGAAAATTGTTTCTAGAGCTGGGATTCCCACCCAGGACCCAGTGCCAGGGACTGTATAGTCATCTTCCCTAGCCCTGCCCCACACACACACCTACAGATTCCACTGTAGGTTGCATTAGCATTTCCCAGTTGCATACAGGGCCCTACCAAATTCACAGTCCATTTTGATCAGTTTCACAGTCATGGAAGTTTTTTTAAAAAAATCACAAGTTTCATGATTTCAGCTATTTACACCTGAGATTTCACAGTGCTGTAAGAGCAGGGCTTTTGACCCAACCAGGAGTTGGGGTGGGGTGACAAGGTTATGGCTGGGAGAGTGGGAGGAGTTGCAGTAGTGCTACCCTTTTGCCCAGCTGCAGTAGTGCTACTCTTTTGCAGTAGTGCTGCCTTTAGAGCTGGGCAGCTGGAGAGTGGTGGCTGCTGGCTGGGAGCCCAGCTCTGAGGGCAGAGCACCTGCCAGCAGCAGTACAGAAGGAAGGATGGCATGGTATGGTATCTCCACCTTTACTTCTGTAAAGCTGCCTCCAGAGCTGGACCCTCAATCAGCAGCCACCACTTTCTGGACACCCAGCTCTGAAGGGTGGCATGGTATAATATTGCCACCTTTACGCCTGTGCTGCTGCTGGTGGGGTGCTGCCTTCAGAGCTGGGCAACCGGCCACCAGCTACTGCTCTCCGGCCACCCACCTCTGACGTCAGTGTAGAAGGGTGGCAATACTGTGACGCCTCGCTAAAAAAAAAACCTTGTGCCCATCCCCTCACAACTCTCTTTTGGATTAGGCCCTCTAATTTGAGAAATGCTGGTCTCCCTTGTGAAATCTGTATAATACAGGGTAAAAGCACACAAAAGACCCAATTTCCCCGGGGAGATAGCAGATTTCATGGTCCACGATACATTTGTCATGGCCATGAATTAGGGCCCTAATTACATAGGTACTATTACTTGCCAACTACCATCTTGGTGGAAACTGGGGACTGAATCAAGGACCTCCAGAGCTAAGATCACAAACTGGTTTAATTTGAGCTAGAGACCCAGGCCCTGTAACACACTTGGGGGTCAGAGACAGACACATGGACCAGTAGGTAATGGTTGGGAAGATGGACACCCTCCCGCAATCCTCAGATGTTACCCTTCAAACACTGGCTTACAGCATCAATGCCATGATTTACTGCTTAGATGCTGAATGTTAGGGAGCAATTCCTAATCAGCAAGAATCCAGTCTGAGATTTCTAACCTAATCACTCAATCACCATGTAGCCCATGATGCTTCAAAGCAAAAGCCACTCTCTAATCTGTTTAGTTCTCTACTTGTCCAAAGCCAAAGATTATAGCATAGTCCTTTGATCTGGTACAGCAATTCTTCCATCTTGATCACCCTTTTTGAACACCCCTCTTCCCGCTCTGTAAAGCTAGATGTCTTCAGACAATCCATCCATCCCCCGGACATCTCTGTGAGTTAGGTAGATTCTACAGATTGAACCTCTCTAGTGCAGCATTTCCCAAACTATGGGCCGCGGCCTGGTACCGGGCCGCGGGAAAAAAAATATTGGGTCTCAGCATGGCTGGTGGCTGCCGGCAGGGCCGGCCTTAGACCGATTCGGGCCCTGCGCCCCTGAACCTGGAAATGCTGTCGAGTTACAGAGCCAGGGCCCTGCTCCACCGATAAGTGGAGCTGGGTCTCTCCCCCGGCTCTGCCTGGAGCGGGCCCGGGGCAGGTCCCCCCCCCCCCCGCGCGTCCTCCCTCCCCACCCCCAGAGTGTCCCCGCCGTGCGCAGCTCCTCTTCACCGCCTGCTGCTGCCCATGTGCGGCGTTGCACGTGGGCAGGGAAGACACCCAGGCGTGATGTGACATCACGGCCCAGGATTTTAAAACTCTTCGGAGGCATGTGGCGGGACCACGCTGCCTCCGGGGCCGGCCTCCAGGGCCTGAGCGCGGCCTCCAGCCCTGCAATGTGGAATGCAGAAGGTAGGGAACGGGCTTGGGCGGCAGCGGCGGTGGCAGCGGGGATGGAAGGGGAAGGCACCAAGGGACAGGATGCAAGAGAGAGAGACAAATGTCAGGGGGCCAAGTGCAGACAATGAGGGAAAGGGCAGGAGGGGAGGTGTCAGTGGTAGGGGGACAGGGTGATGCTGAGAGAGGAAAAAAGAGGGGAAGGGAATTGGGGGCTGGAGGACGAGGTGCTGGGAGAAGGCTTGAAAGAAGGGGTGGGCATGAGGAAGGCCAGGATGGAGCAAGTCATGTGTGAGGGCACAGAGGGGCAGGAGGGGAATGGGGCAGAGAGTGCTGAGGGGGTGGGTATCAGGGAAAAAGAGGGCAAAGGGGCAGTAAGGGAAGGGGGAGGCACCAGGAGGGTGCAGGGCTAAGGGAAGGTGCAGGTGCCAGGGGATTCTGGGGTGAGAAGGAGGGGAGAGCTGGCCACTGGAAGCAGCACTGGACGGGGGAATCGGGGCAGGCTGGGGAGATTGGGGGGCCGGTGGAAGCAGGGCTGCCGGGAGGTGCGAGGTTGGGGGCAGGGAGCTGGCCAGGAAAGATTGGGGGGGGAGAGAAGTGGCCGCCGGAAGGAGGGCTGGATGCAGGCAGCAGGGCTGTCAAAGAGAGATTGGGAGAAGCCGGGGAGAACTGGCTGCCCGAGAGGGGGTTGGGGGAAGTAGGGCTGGCCAGAGTCGCAGGGGGGAGGAATGAATCGGCCTGCGGGGAGTGGGACTGACCCGGCCATATGTAGATCTTGGGGCGCTGCCCCGTTCCTCCCTTCCCCCCCACAAAGCACAAAGCATGAGTTAGTCCAGCCTGGGGATTCTATTGTCTCCCCACACACACTCCCCCTCGAGTAGTTGCGAACTGGCTGGCTGGTAGACACACTCATGCAGCCTGAGCACATTTACCAGCCAGGCAGTTCGAAACTACAAACTGATACATCTAGTAATAATACAACTTACCTAATGAGCAAATACCAGACATGTTATATGTCTGGTATTTTCTCAGTTTGTTTTTTATGTGTTTATATTTTTGGGCTGCAAAAAGCAGTACTGAAAAAAAAGGTTTCCACCTAAAGTAAAATGTTTGGGAAACCCTGGTCTAACCAGCTTTCTGTCTGTCTTAGTCCATTTATCCAATCCATATTCCTTAACTTGCTGGCAAGAATATTGTGGGTGACCATATCAAAAGCTTTGCTAAAGCTGGCACTGGGGGTTTTGGGAGGACCAGAAACAACTTATTTGAATAGTCATCATTTGATTAATGAATATGCAAATATGCAAATGAACATTACCAGTCCTCCAAAAGTTCGTGAATGGATTTACTGGTCCCCATGTCAAAAAGTTTGGGAACCTCTGCTCTAGTGGACATCCAGCTAACTAAAATCATTCTGGACAATGGATGTTTCCAAACCAGAGTGTTCTGGATTAGAGGTTCAACCTGTACTAGCATTTTCCAAAACGGGGTCAGAAAAATTATGTAAATTTCTCAAACCCACAGAGGGAGGATGACACAAAGCTGTCATCGGAAGGTAGGAGAGTTTATTATTTGTGCCTCATTCATAGGCCAAGTCCCCGTTGTGCTAAAAAGGGATGTAAAATCCCATTTAATCAGTTAATTGGTTAAACATTATGTTCACTAGTTAACCACTTAAACAGGGAAGGGTCTCGGTGTGGTTACTAGGAAGCTGCCTGTCAACCCACGCTGCTGCCTCTGATACAGAAGCAGCAGCACGGGGTAGCAGCTGGTGTATACCAGGAACCGGCTTAAAAGCCGCCCCACATATAACTACTGAAATTTTCAGCAGTTACATAGTCACTCAGTTACATGCATTTTAACATCCCTAGTTTATATCCACACACACCCCTTTCTTGTATCCCAACTCTGCCCACTTGACCGGATGGAGAGGATGAGAGGATGGAGAGAGGCTGTTCTCAGTAGTGACAGATGGCAGAACAAGGAGCAATGGTCTCAAGTTGTGGTGGGAGAGGTCCAGGTTGGATATTAGGAAAAAGTATTTCACTAGGAGGGTGGTGAAGCACTGGGATGGGTTCCCTAGGGAAGTAGTGGAGTCTCCATCCCTAGAGGTGTTTAAGTCTCGGCTTGACAAATCCCTGGCCAGGTTGATTTAGTTGGGATTGGTCCTGCCTAGAGCAGGGGGCTGGACTTGATGATCTTCTGAGGTCTCTTCCAGCTCTATGGTTCTATGATTCTATGACCTCTCTGTCTTTACCATCCCATGAACTGCCAGTCTTTTCAGCATTTCTCACAACTAACATACCCGTGTTTCCTCCCCGATACAGGCCAGTGCCGTGCATTCCTGGCACTATTTCACCGCCTTAGATGACCCCTAAAAATCATTTCTCACTCTTCAAGAGGTTAGCCATTTTAGTGAAGGAGAGAGCTTTCATCCCCTCCCTTCACTACAGTAGCCATTTGGTAGGTCTCTTTCATATGATTTTAATTGAGTCACTGTTTCTAAAACTTGCCTTCTTTCAGAAGAGACAACATCAAGGTCCTGACCAGTTTTGCATATTAAAAAAAAAAATCACGGTATGTTTGCAGTTAGTAGTCTTAACCTCTGTGTTAAATCTCTGCCTTCAACCAAGCCACTCAGGACTTGCATGAGAAGCCTCTAAACTTTGCTGTTATGGGAAATGATAAGGGAACTAAAGAGGAAATGTGCATCCCTGAACCATTACTGAAACCAGTGCCACAGCATGTGCTCAGAAGCACCGTGCGGCTGAACCCTGAATCCCTGCGGAGATCCTGAACACTTCTGGCCAAGAGGAATCCCTTGGCACGCTTCACAAAAGACGTGTTAATCTGGTGTCCTAACCAATTCTAACCACATTCTATTGAAATTCCCCCGGTAGTTGTTAAAGGGCATTTTTGTTTCCTTCATTCTGTTTGGTGGTACAGTGCGCACTATTGAAATAGCTGCCAGGTTTAGCAGCATACATAGCAGTATTTCAGGGATAGGTGAAGGGATCCCCAGGGCAGGAAAGGTACTGTATAAAGGTAAATATTTTCAACAGCACAGACCCACATCTGCCCCCCTAAAAAATAACAGAGTGAAGTCCAGAGAGCAGTGAAACACCCATGCTGGGGAAAATAATCAATATAAAAAGAAGTCGGAAGTTGGAGAGCGACATGCATAACGGAATGCAAACATCTTTCCCCTCCCAGATTCCAATTCAGTCTTACGACCTCACCCGGCACAGAGCTTGGACTGCAATCCAAAGAGGAAGGAAATTAAACTGTAAATACTGCACATGGGAATCTTGATCATGCCCACAAAACTTTGAAGGTTTTGCCAAGACCCTTAAATGCTAAAGAATACTGCCTGTTGGTAAAGATGGGTGGGGAAGAGAAATGAATGTTTCCTTGTTAACACAGACACAGATATGTAGCAAAGCTTCTGTCTTCTACTGTTCTTGGTGATTTGAAGATTGAAAATCATGAAATAAGAGACATATTGTGTCACAGGAAAAGTCAATCAAATCACACTGTCACATAATTCATTAACAATTAACATCACATTTTATATAATTCTATCAAGCTTAGAGGTTCCCAACTGAGAGCCGTAACCAGTCAGCTGTGCGCTTGGGCGGCCACCCATGAGAGATTTAGTTGCTGCCCAACCTGATTAGCAGAGCGCCCAGACTTTCTACTGGTGGTGCACATGCCTCAATATACATAAAATTTATTCCACGCATGGATGGAAAAAATTAGCGGAAACATTGGTCTTAACCCTTCAGAGATTCACAAGGTTATTATATGGGGATGGAGGTCACAAGCAATTAGCATCTCTTCCCCTCCAGCATATACAATAGTGTTAAATAGATTTGAAAAGTGTTTTTAATGTATAAGTGGGGTGGCACTCAGAGGTTTGTTATCTGAAAGGGACCACCAGTACAAAAGAGTTTGAGAACCGCTTTAAATTATTTTGTCATGTAATATTTACATGACTGTACACCGGGATATTTTCTTACTGAGAGCCACAATGCTGAGAAGGGACATTTTCATATTCAAGCAACAATTAACTAAGCAAAAAGGGATTAGGAGTAAGCCGTGAGGGGCTAGGCGGCTCAGAAGATTGGTAACGTGATGCCGAGTTTTTCTCCTGTGGCCCAGGTCGCTAGCAATTGAAAGTTGTTACCACACGACCATTGCATGTTTGTCTACTAGAAAGGCCACCATGATTACTAGTGGTCACCTCATGGCAGTCTCTGAGAAGCTAAATGACTTTCATTGGACCATAAAGACTGAACTAGGGACGTTAAAAATGTATTCGCTCAGGTAAACGTTTAACTGTTAAAAATTTCAGCGGTTTACACGTGGGGGAGGGGGGTTTAAAAGCCAGCTTTTAAGGTGTTCCCTATGTGTACCAGCTCCCACGGAGCCACCTGCCCCACCCTCACCTCACATGCTGCTGCCTCTGACAGGGGGCGGGGAGGAGGGACGGAAGGAGGCTGCGTGTAACCGTGAGCCCAAGCTCATTGGTTAACTGTTTAACTTCCCAACTCTGAACTATTTCTCGCTCCCAGATAGAGTCCCTCCGCTATGCCCACCCAGGAGAATGGTTTGTGGTGCATTTGAACACAGTTGGGCCTCCTCCGGGGATGGAGAGGGCTTCAGAGCTGCCGATCCAGAAACCTTTCACCAAGCACTGAAAATTCACTCAAACTCCACTATAAACTAACAACAAAAGCGTTCACACTGGAGACATCTGAGAATGTCAGCAAACACTCATGCAGTGGTAGCGGGACAGCAGCCAGGAACACCCTGCCCTTGCGAAACTTCAAGTAGAGGGGATTAAGTGCCCAAACTTGGCTGGCAATGCAGAATGCTGAGGCGGCCTTTGGGAGCAGTAAAAGAGAAGGAACAATGCTTGGGGCTAAATCACTTCACTGAGCCTATCGCTCTATGGACCTGCTCTGTTTCTTTGAGTTCCCTTGAATTCGGTGTGACAGCGCAGGCCAGACTTTTCCTTACTCTTCCCTCCCTCAAAACACACAACATTTTTAAGTTTTCCAGAGATATCCTTCAAGCAGTGTCCACAGGGGACATCCAAGTAACTCCACCGCCCCCAAACTCCACCCTACAGCAGATGGCTAAGCTATAAATACAGAGGCATTTGGCAACTGCTGGTAGAAAAGAGCAGTCAAGCTCTTGTTCAGCTGAAAGCCCTGCTGTCTAAGGGCATGTCCACATTTGCACTTGATTATCAAAATTTTTGTCATTCACGGGTGCTTAAACCCCACATGCACCACGCCAAAATTGTGCTGCGGCAAGTGAAAGTGTGAATGCCGTGTTGACAAAAGCGCTCTCCTGCCGACAAAGCGAAACGGCCTTCTAAGGGATGGAAGTATTTTGTCGGCCAACGTGCCAACAAACAGCATTCCAATACGCTCGCTCTCAGCGACAAGGGGGTGTCGACACAGCCTTGCCGCTAAAAGCTGTGCAGGGGAGACGGAGCCTAATGAAGGTCAGACTAGAAGCTGATGTTCATTTGGACAAACTGGACCCAAATAAATCCACACACTCCGAAAAAGCATACAGCTTCAGTACTGCCACCTCTTACCAAAGCACGCTATGGCTGTGTCTACACTGGGCCACTTATTCTGGAAAATCAGCCGCTTTTCCGGAATAAGCTGCGAGCTGTCTACACTGGCCATTGAATTTCCGGAAAAGCAATGATGCTCTACTGTACAAAATCAGCTGCTATTCCGGAAAAACTATTCTGCTCCCGCTCGGGCCTAAGTCCTTATTCAGGAACACTGTTCCAGAAAAGGGCCAGTGTAGACAGCCCAGTAGTCTTTTCCGGAAAAAAGCCCCTATCGCAAAAATGGCGCTCGGGGCTCTTTCCGGAAAAGCACGTCTACATTGCCACAGACGCTTTTCCGGAAAAAGGGCTTTTCCGGAAAAGAGCCTGCCAATGTAGATGCTCTTTTCCGGAAAAACTGAAAACGGAATAGTATTCCGTTTTAAGCATTTCCGGAAATTCATGCCAGTGTAGACACAGCCTATTTGTTTAATCTAAGGATTCCACAATATTTAACCTTTAACAAGATTTATAGTGACTGAAACCTGCTAATTCAGACCCCAATTCAGCAGAGCACTTAAAAACAGGCGTAATTTAAAAAACGTGAGTAATCCCATTGAAGCCAATGCTTTGTTAGAGTGGGCCACGAAACCCAATGCTGTGCAGTTACAAGCACCTCAAATTCCCACCGAAGTCAGTGAAATCTGAGGGCCCTCAGCACCAGTGTTTCCTTTAAGCTATGTGGTTGGGCAGCTACCCAGAAGAAAGTCAAATTGCTGCCCAGCTAATTAGCAGAGCACCCATGGTGCACGTGTTTCTACTGATGGTGCACATTCACAGATGCCTCGGTGTACATAACAAAATTTAGTCCACACATGGGTGGAAACAATTAAAGGGAAATGAAATTTAATGTGGATAAGTGTAAAGTAATGCACATTGGGAAAAATAACCCCAACTATACGTACAGTATGATGGGGACTAATTTGGCTATGACAAATCAGGAAAGAGATCTTGGAGTTATCGTGTACAGTTCTCTGAAAACTTCCACACAGTGTGCAGCGGCGGTCAAAAAGGCAAATAGCATGCTAGGAATTATTAAGAAAGGGATAGAAAATAAGACACAGAATATCTTACTGCCCCTGTATAAAACTATGGGACGCCCACATTTTGAATACTGTGTACAGATGTGGTCTCCTCACCTCAAAAAAGATATTTTGGCCTTGGAAAGGGTTCAGAAAAGGGCAACTAAAATGATTAGGGGTTTGGAACGGGTCCCATATGAGGAGAGGTTAAAGCGACCGGGACTTTTCAGTTTAGAAAAGAGGAGACTGAGGGGGGATATGATAGAGGTCTATAAAATCATGAGTGGTGTGGAGAGGGCGAATAAAGAAAAGTTATTTATTAGTTCCCATAATAGAAGAACTAGAGGACACCAAATGAAATTAATGGGTAGCTGGTTTAAAACTAATAAAAGAAAGTTCTTCTTCACACAGCGTGTAGTCAACCTGTGGAACTCCTTGCCAGAGGAGGCTGTGAAGGCTAGGACTATAATAGATTTTAAAGAGAAGCTAGATAATTTCATGGAGGTTAGGTCCATAAAAGGCTATTAGCCAGGGGATAAAATGGTGTCCTTGGCCTCTGTTTGTCAGAGGCTGGAGAGAGATGGCAGGAGACAAATCGCCTGATCATTGTCTTTGGTCCACCCTCTCTGGGGCACCTGGTGCTGGCCACTGTCGGCAGACAGGATACTGGGCTAGATGAACCTTTGGTCTGACCCAGTACGGCCGTTCTTATGTAGGGAACTCCACTCAGCAACCTTACAGCACTGAGATGGGTGATCTAGCGTAGAGTTTCTCAAACTGTAGTCCTCTGCTTAAAGGTGAGCTGCAACACAGTCTGAGGTGATCTACCAGCACAGCTGCATTCTCTAGGCAAGCTCTTAGCAAGCCTTTAACATCTTGCGGCTCCTGTAATCTAAGTAAAAGCTACATAAATGTAATGTTTTGAGCCTTATGTCAGAATATAGAAAAAAATATTTTAAAAGAATCAAGCTGCAATATGTCAAGCTTAATTTTCATGAGTACAATGGTGTCTTTCACTGCTAGATAACCTGGCAATGTACACACAAACTACCTTTTACAAGCGTAAAAAAGCAGCAAGCTGTGTTTCAATCTGACATGGATCAATTTATTTTTCAAAACGAGAAGAATATACCGGTAGCGAAAATAATGAAAGGCCCAAACCATCTACAGCTACACAAAATTAACCTGCCAAAAAAAGAAAGAAACTAGTATACGTACTTGACATCTGGAGTCTTATCAGATCAGATGAGTACCCACTGCACCACTTTATAAAATAAGTTATATTTTTATTTATAATATTTTATTCTTTCCTAACAGTAGGGTTGGATCTTTCATCATACAACACGGAAATTCAGATTTTACACTAAAAATGAACATAATATAGTGTTCCAAATTGAATAACTACGTCTTTTAAAAAAATCAACAAACTCCAATTTAAAAAAAAATGTTAACACTAACTTTGCTCAGCTCCTTAACTCAAATATTCTTTTGTTTTTCCGCACTGAAACCATTGCTCTGGGACTAAGAAGTTCAATAATGCAGGCTGTCCCTGGGAGACCCCTCTCTCACCGCAGCAGTTTGGAGCCATGTGAGAAGTGTCTGTCCATAGCAGCTGCAGCAGGCACAGCCTGGGAAAGGGTGCATATCCCCCGGCTGGGGGATAGACAGACAGACACACAGACAAACTCTCTGAAATACATAGTAGATAGCAGTTCCTTTCTCCACCTCTGCCCCCTGCTGGCCCAATGGGGTCCCAGTCCCCATCTTTGGCCCCTTGCTGCCCCCTATGGTCATTCTATGGTATAACTGTCCCTCCTACCAGGCCCCTCCCTTTCCATTTTATGAGAAACAAACAAATTCCAGGCACATCCCATTATCCTGGCACAATAAACCCCTGAGCCTGCTTTAAGTTAAGATAAGAGGAAGCTGTATAGCAAATTCGGTGGTCCTAGCTCTTACTGTTTAGGAGGAGTTCTTGAACAGACAGACTCACGGACGGATGGACACACATTTCTAAAATATATAGTCAGGATGTGTTGCTTATTGTTCAGGTTTATGCACTGTACATATATGCACTATGAGATCTCTGTCTGAACATCACATTTTGCTCTCCCAGAGGAAATTGATCACCGCAGCACCAATCTCCCAGTAAGCGACCCTAAGAACTCCTTGATGCCAACTGACAAAGTAGTTACAAGAATACCTGGATCTTGTGCTGTACAATCTGGTTCACAAAGAACGTCATGTGAGGTCTGAAACAAACGCTCGTTGTTATGAAATCTACGTGGAGATACTTGCTAAGGAGGTACGTATGTATACTAAAAATAAATGCTTAAAGTCTATAGCACAGCAGAGTTGAGATATAGAGTTGCATTCACCTGCATCTCTATTAACAGATAAATTAAGTACTGTAAAGCAACACAAAGGAAGCTGCACTTACATAAAAGTCAATGGGGGAGAGGTGAAATCAGCACTCCAGAGAATAAACTAAGGGAGGTTATCCTGACTTCAGGGACAAAAAAAAATGTACTTTGGTGGATATAAGGAGAAGGCAAGGAAAACATCTCTTGACCCTGCATGTAGGAAATAAATGGGGAATGCATTTATAGTCATGAAAACAGGATCTCAACCAGGCATGGTAGAGAACATTGCAGCAGACATTTGAGGTGAGATAAATGTACACAGGCTGGAAGTTAACCTGTTAGGATTAGCATCTAGAAAGCCAGTTAGAATGTTGTTGTGTATTAGCCATGGACACATTCCCAGAATACCAGACATTCCGGTGCTTCTGGGAATGGCATAAGCCTGCCCCGGGTAGTGTGACTCCGCCTCCCGCAGCATGGCTTCCCACGCACAGGACGTGCATGGAATGGGAGCACCATTTTTAAGAGTGCACCACTCTGCCATGGCCAAGCACAAGTTTTATTAAACTCTAGAACAGCACAGGCAGTCTATGTCCGTGCTAATGCACAACAAAATTCTAACTGGCTTTCCAGACACTAATCCTAACAGATGAACTTCCAGCCTATGTAAATTTATCTCACCTCACAGTCCTTGGTACCCAAAAAACCACCATATCTGGAGACATGGGTTCAGCATCTTGCTCAGTCACAGACTTCCTGTGTGACCTTGGGCAAGTCATTTAATTTGCCCTATGCCTCAAGGTCCCATCTGTAAAACTGGGACAACACTTCCCTATCTCATAGGGCTGCTTCGAGGAAATAATTCATTGCAGATTGCAAGGTCTTCAGTTACCATGGTGGACAGGGACTATAGACATAAGCAGAGGAGGAAAAATTACCCAAAAGCCCAGCTGGAATGCATTTTGAGAAATTCTATTTAAATATAATTTTAGTTCCTTCTGTGATACAGAGTGAATTACGTGTTTGCTAATGTATTTAAAAATCGCCCACAGTGAAATTCCAAATTTCTATGGTGCTTATTCTAAAGCAATAATATTTGCACGTGATTTTCAAATGAAATGTGCCTTTGCACCTACGGAGCATATGAAAATGTGATCACGGGTGTCAAGACTGGCAAATGTGTTTGCAGCTTTGGTTTCTCAGAGGACAGTGCTTGTCTCTTCACAAAGAAAAAGCCATCAATATCTCACTACTGTCCAAAAATCCGGGGCCTAATAATATACAGAAGCTTTCCCTAGAGGACATAAGCCATGAATTTCTGCAAAATTAAAACTTCCATTTAAAAAAACAAAATCAGACCTGTGGCTCTCTACCTTCCCAGACTACCGTACTCCTGTCAGGAGTGCAATTTATCTTGTGCAAGCCCAGGTTTCACTTCACTTAAAATTACTTGCTTACAAAAATCAGACATAAAAATATAAAAAAGTGCCTCAGCATACTGTTACTGAAACACTGGTTACTTCCTTATTACCACAATTATAAAATAAATCAAATGAACTATAATATTGTACTTACATTTCAGTGTACAGTATATAGAGCAGTATAATTAAGTCACGGTATGAAATTGTTGTTTCTACTCACTTCACTAGTGCATATTATGTAGCCTGTTGTAAACCAGGCAAATATCTGTATGAATTGATGCACCCTCTGAAGACCTTTGCATAGCCACAGGGGTACATACACCCCTGGTTGAGAACCACTGAGTTAGGTTATAGGGTTGCACATATAACCTTTCCAATATGAACCAATGCAATGCTGTTTTTGAGAGTCTGAAAACAGACAGACAGATCCATGGCCACTACTGTTTCTTATAACTCTCCCTGCCAGGCAGCAAAGTGAATTTAACAAAGCACTATTCAGTTAAATTGCTGTTATTAGCAATGCTGTGGGCACCAATTAAAATGAGAGCAATCATGTCATCTTAAAGTCTGAATCGCAGCCAGGCACTGGAGCTATTAGTGGGGGAAATTCACCAAAACAGAGGTTAACAAGAGGTGGAGGCAAATAAAAAAAAAAAAAAAAAAGAAACAAGCTTTTTAAGATTAGCATATTTGTGTGCAGGGAGCACACGAAAGTGGGAAAAGCATAATAATGGGAGCCAGGCTCTCTAATCCCACTAACTTGCTACTTGGGCATGTGAAAATCACGGCAACTCTGTGCCTCAGTTTTCCCATCTGTAAAATGGAACTAATTTTATCTCCCTATTTCTTTGAGGCATTCTGAATCTTAATTCATGAGTGTTGCTCAAGTACTTTGAGATCTTCTGGCAGCTTGCCCTGCATCAGCGTAATCCTAACTAAAAACTAGGAATGCAAATGGGTAGCAATTTAACTGGTTGCCTAGTAAGGATCACCTTGACCAGGTGATGCTTACCTTAACCGGTACCCAGGAGCAGCCCCTCGCCTGCAAAGCCCCGCACGGGAGTCAGGGGCAAGCTGTGACATCCTCTGTGAGTCTGGGGTTGGGTGGGGGGGGGGAAGACTTGGCAGTGGTAGCACCCCCTCTAGGATCCCGGCTTAATCAGTTAACCAGTTAAATGCTAGGTTTAACAGGTAAACTAATTAACCAGGATTTTACATCCCTACTAAAAACAGCTTCGAACAAACAGAGAGAACAAACTATTTGCCCTCCCTGGTAAACGATGCATACACAATGCTATTCCATAGAAAATATCATGACTAAGGTTTACTTTGACTGGATTTAGATCCAGGAGAAGGCTTCCCCTTTGTCACTAATAGACAAGCGCCAACGATGCTCCAAGCTTTATGTCCTACGGTTCTTTTTATTTCTTTGTTTAAATAAAAGGTGGATTCCAAGAATATCGCTGTACTTGAAGCAGTGGAAAAAGCTGA
Source organism: Pelodiscus sinensis (assembly GCF_052426305.1). Lineage (NCBI taxonomy): Eukaryota > Metazoa > Chordata > Testudines > Trionychidae > Pelodiscus > Pelodiscus sinensis. The sequence goes on from NC_143054.1 coordinate 6,954,619, forward strand.
ATAGAAGGCATCATAAAAAGATGCCGCTGGGGTGCGTTAAATCCAGCAAAATGAAAAGCACTGAGAAACGCTGGAGCCAAAATGTATCACTGGACTTAACTCGATATGTTCCATGTCAGGATGTCAATGAAAAGGGAACCTCATTAAGTAACAGCAATGTGGCTTATCAGTGCAGCCAATAAAGAAAGTACCAGTGGCCAGACACACGGGGGAGTGAATCAGTGTAGCTGTGGAGAAATCAATGGAGCGATGCTGATTTATACCCGCTAAGGCTCAGGCCCTGTTTATGTAAACTCAGTCATAAAAAAAACCCCACAACACTTCGAGCCATAAAAATTAATGAGAATGGAGCCTGTAGATAGCACTGTTCATCTTCAAAGAGCTTTACAAACAATCAGTCAGACTCTCAGCATCCTCTTGAGATGAAGACATTATATGAAAGGGGAAACAGGGCTAGATATGAAGCTATCCGCCCCTGGCTACAGAGTGAGACTATTAAAACCTGCACCGCAGTGCAGACGTGCCTGGCTCCCAGTCATAGTCTCATGCCACTAGGCAGAAATTACCGGATTATTGAAGCAGCACAAGGATGGACACAGATGCATAAACTCCAAGGCCAGGAGGGACCACTGTAACCCGCTAGTCCAGTGGTTTTCAAACTACAGGTCGCGACCCAAGACTGGGTGTTGGAATGTCAGGCCCTGGGTCTCATTGCCTCAGGGGAATCAGGTCACAAGTGGGGAAGGAGGGGCGGATAAGGCAGCTCCCTGCCTGTCCTGGTACCACAGACTGCGCTGCACCCCAGAAGTAGCCAAGGCCAACAGACCTGGCTCCTAGGTGAGGGTGAGGGGCAGAAGAGTGCACGGGGTCCACACACCTGCCCTGAGCACTAGATCCGCACTCCCATTGGCTGGGAGCCTGCTGCGGGCTGCTTCTGGGGTGCAGCATGGTCTGCGGTGCAAGGAAAGACAGGAAGCTGCCTTAGCCCCACCACTGCAGCACTGACTTGAAGTCAGCCCCTCTTGCCCCAGCCCTGACCCCCCGCCCCACCTACACCTACACTCTCCTCTTCAGCCCCACCCCGGAGTCCACACTCTAGTCAAATTATGTTGGGTTGCAGATATCAACAATTTTCTTCAACCGGGCCGTGAGGGGAAAAAAGTTGGAAAAGCATGGGTCTAAAGAAGTCAGACCTCCTGAACGTAAACCAGCGCACTTCCACACGGTAAGACAAATATCTCAGAAAAACATCCAATCTTGATCTGAAAACGGTCAGTGACAAAGAATCCACCATGACCCCGATAAATTGTTTCCCATGATTAACGGCTTTCTCTGTTAAAACCGTTCTCCTTATTTTCAGTCTGAATTTCCAGCCATTGGATCACGTGACACTTTTCTCTGCGAGAGTGAAGAGCCCATTATTAAACATTTGTTCCTCACACAGAAGAATCGAGTCACCCCTTAACCTTCTCTTTGTGAAGCTGAATACTGCAGTGCACTCAAAGCGCCAGTTCTCTGCTGCGTCGTCATTTATGTCTATGCAAAGATAGTGTGAAACATTACCAGTAGTGTAAATGAAAAGCAGAATTCTGATTCCGTAGCGTTTTATACCCACTTTGGACTAGAGATGTTTAAAGTCAGTTAAATAGGTAACCGTGTAACTGCTGAAAATCTGAGGCTACATGGCTACACGCTGTGGCCACTGCAGTATAAAGCTTACGTAAGCTTTATACTGCAGAGCCCGCAGCGAAGTCTCCCATGTTGCAGCTAAGCCGCCTCCCGTGGAGCCGGCTGAGTGTAACGAAGACCATTAACCGATGTCAGTCGGTTACACTCCAACATCCCTACTTTGTACTGGCACAGCAGAGCAAGATGCAGTTCCACAGCTGAAAATCTAAGCTCCACTGAAAATCAACGGGAGTTTTGCTGTGGACTTGGCGTGAGGGGGTGGACTAAGCCCGAAGACCCCCTTACTGGAGACCTCAGGGCTCTGCCTCACCCATCCCACGAAAGGAGCAGAGGAGAGATCCTCCAAGCACGCTAGAGTGGCTTCATGGGACGCAACCAATCAGAGCCCAGGAAGGCCATATAAAAAGGAGTGAGAGAACAGAGCAGAGGGACAGAGAGTTGTTAGGTTGAGCTGCTATTAGGAGTGGGAGAAGGACTGCATGCCCAGCTGCCTGAGGGAACTGTAGCACAGCAGCAGCTAAGTGGGGGGCGGGGACCTGGAGAGCGAGAGGCTCCTGACTGGCAGCTCAGACTGACCTAAGGACAGTTGCAAGCCAGATGCAGGGAAGCACTGTGGGAGCCCCTGGCTGACTGCAGGGACTGAGTGAGGACTGAGCCTGGGGAAAGCCCCTGGAAAATAGAGTCTCCAGGGGGGAAGCCCTGGGGATACGGCCCCATGCCAGGGCTGAGATGACAAAGACAAAACCCTGAGAACCACTAAAAGGGGATCACCACAGGATAAAGAACACAGACACATGCAACCCGAGGGGGAGCTGGCGAGAGATGGACGCTGGCCTCATCCCACTTGGATTTCACTCGCACGTTTTAAACGGAGAAACAAGGAAGCAGAGTCTTGTAGTTCTAAGAACAGTGAATCAGGATCCCCAGATTCTATTCTCAACTCTACCACTCAGTTATTATGCAGTTTTCTCGTGTTCACGTTACTGACCAGATTCCCCATCGTCAAACGGAGGTGACAGCCAGGTCCGCAAGACGGAATGAATGTTTGTGAAGCATCCTTGCAGGCAGGGGCAGATGACCATTTTGTGGGGCTCAGGGCAGCACAATTTCGCGGGGAGCCCTTTTGCCACAGCGCATGCGCGGGGCTTCTTGAAGCGCGGGGTCCGGGGCAATCGCCCTGCCCTATATCCGCCCCTGCTTGCAGGAAAGATTCTATAGAAGTGCTCAGTGTTATTGCTACCTCAGCCCTAGGAGACCAGAGTTGGAGCACAGGAATGACACATGTGGGATCACATGTAGGGACGTTAAATACCTGTTAATTGACTAGTCGATTAACCTCATGAATTCTTATCAGTTATTAGACTATTCTATAGTCCCCGTGTGCTCTGGTCCCATTCCAAGGAGCCCCCCTGCCACTCCGCACTGCTGCCTCTGTATCAGAGGCAGCAGCACGGAAAACGGTCTGCAAGGAGAGCCAATATAAAAAACAGCTCCCCTCGCAGATCAGCTGCCTGTCGCCCTGTGCTGCTGCCTCTGATTCAGAGGCAGCAGCGAGGGTGGCAGCAGCCCCTGTCTGAGGAGGGGTCTGAGCTCCGAGACCTGGCACGAGCCAGAACTGAGCTGGGCTGCTGGCCAGCCTATTAAAAAATGTATTGGTGAGGACGAAGGGGGGGGGGGGGAAAGAATGCATGTAGTCTATAGCATTAACATATTAGGTTTTGCTTATTGGTTAATTGACTATACTGTTACATCTCTAGTCACACGCTCCCCTCAGATTTGCTGCTTGGCTTGTACTGAGCATGCTCATGTTGACTGAGTGTGCTCCACAAGGCTGCTGAAGCCAGCTGCTCTCACTCTGTCCCTTCCCTCCCCTGTCTATCTGCAGGCACCGGTGGTCTCTGAGTTGGAGAATTATATATATCATGAGTGGAATAAAAATAAGCAGCTGAAGACGGGGGGGAGGGCAGGTTGGTTCTAAGTATTTGGAGAGAAAAGAATTGTTATTTGAGGTCCAGGCTATTCATGAACTTACGACAAACGCTAATTCAACGGTGTGAAAAGGATAGCTTCTATGATGAGGTAACTGGCTCAGTGGACATGGGAAAGTCAGTGGATGTGATATACCTTGACTTTAGCAAGGCTTTTGATACGGTCTCCCACAATATTCTTCCCAGCAAGTTAAGGGAATGTGGATTGGATAAATGGACGGTAAGATGGATAGAAAGATGGCTAGAAGGCCGGGCCCACCGGGTAGTGATCAATGGCTCGATGTCAGGATGGCAGTCGGTTTCTAGTGGAGTGCCCCAAGGTTCGGTTCTAGGACCGGTTTTGTTCAATATCTTTATTAATGACCTGGATGAGGGGATGGATTGCACCCTCAGCAAGTTTGCAGATGACACTAAGCTGGGGGGAGAGGTAGATACGCTTAAGGGCAGAGATAGGGTCCAGAGTGACTTAGACAAATTGGAGGATTGGGCCACTAGAAATCTGATGAGGTTCAACAAGGTCAAGTGCAGAGTCCTGCACTTGGGACGGAAGAATCCCAAGCATAGTTACAGGCTGGGGACCAACCAGTTAAGTAGTAGTTCTGCAGAAAAGGACTTGGGGGTTACAGTGGATGAGAAGCTGGATATGAGTCAACAGTGTGCCCTTGTAGCCAAGAAGGCTAATGGCATATTAGGTTGCATTAAGAGGAGCACTGCCAGCAGATCCAGAGATGTCATTATTCCCCTTTATTCGGCTTTGGTGAGGCCACATCTGGAGTATTGTGTCCAGTTCTGGGCCCCCCACTACAAAAAGGATGTGGAAGCATTGGAGAGGGTCCAGCAGAGGGCAACCAAAATGATTAGGGGGCTGGAGCATATGACCTACGAGGAGAGGCTGAGGGACTTGGGTCTGTTTAGTCTGCAGAAGCGAAGAGTGAGGGGGGATTTGATAGCAGCCTTCAACTTCCTGAAGGGAGGTTCCAAAGAGGATGGAGAGAGGCTGTTCTCAGTAGTGACAGATGGCGGAACAAGGAGCAATGGTCTCAAGTTGTGGTGGGAGAGGTCCAGATTGGATATTAGGAAAAACTATTTTACTAGAAGGGTAGTGAAGCATTGGAATGGGTTACCTAGGGAAGTAGTGGAGTCTCCATCCCTAGAGGTATTTAAGTCTCGGCTTGACAAAGCCCTGGCCGGGTTGATTTAGATGGGATTGGTCCTGCCTAGAGCGGGGGGCTGGACTTGACGACCTTCTGGGGTCTCTTCCAGTTCTATGATTCTATGATAAGGGGATGGTTGGATGAAATAACATGATCTTGGTAACTAATTGACCATTCATTATCAGTTGGAAATAGGTCAATGGAGGGATGATAGGAGTTGCTATAGGGAACTTTCTGGGTGTCTGGCTGGTGAGTCTTGCCCACATGCTCAGGGTTTAGCTGATCGCCATATTTGGGGTCGGGAAGGAATTTTCCTCCAGGGTAGATTGGCAGAGGCCCTGGAGGTTTTTCGCCTTCCTCTGTAGAATTGGGCACAGATCACAGCTGAAGGACTCTCTGCATGTTGGGGCCTTCAAAGTATTTGAATGCTTCAATATCTTTGATATAGGGGAGAGGATTATTCTAAGAGGGGTGGTTGAGATTCTGTGGCCTGCACTGTACAGGGGGTCAGACTAGATGATCATAATGGTCCCTTCTGACCTTAAAGTCTATGAGTCTATGAGATGTGTTAAGGACTACCCAGTATATGTCAAATGAGCACCAATTTAGTTTAAAGTGTAAAAGCATAAGAACGGCCGTACTGGGTCAGACCAAAGGTCCTTCTAGCCCAGTGTCCTGTCTGCCGACAGTGGCCAGCACCAGGTGCCCCAGAGAGGGTGGACCGAAGACAATGATCAAGCGATTTGTCTCCTGCCGTCCCTCTCCAACCTCTGACAAACAGAGGCCAGGGACACCATTTTATCCCCTGGCTAATAGCCTTTTATGGACCTAACCTCCATGAAATTATCTAGCTTCTCTTTAAACTCTATTATAGTCAGCAAGGCAGCATTGTTGAGATACAGGAGACGTAAGCAAAAAACAAAATTTGATTGGATGACCAACAATAATCCCGCTTTTAGGGAAGTATAGGTAGAGGAACAACTAAAGAAAGCAACAGAGTACTAATAACCCCAGTTTTAAGGAAATAAAAGCAGACGAAAACAATTAAACAACAATTCCAAATAAGGCAGCATGAGACAACAAAAACTAATGTCAGCATAGCCAGATGAGAGGAAAAAGGCGTATAAGGTTGAACGCCACAGATCAAAAGCGGATGGGTTGTGAATCCAAAAAGCCAGGTCTGATCAACCAAATGGCTCCCTCCCCAGCACTAAATCTTGCTGCCGCTCATAAGCTCCGAAAGAGGAACACCAGTCGTAAGTTGCAACAAAAAATCCAAAAGGAAAAAGAAAGAAAAGAGTATCTCCTGAATCTAAACAATGCTTCCATTTTGGCAACAAAATGGCAAATGAAATTTAATGTGGATAAGTGTAAAGTAATGCACATCGGGAAAAATAACCCCAACTATACGTACAGTATGATGGGGGCTAATTTGGCTACGACAAATCAGGAAAGAGATCTTGGAGTTATTGTGGGTAGTTCCCTGAAAACTTCCACACAGTGTGCAGCGGCGGTCAAAAAGGCAAATAGGATGCTAGGAATTAAGAAAAGGATAGAAAATAAGACCCAGAATATCTTACTGCCCCTGTATAAAACTATGGGACGCCCACATCTTGAATACTGTGTACAGATGTGGTCTCCTCACCTCAAAAAAGATATTTTGGCCTTGGAAAGGGTTCAGAAAAGGGCAACTAAAATGATTAGGGGTTTGGAACGGGTCCCATATGAAGAGAGGTTAAAGTGACTGGGACTTTTCAGTTTAGAAAAGAGGAGACTGAGGGGGGATATGATAGAGGTCTATAAAATCATGAGTGGTGTGAGAGGGCGAATAAAGAAAAGTTATTTATTAGTTCCCATAATAGAAGAACTAGAGGACACCAAATGAAATTAATGAGTAGCAGGTTTAAAACTAATAAACACACAGCGTGTAGTCAACCTGTGGAACTCCTTGCCAGAGGAGGCTGTGAAGGCTAGGACTATAATAGAGTTTAAAGAGAAGCTAGATAATTTCATGGAGGTTAGGTCCATAAAAGGCTATTAGCCAGGGGATAAAATGGTGTCCTTGGCCTCTGTCTGTCAGAGGCTGGAGAGGGATGGCAGGAGACAAATCGCTTGATCATTGTCTTTGGTCCACCCTCTCTGGAGCACCTAGTGTTGGCCACTGTCGGCAGACAAGCTACTGGGATAGATGAACCTTTGGTCTGACCCAGTACGGCCGTTCTTATGTTCTATCTGTCTTAAAGTGAGTATTATATATTTGATAACTCCCCAACCCGTTCAAAGGTAAATCAGGAGGGTATAGCTGTAGGTGTTGTTATTCTTTTTTTAACCAGACTGTTTTTCTACTCTATATATGTCTGTTAAGCTGTCTTAAAAGGATCAAAGATAATGAATTGATTTAAATGAAAAAATTAATTATAAAAGTAAATAGAAAAAATAAAAATCTTTGTTTAACCCTAAAAGGAAGTATTCCTCTGCCTGTGGTTTCAAATCCTTTAAAGATCCAAATACCGGTTACCGAAAAACGGTAGCAACTGAGACAAATGGATGCAATTTCTGTAATTTCATATGCCACAACTGCAAGGCGGAACGGAGGGTTTAATTAGCCTTTGCTTTGTGCTTAGATTTGTTTCCGAGCCCTGAAACTAGATACTTTGTAATAGTGAACGTTTGCTTAGATTTGCATGTTAGTAGATACGGGTTTGGCTAAGTTGGTACAAGGGAGTCTATCACTCCTTGTACAGGTTTGGTGAAACTGACTTTATAAACAATTATCTCGCTGCTCGCAGTATATGCTAAAGCCACTCATTCTGTGGGAAAAGATATCCTCAAAAGAAACGGCTGGCTGCACGGTTTGTTGTAAATGTTGTACCTTTTTTCAAGAAAAAGTTGCTTCTAAGTTTGTAAGAGATGTTACACCATTTTTCCATGGGTTTAAATCAGCAGTTCCCAACCTCTTCCAGATGGGGACCCATCTTGACAATTCATGAAGACTTGGTAACCCAAGGCAATTCAAAAATGGGGGGAGGAGAGGGGACAAAGCCACCTGGGGAGACACTTGGCGACCCTTTTGAAATATAATGGTGACCCATACTTGGTCCCGACCCATAGGTTGGGAAGCCCTGGTTTAGACAGACCAGATTAGAATTGACTCTTGAAAGCGTCATCCTGCTTTGTATTATCGTTTCGTTTTGAATGTTCACTTTTCCCACGTTTGGGTTGCGTGCGCACAGGCTCTCATGTTTCCCTTTAACAAGGGTTTCTTCTTCATCTCCTTTCAGGTATTTTATTAAATCATCATATTGTCACACACACACTCACTTTTATTGTGGGAACACAATAGGCCACAGGGGAAGCCCCGCTAGACAGAAACTAGCAGAAGCCTTTTGCCCGCTGCTTGAAAGAACCAGTCCCCACCGAACTACAAGCTTCCCTGGTGCCAGTCGCCACAGGATCCTCACAAATGCTACACTTTGCTCTGTTCTTAAAGCTCAGCAGTTTGAGTGCTAGTGAAGAGTTCCAGCCTGAAAAGGGAGCGAGGGGCACAGACCATCGCAACAACACAAGGCACAAGCCTCAGTTGAAGTGGGGGGATGTTCAGACCAGAAGTTAGTTTAGATTGTTAAATCTTTGAAGTACAGCCCCGCTTCGTGTTTGACGTTTGTACAGCAGCTAGCTCAGTGGTCCCGACCCATGACTGGGACTCCCAGGCGCTACAAGAATACAAATAAGAAAGAGTGAACAAAAACACCACACACCGATGGAGGTGCAAATACGGGGGTCAAACCAGGGAATTGGCAGGAGGGGGCACCAAGCACGGAAACCTGGACAAAGCCTGTTACTGTACAAAGGAGCCCACAAACTCAGCCAATACCACACAGAGAAATTCTGTCCAGAAGCGTGCAAAGACAAGGGACCATTAAAGGACCCCATATCTGGGGAGAATCCGCCTGCCCACATCTTCCTCTAGTGCTAATGGATGGCCACGTTGGCCAGTGCCAAGCGGCCACCGAAGAGATGTCGGGACAAGAATGCCAGAACGACACCCCCACTCAGGAGAACTCCCCACACTGCCTCAAAGCGCTCCCACTCACGCAGGAAAGAACCACGTCCAGTGGAAATAGAAGTCAGTCTCCATGATCAGCTCAGTCCGTGGCCTCCTACCCAAAACAGCCGGTTTGGACAAATGTCCACGCTACACTTGGCACTAGGAGAGCTGCACCGCGACCTTCCAACTCATTATGCTTTCACCGGGTACCATCAGGTGCAAAGGAGCATAGGTCACAACCAACCTCAACTTGACTCAAACCAGCAACCTAGAGAGCGAAAGCTCCATGTCCCATTGTCAGTCACCTCAGCCATCAAATTATCTTATTTTCTCTATTTAGAAAACTGCTTCAACCACTGAGAATTATTGTTCCCCTGTCATTAAACCATTGTTCCTGATTTTTTGGTTTTGGGTTTTTTTTGGGAGGGAGGGGGGTTTTTGTTTTGGGGTTTTTTTGTTTGTTTGTTTTGTTTTTGCTTTTAACCTTAGATAGGCTTGTGTTTCTGATCAATAAGAAGACTGCCTGAAGTCACACGATCCCTGTATGTTATGGTTTTACGGGTAGTCACTGATTGATTTGGCCAGAAGTAACATGACAGAGCACTTACACTCAACGCGTGTGCCACGCCGCGAAGAGAATCAAGACAGAGAACATAAACTGGCTTGCGTGTATTGGTACCACTGCTCCCTACGTGCTGGAAAACACATAATGGATATTAGGGACATTGCTTGATGTTCCACTGCAATGGTTTTCAACCAGTGGTCCACAGACTCCTGGGAGTCAGCTGACTATGTCTAAGATTTTCAGAGGGGACCACACCTCTATTCAAGAATGAAAACCACTGCTCTACTTGAAGGTGTTTAGAGACCACAGTGAAAGCACAAGAACCTATGCAGAACAGAATCAGGACAGCTCGGATGGGTGTCCCAAGACCTATACTGCTAGACCCATGTGGAGATTTTCCTTTCGCACAAACGAAAAGGGCCTCTTTTGGCAGGAAGATTGAGTCTGGTCTTCTGCCTACGTGAAATTCCAAGAGACCCAGACAAATGGGAAGTGCTTAAGTTGCCAGAGATTTATTACAGTGTGCAGAAATATTAAGATCTGCCTCCCTCATACCCTCATCTAAACTAGAGATCTAGGAGAATGATAAATTACAGACCAGCGATCACTCCTGTGATGCTGTATGTTGATGAATGAAGAGTATTCTATCGTAGGCTCCCCCTTTCAGTGATAAATTTGAGACCAAGCAGCAATACAATCCTTTGTAATTGAGGTGCTCAGATGTTTTCACTCTTAATATCTATATTATTTAATTGCATACGTCTAAAGTCAGAACTGCCCAGATGGATAAAATTACCCGAAAGGCAATCAATCTTCTGAAGGGTTTTATTACCAGATCAGGATAAGAAATGAGCAATATCCACCCAACAGCTGTGAAGGGCTCAGTTCCATTATAAGAAAATATCTATGACGAAAACATATCCTCATTGTTTTACTGTTGCTGTTCACTAGCAGCCATGTAGTTACACCTGTGACATGACATCTACAGGGTAAGCTCCTATTTCGAGGGCTTAGAATAACCTTCACGTGGGGAGAAGAAACACGCTTCACACTTTTTGAGGCTGAAATTTCTCGTGCTTATTCTCAGTCTAGAAACTAATTTCTTTTGTTTTGGAAAGTCTGATAACTCCGCATCCATCAAGTCGATTCTTATCTGAATGCGTTGGCGAGGGAGACAGTTCTGAACTAGTTACAAGTTTTTAAGTTCCTTTTGTTTTTCACAACACCACAGCAAGTTTGTGGCACAGCTGAGAATAGGTTGTGTGTCCCCATTCAAATCATGAGATAACATATCACTTCTTGAAGGGACAAAATATTTATCCTTTCGGTACTCTTTAAAAAGCCAGGTCATCAGGGAGCAAATCTGTATCAGTTTCAATGGAACTGAGTCTTCACAAAGGGTTCTGATTTCTGCAGTGTCAGCTGGATTTAAAAGACAATGTGCGTCATCTTTGAAGTACTTCCATACTTCATTGTGCAAGCTCCTAATCACTGCAATATATTTTTCATAGGGGAATTAAGATCCAGCTTAATGTGGTGGATTTGTACTAGTTACCCCTTGAGTTTATGTAGCGAGAGCTATCAAATTAACTTCTTTTACTTATGTAGATAGAATTCACTCCAAAAGAAAACTCCAAGAAACTTACAAGAATCTCACAAGGAGGATTTATAATGGATTGTCCTTCTCCATCTTTTCCCTTAGCTGAGCCAATATACAATGGTATAAGCGTCTTTTAAGTAACTCCATAATGGCACAGAGGACAATGCAATTGAAACCTTGCAAAGTTCTATCTAGGTTTTTATGTTTCATGCAGGGGATGTAAATCCTACCACCACAGCCTCCACAGGTGCTCAGACCCCCCTGAATTCAGAAGTAGAAGAATTCAGACAGCTGGCCCATGAGGAAAGAGGAGAGAAGGCAGCCAATATCAAAATGGATCATACCCAGCAGAAGAGGAGTGAGCTAGGCAGAGATCAGTCGCCCACCGAGTGTGTGGGGGGGCAGTTTGAAGGCACAGCATAGGTTGCTTTTTTTTAGAAACTAAGGGAAACATTTCAAGGCAGGAACACGAGCCGATTTTGAAGAAATGGGAGTGGTTTGGGCTGTGAAGGTTTGGCTTGAAACGATTTTCAACAACAGATTTTTCTTTTCAAGGATTTGCATGTGATATATGTGACATTATTACAACCATTAGGGTCTGCTTGGGCCCAATTATACCGTCCATTACTTACAACTCTTATCACTCCAGTGGGAGGTACAAGAGCTGCCCACCCCAAGAATTGCAAACACGTCAGCAACAAAAAAAAGTGGGGCTCTTTATTTTTGCTTTCTGGGGTTTGAGCTTTTGGGAAGCAAAGTTACGATTGTGACTTTCCTCTGCAATCATGAGGGCTAAAAAGAGAGGCTGAACGTTTCGCAGAGTCACAGAGCTGCAGCTTTAAGGGGAAAAAAACCCAGCACTGGTACCACAATACAAAGCAGCACGAGGGTGAAGCCATAGTTTCGGCGCTGGTGGCCACCACTTCTAGGGAGCTTCCGCTGCTCCCGATCAGACCTAATTCCAGTTGTTGAGTTAGCATGAGGGTGGCTGCATGGCCTTATGGGCCTGTGATATAGACACCAGACTAGATGATCTAGAGATCTCTGGCTTTGATTTCTATGACTGTGTTGTTTCCAAGATTTTATTTGATTTTTTTTTTAAATGAAGTATTGTTATTTAGGAGAGACTCTCCATTAACAGGTAGCAGTACACGGTCTATGGCACAGTGTGGAGCAGTTCCAATTCCCCCCAGTGGAGGCGGTAGCACACACACAATGTGCGATGCCTAGCACTCAGATAGCAGGCGACAACATTCCCATGTAACACCTAGGGGAACAGAGGGAAACTGACAGGTCCAAGGGTCACACACCAAGTCACTGTGAGAATCAAAATCACAGCTTAAGCGTTCCTGGCTCTCAGCCCTGTGCTCAACACACACCTCTCGACAGGGTGCTGGTCTAGGCCACGCACATCAGAGTGAAAATAAAAACAACCAATTAACCAATTTCAAAGCGAGTTTTGCAGTGCTCACAGCGTGCACACACATCAAGCTCTTTTTATGAATGCACTTAAAGAGAGACAGCCTCTTGTCTAGTCCGCACAGCCAGTGTAGGATTGCTCCCAGCAACAAATTACTCAATGTTTTGTCCAGTCTAGTCTTAAACAACTCAAGTGACAGGGCTTCCTTTGGGAGGCTGGCCCACAACCTACTAGGACTGAGGATTGCAAAGTTTAGGCTTCAGAGGGCCAAATTCGTCGAGTGCAATTCCACTGACATCAGTGACATTCAGCATAAGGGAAACGTTTTCTGGTTCCTGGGCCAAAGTCGCCGCTGGCACAGACTAGGTTAAGCAGAGAGTTGTCCCCTACTCACACCATCTCCCAAAAGCTGCACCCTGTTGGCATCCAGGCCCGCTTCCCTCTCCTCGTCGGACCTGCTGCGTGAAAATAAACGTCCGCTCACCCAAGGCCGCTGCAGATGACTTGATGCAACAGCCTCCCCTCCACCTCAGGCATGTGGCTGGCAAGGCAGAACTATTCATGGACGAGCGTCTAGACGGCAGCTCCAAGCGTCAGGTGAGCCCTCTGCAATACTAACTACAGCGTTAGAACTGGGAGACAGAGCCAGGACTCCACGCTACATGAACAGGTCTCACCTGTCTGCTCCTCTGTGCAAAGTTGACTCCCCCAGACCAACTCCCCACCCGCATTGCCAAGGAATTGCATCTGGAATATTTTCCCTCCCTTGGCCTAGAACCTGCCCCAGCCTTCAAATCCCCACTTAAAATGCATTCTCCCCTCTGAGGATCTCTACCCCCTCTTCATCCACTGCACTCCAGCCAGGCCAGCTGATATGCCCCCTCCTCCCCTGCCCCGGTTAGGAGCAGCAAAGTGGCCTAGAAGCAGTGGCCACTAGCACGCAAACCATGGCCCTGTCTCCACCTCCCTCCTGTACTGCTCCCTCCCTCCCGACAATCTCTGACGGAAGGGACCCGGCTGGAGGGGGGAGACAATTGTGTTTGGTCAGGAGCCCTCAATCCCCACTTTTAAGTCCCAGCGCCCCTTCGCCCAGTCACAGACACCAAGGAAATGCACCATCGCTAGGCTACTGATCTGATCTATGCCAATAGCCTGTTTTGACAGAGACCAAAACCAGCTGCTTCCACGAGACGGTGCAAGAAACGCTGGAGCAGAGCGCTAGGGAATAACCTGCCTGCAGGGAAATCTCCTTCTTGATCTTCGTGGTTAGAGTCTGGCTTCTGCCCTGAACCATAAGGGCTTGGTGTCCTTTTCCCACTCCTGCTCTATGCCCTGCCAGCCCTTCCCTCCTCCAAGTCCCTATTTCAAATCCACTTCTTCCAGCAAACTGGTCCACCCCAATCCTTCCCTCAGCAGGGTGCCGACATCCCCTGGTTGGAGATGAAACGGCTCATTAATGAGATGGGTCCCTTCGCACCATCTACCTGGACTTGAAAGGATCGGGCCTTTTTCTGTGTCAGACCATCAACAGTGCAAATAGATAACCTGTGCCTCTTAGCTGGCGCAGGCTCTTTTGGATAGGAGATGCCTCTTACTCCGTAGTGTGGTACCAGCGCTGTGCACATGTGCAGTGCGGTGTAAACAAAGGTTTCCAGTCCGGCAGCAGAACATCCTTCTCCCGGCTTCCCCTTCTGCCGGCTGCTGGGCCATCAGCCTTGCACAAGTGGGAGAGGCACATTCCACGGCTCTGCAGGAGTTCAACACTCATGTGCAGACTCCTGCTTCCGGACTTGGCCAGGTCTGCAGGGGTGGGCATGGCACAGGAATCTCTTTAAACCCTGCCAAAGAAAGGCGCCGGCTTCCTGGCAGTATAGCAGCCGCTGCCTTCTGAGCCTGCCGTGGCACAAAACATCAACTCTGCACCAAAGCCTCGCCAACACACCCAGCCCTGAATGGAACACGGCAGCTATCACCACCGGTACTCGCACTTTGCGTTTACACAGCCTCTTTCAACCCAGGCTGTGATAGCTTTACAGCTGGGCTGTAGCAGGACCCTGCAGCTAGCACTAAATTAGCAAGCTGATTTTTTTAAAAGCGAGGCAGAAGAAGGGATGAGAAGGAAGAGCATCTGAAAGACAGAACCCACAGCTTCCTTGGAGGCGAGGGCAGGGGCTTGTTTGGCTCATTTTGTTTCAGACAATAAAACACCGGAAACAAGTTTTTTTTAAAAGATCCTAAGTTATCTATTTCTGTTCCTCAGAGTCCCCTTTTTCTTTTCTTTTTTTAAAACGCTGCTCTTCCTGGGTCCTCTCACACCCCTCTGCAGTTTTAAAAAAATCCTTGGGTAGTGCCTTGTTAATGCAGCATTAGATTTCTTCTAAATCTAGCACCTACAAACCCAGAGTAACAGGCCTATGCTGGAAGCAAAACATGCCGAGAGCACTCCGGGAGCAGCAAGGCGGATGACGGGAAAAGACGGACGATTGTGCAAGGATAGCAAGAGATTCGGAGTTATGATTTTAGAAGCCTTATTATCTTCACTGAAAATAAATCAGAAGAATGCTAATAATCCATGTCCCAGCATGAGGCATTAGCAGGAGAAGATGTTACGGAGGCCAGCAAAACAGTGTGCAGGAGAGAGATCCTGAAACACCCTGTGCTCAAGCTAAAGGGAATTTGGAGTAATTTCTCCATCTCCAGAGAAACTCACCTCCTCTCTGGACACGGCTAACTATCCCGGCCAGGAAGGCCAGGGATAGTCATGGAACCGCATCAAATTTTAGCTATCACACAACTATTCAACAGTCCCTGGGTACAACAGCCAGCGCACTCCCAGCTCCCCTCCCAGAGTGTCCCCGCCGCTCCGCACTGCTGCCTCTCCATCACAGCACGGGGTGGCAGGCGAGGGAAGCCGGTTTAAAAACCTGTTCTCCGGATGCATCAGCTCCTGCCTGCCCCCTTCACCCTCCACACTGCTGCCTCTCTATCAGAGCCAGCAGCGGGTGGGTGGAGGATGAGGTAAGTGGATCCAGTGCCTGTGGGGAGCCAGTTTCTGCCTCCCCCACCCTTGCTGCCTCTGATACAGAGGCAGAAGGGTGTAGATCAGTGTTTCTCAACCAGTGGTACAAGCACTCTTAGGGATACTCTAGGGGGTACGTCAACACAATTGAAATTTGGAAAAAAGTGAATTTGTTGTAAGTTTTACAGCACTTTATTATTTTTGTACTTTTTACACCCAAAAATTTCATCACCCGCCCAGCTACGATTAAGTTGTTTAAATAAATGTGTTGCAATGGTAGAAAAAAACTGTGTGTGTCTGAAAATTGTAGGTACAGGGGGTACTTTTTTTTTTAAAGGTGGTACTTTATAAAAAAAAGGTTCATAGAATCATAGAACTGGAAGAGACCTCAGAAGGTCATCAAGTCCAGCCCCCTGCTCTAAGCAGGACCAATTCCAACTAAATCAACCTGGCCAGGGCTTTGTCAAGCCGAGACTTAAACACCTCTAGGGATGGAGACTCCACTACTTCCCTAGGTAACCCATCCCAGTGCTTCACCACCCTCCTTGTGAAATACTTTTTCCTAATATCCAACCTGGACCTCTCCCACCACAACTTGAGACCATTGCTTCTTGTTCTGCCATCTGTCACTACTGAGAACAGCCTCTCTCCAGCTTCTTTGGAACCTCCCTTCAGGTACTTGAAGGCTGCTATCAAATCCCCCCTCACTCTTCGCTTCTGCAGACTAAACAGACCCAAGTCCCTCAGCCTCTCCTCATAAGTCATATGCTCCAGCCCCAGAGAAACACTGGTATAGATGACAGGATTAACCAATAAACTCAGGATTATCGACTAATTATGTAGTTAGTTGTCTGCTCGTTGACAACCCTACATCAAATTTTCCTTGGCTTCCAAAGGGCCCACGTTGCACCAAACAGCAAAGTTCTTTTACAAGAAAGATTTACCAGGGAAGGATGCGCTCCAGTTCCACTGTAACATATCTGACTACCTGACCCTTGCACTGAAGTTACACTCACAAGGGCAGTGCTGCACCATCTCTCCCCCAGCAGACCAAATCCAGGGGTTTTCCAAGGCGATGCAATTCCCAAACTGCAGCTAGTCACTTCCACCCAAGCTTCACCAGGCCCAGTATCCAGCAAAGGGGGGGGGGGGGGGGTTAAAACCAGAAACAAATTCCCAACTGGCCCAGGACTCAGAATGGGGGGTCGGAGAAGAGATCCGTAGGCTGCCAGGTAAGCAATAGCCAGCCAGCCCCCAATGTAAAGTATGCTCTTTTGGATTAAAATACACCATGGTGGGAAAGGAACAGAGCCGGCTGGGGGCTTTCCCTAGGAGCTGGGCGTCACTCCCTCTCTCCCAGGGGTGCTGCTACAGGAGTTTACAATTGGGTTGGGGGGCTCCATGCACCGGGAACGAGCGCCCAGCGCCTGGCTCTCCCCCCAGGCCCTACGGGGGCTGCCAGAGCAGTGCCCCCCTAGGGCGGGCTGTGACACGGACTAGCCGCCTGAACGGGAGCGCCGGGAGGCGGCTGCGGGTGCAGTGCTGCTCGGAGGGGCAGGACCCCGCTTTCCAGCGCAAAGGCACCGCGCGGTCAGCTGCGCCCCGGGAAGAGGGGGGGGATCCCGGGGAGTTTCCCCGCCTGGGGGGGGGGCAGGCTCGTGGCTCTGCGGGGGGGGGGGAGTCACACGAGAAAACACGACCACCCCCCCCCGCGGCTTTGCTACCGCCGCGGTGCATCCACCCACGCCCCGCCACGGACACGCGTGGGGGGCGCCTGCAGCGCGCCGCCCCCTTCTGTGCAGCCGGCTCCTGCGTGGGGAGGGGGGGGGAGCTGCAAGCTTTATCCCCGCCCCCTGCAGACGCCCCCTGCCCCCTGCAAGCACCCGGGGGCTCTCCCCGCCCCACGCACAGCCCCTCTCCCGCTCCCGGCAGCGAGGCACAGGAGCCCCATCTGCACCCCCCACCCCCCTTGCAAACTGCTCCCGAGCACGCGCCCCGCCCTCACCTGCGGCCCGGGGAGGCGCCGGGGGCGGGGGGCGCTTTGCACGGGGCGGGCAGGCGCGCGCCGCGTTCTCCCCGGCGCTCAGCTCGCTCGCAGCAGCATTGTGAAATCCCAGCGTGCAGAGCCCGAGTGGCCGGGCCATGGTGCATTGTGGGAAGGGGCGCTGGAAAATGGGGGGACTGCGACTCCTGGTGGAGATGGGGCCGGGGAGAGGGGGGTAAGGGCGCATTGGTCGTTATTGCAGCCATAGTCGCTATTCCACAAAGCCCCGGTCTGGAAGTTTCCTTGCATAAATTTGCTGCTTGATACCTTCCCTCCCAGTCCCATGCTAGGTCTGCGGTCCTGCCTGTTCAAATCTCCACGCGGGACAACCTCCCTGAAGACGTGGATCCCGATAAAAAGTCGCAGTGCAGGAGCTGTGTTGGCCTGTACCTTCAAAACCAACGAGCAGTCCGGTGGCTCCCGCGGGGGCGTCTACGCAGCACCCTAAACTCGAAGTACGATGGGCCATTTGCACCACGCAAAGGGCGTATCTGATTCCGATTGTATTTCGAAATCGCTTATTTCAAAATCTGGCGCATCGACGCAGCACCAGATTTTGAAATAACGCGCTATTTCGACACATCCCTTAACCCTGATGGTTACAGGGATGCCGAAATAGTGCGCCTGTTATTTAAAAAAAATATTTTGAAATAACAGGCGTGTTTAAAAGACGCAGGGTAGCTATTTCGGGAACGCGCCGATATCCCGCAATAGCCCCGCTGTCTAGACGTGCCCTTAGAGCAGTGTTTCCAACCAGGGTTCCATGGAATCCTAGGATTCCACAGACCATCGTCGGGGCGCCGCAAGAAATCGTGGAATAAATAAATAAATATTTTGAAATACCACAAACAATGCCAAATAGCCCTCGAAATATCACGGGAATTTTTGTCTGGCAATTCTCAATACTGGAATAATCTTCATACGCTATCAACTGCCTCTTTGTTTTGTTTTGGTCAGTTCGTATCTAAGATTATATTTAGTTGTATTGTGCCTGCCTTTCTGCTTCCCAGAATTCTCTGCTGACATATATACATATAACAGCTCTTTACAAATACATTTTCTTGACAATAATTTAGCAGTAAGTGAATTGCACTCCTTGCTGTCAATTGTTTCTTCCCAAACAAACGTTTTCATAGGTAGGGGTTCCTCGGGATATGAAAAATTATTTTAGGGATTCCTCCATGGGAGAAAGGTTGGTCATCACTGCTTTAGAGACAAACAAATATATCACAAGCTTGAGCTGGGATGTTAGTGTAGCAGGAGGATCAATGGGAGTCTTAGGGTAAGTCTAGACTACAGGGTTTTGTCGACAGAAGTTTTGTCGACAGATACTGTCGACAAAACTTCTGTCGACAAAGAGTGTCTAGACACATTCAGTTCTGTCGAAACAAGCTGCTTTGTCGACAAAACCCTGTAGTCTAGACGCAACCCTACAGGCAATAACACCTTCTGTCGACAGAACTCTGTCGACAGAAGGTGTTATGCCTTGTAAAATGAGGTTTACCAGCGTCGACAAAACTGCTGAGTTCTGTCAACGTTATGTCGACAGAACTCAGCGGTAGTGTAGACGCTGGTATAGTTTTGTCAACAAAACTCAGTAGTCTAGACACACCCATAGTGTTAGCTTGAGGAGCAGAATTAGGTCAGTGCTGAGTGCTTTGGAAACACCTCTGTCTGAGCCTTGTTGTGTGCCACCACGGCTGCGCTTTTCACAAAGGGACCAGTGATTTGGGGGAGGACTCAAGTTTTGAGGGCCACACATGGGACAACTGTAGGGTTGCCAGGTGTCCATTATTGAACCGGACAATCCGGTGTTTGTGCCTTCTGTCTGGTACAGAAATTGAGAAAATACTGGACATATTTTCCGGCGCCCGACGGACTTGCAGTGGGGGTGGATGGAGTAGCATGGGCGCCGCCCTTAAAGGGACCATGACTGCATTTCGGCAGCCCGGCACTTTTTTTTTTTTTTGCTCAACAAAATGTTCCCAGTGCTTTTTTTGGGGGGAGGGAGGGGAACGTCCAGTATTTTTGGTAAAAAAATCTGGCAACCCTAGACAACTTAAAGAAGGTGATTTCCAGAGGGTGGGTGCTCAGAAGTTTTAAAAATAACCCGTCAGGTGTCTTAAATCAGACCCCCCAAAAGCTGAAGCACCCAGAATCACCCATCAATTTGGCAGCCCTTGATCCAGGATCATATGACATAACACGTTTTCTTTCTGTATCTTCAAGGGACTGTTTTTATGGAACATGCTTTGGGGGCTGATCCTGCTTCCATGAGATGACTCACCTGAGCCAGGCCTTGTGGAGTGAGACATTATAACCACCTCAGCTCTTCAATGACATTTGGGCATTTCTGATGTCCCCAAGAAGAAGGTACTACCAATACAATAGGTGAAGTCACCCGGGCCTGACCACATCACATCGTTTCTTAGCACACTCAGCCAAAGGGGACCCAGTGGAGGGGACAAGCCCACTGTTTGATCGGCACCTGAATAGGGACTGAGAATTGCCCATTTGAAATCATGGTGTTCTGATTCACATGGGCAGCAGATGGGTCTGGGGTGGAGCATGTTCTGTACCGGTGCCTGCTTTTCTTCCTCCGCTATGGTATCAGTCTTCGTTGGAAGGACAGGTTGTTGCGATTTTTCCCAGTGCTTGCTGAACACTGAAGTCAGTGAAATCATTCTAGGGATGAATGTGGCCCTGCTTCACAGAGTTTAGAAACCAGATTGAATTGCATTGTCTATCCAGGTACAAAATACACTAGCCCATGCAACCCACTCCTAAAGCAGAACAGACAGTATTTCTTAGGAAGATTACTTCTAAGAATGGCTTTATGAAAGACGTGAGTTTTAAGGAGGGATTTGAATGGAGAGACTGGCACCGGGGAACTAGGAAATGGTTTCAAATCCAACGGGCAGCCACAAAACCATGCCAGGGTATTTTCTCCAACCATGCATCCTGATGTTAGTGAAGTCCTTGCTGTTGGAACCAGATGGGCTGGGTTTGCTGGTGTCTGGCTTGTTAGCCGTGCTTTGTGTCGGGAATACATACTGGTTAAGCACGGTTTGCTAATTACATACGCCACAGCACATTTCTCAGAAAGCTGATCAAATCTGATACAGGTTACTGCTCTTTGCGTTTTACTGAAATTGTTCCTGACAATAGTTATTACCGGGGGGCTCAAATGGGATCAGTGCTGGATTTCAGAAGGGATAAGAACCTGCACTCCCGTCGACTTTAATGGGTTTTGTCCTAGACAGCAATGCCAGAGTAGAAATAGTAACGAAGTCCTAAAGACACCTCGCTCTACACTTCCCATCCCAGCTCTTCTTTGCTTCTGGATGCTGTGGGCTGGTAACAAAAGAATAACAGTTACGGGGGAAGAAGGTGTCGACCTTCAGAACCTTAAGAACATAAGAACGGCCAGAGTGGTCAGACCAAAGGTCCATGTAGTCCCGTGTGCTGTCTGCCCACAGTGGCCAATGCCGGGTGCCCCAGAGGGAATTAACAGACCAGGGAATTATCAAGAGATCCATTCCCTGTCCCCCATTCCCAGCTTCTGACAAACAGAGATCCGGGATATCATTCCTACCCATCCTGGCTAAGAGCCATTGATGGACCTAATCTCCATTCATTTATCTAGTTCTTTTTTTGAACCCTGTTAAAGTCCTGGTCTTCACCACATCCTCTGGCAAGGAGTTCCACAGGTTGACTGTGCGCTGCGTAAAAAAATACTATGTTTTGTTTGTTTTAAACCTGCTACCTATTAATTTCATTTGGTGACCCCCTAGTTCTTATGTTCTGGGAACAGGTAAATAACTTTTCCTTATTCACTTTCTCCACACCTGTCATGATTTTATAGAGCTCTCTCATATCCTCCCTTAATCTCCTCTTTTCTAAGCTGAAAAGTCCCAGTCTGTTTAATCTCTCTTCCTATGGCACCTGTTCCAAGCCCCTAAACATTTTTGTTGCCTTTCCTGGCAGTGAAAGAAGAGACCACAAATGAGCCCCACTCCCTGCCGACATAAAGCTAAAAGTTCAGAGCGGAACTAAGGCAGAGAATGAAGTGAATTGCCCAAGGTTTTACAGAGAGCAGATTTAGACTGGCCTGCAGAGAAATTTCCCAGGAGTCTGTAGGAGTTGGAGGCTTTCCAGCTCTCCAGGGAGTAGCAAGCTAGGCCCGGATACAGCTGAGCTGTGGAGTGAAGGTTTAGCTCAGAGGGCCCATGAGATGGGGCAGAGACTTGTTGCTTTGTGTTGCTTTTTGTGTTTAAATTTAGCACATTCCTGTGCTCGGAGCTGTTGGGCTTGATCTCAGACGCTGCACTAAATTCAAACGTGATGCGGCGGAGGGCAGCGCATGTGACGATTCAATCTCTGAGGCAGCTGGGCCCACTGGAGAATCCCAATATTAGGGAGAATTTCCGATGCCTGTGTCAAAAGTAGCTCATCCTAAGACACTGCAGTTTCCCAGGGGGCCTGAGGCCTGCTCCATCTGACACCGAGATGGACCCAGGCCGTATATCGGGGATCCCTGACTCCACATCTATACTGAACAGGTGTGTTGAATGGCTTCTGACAAATCATCATTTATGGGGAAATGGCTTTTGGTTACAAACAAACATTTTAACGGAGAAAGCTGATTTTCAGTAACATTTTTCTAGTTCAACAACAACAACAACAAAACACAGCAGAAACTGCAAATTTACTAGGGAAAAAAACAACCAAACAATTTTACCAACATTTTCCAGTTCCTGATTTCATGTTGAAAAACTGACAAAAATTCAGAGGCAGTTTCCACAAAAATATAATATGAACACAAAAGGCTGTATAATTTTTTAAAATTTTCTAAACAAAAAACCTCACAAAAATTCAGTAGCATTTTTTGACTAGCATAGTACTGAACCAGGTATCTTTCTTTCTCAGGGTGCATCTACACAGCAGGACTTAACTCAAAATAAGCTACGCAAATTGAGCTACATCAATTATATAGCTTATTTTGAAATTGAAATTGGAAGCGTCTACACAGCACTTATTTCTAAATAGAGCACTCTTCCTCCGACTTTCCTTACTTCTCGTACAATGAGGGTTACAGGAGTCGGCGTAAGAAGTTCTCCAGCTTGACAGTATTTTGACATTATTTCAAAATAACTGCCTGCTGCGTGGACGCGGACTAAGTTATTTTAAAATAATGTTGCTGTGTAAACATAGTCTCAGAGTTCTCTGGCAGCCTACTGTGTATTGCTTAGCAGTGAAAGCCAATAAATATATGTTATAATCTCACTCAGATTGATTTGCGTACAGGCTTAATAAAATTTGTAGCAGCACTTTTCAGCCAGGTGGCTGATATCCTGGGCCATTCCCCATGCTCCCTTCAGGAGGTAAGCAATTACACATAAGAACGGCCATACTGGGTCAGAGCAAAGGTCCATCTAGCCCAGTATCCTCTCTACCAACAGTGGCCAATGCCAGATGCCCCAGAGGGAGGGAACACAACAGGGAATCATCATATGATCCCTCTCCTGTCATCCATTTCCAGACAAACAGAGGCTAGGGACACCATTCCAACCCATCCTGGCTAATGGCCTTTGATGGACCTAACCTCCATTAATCTATCTAGCTCTTTTTTGAACCCTGTTAAAGTCCTAGTCTTCACCAGGAGTTCCATGGATTGACTGTGCGCTAAATGAAGATACATTTCCTTTTGTTTGCTTTAAACCTGCTGCCTATTAGTTTCACTTGGTGGCCCCTAGTTTGTATATTGTGGGAATAAGTCAATAACTTTTCCTTATTCACTGTCTCCACACCAGTCATGACTTTATAGACCTCTATCATATCTCATCCCACCCCACCCCACCCCCGGTCTCCTCTTTTCTAAGCTGAAAAGTACAAGTCTTTTTAATCTCTCTTCATGTGGCAGCCGTTCCAAACCCCTAATCATTTTCGTTGTCCTTTTTTGAACCTTTTCCAATGCCAATGTATCTTTTTTGAGATGAGGCGACAACATCTATACACAATATTGAACCAACAACAGCAACTAACGGTTATGGTGAATCTCCACATTTGCACCTGCATGAGCGCGTGCGTGTGTGTGTTTGTGTGTGTCCATTAGGTTCCTGTGCAGTTTGCTGATTTCTTCTGGTAAATATTGTGAAGTCCCAGAATATTACACATTCCGAGAAATTGCTTCTTTCGCTGCTGCAAGATAGGGACTTGCTGGTGCTTAGCTCACCAGTCAATGCCCCATATTCTCCCGTTAGCAAACACCAGTTCTGTTTACACACACTAGAAACAGTGCAGTCTGGTGGATGGTGCACTAGACTAGGAACAAGGGTGCTAGACCCAGATTTCCCTGACCTACTATGTGACCATAAGCAAATCACCAGTCTTTCTGTCTTGTCTGTTTCGGTTATAAGCTCTCTGGGGCAGGGACTTTCTCTGACTGTTTAATCCTAGAACTGGAAGGTACCTCGAGAGGTCATCAAGTCCAGCCCCATGCCCCCACGGCAGGACCAAGCACCATCTAGATCATCCCTGACAGGTGTCTGTCTAATCCGCTCTTAAATATCTCCAGTGATGCAGATTCCACAACCTCCCTAGACAATTTATTCCCGTGTTTAACCGTCCTGACAGGTAAGGCAGTTTTTCCTAATGTCCAACCTAACCCTCCCTTGCTGTAATTAAGGCCATTGTTTCTTGTTCTGCCCTGGAAACAGCAGAAGTTCCAAGTGCACCACACAATGCTTACTCACTTCCCTAGAGCGGGCTACATCTTAGCAACTCTTGTGTGTGTAGAACTAGCACACAGGGTGGGTGCATGCAGGGTGTTCAGCTCTCTCCTCTCTCTTCTAAAGAAAGCCCAGAGGCAGAGCTACCATCAGACCCATAATTTAAGCTACCTCTGGGTTTATACATTGGAACTTCACTCTTGGCAGGGACATGTCAGCCTTCCATTCTGGTAATAACAAAACTAAGTAGGGTCAAAACGGATTTCATCCACAGGCACACCCAGACAAAGCTGCCTACCGTAACGTAATCAGCACCAATCACAATGTCACTTACCCAGTACTTCAGGATCAACAGATATTTCCTGGTTTGATGGAAAAGTGTTCCTAGTGTAACTGCATTATCTTGCTTAGTCCGCAGATTTGTTAGGGGATGTATGGTTTGGTTTACACCAGAGTAATAAAAATACCGCATACAAACCTGTGATTTATGAATGTGTCTGGCACCAATAGAAAGATTTTGCTATTTACATGTTTTTATGTAATCTGTCAGGTTTGCTTCAGATCCTAAATTTTGTTTCCACTTTAGCTTAATCGGTAGCAGCCTTTTACGCCTGTATATCATCTGCAGGTCATAACTGTGTTTGTTAGAGTGCCCTGATTTTATAGCTAGTAATTCTACTATAAATACGTTTCAAAGATAAATTTGAAGTTTAGAAATGAGAGTTTATCATGTCACATAAGCCAAGAACCTCACACCCCATTGATTTCAGCTGGAATTAGGGGAGGTGTGGCATGGACTTGTAGCTATATATGCACATAATTAACGTATGCAGTATCATTATAACCATGTCGTTTCCAGGATATTAGAACGGCATGATGGGTAAGGTAGCATCTTTTATTGGACCAACTTCTGTTGTTCAGAGAGACAAGCATTTGAGTTTAGGCTATGTTGGCACAACAGTTTATGTCAGCAGGTGATGTACACTCCATGCATCTGATGATGGTACCCACAAAAGATTATGCCCAAATCAATGTGTTTGTCTTTAAGGTGCCTGTGACGGGGCGAGGCATCCCCACACTGAATCCGCAGGGCCCAGCCAGAGTTACCTAGCTGCAGAGGCCCCTCCCCTGCAGCCCTACTGAGCATGCCCAGGCTGTAGCTCAACTATAAAAGTCTGGGGAAGGGCTCAGTGTGGGCTGGCAGCCGGAGGAGAAGGATCTATGAAGGAAGCTCCTGATCAGCACCAACCTGAGACCCCAGGAGAAGCCAGCGGAGACACCGTGGCATGTTGGGGCATCATAGAGGCCGCCCACCGAGGAGACGTCACCCCAGGGAGGGCAGCACATGGGAAGTAGCTCCAGTGGACCGGGCAGGAAGTGGTCCAGGGCAGGAGCGAGAGCTGCCTCTCCTGCCCCAGGAACCTCGGCGCGTTTTGGCAGGACTTCCGTGCCGAGGGAGTGGCACGCCGTCCTCTCACGCACAGGGCCCTGGGCTGGGACCCGGTGGAGTGGGGTGGGCCCGGGTCCCCCTACCGGGGGTATGGCCCCGCTATAACCCTGATTGGCCAGCGCAGACCTTGCCTAAAAGGGCTGAAGGGTATGCATGGAGAGGCATGCTGTGGCTCACCACCCTAGCAACAGCCTGGGGGAGGCTAAGGGGAGGGGGGTGAGCTCCGCATGTGGACTGGAGAGGTGCAGGCATGTGACAAACAAAGCCATATATGGAAAGGTTGAATCTGATTGGTTTAGAAGTTTGTGTTATGTAACCTGTAACCATGTGCTATAAAACAGCAAGGGGAGGGGCTCCTTGCTCGAGGGGCTCTGGCTGATTTTAGTACCAGGGGCTCTCCCTTTGTGCACATTGAATAAAGTATTGAATTGAATTGAATTGAATCGAATTGAATTGAAGACCCTTGATTCTGCCCAGCACCTGAGTCTCTGGGAACCACAAAATCCCAACAGTTTCTTGGCGCAGCGAGCAGGGTGAGAAATATCCTTCAGGATCAAGACCTACAATCAAGTTAGAGGGTGATTTTGTTCATTTTTCATTTGGTTGTGTGTCCCTGACCTGACTGGTGACTCTCACACCTTTTGTAGTAAGTGAAACTGGGTGTTGGAGAATTTAAGGGGTTTGTTGCAGTTTTGTAACATTTTGGTTGCAGTCTTAAGACACTGTACTTAGTGTGGGGGCGGGTTAAGCTGTAAGTTCCTCTGACTAAGTGTTGTTGAAGTGGGAAATCAAAGAGGCCATAAGGACCAACAGTTAATGTAGGGGCAGGTATAGCCATAAGTACCTCTAGTTAATGTGTTGGCTGGCCCAGATCTCCTAATTGGAAATTGTTATTAGTTTGTAAACAGTATTGTATTTAAAGATTTTGAGATTGGAGGCTATTTAGGTTTTAAAAAAAAGGGAAAGATGAAGGGATTTAGTGATCCACAATATGAAGAGTGTTTAATTAGTGCTTTTATCACTATTGTAGCAGTAAGTTTATTAGTTTTCTTGTTGAGATATCTTGGCTGTGTGACTGAAAGAAAGAAGGATGACCAACCCCCATTACAAGTGGGCAACACTGATTTTGTGCATAAAACACAATATTTATCAGAGGAAGACGATGTCCTCAGTGTAGATGTGAGGCTGCTGGGTATAAGATCTGCCCTGTCTCAGTATGACAAGGCATTGAAACAAGGATATCCAACACATGCTGATTACCCAACTAAACATCCATATTATGTTGCCTGTTGGTGTATGGGGTTAAAAGACAGTAAAGAGAAGGACAAAATGGCTGGCATGTGTTTAATTGTTGATTATGAACAGCTGGTTAGAAAGTGTGATATGCTAAAAGGAAGGATAGGAGAGTTAGAAGCAGAGGTAGAAAAACTGCAAACAGAAGCAAAAAACTATAAAGAAACAGCCTTGCAGGAAAAGAGATCTTGTCCCTCAGCACCTTTGGACCCTACATGTGGTATGTGGGGATATCAGTCTGGTTTTATGGCTCCAGTGAGAGTGCACACTGTCCCTAATCCTAATCAAGGGGAAGGGGACCCTGCTACTGTGAGTCGCCTAGAGCACACTCCTATGAGTCCATCTGACTTGCGGAGCATGTTAAAAGAATTGTCATCTTTGCAGCTTAATAACCCAAACCTACCCTTCTGGGAAAAGATGCAGGAGTGGATGGTAGTGGGAGGCCTGCATGCTTTTGATGTTTTCACCATGGTAAAAGCAAAATGTCCTGGCACAGCCTGGAGTAGAATTGCTGGTGGCTTTAATAACTCTGCATGGGCAACTGCTATTTTTGCCTCCTCAGCTGATATGGAGACTGCAGTGCGGAATTTCCGACAAGCTGTAACAGTGGCTTTGGGGCCAGGTACTAACTTGTACTCATTATATGCAAACCGAAAACAGCGTCCAAATGAGCCATTTGAGAAATATGTGGAAGACAAGTTTGAGTTATATCAACAGTATGGGGGGCAACAGAATGCTACTCGTGAAGATGCTGTATTCATAGAGGGGGTACTTGATGGGGTATGTGGCCCTTATAAGGCAGCCCTGAAAACTGGCTTTCAGCCTCCGGGTTATGCTGAATTATTAACTTGGGCTTCAAACATTAGCAAACACAGTCAGGAACCGGATACAGGAGGAAAGGTGCACAGAATGCAAACCCGAGGACAGAAAGGAAAAGGGAAACTGAACATGAGTTTAGAAGATAACTTTGTTGCTGCAGTTAAAGCAGCAAATGTAGGAGGTGGTAATTGTAGTAACTGTGGAATGTTGGGCCATAACAAAAAGGAATGTTATAAGAAAGGGGGTGGAAGAGCTGATCGGTGTATGAAGTGTGACCAGACAGGGCATTGGTCCAAGAATTGCCCTAGTAACAAGGGTAAAGACCCTCTTGAGACTATGTCTCGGGACCAATTACTACAAATCCTCAACTCCATGAAAAAATCTCCTGATTAGGGGCTTTCGGCCCCCATTGCAGTGGGCCAGTATGGTTCATCTGCACGTCCGTATCTAAATGCTAGGATTGGGGGCATGTCGTGTAAAATCCTTATAGATACGGGAGCTTCAGTATCCATTACTGATATTCCAGGATTACCTTTGACTTCTAAATTTACTACTTTAACAGGGTTGGGGGGAGCAAGTATGAAAGCATATCTGACAAAGCCCCTTTTAATCGAGACAGAAGAACGTTTTTGGATGGGGCGATTTTATTATGCACCAATACAAGCTGAAGGTACAATAATGGGAATTGACATGTTACGAAAATTGGGATGTCATTTGAATCTGGGTGAGTCACCTTCATTGCAAATACCATCTCAAAAGTCAAGTGCTAATGTGCCTCTGATCTATTCTTCTCCAGGTGAACGTGTGTGTGTTGTGCAGGTGCTCCCTGAGCTGCCAGGACCAGAGGGAGTGTGGGCAGCCGATAAACTCGACTGTGGTTTGATGAATGTCCCACCAGTGGTGATTACAGGAAACCCTCCCCCTCCCGCACGTCCCTATCCAATTAAGCCAGAGGCCCTGACAGCAGTAGAAAGTACAGTCAAAGAGTTGTTAAAGAGAGGAGTTGTAAAAGAAATACAGTCAAAATGTAATTCACCTGTCTGGCCTGTTAAGAAGCCAGATGGATCATGGCGGCTTACCATTGATTATCGAAATATTAACATACATGCAGACAGACTCACCCCCCTAGTTGCAGACCCTAGTACTATTCTTTCTACTGTACCTAGTGATCACGTAATGTTTACAGCCTTGGACATCAGCAATGGTTTTTGGTCTGTTCCTGTGCACCCTGACAGTCAATTTTGGTTTGCATTTACTGTTAAAGGGAAGCAATATACTTTTACTCGCCTAAGCCAGGGTTTTCATAACTCACCTACTTTGTTTCATAGAGCATTAGCTGATGTGCTGGCAAAGCTGCCAGACATGGCTTCTTGTGTTGTACAGTATGTTGATGATCTTCTTATCTCCTCACCAGATCGCCAAACGCACATGAAAGACTTAGAAGTGATCCTGCAGCACTTGGCAGACAGTGGGGTAAAATGTAATGCTAGAAAGGCTCAGATTGCAAAGGGGGAAGTATCATATCTGGGGTACCTAATATCCAAAGGGTACAAGCGTTTAACTGTTGACCGCACTGAGGCAATTAATGCATGCCCA
This sequence comes from Pelodiscus sinensis, assembly GCF_052426305.1. NCBI lineage: Eukaryota > Metazoa > Chordata > Testudines > Trionychidae > Pelodiscus > Pelodiscus sinensis. The sequence goes on from NC_143054.1 coordinate 6,984,035, forward strand.
CGACCAACTACGGTCAGGGGAGTTAGGAAAGTGTTGGGGCTATTCAATTTCTGCCGAACTCAAATCCCCAATTATTCAAGGATTGTCCAGCCTCTTAATAATCTCCTGAAGGGTGCTGGTGGACCACATGAGGCAATTGAATGGACACTTGACTGTGAACAGGCATTTACCACATTGAAAAAAAGGCTAAGTACTGCCCCAGGGTTGGGACTTCCTAATCCATTAATGCCTTTTACATTGTACATGCATGTCAGTGAGGGACATATGGCAGCAGTATTAATGCAAAAACATGGGGATAAACAGCGCCCAGTAGCATACTACTCTTCTAAACTAGATGCTGTCGCTCAAGCAATGCCACCATGCCTTCAGGCAGTGGAAGGAGCTTCTATGGCCCTAAATCAGGCCACACCACTTATTGGTTCACAGGATGTAAATATTGTTGTACCTCACGCTGTGCTTGCTATTTTATCAGGGAAGAAATCCTCAGCAGTCCATGTAGCAAGATGGACTCGATGGGAAACGAGCTTGCTAATGCCTTCGGTACATCTGCAAAGAGCATCATCGTTAAACCCTGCTACCCTCATGCCTACCCCAGATGAGGGACACCCACATCATTGTTGCCTTGAGGAAGAGCCCATGGACGTTCCATTGGTAAAAGAAACTGAAATACCTGGTGCCCCTTGCCTATATGTGGATGGTTCTTCCTTCTATGTGGATGGCAAGCGACACACAGGATGGGCCGTTTGTACTCAAGATGGACAGCTGGTGGCACACGGCAGTTTGCCTGGGGCATCTGCACAAGTAGCAGAACTGCAGGCATTAGTTGCAGCATGTGAAGCTGCGAAAGGTCATGCTGTAAACATATATACTGATTCTAGATATGCGTTTGGGGTTGTACATGATTATGTTAACTTGTGGGTAAATCGGGGATTCCTGACGAGTACAGGATCCCCAATACAAAATGGGGGAATAGTGGAGAAACTTCATGAAGCCATGCAGAAACCTACTGAATTAGCAGTGATAAAAGTGAGGGCCCACACAAAAGGGACAGACCCTCATAGTAAGGGGAACCGAAGGGCAGACGAACTAGCTAAACGAGCAGCAGTGGAAGGTAAAGAGATGCAATTGATTGCTGCAACACAGCCTCTCATAAAAACCCCAAACTTTTTTGAATTACAGGACATCCAACACTCTGCACCAAGGGCAGAAAAGTGGTTATGGATGGATAATGGGGGAAAACTGTGTGATGATAACACTTGGAGAGGCCCAGGAAACACATTAGTGTTACCAAATGTGCTGATGGGAACTATGATACAAATATATCACATGTTGGGACATGATGGAGCACGGAGGGTGATCCACCGGATGTCAGACACCTGGTGGCATCCTAAGCTTAATGCAAATGTGCATGATTATGTGAGGAGGTGTGTAACATGTGCTCAATGTAATTCTGCTCCCACAGTGAAAGTGAGAATGCGACATCAGCCAAGACCAACACAGCCCTTCACACAGTTACAAGTAGATTTCATTGGACCCCTGCCAAGGTGCAGAGGGAAAGAATATGTTCTCGTGATCGTGGATCACTTTACTAAGTGGGTAGAAGCTTTCCCAGTGGCCAAGGCCACTGCATCTGATGTAGCTAAAATATTGATGACTGAAATAATTCCCCGATGGGGATTTCCATGCTTCATTGATAGTGACCAAGGTACCCACTTTACAGGGAAGGTGATGAAAACAGTATGCATGTCACTGGGGATCAAACAGAAATTCCACTGTCCCTACCATCCCCAGAGTTCGGGATTAGTAGAAAGAGCTAACCGAACCATTAAAAACAAACTAACCAAACAGATGTTTTCTGCTACAGGGAAAGATTGGGTCACCAATTTACCAGTGGTTCTCATGTCTATGAGATCCAGTCCTACTAATCTACATTCCTTATCTCCTTTTGAAATGCTGACAGGGCGGGCGATGAGGATGCCAGGAAATCTGTGCATTGGAGCGGGGGAGTTGTATGTCATGGGTGACCAGCTTGTTGAATATTGCAAATTGTTATCTCAGTGTGTCTCACAGGACCCCCGAACTGAACCAGACCCAAAGGCTAGTGAAGAGGACACATGTGAGGTGCAGCCCGGTGATCAAGTACTGGTGAAAGCCTATAGAAAACGAACCTTTGAACCAGCCTGGACTGGACCTCACATGGTTCTTCTGGTAACTCCTTCAGCGGCCCGGGTCACTGGAATTCCAGTTTGGGTGCACCTGTCACGAGTAAAAGTATACAAGGGTGACACTCAACATAGGGCACAATAATCTCTGTTTACCCTATGGACGCCTTGAGGGCCATTCTCAGTATTGTTAAGTGTTTTATTGATGTAGTCACCTGGGGAGGAGCCACTGGATCAGTTGTAAATGCCATTACTCAAGCTATCAAATCTCATAATAGGGACTGGGTTGAAAATTTGTTAGTAGCAGGGATGACAGTTTATTGTGGTGAGAATAGGGCTCATGTCTAATTAATTAGATATCACCTTAACTCAGCAACATAGTTGGTTAGGTCCTCACTGTTGTACTCAGCCATCTATTAAAAACTACTAAAATGTCTGAGCAAGCATTGGTCTGGAATGGTGTTATCATACTGGCATGGTGTTAACATGAAAGTTGTAGCCCTGATAGGAGACTTGCTCGTGTCACAGGTGCCCTGTTGGGTGAGAGCCGCAGTTCTCAAAGACTGAATGTCTTCACCTTGCATGATGGCAGAGGAGTGGTCTCTATTGATAATGGGCATTTTGGAATGATTATTCCATCTTTGGAGAGGTGTTAATTCCTGTGGGTTGGTCTCCTGGATTGGAGGCTCAGCCCTTCCACCCACTCCCATTCTCATGTCATAGACACCAGTGTAGCTGAGTATGTAATAATGGCTGGAGATAATTATATAGCTTTCCCATGGGACCAATGTTCCATCCTGGGAGGATGGGTTTTGCATATAAGAAACATGGAGTCAGGACAAGCCCTATCTCAAATGTTGGGACCTGACTTAATGGTGCATGTAATGTTTAATTTACTGGATGATATAACAGTGAAGAAAGACTCCACTACCTGGTGTGGATTTGGGTATTTAGCTTTGGAAAGTAAGCCTGGCTTGAACATCTCGTACTTCCTATTGTGGAAGATATTATGAAAGAAGTGGTAAGGCAATTACAGTGATTCCGTGGATAGAAGAGTTTGCTATTGTGGGGACAGAGATTCCCTGGGGATGGATTTCAGTTGTGTTTTCGCAATGGATATGGGGACTTACTTTTAGTGTAGATACCATTATGTATTAAAGGTTGAATGTATTGTTTAATTCTGTTACCAAAACTGCAATTAATTAAGTGTTGATAAGGTCAATTATAGCTCCTAATAAATACAAGGAAGTGGTGTTAGTGGGGTCTAAGAATTGTTCTTAGCCCCAAAACCAAATGGGGGAGCTGAAGGGTATGCATGGAGAGGCATGCTGTGGCTCACCACCCTAGCAACAGCCTGGGGGAGGCTAAGGGGAGGGGGGTGAGCTCCGCATGTGGACTGGAGAGGTGCAGGCATGTGACAAACAAAGCCATATATGGAAAGGTTGAATCTGATTGGTTTAGAAGTTTGTGTTATGTAACCTGTAACCATGTGCTATAAAACAGCAAGGGGAGGGGCTCCTTGCTCGAGGGGCTCTGGCTGATTTTAGTACCAGGGGCTCTCCCTTTGTGCACATTGAATAAAGTATTGAATTGAATTGAATTGAATCGAATTGAATTGAAGACCCTTGATTCTGCCCAGCACCTGAGTCTCTGGGAACCACAAAATCCCAACAGGGCCATGCTTCGAGACTGTGTTTAGGGACTCAGGCCGGAGGGCCTTGTCTTAAAGGGTCATCCTTTGAGACTGTGTTTATTGACGTAGGCCCGTGGACCAGGTTCTAGAGGGGTAGAAGGTATCTGGGTTCATGGACTCGGGGCCCCTCCCTGTCCACCAGTGGGGGCAGGTGGAAGTGCCCCACCACAGTGCCATGGGACTCCCTGTTGCTTTAGTGTAATTCAAGTTGCTTAGGTGTGTGACTAAACCCTCTTGCCCCCGAGTAACTAAGTTACACCAACATAAACGTTTGCGTGCACAGCTCCATGTCAGTGGGAAAGCTTTCCCCGCTGACATAGTTTCCGCTATTCTCAGATGTGGGGTTTTTATGCCAACAGGAGAGCCCTCTTCTTGTCAGTCTTCCCCGTGCCATTTCTCTGTTGTTGCTTGGTTTGGGATTTGAACCTGCAGTGCGTTGTTGGTGCTATGTGGAATCACGGTTCATCTGCAACAGGAGATTATCAAAGAAAGCCACTAGAAACCATAGACACAAACAAGCTTCCACATAGATTGTGTTTCAGCTTTGTCTTTTTTTTTTTTTTTTAAACCAGAGTAAAGGATGTCTGACATCTTGTCGACACTGCCTCGCAGTTCAGGCTATGGGAGCATGTATAGCAGTACCCATCCAACTGCTATGCGGTAGCTCCCTAGAGTGGACATTGCAGGCGCAAACTAGAAGTCTCCTAGTTCGTAGTCAAGTAATCCTCTTCAAACAGTATACACGTGCCCTGAAACTCTATAAATCGCATGGAAACCTCTCCTGATAGGATTTTACAAGTCAACATATGAGTAAACTCAGTAATTCATGAAATAGAATCCATAATGTACAAGTGGTCATCTAGCACAATAGCAGACTTGTGATGTATTCAGAGACACTAATACAAATCTAAAATCGTGGGAGCCACTGAGGTTGCATTAAAAGCTCTTAGTACGTTTTGCAAATCAGTTATTATTAAATTGTATCCCAGTGAAGGACTTGTGATGTGATCTCAGAACAATTAGGTACTGATGTACTAACAGGAGTATCATAATTTCCAGAGCTTGACAGGTCTCTTGTTCTACTGTATGCAAACCATCACTTCAGGCCAAGGTTGACTGGGGTGGGGGGCATGGAAGGTGCTTTTCAAAAGCAGGTTAACCGATATGATCTGAAACACCAAACTGTGTCCACACTACAACAAGTTCTACATGAAAAAGTTAGATCAACCCAGCTACATTGCTCAGGGTTATGAACATTTTACAAGCCAGAGGGTATGTCTACACTACCCCGCTAGTTCGAACTAGCGGGGTAGTGTATGCATACCGCACTTGCTAATGAAGCCCGGGATTTGAATTTCCCGGGCTTCATTAGCATAAGCGGGGAGCCGCCATTTTTAAATCCCCGCTGCTTCGAACCCCGTGCAGCGCGGCTACACAGGGCTCGAACTAGGTAGTGTACCGGTAGTTCGGAATAGGCACCCTAGTCCGAACTACCTAGTTCGAGCCCCGTGTAGCCGCGCTGCACGGGGTTTGAACCAGCGGGGATTTAAAAATGGCGGCTCCCCGCTTATGCTAATGAAGCCCGGGAAATTCAAATCCCGGGCTTCATTAGCAAGTGCGGTATGCATACATTACCCTCCTAGTTCGAACTAGGAGGGTAGTGTAGACATACCCTGAGTGACATAGTTAAGCCGACTTAATCACTGGTGTAGACAGAGCTGGGTTGATGTGAGCATTTGAAAGACTATAGTTTTGCTGCTGCAATAGTTTAAATGCAGACATATATGGCTATGGCTACACTGCAGCTCTTTTCCAGGATACCGGAGACATTGTGAGGCAGAGAGTGGCTGCCCTCCGGTACAGAGAGTTTAGTGCTTCTTATTGGTTGTGGCTAGCCCCACCCTGTTCCCCATGCAGGAATCACCTGGTTCTGCACATTCCCTCTGAAGCGCCTGGCATTGACCGCTCTTGGCAGACAGGATACTGGGCTAGATGGACCAAGCGTCTGGCCCAGTGTGGCTTTTCTTGTGGTGTCTATGGATAAAACAAATCTGGTGCTTGGGCTACTGGCCCTAAGAGATCCAGAGAGAACCCATCTTTGTAAGTCACCAGATGTACAAAACAAAGAGGAAAGCCATCGGACCAGTTAGAATTTATTTCTTTTGATGTATAACTACATTAAAAAGCCCCCTCACCTGTTAGTCTGAGCACTTTTACATTCTTTGAAATGCAGATCCACAGCTGTACTGCAACCCAAGAGATGGGGGCTTTCTCCACCAAAACTCTTGTCCCTTCTAAACAAGTAGCTTATTAATCCTTCCCGCATGCTCTGAAGCTTGGTCCTGCCATGAGGGCAGGGGACTGGACTTGATGATGTCTTGAGGTCCCTTCCAGTTCTAGGATTCTATGTAGTGAAAAAAATCAATTGACTCAGCTCTACTCAGCCCTGAGACAGACCAGCGCTAGGAGTGAGCTCCACAGCCTGCGTAAACTTTAGGCCTTCACTTCTCTGCTGTCTGCCAACACGGGGAAGTGACATGTTGTCCTGCGCTGCTGGCCGAGGACTTTGTGCTGTGGAGACTCTGAGGAGCTGGATTCACATCCACTTGCTTCGTACAAGCCATCACACAGCCCACAAACAGTCCCAGCCTTTCATCGCCGCCTCCCTGGGCTGGGTTTGAGCTTGTAACGTGGAAAGGAAAACTTCAGCAGTGAACTGATCGCAGGGCAGCAGCGCAGGAGAGATGACAGGGGTGGAAATGAGGAAAAAGGAGAAGGCGCTGTCTGTGATCAAACAGACCCGCTCACCCATGAATTTTTCATGGGAACAACCAACAGAGCACTAAACTCACGCAGCAGCTCCTAGAGCGCTGGCTGCTAACAGACACACAGGGAAGCCTTCCTTTCAGCCCCACGTGGCAGGCCGTGATGCTGACAAGCCGTCTTCTTTAAACGTGTGAACCTCGGGCAGGCCAGTCCGAGGGGAGGGACTTTCCCTAGTTTAAAGAAGGCGCCTTTGTGATCATTTAGCAATGGGACCGACAGACTCACTAGGCCCCTGGGCAAGGTTGGGGAGGCAATTGTGTGGGCCCAGAAGGGGTGGGGCTTGGGCAGAAGAGGTGGGACCAATGTTCCCTCTAAGCTGCAAGGGCAGCACAGCTTCACGGGTGATTAATCAGCCTCGCCCAGTCAGCTTCCTGCACAGAGCCTCTGTCTGGGTGGGGCTGATTAATCACCTGTGCTGCCCCACAGCTTAGAGGAACACTGGGTGGGACTGGGGGCAGCCAGCTCCTTTTGTCCTTTTCTTCCAGTTGCTTCAAGAACAAGGGGTATGTCTACACTACAGGACAAAGCTACTCCACTTCAGCTACATTAACTGAGTCCCAGGGATGGTCTAAGATAGTGCTGGGTCCTGCCATGAGGGCAGGGGACTGGACTCGATGACCTCTCGATGTTTCTTCCACTTCTAATGTTCTATGAAGATTTTGGTGATTCACTGCAGGAAGTCGAAGGCGGAACACTCTTAAATCATAGAATCCTAGAACTGGAAGGGACCTTGAGAGGTCATCAAGTCCAGTCCCCTGCCCTCATGGAAGGACCAAGCACTGTCTAGATCATCCCTGACAGGTGTCTGTCCAACCTGGTCTTAAATATCTCCAATGCTGGAGATTCCACAACCTCCCTAGGCAATTTATTCCAGTGTTTAACCACCCTGACAGGAAGCTTTTCCTAATGTCCAACCTAAACCTCCCTTGATGCAGTTTAAGCCCATTGCTTCTTGTCCTTTCCTTAGAGGCCAAGGAGAACAATTTTTCTCCTTCCTCTTTGTAACACCCTTTTAGGTACTAGAAAACCGCTATCATATCTCCTCTCAGTCTTCTCTTTTCTAAACTACACAAATCCATTCTTTCAGTCTTCCCTCATAGCTCAGGTTTTCTAAACCTTTAACCATTTTTGTTGCTCTTCTCTGGACCGTCTCCAATTTCTCCACATCTTTCTTGAAATTTGGTGCCCAGAACCAGTGTTGTCTTCAAGTCGTCATTGTCAAGTCCAAGTTGAGTCTCAAGTCACTACAATTCAAGTCTCAAGTCGAGTCTCGAGTCCCTAAAGTCACTGTCGAGTCAAGTTCCAAGTCGAGTCTCTAGTCGTAATTTAAAAGAGGTCAAGTCATTTTGTATAAGCCATCAATATTGGCATTTTCGGACAATTTTTTCACCAACTCAATTTAACAAAATTAGCAAGTCTCAAGTCGAGTCAAGTCACAAACAATGAACCCGAGTCGAGTCTCAAGTCGAGTCACCTAGGCGACTTAAGTCGGACTTGAGTTCAAGTCGTGGGACTCGAGTCAACAACTCTGCCCAGAACTGGACACAATAGTCTAAATGAGGCCTAATCAGCGCAGAGTAGAGCAGAAGAATGACTTCTCGTGTCTTGCTCACAACACTCCTGTTAATGCAGCCCAGAATCATGTTGGCTTTTTTTGCAACAGTGTCACACTGTTGATTCATATTTAACTTGTGGTCCACTATGACCCATAGATCCTTTTCTGCAGTGCTCCTTCCTAGACAATAATGTCCCATTCCGTAGGGGTGAAATTGATTGTTCCTTCCTAGTGGAATACTTAGCATTTGTCCTTATTTACCTTCATCCTGTTTACCTCAGGCCATTTCTCTAGTTTGGCCAGATCATTTTGAATTATGAACCTATTCTCCAAAGCAGTTGCAACCCCTCCCAGCTTGGTATCATCTGCACACTTAATAAACATACTCTCTATGCCATCGTCTAAATCTCCTTCGACTTCCCTTACTCCTGAAAGCAGGGTTACCGGCAGCAGCCAGAACGCGCCTCACTTCAAATTAGCTGTCTTCACTAGACCCGTTAATTCAAACCCTGGAAGATCGATAGCATCAGCTTCAATATTCCTCCGTAGTATAGAGGAACCCAAGGAGAAGATGCAGAACAAGGCTCTGGCAAACCCTAAGTATCAACCCTGCTTTTCTGGGTTTGAATGTTCTAATGAAACCTTTTTAATTTGCTCTAGAGAAACGGGGCCAGAGCCTCAGTTGGTGCCAATGGCATCGCTCCACCAAAATCTGTGAATGGAGCAATGTCGATTTACGCTGGGCATCTGCTCCCAACTGAGCCTCCGAGTTCTGGATGCGGGTCTGGAGTGGAATTTAATCTTTTCCATGTCTCTGTAATCAGCTCACTGAAGGAAACCTCAATCGCACAGTTAGGATAAAGAGCTTAGGTCTATTATTTCTAGAGGATTAGCCCTTTTATTTCAACAGCTAAACCGCCTTTCTTTCCATCTGTCTCACACAGCATTAGGGAGTGGAACACAGAGGGAGGATACCGCCAGATAAGTGGGAAAACCGTTTCCGAGTCCCCAGGCAGGAGAGACGCAGGCCTTGCATTTATAGCGTTTGCTAAAGGAGTGGGGTGTGGGGCACAGGAAAGGAATAAAGCCCAGAGAGCGGTGCCACTTGCATCGTGTGCATTAGCAACACGCTCTGCAGCATCCGCCTGAAAGCAGCCTCTTGTCATGTAATTGGATAAACAACCGCACAGCTAGAGAATGAGAGGGAAGCAAGTATTTTACATGAGTTTTTTCATGTTTCCTGATGAAACAAAGTCCCTTGCTGGGGTGGGGCCTTTCGAAATGCAGGCTCAATGAACAATGTTTTTTAAAATTATGCTTCACAATTCCATAGATTTACAGAGCAGTTTTCATCCAGGAATGTCTCCCAGATGGTGGGCAGACTGCATCGCTGAGGGTCAGTCAGGTGCCACAGAAATTCAGACCCTTCTGGTGTGGAGCACGAGCATTCTGCCGCAGGAATGGAGGTTTGCAAGAGGGGAAGCGCATTTGCGTTTGGAGGGTGATGGTAAAGAGGCAGAACGTCAGAGCTGGACGTTAGCCAGGATACCAGAGCTCGTGCCCTTTCTCGCTGTGGGAAGCACCACAAGATGCAGATTAGGCAAGTCAACATTGCAAATGAAGCGGGGATTTAAATAGCCCATGCTTAATTTGCATAAAAATGGCTGCCGTTTTTGCTGACTCAGCACTTTGTCAGCTAAAAGAGGCAGTCCAGAGGGGGATCTGTCGAGAAAGAAAGCCTTTTTCAACAGATCCTGTAAACCTCCTTGCAGGAGGCAAAAGGGATCTGTCGAAAAAGGCTTTCTTTCTTGACAGATCCCCCTCTAAACTGCCGCTTTTTGCCGACAAAGTGCTGAGTCGGCAAAAACGGCGGCCATTTTTATGCAAATTAAGCACGGGATATTTAAATCCCCGCTTCATTTGCAATGTCGACCTGCCTAATCTGCATCCTTCTGCCGACAGAGGGATGCAATCTAGACATACCCTTAGAGAAGAGCATTACTACTGCCTCACCAGCACTTCATACAGCATCTACATTCCCACCCCCTCTCCAGCCAGCCAGCTACCGACTCCTCTCATCCCAGCTCGTCTTGCACAATGGAATGAGAACACAACCCAAGAGGCACTGGCACAAGTCTGTCATGGGTATAGACAAGGAGTTACCCGTCTGCTGCCAGTTCCTTCCAGAGAAGATGGTCCATGTGGTAAAAGTGTTACATGTGGCTGGTCTTCATTGCGGGCCCCAAACACCTGACCGGGGTCAGTGTTATAGAATTTTGTACCTTGTCACAGGGCAGGGGTCAGTCTCCAGTGACTCCAGAGACCTGTGTTTCCCCTCCACTTGTTTCTTCTTCGGCAGAAAGAGCCTCTTTGGGCTTGGTTGTCAGTTATGATGAACACTTGGGCCCTTCAGCGTCTCAGACTCCAGTAGGAGATGCTGGCGCCCACTGTCTATCATTAAGGGAACATTTCACTTTCTTCCACTTACTCTGATTGCTGGCGATTGATGTTTTCCATTGAGCCACAGAAGAGATGTAGCCTGGCCTGCAACACCACAAATTTCCTCATTCCAAGTGGCCCACATACCTCGCCTCTCAGTCACCATGAGGAAGCTCCGTTCTTTGTCTTGCAGCTGGCCTCGTCAATGGCAGAAGCAGTGATTGACATGGGATGGTGGCAGCAGTGGGGAAGCAGTGATTGACATGGGATGGTGGCAGCAGTGGGGAAGCAGTGATTGACTAGGGATGGTGGCAGCAGTGGGGAAGTAGTGATTGACTAGGGATGGTGGCAGCAGTGGGGAAGCAGTGATTGACTAGGGATGGTGGCAGCAGTGGACGTCAGCAAACGTGTTCCACCAAAAAGCCGCCGGAGGTGGCAACTGTTTTCATTCCTTTTCTTGTCTTTGGTGGGGTGTAATATCCCTTTAAGGAACAGTCCGGGTTTGTTACCCAGGGAAAAGGAAGCTGAGCAGAGGGGAGGGAGCTAGAATCTATGTTGTTTGCTACAGGTTGAGACTGTTTTTCCCAACTAAACATTTGGTTGCTCTGAGGTAAGGACCTTGTGAACTGGGTCAAGCAGCCCACTTCCTGACCTGATGCCAAAGGGAAAGGGAGAGCCTGCTGGCCTGTTAAACAATTAAAGAACTAAGAATTCTGCCCTCAGGGTTTGGTTTGGAGGCCTTCTTAAAGGGGATTTGTTTTTAATGTTCATTTGGTTTTGGCCTCTTCTTTCTCAGAGCCAGTATGCTACTGCTGCTCAGAAATCTCCCTAAGTCTCTCTCAGCAAGTCACTACATGCTGAAGCATTAGCGCTAGATACATTTGTGACATTACGTCCTCATATGTTTATGGAAATATTTTTTGAAAATTGAATATGCATAATTCAAATATGCTTTATGCAAAATGGGGCAAGTACACTATCATTCAAAAGCTTGTAACGTATATTTGTTGTGTGTGCATGTATCTTTCTAGTATGTGAAGTTTGAAGTATGAAATGCAAACCTGCTTATTAATCTATGTCTTTTAGGGAAAGCTATTAGTGGTACTTAAGGAACTGAATTGCCCAGTGCTCAAGACAATGCTCTGTGAATGGTCTGGTTTTTCCTGTAAGGCTAAACTGTGATTGGTCCTACAAAGCTATCTGACAGTGCCACCAGCTGCTGGAATCCATCTGGATTTTGATATTTTTCCATTGGGGTGGGGAGAATGGAACAAAGACTTCCCGCCCTGGGAAATTCTATTTACGGAATAGGACACAAACAATGATGGTTTTTAGCTGGCTTCACAGACTGCTTCCCACTCCGAGAGGCTACATGAAAGCACCGGGAAACAAAGAACTCTAATCAAAGGGGTGGAAACGAGCTGTTCGACCCAGGTCAGAGAAGAGATCAGCTATGGCCTGCAGAACTTTACCTGAAATTAGAACTAAGGTGAGAAATTATGATTTGTAACAATTTCTCTTAGTATAGTCGGCTTAACGGACATGTTTTATTTTGGCTTAGTCACTTACTCTGCTCTGTCTATTACCACTTACATCCTAATGTTTATATGAAATAAAATCCCTTTTTATTTTCAAACCCCACGTAAATAATTGTTAGCGGGAGAGCGAGGAGCCACAGCTGGTGCCGTTCTCTCTTTCATTGATAAGTGTGAATTTCAAGAGCATCCTCTGTGTAAAGCTTTTCTACAGAGTAAGATGGATTTGTTTGGGGCTTGGTCCCTTTGGGGTTGTTCTCCTGGGTGCTGCCAAGTCCTTGTAGCTGAGTGGTTCTCAGTGTGTTACTCGGCTGAGGGGACGTTACCCCAACTCTGTACCTTTACTGGGGAAGACCAGAGCTTCTAGCCCAGTAGGACAGGGTGGTGGGGCACCTCTGAAGGCAGGGAGGTGGGGTCGGTGGGATCATCAGCTCACCAGGTGACAGTCTCATGGGGATCTCTGCGATCCAACCCGTCACAATGTTGTCCAGCAGTCCAGTTCAAAGTAAGGCAAGCAACAGCCCAGGGGTCCTTTGAGAGAGAGCATCTGCCTCCCTGGCTGGAAAGAACCTGCCCAAGTCCTCCAATGTGGGGACTGTTCCATGGGACAGCAGCTCTTCTCTGAGTCAATCGACTGTTCCTACAGGGGTAGCGGATCCAGAGAGTTAATTGAGGTGGACCCAGAAGCGAATACGTCCCCAGTGGGCTTTTTTTCTGGCTGAGTTCCCTAGTGACGAGCCTCAGGGCTCTGAGTGGCACCTCCCAGGAGGGGCAAAGGAGATGGGGAGGGGTGTTAAACCACCTTTGTTCACCCTAATTCTGCCTGCTGTGGGGGCCAGCCCTGTCCCATTGTAAATTAAAGCAGCCCCAGGGATTGCACTAATTAACAATAATGTAGCACAGCTTCATGGAGCCTGCTTTGCACCCCAGAATAATGGGAAGGTCAAACACACTGGTCACGCCCCATCCTTTAAATCTTCCACCTCCAGACACGTACCCTTTGCCAAGGATGGGAGTGGGGGTGCTGTGCACACCAGCCCGCCACCAGCCCTGCATCGAGGGAATAGCTTAGGCCCTGTTCCAGCCCCTTTAAGCCCACGTTCCCAAAAGCCAGACCCCAGGACAAGCCCTTCAGAGTATTAGAAAAAGGAGTCTCTTAGGAGCATCCTCTTTACCGCAAGGCAGAATGAAAAGAGGGGGCAGGTGAGAGGAAACAAAGCTACTGTATTCAAAACGGTGCCTCGTCTTAAATCTTTAATTCTTGCTGCTCGTGCCTCTAAAGGCAAGTTTAAAGGCTTGCACAGGCTGTGGCCTCGATCATTTAAAATGAAGAGGCTGAGGTGAATTGACATTTCACAGAAAAACAAAACAAATTAGAAAATGTGGGGTTTTTTTTTTCTTAGCAGGAGAGGAAAATAACTGTCCAGAGTAAATATCACCCCCGAGCAGGTTGTATTTTCCTTACAAAAACTGATTTGCAAATGCCCCCGTCGTTCTCTCCTGAGGGGGGTGAATTCTAATCTCCCCACACGTGCATTGTTGGAGCTGGGTCCCCAAAAAGAGCCAGACACTGAATTAATAACACCCGTGGGCAGCCCGAGGAATAGAGACAGAGCCATGGAATCAGAATCAGAGGGACGTTTCCCCAGCGAGTTCTTGTTTCTGTTTCTTGTATGGAAATCTTCACCAAGGATGAGCGATGCTCACGAGGGAGGTGAACGACTAGTCGACTCTCCGATAAGCAAATGCTTATAGGATACAGGGGCGGCCCGTCCGTATAGGCGAACTAGGCAGTCACCTAGGCACCAAGTTAAATGGGGCACCAAATGGTGGTGCAATATCATTGAGGGGTTTGGAGGTGGGGGTGCCGATTGCACGGTTCGCCTAGGGCGCCAGTTGCTGGCAGTTCGTCTAGAACCGCCCCTGATCGGATAGTGGACACGCTAATCAACTAGCCAGCAGAAGGTTTGGGTTTCATGGGGTAGGGATGCAGGAGGGGGGCAGTGGGTTGGGAGAGGGAGGGGCTGGGATACCAGAGGCAGGCTCTGACTGGGTAGCCCACAGCCCAGCAGATTCCTGAATCAGGGTCACTGCCTTCCACACCCCTGTACTGCTCACAGCAGCTGCAGGTGCCATGTGAGTCTGGGGAATGGGCGGGTGAGGGGCGGCACTTCACATGCTGCCTGTCCTGCAAATAGGCAGCTGCTATTGGCTGGAAAGTGGCCAATGGGAGCTATTGAGGGCGGGAGCAGTGTAAGAACCCTCTGCCCGCTCCCCTGGGCTCTCAGCACTGACAGACCTGCAGCAGCTGGCTTCACTGCATGCTGAGCGGGAGCAGGACCGGCAGGGAGCCGACTGTGGCTCTAGCACCGTGTCTCTCAACCTTTTTTTATAAAGTATCCCTTTAAAAAAATTACAAGTACCCCCTTTTTCAATAACAACAAAAAGATAAATACCCCCAGTACTGCCAGTTTTCAGACGCACAATTTCTTTTCCTACTATTGCAACACATTTGTTTAAACAACTTCCTCATAGCCAGGCAGGCGATGACATTTTTGGGTGTAAAAAGTACAAAAGTAATAAAGCGATGTAAAACTTAAAACAAAAATTCAGTTTTCTTCAAACTTCAGTTGTGTTGATGTGTCTCCCCCCCCCCCCACACACACACTTCTCGAGTACCCCTAAGGGTACTCGTACCACTGGTTGGGAAACACTGCTCTAGCAGACCAGCTTGGCAGGCCTGCAGATCCTATTTTGCCCAGCCCTGATCTAGACGATGCTTGGTCCTGCCATGAGGGCAGGAGACTGGACTTCGTGACCTCTCGAGGTCCCTTCCAGTTCTAGTATTTTATGATTCTAGGTAGTAAACAACAATAGACTCTTACATCCAGGGATTTTAAAGTGATTTACACCCATTGACTAAAGAAGCCTAGGTATAAATATTATCCTAGTTCTACAAATGGGTAAACTGAGGCAAAGAATTCCTGTGACTTCACCAAAGCAACACAGTGACCCAGTGCAAGAGGTAGGAGCAGAACCTAGGAGTCCTCGGAGTCCTCTAGCTCCTAATCATGTCCTCTAACCAAGACTCCACACACATAGAATCATAGGACTGGAAGGGACCTCGAGAGGTCATCGAGTCCAGCCCCCCGCCCTCAAGGCAGGACCAAGCTCCGTCTACACCATCCCTGACAGATGTCTATCTAACCTGTTCTTAAATATCTCCAGAGAGGGAGATTCCACCACCTCCCTTGGCAATTTATTCCAATATTTGACCACCCTGACAGTTAGGAATTTTTTCCTAATGTCCAATCTAAACCTTCCCTGCTGCACTTTAAGCCCATTATTCTCACTAACCCAGGAAGCGTCTATTCCCCAGCAGAAGTAGTATGCCAGTGCATGAATCAATAGGGTTATTATGGCCCATAGATTTCCACCGTGCTCTCTTTCCCCTCCAGGCCTAGGTGCGTCAGAGTGTAAGAACGCGCTCCCGTCTAGGGTCGGTGGGGGATGATTAGAGCTATTGATGTAGAAGGGCCTTCTGTGATGTAATTAACACTACAGAGGCATCCGTCCAACTTCGCCTCTACCGTTGCCATAGTGACTTGCAGTCAACACCACGGCTTGATGTATTGCTGCTGTGTTAAACGGATTACTCTGTAAGTGTTCAAAATAATTGCTTTCTCCTGAACCATATTATGGGACACACAAACTAAATTACACTAAATACATAAATCCAACCAGCGGCCAGGGCTTTTTCTCGATGCTAACGGATGAGCTAAGCCTGAGGCTGATTGGTTTGTTCCGACATAGTAGCAGCCAAGGGGCCTAGCTCCTATCAGTGGAGCTATTCTGGATTTTCACCAGTAGAGCCAGTAGCAGTTTCTGGGCAGCTGAAGGTAACCTGAGAAAATAAGAACAGCCATAGTGAGTCAGATCAAAGGTCCAACTAGCCCAGTGTCCTGTCTGCTGACTGTGGCCAATGCCAGGTGCCCCAGAGGGAACGAACAGACTAGGTAACCATCAAGTAATCCACCCCCTGTAACCCATTCCCAGCTTCTGACAAACAGAAGCTAGGGATACCATTCCTACTCATGCTGGCTAATTGCCATTGATAGCTTTTTTTTTTTAACCCTCTTCAAGTCCTGGTCTTCACAATATCCTCTAGCAAGGAGTTCCACAGGTTGATCGTGTATTGTATGAAGAAATACGCCCTTTTGTTTTAGACTCACTACCTATTAATTTCATTTGGTAACCCCTAGTTCTTGTGATATGGGAACAAGTAAATGACTTTTCCTTATTTAGTTTTCTCCACGGCAGTCATGACATTCAGACTTTACAGAAGGTGATTGAAGCCAACTTTAATTTTCATGGGCAGGGACTAGATGGATTTGGAGGCAAACTTGTTTCCAGACACTCTAATTGTTAATTGATCGCAATGCTAGAGTTTAGGGATATCCCTCTTCTGACTGTTGCAGTGAGGTTCCTGGTATAGGTTCCTTATGTTCTTTCATCCCAGCTTTCTGCAGGACAGACAATTTCAATGCACAATACTCATACTAATTGATTTTAACGTTCCACTTGCTTACATGCCTCTCCCCCTGCATAGTTCTGCCCCATCCCTTACACTTCCCCTTTGGTAAGACTTCTGTCAGAAGCAGGATAATCTAGTGGGCTGAGCACTGAAAATATGAGTCAGGGACTCAATTTTTAATCCAGGCTTTGTGGCGGAATCACTGGGTGACCTCGAGCTAGTCACAGAGTTTCTTATCAGACAAGATCACAAAGAAAAAACAGTTTCTTGCCATTTTAACCAGAAAGGACACTCTCTCAATGACTTAACCACCTGCATTCTGCTACAAAGACCTTTTACATCTGCACTTGAAAGGGAATCCTCTGAACTGTCATTCATGTTAAAATTCGACACTCTCCAAAAAGGAATGAACAAACACTCAGGCTATCTTACCCATTAGCAAGATAGCTTCCCCAATTATCACCTCTAATACCATTAACTCACAGACATCCCACTCTCCCCACCTCTAATATCATCAATTCACAGACACTTACCTTCCTTCCCCCCCCCCCCCGCATCCCCCTCCTGTTCTGAAATGTGATTTGTCCTTTTCATATGTGTTCATTTTTTTTAATTGTATCCTTTGGTATATATGGTTGTGACTACTTTCTTCCACTATTTGATCTGAGGAAGTGGGTCTGGCCCACGAAAGCTCATCACCTAATAAACCATCTTGTTAGTCTTTAAAGTGCTACATTGTCCTGCATTTTGCTTCTGTTTAGTGAAGACATTGCCTAAGAAGAGACTTCTAGGTAACTTCCTCTCACGGAGGTGTTGGGAAGATTTATGACTAAATGTTTATACAGCAAGGGATGTGTGACTAAAGGTTCATGAATAAATGTTTATAAAGCTCTTTTCTGCAACACTCCTATGAAAAGTACTGCAGAAAAAGATCTCGGATGAGCAGCTCACAAACTAAATAGGAATCATCAATGTCACACTGTGGCAAAAAAAGACAAACATCATTCTGGGAAGTATTAGAAGGAGTGTTGTAAGTAAGACACGAGAAGTCATTCTTCCGCTCCACTCAGCACTAACAAGACCTCAGCTGGAGTATTCTGTCCACATATGGGCACCAGATTTTGGGAAAGAGGTGGACAAAATCCAGAGGAGAGCAACAAAAATGATTAAAGGTCTAGAAAAGATGAGTGATGAGGAAAGATGGGAAAAAAAATTTGTTTAGTCTGGAGAAGAGAAAACTCAGGGGGAGGGGCATGAAAACCATCTTCGTATACGTAAAAGCCTTTGTAAAGAGAAGGGTGATAAATTGTTCTTTTTATCCACCAAAGACTGGACAAGAAGCAATGGGCTTAAATTGCAGCAAGGGAGATTTGAGTTAGAAATTAGGGAAAATTTATTGTCAGGGTAGTTAAGCATGGAACAAATTACCTAGGGAGATTATGGAATCTCTGTCAAAGGCTTTTAAAGGTAGATGAGACAAACACCTGTCTCGGATGCTCTCGACCATATTTAATCCTGCCTCACTGCAGGAGACTGGACTAGATGACCTATTGATGTCCCTTACAGTCCTACATTTCTATAAATCTATGAAAAAAATCTAAAAGCCAAAAGACAAGGAGAAGCCGTTTTCAAAGGAAGGTTCTCAGAACAGCAGAGAAAAAAGTTCTTACAACTTTGCCCTTTCTTAGTATTTCTTCTTTATTTTTTTCCCCAGAGACTTGCCCCATAGATCAAACAAAAACAGCCCACATTTCAGATTGACACCTGACAATCACTAGGATAGTTTTTCTCTTCAACATTATGGTGCCAGGGGTGTACAAGATACTGTCACTGTTCTACATATACAGTCTAGGAGGGCCTCCACTGTGTGTAGTAACTACGGACGTTAAAAGGCATTTAATAAGGAAACTGTGTAACCGCTAAAAACCTCACTGCGGGCCTTGCAGGATAAAGCTTAAATAAGCTTCATACTGCAGAGCCTGCAGTGAAGTTGCCTCCTCGGGACTGGGGCAGAGTTTAACCGATAATATTAACCGATAAGCATTAGCTTATGGGTTAACTGGTTATTTGCTTAAACTCTAGGGGGATGTCTACACTGGGAAACACTTTTGAAATAACTAAATTCAATTTCACTCCAGAAATAACAAAATTGAACCAGCATGTCCATACTACGGGAAGCCTTGAAATTAGTCCGAGACAGGCACCGTTATCGACGGATGTGCTACCTTGGACTTGAGAGCCCCAGGAAGCACTGGGGAGTAATTACTTTGAATTACTCTGAGGAGTCATTATTTCGAAATAGCCACACCCCAGGGTGCACACTACCATTGTTTTGAAATAACTATTTTGAAGTTGGTGGTGTTCCTCGAGGAACGCAGGAGTACAGATTTTAAAATAAGTGACCACTTACCGGGCTTGGTCGTGTGAACAGTCCGCCTATTAATTTGTGTGGATGCTCCTTCTTAATAAGCTAAGAGAGGTTATTTTGAAATAAAGCCCTAGTAATTTCGTTCCCCTTTTTTTCATTTGTTTCCTTCTTTCTCCTTCTTCCTCCCCTACCCCTATTTATTTAGAAACTGGACAATTAATAACTCCAGTCTTCTGAAGAGGTGGGTTGTGCCCATGAAAGCTCATGATCCCAACTACATGTTTTGTTAGTCTCTAAGCTGCTGCAAGACTATTCATTGTTTTTTAAGGGAAGTCGGAAGAAGAGTGCTCTATTTCGAAATAAGTGCTGTGTAGACGCTCTCAATTTCGAAATAAGCTATTTTGAAATAAGCTACACAACTGACAGTTCAATTTGCGTAGCTGATTTTGAGTTAAGCCCTGCTGTGTACACACATCCTATGAGAGCCCATCCAACCAACAGTCACAAGAATAACTTCACTCACCTACTTAAATGTTTGTAGCATCAGACCCACAACCTGTCGAGTGTGTGTGTGGGGGGAGGGTCTCTCTCTCTCTCTCTCTCTCTCTCTCTCTCTCTCTCTCTGACAGTGCTTTGCTGTGCATGGCATCTGAGCCAGCTCTTACTGAAGTCAATGGTAAGTCTTTCCCATGGTGCTCAGCTTCACTTTACTAAACTATAAAAAGTCGTGCCTACAAAATATGATTCCTCCAATGACCTTGTACAGGGGCTTGCATCTTTTAATCCATCTGCTGATGACTTCTAAATTGGAACTTGGAGACCTGACAGCCCTTCTTGTTGGGTCAATGATACCAACTGACTAAAGATGATACCCTCGAATAAATAAAGTGATGAATTGTGGATTTCCCTCCCCCATCCATTCGTTATTCACAGTGGCTCTTGGAAGTATTCTTTGTATTTTTGTTAAGTTAGGGGTTCTCTAATTATGTTTATAATGATAACGAATGACTGGAAGCTGTAGGTAAGGCCTGTGCTACTCCAAAACGCACTGATGTCTTAAATTAAATCAGTATAATGAGCCTTTCTGAATATTGCCATGTTTTGTATGCATGCATGGGAATATTTAAATATCCGCATCTGTTACCATGTGAAGTAAGGACTTGATTCAACTGAGGTTTTAATACAGCACTGAGACACACAACAGGGTTATCCAGTAATACAGAATTGAATCAGCAAAGACATATCTGAAAACTTTCCTTTGAGTGACCTTGGTTACCAGAATAACCCCAATGCCTGTTACTACTAGGGATTAAGTAGCTGAGTTAGAGGGTTACAGGAGTCAGAGTAAGAGCGGCGAGGAGTCCTGTGGCACCTTATAGACTAACCGAAGTTTTGGAGCATAAGCTTTCGTGGGCAAAAAGACCCACTTCGTCAGATGCATGCTCCAACACTTCAGTTAGTCTATAAGGTGCCACAGGACTCCTCGCCGCTTTTGCAGATTCAGACTAACACCACTACCCCTCTGATATAGGAGTCAGAGTAAGAAGTCCTCCAGCTTGGCAGTATTTCGACATTATTTCAAAATAACTGCTGGCTGTGTAGACGCAGACTAAATTATGTGGAAATAACACGAGCTATTTCAAAATAATGTTGTTGTGTAGACGTACCCATAACTCCTTTCCTTCCTGCAGCAGTGGGGAACCTTTTGTGACTCAGGGGCCAATGACCCACAGAAAAAAACCAGTCGGGGGGTCGGGGCTGTAGAGAGGCGGGGGGGGGGGAATGGAGTGCCAGGGGCTGGGGGAGGCCCTAAGCCTTGGGGGGCAGATCCAGGCAACCCAGGGACCACATCCAGCACCTGGTTCTTAGGTTCCCTGCCCCTGCATTAGTGTGAAGGTGGGTGTGGGCCAAGACAGCAGTGTCTGACTTGCTGTAATTTCTTGGACCCTAGCAGTTGGGTTTTGTACCACAGTATGTCCCCACGACAACACTCGCCTCACAGACTGATGGCCTGTTTGCCTGTTTGCCAACAACTGACCACTAGGACAAACCAGGGAGAAGGAAGGTTCTGGAGAAGGTTCTGGGGAAGTAGCCGGGGTCTTGAAGCTGTATTATAGCCGGTGTCGGGGATACACATGGGCAGCTACTATCACAGGGCCCTGGGCTGGAACCTGGAGTAGAGCGTGGGCCCATGCCCCCCCAACACCCACTTCCCTATTTCCATTTGGGGAAAAGGACTGTGGAGTTTATTCTCCGTTTTACAATATGCCGGCCAATGGCGAGACAAGCTCAACAAACAGCAAATTAAAGCCCTGGACCTCATGCCTAAAACTGAGGGTGCTGTGAGCCTCCGAGGCAAGCAAGCCCACCAGGAAGCGCAGGACCCATCGAGTTTCCGTAGGAGCTTTGTCACACTGGCAGGCCACCCGGCGAGATAAGGCGGGCCAGACAATGAGGAGCATTAAACATTAATAGAAGAGATTTAAAAATCAATAGGCTGTGTGTCTGAGCGGAGAACGGGTTAGTCCTGCCTCTCGATCAGCAAAATCTCCCATGCCTGCCGAGTGGCAAGTCAGAAGGAATTCACTCCCGCAGCCTGCGTGGCTCTAATCACTGCTCCTGCCAGCCAGCGTGTTGTGCTCCGACCCAGCTTTGTGCAGCGTCCTTTGGGCATGGGCACACAGAACAGGTGAGCTGGATCCCCCAGGGCAGAATGAACAGGAGGGGTTTCCAGGCAAAATGCATATAGGGGAATATCCCAGAGGCCAGTGAGAGAACTTCAGACATGAGGTCAAGGAAGTAAATGAGTGATGCCCCCGCTCCAGCTACACCGCCTAAGTCAGCCCTTCCCAGATGCCCAGGAGAGGCCCAGAAGAACAGAATTTCACCCACACGTTGAATACTTTTGACAGTAAAGATCAGGCACTGAAGAACTTAGACCCTTTAATACCTTGTCTTGAGCAAAGCTTTTGATACGGTCTCCCACAGTATTCTTGCCAGCAAGTTAAGGGAGAATAGATTGGATAAATGGACTGCAAGGTGGATAGAAAGCTGGCTAGATTGTCGGGCTCAATGGGAGTGATCGACGGCTCGATGTCTGGATGACAGCCAGTCTCAAGCAAGGTGCCTCCAGGGTCGGTTCTAAGGCTGGCTTTGTTCAACATCTTTAAAGGGGATAGATTGCATCCTCAGCAAATTCGCGGATGACACTAAGCTAGGGGGAGAGGTAGATACGTTGGGAGGGCAGGGATAGAGTCCAGAGTGACCTAGACAAATTGGAGGTTTGGGCCAAAAGAAATCTGATGACTTTCAAAAGGACAAGTGCCTAGTCCTGCCCTTGGGATGGAAGAATCCCAAGCATTGCTACAGGCTGGGGACTGACTGGCTAAGCAGCAGTTCAGCAGAAAAGGACCTGGGGATTCCAGTGGATGAGAAGCTGGGTATGAATGAACAGTGTGCACTTGTAGCCAAGAAGGCTAATTGCATATTAAGGTGCATTAAGAGGAGCATTGCCAGCAGATCTAGAGAAGTGATTATTCCCCTTTTTTTCAGCACTGGCGAGGCCACATCTGGAGTATTGTGTCCAATTCTGGCCATCTCATTACAGAAGGGATGTGGATGCTTTGGAGAGCGTCCAGCGGAGGACAACAAAATGATTAGGGGGATGGAGCACATGATCTATAAGGAGAGGCTGTGGGATTTGGGCTTGTTTAGTCTGCAGAAGAGAAGAGTGAGGGGGGATTTGATAGCAGCCTTCAACTTCCTGAAGGGAGGTTCCAAAGAGGATGGAGAGAGGCTGGTCTCAGTAGTGACAGATGGCAGAACAAGGAGCAATGGTCTCAAGTTGCAGTGGGGGAGGTCTAGGTTGGATATTAGGAAAAACTATTTCCCTAGGCGGGTGGGGAAGCACTGGGCTGGGTTACTCAGGGAGGGGGTGGAATCTCCATCCCTAGACGTGTTTAAGTCCTGTCTTGACAAAGCCCTAGATGGGTTGTTTTATTTGGGTCGGTCCTGCGTTGGGCAGGGGGCTGGACTCGATGACTCCCTGAGGTCTCTTCCAGCCCCGTGAGTCTATAACGTACAGTCTACGTATCCAGCAAGGAATCACAGGGAGAGCCCAAGGGAACACGGGGACTATGCCAGTCAGCAGGAGGGGCAATGGTCTCAGCACATCTGCTGCATTGCTCTTGCCGAGTTCTTTTGTAGGCAACATGGCAGAGGAGCCTGTTAAGCAGGGCTGTGAAGGGGGCCACTGGGGTATTACAACCTCCCGTACCTCCTCCCCAGCACTTTGGAGGGTTTGCACAGAGCCACCTCCCATGGATGCTTGGCCAGGACTACTCCCAGCGCCCAGCACCACAGCCTGGATCAGTCTGCCAAATCCCGCCGTAAGACTCACCTCGCCCATGAAGCTCCTCCACTGAAGTTATTCATTTCCCATTAGGTCATTTATTCCAGGGTCACTAGCCGGGCATCAGCAATTGGCCTGACTTGGCCATTGCTGGCCACACTGGTCTCTCCTCCCAGCCCTCCTCTTCCTCTCCCTCTCCCGGTGGTCTGCGATTGTGGATCTTTCCTCTCCCGCCTGCTCACAATGGAGAATGGGATCTCACCTGCTCTCTGCCAAGCTATCGCACCACGTTGCAAATCGCTGTTGTCCTACTGACTTGAAATAGCGGTGTTAAGGCGGGTGCTGGATGCTGTGCAGGACACAGACAGTCTGAAAGCTGGATCGAGACAAGCCACGGAGTGGGGGACCGAGGGAGGGGCTTAAGGGAGCTGTCTCCCTCTCCTCATAGAGCGTTTGGGGAGCGATTTGAACGCAAAGAGGAGGGAGGCTGGTGAGGTGGGCATGGGAGCTCATTTCACACATAACGGGGAGGCATGGGTTGAGCTGGTGGCAGAAAAAGAAACAAAGTGGGGGTTTAATGTGGCATCACTCTGCCTGTGCTTTACACTCTTTTCTTTTCTTCAGTCCCTTCAGCATCCCTCCCCGCCTTTGAATTTCCACACATCTACTTCCCTTCCTCTCTAAACCCAGCCAAAGATTCAACAAACTAACTCCTCCCCCCCACACGCCCCCAGCAAAGCAGTGGCCCGGACATGCTGTGTTCTTCTTCCCCTCCCCTTCGTCCGGCATGGCTAGTGAGACTGGAAGCTCTCTGGGGCAGGGCACATCCATTGCTCTGTTTGTGCAACCTACCGCATTCTCCCTCCTCCTCGCTTTGTCCCTCGGCTCTACCATACTAGCAATGGGGGTGCGATGAGACACGAGGTCTGCAGGACTCGCTTGGAAATGGCCCCGTACACAGAACAGCTCCAACAGACAACTGGTTAAGGCGAGGGATGTAACAGTGTAGTCGATTAACCGGTAAGCAAAAGGGTATAGGTTAGTGCTATAGACCACGCGCATTCCCCCTGACCCCTTGCCAGTACATTTTTTAGCAGACTGGCCAGCAGCCCGGCTCAGTCCTGGCTTGCAACGGGTCTGGGATCTATCCCCGCTGTGTCTCTGTATTATGTGCCGGCCGGGCAGGCAGCCCAGCTCAGTTCCAGCTCACGCCTGGTCCCGTGAGGGGAGCTGGTTTTCAAACCGGCTCCCCTCACGGACCAGCTCCTGCCTGGCACCCTGTGCTGCTGCCTCTGATACAGAGGCAGCAGCAAGGACCGTCAGGGGGCTCTTCCCGAGTGGGGCCAGAGCGTGCTGCTTGCTAGCCTCGCCCCTGGGGACTATAGCATAGTCAACTAATGGATACGAATTCATGCGGTTACTTGACTATTCAATTCACCAATATCTAACATCCCTAGTTAAGGCCTCTTCGTTTTCAAAAGTGCTGCTGGGCGCTTCATTTTATGGGAGCCCGATCTGAGCCCCCTTAAAAAGGCCTGATTTTCCAGGGCACCTGCCCTTCAAGGTGTCTCAGGTGGGGGCCCCCCAAATTGGAGCCACCCCAAATTACTGATCCCTTTTGAAAAATGGAGGTGTGGTTTTTTTGGCAGCACCCACCACATGCGAGTGGCTTTCCAGCAATCCAGGAAGAAAGATCCCTGCCGGGCAGAGGTCATGGATGGAGGGGACAGTCCGATGAACACAGGCAGGGGAAAGGCAACGATGAACAGGGGGTTTCTTTTTCCTGTACAAGTCAGCTAGCTTGTGGATGAACAGACCAACACAATCTTTTCCTGTGAGAAAGCCAACTCGGAGCAGTGCTCTGAAGAGTCACGCCCTGGTCTTGTGGCTGAGGGAGCGTGGCTGCATGTGACACAGAGAGATCACGGAGTCCTTTGTATTACTCCAGGGCTTTCAGGGCTGTTTTTCTTGCCCTGCCGTCACACCCCGTCTTGTGCCCCGCAGTGACTGCTGCCCATTGTTCGCTCCCTGCAACGGTCTCTAGCTAGAAACTCCAAGGACTAGCCCTTGCACTGCTGTGAGGGAAATACATAAAAAACCCACCCACCCCACATGGCCCAACTCGCCTCCAGCCGTATCGCTTCTGTCTTGACTCAACTCTGATATCTCCTCGTGGACGTCTAGTCACCAGCTTGCGCTCGCAAAGGAGAGCTGTTCAGCTCCTGCGACCTCCCCTCTCAGTCCCTGTGGACAACACCCCCGTCTATCTCTCGGGCCTATGACTTAGCCCTCGTTTCCGATTTGGTCCTTTTCTAGGGTGTCACATCCAAGCTACCTCGACAGCTGTCACATCTCTAAGGTGCGACCTGCATCCATCTGTTGTCCCGTGTCTGATACGTAATAATGTCAGTTTTGTGGGGCAGGGACCATCCCTCTGATCTGTGCAGCACCTCACACACAGTCAGGCCCTGGCCCATGCCTGAGGCTTCCGCTATGATACTACGAATAAACAACAAGCAGCCACTGAAAAATAAGGAAGGAAAACTTGGTATAGCTGTGGCAGGAGCATCCTCACAGCAGGGAGCAGCCTGAATGGACAGTAACAAGGTGATAGACAACTCTTGCAATGCGCCTTTAGACCTGGCCTTAGCACTGATTCGTGACCTAATTCAAAGCCCTTCTAATGTGGGTCACACCAGGAAACTTACAAATCTTGTAAGCATGTCAGGCCCAGGATATTAGAGGGACAAAGTGGGCGAAGTAATATTGGTCACTGGGCCAATTTGTGTTGGTGAGAGAGTCAGATGGATGGACCTTACCTACCTTGTCTTCTAAGCAAGTTACTGGCACTAAAACGTTTCAGAGAGGTATCCATGCTAGTTTGTTTCAGCAAAACCAAAAAGGAGTATTGGAGAACTGAAAACGTATGCCCTAATACATTTGTTGGTCAGCAAGTCCCCTGTTCATCGTTGCCTTTCCCCAGTCAGGTCTACGCTAGACCTGGAAGGTTGGGTTAAGGTATGCAACTCCAGCTACGTAAAATACCTTAAGCCGAACTTGGTGCCATGTTCACAGAGGGAGGCCAATGGGAGCAAATGTTTCTGTTGACTTCCCTTACTCCTCACGACTGCTAGGAGTACCAGCACTGACCAGAGTCGCCCTTAGAATTTGATTTAGTGGGTCTTAACTAGACCCACTAAATCGAATGCCAGACACTTGATCATCAGCGCAGCAAGTGAAGACAAGGCTTGAGACTTTAAGGACTTCTTGACATTGAAAAGGGAGCATCACTTTCAAAATTCACTAGGTGGTGGTATTGTATCACCAATTCCCTCTAAGAAAAGTCAAGCCATGCTGTGTAAGAGTCGGTCCTTCTGTCTCAGCAGCGGAAGCTGGTCCAAAAGAAAGATTCCCTCACCTGCAACATCTCTAGACTCCTTGTGGCATGTTGATGTCTGCCACAGCAGAGGACTTAAGCACACGCTTCAATCCCACGGACTTCACACCGGGGCTTAAAATTAAATAGAGCAAAAAGCTTTGCTCAGTCAGAGCCTATGCAGCTCAAATCAGACTCGCCCCTGCTTCCTTCAGTGTCCCTCCCTGCCTTTGAATTTCCATACAACTAATTCCCCTCGTCTCAAACCCAGCCAAAGATTCAACAAACTAACCCCAACCAGCAAAGCAGTGGGCCAGACAAGCTGTGTTCTGTCTCCTTCCCCTCCTAGGCTACGTCTAGACTGCAAGCCTCTTTTGAAAGCATCTAGACGACAATCAGTACTTTTGAGAAAGCAAGCCGCTTTTTCGAAAGAGAGCGCCTAGGCAGTCTGGCTACTCTCTTTCGAAAAAGCACAGTTTGCATTACATAGCAACTTTTTTCGAAAGAGCCCTTTCGAAAAAGGCGTTATTCCTCGTAAAACGAGGTTTTCCGTGGTCGAAAAAACTGCCGCGTTCTTTCGATTTATTTTCAAAAGAACACGGCAGCAGTCTAGACGCAGAGGAAGGTTTTTTTGAAAAAAGGCCCCTTTTTTCGAAAAAACCCTGGGGTCTAGCCCTAGTTAGACTGGAAACTCTCGGGGGGGGGGGGGGATGCGTCTATTGCTCTGTTTGTGCAGGCCTACTTCATTCTCCCTCCTCCTCGCTTTGTCCCTCGGCTCTACCATAAGAGCAATGGGGTGGGAGGTGGCATGAGCGAGAACATCTGCGGGACTCACTTGGAAATGGCCCCACACTGAGAACAGCTCCAATGGACAACTGCTTAAGGCCTCATCGTTTTCAACGTGCTGCTGGGTGCCTCCGTGTATGGAGCCCAATTGGAGCCACCTTAAAAAGGCCTGATTTTCCATTCATCTGTGGCAAACATTAGCAGGTGTTGCTTCCTGTTTGCAATGTCATGGTGGTTGCGTGTGTGTGGCATCCTCTGGGAATTCACGTTAATGACGGATGGCTGCAATTTAAGCTCTCACCAACTGTGTGTGTTTGAATTGGGGGCTGGGTTTTTTCCTTTACCAAAGTACCTAAAAAATAAATAATACTCCATGATCAACCGCTGGAAAGCCCTGCATGCCTACTCCTACAGGAACACCACTCCCTTAGTTTAAGGGGAGACAGGCCTTAAGTGCCTCAGTTTACAAACTAGATCCAAATTCTGTTGCCAGGATTGTAATCGGAGAGTGATCCAAATTCTATAGGCCAGCATTGTTGTCACCGTTGCCTTCATGCAAAGGGAGTGCCTGGTGCCTGTTATTGAACTTGGTTTTTTTCCCCCTCTTTAAAAAAAAAATCTAAAAAATGATCATCCCGAGATTTTGCTGCGACAGGCAGAATGCCTTCAATTTAATTGCTGCCTTTGATAGACAAGATTCATTAAAAAGGATTAGGAGCAGCTGTTTCTCAGCGTGATTTGTAGGGGAGTGGTCGCTTGTGGTTAGTAATGCACAGCGCTTGCACAGCAAAGTACATCTTTAAAGAGCCGCACAAAGAGGAACTCATTAAGCCTCACTGCACCCCAGTGCAGGAGGTCGGGGTTCCCATCTCTGTCTTAAAGGCGGGGAGAGGTGGAGCCAAGAGTTTCACACTGAGTCTGACTTTTTTGTGAGGGGCGGAGGGGATGCCTCAGCGTCCTCTGGTTCGATTTATTTTAGATCCTATCTCACAGAACTGGAAGGGACCTTGAGAGGTCATCGAGTCCAGTCCCCTGCCCTCATGGCAGGACCAACCACCATCCCTGACAGATTTGCCCCGGATCCCAAAATGGCCCCCTCAAAGATTGAACTCACAACCTCTGAAGAAAGCAGGACACTCCAGAGAGACTCAACCGTTTTCTTATTTACTGTAAAACTCAGATGAACTGCTTAAAGCTTGCAATGCATAAGAAAGCGGTTGTCAGGGACTTTTCAGTTTAGAAAAGAGGAGACTGAGGGGGGATATGATAGAGGTCTATAAAATCATGAGTGGTGTGGAGAGGGCTGATAAAGAAAAGTTATTTATTAGTTCCCATAATAGAAGAACTAGAGGACACCAAATGAAATTAATGGGTAGCAGGTTTAAAATTAATAAAAGAAAGTTCTTCTTCACACAGCGTGTAGTCAACCTGTGGAACTCCTTGCCAGAGGAGGCTGTGAAGGCTAGGACTATAATAGAGTTTAAAGAGAAGCTGGATAAATTCATGGAGGTTAGGTCCATAAAAGGCTATTAGCCAGGGGATAAAATGGTGTCCTTGGCCTCTGTTTGTCAGAGGCTGGAGAGGGATGGCAGGAGACAAATCGCTTGATCATTGTCTTCGGTCCACCCTCTCTGGGGCACCTGGTGCTGGCCACTGTCGGCAGACAGGCTACTGGGCTAGATGGACCTTTGGTCTGACCCAGTACGGCCGTTCTTATGTTCTTATGTCTCTCTCTGGAGAGTCCTGCTTTCCCTCGGATCTAAACTAAATCGAACCTCACGATCGAACCACACGACCCTGTGTTTTGGGTTCCCTGATGTGAGACACCGCCAGGAGCCTGATTTTCAGTCTTTGCTGAGCACAAGCCCTGTGAAAATGAGGACTCTCAAATTGGACACCCAAACTCAGCAGTCCTTTTGGCTGGAATGACTTACCCAAGGCTGTGCAGTGAGTTGGGATGGTAAATGGGAATTTTCTGGCTTCCAGCCCCGTTCTGACCACAGCCCTTTCTCCATCCACAAGAGGCACGACCAGGGAAAAGCAGCAACGGGGCAACTCATCTGGCTGCTCTGGCAGCCTGGGAATTGCTGGGTTGCAGCATGCAGGCTGTGGGGAGGGGGTGGTGCAGTATCAGTCATGTCGGTCCAATGACACAGTCTCAGATATCCGATTTCCAGATATTTGTTCTGCCTTCCCTTCCTCCGGGGGTGACCAGGCCAGAAACACACGGGAGCAGCTAGAGAGGCCGACGGACTTGCTGGGCCCCTGGGCAAGGTGTGTGTGGGGGGGGCTGGCTATGTGGTCCCAGAAGGGGGGAGTTTCAGGCAGAAGGGGCAACCAGCCCTCAGTGCCACCTGCAGCTCATCACACTGGCCCCCACCCCTCCACCAGCCCTGAGAGCCTCCCGGAGCGCACCCCACTCTGGCTGTCACTGCTCCTGCACCGGACTCTAGAATCTCCGGGGCCAAAGATCCCTTCTCCTCCCCACCCGCCGGGCAGGCCTGGGAGCAGTGCAGAACAGACAGAAAGCTACTGCGGCCACCAGCACCCAAGCACCTCCAAGATCCCTGGGTGTGACCAGCCTCCTGGCCCCTCTTGGAGGGGGGAGACCAGAGCCATCCTGAGAGGCAGGGCAGAACTGAGGATGGAGCCGATTCTACCTCTGCCCTGACGGCAGCACAGAAGTGAAGGGGTCTTGGGACCCCTCCCCCACCACAACTTTGTCAACTCCAACTTCCCCCACCGGCACGATCCGATTTTGGGCCAGCACCCGCACCATCAGAGCACCATGGACATTCACATGGAAACATCTAAAATCGTGACATTCACCCGCGTGGACAACCTCTGGCCACGAAATTACCCAGAATGCACGGCAAATTGGGGAGGGCCCTGGGTATGACCTATTAAGTGGACGTTGTGGGAAATGGTCAGCCAGAAACTTTTGGCCGTGTTGGACCTGAGAGTCATTGAGGAATCCCCAAGTGCAGCCTTTCTCCAGCTGGGGCCCCCAACCCAAAAGGCGAGCATGGGGGGGTCATGCTCTGGCTGTCACTGCTCCTGCAAGGCGAGCATGGGGGGGTCATGAGTTGGGTCACTAGCTGTCTGGGTTTTCCGAAGCATGACCTCTTTTTTGGTCCTCAAATCTTCTGGGCAGATTTTGGAATGATTCAAAATGTCTGATTTTTCCTGGGCTTCCAAACTGGGTGGCTGGAGAGCAGCGGCCACTGTCCGGACACCCAGTTCGGATGGCATGGCAGCGCCACCGCCAGCAGCAGCACCGAAGGAAGGGTGGCGGGGTATGGCGTGGCCACCCTTCCATCTGCACTGCGACTGGTGGGGCTGCCTTCTGAGCGAGTGGGCCACTGAGCCATGACCACTCGTGACATGCCCGACTACAAAGGCAGAGCCACTCCCAGCAGCAGCACAGAAGGAAAAGTGTCTGGCATGGTATTGCCACTCTTCCTTCTGCACCACTGTTGGCACTGGCTCAACCTTTCACGCTGGGCAGCCGGAAAGTCAGTGGTGCTACCAGGAGCAACATAGAAGGAAGGGGGCCTGGTGTGACGTCGCCTTCCTTCCTTCTGTGCCACGTCTGGTGACAGCACTGCCTTCTAAGGAGGGCGGTTGGGAAGTGATGACAGCTCGTCAGGTGCCCAGCCTGGGTGGCAACCCTGCTATAAGCAGCAGCACAGAAGCAATGGGGGCATGGTCTGCTATTGCCGGTCTTCCTTCTGTGTGACTGCTGCAGGCAGCCTTGCTTTCCACGCTCAGCGGCCGGAGAGTGGTGGCTGCTGGCAGGACACCCAGCTCAAAACTCAATGCCAGCAGCAGCCATGCAGAAGGAAGAGAGGCATTGTATGGAAACTACAGACGGGTCAGTTTAACGTCTGTCCCAGGGAAGATAATGGAGCAGGTAATTAAGGAAATCATATGCAAACACTTGGAAGGTAATAAAGTGATAGGGAATAGCCAGCATGGGTTTGTGAAGAACAAGTCATGCCAAACTAATCTGATAGCTTTCTTTGATAGGATAATGAGCCTTGTGGATAAGGGAGAAGCGGTGGATGTCATATACCTAGACTTTAGTAAGGCATTTGATACGGTCTCGCATGATATTCTTATTGATAAACTAGGCAAATATAACTTAGATAGGGCCACGATAAGGTGGGTGCATAATTGGCTGGATAACTGTAGTCAGAGAGTTGTTGTTAACGGTGCTAAATCCTGCTGGAAAGGGATAACAAGTGGAGTTCCTCAAGGGTCTGTTTTGGGACCCGTACTGTTCAATATCTTCATCAATGACATAGATATTGGGATAGAGAGTACGCTTATTAAGTTTGCAGATGATACCAAACTGGGTGGGGTTGCAACTTCTTTGGAGGATAGGGACATAATTCAAAATGACCTTAGCAAGTTAGAGAAATGGTCAGAGGTAAACAGGATGAAATTTAATAAAGAGAAATGCAAAGTGCTCCACTTAGGAAGGAACAATCAGTTCCATACATACAAGATGGGAAGCGACTGTCTAGGAAGGAGCATGGCGGAAAGGGATCTAGGGGTCATAGTGGACCACAAGTTGAATATGAGTCAACAGTGTGATGCTGTTGCAAAAAAAGCAAATATGATTCTAGGTTGTATCAAGAGGTGTGTTGTAAGCAAAACTCGTGAAGTCATTCTGCCGCTCTACTCTGCACTAGTTAGGCCTCAGCTGGAGTACTGTGTCCAGTTCTGGGCGCCACATTTCAAGAAAGATGTGGAGAAATTGGAAAGGGTACAGAGAAGAGCGACAAGAATGATTAAAGGTCTAGAGAACATGACCTATGAAGCCAGGCTTCATGAACTGGGCTTGTTTAGTTTGGAAAAAAGAAGATTAAGAGGGGACATGATAGCGGTTTTCAAATATCTAAAAGGGTGTCACAAGGAGGAAGGAGAAAATTTGTTCCTCTTGGTTTCTGAGGACAGGACAAGGAGTAATGGGCTTAAAGTGCAGCAAGGGAGGTTTAGATTGGACATTAGGAAAAAATTCCTAACGGTCAGGGTGGTCAAATATTGGAATAAATTGCCAAGGGAGGTGGTGGAATCTCCCTCTCTGGAGATATTTAAGAACAGGTTAGATAGACATCTGTCAGGGATGGTGTAGACGGAGCTTGGTCCTGCCTTGAGGGCGGGGGGCTGGACTCGATGACCTCTCGAGGTCCCTTCCAGTCCTATGATTCTATGTTATTGCCACCTTTCCTTCTGCGCTGCTGCTAGTGATGGGGCTACCTTCTGAGCTAGGCAGCCACACAGCAACGACTGGTGTTCACGTACCCAGCTCGGATGGCCAGCAGCAGCATGAAGTGTGGCACGTACGATATTGCCACCCTTCCTCCTGTGCCGCTGCTGCTGGTGGCTTTGCCTTTGGATCTGGGTGGCAGCAGAGCAGTGGCACTGCCAGCAATAGTAGCACAGGATGGATCGCAATTAGGGATGTTAACTAACGAGTAATTTACTAGACAAGTAGTCGATGGAATTTCCATTGACTACTCGACTAGTCGATAGGCACTGCCACGTTCCTCCTTTCAGGGTGCTCCTGGAAGCTCTTATGCATTTCAAAGCAGAAGCTCCCTCATGGAGCCAGGGAAGCAATTCTCTGTGCTTTAGTAATGTTTCAGTTGTTTTGTAGCACCTAGCAATGAAGTATGCTTTACCAAATATATCTTCTTTGTTTTGTTAATAAAATCATTTTTAAGACTGAGAGTACGTCTATGCTACAGAGCCTACATTAATATAGCTATGCCAGCAGGAGTTTTTCTGTTGGCATAACACTACCACTACCCCCAACAAAGCCCCCTTAGATGACTAGCATGGGCAATCATGCCTAGTAGTCAGAGCAGTGGTTCTGTTTCCTCATATACAGAATAGGGCTAACTCATGTTTATATTAAAGAAGAACCCGGAGACCTCAGATAGGATTAGGTCCCATTGGATCAAAAATGATGAGGGATTTGGAATGGGTCCCATATGAAGAGAGATTAAAAAGACTTGGACTTTTCATCTTAGAAAAGAGGAGACTAAGGGGGAATATGTGAGGGTATGTCTACACTACCCTCCTAATTCGAACTAGGAGGGTAATGTAGGCATACCGCACTTGCAAATGAAGCCCGGGATTTGAATTTCCCGGGCTTCATTTGCATAAACCGGGCGCCGCCATTTTTAAATCCCCGCTCGTTCGAACCCCGTGCCGCGCAGCTACACGCGGCACGAACTACGTAGTTCGGACTAGGCTTCCTAGTTCAAACTACCGTTACTCCTCGTGGAATGAGGAGTAACGGTAGTTCGAACTAGGAAGCCTAGTCCGAACTACCTAGTTCGTGCCGCGTGTAGCTGCGCGGCACGGGGTTCGAACCAGCCGGGATTTAAAAATGGCGGCGCCCGGCTTATACAAATGAAGCCCGGGAAATTCAAATCCCGGGCTTCATTTGCAAGTACGGTATGCCTACATTACCCTCCTAGTTCGAATTAGGAGGGTAGTGTAGACATACCCATAGAGATTTATAAAATCATGACTGGTGTGGAAAACGTGAATGAGGAAAAGTTATTGACTTATTCCCACAATATAAGAACTGGGGGGTCACCAAATGAAATTAATAGGCAGCAGATTTAAAATAAACAAAAGGACGTTTTTCTTCACTCAGCGCACAGTCAACCTGTGGAACTCCTTGCTAGAGGATGTGGTAAAGGCTAGGACTTTAGCAAGGTTCAAGAACGAGCGAGATAAATTCATGGAGGTTAGGTCCATCAATGGCTATTAGCCAGGATGGGTAGGAATGGTGTCCCCAGCCTCTGTCTGGAAATGGGTGATAGGAGAAGGATCATGTGGGATTCCCTGTTGTGTTCCCTCCCTCTGGGGCATCTGGCATTGGCCACTGTCAGCAGACAGGAGGATACTGGGCTAGATGGACCTTTGGTTGCCCCAGTGTGGCCGTTCTTATTGTACTCAGTGATCTGCACACGTACAATGAGCTGGTTTTTGTCCCAAAGAATTTATCATTTAATGTAATACCTTCCCTTCTTGGTGTTGTGTATTTGCTTAATTTAATTTGAGCCCATGAAGCCTTTGAGGTTCTCAACTGGAGCATGTCAGGAAACCATAAAAGTTCCTCTCTAGCATTGCTCAGTGCTTGCAGGGGGGCAAATACATGAGTTTGTGCCTATCCCCTTTTTATTTCCTCTTTCTTGGAGGGTGGTGAGGGCAAATTCAATACCAAAACTTACTGAGAGGATCCAAGAAGCTAGTGTTCCAATGGTGAACTCAGGCAGGGCACAGATGTAGCATTTTCCTTTCCATTCCTGGTATCCTGACTGAGGTCATGAGCCTGCAATCAGATCCACTCCACTGAGGTTCCAGGTCTGTTTGCAGGATTTTGTGTTACCAAGTCTGCTTCTATGGTAACAGGCAGGGGATGTGCCATGGAGCTGGGTAAATGTTTCTCTAGAAACTGTAACTTTGGAATTTACTCACTTTGGGATGTGTATTTCTCCCACCCTGCTGGTCTCTAATGTCCATTTTAACCATTGCCAGAATACTACCTTGTAAAGGGCACGGTCGGTCAGTCGTGCAACCATCTCCTGAAGCAGAGCAAGGTGTTATTTACCCTGGAATTCCCACAGCCGCTGATCAGAGTGAGTCACATGCTTGAAAAGCAAATGTGGCCTTGTGTGGAATGTTTTTTTCTGCGTGTGCTTTTTGTGTGCCTGGCTGACCAGCGAACACCCCCAAGAGAGCCTCCGTGCTAATGCGACACCTGTTAATCACTGAAATCTCATCAACTCCTGGTTTCTTGACTGCTAATTAATCTCAGCTCAACAGGCTGCCTTAGCAAAACGTCACTCCAGTGACAGTTGTTTCGCGCTGGCACGAATAGAGTTCGGCAGGATGAATTAATTGTGCTCTACAGTGAAAGGAGACCTAAGACAAACCTTAACTCTGCTCACCAAGCCACAGCCAAACAGCCTCACGAGACTGCTTGCTGCTGCATGCCAGCGGCTGTGAGGATTGTTTTACTGGGCCGTCCAGCAGATCAGATCACCCTAGGAGAATTTAAGGCGCCCTTCTGGAGGGAGGGCTCTTTGAAGGTGTATTTAAAAGGACAGTGTCTAGAATAGATAAAACGAGATGGAAATACAGGCAGTCCCCGGGTTACATGGATCCGACTTACATCAGATCCCTACTTACAAACAGGGTGAGGCAACCCCGCACTAGCTGCTTCCCCCCAGCAGACCAGGGAGACGCAAAGCTAGCGCCCCCCCTAGCAGACCAGGGAGACATGGAGCGGCTTTTCTCAGCAGACACCTCAGCTTGAGAATAAAGGACTGAGGGAAGTGAGGTGTGGGAGAATAAAACTGAGCTCTGGAGAAATGTTTGGCTAGTTTCCCCTACAATATGTACCAGTTCCGACTTACATACAGATTCAACTTAAGAACAAACCTACAGCCCTATCTTGTACGTAACCCGGGGACTGCCTGTACTAGTTTTCTCTCAGCTCCGGTAAGTTCAGTGTAAGTTGCCAGGGCCATGCAATAGTCAGTCGTAGGGAGGGAGGGTCTGAGGATGGGGTAGGACCTATCACATTACTAATGTCTACTCCTCGAATCCAGTGTTAATGGAAGGGTCTCATACTCTGCAGTGGCTCCTGCAGAACGAGACGGGAAAAGGAAATCTTCCCCATACCGTCCCATCAAGGGGTTGGGCTAGCTTGTAGATCAGGGCTGGGCAAATACCGGCCCTTGGACCGGATCCAGTCCGCCACCGTTAGTTCCTGGCAGGCCCCTACTGCTACATGGACCTGCACACCCAGATTAGCCCCTGGCAGGTTGCTGAGCTACATTTACCTACACAGCTGCAGGTACTGGCGATCGTGGCTCCCGTTGGCTGCCAATCACCATTCCCAGCCAATGGGAAGCTGTAGGAAGTGGTGTCCCAGTCTGCACCGCTTCCCATTGGCCGGGAACAGTGATTCATGGCCAACGGGAGCAGTGATTGCTGGTACCTGCAGCCATGTAGGTAAATATAGCGGCAACAGCCTGCCAGTGGCTAATACTGGTGAACTGCTGCTGTGGTATTGCCCACCCCGATGTAAATCTTACCCTCAAATGGGACAGACCCTCGCTTTAGAAACAACAGGGAACCCACCAAACTCATTGCACGTGGCCTAAGGAGGGGGCAGGTTCTGTAGCTCAGGAGGCAGTCAGTCCTCTGCATGTTTCTCTTGTTTAAACAACAGAAGGCATGTGACCAACAAAACACAAAGCTCTAGCACAATGTTAGGGGGCAGCCCCGGGGTGGGAAGAGGCTGAGAGAGGGCGGGGCCTTGGATAAGAGGCAGAGTGAGGATGGGGCCTTAGGATGTAGCAGGTGTGCAGAAGGACGGGGATGCATGAAAGGGTGTGGCGTTTGGGTGAATGAGGGGGCAGTGACCCAGGGCAGGGAACTGGGGTGCAGGATCCAGAAAGGGGTATGGGTGCAGGAGAGGATTAAGACCTG
Organism: Pelodiscus sinensis; assembly: GCF_052426305.1. Lineage (NCBI taxonomy): Eukaryota > Metazoa > Chordata > Testudines > Trionychidae > Pelodiscus > Pelodiscus sinensis. The sequence goes on from NC_143054.1 coordinate 7,021,185, forward strand.
GGGGAGGGGTATAGGAGGAGGTGCAGGTTTAGGAGGGAGTTGGGCGTGGGAGGGGATGGGGTGCCAGTGGTAGACTCTAGCTGGGAGGTGCTTACCTAATGACCTTAGCAAGTTAGAGAAATGGTCAGAGGTAAACAGGATGAGGTTTAATAAAGAGAAATGCAAAGTGCTCCACTTAGGAAGGAACAATCAGTTCCATACATACAAGATGGGAAGCGACTGTCTAGGAAGGAGCATGGCGGAAAGGGATCTAGGGGTCATAGTGGACCACAAGTTGAATATGAGTCAACAGTGTGATGCTGTTGCAAACAAAGCAAATATGATTCTAGGTTGTATCAACAGGTGTGTTGTAAGCAAAACTCGTGAAGTCATTCTGCCGCTCTACTCTGCACTAGTTAGGCCTCAGCTGGAGTACTGTGTCCAGTTCTGGGCGCCACATTTCAAGAAAGATGTGGAGAAATTGGAAAGGGTACAGAGAAGAGCAACAAGAATGATTAAAGGTTTAGAGAACATGACCTATGAAGCCAGGCTTCATGAACTGGGCTTGTTTAGTTTGGAAAAAAGAAGATTAAGGGGGGACATGATAGCGGTTTTCAAATATCTAAGAGGGTGTCACAAGGAGGAAGGAGAAAATTTGTTCCTCTTGGTTTCTGAGGACAGGACAAGGAGTAATGGGCTTAAAGTGCAGCAGGGGAGGTTTAGATTGGACATTAGGAAAAAATTCCTAACTGTCAGGGTGGTCAAATATTGGAATAAATTGCCAAGGGAGGTGGTGGAATCTCCCTCTCTGGAGATATTTAAGAACAGGTTAGATAGACATCTGTCAGGGATGGTGTAGGTGGAGCTTGGTCCTGCCTTGAGGGCGGGGGGCTGGACTCGATGACCTCTCGAGGTCCCTTCCAGTCCTATTATTCTATGATTCTAAGCAGCTCCCAACCAGCAGCACGCTCCTGGCCTGCCAGCAGCCCCCTGCTGGCTGTTCCATGTGGCTGTCTGCACTGCAGGTGATGTCCCCAGCCCCCAGCAAAATCTCTGAGCTCCCATTGGTCAGTTTCCGGCCAACAGGGGCTGAGAGGTTTTGCAGGGGGCAGGGGCTATGTACAAAACCTCCCTGGCGGGGGGTGAATTCCTTGACCATTCTGAATTCCCCAAGTTTGTGTCTTTGCCTTCTTCTCCGCACGTACACGACCCGAAAGCCTGAGTCAGGGCAACTGCAGCCCCTAAAATAGAGTCCCCTCTATTATGAGATATGCAGCCTTGAGACCTAGTTCACAATACAGTCCCCACTATTATGAGGTATACGGCCTGAGGCCTGGTCCACAACACAGCTCCTCTGTTCAGGGTTATAAGGCCTTGAGACCGAGTCCAAAGGGAAGCCTCCCCAAAATCACCCTCCTGCTCCACCGAGTCCCAGTCCCTGTTGACAGGGGAGTGGTCCGCTGCCTACTCGGCAGGGTTGTCTACGAAAACACTCCGAACTCCCGGAGGACAAGCCTCCGCCCTGGGCTGCTTCCTACCGCACCGGCTAGGGTAGCCAGCTGTCCTGTTTTGAACCAGACAGTCCAGTATTTGAGCTTCCTGTTCGGGAAACAAATTGAGAACATAGAAATGTCCGGTATTTTCTAAATAAGTTGGAATGTAGATTGTGGTGTCGTGTCAAGTGTGTCCGGTATTTTTGTTGAAACCATCTGGCAACCCTAGCACCGGCCGGCTGCTCACCCCTCTGGGTGCCGCTCGGTGCGTAAGCCCCTCCTGGATGACTGTTGGTGTCGGGGCTGCCACTGGGGCTGTGGCTGAGGCTGCAGCTGAAGCTGTTCTGTGCCACAGGGGTGGGATTAAAAGGCTTGGTGGGCTTGCTCTGGCCTGCGGGTTATAATTTATCCACCCTTGGGTGAGATGGACCATTGGTGTGACCCAGTATGGCCATTCTTAGGTTCTTTTTCCATCGCCTTATTCACAAATCAAGAGGTTATGTCACGCTGTTCTTGTGTTCATGACGGCTTCGTTTCCAGGCACTTTGGAATGAAAGAAGCAGCAAAGCTGTTTTTATCTAACCCCCGTTTCTATAAACTCAGCAGTTGGTTTCTGTATTTAGGCAGAACGAGCTCTGACTGCAGTGTTCCTCAAGGCCAGATTTGAGGATTCTGACAGCACTGGAAGAATTAGTAAAAGTAATGTCAGAGCTTGTTATTTCTGACAGCTTCCAGGTGGGATCTGTAGCTGGATTATTTTGCAATTCAGGGCCTTAAGGGATTTTTAAACACTTTCTTGAAAAGACAGAAGCTGACTGCAGTATGAGTGTGCCAAGGCGACTGGGAGAGACAGTGAAGAATACAACTGTGTCAAACAAAATATGCCCACCCGAGGGGAAAAACAAAGAATGCTTTTTGTATTCCAAGACAAAACACTTCAAAAGTTAAGATTCTAAGCACCAATAGCTAAGTATTAACTCTGAAGAGTGATTCTGCCCCAAAATAAAATAGCACAGTGTGGTTCCATATTAATTTTTCTCTAATTCCAGCTCAAATTTATTCAGATTATATGCAAAGATTTTTTTTTCTAGTTGCTACCCACCTCTTTTGGATTTGACAGTCAAAGTGGATATATTTCTGGGTCATAATCCTTCTCCTGGAATAAAGACACTTTGTCACAATTTCTGTACTCAGTTATATTTGTGCAACCTGCAGTATTGCTAACTCTAGACATTAGGTAAATTAAGAGTCAGGCAGCCAAAATTCATGAGAAGGGCTTAAAAATCAGGAAGTTTTTAAAACCATTTTAAAAAAAGGGAAGAAGGACAATGCAGGGAACTACAGACCAATCAGCCTTACCTCAGTCTCTGGAAAAATCATGGAGGGGATCTTCAAGGAATCCATTTTGAAGCACTTGGAAGAGGGCAAAGTGATCCGGAATAGTCAACTTGGATTCACCAACAGCAAGTCGTGCCTGACCAGTCTGATTAGCTTCTATGATGAGGTAGTTGGCTCTGTGGACATGGGGAAGCAGGGCTGGCCCGAGCCATTCGTGTGTCCCGAGCCCCAGGAGCACAGCGCTGCTCCCGGGGTGTGTGACACATGTGCGACCCCGCCCCTGGGCGCCCGGTGCATGCGCAGTACCACCCCCACCCGACCTGGCAGCCCCGCACGGCACTCCCTACAATGACCGGTAGCCTGGTCAGCCCATAGCTTGGGCCGGCTCTGGGGGGAAGTCAGTGGATGTGATATACCTTGACTTTAGCAAAGCTTTTGATACCGTCTCACAATATTCTTGCCAGCAAGTTAAGGGAATATGGATTGGATGAATGGACTGTAAGGTGGATAGAAAGCTGGCTAGATTGTTGAGCCCAATGGGTAGCGATCAACTGCTTGATGTCTGTTTGGCGATCGGTTTCAAGCAGAGTGCCTCAAGGATCAATTCTAGGGCTGGTTTTGTTCAATTTTTTTAATGACCTGGCACCTGGATGAGGGGATAGATTGCACCCTCAGCAAGTTTGTGGATGACACTAAGCTAGGAGGAGAGGTAGATACACTGGAGGGCAAGGATAGGGTCCAGAGTGACCTAGACAAATTGGAGGATTGGGCCAAAAGAAATCTGATGAGGTTGAACAAGCACAAGCGCAGAGTCCCGCAATTGGGACGGAAGAATCCCAAGCACTACTGCAGGTTAGGGACCGACTGGCTAAGCAGCAGTTCGGCAGAGAAGGACCTGGTGGTTACAGTGGATGAGAAACTGGATACGAGTCAACAGGGTGCTCTTGTAGCCAATAAGCTAATGGCATATTAGGGTGCATTAGGAGGAGCATGGCCAGCAGATCTAGAGACGTGATTATTCCCCTTTTTTCAGCACTGGTGAGGCCACATCTGGAGTATTGTGTCCAGTTCTGGGCCCCCCACTACAGAAAGGATGTGGATGCATTGGAAAGGTCCAGTGGAGGGCAACCAAAATGATTAGGGGGCTGGAGCACGTGATCTATGACGAGAGACTGAGGGATTTGGGTTTGTTTAGTCTGCAGAAGAGAACAGTGGTGGTGGTGGTTGATAGCAGCCTTCAACTTCCTGAAGGGAGGTTCCAAAGAGGATGGAGAGAGGCTGTTCTCAGTAGTGACGGATGGCAGAACAAGGAGCAATGGTCTCAAGTTACAGTGGGGGAGCTCTAGGTTGGATATTAGGGACAACTATTTTACTCGGAGAGTGGTGAAGCACTGGGATGGGTTCCCTAGGGAGGTGGTGGAATCTCCATCCTTAGAGGTTTTTAAGTCCCGGCTTGACAAAGCCCTGGCTGGGATGATTTAGTTGGGGTTGGTCCTGCCTTGGGCAGGAGACTGGACTCGATGCCTCCTGAGGTCTCTTCCAGTCCTAGGATTCTATGATTCTATAATACATTTTAAAAATATGAATATGTTTTATGGCAGGGGTGGGCAATAACACGGCAGCAATTCATGAGGGTTAGCCCCTGGCAGGCCACTGCTGCTACATTTACCTGCATAGCCGCAGCTCCCATTGGCTGCAGGTTGCCGTTCTTGGCCAATGGCAACGGTGGGAAGCGATGCAGACTGGGACACTGCTACCCGCAGCTCCCATTGGCTGGGAACAGCAACCTGTGGCCAATGGGAGCTGCTGTCGCCGGTAAATATAGCAGTGGGGCTAAAGCTGCAGACTGGTATTTGCCCACTCCTGTTTTATGGTCTATTTGTGTTTTGGTTTGTAGGGCTTTTACTGGACACTAGGGTCTGATTTCTAAGATTCTCTGCATCCATAAAAGTTAAATTTTTTAAATTTTATTTTAATGAAAGCTGAGATTCTCAGGTAAGCACATAGCTCCAGCAAACATAGCTTTAAGAATGATGCCAGCTATTGCAAGTCATGCAATACAAATCACATGCGTTTACAACACTTCATTCAGGCTATACAGGTGTAACTGGGGATAGAATTTAGGCCTGAAATCAGAACCTACTTAATACTGTTGCTGCATGACACAGGATAGAATCCAGCTCACTCTTCTGCAGCTGTGTTGGCTCAGGAGAGTCAATACAAGCCAAAAGTATTACGTGTTTACTTTTTACATTTATGCCAATACACAGGACTCTGAAGGTCAGCTATTGAGAAAGAGGCACCGTTTTTATAGAATTACTTTCCTGATCAAAGCAGTACCTTGAAGGGAAAACTCTTAAAATAGAGCATTTATTTTTTCAAAAACACAACAATCTGAATACCTGGAAATTAAAAGTGAAGACAACATTTGAAAAAACAAACCAAAAATGAAACGCACCAACTCAAACACTCAGCTGGAAATACAGGACTAAGTTAACTAAACAACTTGAGTTTGCCCTTGAATCTCCACTCACCCAACAGGAGACAGAAGATGGGTTCAAAGATCATATTGTCAAGATGCCTATTAACAAGAACATGGATCTGCAGCAGTTCTTGCTAGAAAACTGGTTTTCTATAGGTTAAAAGTAGATTGTTTGTAAGCCATCACGTCATAGTATGTCTGGAGGAGCATGTCAGCCCATTTGGCAGTCTAAAAACCTCTATCTGAGCCCATTATGATCTCTTTACCTTTGCAAGGTCTGACTCTATCCATCTGTCCAGGCTCCCATGCTCGCAGATGTACAGGCCAACTAACTGACAACTTCACTGAGATACTTTTAAGTCCACAGATATATGGGGCTGCTTTTAAATGCACCAGATAGTATTAAGAAAAGCGATAGATGAGATTCAATAACTAGGGAGCGTGAAGGAAAGGCAGAAAGCTCAGAGTGCAAAAGTGCGGACTGCAGAGCAAAACTGGGAGAGGGGAGAGAGCAGTTTCTCTTCGATGAGCTGAAGGTGAAGGCTGCATTCCACAATGAAGGGGTGTTTGAGAATAAAAACATGACTGTCCTGGCTTTGATCGTGGGATGCGGCTATATGGAACAGCTGGCAAATATGCACAAACCGAAATTGCATTAAGATCAGTTTTAGCCACAGATCATATACTATATAGAAGATGAAGAGGAAAGTAACAAGTAACAGATAAGACTGGTCACTTACCTTACAGAAACTGTGATTCTTTTAGATCCGTCTTTTGAGCAGCAGTATCTATTGGGCTATGCCTGCATGTTATGTACCAGACCTCTCCCCACCCACCTCCACTTCACCTGAAAGTACAAAGGCTAGAGAGGGCTCAATACTATCTCAATTCCATTGCCAGTCCTGATTTCCCTAGGAGTAGGGCTTTGCAGTGGTGGGGAAGGACAGGACATGAAAATTGTGTGGACAACACATCTTGAAGAACCAGTTAGCTACTGCAGGGTAAATCACCATTCCTCTTTCTTCGAGTGCTTGGCCACAGATTCCTTGGGGACTAACAAGCAATTGTCTAATTCAGCGTTTCCCAAACTATGGGATGCAGCCAGATACCGGGCCGCAGGAAAAAAATACCAGGCCTCAGCGTGGCTGCCAGAATGAGAGCGGGACAGGCTGGGAGGAGGGGTGTGTGTGTGGGAAACCGGCCGCCGGGAAGCAGGGTTGGGGGCAGCGGGGCTGTCCGGCGGAGATCCCAGGGGGAGAGGGGGGGCAGGCAAGCAGGCGGCAGAAGCACGGCTGGACGGGGGGCAGGAATGGGCGGGAGGAGTTGTTGGGTGAGGGAGATCGGGAGGAGGAGGATGGGAGAACCAGCTGCCGGAAGCATGGCTGGACCCATACCCTCCCCAAGGCAGTTCTCAGCTACGGACTGATACACCTTATAATAATAAAACTTACCTAATTAGAAAATACCAGACTTTTATATGTTCGGTATTTTCTCAATTTGTATATTTTTAGAAGTAGCCATGTTAGTCTGCGTCAGCAAAAACAAAACAGAGGCTGGTGGCACTTTAAAGTCTAACAAATGTAGGAGGGTATTTGGGCATAAGCTGTCATGAGCTAGAACCCATTTCCCAAGATGCTGAAGAGAAGAGAGAGAGACAAAAAGGGATGCAGAGATGGGAATGACACGTGTGCTAATTAAATCAGAATGGATAGGCTCATCTCCAACAGGGACGAGAAGGTGAGAGTACCTGAATGGGAAACTGCCTATTGTGATGTGAGGACCAGTCCATGTGTTGATTTAAACCTTGTTTCAAGGTGTCCAATTTTCGTATAAATTCCAGGTCAGCAGTTTGTTTATGAAGTTTTTTTGCTTGAAAGTGGCAACATGGAAGTCCAGAAGTGTGTGTTCAGGGAGGTTAGAGTGTTCCCCTGCTAGTTTTTGTATGTATATTTTCAAAGCACATCACATAAAGAGGGCACTACAAGTTCTGACCTGGACCATGTGGCAGTGAGAAGGAACTAGAGATGTGGTCCATCTGCCCCACCCTATATCACCTTGGATGAAACCATGAGGCAAGCCAAGGGCGCATGTGTGAACCAATGGACACTATTATTGAAGAATCTCTGGCTCCATGCACAAGGTGTACATATATAAACCAGTGTGGAATACAATAGGGACCATTATTCAAAGAAGACCCATCTGGCTCTTCTGAGGTGGCTTGATGTCTCGTTGAGGAGGGCAATCTAGTCTTAAAGAGAATACACAAAGCAGGCTTTCGGGGGTATAGCTGTATGTTCCAGCTGTTCTAGTAAGGCTACAGCTAGTATGGGAAGAAGTGCTATGGTGGAGGGCACAAGGCATACCAAGTAGAAGGATCCTTGAAGCTCAGACTGTTCTCCCTCATGGACTCCTCCCTAGAATTTCTCATGGACTCCCTGGGAGCTCCCCAGGGAGATGTTGGATGCAGGGGACTAACAATTAACATGAAGGGAATTTATGAATCCTGCAGTGGGAGATAATATTTTTCTTCTTAGTAGGGGGATGGCGGCATTTACTCCTAAAGCCCCTTGTAGAAGTAGTTGTTACTCTCAGAAAACCCAAGTGAGGTAAAGGTCATTTTCTGTTCCCCGGTGCACTCTTATGGGTACAATATTCAAACAGCACATGGATGAGAGAAACAGCTGTTTTTTAAACTCACTAGCACAATTCAGGTCCTTCAGGGCAGGGCCTTGGGGATGTGTATGGGGGAGGCAGAAGGCTGGGGGCCAGGAGCATATGTTCTCACCCTCCCCAGCTCCCCGGAGCCTATTCTCCTCCCCCTAGCCTGCCTTGGGGGCTACCTACTGATACGCTAGCAGGCAAGATGGCAAAGCCCCAGCCCTGCTGGACACTCCCTTGATGGTACGGCTGCCCCCAGCGGCCACTCTGCAAGATAGCGCCTCTGCAGGCTCAGAGTGGCCGCTCTCACCGTGCATCCCTCGGAATAGCAGCCCCTCCCTTTGCATATTATGGAAAGCTGTCCTTTTTCCCAGGGCTTTCGGTTGTCTTGGCGCAACCAAACCCTGAGCCCGATTTACTGCAACAGGCCATCGATTGCCGTGGTGTCCAACCAGTTCTGAAGCAGTAGTCACTGAAGTCACTATAGCAAACTAGCCACACTCAACTGGCCAAATAGTCACATTGAGCGTGGCTAGTGGGCTTGCACAACCAGCCAAATAGCTACATGTGGCTAGTGCAGAGGTGGGCAACTGTTGTTGCAGGGGGGCCACTTAATGAATTTTGGTATGTGGTCATGGGCTGGCTCTACCCCCAGAAGGGGAGGGGCTTGGGGCAGAAGGGGCAGGGCTCGGTACTAGTTTCCCCCAGGGGCTGCCTGGGACCAGAGGTTTTGAAGTAAAAACACAGCAAAGGGCTCACAGCTCCGGCCCCTGCCAGGGGAGTGCTGCAACCGGGGGCCCTTTAAATAGCCACATCAACCCTGGTAGTGGTGTGGTCGGGAGCTGTGAGCCCTTAAATAGCAGCAATTTAAAGGGCTTGCAGCTAGTGGCTCCCGGGCCCACTGTTACCACATTGCCTGGCAGCCCACCTGGGGTTGCTGCGATTATTGTAAAGGTTTGTGGATCCGGCCTCTGTCCAGGTAGCACCACCACTGGGAGCCATTTAAAGAGGATCCTGCTGACTGAGCCACTGCCTGGAAATTTGGTGGCCCTGGCAGCAGGACAGAAATAGAAAATCACCAGATGCAGTCCATGGGCTGCATCCAAGCATTAGGTGGGCCGGATCCAGTCCCCGGGCTGCATCTTGTCCAGCCCTGATTTAGAGTTTAGTTCTTTTACAACAGGCTACTGCTAGCTGTGATAACAAGCAGTATGGAAATGCTGCAAGCAACAGCTGGGTCTGAAATGTGTTTTTAAATAACTATACATATACATACCAGTTGAAAAAATAAACTCAACGCCTGTTAAAAGAAGCCATCTACAACTAGTTTTCTGTCATTTTATTACAAATTTTAAAAGGTCTAAAATCAAAATGTACATCTACTGTATGGTAATCCATTTGTACACTCACCGTTAAAGTGCTAAAAATCAAATGTTACAAAACGGACACTGGCCTACTGTAAACAAGCCTACCAAGAACTGAGTAAGTAAAACCAGCGAATGCTCAGTACAGTATCATGCTAATAACAAAGTGCACTCACTACACACCAATCTCACAAACACTAACGCTTTCCCCCTCATTCAGAAACGGATGATGTTACAATACGTACATGCGCATTTCAACAGAAACGGCTGAAGAGATGAGAAGGCTGTTCAATGCACTGGTCTTCAGCAAGAGAATCTACGACTGTTCATTATACTTGACAACTTCTAAGATATCCCATCTCAGAGTCACTGTTCATAAGCAGTCGATGTAACACAGTCATAAGAGAGGTACATCCTGGGCCGCCGATGGGGGGTACGGCAGGGAGACAAAGGAGGCAGCTGCCCTGAGGCCTAGCGATTGAGACTCCTGGCTGCCATCACCATTATCCCAGCAGCAGCAGGGCCCTTTAAATGGCTACTGGGGTTTCCGCTGGCATATGCCCTGTGGGCCTGGTGATACTGAAGGGTTTGATGGAGCCCCCAGTCCTGCCCCTTCTGTGGGCCTGGAGCCTGCTCCCCTCCAGGGCCCAGCAAAGTCTCTCGTCAGCCCTGGGTACGTCAGCACAAAAGTTTTACCTGAAACCAATTTAAAGATTCCACAGCTCAAGTTGGATCTCTGGTAGCAATGACCCATCTGTGTATGATTTGCCAACCATGTTCTTCCTGTTTTAATGGTGCAGCCTACAAGGCCTTCTTAGATGGCTCTTCCAGTTGAAATAAATAAGAGAGAGTGAGTAACGTGGCTCGGACCTTAAAGAAATTTACTACCAAAACTGATAGTAGTAGAAACTTAAATCTTCTAATCAGTCTCTAGAATAGTACAATGCAGTACAGTACAAGCTTTTCCCATCCTTCATCTTCGTGTAATTCAGTCTCTATACCCATGTTATCTTCAGCCTCTCTGTTAAAAATGGCAGGGTGCCAAATTGCGGCGTAGGGTTAGGACGTGAATGCCTGCCCATTAGCAACTGGACTGAGACCACTAGAGTGATTTCAACAGCAGACCTTACATTACTGCTAACCTGAGATACTTCTAAACCAGTAGCCTATAAGTAACAAACAGTATCCCGTAATCAATCTCTGATCATCCATTTTTCAAATATACACTTTATACAGCTAACAACTAAAGCCTCTGTAGCAAAACTTATATTTAAAAGACCAAAAACTAAGAAAATACCTATTTACAACATTTGAGAGCAGGCAAGTTGCTTTACAACCAATTTGCAACTTTTTTCCTTGACATTTTCCAAAATATTTTCCTAACCTCAAACACTTGAGACATTGCATTCTCAGACAGACTTGAACATGTGACAGCATTACTCCAGCTTCATTACAGCCACAGAAGCTGTGGTGAAGCACGCTAAAGCCATAGTAGCCAAGGCAATAAGAAATGAAGAACACTGCCAGCTCTAGGGATGCTATTAGACCAGTGGTGGGCAACCTGCGGTCCCTCAGCTCCCATTGGCCAGAAATGGTGAACCACGGCCATTGGGAGCTATGAGGGACTGTGCCCGTGGACAGTCAACATCGGCAAAATCTCTCATGGCCTGCCATCAGCTTACCCTGATGGGCTGCATGCGGTCCATGGGCCACAGGTGCCCGTCACTGCCTTAGGCAAACTGGCAAATGCCTGTCTTTGGCAGCCTGGAGTCAGAGATGGAACTCAAGTGATTACTGAACATCTCAATATCAATAGCAATCATCTATTCTGTGAATGCGGGAGAACTGGCCCTGCACAGAACACAGAATTATGCCAGCAGGAGGTTGCCGAAGAAAACATGCTGGGGCAGCATGCAGGAGAAGAATCCTAGATGTTCACTCCTTGAGGACATAATGCTTATATTCAAGCAATACAAATATAGATAGCCTTGTGACTAAGGCCTAGACCTAGGAATCAGGAGATCTTGATTTTATTTTCAGCAGTGCTACAGCCTTCCTTGTAATCTTAGGTGACAAACCCTCTGAGCCTCACTAATCCCAACTGTAAAATGGGGAGAATTCTAATACTAACTTTACACAATTACTGTGATGCCTACTTCATTGTTTTTTAAAGAATCTGAAATTGTAAGAAGGCAGGTGCTTTAGAAATGTAAGGTATTACATTAGTTCCATTTTTAAGTTAATAAAATATGGGGTTGAGACTACATCAGCGTGGTGGTGGGGAAAATCAGCAATGGGTATGAGCATGTTACATTTGAATCACTACTTAGGCTGTGAGTTCCATGTACAGAATAGGTGAGTGAGAAAGTTTAAACTCTCACTTCTGGAACCACAAAGTGGATTACCTCTACCCCCGCCACCAAATTAACAGAGATTTAAAACAAAAACTAAAAACAAAAACTATGGCTCTAGCCTCAACCATTCCAAACCCCCCTCTTCCCAGTTAGTAAAATCACAGTATAATGCAAAACGGTTGTCAACATTGGAATACTATTGCAAACATAGCAAAAAGGATCAAACTAAAAACTTTATCTTCAGTTAAATAGTTGATAACTAACTCCCTTTGTAAATCCAAATTCCTACAAAATAGCATCTCTCTGCAAAAACAAGAAGTTGCTCAGTTTGAGCTAAATTTTAAAACAAGAACATGTTTCACCATTGTTGGCAATACGGAATTGTAAGTCTGTCAACTTAAAAGCCACTCAAATACCTCATATCCATCTGCTTTAAAATAGATATAGAATATTCAGAGACTTAACATTATACATGACTGTGGCAGTTAGATATACATACAGCCAATCCAACAGAAATTATAAGGTCTATTCTGCCCTCAAGGCATGTTTGCACAATAATTTTTATCACTGTTAATGGGATTTACATAGACAAGGGAGTACTGAGTTTTGGTTTATGCCTCTCTTTTGGAGCAAAAGCCTGGTCAGGCTGGGAAAAGCAATTTATAATAAACAGATTTTTAAAGGCATGACTCCCAGAGCAAACTTTGATTTTATAGACTAACATGGCTAAGTGATTTGCTGTCATGTTATTGGGGCACAATTAAAATGAATAATGGTTTTACAGCCTAAGTCTTGTTGCTCCAAAAAGCCTCTGAAGTTTAGGTTTTTGCCCTTATTTTGCCCCTGAGGTTGTGCCTCAAACAGGTAAAAAAGGGACTCATTATTAGGTCAACGAAAAAGTATACATTTCCCAGCCGTATTCTACTGTAATGACTGAGGTAGGTTCAAAAGTAACCAGTGCTTCCTCATGGTAAATGATACTTAGCTGCTTCAGATCTACTCTTCCATCTATAACATGACTTAACTTTGCCTGCAATGTCCACAAAGACATGATGTGCCCTAAAGGTAAAATGGGAGCAAAATTATTCTTGTTTCTACAAATATCTGAGAGTTTTCTGTTCCAGATGACAGTGGTGAGTTGGATAGAAGATATCCATAATATAGGCCAAATACTCTCTCCAGTGCACACCTCACCTAACTGGGCTGGCAGCCTAATGACAGGGAAAGTAGAAACCTACCTCACCATCAAGACTGCCGCACGGCAGCAAATTCCTGACCATCACTGCCCTTTCACCTCCTTCTCACAGCTACAGTGTGGTCTGGCTCATTGATCTATGTACTTATGGATCCACTGTTCCATTCCTTCCTCAGTATCTTCCAACTACCTCTAAATCTCCCACACTACAACATATTCAGTATAGAGGGAGCCCTCACAAAGCAAAGTTTGGTGGTCTCCTGATGGGTCCCCACATAACTCCCTGAATCCATTTCATCCACCCTGTAGGGGTTGGGGTCAGAATTTGTTCCTATAGGTCCATAAGGAGAAAGGCCGAACATTCTAGTTTAAATGGAAAATCCAGGTTTCCCATAAGAACAGCCAGACTGGATCAGACCAAAGGTCCATCTAGCCCAGTATCCTGTCTGCCAACAGTGACCAATGTCAGGAGACCCCAGAGGGAATAAACAGAACAGGTAATCATCAGGTGATTCGTCCCTTCACCCATTCCCATTGTGTTCCCCAGTGTATGTTTGAGAGGTCATGAACAGGGAATCTCACAGTTTTTCTATGTTAATTTAAAAATGGGTAACTGAATATTATCTAGGTAACTGACTACAAACTGAATTTTCTACGTCTCCCACAGAAAAAAATTGTGAACAAGTAGAAAATGTAAATAGTACTTTGTAGAAAAGCAAAGATAATACCAATTTTGTTAAAAAAAATCATGCCTTCCTTGTCTCCACACCCCCACTATTGAGCCTGAATAAATCTGTAAGAACTGACAATCTTCAGTGGAGTTTCCATTCTTCCTACAGAATGCTCCTTCTTTTGTTGTATTTTCAGCATAATTGTTTAAAAATGCCAGCCGATTTTTCACAGATGTCCTTTGTGCAGTATTTAATATGCAGCCCTCCCTCTGTGCTTGATGACAAGTACCACTTTATTATCTAATCAGAGACAAAAGGGTTTTGTGGAAGAACTCCTTCAAGTATTCAAGAGTTTCCTTCTACCTATTGGAACTCTTAACATGATCTCACCAATGACTCTTCAAAGATAAGAATTACTGAAATTCTAAGCATTTGGGAATCTTCTAATAAGAAATCCAGCAGTATGATGGGGAACAAGTTGCCAAATAAATTATTAATAACTACCAACTGATAGGTTCAAAATGAAAAGCTACCACCAGATTTTACTTTTGTTGATTTCCAGACTGCTGATCACTGAGCATTCTGGCTCTGATGTAAGCACAAGAAAGCTGGCTTTAAAACGGTAAAGCCAAACTTCAGCTTCCTGATACAAAAAAATCAGCACCAATGGGAAGCATGATAACACTGAGTATTATCACATCATTGAGAAATGACTGTCGCAGGAGCTGCTTCTTTGTTTTGAAAGCAAGTCAAGCACTGGTTCCATCCTCTTCAATAACCCGATTCATGCTGGTACCATGGGTGATGTGGGTCATTGGATTGTTGCTAAGATCCCTGACGCTGCTGTGACGTGACTGTTCATTGAGCCGATGTGAGCTACTATGCCTGGAGTGATCAGTCAGTCGTGACATGCTGCCATGAGGTAGTCTGTCTTCTATGCCTCTGTAGCTGCCGGGGGTGTACCTAATTTACAAAAACAAAGCCAAGTTCATTATTACCTCAGGCAAAAGAAAGAGAGGGAGAATATGTCTAAGTATATTGGTAAATAAATAGCTCTTGATTATATATAGTACTATGTTTTTATGAAATAAGTAGGACGCATTCTATTTTGCTCTGTCACTGAACTTGTGTGTGACCTCTGGCAAGTTGCTTTACCTTACTATGGTTTCCCATCTATAAAATGAGGAAACAGATATTAAGTATAGCATCATACAAACACTGTAAATAATAACATGGTGAGTAAATATAGGCTACCCAATGGTCCCTTCAGCTAAGCTACAATTTTTAAAAAAATTTCAGCAGAGCTGCAGGAATTTAGCTGAAAATCTGATACTTTCTTCAGATAGCCAAACTCACATAAGTTTACAGAGCAGCCATACTCTAACAGTACTCTGAATTTGGAACAGATTTCATTTCCCATGCAATAGATACTATACATACAGACAAGGCACGTTCGGTCTCACAGAGAAAGAGAGCTATTGGCCTGCATTCATACTCTGGCTAATTGATACACTCATAACTACTGAAAGAAATCATGGCACATTTCCTCTTTTCAACTGTGACGGGGTGTGCATACCCAGTGCTGCATCAGGAGGGGTTAAAGCCCTGTGGGCAAAGGAAGTACCGCCCCTCCACATGGACTGGGAATGCTCCAAATGCTGGAGGCGTATAAAAAGGAAGTAGCTCAGCTCATTCTGGGCTGGCCACCAGAGGAGAAGGACCTCCAACAGGAGCTCCAGAGATGCTCCAGCCAGAGACCTAGATGACAGGAGCCAGAGACCTGGGAGACCGCCTTGAGCTACCAGCGCTGGAGAAGCCCAAGAGAGGTGGCTGCAGGGGACCTGGAGGACCCAGAGACCACATGGAACATCCTGACACCAACTCTGGTAGGAAGTGACCTAGGGAGGATGGTATCTCCCACCCGAGTGAACTTGGTGTGTTGCGGTTGGATTCCCTGCTGAGTGAGTGGTGGAGCACTCTGCCAATCACCAGGCCCTAGGACAGGGCCTGGTGGAGTAGGGTGGGCCCGAGTCCCCCTCCTGGGGTAGCTACTTCATATTGACTCTGGTTGTTGGGCTGTGCTGCCCTGAACTGAGGGCCACCCCTTACTGACTCTGGCCATTAGGCTGTGTTGCCCTGAACCAAGAGCTACCTCTTATTGACTCTAGCCATTGGACTGTACTGCCCTAGCCGGAGGGCTGTTGGTACAGACAGCTAGAGATTGTTGACAACCCGGCAGCTGACCGGGTAGCGTCCACACCCCTGGATACCTGCACCTCAAAGGATGGGACGTGCACATGCCGCGACACAAACCTAGATGTTAAGTTCTTTTAGGACCAAATCACTAATTTGGGAAGGTGAATATTAGCAGAGGTTCAGAATATAACCATATGGTGGCCAAAACGCAGTCAAG
This sequence comes from Pelodiscus sinensis, assembly GCF_052426305.1. NCBI lineage: Eukaryota > Metazoa > Chordata > Testudines > Trionychidae > Pelodiscus > Pelodiscus sinensis. Next base: position 7,037,132 of record NC_143054.1, read on the forward strand.
TGAAAAAGTGCTGATTGTGACCAAGATTCCCCCAATACCATTTACATTCGAATTTTAAATTATGCATGGAACTCACCTGCCATCACGGGATCTATGCAGGCTGCCATGGTAGCTGCTTACTTTGCTGTGGACACTGCCTGCTTTGCTCCTCTGGTCATCCATCATAGCCAGATGAGTAGATGAAGCATGAGTGGAAGTCCCCTGGGTGGAGGTTCCCCTTGACTTTCGGATAATAGGGGTATTAGGATCTCTCAGAAGTGACTGAGCAAAATCGGGCTCCTGCAGCACCTGGCGACTCTCATTGACAGCTCTGGCCAAAACACAGGATTGGAGTAATTAATACAGCAAAGTGATCATGACAGCTCTTCCAAACTGGCCTGTGCTATTAGGAAACATACAGATTTAATACAAATACAAACACTGGTCCAAAAGTTACCTGAAGAGCAGCGAGGCAGAACAATCAGGCCACTTATTTAGATGGCTACATATGGATTGAGTTGTCTAATTTTAAGCACCCCAATTTGAATACCTTGGCCAATGTTTATAGAATCACCCTGTAATTGTAACTGCTTTTCTAGCCTAAGCATGTAGGGCATATGGCAGCATAATTGCAATGTAAATAAAAGACTTGCCATTACCTCACATGACACCAGCAGCTTCATTAATCCTATGGATCATGCAAGACCTAGAAGCAATTGTAGTTTTATTTTATAACAGGAATTCTCTTATGGCCTTACCTCTTCAGAGATATTGCCATAAGGACATCCTTGAGATAGTGCAGGGGATCAACACACTCAGATGCCTGCAGAATAAATCATCTATGTAAATAGGAAAGGTCTCTCCCCTTCCCAGATGTGGTTGCCCCATCTCAAAAAAGATACACTGGAATTAGAAAAGTTTCAGAAAAGGGCAACAAAAATCATTAGGGGTATGGAACAGCTGCCATATGAGGAGATACAAATAAAATTAGGGCTTTTCAGCATGGACAAGAGATGACTAGAGGGGGATATGATAGAGGTCCGGTTGGAGAAAGTAAATAAGGAAGTGTTATTTGCTCCCTCTCATATCACAAGAATTAGGAGTCACAAAATGAAATGAACAGACAACAGGTTTAAAACAAACAAAAGGAAGTATTTTTTCATACAACACACAGTCAACCTGTGGGACTCCATGACCAAGGATGTTGTGAAGGCCAAGACCATAATGTGATTCAAAACAAGAAATAAGTTCATGGAAGATAGTTCCATCAATGGCTGTTAGCCACGATGGTGTCCTAGCTTCTATTTGCCAGATGTTGTGAATGGGCAACAGGGGATGGATCACACAATGATGTCCTGTTCTGTTCATTCCCTCTGGGGCATCTAGGATTGGCCACTGCTAGAAGACAGGATACTGGGCTAAATGGACCTTTGGTCTGACCCAGCAAAGCCATTCTTATATGCTAAAATGATACTTAAAAAATTGAATTATAAATGTATGTAAGAGCAGCACATTTTGATCAAGTACAAAATATACAGTCTTGCACATGAATCTGTCTTTGCTTTTAGCCCTGAGCTCAATGAGTGTGGTCTCAGTCTTGTTTTTTGGAACCCCCCCATGTTGGATTGGTGAACGCTGTGAACTGGTACACTTTTATAGTGTTCTCTTTTGCAATGCTCTGGCAGAGTTGCCAGTGATTTTTCTATCCATTTGATTGCTTTTTAGTCATTTTGTACAATGAAAAAAAAACTTTGCTTAAACTCTTGTTTTTGTTGCTCTTCCCCTAGGGTCTCTCCTGTCACCCGATGGTCCCCTCTTTCTCATTCTCCCACTCGTCAAAATGCTGCAGTCTACTTGATGTGGGGCTGTCCATTGACAGTGTTGTCTCTCATTGTTGATCTAACAGAAGAGAGCAGCTTGAGCCAGGAGTCTGGTGTGTACTGCCCTGCAGCAGTTAGGGCTACCACAGGAACATGGCAACAAGCCCAGAAGCTCTAAGGAACCACCCACTACTTTAACTGAAGGAAAATGTTTACGATAGAGCAAGTGAGCTCTCTCCTGCAGCTCTCTTAGCTCCAATGCATGGATCATCTGCACTACTTCTTACTCAACCCAGACTAGTCTGTCTCCTCCAGCAATGTCTAACTTAGGAAATGTTGCCTCAGTTCAATGGATGTATACGTGGGTAGATAAAAGATATATTATTTATAATAAGTTGCTGTGAATCTTATACATGTGACCACCTTTATTAAGTTACTTTTTGCCTTAATCTGCCCCAACTATATTGAGTGCAATTTTCCTCCATTTTAAGTAGAAGACTACTATTGCGTTAAGCAGTGGCTTTGTCAGTCCAAACAGAAGTCACTTAAAAATTTCACTATAATTAATTTTATTAAACTGCAGTTTCATAGGGGCTTCAATGTACAACAGAAGGATTAAGAAGTGCACACAGATGCTGACCAATCAGGATCAGCTGTCTAACTGAGGAGATGGTACTTAGAGAAGGAAGCTATACTACTCCACACCTCAGAAAGTGTCAAAAGTGTGTGGTATCATGGTATATCCCATTTTCTTTAAGAACAATGAAGCAGAATAGCTTGATAACAGATGAAGCATGTTCATTTGGTTCTATTACCAAGAAAACAATCTGGAAAAATATGTGACAGGGATTTTTTTGTTTGCTTTTAAGGTACACTGCACAATGCAGCATTTCTAGGCAAGCTACCTCTGCTCCCAACCCCCTTTCCGAGAAGGAACTGTTTGGACTGGATTAGCTCAAAGCGCTCTCTCAGGATTACAGGAGAGAAAGGGTTTATTTGCCAGTATTACACCAATAAATCTTTCACACAACAGCACTCACTCTTTTTTCCTGCGTCCATGAAAAAAGCTGGCCCATTCAAAGCAGGTTTTTTTACTTCCAACCCAAAAGACAGAAGGGATCCCAACTACTAGAGCCATAAGATACTTCATCAGAAAGAGAATCAGATCTGGACGACTCATCTGAGGGATCTAGAAAGAAGAAAACAGAAAAGAACATGTTGCAAACCATCATAGTTCGCTTCTCCAGCTATTAACTAATTTAAAATAACTGTCTCAATCTTGAGCCACAGTAAACATCAGAGTTCCTTTGTTTCATAGTTCTATAGAACCTGACAATAATACGCAGGCTGGTACAGTGCAAAACAAAAGATTGAACAGCTGGGAGGTCTTGAATTTCTGTTCTTGTGTGGTACAGGCCGAACAAGTCTGAAATAGAGTATTGGAAGGTCAAAAATGAAACTTTAGTATCTGTGGATAGAGATAAACCATAAAAACGTCTGTTGGGAAGTCCATAAACTCAGACACCTCCACATCATGGAACATATTCAACATGTATATGATGTGCCATTAAATAATATGGGAAATAAGCTGGGGAGCAGAACACTACTACCAGAGTTGTGCATCACCAAGGGTTTTACACAGGAAACACGTACTTCCTGTTTACTAGTAGGGATGTTAGACAGTGATTAATTGAATAGTCATATAACCAAACAAAATATTATCAGTTACATGATTATTCAGTAGTCCCCAGGGGTAAGGCCAGTAGCCAGTGTGCCCCTGACCCCACTCCTGGGAGCCCCCAGCCACCCAATGCTGCTGCCTCTGTATCAGAGGGCAGCAGCATGGGGTAGCACCAGCCCCTGTCCATGGGGGCTGAGTTCCCTGTGGGCAGGATCTGTGCTGGGATCCCACGGAGCAGCCTCTGTCCACAGTGAGCTTGGGTCCACTGTAGACAGATGCTGCGCTGCAGCAGCCTCCCTTGCCCTGCCCCCTACTGCTGCCTCTGATAGAGACAGCAGCGGAGGGGCGGGGGGAGGGGAAGGGCCAGGAGGCACTACTGAGCCAGTGTGCAAGGAGAGCCTGCTTAAAAGCCAGTTTCCAATGGATACTGGCTCCCGCCTGTCGGCCCCCAGTGCTGCTGCCTCTGATAGAGAGGCAGCAGCATGGGGTGTGAGTGCAAGTGGCTTGCCAAGGGAACTGGCTTGAAAGCTGGCTTCCCACGTGTGCTGGCCCCTGCCTGCCCTGCCCACCCTCCACACTGCTACCTCTCTAACAGAGGCAGCAGCACTGGGGTGGGTTGGGGGCAGGTGACTCTGTGGATCTGGTGCTTGTGGGGAGCCAGCCTAAAAACTGGCTCTGCACTGCACTGGCTCCTGCTCCCCGCCCTTGCTGCCTCTGATACATAAGCAGCAAGGGAGGGGTGGGGGAAGAGTGTGTATAGTCAATACAATTAACTGATAAGCTTATTGGTTAATATAGTCAGCTGCGCGGTCACATCCCTATTTATTAGCAATGTAAAATATTTATCTAAGAGTAAAATCAGAAATCAGTGTGATTATATGAATGTATTAACATGCATACAATACCCCAAATTAACATTGGGAAGCAAACATTGATAAAGCTATCGTTTCATAGGATGAAAATTCAATTCAATTCAAGTGTCATCAAGCACGGTTCAGTAGCGATTGTATTAAGATAACTTTATACAAGCAACAGAATGGATGATCAGCCTCTATCTACAGAACTGCATCTCATTTACTAATGTGTATGTCAGTAGATATATATTACTGGAGAAGATACAACAATTATTATAATACTTTAAGCCTCTATAGTAGCTTCCCTTCCAAGGATCTGAAAGCCCTTTACATACAGTAGCATTTATTTGTGACATTGGCAAGTATAATTATCCCCATTTTACAGATGAGGAAAATGGAGGCACATAGAGGTTTTTTTCCCCCCCAAAGTCACATCACATCTGTGGCAAAGAAGAAGAAGAACCAGAATTCATGACAGTCAGTCTTGTTCTTTAACTACTACACAGCATTCCTTCACTAGGGACATAGATCCTTTTAGTGATTAAACTAGATATACTATGAGCATTATCATAAGACTATTCTTCTTTAGTTCCTGTTTGAATTAAGTGAGCTCTTCTTGCCTATTGTCATTTGTTTCTTCAGCCTCTCTTTTAATCTAGTTTTTACCACTTTCTGTCACAGAGCAACTACTGATGTTGATGGCTTTTGACAACACTATACACGTCTCCATATTTTCGTCCACTTAACCATGCAAAACTTGTCTGAAAGCTTCCTATATGGTTTAGTATGTAACCCTATAAAGTTGGTGGGTTGTGAGTTGTTTTGTTTTTGAGTGGACCATTCTGTTTACATCAAGCAAGCTTTCAAACAATATCCTCATTACTACACAAGAACTATATTTCATACCATTTGAATAGCTTTGGAATGTGTAAATGGAGCACTAATTTGGTGGAAAGCATCATCTCCTAATGTAGATAAAAGATTTGTATATACAAGTCTATCCATGAGAATTGGGTCCAATATGCCAGGAACAGACTGAACTGGCATAACTCAGCAGATTTACACCATCACAGAATTTAGTCCATTGTATTAATAATATGAAATTCTCTGCTATCAAAGCCTCCAGTGACCTACTGATTATACTGCCTGCTTCACAGGACATGGTCTGTAAAGTATCATGCTTAATTCAGTACTTGAATTGTAGCACACCATAATTTTAACTTAAACCACGACTTTTTAGGTTGGCCCTAGCGTTATCTACTAAACCTCTTGTTGAAAAAGCATAATCCATTTCCCCCAAAATATCCCTATCTGAAAATTTTATGATAAAAACGGTCAACAAAAGAGTAAAACTTAAAAAGCACATCAATTATAAAAAATGCACCCCAACAACAATCTTATTTACGAGTCTACATCTCCTAGTTCTACAGAAATGGGGCATTGCTGTTTATTAGTGCAAATAAAGTGAATCTTCGCTGCACAGATTCAGAGCAAAAAGTATTGTAATATAATCCTGATGAATACAATGTTTGCATCAGAACTTTTGGGTACAGTACATCTATGTGCTGAAAATAAATCTTTTTTTAAAACACACACACACACACACACACACACACACACACACACACGCTAAAACCCTCAAGTGAAAAAAATCTCAAATTTTATTAAAATACTTTCCTTTTTTCCGAAAAATTACTTGAAACACTATTAAAAACAAAGTACATTAATATCTGGAAACTACATTTCCTTGGATAAGGCAAATCTCAAATTTAATATACAGACTTCTATTTTAACCCATTAAAACTACGAGCATTCATCTGCCTTAAGCTGAGTCGGTTACATCCATATATTGTCACAGTTACAACTAATGTAAAAAATCTGAAACCTGAATTTATTCTTCTACAAACACAAGACTGAGAAAACAAGGTATTTAAAACCCAAAATCTCAAAGCACATTTCCCAAAAGTTTGGCATGTACATAATTTCCGGTCTCCTACAATCATATGCTTTCATAGGAATGCAAATCAGGTTGCACAGTTTAAAAAAAAAAGTGTAAGAACGCAAAGCCCAATCAGAATTAACTCAAAATTCCATTAATTTTTCAGTTCTGCTATGCTGCCCATATGCAGACAGCGGAAAAATGACATCTTACATTAGTGACGCATCATAGGATTTTAGACATTAAGAATAGTAAATCATATGACATTACATATTTGATTTGAACGATCCATACTCCTGCCACCATTTACTTCAAGCACAAAATATTTTCCAAAAATCAGCAAAGTGTCTTAACGGAATGGAAATGACTACTACTTTAATCTGATTAAGTCACACATCAGCAATAATGTTTCTGGAAGTAAAAGTTTTCTGTTTGCAGTAGTGACTAAAATATCTTAACTATAGTAGATGCCTCATCGGTAATTCTGCTATTTTGCTAAAACAAAAGGAAAAACTGTAGCACTTTAAAGACTAACAAGATGGGTTAATAGGTGATGAGCTTTTGTGGGCCAGACCCAGAAGTGGATCTGGCCCACGAAAGCTCATCACCTATTAAACCATCTTGTTAGTCTTTAACGTGCTACATAGTTTTTCCTTTTGTTTTAGCAAGATCAGACCAACACAGCTCCCACTCTATTACTATTCTGCTATTTTGAACACTGTTCTTATGGCACCTTATAGACTAACAGATTTATTGGAGCATAAGCTTTCGTGGGCTAAGATCCATTTCGTCAGATGCATCTGATGAAGTGGGTCTTTGCCCACGAAAGCTCATGCTCCAATAAATCTGTTAGTCTATAAGGTGCCACAGGACTTCTCATTGTTCTTGCAGATTCAGACTAACACAACTACCCCTGACACTGTTCTTATGGTCCTCTGGTTTTCTCAACTTCCAAATAGGCTTGAGACCTAGCGCCACCCCTTCCACTGAGGCCCCATCCCCCACAAGAGCCAAGCTGCCTCCCTGACCCCACCACCACCACCACAGGGAGCCCCAGAACTCCAAGGAGGGTGCCCAGCTCCTGCCTCCTCCGCCCCAGAGTGGGCACACAGCTCCAACCTCCCCAGTGAGGAGCACCAGGAAGGGTGGGGATTCTGGGGGCAGGCATTTTGGGGGTGGAGTGTGGGCAGGGCCAAGCTGGCAGTTTGGGAAGGCAGTGCCTTCTCCTGCCTAGAACACTGGCCACTCATTGAAGGACTTCAATTCTACCCTCTCTCCTGAGGAATCTAGGTTATCCGACTGCTAAAGCAGCAGTTCCCAACTGCTGGTCAGACACCTGCTGCTGGGCCACGGACCTCAGGCTCCCGCCGCAGCTGTTGGGAGAGGCATGTTCTGCCCCGCCTGTCAGCCAACCAGCGCCGGGCAGAGACAGGGTCTCCTCCCAGACATGGAAGAGCGCTTTTTGCTGCCCAACAGGAGGGCTGCGCAGAGTCTGGCATGGCAGCTTTAGAGTAGCGTTGACCCCAGCAGTAGTGCTTAGCTGGTGGCTGGGAGGCAGTGCAGGGCAGGCACTGGGGGCAGGACTAGTTGTGCCATCTGGGTATGGGGGGGGCTCTCCAAGGCAGGGGGCTGGCACTAAGGCATTTGGGAAGGGAGGCTGACACTGAAGGGGTTGGGTGCAGGGGACTCTGGGGTCAGTGGCTGGTGCTAGGGGTTAGGGCTGACATTAGCAGGCGCTGGGGAATAGAGCTTTTGGCAGACCAGCATTAACATTTTATCTGCATATTTGCATACCCATTATGTGCATAATGAATATGCAAAAATGCAAATACATTGTTACCAGTGTGCCAAAAAAGTTTGTGAATAGGTTTGCTGGTCCCCGGTATAAAAAAGGTTGGGAACCACTATGCTAGCGTGACTATGGATCTCCAGAAGCAATAACTTCTTAGAATTCCAGTCACATGTCGGAAGATTCCCTTTATCCTCCAAGTATTGTATCCAGTTCTTCAGAGAATGTCAACAAGAGTGATTTCCTGGAGAAGTGCTCTGGCAAAGAAGTGAAACACGATTTATAGATGTGACCAGACAGACTAACCCCTATATTATCCATCTTATTTGCCTCTCTGAAGCATACAGGACAGAAAAGGAGCAACAATATCAGCATAGTCTATGCTGGCTCATCTGATCCTGAGAAGCTGAAACACAGATATGTGGATAGAGAGTAGCTAAGTCAATAAGCTGGCCTCGAGGCTGCGGCTGGCACCTATGTTGATTCGAACACACACAGTCCCAGGAAGAGGAATTTCCCACTGAGAAAACAATGTCCTGTACTTCAAAATTTAATCATCTCAAATCTCTCTTACAAGTGTAAATTAAGTTCACAACTCCCTTGTAAGAACTGGTCTCACAGCAGACAGACCAGCATCAATTGGCAATTAAGATAAGAAAGAGAAATACGTGACCCCATGATTATAAAAGTTGGGCCCAGCACACACTCACTTTGAGTGTCATTCTACCCTCTACCTGCTGGTCGGGTTAGGTGTTTGACCTCCCGAGGTTCTATGGGGACGCCCACCTCGTATTTTCGTCTTTCCTAGGAATTGAGGGACCGGCCCTGGCCTGACATGCTGGAGTCGAGAGGCACAGAAGGGGGTAAAAATGGTACCTGGATGTGGTCCTCTGTCTTAAGTGTACACATAGAAAGAGTAAGCTGTTACTTGGTACCATTATTTCTATTTTTCTATCTTTATCTTCTTTGTAACCATTTTTTAAGACCTATATTTTGCTAATAGTTAAGAAATAGAGCAATAGCCATTGTAACCATATGATTTATAAGCTTCCTCAATAAACCTGTAACTGTTTAAGCTTTAACCTGCCTCCTTCAGTTGCTGTAACAGAACCAAGCACAATTTAAAAGAACTTCAGCCGGTCTAAAGGGACAGTTATAGGAAGAGCTTGGGCGTTTGGATCTGTGTCACTCCCAGGTGACAGGACCCACTGGGGCATCTTTCAGTCTTTCCTCAAGGCTGCCCGCTGCGAAGGAATTATGAAATTCTAGCAGCTGAAATCTAAGATGTAATAAGCTCTTCCTATATAACGGGGCGTCTGTTGGCCTGCTGGCCACCCTCTGCGATGGGACCCCGGTCCTAGCAGTAAAGGCACGGACGTTAAACCTTTTCTCGGAAACATACACACACACACTGCCCTGACCGTCGGCTGACAGAATTGGCGTAGTCGGCAGGATTGTGCTATTGGTTCACATACAGCAACATGAAGCCTGTCATGATAGACATGGATTTTAGTGGTATAGAGAAAGGGTTTGCCCAGGAAGGTTGGGGCAACCCAAAATTGGATAGAGAAATGTTAGAAAAGGATTGGGGAAATCCTGAGGAGTTGTGGGTGCAGTTCTTTAAGTATTGAACTGCCTGCAAGCTAAAGAATGGGACAAAGCCTGAGTCTGTGGAAAGGAGCCACTTTCCATTTAGCAAGGAAAACAGGATCAGGCCCAGGCAAGCAGGCAGAAAAAAGGAAAACAGGATCAGGCCCAGACAAGCAGGCAGGTAACAGATAAGATTGAAAGCCTTGTGGTAGAACTGAGAAAAAGGCTGTAAGTACTGGAAATCTAAGTCCTTAAGCATACTTACAAGAGTAATATCTGAAACAAAGCCAGTTTTTATTTTAGAGATAAGAAAGTGCTTTAAGAAAAGAGAATCAGAGAATTTAAACTCTGCAGAGAATGGAGAGCAAATGCAGTTGTGCAAATGCTAAAATGGTGTAGATAGGAAATTGTGGTTTCTTTACAGTCATTCTGAAGGAAAAATGGGCCCTTTTTCCAAATGAATGTCTGTAAGTAATCCAGGCAAATTTGACTCAAATCTGTACATTTGATTAGAGAGACTGCTAAAAGAACTCTAAAAGGAGGGGGTTCTATTGGAACTGAACTACCCCATTGAATAAAAGGGAATGTAATTGTAATTGTTGTACAGCTATGTAGAAATAGTGTAAGAAAGGTTCAGAGAGAATGTATGTGTATCTGTGTGTAGATATATATATATAGTGTGTAAGTAATAAATGAAGTTTTAAGGTCCAGTAATCTTGTTTGTTTGTAGGTTTAAAACAGATTGGTTTGGTTTACTTTCAGTAAGACCATTTTAGTCCAAGTTGTTTAATGAAGGTACAGGAAAACTGTAAGCATAAAGAAAGAGTTACACTATATGCAAAGTTTAATGTGGCTAAGTAGTGTTGTAAACAAAGATTGCACATTTTCCTGTAAACTATAGAATGAGTAAAAACTGCAAACAAACTAAAATGCTGTGAAAGCTCCAGGAGCCACACCAGGTTGTGATTTCCTTTGTGGTGCAAATGCCCTAGCTGGCAGCACAAAGAAGCTTTGCAGGTAATAGCTAAGTTTGATTAGCAAACTACCTGAGACCAGAAAGTTCAAATTGTAACCCTCCAGAAAGAAAGAAAAAGGAGGTATTGGTATTGCTATTTTAGTCCCAATAGGAGGTTGGGTATACTAGGAAAAGTTTAAATGTAAGCAGTCTTTTGAGAAGGCAGAGAGAAGACTGAGAAATTGGCATTTGTAAAAGATGTTACCCCTTTTGAACAAAATCTTGCAAAGGTTCGGGCATAGCCCTTGGTCTGATCAAGTGTTAATTGCTGTCCATACAATTTCAGACCTACAAGACAAATTGACTAACTTACTTGTGTATATGTAAACCCTCAACTTCAAAGGAGAGGGAAACAGCTGCAGCTTTTGTCTTCTATGGAAAACCTGTAATGAGGTGTTCTTCAAAACTGACTGAATAAGAATGCAAACATGAAACTGGAAAAATGTAAAAGCCTCTGCTGCAAAGTGGAGAGGTAGAAAGGCATGTCCCTCAGTACCCAGACAGAGCTAGATTCCCTTAAGGATGGGTGCTGAGAGGTAAAGCAACTCAGATTTCTTTGTTTTTGTTTTCCTTCCTTCAGGAATATGTTTAAGAAAAGGACCAGGAGGTATGAGGTTTAGTAAACAAGCTCACCCTCCTTACCAAATTAATAGTAGACAAACCTGTCTCATTGGGAAAAGTCATTTAGCAGGAATAAGGAAAGTAGAGCAAACATTGGAAAGTTACTAGGAATGAGAAACATTTTCTTTGAAAGGACAAAGCAAGTGATTTGAGGGAATGTGAAGATAAAAGGTGGACTCTGTGGGAGTGTGGAAGGAATTAAGTGATGGTTGTAATATGTGAAGGGAAATCTTGTTTTAGAAATGACACCTTGTTTCTTTGCAGCCTCTTCCTTAAGCACTGTGCAAACGATCTATGCAAAGAAACAATCAAATGTAATTGTTTTGTCTATGAACACCTTTGTTAAATCTGCAAAGGAAAAATTAGGGATTCTACTGAAACTTAATTGGTTAACTGCATAAAAGAATGAACTCTATATATTGTAACTATTTTGTGGATTTCAAATTAACTAGTTTTATTTTGTTTTGGATAATGTCCTCTTGCTTAAAATTGCAAACAGACAAGGCACAACTTGGTTAGTGCTTCTGTTGGGCATTCAACTCTTAAGGACATTTAACTTTCTAGAAACCAAATTATTAGTTTAGAAACTCAAGCTTTGAAACTTAACTGTCTCTTTCAAGGCTGAGTTGATAACACTTTTGGCTTGCTTTTAAATTCAACATTATATGTGAATACAGGCTGCCTGGCTATTTCAAAGGAAAGTGGACAGGGAAGGCTGTTGCTGTCTCAGCAGACACATCCACTGCACCCCTGACCACAAACATAGAAGGAACAGCTCAACTTGCAGAGCTGGCAGCAATCAATTAGCTTGTGAGGCAAGGGCCAGTACCATAGATTGGAATATTGGAAATGGATATACCAGCATGCAACCCCACATGCCTTAAGCATAAGTCATGTGTCTAAAGAACAACACCCTGGCTGCACAGCTAAATAACCTAGCAGATGCAGCAGTACAAATTTTTGCTGCCCAGGTGGATTGGGAACACCTGTACATTTGGCTACATGAAACCTTGGGACACACAGAAAGCGATGAGCTGGTGCGGCAGGCACATGCCAGGGGGTGGCCTATCACCCACAAACAAGCCAAAGATCTGGTACAAGCTTGCACCCTATGTGCTGAACTCAAGGAAACATATAACAGAAGGGCAATGGTTTGCCAGACTAAGAGATGGAAAAGCACTATGGGCAACCTGGCAAGTAGATTATATTGGTACACTACCCACCAGTAAGCAAGGGTGGAAGTATGTTTTAACTGAAGTGGAAATTGTTTCAGGAATTGGTTTTACTTACTCAACCCCAGTGGCAACAGGGTTGTTTACAGTCATGGGACTAAACCGCTTAATAGCCCTGTCCCAACACCCCAGTTTGGGAACACAAACCCATTTACCGCACTCCTACAAAGGAAAAGGAGTCTGGACCACTGCAGATGCTGGGCTAACACCAATAACCATTACTGAGGCTTGGATTGTATCCAAGACCAGCAAACCTTATGTTTTATCACAGGAAACTGAGGCAATGACCCTGAACAGTGCTCCAGTGGGATGGATCCCTCCCAGTGCTGGTGGGGATCCGGGAAACCACCATGAACTTTTGTATATATATATATACCGCTTGCTGTTGTAGCGCTTGCAACCACTGTTGTTAGATACAGACTATTGAAATGAGACATGGCACTCCAACTCGCCATGGTCTTCTTCCTCATCCCAACTGCTACTGCTGTACCAGAACACCTTACTTGACTCCTCCACTGGACTGGGAATCGAGTTTGTCCCTCTCAGCCCAAATGACTGGTGAAACAAGAGTGACATCTTCAGATGGGGACCGGTATGGTTCGATGACAGCGACTACCGCAGTCCTCAAAATAACTTTGGGGGGAGGCAAGGGAAGTGGCAACGAACGGTATGGGATAAGACATGCTGTAACTAAGAATGTAAATAACTCATGGCTAAATTGGTTAGCCCAACAGCTAAAACTTTCCTTAACTCCTTTCCTACACTCTATTATGACAACTGTTTTAATTGTTTTGATTGTTGTACTCCTTTTCTGCATAACCCTATGTATTGTGCAATGCCTAGATAATGTAGCTATCTCTTGTGTGCACATTTGATACACAGCACCAGGAAAGATCCCTAGTCAATTCCTAGATCCTAAACCCTCTAATCAGGCCATTGGGTACTTTTAAATTCCTCCAAGGTGGGCAAGAGGCACTGGCAAGCCACCATCTTGCATTCCTGGGATGTGGTGTGTCGTATCAGGGGGTGGAATGTGACCAGACAGACTAACCCCTATATTATCCATCTTATTTGCCTCTCTGAAGCATACAGGACAGAAAAGGAGCAACAATATCAGCATAGTCTATGCTGGCTCATCTGATCCTGAGAAGCTGAAACACAGATATGTGGATAGAGAGTAGCTAAGTCAATAAGCTGGCCTCGAGGCTGCGGCTGGCACCTATGTTGATTCGAACACACACAGTCCCAGGAAGAGGAATTTCCCACTGAGAAAACAATGTCCTGTACTTCAAAATTTAATCATCTCAAATCTCTCTTACAAGTGTAAATTAAGTTCACAACTCCCTTGTAAGAACTGGTCTCACAGCAGACAGACCAGCATCAATTGGCAATTAAGATAAGAAAGAGAAATACGTGACCCCATGATTATAAAAGTTGGGCCCAGCACACACTCACTTTGAGTGTCATTCTACCCTCTACCTGCTGGTCGGGTTAGGTGTTTGACCTCCCGAGGTTCTATGGGGACGCCCACCTCGTATTTTCGTCTTTCCTAGGAATTGAGGGACCGGCCCTGGCCTGACATGCTGGAGTCGAGAGGCACAGAAGGGGGTAAAAATGGTACCTGGATGTGGTCCTCTGTCTTAAGTGTACACATAGAAAGAGTAAGCTGTTACTTGGTACCATTATTTCTATTTTTCTATCTTTATCTTCTTTGTAACCATTTTTTAAGACCTATATTTTGCTAATAGTTAAGAAATAGAGCAATAGCCATTGTAACCATATGATTTATAAGCTTCCTCAATAAACCTGTAACTGTTTAAGCTTTAACCTGCCTCCTTCAGTTGCTGTAACAGAACCAAGCACAATTTAAAAGAACTTCAGCCGGTCTAAAGGGACAGTTATAGGAAGAGCTTGGGCGTTTGGATCTGTGTCACTCCCAGGTGACAGGACCCACTGGGGCATCTTTCAGTCTTTCCTCAAGGCTGCCCGCTGCGAAGGAATTATGAAATTCTAGCAGCTGAAATCTAAGATGTAATAAGCTCTTCCTATATAACGGGGCGTCTGTTGGCCTGCTGGCCACCCTCTGCGATGGGACCCCGGTCCTAGCAGTAAAGGCACGGACGTTAAACCTTTTCTCGGAAACATACACACACACACTGCCCTGACCGTCGGCTGACAATAGACCAGAAATAAGAATTTCCTCACGTTTTGTAACTTGTGTTAATCAGATATGAACAGAATGTACACTACTGCGACTGCACTTATAGGACAATGATATAAAACTTCATATAACATCCATATGCATAAACTGTGTGAGATGAGGAAAACTGAGAATGGGCAGAATTCCCTGTTTCTTTTCATTTCCTGGAAGGAGATGGTTAATAACATAATAAAATCTGCGAAGGAGAATGATTTGCAGAAAACAGGGCAGTCTAGATGCCACAGAGGTCAAGTCTTTACACCTAATCTAATAAATGGTTACAATAGCATCCTCTACTCCCACTGGGTGTCTCAGGATTTGCTAGCAGAGCTCTTTGACATTTCAATATCAGAAGTGGGGTCAGGGAAAAGGCCCCTTACGTTTTTGACAGGGATGAAGGACTGATGCTTATCCTACCAAAAAAATGAAGGGATTCTCAGAGCCACCAAACGTGTGCCTTCTACCTATTTCAATATCATTTTATTGCCTCGTGATACAGTTTTCAATCTAGATTTCTTTTCATCAGGGTTTTCATGAGAAGAATCAATAACTGACCAGATCACAGTCTGACAGCAGGGGCAACAAATTAGAAATGGCTAGGAGGGTTCTGCTTTCTTCCTCTGTAGCTGAGGCTAGAGGAAGACTCTGAGTTCAACACATCAAGACTCTGATTTACTGCACACTAATTGCTTTTAAAGCCTTTGGCTCCACACACCACTTCAAGAGCAAGGATTTGTGGAAACATCTAAAGCAGCAGCATGGATTCACTCTGAGCTGAAGTACTCTTAGAAGAACACACAATAATATGGGATTAATACAAAATAAAGGGTTGAAATTTCAGAACAATTGAAGCTATGACTTGGGAGCTAGACATTGACAAATTCTCTTACAAAGAGTAAAATAAATCAAATGCGGAAGGGGAAGAATGAAGATACCTAGTCTCAACTCACTCAAGAGTCACAGAAAGCTTTTATTTTAAAGACATGTTTGAAGGAAATATCACTACTATAAAAAGAAGAGCGGGGGGGGGGGGGAGAAAAAATGTGTACAAAGGTATTCTGGTTCTTCTTTCAGCATAAAAACAAAGTTGATAAAAGCTATGTCAGTCGTCAGGGGCTTACCATTATAACCTGCTGCAAATGCTACAGTTTACTTTTTAACCCCCCGCCCCAAAAGTTGAACTATTTATGTAGATTGTTAAATGAAAAATGTGAAATGCCATTAAAGGATTAAAAGTCTGTGCCTCTCCTACTGCCTTTTCTACAAAACTCCTTCCATCTGCTGATCTAGGCCTTGTTAAACAGCACAAAACAAATACTACAATGACAAGCAACATCAAGAATTGCATAATATGAAGTGTTGTCACAGGATTTTTGTCTTCTTTACACACTTTAACAAAGAAATGTATTCAATTGGTGCTGAAAGAACTTGCACTGTAACTCACTCATGAGATAAGACTGTCAAATACAATTAACATCCATGCACTTGTCTCTGTGGTACAATAAAAGGTCCCATTTAAAATAAAATCCCTTACAACTAGTGACATGCTGGCAGATCAGGTGTTAGTTCTTGCCAAAGCTTTAGGCCTCAATCAAGCAGTGGCAAATTCATTACTGGAAACCAGTAAGCGCACCTGAGTGACAGCATGGTGAAGATAGGGGTAACTGACTGCTCTCTTTGGACTGGAAGAAACGTGAATCTTTTATCATCTTTGGTGGATAGCACCTTTCACTAAGTCCATCTTGCCTGGGTGGCAGGATAGATTGGAATGCCCAAGGGGGCTATCTATGGGTCCATGACAAGACTGTTACAGTGCTTCAGGAGTCCACATATGTTGCTGGGTTGGGGAAATCTAATTACAGAATATGACAGGTTTAGGGTCTCTGCACTGCCTTGTTGATTGTTTGCCCGTAGGTCGGTACCCACGACCTTGAACGACTTGAGACAGCATGGCAAATTGATAATCTGTTCAATACGAGGAACATGAAAATATTAGAATAAGCACAAGCCTTTGGTGAAGCCAAACTTCAAAATTCAAATCCCAAGCTGAAGAGTTCACAGAGTTGAACTACAATTGAACAGAACTTGAAACTATTGCACAAAATGTTTCATGGGTCCTTCAAACACATTGTGGGTATCTTCTTCAAAGAGTTAAACCGCATCTGTGGCACTTCTCATTTAAAAAAAAAAATAAATGAGTGCAACAAAGAAATCGCAGGTTTAGTAAAAAAACCAACCCCAACGAAGTATGAAGATAATCTGCTAACTATAAAGAATAGACTTCAAAGACATTTTAATGAACAATGCCCAAGGCATTTCTATTTAATATCACTTTTTAGGCTCTTGTTCATGACATACTGTAGCAACTGACATGGCCTATTATCCCCACAGAAATGATGTAGACACAGGTTACATTTACATAGCGAGCAGGATTCAGATGAAGCACGTCTCAGATCTCATCTTATAGACTCAGGTTTGTGGGGCTCACGCTACAGCAGTGGTCTCCAGCTTTTTTAAGCACAAGATCACTTTTTGAATTTAAGTGCAATTCAAGATCTCTCTCAAATATACATACCTTTGCCCTGCCTCCCTCCTGCCCCTTCTCCAAGGCCCTGCCCCAGCTCACTCCATCTTCCCTCTCTTGCCTTCCTTGGTCGCTTTCACCAGGCTGGGGCAGAGGGTTGGGGTGCAGGCTCTGGTCTTGGATGAAGGGATCTGGAGTGTGAGAGGGGCTCCGAGCTGCTCTTGGGGCAGGCCGTTGGGATGTAGGAGGGGTTCTAGGAGCAGGCTCTGGGATGGCATTTGAATGCTTGGGGTGCAGGAGGGGGTTCATGACTGGGGTAGGAGTTAGGAATGTGGGCTCCAGCTGGGCCATGCTCACCTCAGGTGGCTCCTGGGTGGTGGTTCAGTGGGGCTAAGGCAGGCTCACTTCTGCCCTGGCCCTGGCCCTGGCCCACTCCCTAAAGCAGCCAGCAAACTCCATCCCAAGCCCTGTTGTGCCCCTTCTCTGTTTTGTGGAGAAAGGCTACAGAGTGGGAGGGAGCACATGGAGAGGAGGGGTGCTGATGTCAAAGACAAAGGGCAGGAGATGAGCAGCAGTGGGGGGAGGGGCAGCTGAAGTGCTGGCACTTGACAGCCTCTTGGCCAAACCCATCAGGATCACTTGTCAGAGGCTCCAAGATCTACCAGTAGATCCCCATCTACTGTTTGATGCCCACTATGCTACAGTATACAATAAAAGTGTAAACATTCAGATGCTAACTAGAACTGTGTCTCTGAAGCTGGTGTCTCACTCCCCTTCCTAGCCTTCAGATCCCCAGCCCTAGTCCTGCCAGAGAAACCTACACAGCTGTTTTT
The DNA here is from genome assembly GCF_052426305.1 of Pelodiscus sinensis. Lineage (NCBI taxonomy): Eukaryota > Metazoa > Chordata > Testudines > Trionychidae > Pelodiscus > Pelodiscus sinensis. Next base: position 7,055,209 of record NC_143054.1, read on the forward strand.
TAGCGCTGTCTAGACCCAGGCTCTGAAACTTGCTGCCATGGAATCCTACTTGTGTAGATGTACCCACCAAGGATGCAGTTTTGCAATCTTAGTGTCTAAAGTTAGATTTCTAAGCAGAAGTTGTCCAATTTCTACAGATGCTGATCAACTGTATCCACCAACTTCAATTTAGGTGCCTAAACATCAGTTGTCGAAGAACCTCATTTTGGCACCAAAAGATTTGCAATTTCTGCCAGAGTTTACAGTCAACATTTACTGCTGCCTTACAGCTAGAGATGTGCAAGCATGAAGTTTGTTACCTTTCAATCTTGTATTTCAGATATTTTATGTTGTAAGAAAGCTAATGAAAAATCTCATCAATGGTGGCTTTTAAAATGAAATTGGCAACAGTAAACTCTAAATAAGGTTTTAATCAAACCAGTTTTTGAAATGAGTAGATTGACCACGATGGGCAAACCCAAATCATATTAGAACCTCATTTGAGCTCAGCTTACACATAGTTCTTAGAAATTTGTGCCCCACTATGGATGTGACTATAGAGCAGGTGTTCTTAGGACAAATTTCTTGGTGGCCTGAGTGCAGCCACCAATATTTGCTGGGGTCCGCTCTCATATTTTTCCCTAAAATACTTAATTAGCAGGGCTGTCAAGTGATTAAAAAAAATAATTGTGATTAATTGCGCTGTTAAACAATAATAAAACTCCAGGGCTGTGTCTACACTGGCATGAATTTCCGGAAATGCTTAAAACGGAATACTATTCCGTTTTCAGTTTTTCTGGAAAAGGAGCATCTACATTGGCAGGCTGCTTTTCCGGAAAAGCCCTTTTCCCGGAAAAGCGTCTGTGGCCAATGTAGACGCGCTTTTCCGGAAAAGAGCCCCGATCGCCATTTTCGCGATCGGGGCTTTTTTCTGGAAAAGACTACTGGGCTGTCTACACTGGCCCTTTTCCGGAACAGTGTTCTGGAATAAGGACTTATGCCCGAGCGGGAGCAGAATAGTTTTTCCGGAATAGCGGCTGATTTTGTACAGTAGAGCGTCATTGCTTTTCCGGAAATTCAAGGGCCAGTGTAGACAGCTCGCAGCTTATTCCGGAAAAGCGGCTGATTTTCCGGAATAAGTGGCCCAGTGTAGACACAGCCCAGCTGACCCCGGGCTTCGCGTTGCACTGAACCCTTGGAAATTTTGTCATGTGATGGGCTCACAGCCAGCTGGGCCGCTCTGTGCACGTGCTCACGGCCGGATGGGTGCTCTGTGCTGGGCACTCCAGCGGACGCTCACAACTGGCCGCTGTGCTCACACCACCCCAGCGTCTCAGCTGGCAAAGTCGACTCTGGGACCCAGGCATTAGGTTGGGGGAGAGGGGGCGGCAGCTAGGAGAACCTGGCTCTGGGGAAGGGAAGAGGCAATTAATCACAATTATTTTTTTAATCACTTGAAAGCCCTACTAATTAAATATTTTAGGGAAAAATATGAGAGCGGACCCCAGCAAATATTGGTGGCTGCACTCAGGCCACCAAGAAATTTGTTTAGTGGGGGCTGGGAGTGCCTGGCTCTGTGGGAGGAGGGAAGCATTAGGTTGGGGGGGCCTGGCTCTGGGATAGAGGAAGGGGTTATTTTGTTAATATTTTGTTTTTTATTTATTTATTCCCAAATAAAATCACAAAATGTATATTAATTTTATATCAATAAATATGTCCATTTTTTGTAATTCCATGAATAATTGCATCTTTATGCAAAATCGCAAACTTACAAAGTATCTGAAAATTTCACAGAAGCCTGTTCTATTTGATTAACCATAGTCTATACTTGTTTTAATTTCATCAAAACAAGTTATGTATCATATACAACATTTAAAAGTACCTTAAATTTATATTTAAATTAAAAATTATGTAAAATTAAATTTAAAAATTATTTAATATGAGCAACTAACAATTTCACACATCAAATTATTGTAATATTATAAACTATACCTAAAACATTCTATAATAATAAATAAGTACGACTTTCCAACAAAGTACATTTTCTTTGGTGGCCTTAGCAGTGTCAGGTGTGTAGTATTGGAACCTTCTGCCTGGCACCTAAAATGCTTTTTTTTTTTCCCTCCACAAACCATCTGGGAACCCTGGGTGACCTTGAAAGCTATCAGTTTTCATTTGTGCTGCCCTCAGTAGGTTTCAAGTTTGACATGCCTGAACTAGAGAGCTCCAACTCTGATGCTGCACTGCAACCTGCTTTATATTTACTCTTGCAGGAATTTTGTTTGTTGGGTGCAGGGTTTACTTTGGGGGCAAGGTGTTAGAGCGGTGGTAGTAGTTTAAGTTTAAAGAAAGTTTATTCGGTGCATCCGACTTTCACAGCTCCCTTGAAAAACTCTCATTTGCTAGCTTCTTTGGTTGCATATGAGATGACTTTTAAAAATCTGTTCTTGTTAGTCCCATCTCCTTATCAAGAGATCCTAAAGGAATGTGGGTTCAAAGATGACAGGCTAGAGCCTTTTAAGGAGCTCTCAGCCTTGCCTAGGAGGCCATTATTCAGCGCACAGCTCCCCAATCAGACCACAATACAAATGTCAACCAAACAGGCTCAAGACAACCAAGTACACACAAGGAACTCACTCACTCTAAGAGACACGTATCACTCCACCCAGAGAAAGCCTCCGCTCTCTGCTGAACTCTAATTTGTTGCCCCTCTTCATAAGCAATAAAACCTTATCTAATCAGCCCTGGTGGCCAGCCCCTGCAAGCCATATTGTGTGGAGACATGTGGTACCAAAATACTGAGGCCTGAAAAGAAGGGGAACTTTACACAAGGCAAGTCTTGCCACTGAGGCAGGGTGACCGTTCCTTATCCATCACACCTGCTCCTTTTCTCACCAAGACTGAATTTGTGCTTCGCTTACAAAGGGGCCTTCAGTATCCACAGCTACTTCCTGACTCCGGAGCTCCTTCAGCCCTGGGGTACTCTCCTGAGCGCTCAATCATTGTCCCTGCACTAAAAGCCTGGAAGCAATCAGTGCTTCCCATATGGTGCTACAGTGACAGCCACATGCCCAGATGTAGCTAAAAGGACTGGTAGGAGACAGAGATCTTCTCCATTCACTTCCTTTTTCACATCTCTCCCTCAGCTAGCAGGAGTTTTTACATTTCTGCCTGCCAGAGATCAGCAATTGAATTCTCTCAACTGGTTAAGGATAGGACATGTATGGGTGAGATTGGCAATCAAAACACTTAACTCTGTCTTCATCTTCTGACTGTAAGGAACTAAGCATATGGACTGCGATAAATCAAAAAGAAAAATACATTTTCCAGGGTATCTACATTGTTCTGAAACTAAACAAGGACATTATTTTAAGAGAGGTAACAAAAGATTCAACCACACAGTGGCAGATGTTCAACATAGAGGTTAATAAACCCGATAATTGCAGCATTCCTTCAGGGAAAAACAGTTCTACAACCCAGACCAATTTAGGATGGTTATGTAACTCATCTCTGAATATTTCTCCCTTCTGCCCAGCTATTGATCCTGGCTGCTTTAAAAAAAAAAAAGACAGGTCTCCACCTACCAACATGTATCAAATAGCAAATTAAGAGCTTGAGGATGCAAATGTGAAGTTAAAGCTCAAACCCCACTATTGAGGGCCCAACACCTGTCCGCCTCCTTTGTGGCACAATTATGCTTGTGATCTGAGATTTCCCTAAGGACAAAAGGCAATGAAATTCAAATCAAGCCAGCCTTTTGTTAAAGAGGAGTGAGGGGAGAAAGACAGAAAAGAATCTGTTCTAACAGTACCACCATTCTCATAATACAACCTCAGTCACTGTCATTGCTTTTGAGCTGTTCACATTACAGTCAAGTGCTACTGATTTCTCAATTAAACAGTAACAGTGTTTGGGCAACATCATTTCTGACTGTAACATGGTCTTATCTTCTTGTTCTATCAGTAAACCTTTGAAAGATATCAGATCATGTGGCCGCCTTTCTGTTTTGGCCTGACAAGAAAAGACAACACTTCTTTGTCTACTAAGAAGCACACACTTTGGTAAAAGGATAACCAAGCACAAAAAGAATATTCCTAAACATGAAGCTTTGATCTTGCTTTCATTGAAGTCAATAGCAAAAACACGATTGAGTTTCATGGGTGAAGGATCACGTGCAAACTGTGTGAAAAGATTATAACATATACACAACCAGGAGACTCCCCCTTCCAAAAAGGAACTTAAAAGCAAATTTTTCTGTATTTAAATTACCATATGGCATAAGCTTATCGGTTTTCCCTCAGGTTTTCTAGATCTCCGTAGATCTTTCTCTTGAAAAGGTGGCCCAAGGGAGTGCTATAAAGATCACAACTGAAGACCAGAGTCTGATAACTCACTCTGTAATGCTTTTACCCTTCAAACCCTGTAGTTTGTCATAGGTGTCAATGAATACTAGTTAGAAATTTTGATTCTCCTGAGAGAAGAATGTGAGGACCACGTTTTCAGTGAAAGTTCCTCAGCGTAACTAGAGCTTCTGTACAGAAGGACTATTTATTCGGAGGATTCAGAAAGAGTTCTTTACAGCAGCAAAGACTTTCTAAAAGAACACAATGCTCACCAATGGAATCATCCTCTCACAACCCAACTTAGTTATGAGGCAATATTATAGTTCCTGGAAACAGCTTGGAACAGAAGAGGACAGCCAGTCAGGCAAACCCATTTCTCCATTTTCTATCCACTGTTTGTAACTAGAGAGATCATGCTAGGGGATTTACCCAGGCCTGATGGGCTAGTGTTAACTGGCTCCTTTAGCTCAAGGGTCTCACATTCCCAGCCTGCGGGGCATTCCCAGATGGAGCAGCTGCATGATCTGGCCCAAGAGTTTCTTGGGAGAAGCTGTCCATTCCTGTCTCCAAAGATTCGCTCCCCCCCCGCCCTCTCCTCCAGCCCCGTCCCCTGAGGATGTAGCATTGGGGGATTACCAGAGGTGGGAGGAAGGGACCTGGTGCAGGGCAGCAGTCAGCCCCCCAGCACTCTCCGTGGTGGCGGGAGCTATGGCAATGGGGAACCAGAGCGAGTGCAATTGCTGAGCGTGCTTTTTCCCCTACAGCTTCTGCCACCAAAAGGGAGTGTGTGTGTGTGTGTGTCGGGGGACGGGGGGACGGGGAGGAGGTTGTCCAATTGCTGCTCCACCCCATACCAGCCCCCCACTGGTAATTCTTGAAGCTTCAGGGGATGGGTTGTCATTGGGGAAAGGGTAAGGTGATGGCCAAAAGGGGCAGGATTTGGGAACAGGAGCCCCTCCCCCAGCCGGGCTCCCGAGCCAGAATGAGCAACTGCTCCAGCCAGGGATGGCCTGTAGGCTGAGAGTCTGAGATCCCTGCTTTAGCTGAAAGTCAACCATTAGTGAACAGAAAAATAATTGGACTTAGAATATTCTAGTTGAGAGCCCCGACCTGCCTTTTCTTCTGGTTCTACTTATGTAGCTGAAGCTGGTCCCATCTGCTAACTGGCCTCCTTTTCCTAGGATAGGTTAAATGTTACTCCCAGATATATAGCCAAGAGATAAAGAACTAGCATTATAATGTTTGTATGCAGAAGGAGCAGCATACTTCATTTTCACACAGTGCAGTCCTTTGCCTTCCAAATTTGTTTTCAGCTGTACACAGTATTGTCATAAGAACAGCCATAGTCTCCTATAGACAACCACCTAACCTCAGGATGAGTCTTACCAACAACCACAGGACATACCACACTAATACCAAACCTGGAACTTTCCCTTGCAACAAACCCTGTTGCCAGCTTTGTCCACATATTTACTTGGCTGACACCATCATTGGACCTAACCATTTCAGTTATAAGATCAAGAACACATATTCCTGCTCATCCAGAAATACAATTTATGCCATCATGTGCCAACAGTGGCCATCTGCTATGTATATTGGACAAACTTCTCAGACACTTCGCCAAAGAATCAATGCACACAAAAAAGACAGACAGTTTCACCAAGAAAAAACCGTTTCTTGCCATTTCAACCAGACTGGGCATTGTCTCAATGACCTCACTACATGCATCCTGCTTCAAAGAGACCTTAACACAAGACTTCAAAGAGAAGCCTCTGAACTGTCATTCATGCTTAAATTTGACACTTTATGAATGGGCCTTAACAAAGATGCTAATTATCGTACCCATTACAAAGCCCAAGAAAGAAACCAACAGAACACCATTGGCCATCACCTACAGTCCTCAGCTAAAACCTCTCCAATGCATCATTAGTGATCTACAACCCATGCTGGACAATGATCGCTCGCTTTCCACAGGCCTTGGGAGGTAGGCCAGTTCTTGCCCACAGACAACCCGCCAACCTGAAGCATATTCTCACCAGCAACTACACATTGCACCATAATAACTCTAACTCAGGAACCAATCCATGCAACAAACCTCGTTGCCAACTCTGCCCACATATATACACCAGCAACACCATCACAGGACCTAACCAGATCAGCCATACTGTCATTGGTTCATTCTCCTGCACATCTACTAATGTAATATATGCCATTATGTGCCAACAATACCCCACTGCTATATGCATCGGCCAAACTGGACAGTCCCTACATAAAAGAATCAATGGACACAAACCAGATATTAGGAATAGCAACATACAAAAACCTGTAGGGGAACACTTCAATCTCCTTGGACACACAATTGCAGATCTAAAGGTAGCCATCCTGCAGCAAAAAAACTTCAGGACCAGACTTCAAAGAGAAACTGCTGAGCTACAGTTCATCTTCAAGTCATGCCAAACTAATCTGATAGCTTTCTTTGATAGGATAACGAGCCTTGTGGATAAGGGAGAAGCGGTGGATGTTATATACCTAGACTTTAGTAAGTCATTTGATACGGTCTCGCATGATATTCTTATTGATAAACTAGGCAAATATAACTTAGATAGGGCCACGATAAGGTGGGTGCATAATTGGCTGGATAACCGTAGTCAGAGAGTTGTTGTTAACGGTGCTAAATCCTGCTGGAAAGGGATAACAAGTGCACTAGTTAGGCCTCAGCTGGAGTACTGTGTCCAGTTCTGGGCGCCACATTTCAAGAAAGATGTGGAGAAATTGGAAAGGGTACAGAGAAGAGCGACAAGAATGATTAAAGGTTTAGAGAACATGACCTATGAAGCCAGGCTTCATGAACTGGGCTTGTTTAGTTTGGAAAAAAGAAGATTAAGGGGGGACATGATAGCGGTTTTCAAATATCTAAAAGGGTGTCACAAGGAGGAAGGAGAAAATTTGTTCCTCTTGGTTTCTGAGGACAGGAGTGCAGCAAGGGAGGTTTAGATTGGACATTAGGAAAAAATTCCTGTCAGAGTGGTCAAATATTGGAATAAATTGCCAAGGGAGGTGGTGGAATCTCCCTCTCTGGAGATATTTAAGAACAGGTTAGATAGACATCTGTCAGAGATGGTGTAGACGGAGCTTGGTCCTGCCTTGAGGGCGCGGGGGCTGGACTCGATGACCTCTCAAGGTCCCTTCCAGTCCTATGATTCTAAGTTTGACACAATCAACTCAGGATTAAACAAAGACTGTGAATGGCTTGCTAACTACAAAAGCAGCTTCTCCTCTCTTGGTATTCACACCTCCAGATAAGCTGCTAGAAGTGGGCCTCATCCTCCCCAATTGGATCCACCTTGTCATCTCCAGCCTGATTCTGGCCTGTATAGTTATACCTGCCTCTGGAAATTTCCACTACATGCATCTGACGAAGTGGGTCTTTGCCCACGAAAGCTTATGCTCCAGCAAATCAGTTAGTCTATAAGGTGCCACAGGACTCCTCGTCGCGTTTGCAGATTCAGACTAACACGGCTACCCCTCTGATACATTACAAAGATAGTTTCCCCAATTATCACCTCTAATATCATTATCTCATAGACACCAACCTCCCCCACTCATCCACACTCTGTTCTAAAATCTGATCTGTCTATTTTATATGTGTTCACTTTTTCTGATTATATCCCTTTGGTATATCTGGTCATGCCAATTTTCTTCCACAATTTGATCTGAGGAAGTGGGTCTGGCCCACAAAAGCTCATCACCTGATAAACCATCTTGTTAGGCTTTAAAGTGCTGCATAGTCATGTTGTCTGTTACACCAAACATTGTGAGACTTGTGATAAATTCAAGCGAGTTGGCATCATCATTACAAGGCAAGATGTACTTTATACACCTTTTAGTATTCAAGTCCATACCTTTGTGGACATTTCTAGCTTCCTGAGCCTCCTTCAAAAGGAAGAATTCTGCAGTACAGCCACTCTTGGGCTGGATTTCTGGGGGGCAACCCTCATTTCCACATCACATTAAGCAGTCCCAATTGTTTACTACCTATAAGACCTTTTTCCTTTGTGGACCTGGAACCAGCAAGATGCTTCAAGTGCTTCAAAACATAACCATTATTTACCTCAAAAGTATGCATCAGGGGAAATTATAAAGATCTATAAATCATGACTAGCGTGGACAAAGTAAGCAAGAGTTTGCTCCTCCTAACATAAGAACACAATGAAATTAATAGGCAGTAGGTTTAAAACAAACATCAGGGAGTACATCTTCACACAACATAACCTGTGGAACTCTTTGACAAAAGATGATGTGAAGGCCAAGATTATAACTAGATAAATTTATGGAGGCTATTAGACAGATGGGGAAGGATGATGTTCCTAGCCTCTGTTTGCTAGAACCTTGGAATGGACAACAGGGGACAGATCATTTGATTACTTGTTCTGACCATTCCCACTGGGGACCGGGCATTGGCCACAGTTGGAAGATAGACTATTGGGCTAAAAAGACCTTTAGTCTGACCCAGCATAGTCATTCTTTCATTCTGCTCATTCTCCTGATCTCAGTTCTGACTCCTGATTTTCAACTCTGTCTCTGACCTTCACTGTTCTGTTCCTGGCCTCTGATTGCTACTGCACTGACCACTAAGCATGACCGCCCAAGCACTTGTCATTTGAAACTGGAACTAATGTTTGCCAAGACTGTGACAAATCCAGAATATGCCTGCTAAAAATGTGGACCAATCTTCCAGGATGATTTAAGTCCTATGTCACTTTATATTCCAACTGTTAGCACCAGAAGGCCTAGCCAAGTCTCTAGGCAACCCTGCAAGCTCAGCTGGCCACAGTAAGCCTTCTCCAAACAATCATGTTTCCTGATGGGGCAAGAAAACCTGCAGCCTAATACTTGAGCCATGCAATAGCAGCAACAGAACTACTCCTGAATGTGTTCTACACCCACAGCTGCATTTTGCTCAGCTCTTGCTTCCATCCCTGCCTATCATCAGCCCTTCTAGTCCTCATTCGAGCTTTGTTCTAGGCTTGAATCCAATCCAGTTCAGTCTAGTTTTTGCCTCCCTGTGCTGCTCCTGCCTCCAATTCTGACTTCAGCTTGATTTAGGGGTGGGCAAATTCTGGCCTGCGAGCTGGATCTGGTCTGCAGCGTTAGTCCCTGGTGGGCCCCCTCCCCTATATTTACCAGTACCCCCACAGGTATCGAGTGATTACAGCTCTCGTTTTCTGTGGATAGCTGTTCATAGCCAGTGGTAGCAGTGGGAAGCAGTGTCACCGGTTTTTTTTATTGCCCACCCCTGGCTTGGTTCCTCAACCTTGACCCCAGCTTCACCCTCAGCCAATACCTTACCCCTGGATCTACGCTCGCCAATACTCTGAACTTCCACTGCCACCACGAGACAAGGTTCTGCTACGTGTTCTAGGCAGACTGCCCATGCCCGGCAGTTTATGGTTTAAGCAGCCCAGCAAGTCCAGATGCAGTGAGAGTGTGGGCTTAACATACAAATCCCTTCTGAAAACCACAGTGGGAGCCCAGCTCATTCGCATGGACTTACACTGGGACTCCCACAATCTTCTAACATTTTAAGAATGACATTTTCAGGACTATCCTGGATATGTTTGTGCTCAGCGGTCTAGATGACATTTACTCTTCTCTGAAAAGCTCTAAATCCGTTCTGGCAGTGACAGATTGCCACCTCAGACTTCAACTAAAAACCTGATGGAAAGGATGATGAGTCTTTCAAGAGGCCAAAATTGATACCACAAATATTGCATCAAGTTTTGACACCATTTTCAGTTTTCAGATTTGGGGGAAGGCCAACAAATCACACCATCACCAGGAAAAGGCAGACAAAGAATTCCCTAACAAGGAAAAGAGACAGACCTTTCACCAGAACTTATGTGGAGAGCAAGAAGAGGGGAGTACTAGAAGTGGGATGACATTTAATAGTGCAAAGTCAAGCTTATGCATTTAGGGACCAACCACAAGATTTTTTTGCTATAAGCTGGGGATTTACCAGTTCAAAGTGACAGAATAGGAGAAAGAACTGGGTGTACTGGCTGATCACAGGAAGACTATGAGCCTTCAGTGTGATGCAGCCATGAAAAGGCTAATGTTGTCCTAAGATGCATCAGATGAGGTATTTCCTGTAGAGCCACAGAAGTGTTTATACCATTATAAAAAGGCACTGGTGAGACCTCCTCTGGAATACTGTGTGCAGTTCTGGCCCCCATGTTTCAGAAAGATGCATTCAAGCTGGAACAGTGCAGAAAAGGGCTACTTGTGATCTGAGGAATGGAGAAACCACCTTGTGAGGGAAACTCAAAGAGCTTGGCTTATTCAGCCTACTAAAAAGGGGGTTCAGAGGGCTGGATTGCTCTCTGTCAGTAGATCAGCTGGAAAAATATCAGAGGGAGAGGATTTAAGTGCCAATCTGGACATAACAAATGGATATAAACTGCCGATCAATAAGTTTAGGATTGAAATTAATTGAAAGCTTCTACACATCAGAGGAGTGAACTTCTGGAACAGCCTGGCCTGTTGGCAAATGCCAGTAGCAAAAAGTCTCCAATAAACAGAGATGGGACACTTGATGGGTAGGGTTCTGAGTTACTACAGAGATTTTTCCCCCCAAGTATCTCTCTGACAAGTCTTCCCCAGATGCTCAGAGTCTAACAGATCGCCATATTTGGCATCAGGAAGAATCCTCCTCCTCCTCCCCCTCCCCTGGTCACACTGGCAGAGAACCTGGGTTTTTTTTTTTTTGCCTTCCTCTGCAGAATGGGCCACAGGCTACTCACTAGTTTACGTTTAATGTAAATGGTGAATTCTCCATAACTTGAAGTCTTTAAATCAAGGGTGAGGAACCTTTTTGGATTGGGGACCACTGTCCTCCAAAGAAATCATTTGGGGGCCAAAAAAGGACTGACATGATTCCTGACCGAGAAGGAGAAAAAAGACACTCCCCCCGCACGCCAGCCCCAGAATCAGCGCTGGGTGTGGGTAGTAGATCTTGTGGGCTCTGGGACAGGGACAGAAATGAGGGATTCCGTGTGTGGGAGGTGGATACTGCGAAGTGGGCTGGAGTGGATGATCTGGAGCAGGAGCCGGTTGGGGGTGCAGAATCCGGGAAATGGGGGAGGGGGTGCTTAGCAGCACAGCTCCCTGGGAACAAATGGTTCCATTCCCCTGCTGCTCCCATTGGATGCAATTCTGGAGAATTGGAACAGTGGGGAAAAGCCCCCAGGTGAGCACTTCCCTACACTGCTGTTTCCCCAGCCTGGGCGAGTGGGGGAGCAGCAGCATTTCCTCTCCCCGCCTGATAAGAGCCCACAGGCGGGAGCCAGCCCCAGCTTGCTTGACTCTGGCCTGCAAGGCTTGGGGCTCCCCCTTCCACACAGCAGGGAGCCGGTGTTGGCTCTCCCGCCACATCAGGGTAGGGGGAGGGGAAGAGCTGCAGGGATGAAATGCCAGAACGGCCTTGCTTATGCTGGGTAGGGGGAATCCTGAGTCTTGTGGGCTGGATCCAGCCCACAGGTTATAGGTTCCCCACACCCTGCTTTAAATAATGATTTAAGGAATTCAGTAAGTCAGTCAGGGGTTAGAGCCTATTTGAGGAATGGATGGGTGAGGTACTATGGCTTGCAGTGTGCAGGCAAGTCATGCGAGATGATCACAATGTTTCCTTCTGACCTTAAAGTCTATGAATTCGATTTTCAAATAATGGAGAAACGAAGAACAAATTGACAGGCCAAATGATCTGGATTCTACAGTGGAGGAAAAAGGACCTTTTTTTGTGTGTCCAGATAAGCCAGTGCATACACCTTCAAAAATTCTCTGCCAGAAATCTGTCAGCCTGCATGAATGACTGCCTTCAGCCTGTATCTTCTTATAAATATTTCTGAAAGTTTGTTTATTTGTCCCGAAAGATCACTGAAACAGTACGAGTTAGAAACACCAAGTTTGGCACAGATCCTACTGATTTCATAAGTTAAATCACTTGGATTGATTATCTCTCTAAATTGGTTTCCCCGGTTCTCCCCAAAGCCCCAATTGGGCCCACTGATAATTCTGAAAGATCTCCAAAATAGTAAGAGCTAGAAACACAAAATTTGAAATGGATACTGATTTCCTAACTTAAATAACTGGTTTGGTTATATCTCAAAATTGGTTTCCTCGGAGCCCCAATTGGGCCCACTGATAATTAGCTTTTAGTAGCGCCTGATCATAGGCATTTGTTGGACAGGCTGCAGTGGGGCAGAGAATCAGCAACCTCCCTGTGACTGGCATCGCTGCCCCGCACTTGGAACGACTCCGGACTGCGCTGCGGGGAACAAGCGGTGGAGCCGGGACCGACCGCCACACCAGCGTGTACAGCCGGCAGGCACATGGGGGCCGGGAAAGAGAAGCTGCCGGAGACCCCAGAGCGTGATATCACCCAGCATGTCGCAAGGATGACGTGACCAGGTGCGCTAGGAACACGAAGATGGGGCGATGTCAGACGATGACGACACGGCTGGGGATATAAAAGGTGGGATACCACCGGAGCAGGGAAGGAGAGCAGAGGGTGGGGAAGGGAGAAGAGAGACAGGGAACCCGGTGAGACCAACGGGTGGGGGAGAGGCGAGTGGTGAGTCTGGCTCCCCGCCAAGGAGGAACTAATTGCCGGGGGGGGGGGAGGGAAGGAAGGAAGAAGTGACCCAGGGATGGGCCGCGAAACCCAAGAGCGAATTCGTTTAGGGCTTTTGCCCTAAATTCCCTGCCTTAGAGCCCTGGGTCGGGGCTCAGAGTGAGGGTGGGCCCAAGCCTCCTTTTCCCCACCCCGGGCATTATTCCCACATTCCCCTCCGAAACGCAGGCGGGGGGGGGGGGAGGGGAGGGGAGGGGAAGGGAGGGGAACGGTCCCACTGCTTAATAGGCCCCGGAGACCCGCCTAGAATGGACCTCTGGGGCGTGACTTAAGAGTTACGACGTTTTTCGTTTCTTTTCGTGTAAAGAAAAGACCTTGGGACCAGGCGCCTGATGGACTGAGGTGGGGCTGGCCCGGACAGACTCACAGGAACTTGTCACACTCCCCTATACTAGGGCACCAGCAGGTCTCCAGGGGAGACCCAAATGTGGCTGATGCTGGTTGGGGTCTAGCCTTGCTAATTGTGGCTGGGAGAAGCCCCCAGCTATCACAGCCTCTAAACATCTTCACGCAGCTGGGCTCTGACTGAACCCCTTCTGGAAATTAAAGTTGCTTCCCTCCCCCCACGCCCAAATGAGCCATCCCACCACTCGCCCTCCTTTGGGCTGTGTGCATTCTCCTGGCAGGGCTGTGTGCGTTATCAGCAAGTGCCACGGGCATTATGCACTTTGCAGGATTCAGCACACAGTACAAAGTGGAGGTGGGTAGGATGACAAAGTTTTGAGCACCGTGGAGCCTGAGGCGGCCACCATACACCCAGAACAGTCTATTCTCATTAGAACAGGTATGTTCAGGTGCTGCATGTTCTGATCATCTACATATCACTAACTGCACCTGGTCGGAAGGTGTTTCACTTTGTCTGATCAATGCAACTGCTCCAGCTGCCGCTAGGAAGTCCATTCAGGTTGCCCCATGGAGCGTGCACTGAAGGCACTCAGAGAGTGGCTACTTGGGGAGCAGTGATTTGCTGCTGCTGCAGAGCTCAGGAGACATCCCCTCCATTTCTCAGGGCTTCTGGCAAGGAGGCTGCAGGCATTGGTTTGCATAGAGTCTTTAAGGGAAGATGGGCCTTCCTGATTTGTGGGGATTGAGAAAAGAGACCCCATGGAATTTGTCATTTTGTAAGCACATCACTAGCTATGTTAATTTCTTAAAGTAATACATCACAGAAAAGTATTTCCAATAAAATATGCTATGTTAATGTAATAGACGTAGTTCGTTCATCACACTCTTTACTACAGTGGTCATCAACCAGTACATCAAGATCCACTGGTAGATCTTGGAGCCTCTGACAGGGGATGCTGACTGGTTTGGCTGGGAGGCTATCAAGTGCCAGCATTTCTGCTGCCCCTTCCCCCCACTGCCCTACTGCTCCTGCCCAGAACCTCAGAGATGCCCCCTGGGAGTTTCCTGTTTGTTGTACAGGGTGGGGGAGACAAAGGCAGGCACTTATGTCACTCTGACCCCCTCTCCTGTACCCAATCTTCAAAGAGTAAAGAGGGCAGGGCCTCAGAGAAGGGGCGGGGCAGGGGTATTTGGGGTTGAAGTAGATCCTGGACTGACACAAATTCAAAAAGTGATCTTGTGCTTAAAAAAGTTGGGAGACCCCTGCTTTACTATATTGTCCCCGGGTGACACTGGGTATTTCTGCTAGTTCTTAATATAGTGCAAGACGTCTGCATGCTGAGGTGATATGAGGACATGTAAATGAAGGGGATAATCCTAAGAGTGACTAGGGCTTGGTATACACTCCCACTTGTATAACTTTCACACACAGATTAAAGTGACTGGAATGATGCAAGTTACACCTGCCTAAGCACCAGTGTTGTGGACAGCACAATGTGAGCAGGAGATCTTTTGTGGAGGACAATTTATTATGGTGACAGTTTTCTTCTGTTAGCACTGAGTCTGGGGAAGACTAGAGATGTGAATGATTAACTGCCTGCCCCATTTAATCGGTTAACTGGATAATCAATGTTTACCTCATTAACTGATTAACCAGGATTTTACATCCCTAGTATAGACTAGCCCTTAGAAGTGCAAAATGGAGCAAGGATAACCAATATGATTGGAGCTATAAGTGAGCTATCTGGGCAATTAGTTTGAATGAACTGCTTTCCTTAAAATCTGAAGTCGATAAAAGAAATGATTTTACTCACCACTATGAAGTGGTGCAATATCTTGTGTGTTGGCATCATTTTCATTAACTTAGTTGAGGAATATGAAAGAAGACTATTTTGACATTCAAACTTGCTAAACGACCTTTGAGTAAACTAAGCTCTGGGAAGATTTAGATGGTGACTTTCCTTTGTTAAATTAAGCATTCTATGAGAATAGGATAATAGCATTTAACAAGCATTTAACAAATCTGTTCCTTAGGACAGATTTAAGCAAATCTATTATCTTTACTATGAGGCGTTCTAAATAATAACTTGGTTTTGAAAGGGAAAAAAAAAAATCTAGATTCTTTTAAATGACTGACATAAACCTAGGGCACTGAACGTTTTAGAAATCAACCTGACCACATTTCTTAAAGCTTCTTTTCTGTAGTCAATTCCCTCTCCCTCATTCTTTCAATAGCTATGGTAACAAAGACAGTAAAACAACTGAGACACTTTATGTTGAAAAAAATATTTGCAACTCCTGAGATTTATGGAACACTCTACAAATGTTGCATATTTCTTCAAAGAAACAACGTGAAAACACCACTCCAACTTATTCTGCATCCCACAATGCAGAGGATTTAACAAACAATTACTTTTCACTGGTTTCAGCAAGATGTTTACAATCCTCCCATTTTCTTCTCTTTGGTCTGCAAGTGTAATTGTTCTAAAGCACTTGTGCATGAAAATGAAGTATGTGTCAACTGAGGTTACACTTCACTGCATCCACGGGAAGAGAAAGTCTGTTACAAAACTATCTTAGGTTTTGTCTACACTATGCAGCTTTTTGCAACATGGCCATGTTGCTAAAAGTCAGGCAGTGCCACTGTTTGTTGATTCTTTTGCTGACAAAAATTTCCACTCCCAATAAGTGGCATTCACGTTGTTGTCAGCAGGAGTGCAGTCTTTCAACGCGATGGTCACACCGTCACTTGCCACAGCAAAGTTTTTATCTTTTGGGAGGTAGAGTGAAAGTAGCATCTCTAAAAGATAAAAGTTTTGTTGTTCAATTGCCAGTGCAGACATACTCTCAGTAAGATTCCACTATAGCATTACCAGTTAAAAACTGCATTTAAATTCAAACTTCCATCTAAAAGTTAAAAAAAAAAAAAATCAAGGTAAAACACATTATGTACTATAACTGTGTTTGTTTTATAGATCTGTATTCTCCAAGGAGTAATACACTTTTACCTGCTAATTTTCTATGAAGAAAAACATACTTGCAAAATTAGACATTGCCCTTAAACTTAAGCAAATCTCCCATTAGCATGAATGCTGTGTGGGCTGTGTCATATACAATTCTAATGGTTACATCAGATAATGGATTCAGGACTCCCTGGTGCCATTTCTGGTGCTGGCCCCCAGTTACTCTACTCTGTCGCCTACTCATCAGATTCCCTCTTGAAGAGGAGTCCCCATTGTGGAAGGGTCTGTACAGGAATGTCTGCGTACCTTCGGTCTGTCAATTTTCCTCAGAGGGGTAGCAGTGTTAGTCTGTATCTTTAAAAAGTAGTACAGGTTGTACCTCCCTTAACCAGGACTCTGTGGTCCAGCAAGACCACGAATGTTCCTGGACCACAGAGCCCAAGAATAGGGAGGTCAGGCTGTGGAGCAAGAGCAGCAGGGGAATCGGCAACTCAACCAGGAGCCCAGCATGGGAGGGGGCAGAGAAGCAGCAGAGAGTTCTGGCCACTGCAGCTTGACAGTAGCAAGGGACCAGAAGCTGCAAAGCTCCAGCACTAGCCACGGAGCTTGGGGACTGGCAGTGGCAGCTGCAAAGCTCTGGCCCCAGTTGTGGAGCTCGAGAACCAGCAGCAGTAGAGCTCCAGCACCAGCTGGGGAGCCTGCGGGTAGTGGTGGTAGTTGTGGAGTTTCAGCCCTGGCAGCAGCCATGCAGCTCAGACTGGGCAGCCACAGCTGGGTAGGTGCCCTAGCTGGAGGCAGCAGGGCAGCACAGGCCATGTTGGGAAGGACCTCTCCTACTCCAGCAAATCCCCTTGTCAGGTCCCAAGGGTGCCGGCCAAGGGAGGTACAACCTGTAGTCCTGTGGCACCTTAGAGACTAACAAATATGTTAGATCATGAACTTTCCTGGGTAAACCCCACTTTATCAGATGAGCTGGAGTGGTTAATGAAGCTAATTAAGTAGGCTGGATGTGTTCCATTCATAGCTATCAATGTGAAAATGAGAATATCGAAGGTTGAGGAAAATTCTCTCGGTTGGTTCATTAAATTCTGATGTAGTTCCACCAAACCCAAATGCTTAAAAAATCATAAACCAGGGTCACCAAATATGATGAGATTGTCTTTAAAATCATGAGTTCATGTAAAAATAGTAGATTTGTTATTTATTTGCCTTCTCATTTTTCAGCCTTTAAACTACACAGAGACCACATTTTGAAGCTGAGATCACATTCTGAAGCGGTCTCCATAGCTAGAAACCTACTTTTTCTGTAAAACTGAAGGCTAAAATCATCTCATCCACTTGAGTTCAGGCTTCAAGGAAAACAATCATGAAACTGTAAGTGGGAAATTAAGCACTATTCACTCTGACACAGTCCCTGCCAAAATAGCACTTAGGTGCCTTAAAAAAAATGCTTTCACAAATATCTTTTAAAACAAAATGCATAAAGCCATGCATTAGCTATTGATGAGCTAAAACTGTAGTGAGGGAGCATGGCCTCCTCCGTGGAGGGCAGGCAGACAGCTGCAATCCCTCTGTGGGAAGCAGAGGGGCAGGTCAGGAACCAGAAATATAAAAGGCAGGTCCCCCAGCTCATTTGGAAGAGAGCTGCAAGAGAAGGAGGTCTCCCACCTGCTGACTGAGCTCGGATCTGATTGGAGGCCTCTAGAGCGGATCTGACTGGAAGCCCCCCCCAGAGATTTGGGGGCTGCCAGAGCTGCCAGGCAGCAGACACTCAGAGGAGTCACTAGTCATTTACCCTGACCCAACTCTGGAGCCCAGGTACTGCCTCAATGGGAGTGTAGGAAGTATGGAAGTAAAACCATTAACTGTGCAACCCAGAGGTCGGCAACCTTTCTGAAGTGGCATGCCAAGATTTAACCCTCCTGTCCTGGGCCATGTCACTCTCCTGCGGGGGAAGGGGGAGCACACGCTTGGGCACCCCTCTTGGTCTCCTGCCCTGGGCTCCACTCCAACTTCTCCTGTGGTGAGGGGAGGAGCAGCATGTGTGCACTTCACCACAAGCTGGATCTGGCATGGAGCCTCAGGGCTTCCTAAGCAAGCCTGAGCTGCCAGACTTTGGCCTTCAGTGCACATGCATGCCTTCTTCCCCACCCCCACGCCGTGATTAGCTCCCGTCCAGGGGGCTGTGATGGAGCCAGAAATGAGCCATGAAGTTGCCGCCCCAGATGGAGATAGGGACGGGCCAAACTGCCACAAAGGGTGGCTCAGCTGACGCACATCATTTCCGCTTCCGCAAGTGAAGACAATGCATACATAAAGCAACGTCACGTATCCTGTGGTGGCAGTGCACAAACGTGCCTGGCCTCTTCCTCCTCCACCCCCGAGCTCAGTCTCATATCTGTGGGGCACGCACAATGAATGGACTCCCCCTCGCTGCCTTTCTCCCCCCCCCCCCCCCGCAGGAAGTTGGAACTGGCACCAATCTTGCAGGGGGCACAATGACAGATCTCCAGCACGGACTCCCTGTTGCGGGTAGGGGGGAGCCCGTTCATTGCGCATGCCACTGAAAATCATCTTGTGTGTCATGTGCCAGAGGTTGTTGACCCCTGGGGTAACTGATCGAAACAGGGTTAATGAGTTACACTAACTTCCCTAGATTATAGACAGCTAAATATGGGATTTTTTAAAAATTGCATTAATACACTGCAAATACAAAACTTCTGAAATTTAGGTGAATAAAAACACTGATATATCCTTAAGTAGAAAAACATCTGTAGTTCCAGCTACATTAACATAGAATCACACTAATTATCACTAAAGTAGTGCTATTTCTCTGATACAGTACTACAGAACAAGGCAAATTATCCAGTCTATGGAATTCCTGAATAGAATTTTTTATTCTTCTAACCATAACAGTCTTGTATATGGATTAGCCTGACCTAGGTCCAATCACAAAAAGAAAATGGAAAATATATTAGACTTTATTGGAACTAATCAATTGATGGTGAAGATCAAGAAAACAACGGGTCAAGAATTCTTGGTTCAGAATGATCCTGCCCAGATTTTGAAGGGTGGGAAGGAAGTACCAAGGTCTAGATAGCAAAAAGTTTTAAAATGAAAGAAAGAACGAACCTTCTTGAGAAACATTGGAATCCATTAATCTGAACACTATTTCATTTTGATGACTAACCTACATGGGGCCTTTTCCTGACATAACACTGATTTTAACTCTAATGCAACTCCCTTGTCTTCACTCAATTTCCACTAGTTTAAATGAAATCCAAATCAAGTCCAGAGAATGAAAAGATCGGCAGAAGAATCAGATAATTGGCAGCCTAATGAGAATAATTAGGATGATTAAACCTGGGCCAGTCTCACTCTGAATGGCAACCAATCTGTTGTGATCACTAGCTCCCACATGCTTCTAAGCCCTCTCAGTTTCAGTAGAGTGTAATCACAGTCTCTAGTTGTGGGACTCTAGTATGCATTCAGAGAGTCCTTTTCTGTACCACTCCTTGGGATGCAAGACTGCACAGCTTAGCCATGCTAGTACCTGATACTGGTGTCTCAGACTTTCCAAGCTTGCCAATTGCTTACACATCACCCTCAAAGGCCCACTTAGGTGTGTGGCTCTGGCTTCTAATTCATCCCTTCAGGGACAATGTAACAAGAGAGCAAGATACCGAGGCTTAACAAAGGACTTAACCACAGTTACTTTCCTCTTCAGAGATCAGTCGCTCTCTCGTGCTTCTAAGTCCTGAGATGTGCCTACCATGTCTGATCTCATTCCTTGGAGTCTGAGGTTGTGAGCTTTTCTGGCTAGGGCAGTGTCCCTCCGGTCTTCTCTCTGAGAAAGTATCTTCTTTAAAAATAGTTTCTTCTCTCTTCTGCCATATGCCCAGGCTGAAAAACTGGTGCCCGGTACAGTGAAATGCATTGTTCCATGAGGCTGGGCTGACCATTGAAAGAAAAGTCAAGCTGATGGCACCAGATTTCTGAGGGTTGGTTTGTCAGTCCCTCAGTTAGGTGTCAAGCACCTTTCCTCAGCTGGGTAGTAGGTTGATGTATATTTTATAACACTAACCGTGCCCCAAGACAAGGTTAAATGTGTTCAGCACATAACAGAGAATAGAGTTCCCAATAAAAAAATGGAGGTTACTATATGAAACAGAGCTCTATTTGACCCCAAGATAGTCCACTCTGTTACATCTCTATGGATCAGGCATATCCATAAGTACTCTAGTGAAGTTCTCACTAGAGCGTATATCATATCATGTTTGCATTATCCTTAACAATAATCACTTCCATGTCAATCTTGGAGTGCCAGATGCTATTTTGACAATTTGGCATTACACCCTTTCATGTGACGCAACTATGTGAGAAGTGAATGGTCTGTATGTACCATGAAATGTAGATGTAGTGAATGGTCCCAACATACCATGAGATTCTTTGTCTGAACCTTTTGGTGTAAAAAGAGCCAGGAATAGAGATGTACACTAGTAGCCTTACTTGCATTAAAAATGGAAAATCCCAGCTCTTACGGAGGGGGGGAATGGGAAGGGTTAATATAATTAACTGTAGGTTAAAGCAATTTTAGATTACAATTCATAGGAAAATGTTATCAACTGGAAACAGAATAACTAGAACAAATCAAATTATTGTGACTAGAGCCCTAAATATGAGAGGCCACTAAACCAATTATTTCTGGTAACACATCCATTAATTTTCCCCACCTCACATTAAAAAAAATATATGCTGTACTACAGAGAACCCAAAATTCTGCAACTGTATATTAAAAGGGGAATTGTAAAAGTTGATAGGACTATTTCACTGAAATTCCATCCATTTAAAGTAAACTCCACGAACTTAAAACACATTTTCCAAAAAATATGCTTTAAGAATATTTAAAATATATATCTAAGTAACAATTAGATCAGGGGTGGGAAATAATTGTTGATGGTAGAGGGGCACTCCAATAAATTTGGAAAGTGATCAAGGGCCACTGTCTTCCTGAAACAGTACAACCTGACCTAATGTATTTTTATACTGGCGTCTGGGAAAACAAAAGGAAGAACCAAATAAATCACAAAAGAACGTATTATTGCAAATGCTCACATTCCTCAAGAAAGTTTACTGCTGCTCTCAAAACCAGGCAATGAACCAATTCATTCCAGAGCCTGACCTACACTCTCCAAGAATAAAATATGAAGGTGATCGCATCTCTAACCTCAGGCTTGCCAAGGCCTGGTTAATCCCTCGTGTAGGTCAGAGCACCCTAGGCCTGGCTGCGAAGGCTGTTTATAGAATACTAGAACTGGAATGGACTTCAAGAGGTCAATTCCAATCCCCTGCCCTCATTGCAGGACAAAGCACCATCTAGATCATCCCAGATAGAGGTCTTTCCAATCTGTTCTTAAATATCTCCAGTGATGGGAGATTCTACAACCTCCCTAAGCAATTTATTCCAGTGTTTAACCACCCTGACATTTAAGAAGTTTTTCCTAATGTCAAACCTAAACTTCCCTTGCTGCAATTTAAGCTTATTGCTTCTTGTCCTATCATCAGAGGCCAAAGAGAACTATTTTTCTCCCTCCTCCTTGTAACACTCTTTTAGGTACTTGAAAACCACTATCATATCCCCTCCCAGTCTTCTCTTTTCTAAACTAAACAAGCCCAATTCTTTCAGTCTTCCCTCATGTTCTCTAGACCTTTAATCATTTTTGTTGCTCTTCTCTGAACCTTCTCCAATTTCTCCACATCTTTCTTGAAACGTGGTGCCCAGAACTGGACACAATACTCCTAATTGAGGCCTAATCGGTGCAGAGTAGAGTAGAAGAATGACTTCTTGTGTCTTGCTCACAACACTCCTCTTGCAACAGACCGGACTATTTGAGGTACTGGAATACTCAGCCAGCCACGTCTCCTATGCTATGGGATCTTGCTGGAAGCAAAGACTACGATCAGGTCTGTGAATGCAAGGCTCTTACAACAAGGCAATTTCCCGACAAATTACAGCATTATTGTGGACATCTTATGATAGCACAGTTTATGCAATGGTGTTACAATGCATTAAATGAGCCATTTATATCGGCTTCACCATAAAAATGTGGTGAACTTATGCAAGTTACAAGTTCATTCTGTTAGAATAAAATAATGTAATTCTGTAAAAATCTTGTCAACATTTTAGCACACCACTGTGCCATGGGATCAAGTGCCAATCTCTTAACTGTAACATAGTGTACTCCTAGTTGAACAAACTCCTCAAGTTCTTACTTCAGTATAAAGAATTGAATTAGTATTTCCTGAGTAAGGATTGAGTGAGGACCTCTAGATTTGGTTCAGGAAAAATCTCCCTCTCCTCCAAAAGAAGCCCCTAAAATTCAAACATTTAAAAGATGCTAACAAATGAGATATATGAGACTATCAGAATGTACTAAAAAGCTTAAGATAGCTGCTGGTGAGTATTTGCTACACACTACACAACAGAAACACTAATCCAGGAACCAATCCCTGTAACAAACCCCACTGCCAACTCTGTCCACTTGTCTACGCAAGGAACACTATCATAGGATCTAACCACATCAGACATACCATCAGGGGTTTATTCACCTTTACATCTAGTAATCTAATGTCCATGTACCAGTAATGCCCCTCTGCTATGTACACCGACTAAACCAGACTGCCTTTACGCAAAAGAATAAAAGGAAAGAAAATCAAACATTAAGAATGTTAACATTAACAAACCCAGTAGGAGAGCACTTCAACATCCTTGAACACTCAGTGACAGATCTGAAAGCAAAAAAACTTTCAAAAAAAGATTTCAGCATGAATCTGCAGAGCTGTAATTCATATGCAAACTTGACACTATCAGACTGGGCCGGAATAAAGTGGTTAAATCACTACAAAGTCATTTTCCTTCTTTTGGTAGGAAAAAAAGTCATTTTCCTTCTCATCAACTGTTGGGAGTGAGCCACATTCATCCTGACTGAATGGAGCATATTAGCACTGATCTGACGTGTAATAATGTGTATATATACACATACATACCTGCCAAACTGAAGTTTCCATTTCATGCATATGACAAAGTGGGTTCCAGACCATGAAAGCTTATGCCCAAATAAATGTTAGTCTTATGGTGCCACTGGACTCATTTTCTGCTGAAACAGTCTAACATGGCTAACCCTCTGAAACATTAATCTGTTTCTCAATAGCTTTACCATTCAAGATTAAATCAACTGATTGCTACTTTGCAAATCTGTTTAAATTAGGGGCCTCGCCAATTTAATTGGGGAAGCCTATTTATGTTAAAAAAGTTTCAAGGGTTAGAAGAAAATTCCTTCTAATATTCTACAGGTCCTTCAACCCAATTTACTGTGAACAGAATCATTATTGTTCTTCCATTGACAATATAACAACTCCGGCTGAGCTATTATAATGTTAACGGTTTGCTGGAGATTTGAGTAGCATTTTTACGACATGCTGACATTATTTCACAAAACGGAATTTTGCTCATTAAGATCCTACACATTTCCATCTTTAATACACGTTTTTACTTATTTTTAATTGAATTCTGAGAGTAAGCAATTTCCCATCCAATTTTAGACATTACAAAGACAAAATAGGGTAAGAACAGGTTAAAGAACATTTAGGTAAGTTAGATGTATTTGGTTCAGCAGAGTCTGATGAAATTCACTTAAGGATACTTGAGGAACTAGATGAAACAATCTCAGAAGGGTTAGTAATTATCTTTGAGAATTCATGGATGGGTGAGGACCCAGAGATCTAGAGAAGTAACATAGAACCAATCTTAAAAAAAAAAAAAAAAAAAAAAAGTGAAAAAGGGGACTCGTGGAATTACAGACCAATCAATCTAACTTTGATACCTTGAAAGATACTGGAACAAATTATTAGATAATTAGTTTATAAGCACCTAGAGAATAATAGGATAATAAGGAATAGACAGCATGGATGTGTCAAAAGCAAATCATACAAGACCAATATAGCGTCCTTCTTTGACAGAGTTGCTGACCTAGTGCAGGAGTGAAAAGTGATAGGCGTGATATAGCTTGATTTTTAATAATGGTTTTGACAGAGCCACCTGACATGCTAGGGAAATGTGGTCTAGATGATATTACTATAAAGTTGGTGCACAAAGAGTTAAAGACTGTACTATATAGAGTAGTTATAAATGGTTTACTATCAAACTTGGTGGACTTATCTAGTGGGATTTTAGTGTGTCCTGACTCACTGAGGACTCGAATAGTGGAGCAGACAGCATGCTTATCAAGTCTACAGATAAACTGGAGTGGCCTGCAAGCACTTTGGAGGATAGGATTAGAATTCAAAACAATCTTGACAAATTGGAGAATTGGTCTAAAGTCAACAAGATGATGTTCAATAGACAAGTGCAAAGTACTTCACTTAAAGGGACAAATCAAATGTGCCAGTTTTTTCCCATTTTGTAATTGCAGTGTGGTAGCACTGCTGAAGAGTATCTGGAAATTACATTGGATCACAGATTGAATATGAGTGATACATCTTTAAAAAAGGCCAGTATTCTTGGATGTATTAACAGGAATGTCCTGTGTAAGACACAGGAGGTAACTGCCTCACTCTACACATCAGCACTAGTGAGACCTTAGGTGAAGTGCTGTGTTCAAATTGTGGGTGCCACTTTTAAGGAAAAATGTGGATCAAATGGAGAGTCCAGAGGAGAACAATAGAAAGGATTAAAAGTTTAGAAAACCTGATCTATGAGGAAAGGTTAAAAGAAACTGGGTATGTTAGCCTTAGGAAGAGAGCTGGGCGGGGGGGGGGGGGGGGGAGAACCAGATATAACATCATTTAACATACTTGAAGATGGTTAATGACAACAGATCAATTGTTTTTAATTTCCACCGAAGGTAGGACAAGAGGTAATGGGCTGCAGCAAGGGAGATTAAAAGATGTTCCTACTATCTAACCTTAAACTATAAGAACAGTTAAACACGAGTATATGCTTTCAAGGAAGGTAATGGAATCCCTGTCATTGGAGGGAAAACAACAGTTTAGTCAAACACGTTTAGTCTTGCTATACTTGGTCCTGCTTCTGTGCAGGAGGCTGGACTAGATGACCTCTCAAGGGCCCTTCCAATGCTACATTAATATAATTCTACAGCCATTTTGGAGGATGCCTACATGGATATCTGGAATTTTCTGGATAGATGAGTGTATGCATGCTCTAACAATTGATTCACTACAATGAAGCCTGCAGGCTTTAGATCAGTGGTTCCCAATCGCTGGTCTGTGGACAGGTGCCAGTCCACAAACCACAGTAGCTACCAGAGCTGAAGCCAGATGTGCACAGCATCTCAGCTCCGACAGCTGTGGTAGCTAATTTTGGCTAATGTTCTGAGGCAGCAGCAAGAGGTGGAGGAGCAGGAGGTACCTCCCTACCTCCTCCCATCCAGTTAAGATGGCAGCTCAGCAGGGGCACTGTGCTCCCTCCCCCCTTGCCTCTACCCATGAGGGCACGAGACACATCTGGGGAAGGAGGGAGCATGAAGGAAGAGGGAGCATGTGTGCTGCCAATGGCTGCTCCCGCTGCCTGCGTGACAGTAACAGTCATGCTCCGTAGAGGGGGCAGCCTCTCTCTGGGGATTGCAGGGGGGAAGGTGGGGAGCAAAGGGATGTTGGGTGAGGTCATGGTAGAATCACGGGGCAAGAGGATGTTGGCATGGGCTGTAGGGGTCAGAAGTGAAAGGGTCAAAGGACAAAATGTTACCTGTCCGCCAACAGTTTGCAAATGGATTTGCCAGTCCGTGGTATAAAAAAGGTTGGGAACCACTGCTTTAGAGGACTCATGCCTCCTGATACTGAGGAGAGGGAAGGGGCACAATCTAAAGGGAAGGACACTTAAATGCTCCACACGTCTCCTTTACTCGGAGACTCTCCGTGCCCAGCCCAGTTCTGCCACGCTCTCCCCTGCCACACCAGAGATGAATGCTATCCTTTCCCTGCTGTGGCTCTTCCCCCAGAACATTTGGCCCCTGTCCCTGCTAGGTGAGCATGGGCAGGGAGAAGGAGGAAGCCACTTTTCATGCTGGTTGAAGCTGGCTGCTCAGGATCACTGCTCTGTGCAATAGCAGCTGCCTGACAGAGAGCCTGGATGGGAAAGTGGCTCGCTCAGCCCCTGTCCCTGGTAGCTGGACTTGTGTGTTGGGCAGGAGGCAGCCTACTGCCACCTCCCTCCTCGGGTCTCTCTCAGGCAGTTCCCATGCTGCACAGAGCAGTGACCCAGAGCAGCTGGTGTGAGAAGTAGCCCGTCCTGCCTCCTTTACTCTCCACCTGGGGCTCATCTGCCAGGGAATGGGGCTAAACATGCCAAAGGGCAGGGCAATGTTAGAACAACAGAACCTTCTTCCTTCTCCTTGGCAGGCAAAGCAGAAATCTGGTGGGAGGCAATTAAACCAGCATCCCTCTCCAAGCATCGCCTATTCTGCAAGCATGCGAAGTATAGCAACAAAAAAACCAAGTGAAACAGAACACACCCATTCACTGATATTTCCTGCTATATAAGTGCTCACACAAGGTGAAAGGGAGGAGTAATCACCATAATAAAAATGTAGGCAAAAACAAAGTTACCAGAAATAAATGAACTTCATCAAGCCATACAAGGTATTCCAAACTTTTAAGTGGTATTTTTATAGCACTAAATCATGATCTCTGATGACTCAGCTGGTATTTCAACTACTTTCGATCTGAACACTGCTATGGTAGTCATACTAGTGCAATTACCTAATGGAACTCATGTTATTATATTACCCCCCTCAAATATTATGAAGTATTGCAAAATGCTTCCCATTGAGATGCAAAACAGAGATCATGCTTAGAAACTAACATTGTGAATGCTTTAGAAATTCAACAATTAAAAAAAAAAACACACACACACCTAGGCTTCATTCAATCAACTACTCTCTCAGTGCCTGATTTGCTCTTCTTTCTAAATCTAATTATACCACAACCAAACCAGTGTAGTGGGGAGTCTGGCATCTAGTATTCTCCATATTTGCTTATGTGGTAACTAACACACACAAGTCAAACATGTTTTCTAAAAATTAACCGGATGAACTACAAACTGACTTTCTGAACAGGTTATTTCAGGTAATTTTTACACAGTTGTTTTTGACACTTATACGGGTTTCCTGGAAGTGACCTGGAAAACTGTGGTCTAAAAGCGGCTCTCAACCTTTCCAGGCTACTGTACCTCTTTCAGGAGTCTGATTTGTCTCACATAACCCAAGTTTTACCTAACTTAAAAAAATAGTTGCTTACAAAATCAGATATAAAAATACAAGGAAGTGTCACAGCACACTATTGCTAAAAAATTGCTTACTGTCTCATTTTTATCATGTAATTATAAGTTAACTGGAATATAAATATTGTACTTACTGTTCCATGTATATGTATAGAGCAGTATCAACAAGTCATTGTCCTTATCAAATTTTAGTTTGTACTGATTGTTAGTGCTTTTTATGTAGCCCATTGTCAACTAGACAAATATATAAATGAGTTAACGTACCCCCTGCAAGACCTTGCCTAACCCAAGGGTATGCATACCCCTCGTTGAGACTCACTAAAGCATCATAAAATACGGTTACAGAAGACCACAAAATCATTTAAAAACTGTTATTATGCAGACCAGTGATGCTGATGCACATAATCTCTCTCTTTAGGGCAAAGTTTGAAACAAACATTTAATTCCTCTTTCAAAGAGAATCCCTATGATCCCACTCTTGGAATTGGCATAAAACCGCTCCTTCCTCTGTCCTCTCATGGGTGCCATAAAAAACCCACAAACAAGAAACAAAGAGAAAAGCATTATAAAACCCATTGTCTATCACAAAAAGGTCATAGTTCTCCTAGGTTTTGTCAAAGGTGCATTGTGTATTTGCTGCACCCCCCCAGAATTATCCTGTAATTGGCTTTTTGAAGATTAAGCAAAGGCATTGTTCAAAGAACATAAATAATGTCAAGAACCCTCCCCCCCAGAAGCAGCAGCTGTTGCTGAAAAGCAGAAACAGTTAAATCCCTACAGTATCCTCTCCCTTTTCATCTCTTTGCATTCTTGAATATCCCATATCAATTTCCTCACCTGATAAGGGCACGGGATGTGATATTCTCTGCAACGTTCTTGTATCCATGTTGTCTCCCACACACCTCGGAATGCCTGCTCATAGAAATAGCAGCCAATTACAACCAAGAGTGGAACGAGGTAGAGAACACTGAACACACCAATCCGGATCATGAACTTCACCAGCTTGTCCTGATTCTCTTTCTCTAATGGGATTTCAATGCGAACCCGATTGAGGGAGATAATGCCAGCTAGCAGCAGAGAAACTCCAACCACAACATACAGGCAGAGGGGGGCAAGAACAAAATATCGTAATGCATCCACATCATAGAGGCCAACAAAACACACGCCACTAATATTGTCACCTTCAATTTTATTCATTGCTAAAAGGATGATGGTTAGAGTTCCTGGAATGCCCCATGCACTGGCATGGAAAAGTAATGCTTTCTTCTCAATTGCTTCGCTGCCCCACTTTGGCACAGCTGCCAAGAACCACGTGATGGTAAGAATGACCCACCAAACACTGCCAGCCATGGTAAAGAAATACAGCACCATGAAAAGCATGGTGCAAGCCTTGTTATGAGAGCCCTGTGTCACTGTGGAAGCCTTGTACTGGGAAGGGCTAGATGCATTGCACGCTACTCGGTCCTCAAGCAAAAAGCCAATGAAAAAAATTAACGACACCATCATGTAACAGACAGCATAAAATATAATGGGTCTTTCTGGATAGCGGAATCTTGTGACATCAATCAGAAAAGTTAAAAAAGTAAACAGGGTAGCAGAAAGGCAGACGATGGAAATCACGCCGATGAAATATCGGGCGAAGGAGAGTTCTTCACGTCTAAAGTACATATTTGGACAAGGAGGGGAACAGTCTCGTACCCTCAGGAAAGAATAACCCAGATCAGGGTCTATTTTCAACTCCCGGGGGCACCAAAAGCCATAGTCCCTCTGCACTGCCACTGGGGTTTCTTCTGTTGGCTCGCCAACTAAATTGAGGTCTACGAGACGAGGATAAGGCTCATCACAGTCTGGGAATCTAGAAAAAAAATAAAAGAAAAGAATAATATTTGTATATTCACCTATACTCTAGCTATCCTGCTTTGCATTATGTCTCTAGCTTTATGAAACAACAACAACTGGATGGAAAATGGCAATACGCAAAAATGTAATCCATGGGTCATATGGATATAAATGTGATTCTCCCTCTGTACAGCCTGATTTGGCGGTTAAGTAGATGACTAAACTGTCAGTCTCTAGGGTTGTCAGGTGTCCTGTACTGAACCGGACAGTTCAGTATTTTCGCCTCCTGTCAGGTAAAAAAATTCAGAAAATACCGGACAGCTAAAACAGCCGGTACTTTATGATTTTTTCCTGGCCAGGTGGTGAAAATCCCAGGCTGTCAGGCTCAATAGAGAGGCAGTCTGGCAACCTTAGTGCTTACCAGGTTCTGCAGGGGAGGTGTCCAGCCCGGCACAGGGATGTAAGATGGCAGGCGACCGCTGGCTGCCTGTTAGGGCCAAAAAGCCTCACACGCAGTTTTTAAATGGGCCACGGTGGTTTTTATTTGTTTGTTTATTTTTTGCTTAAGAACTCTTGGGGTTCTTTTTTCCCCCCCTCAACAACCTTTTTTTTTTACTGTTTTTTTTGGGGGGGTGGGGGGGAGAGGTTCAGTATTTTTTCTGAAACCAACCCTAATAGTCTCAATGGTGACTGAAAGCTACTCACACGCTTAGCATGTGCATAATTGCTTTGCTGAGGGAGATTAGCGCAGTAGACAACAAGATGCCAAGTCTCCTGTCATGAACAGTTTACAGAGTTTGTAAAACTGATTGCTTTAATTTGCCATAAAAATATTATAAATGTAATATTTTAATTTTAAAACACTACTGGCAACTATACTTGACCTTCCTTAAAACCAAAATCTTCTCGCTCTAATTTCCAATGTTGCCACATCAATTTTCTTGCAAGTCTTTTAACTCTTGAAATGTGTCACATGATTTCCCCATTCTTACCTTCTCTCATGAAAGTTCCCTTATGCAGGAACCGCCCATTTTTTTCCAATGAGATGGATACCAGACACGACAGATTGTTTGACAATTGTTTCTGCAAGTAGACTGCAGATGCTCTGGAAGCAAGTTTGTCTAATACAGTAAATTTACGATAATCCGGCACCTTTAGGACACGGGGTGCCGGATTATCGGCTATGCCAGACTATCGGAAGGGGGTGCTATGAGGGATCTGGGGTGGGGTGGGGTGGGAGGGGGGAGGCGGCGCTGTGGGACCAACCCGGCAGTACCCCAGCTGCTCTGCCCCAGGTGTCCCCAAGTCAGACGCTGCTGAAACTGACCAGCGGCTGACTCTGGGAAGCCCGGGGCAGAGTAGCTCCAATTGTCTGGCTGCCTGGAGCACTTCTGGGTTCCAGGTGGTGCCGGACTAGCAGGAGTGCCGGATCACTGGATGCCGGACAACTGGAGTTTTACTGTATTATAGTCACCAACAGTATTCCCTGTAAGTTGAGTGCTTGAGTGGCCTAACCAGGGAAGATTCAAATGCTGCCCAACTGATTAGCAGAGTGCCCACAGCTGGCAGCATGTGTTTCCACAGATGGTACACATCTGCATACACTTCTGTGCACATAACATTTATTCTGCACATGGATGGAAAAAATTAGAGGAAACATGGTCACCGACACTCACTGTTTTCAGTAAGACTAAAGCCACTATAGTTAGGGATCTAGAGAGACACTGAGGAGACAAGTATCAGAGGGGTAGCCGTGTTAGTCTGAATCTGCAAAAGCGGTGAGGAGTCCTGTGGCACCTTATAGGCTAACTGAAGTTAGTCTTGAGGAGACAAGGAGGAGGATCAGAAGAAAAGCCAAAGAAAGGGAGCAGGAGAACATGGTAAACAAGAGACTGAGTGGAGATACTGGAATGTGAAGAACCAGGAACAGGAGAATGTGGGCTAGGCCAAGGTAATGCTAACTATTAGTCCGTTGAGCTCCTAATGGAGCATAGGGCCTCTACTGTCATTCTCCATCTCTTTATCCTTAGCAATAGTCTTGATTTGATCCCATGTTAAACCAGTGGAGGGGAAATATTGGCATGCATGGGA
The DNA here is from genome assembly GCF_052426305.1 of Pelodiscus sinensis. NCBI lineage: Eukaryota > Metazoa > Chordata > Testudines > Trionychidae > Pelodiscus > Pelodiscus sinensis. The sequence goes on from NC_143054.1 coordinate 7,086,754, forward strand.
AAAAAGGTGAGGAGGTTCATGAGAAAAATGAGGTAGAACACAAGAACATGAAAAGCAGGAGGAACACTGAAGATGTACATGAGGACAAAGAATGGGGGCGGAGGAACAGGGGTATTAAATTGCGAGTAATTGACTAATCAAATAGTTGATGCATTTTGCATTGACTATTCGACTAGTCAATAGGGCATCTCTGCCTTTGAAGTACAGAAACAACCCTAGGGCTGTGGGGAGCCTGGCATCAGATTCCTCATGGCATTTCAAAGCAGCAGCGCCACATGGAGCCCGGGATCAGCTGGGGACTCCCCTGCTGACCCCAGGCTGCACATGGCATTTTAAAGCAGCAACGCCGCATGGAGCCTGGGGTCAGTGGGGGAGTCCCCAGCTGGCTCCGGGCTGTATGTGCTTTTCAAAGCGGCAGCACCACGTGGAGCCCAAGGTCTTGTCCCAGGCTCCATATGGCGCTGCCGCTTTGAAGTACCTCCTCCTCTTTCCTCCTGCTTGCTGCCTCTTTCTGATAGAGGCAGCAAAGGGGGAGAGGGGAAGCAACTAGTCGACAAGTCCTAGTCCTCCTACTGAGGAGAGCAATAAAGGAAGAGGGAAGGCTAAGTGAATAGCAGCTTCCAAACCTGGAGGCTAGGAGAGAGTAAGTGGAGTCCTTTTTTGAGCAGCCAGCAAAGAGATCCAAATTTTATGTGCTTAAAGATGCAATTAAAAAAAAACCTCACAATTTGAAGGTCTGTCTGGTGACTTTTGAATGCTTCAACTGACAACATTGTCAACAGAATTACTGTACTTGTAATAGTAATGGGGAATGGGAAAGTTAGACTAGGCAGGATTTAAGTTTAAAAACTATCTTTTGGGAAAAATCAAGCATGAATTACAAGACAAAATCAAAAATGTTTTACATATATTTGAAACTAGCAACGAATGCTCAATGGGACTCCATGTGGAGACCAATAACACTTTTACATGAACTAAAGGATAGAGGAATTACAGAAAAAAATGTTACATGCTGTAAAAAGTAGTTTGAACAATAGTTGCCATTGGACTTTCAGAGCACTGATGTAACCCACACACCTACTGGGGACTGTGTACCGTCCCATCTAGTGGCTCTGAGACCACTTACAAAGAAAATAATCAGTCTGCTATACAGCCTTAACTGTGAGCCAGTTGGCTTTTAGCTCATGTACTAAGCTCCAGCAATCCCAGGTTTGATTGTGCCTGTCAGTGTTACATGGACACTGAGGGTACGTCTAGACTACATGCCTCTGGCGACAGAGGCATGTAGATTAGGGTACCGGACATGGTAAAATGAAGCGGCGATTTAAATAATCGCCGCTTCATTTAAATTTACATGGCTGCCGTGCTGAGCCGACAAACAGCTGATCAGCTGTTTGTCGGCTCAGCGCGATAGTCTGGACGCTCCCCTGCCGACATCAAAGGTATTTGTCGACCACCCAGGTATGCCTCCTGGGATCAGCTGTTTGTCGGCTCAGCGCGGCAGCCATGTAAATTTAAATGAAGCAGCGATTATTTAAATCGCCGCTTTATTTTACCATGTCCGGTACCCTAATCTACATGCCTCTGTCGCCAGAGGCATGTAGTCTAGACATACCCTGAGCTATCTTCCCTAATGCAGTAAGTAAAAGCAGATGGAATGGGTGGGACTTAATGGATACAGCAGACAGGGAATGATGTCCATATTCTCCGGAAAGGGAGCTGAGAAATAGGATGATTTAGATCTCGTCAGAGTCCAAAATTGAGGTAGTCTTTGTACCAGACCATTGGGGTCCCAAAGTTTCCCCTGAACTCTCATTAGCACTAGGGATGTAAGCAACTAGTGACTCGACTAGTCACAGAGAGACGCAGCAAGGGGCAGGAGAACAGGAGGTGGTGTTGGGGAGGAGCCAGCTTAAAAGCTGGTTCCCCCATTGGCACCATCTCCGCAGAGTGGCACAGGAGGCAGAGGCATAGCAGGGACCGGGCACGAGCCAGCTAATTTCCAGCTCACACCTGGGCCCCCCTGCGGCGCTTGTGCTTTTTAAATGTATTAAGAGCCTAGTGGCTCTTAATACATTTAAAAAGCTGAAAAGTGAGCCAAGACAGCTGATTCCAAGCTCATGCCCACCCCCCACCCTCCCACTGTGCTTCAGCCTATTAAATGTATTAAGAGCCTGCTGGCTCTTAATACATTTAAAAGACAGAACTGCAGCAGGGTTAGTTCCTGGGGCCGGGAGCTAACCTTGCTGTGGCTCTGCAGTCTTCCCTCCATCAACTAATCAACGAGTCAATGGAAATGCCATCAACTAGTTGATCAGCTGTTGAAACACCACTTAACATCCCTAATTAGCACAATGGACCCTTTACAGTACCAATGCTTTGGCAAAAAACAAAACAAAACAAAACAACAAAACCCTTCTGACCTGCCTTAATTTTGACCTCACCACAGATCTACAGAGCTTCCAAGTCAGCTCCCTCCCAAGTTTAGTCAGGGCCCATTTCCTCTTATCTGTGTTTCATTATAACCACTGGAGTGACCAATAAAAATCAAAACCCAGGAGGAAAGCAAATGTCAGCTGCACACAGTATGCATGTACTCTGTCTGAAGCAGAATGTGCTTCAAGACGTGCCACAAAGCTACCCCCTTAAAGTACAACAGAAATGTTTTGTTTGCATTCTCCCCAGTGGTGCTTGCTTTTTAAAATATGAACTTGGGGTTTTTTAGAATGATACTTTTCTCTCCCATAAAACACAAGAGAAAACTGTCATGACCTCAAATAAGTACAGTTTTACAGGAATAGGTTAAAAAAGGTATAAAATGTCATCTATAGCTATCTATCTAATACAGCTTTAACCAGACTGGTCTGGTGGGAGGAGGGGGCAGAGAGAAAATAAAATGGAATTGGCATACTAATTCCCTTAAAAATATGCATACTTAGTTTATCCTAATCACATAAATGTTTTTGGGGGCATGGGCCTTTTTGGACATGTGTGTAGTGAGAGAAGCATGAAAGTTGTTTCCTTCCCAGGAAACAGGGTAATATACTATACAAAGGAAGGAAAAATAGGGTTATTGTTTGTAATGGAAAACATATTACTGGACTGGAAAAAGATATTTTAAAACATCCTGGAACACATTACATTTTTTAAATGGTGGTTCTGAAAAAAACCAAACAAACACAGATCTGCTAACCTGCTGCATTCCATATCCTCTGGCCAGGAGACACCAAACATCTCCATGAGTTTGGAACATTCGCTGTATGCACGTTGACAAAGCCTGCGACACGGCAAAGTGACACGTCCATATTCCATACAGACTGGAGCATACAGGGCACATAGAAATGGTCGAAAATCCCTGGAGCACTCCAAATTGACCATAGGATGAAATGGCTAGAAAATAAAATAATAGTTAAATAGCAGCAAGCTGCAGCTTTTTGGAAAACATCAGCTGTAAGCCATATGGTATTTTATTTTTATTGCAGCCTTTACCATCGTTCTCCCAATCAAGAGCTACCTCATGAAAGATGTTAGGAAAAATCATAACAGTGCTCATATGTCAGGCTTAATTAAGCGCAAACAAACACTACAAAGAATTCCTCATGCTAAACAACAGTATTTTAGGGTGCGTCTTCACTGCCCATTATTTTGAGATAATCAGCATTATTTCGAAATAACAATGTGAGCATCTACACAGCCATTCTGTTATTTCAAAATAACTGACAGCATAATCCGAAATCTGTAAATCTCTTTCTAAGAGGAATATAGTAGCCCAACGTCAGAGTCTGTAAGGCTGAAATACTGGCTGTTCCCTCTGGGCGGCGCTGTTGCCTGAAATGCTGGCTGTTCCCTCTGGGCGGCCCATGCTTCATGGGGAGCACAGCCTGCTTGCGCCGCTTGCTCCCCTGCAGCGGCCCAGCTTAATGGTGCAGAAGTCAGCCGAGTGCCATGGCAGGAGGGGAAGAGGAGCGGGGCAGTGACGTACATGGCCAGGGAGCGGGGGCTGGCCACGTACGTCACTACCCTGCCCCCCTTCACCTCTTGCCGTGGCGTTCGGCTGACTTCTGCGCCGTTCAGCCAGGCCGCCACGGGGGAGCCCAAATGGACGCTTGCTCCCCTGAGGCGGCCCGGCTGAGCAGCGCAGAAGTCAGCCGAGCGCCACGGTGGAAGGCGAAGGGGGGCAGGGCGGTGACCATTTGGGCCGTTTGGGCTTCGCAGTCCCCCAAGTGAGAGGCAGAAGGGGGAGGAGAAGAGAAAGAGAGACACAGAGAGAGAGAAAGGGGGAGGCAGTAGGAGGAGGAGGAGAGAGAGAGAGAGAGAGAGAGAGACAGAGCAAGAGACTGGAGACTTAGGAGAGAAGACTGACATGGAGGAGAGACCTGAAAATCCCATATTATAACATGCTAATTGGCTAGTTCTAAGAGGAAAGACGCCTATTCTGAAATAGTTATTTTGAAACAAGGCATGTATTCATGCTCCACTGCTGCTGTATCAAAATAGCCCCTCACCAGGGCCATTCTAAGTTATTCCTCCCCAATGCCTCTTGGGACTCTAAATCGAGATAGGCTCCTCTAATGTAGACATGCTATCTTGGACTAATTTTGAGGCTTCCCTGCAGTGTAAATGTGCTATTTCGAAATAGTCTATTTTGGGGGAGAGCATTAGGTTAGAGAGCGGGGGCATGGCTGGGGGTGCCTGGGTTTGGGGGAGGGCGAGGGCATTGGGTTAGAGCAGGAAAGCTGGGGGTGCCTGGCTCTGGGTGGGTGCACTGGGTTAGTGTGAGGAAGGAGGGGCTGAAGTACCTCAAACTCAAAAGTCTTTATGGATGCAGAATAAGGCAGTCAACACAGATGTCATATTTAAATACCAGGGCAAAAAAAAGAATCAGCCAGTACCTAGTTTACACTGTATTTCTTTTAAAAAAAGTCAAAGCTATATTGTTTGCCAGACTGAAGCAATTATTTTGAGATAAGTCTCTCTGTTATTGTTTTTGAATCCTGTTGTTTTCCACTACCTACGCCTGCCTCGCGGCACACCAGTGTGTCACGGAACACAGTTTAAGAAACACTCAGCTTTAAGGTCAGAAGGGACCATTATGATCATCTAGTCTGACCCCCTGCACAGTGCAGGCCACAGAATCTCACCCACCCCTCTTAGAATAATCCTCTCACCTATATCTCAGATATTGAAGCCTTCAAATACTTTGAAGGCCCCAAGATGCAGAGAGTCCTCCAGCTGTGATCTGGGCCCCATGCTACAGAGAAAGGCGAAAAACCGCCAGGGCCTCTGCCAATCTACCCTGGAGGAAAATTCCTTCCCGACCCCAAATATGGCGATCAGCTAAACCCTGAGCATGTGGGCAAGACTCACCAGCCAGACACCCAGAAAGTTCTCTATAGTAACTCCTATCATCCCTCCATTGACCTATTTCCCACTGATAATGAATAGTCAATTAGTTACCAAGATCATGTTATTTCATCCAACCATCCCCTTATCATAGAATCATAGAACTGGAAGAGACCCCAGAAGGTCGTCAAGTCCAGCCCCCCGCTCTAGGCAGGACCAATCCCATCTAAATCAACCCGGCCAGGGCTTTGTCAAGCTGAGACTTAAACACCTCTAGGGATGGAGACTCCACTAATTCCCTAGGTAACCCATTCCAATGCTTCACTACCCTCCTAGTAAAATAGTTTTTCCCTCATATCCAATCTGGACCTCCCCCACCACAACTTGAGACCATTGCTCCTTGTTCTGCCATCTGTCACTACTGAGAACAGCCTCTCTCCATCCTCTTTGGAACCTCCCTTCAGGAAGTTGAAGGCTGCTATCAAATCCCCCCTCACTCTTCGCTTCTGCAGACTAAACAGACCCAAGTCCCTCAGCCTCTCCTCGTAGGTCATATGCTCCAGCCCCCAATCATTTTGGTTGCCCTCCGCTGGACCCTCTCCAATGCGTCCGCATCCTTTTTGTAGTGGGGGGCCCAGAACTGGACACAATACTCCAGATGTGGCCTCACCAAAGCCGAATAAAGGGGAATAATGACATCTCTGGATCTGCTGGCAATGCTCCTCTTAATGCAACCTAATATGTCATTAGCCTTCTTAGCTACAAGAGCACACTGTTGACTCATATCCAGCTTCTCATCCACTGTAACCCCCAAGTCCTTTTCTGCAGAACTACTACTTAACTGGTTGGTCCCCAGCTTGTAACTATGCTTGGGATTCTTCCGTCCCAAGTGCAGGACTCTGCACTTGTCCTTGTTGAACCTCATCAGATTTCTAGTGGCCCAATCCGCCAATTTGTCTAAGTAACTCTGGACCCTATCTCTGCTCTTAAGCGTATCTACCTCTCCCCCCAGCTTACTGTCATCCACAAACTTGCTGAGGGTGCAATCTATCCTCTCATCCTGGTCATTAATAAAGATACTGAACAAAACCGGCCCTAGAACTGAACCGTGGAGTACTCCACTAGAAACCGACCGCCATCCTGACATCGAATCATTGATCACTACCCGCTGGGCCCGGCCTTCTAGCCATCTTTCTATCCATCTTACCATCCATTTATCCAGTCCACATTCCCTTAACTTGCTGGCAAGAATATTGTGGGAGACTGTATCGAAAGCCTTGCTAAAGTCAAGGTATATAACATCCACTGACTTTCCCATGTCCACCGAGCCAGTTACCTCATCATAGAAGCTAATCATATTGGTCAGGCACGACTTGCCCTTTGTGAATCCATGCTGACTATTCCTAATCACTTTCCTCTCATCCAAGTGTCTCAGAATGGATTCCTTAAGGATCCCTTCCATGATTTTTCCAGGGGATAAAATGGTGTCCTTGGCCTCTGTTTGTCAGAGGCTGGAGAGAGATGGCAGGAGACAAATCACTTGATCATTGTCTTTGGTCCACCCTCTCTGGGGCACCTGGTGCTGGCCGCTGTCAGCAGGCAGGATACTGGGCTAGAAGGACCTTTGGTCTGACCCAGTACGGCCGTTCTTATGAACCGAGATAAGACTGACCGGCCTATGGTTCCCTGGATCGTCCTTCTTCCCTTTTATGAAAATGGGCACTACATTTGCCTTTTTCCAATCATCCGGGATTTCTCCCGATCTCCACGACTTTTCAAAGATAATAGCAAAAGGCTCCTCAATGACATTTGCCAACTCCCTCAGTACCCTCGGGTGCAGTAAGTCCAGACCCATGGATTTGTGTACATTTAGCTTTTCTAAATAGTTCCTAACCTGTTCTTTACCCACCACGGGCTGTCCATCTTCATCCCATCTTGCGTCACTTAGTGCAGAAGTCCAGGAGCTGACCTTGTCCGTGAATACAGAGGCAAAGAAAGCACTGAGTACTTCAGCTTTCCCCACATCATGTCTCTAGGTTACCTCCTTCAACCATTAGGGGCTACACACTCTCTGATCACCTTCTTCTTGTTAACATGACTGTAGAAACCTTTCTTGTTATCCTTCACATCCTTAGCCAGTCGCAACCTCATTTGCGCTTTCGCCTTCCTGATAACCCCCCGGCATTCTCGAGCTATACATTTAAACTCCTCCCTAGTCATTTGTCCAAGTTTCCACTTTTTGTAAGCTTCCTTTTTGTGCTTAAGTTCACCAAGGATTTCCCCTGGAAGCCAATCCGGTCTCCTACCATGTTTGCCTCTCTTGCTACGCGTCGGGATGGTTTCTTTCTGTGCTGCCAGCTGTCCTGGACTCCTTTCCCCTTCATGTTAACATCCCAGGGGATTCTGCCCATCAGATCTCGGAGGGAGTCAAAATCTGCTTTTTTGAAGTCCAAGGTGTGTATTTTACTACTCTCTTTCCTTCCTTTGGTCAGGATCCTGAAATCTACCATCTCATGATCACTGCTTCCCAGGCTGTCACCCACCTCCACTTCCCCTATTAGTTCCTCCCTGTTTGTGAGCAGAAGGTCAAGCTGCGCATGGCCACTGGTCGGATCCTTCAGCACTTGTACCAAGAAGTTATCCCCAACGTTCTCCAAAAACTTCCTGGATTGCCTGTGTACTGCCGTATTGGTTTCCCAACAGATGTCAGGGTAATTAAAGTCCCCACAAGAACCAGGGCCTGTTCTAAAGATCCCCTCAACTACAGAGCACCAGTGGTGGCTCTAGTAACTGATCTTATATCAGGCTGCTCAAAGTCAGGAGACTACTTGTCCACTTAATTCCTCCATTCTAGAATAAGCAGACAATATGCATCAATAAAAGGAATTTTCCTCACTACGGTCCACACTTGTCATGAAATATCTCCTTCTATCTTCCAGAAGCACATTTCACAATCAACCTGCAACAGCTAAAGCAATAGTTAAATCTGTCCTTGCTTCTGTCCAGATGCTTAGTATTTTGCTTCAAGAGCCTGAGAAGTAAAGGAGTCTTGAAAATCACAACCAGCATTGCAATCTCATTAAGGTCAATAGAATAGTCTGAGAAAGACGTCCTTATGTCAACCTTCAAAACCTTTATTTCAACCTTTATTTCAACCTTCAAAAAATCCGGTATTCCTAAAAAGGTGTACACCATGGAATTTCTCTCATGTCAAGAAATCACCTACAGGGATCCACCAATATTTGCATAACCATGGAGAAGTATCCCTTTCTCTTTACATACACAGAGGAAAGGTCAAAGGACCAATATGTGCATCTATCTCCCTCACCAGAGTTAGGGAAGCACATTATCTCAAATGCATCTATTATTTCCTATGCATTATCTATCACGACAGCCCTAAAGAGCAGGGCATGCTTAACTGCCATGCACACCAGGATGGTAATGATTTTCCAGTTCCAAACTGATCTCCCACTGATTAGAGGCAATCCAGAGTTGCAGGTTTCCAGACACCAATTCAGACCAGATTTCCACTGTATAAGCAGCTCCCATTTTGTTATCTGTGTGCTACAAAGCTGGGGTGAGCTCATCATACAACTCCAGGAATATGGTCTTCTGCATCCAAAAGTTCTAGAACCACTATTGGTTTGTCCAGGCTTGCATCACAATCCAGATTCATCACAATCCAGCTAGCTAAAAATGGAACCCCACTGTGGAAGGCACTATATAAACAGCTTCTGTACCTGACGACTGAAAGATAACTAATGTGCCGCCAATATTTAAAAAAGGCTCTAGAGATGATCCTGGCAATTACAGATTGGTAAGTCTAGCATCAGTACCGAGCAAATTAGTTTGAATTACAGGCAGTCCCCGGGTTACGTACAAGATAGGGACTATAGGTTTGTTCTTAAGTTGAATTTGTATGTAAGTCGGAACTAGCTCCAGATTCACCTGCTGCCACTGAAACTGACCAGGGGCTGACTACAGGAAGCTGGAGGCAGAGTTGCTCTGCCCCCAGCTTCCTGGAATCAGCCTGATCAGTTTCAACAGCTGCTGAATCTGGAGCCTGGGACAGAACAGCTGGGGCGCTGCCTGGTAGGTTCCCACAGGACCAACCCAGCAACACCCCAGCTGCTCTACCCGAGGCATCCTACAACAAAAGCCTGGTCTGCTGGGGGGGGCGCACTAGCTGCGCCCCCTCCCCCCCAGCAGACCAGGGAGACCCGAGCAAAGCCGCCCAGGCGGCGGGGGTCCCGCTACCTGGGCGGCTTTGCTCCCGGGCAAACGAGCAAAGCTGCCCAGGCGGCGGCTTTCCTCGGGTGTCCCGGTCTGCTGGGGGGGTCCAGCGGTTTTGCTGGACCCCCCCAGCAGACCAGGGAGACCGGGAGAAGCTTTTCTCGCCCCAGAGGACACGGGTGGCGACCCGCCACCCGTGAGCTCCGGGGCGAGAAAAGCCCCGTTCGTAAGTGTGGATCTGACATAAGTCGGATCCACGTAAGTCGGGGACTGCCTGTATAGTTAAGAACAGAATTGTCAGACACATAGATGATGGGGAAAAGTTAACATGGTTTCTGTAAATGGAAATCACGCCTTACTAATCTATTAGAGTTCTTTGAGGGGATCAACAAGCATGTGTACAAGTGGGATTCAGTGGATATATTATACTTAGATTTTGAGAACGTTTTTGACAAGGTCCTTCACCAAAGGCTCTTAAGTAAAGTAAGTTGTCATGGGATAAGAGGGAGGGTCCACTCATGGATTGATAACTGGCTAAAAGACACGACATAAAGGGTAGGAAGAAATGGTCAGTTTTCCAAATGGAGAGAGGTAACTAGTGGTGTCTCCCAAGGGTCCAAACTGGTACCAATCCTATTCAACCTGTTTATAAATGATCTGGAGAAAGGTGTAAACAGTGAAGTAGCAAAATCTGCAGATGATACTAAACTGCTCAAGATAGTTACGACCAAAGCAGACTGTGAAGAGCTTCAAAAAGATCTCACAAAACTAAGTGATTAGGCAACAAAAAGGCAAATAAACTTTAATGTTGATAAATGCAAAGTAATGCAAATTAGAAAAAAATGACGGGGACTAATAACCACTGAAGAGAGAGATTTTGGAGTAATTGTGGATAGTTCTCTGAAAACATCCACTAATTGTGCAGCAGCAGTCAAAAAAGCAAACAGAATATTAGGAATCCTTAAAAAGGGGATAGAGAATAAGAATATCTTATTGCCTCTACTTAAATCCATGGTATGCCTACATCTTGAATACTGCGTACAGATGTGGTCATCTGATCTCAAAAAAGATATACTGGCATTGGAAAAGATTCAGAAAAGGGCAGCAAAAATGATTAGGGGTTTGGAATGGGTGTCCAATAAAGAGAGATTAAAAAAACGGGGACTTTTCAGCTTAGAAAAGAGGAGACTAAGGGGAGATATAAGTGAGGTCTATAAAATCATAACAGGTATGGAGAAAGTGAATAAGGAAACGTTATTTACTTGTTCCCATAACATAAGAAGTAGGGGTCACCAAATGAAAGTAATAGGTAGCAGGTTTAAAACAAGTAAAAGGAAGTTTTTCTTCACACAGAGGAAAGTCAACCTTTGGAACTCCTTGCCAGAGGATGTTATGAATAGCAGGATTTAATACGGTTCAAAAAAACTAGATAAATTCATGGAAATTAGGTCTATCAATACTTATTAGCTAGAATGGATAGGAATGGTGTCCGTAGCCTCTGTTTGTCAGGAACTGGAAACAGATGACAGGAGAGGGATCACTTCATGATTTCCTGTTCTGTTCACTCTCTCTGAGCCATCTGGCATTGGCCACTGTTGGAAGACAGGATACTGGGCTAGATGGACCTTTGATATGACCTAATATGGCTGTTCTTATGTTCTTAAACAGCAGAAGACATCCCTGCCCCAATGAGCTTATACTGTATAACAGACTAGGACAGACACAAGGTGAAGAAAGTACAACATAAAATCATAGTAAACCAGGCAATGACAGAAAATGTCATGTTAGGTCCACAATTTGGGAGGGGAGGAAAGGCGGTATTATTTAATGGAGGGGACAGTGGTAAGGAGGACAGGACAGAGGCAGGTGTGAAGTAACGTGACGTGAAGAGACCTTAAGGGAAGAGGAAGGAGAAAAAACAGACAATCGGCAAAGAGCAGGAAAGGTCCACTCAAAACTGTAAGTGAATCTCAAAAGACCACTAACAGATGGAGGGTCTGGATGGCTCCACTTTGCAGCTTTCTCCCAAGTCCACAGGGTGAGGAGGGATGCACCAAGAAAACTTCTCAAGGAACGTCTACATTGCAACACTATTTCAAAATAACTAGTGCTATTCCAAAATAACTTAGTCTGCATCTACACAGCAGGCAGTTGTTTCAAAATAATGTCGAAATACTGTCAAGCTGGAGGACTTCTTACTGACTCCTGTAACCCTCATTGTATGAGGAGTAAGGGAAGTTGGAGGAAGAGTGCTCTATTTCAAAATAAGCACAGTGTAGACACTCCCAATTTCTACGTAATTGATGTAGCTCAATTTGCATAGCTTATTTCGAGTTAAGCCCTGCAGTGTAGATACACCCTTAGTGCCCCCAGAGTAAGTGAGTGTTTCTTCCCTTCACATTTCAGGGTCCAGGTGTTATGAGCCCAGCTGGGCCCCATTTTAATCCCTCCTCCAAATGTATCAGTCTGTGATTTGGCTACATCTACTCTGACTGCAACAGAGGAACTCCAGCTGCTCGTACTCAGTGTGATGTACCCCCATACTGTTTATCGAAATATTCTTCTGAATATGAATATACTTAACTTAAATCTGCTTTATGCAAAGTGAGGCATGTAACCTGTCGCTGAAAAGCTTGTAATCTGCTGAATGTGTATATTCTATCAGCATGCCTCCACCTCCGCCCCATCTTCTACCCTGCTCGCAGGGAGTATTTTAGTAACCATGTAACCACTAAAAAGCGTTGCGGCTACATAAGACTCATAGATGTTAAGGTCAGAAGGGACCATTATGATCATCTAGTCTGACCCCCTGCACAATGCAGGCCACAGAATCTCACCCATCCACTCCTGGAATAATCTTCTCACCTATATGTCAGATACTGAAGTCCTCAAATGATGGTTTAAAGACCCCCAAGATGCAGCGAATCCTCCAGCAAGTGATCCATGCCCCATGCTACAGAGGAAGGCAAAAAACCTCAGCCAATCTACCCTGGAGGAAAATTCCTTCCTGACCCCAAATATGGCGATCAGCTGAACCCTGAGGATGTGGCAAGACTTACTAGCCAGACACCCAGGAAAAAGTTCATGATTAGTAGAATACACAATATCTAACATCTCTAGTTGGAGGTTACATCAGCGAAGGTTGTTTTCTTTTGCATCTCACTTGTGTGGCCCCTGACTGATTTTTCTGTGAATCAGTGGCCCCCAACCCAAAAAAGGTTCCCCATCCCTGCAAAATAAAGACAATCTTTAAATTTTTTGTTTTCGATGTAAATTAATATTTTATTTTAAGCGCTTTAACTTTAAAATGTTTTAAAATAATCTGTTTAATAAATAATATTTCCTTTCTTACTTATTATATACTTATGTTATAGCTCCAGTAACCGAATATGAATAATTTAGTATTTAAGGTAGTTAGAAATAAGCTACGGCATTTTGTCACCATGGGTGAGCCATGGAAAGGTTTGCATTGAGGGGGGTGGGCTATGGGCCAAAAAGTTTGAGAACCACTGATCTACAGGGGCTGGAGATGGATGGCAGGAGAGAGATCGCTTGATCATTACTGTTAGATTCAGTCCCTCTAGGACACCTGTCTTGGCCACTGTCAGCAGACAGGGTACTGAGCTGGATGGACCTTTGGTCTGACCCAATATGGCCATTCTTATATACATCTTATCTCTCATGTAATACTTAAAAACTGTAAGCTTCTTGGGGAAAACCTCACCTTTTACTATGTTTGTACAAAGCCTAGTACAAATGAGATTCTGATGTATGACTGGAGCCCTTAGGTGATATGGTTGCACAAAAATAATTTAACATTCAAAACCAAGTCTTTAAAGCTAATTTTCCTTCTTTCATCTTATTATTCACTGGACAAGAGTGACTAGTCCCTAGGGGAGCCCAAGAAATTCCCACTTGATTCTTAGTTGGTGAAATCCAAGTACAGTAATTCCTCATTTAACATGGTAAATACATTTCAGAAAATGATCGTACTAAGTGAAAACGTGTTATGCAGGGTCAATCTTCCCATTGAAAATAATGGAAAAGGTGGGGTTTGTGTTTGCGCTCACAGCTCCAGCCTGCACTTGTTAGCAGCTGGGACCAGGACATAAGGTTGGGGGAGAAAGGAGCATGGGTTATAGCAGGTAGGGGAGGTGTTTGGCTCTGAGAAAGGAAAGGGGAGGATAGAGGAGGGAGCTTGCAGCTGGTGGCTGGGTTTCCCGAGCTGGCCAGTTGCTGGCAGCTGCACTGGGCTTCCCCTGCCTCCTTGTAAAGTGGCGGAGGTTCGCAGCTCACAGCACTGTTCTTTGGCGACCTCTCCTCGCTGGATGCAAGGAGGCAGGGGAAGCTCCACTCAGCTGCCGGCGACCCACCAGCTGGGGAAACCCAGCTGCCGGCTGCAAGCGGGGGGGCGGAGGAGAGGGAGTGAGGCATCCGGCCTGAGGGGGTCGCTGGGGAACAGCCCGGTGAGCGGCGAACCTCTGTCACTTTGCAGGGAGGCAAGGAAAGCCCCGCGTGGCTGCCAGCAACCGGCCGGCCGGTCAGGGAAATCATGTTATTGTGGGGACAGTTGTGTTGTTCGAAAAATGTTCCCTAAAAAAAAATCGTGCTATCACCAAAACGTGTTAAGTGGGCATGTGTTAAGCGAGGAATTACTGTATACAACTCTGAACAAGATTGGAGTATGTATCCTGATTCATAACTGTCTGTTCTGAAGTTGGAACTCTCACTTGTGGGCCACTCCAGACAGCCTGACACAAGGTACTTAAATAGAGGTAGGTAGTGATTTTCTACCAGCTTAGATATACAGGATAGTTTGAGAGAGAAGTAAACAACTAGCGCACCAAACTGATTGAGCAGAATGCAATGGTAGGGCGATATACGTGACTAGCTCAAATACGTGACTAGCTCAAATAAACAAGAAGTTAAAGGGTGAATAGGATAAGAGCCTTCAAATTAACATGATGGATATGAATTTGCAGTCATATATTTATAACTTTATTGTGATTAAAGATCCAATCCTGCAAACCTCTGTTCACAGAGTCCATTTGTCAGAGGGCACTTCTGCTCTGAAAAATCATAGGCGATTTATCACAGCAGAAGTACTTTCCAGGTCAGTTTGTCCCCTACTCCTCAGAAGAGGCAAAAAGGGATGGCAGGAATATAGGTGTCAGCATGTGCACTATTTTTTTTTATTATAAACTCTGCTTCTGAGTCCTAGTGCCCACCTCCTGCAGTATCTACCCCATACCTCACAGACAAGCCTGGTAGCTCTCAGTCCAACAGACTTCCTCACATCCATCACACTGACGGTTGCCCCTGAGAAGCCAAAGGAAGTCAAAGGGATTAGCTGCTTCTGTAGCAGACCAGTAAGCATGGTTCTTTGACAATACTGCGTTCAACTAAATGCCCCTTACCCTACCTCCCATTACCTTGGCTAATAGGGACGAATACAAAGTAGGATGGAAAAAGAGAGTTGAAGCCTAAGTTTTCAAAGCCTGAGAGCTTGCAGAGGATACAAAAAGCCTACCCTCCCATAGTGTCAGAAAAAGGAAACAACTGATGGATTTGAATACTTGTTTGCTTTTATGACGTCACACAATTAAGATTGTTCTAAACAAAGGGGGTAGCTTATGCACTTAATTTTTTGACCTTCAAAAATTGCCTACAACCAAAATTGAGAAAGTGTATCAATATACATACACATCCACAGTTTGGTGTTTGCAGGAGGGTTGTGACGTTTTATCTAGATGAAGCAAAAAAACTATGCGACTGATACTGGCGACGGTTAAGAAGGAACTGAGAGAATGGCTGCCAGCACGTGCTCAACTGTCATTTGGAGGTGACTGCGCAATAGTGTGGCATGCACCCGGGGCCGGGAGACTGTTACTAAGAATCACCGATCCGTGACACATCTAAGTGGAGCCCCCATAGGGATCCTAGAAGAAGCAAAAAAAACGATGAGGGCAAAGTTTCAAAAAAAGAGTATTTCTAAATGTTTCTTCTGCATGGTTAGAAATATTCAACTGTGTCCTGAAGAGTTAGCGTGACAAATACGGAGACCTAATTCTAATAATTAAGTGTGTAAAAAAGGTTTTAAGTACCTCTAAGTACAAATTTCAATACTACTTTAACTGTTAGTAATCTGGAAAAAATATATTTTTTCCTAATTGTTCACAATAAATCCTCTGAAGCTTGACACCAAAATCCAGTTACTACCTTTTCCCCCATACCTTTATATTACAGAGTTACATATGTCTAGATTAGACCTAAAGAACACTAAATGTATAGCAGGAAAACTATTCTACATCAGGAGGCATACAACTATACAGGACCTTACTTATACGTTTCTAGGTATTCTGATCTCTTGATGTTTACTACTTCATAAGATAATGTCTGCTTTTAAGGGTGCACAAACATTTATATTAAAAGTATCTCAAACAAAAACATTTAAATTAATATTAATCAAAAGACATGCATACAGTGGTGCAGAAAGACAATAAAAATTAAATCCTGTTTTGGTTCTATGGAGGGAACAAAATCTACTTGATTAGAATCGTGCCCTTCGATTTCAAAAGAAAGATGTTTCTTGTTGCTCAATGCCTCAAACATGACAACTTTTGTACTATAAATCAAGTAACAGGGAATACAAACAAGTTTACAAATTGAAAAGCAACTTTTAAAAAAGATAAATTTCAGGTTCCTGCAATACACAAAGATGAACTACAAGGAGCCTTCCTTCCTTGTTCAAATTCAAATTAACCAGGCCTTTTACTTCTATTCACTGTCTCCTTCCTTTTAGATTTTCATTCCTGTTACTATGGGAACCCCCTTGCTGTCAGGCCTTCAAGCGTAGCAACAGGCCAAGCTTAGCAAGGGATGTGAAAGGGGAGAGAGTCAAAGGGCAGAATTTGGCTCATGAGAATCAGAATGCCAACCTTTGTGACAACAAAAGGGGCTGGGTAACCATAGGAACGGAGCTCTGCAGAATAGAGAAAATAGTAGGCGTATCAAGGCCAAACCTACATTATGGGAAACAATGTGTGAAAGGTGCTACTAAATACACAAACATCAAAACACGTACACACTTCTTCACACTTTACTGCGAGAAAAAGATTTTTTACTGTATTTGTACACTCAAACTTAAAAACCTCATAGGCCCAATTATATCCCTTACAATAACAGTTTTACATCTTAAGAATGTCCATATTGGGTCAGAACAAAGGTCCATCTAGGTCAGTATCCTGTCTTCCAACAGTGACCAATGACAGATGCCCCAGAGGGAATGAACAGAACAGGTCATCATCAAGTGATCCCTCTCTTATCACCCTTTTCATACCTCTGACAAAGAGGCAAGGGACACCATTCCTATTCATCCTGGCTAATACCTATTGGAAGACCTAACCTCCATGAATTTATCTAGTTCTTTTTTGAACCCTAAGGGAAGAGCAGAGGCAGAGCCTGCATTGGCTGGGAACTGAACCCAGATTGCTGAGAAGGCAGCCATGCTACCCATTACGCTTCCAATGCTCACATGAATATACTTTTATGGTGTTGATTATAGTTACATGAATATGAAACTGGTAAGAGTGAGCACTCTGCTTCCACTGACTTCAGTGGGAGCTGAGGGTGTTTATCTCAGGAAGAAGCTCAGAAGATTGCAGAATTGGGCCATACATAGGAATACATTGCCTTAAAGCTTCAGTACACACAATTTAATCTCCACACACAATACCTCACAGAACATGCAATACAAGATCAGGGATCCAGTTTCTTTTTTTTCTTTTGAATAAATAATAACTTATTTTAGAGACAGTTCTTGAAGCCTTAAGAAGTGTGGCATTCCAAGTCAGCAAAATGCAGTGCACTGCCGAGAAATGCAGAGTTCTTCCATTTTCAGTGTCTAAAAAGCACTCAAAGAATCTAGAGTAGGTGTGTCACAAGAAGCTGCAAGCGAGTGTTATATTTGGTCTGCTAGGAAGGATGGGAAATAGGCATAGTATCCTCAGTGAGTAGAATTACACGTTAGACCTCCCTTGTTCAGCAGCTTCAGGACCTGACTGATCCTGAACGAGGGGATTTGCCCGACCAGGGGAGGTCCCTCTCCTCATGGCCCATGCTGCCCCCGGCTAGGGCTCCAGCCTGGCCTTGCTGCTGTCCCAGTCCCCCGGGGCTCTCTAGCTGCTGCCAGGGCCAAAGTGCCACAGCCAGAGCTCTGCAACCGCTTGGCTCCATGGCCAGGACCAGAGTTCTGCAGCCAGGACTGGGGCCGGAAGGCTGAAGCTCTGTGGCCAGAGCCGGGACCAGAGGGCTGGGGTGGAGGGGCAGAAGCTCATGGCCAGAACTCCCTGGCTGCTGCTGGGGCTAGAGCTTCCCGGCCACTGGAGCCAGAACTCCCATTTATGCTGCCTGCTCCCTCAGCCCCCCACACTGAGCTCCAGGCTGAGTTGCCAGTCCCCCCTACCATGTTCCTGTCCTGCCGCCAGACCTCCCTGTTCCTGGGCTCTGCAGTCCTGGACCATCCATGGTCAGTGCCAGACCAGAGAGTCCTGGTCAAGGGAAATACAACCTGTACAAGTCCCCAACACTCTTTCTTTTTTTCAGGTGGCAGAGTACAAAACAAGCATGAGGGAGGGAATGCATAAACAAACAATAAGCATGTCTGAGACAAAAACTTGAGCATGATCCTCAGCATTTTTATAATGAATTTAGCTATGTGGTCTCTCTCAAACACAGAGGACTAAAAAATTTGTTCAAAAACAAATCCATTAAACCACCATCTTGTCTGCCTTCAAGTCCATTAAAACTCACTTCTTTGATAGGCTGTAATTTACTGTATGCACTATTAATGGTACAGCAGATGGTAAATTGTGATTAGTTTTGACCAGCTAAGAACTGCCTACATCTTATTTGTAATCCTATCTTCTTTATTCAAAACCTTCAGAGGGGTAGCCAAGTTAGTCTGTAACTGGAAAAACTTAAAAAGCAGCTAATAGTCTAGCAGCACCTCAAAGATTAACAAAGCATGTAGATGATATCATGAGTTTTCATGGGCACAACCCACTTCTTCAGATGACTGAAGTATTAAAAGTCTAGAACCAAGAATAAATAATGGAAGGTGTTGGGGCGGGGGATACGAGTGAGGAAGGAGGGTGAGCATGCAGGGATAGAAGGGAAGCAAATTGTAAGAAATCCAGTTTGAATTTAGTATGAAAAACAGGATAAAAATCCCATCTAAATTCCACAAATTGTTAGAGATAAGCCACAGATGGTCTAGTCATCATAACAAATATAACCTGCATTGGATTATAGTGCACAGTGGGAGAATACTCAAACTGATCTAATCAATTCTTACATGCTTTCTTGTAAGTCTAAATTCTCTTCAGAAGCAAAAAGTGGAATTGCTAAATTTATTTTTCATCTATAAAGTAAAATCTGAAGATCTACATACCATTCCATTTTTTATTGTTTTTTAAAAAAACCTTTGGAGTAAGTCTGGAACATACTGATCATCTCATTAACAAAATAGGAAACGCCATGCGGTTACAATACTACTGTAGTATCAAGAAACTGCCAAATTCATTCTATGCTGTGGCCCTTTGTTGAGGGAGAGCATAATCTCTAACATTTATCCACATTTCTGAAGTGAGCTAGAGATTTTTCTCCAAGACCAATGAGAGTCTTCATAGCTCAGTCCTTGTAATTGCTTTAAATTTTACCACTGCTCTTAGCATACTAGTGATCTAAAGAAATTCACAAATGTGCAGGAAAGGAGAAGGTAGCCCAAGAAGTTAGCCCCCTGCACTCCCTAGAAGTGGAAGCAATTTGATTTTTTTTTTGAGAGACAGATTTAAAGATTTACTTGAATATTACACTCAATTAATATAAAGATTTCTCTCCTAATAGAGAAAAGCTGTGAGTGTTGTGGTGAGACAGGACAGGAAAAGGAATGGAAGGGAGGGGTCACCATCCTTTATGGCAAGTGTTGGGAATCTTTTTTGGGCCAGGAGCCGCTAACCCATAGAAAAATCAGTTGGGGGTTGCACTCAAGCAAAAACAAAAACAAACCCCACAATCCTCATTGAGGTGGCCCCCAAATGAGAAAGACATTCTTCACATTCCCCTCACACACCAGAACCTTGAAGGGCCCAGGCCCAGATTTTGTGTGCGCTAGCCCAATGAGGGGGCCAGAGCACCAGTGCGGGGGCTCCCCCCAGCACTGAAGAGTCGAGCCTTGGGGGTTGGATCCAGACAAGCCAGGGGCCACATCAGACCCTTGGCCTTAGGGTCCCCACCTCTGCTTTATGGCATTGCAAGGAACACTACAAGACATCACTACATTCAAGTAATAATTTTAAAAAAATCTGTTAGCCCATGGCCATGACTGACACCATTTGACTACATTTTATGTAAAACAATCATTTGACTATTTGAAATAAGTTTGTGTATGTGTTCCAACTTTCCTAACAATTCTTTTTAAGTCTCTGCCAGATGCTGCAGAATTAGCCACAGGACAGAGCAGATCCATCTGTCTCCATGACCCTGAAAACAAGTCTATTGTGAATAGAAGTTGTTTAAGATGCAGATCATCCTACTTTAAATTGCTTTCTTAAATAAAACCAATGATCTTCATTTGCTTACAGTAAATTGCAGTCCAAAAGACCTTATATCCATTAATACCCAAATTTTGTTTCTATATTTGCAGTTTAATCTCAATGCAAAATACTATCCTCTTCCTTGCATACGGGAAGGCACAAACAAGCCAGGAGTACATTTTCCAGTCTTCCTTCATCTGTGAACAGTGCCTTTATTTAAAAAAATATCTTAAAATGAGCTTTTCCCCCCCCCCACAATCCCTCATATTTTGAAGATTTTAATCACAGTTGTGCAATAAGAATTTATGTAGAATTTTATAATCCCAAATAGAGAGTCTAAGAGACCAGAATACAATATGACTGAAGTTATTCTTTAGAAAATCTACAGCATTCCAATGGGATAAAGAATGCTGATTGGTCAGGAGAAGGAAACCAAGGCCATGATTTCAAAACCAGACAAGTAGAGTTGTGTGGAGATTATCAGAGCACCCAGCAATCTGAATATGTAAAACCTTTAATTTGTCTAAGACAAAGGTCTGCTCATCACCCTACCACTCTTCCTTGCAGCACTGAAAATTTTAGCTTTAGACACCTCACCAGTTCCCCTACATCAGGGGTGGGCAATAGTTTTTGAAAAGGTGCCATTTGAAAAATTTTGAAGTAGTTGCAGGCCACCCTGGAGGTAGGTGGGCAGAATGGGAGGGGCGCTGAAAGAGATCCCACCTCCCATGCAGCTTCCAGGCATCACGTCAGCAGGGGGTGGGAGCTGTGAGCCCTTTCAACTCCTGCTATTTCAAGGGCTCCCTGCTCCAGGCCTCACTGCTAGTGTGTTGCCTGGGAGCTGGGACTCAAGAGCCCTTTTAACTGCTTCTATTTAAAATGCTTGCGCCTTCCTGCGGCTGTTTCCTGACAGCTGTCGAGTCACACGAGCCCTTTAAATATAACCAGTTGAAAGGGCTCGCACATCCCAGCTCCCAGGCAATGCATTAAGGGGCGGGGCCAGGAACTGCCATGTGGCCTGGGTAAAAGAGCTAGGCAGGCCAAATTTGGCCCCCTGATAGGCTCTTGCCCATCTCTGCCCTAAATTATGCTGGTCTTCTCCTTGGATCATGCCTTTCTATGTCATTTAGTGTAACTGCTCAGATTAAACTGAGATTCCACACATCTCACAATGCAAGGTAATCTTCACTTTTTCTGTTACACCACTTTAGCCTGAAACTAGTGTGCATTCTAGTTCCATCAGGTTTAGTACTCCAATTCTGAATAGACTCCTGGGTTACTGCCTCAGTAACAGCCTCTCATCCTCAACTGCTTCCATCTTCTGTGACAGGCATCAGAGAGGTAGCCCTGTTAGTCTGTTTCAGCCAAGAAACAAGGAGCACCAGCTCCTGCCTGCCTTCCCTTGCATCTGTGAGAGGCAGCAAGGAGGGGCAGGTGGGTCCATGGAGTCAGCATGTGCAGAGGGCTTGCTTGAAAGCTGGCTCCTCATCTGTATTGGCTCCCATCTGCTCCCCCATCACCCTCTGTGCTGCTGCCTCTCTATTAGAGGTACTCATATGCTTTGTCCACCTATGAAGGTAGAGTGCTAATGTGTCATTAGTATGTTGCTCAAAAGAGCTGAGAAGGTTTCACTGAACAGATAGGCTGTACCTTAATCTTTGTAAATTCTTGTTTCCAGAGGTTTAAGGCTAGCCATTCTGGAAGGACACTAGAAGCCTGAGGGCAACCTTATATTAACTAAATTTAGAGGCATTTAATCTAGCTGTGTACATGTCATACTACAGATTGTGTAATTGTGAATTGAAGGCTGTAGAATCAGCTTGATTAGGGATAAGGATGGAGACTTGAGAGGAAGAATGGACTGCTGGTAATTCACAGTCAAATCCATACAACCAGCCTATGTCCTAACTTTGATTACAAATGCTAAATTGCATTAAAATTATAGTATTTTGCTAGTCACATTTAGATGTGAAAAATAAACTACCATACGATAACTCTTTCCCAAATGAGAATGAGATGATCCATGGCATCATGCATGATGATTATCCACGATTTAATATGTTAGTGCAATCCACACAAGGCAGGAGTTCTAAAATTTTTCCTAAAAACATGGATCCACTACCAGCATTTCACTTACAGGAACTGATACAAATGAGGGGAAAAAAATCCACAAACTGTGTACAGACACATTTTCTGCATTTTCAGACATAAAGAGCTTTGAATACATAAAAATATTGGTTGTTCTAAAATAGTACACACATTTACAATTTGCACATGAATAATTGGTACTCATCAGTGCTGGACAGCTCCTAGTGGCGATGCTCAACAATTTGGACAGCTCAACGTGACCAATATGATTTAATCCAGAGCAGCACAGCACATAAGGGTTTTTTTTTAATTACTATTATTATTTATTTAAATGTGCTTTGAAAAGTGTTTGCCAGTTAGGTGCATAATCCAATGCCCACAAATAGATTTATTTTTCTTAATATTGCAAATTAGTAAACTATTCACAGTATGCAAATTTAGAGAAATCTATTCAGTTTACCATTGCTCCATTTAGGAGAGAAGATATAACAATTTTCACCTTGGTCTAATATTTAAGAGTGGACTTGGACAGATATTTTGCTGTAATAGGTGGCATGTGTCAGCAGTCAAAATAACCAATTCAGCTAAGAGATCCTTTATGACAGAATTACCTTCTAGTCCCTTGAATGAATAAACTCTTCCCCCGTCCCCTTCCAGATTTCAAAAGGCCTTATTGAAGGAGCAGAGTAGGAAGCTTATGGCTTTATCTTTCCTGAGAGTAAACAGGAGGGGAGGATACAATCACAGTTCCACAAATTCTTAAGGTTTCATTTATCATCCAGTCTGTAATGTATCCATTTTCCTTTTTTCAGTCAGGATGATGCAAACAGACACACAAATCCAGTCACAAAAACATGGATTATCTTGTCTTTACTTTATGGTTATGATAAAGGCTATTCAAGGAATGAAACGGAGCATAGTTCCACATGACAGTCTCATAAGTGAGCCAGGAAAGTATCTAAAGGAAATCACTGTAAGGTGAATATGACCTACGAAACTCCTGGTGCCCATTGTCAAAGGCACAAGACTCTCTGGATCTAGCTTCTATAGCAGGGGTCGGCAACCCCTGACGTGTATGCCACAAGTAGCACATGAGCAGACTTACTGGCACACTGGGCGGGAGCTCAGCCCAACCCCTCCTCCCCACATAGCGGGGAGCCAGTGCTGTGGCTCCAGCCTCAGCCACACAGCTGCAGACTGAAAGTACCAGCTCTGGCTTCCTATTGAGGGAGGGGGTGAAGGAGAGGCATATGCATGTTCCTGGCACTGCTTTCTGCTTTGGGAGTTGGTGGGAGTGGGGGTGTGGCAGGGCCTGACCAGCAGAGCTGGAACTAGGCAGCTGGCATATGTGGTGCATAAGGGCCAGGGCTGTGCCATGCTACTCCCAGTGGGCTCTGTGCGGGAGCAGGGAGCCCCTTTCCCAGCACCCCACTGCACCTAGCTGGGCTGGAGCCAGCCTTGGGCTCTGCCTGCCCCATCTCCAGAGCTGCAGCCTGCAGGCAAAGGGCTGGGCCGGGCACAGAAGAGACTCTGCCCTCCTCTCCCCTCCCCCCTTCCTCTCCTTGCCCCAGTGTTGCAAGTCCTAGGACTGCTGCTCTGCCAGTGAGTGTGCTGGGGGCACAGGGATGTGGGGACAAAAGGGGAGGGTGAAAAAGGATATGGTGGCAGAATGGGAAGGGGCAGAGATTGCACTGAGGGGCATGGTGCAATGCAGGGGATCAGGCTGCGGGGACAAGGAGGGAATCATGGGGCTGAGTGAAGCCGGAGCAGAAGGAAGATGTGAGGGGGGATACAATTTTACTTTGCAGAAACTGCACTTTCTTTAGTCCCCACTTCTTTGCCTCCCTCCCCAATTAGCTATTTGGCTGCATTCTCACCCTCTCACCTTTTCTGTGTTACTACCCCAACTCCCTCCTGTCCCCAAACTCCCTCTTGTACCCCATCCCACACCCTCTCCTGCCATCCAACTCTCTTCCAGATCCTACCCTCCTCACCCTGTCTTGCTCCCCACCTCCCACAGATCCTGCATCCATATCCCACTCGCTAGCAGCTGTCCCATACCTTGAATGCCTCATTTTTGTTCCCACCCAAGAGCCTAACAGGGTCCACAAAATCCACTAACTCTGGAACCCCAGAAAAGTAAATCTGGCCTATGGGAAGCACTGAACCTCAGCGTTTCCTGTTCCTTCTCCTCACCCTGTGGGGACGAAGAGTGAAGTATCGCAGCTGGGGACCATATCAGTGAGGGTTGGGGGCTTTGGGAAGAGATTTTTTGCTTCTCATTTGTGTGGTCCCCAACTGATTTTTCTGTGGAACAGTGACCCCCAACCTAAAAAAGGTTCCCCACTCTTGCCATAAGGAAAACATTGAAAGCTTGTGTATTGGACATAATATTTTATTTTATTTAAAATGAAGTTTGATAAACTAACATGAGAAAGTTAAAACACTTAATCTGTTTAATAATTTAAATTAAACTGTTCTCCCTAGCTGCAGCACTAGCAAAATAGCTCCGGCGTGATTATGTAATTAAGGGTGAGTTTCCATTAGCAACTGGTAGTCCATGGAAAGGTTTGCATTAACCCAGGTAGTCCATAGGGCATGCAGTGGAGAGAGCCTATTTCCTCCCCCACTCCCCCGGAAGAGTGGATGGCCCAGGGCAGGAGGATTAAATCTTGGCATGTCACTTCAGAAAGGCTGCTAACCCGTTCTACAGTTTGTCAAAGGATGCCATGTAAGATTGCTACTGAAAGCCTGCATCACACTGATCATCACTGAAAAATGTGGAGAGAGTAATGCTTAAGCTGAGGCCTGTCACCAGAAGATGAGAATCACATCCTGCCTCAAAAAGAAATTTCTTTAACTGTTCATCTGGTTATATGTGTATTAAGTATTGAATACTTTACAATGAATGCCTAGTCTGAACAAAATGCTTAGTCAAGTGATTTCCCAGGAGATATTCCATACTGGAAGAGAAAGAAGATGTTCAAATGTATGTAATTGATTAACCATATAACTGCTGAAAGTTTCAAGGGTTACATGCAGGACAGCAGCTGGTTCCTGCCTGCCATCCTGCTCCCAGAAAGCCAGCTGCTGCTCCGTGGTGCTGCCTCTGTATCAGAGGGTATGTCTACATTGCAGTGTTTTTCTGGAATAATGTCCATTATTCCGGAAAAACAATACTTGCGTCCACACTGCAATTGTGTTCTTTCAACAAAAAGTCGAAAGACGGAAGGCTTTTTCTGACGGCGATAAACCTCTTTCTACGAGGAAGAACACCTTTCCTGAAAAGTTTTTTCGGAACAAGGCATGCGTGGACATGGAGGAGGAAGTTCTTTCAAAAAAGAGACTTCTAGGAAATAATACAGGTGCCCTGCTGGCCACTCTATCCACACTCATAACAACTCTATAGTTCCTGTCTCCTGGCAGCTCTTAAAGCTGCAGGCACCCGGGACAAGGCTTGTGGCAGAAAGCCTGCTCTGGGAGCTGCACCTCACCGCGTGGTTCACATTGCCACACTTTTCCAGACCCATGTCCCAGCCTTAAGCCCCTCCGAAAGCCCACTGGCCCTCACAGGGAGCATGTCCAGGGCTCCCAGGAGCCTGCGGGGGCACAAAAAAGCATGTACTATAGTTAATCAAGTGCAATAGTTATACATTTAAAAGAGGCAAAACATGGAATCAAATTCCATATAATAAAGTACTAATATTACCTGTTGGTATCACACAAAGAACACAATCTCACAGCTTAGATGGGACGTAGAGTGAGAGAAAAAAAAAAAGATAGGAACAATACCTTACACAAAATGCGAGAATAGGATTGTGTGTGCAATTCCTTCACAGTACTATTGGAAAGTCAACTAGCATTCAAACTCCCACTGACTTTGATCAAATTACAGCTAAGCTCTATGGAAGAGAATTACTGAGACACTGTGAATGGTAGGACAAAAGAGTCCTAATAGTCAAACAAGGGGGCAGTAGAAAAGACTCCCAAGTGATGGTGCTTCAACCTTCTACAAGAGATATTCACGAACAGATCAGGCAAATTAGCAGGAATGATCGTTATACTATAAATGAATATACTGCATGAGGTACTGCAGTCCTACAAAAAGCTGGGGGAGAGGCAATCAAGGCAGATAAATCTAGACAAGACTAGCTGGGTTATTCTATAGGTAAAGAATAGTAAGGTACCTTTACAATATCAAAAAATGTTTAAGTTTACCAATCTGTCTGCTGGGATACCGAACAGAAGAAGATCAAAAGGAATGATTTGCCAAACAAATATTATTGTAACCTGAGAAAGCAACATAACTACACGACTAGCTGGGTCCACGACTAGCTACACGACTAGTTTGTGAATTTATTCAACAGAACAATGGACAACACAACCTGTACTAACTAAGGATGCAAACATATTCTTCCATCCAACCACAGAACGTCAGAAGAATTTATTTTTGTAACTATGTCCTCCACTGGTTGTTTAGCATTACTGTATAAAAGTAGTTTATTGAAAAGTGCTTAAAACTACCTTTTGATGACATTTCAAATATGCACTCTCAATAGGCCAAAAATATGTAAAGCTTGAACCCTTGAGTACTTTTGAATGCAAAGAGATGTAATTATTGTTCATGTATGCATGAATGTGGTTACATATTTGTAGTAATTCTTATAAGTACATTTTATGGAATATTTGTAATGCAAACGGAATGTGGACACTTTACACTTTTCAAAATAATAAGACAACAGGCAGAATACTGAAACAAATACATATTTTATATAACTCTCCTTCTCATCAATTCCAACTACAAAATAATCGCATGATCAATTAAAGGCCTACAAACAAACATATTTTTGAAAGAAAGACTAATTCTTACCTCCATTGCTAATGCTGCTGTTTGCTGGTCATAATGATTCAAAAGATTAGGCATAAAAGTGGTATTGTAAGGCAGGTCTTGACACATCCTCAAGATGATGGGCTCACAAGAAAACAGACTGTGTCCACTTGAATGCCCCACCAAAACATCCAAGAACAAAAGAGTGCAGATCAAGCTAGTTGCCATCCTTGAACATGTGAATGGGAGCCAGTTACTGAGACCTGTCAGATTACTCAATGTAAACTTTCATATACACATGTACTGAAGGTTTAGCTTTAATACCAATATTTTTGCTGCTTGTTTGTTAAGATTCTTCAAAAATTGAAATAAAATTTGTGCTGACAGAGTCTTATTCACTCAGTCCATCAGAAGACTTCAGATACAGATGGCACATCTCTTCTTTTCACATTATATACATTGTATTAGGTGAATGTGTCAAGTTGATTAACCACATTCCCACAGGATAGAATCCATCCTAGTGAAACAGAGCTGAGCTGTACTTCTTTTATGAAACAGCCTAAAAAACAAACAAACAAACAAACCAGTAAACCCAATATAGTTCAGTTAACTTCAAAATTAAAACTTTAGTTCATTAATATACAACAATATTAGCAGAACACAAATAAATTATTCTCTACAAGACCAAAAGGGCTAATGTTCCAAAAATAGCCTGCTCTTTCAACAGGGAAGGAAGCAAAGTATAAGTGCCAGTGTTTCTATGTGATGAATCCTAAATAATTACAGACACATTAAGGCCTAGTCTATATTAAAACTTGCAACAAGCTAGCTACAGCACTCAGACGTGTAAAAAAATCCACACCTCTGAGAGCACAGCCATGCTGATGACCTAAACTCTGGTTGAGTCAGTTAGGTCAATGGAAAAATAGTTCAATGGACTCTGCCATTGTTACTCACAAAGGCAGAGTTCCCACCTGCAACTGAATTTACAAATTTGGAACCGTAATTCTTCAGAGAGCAACTGAGTTTTCTATGTAGTTATTTTTAGCAGAATATTTACAAGTGTTCACAGATGAAACATTTAAATTGATCAATTTTTAAGTTTTGGATTTTATTTCTCTAAGCAATTCAATACATACAGTGATAAATCTCAAGCAGACTAATTTTGAAAGAAAAATAGTTATTCTTTATTCAAGATAATCTAATTGAATTATGTTGCAGGACTGCTCAAATCAGCTACTTATGTTTTAAGATTAAGCTGGCCTGTGACTCAACAGTCGCGCTCATGCCTATTCCCTGGAAGAACCTTTAGCCACACCGAGCAGATGAGCTGGAATATAAAAGAGTAGACATAGAAAGGGCCCTTGGCAACAGAGTTTTAGAAGAGAAACAAGTGGAGACAGTAGAGGATTGGCTGCCCTAGTACTACCGCTTCTGCTACCTAGCACTCTAAGCAGCTTCAGACTGTGCAAAAGCCTCTGCTCTGAGGCATCAGCATATCAAATGACACCATAGTGCTGTTGCCTCAGTAAGCCTGGGAACCAAGGCAACAGCAGCAGGGAACTACTTCAAGCACTGATGCATAGACACAGAGGCACTGGATTCCCTCTAGTCAAGGTCTCCCAACATGACTTCATTCTCTTATACAGAACTGTCCCGTCTGTAGGATGATTCAGGGTGACCGTCCAGGCCCCTTGTTTTGAAGGGGCCCACATCAGTATGATCTCCTACAATGAATTA
This sequence comes from Pelodiscus sinensis, assembly GCF_052426305.1. Lineage (NCBI taxonomy): Eukaryota > Metazoa > Chordata > Testudines > Trionychidae > Pelodiscus > Pelodiscus sinensis. Next base: position 7,115,581 of record NC_143054.1, read on the forward strand.
ACCAACTACACAACAACAACAACAACAATCCATAGCACAAGTAGGGTTTTTACATAGATCTTATGTCGCTAGACAGTTATATAAAACTGAGAGAAACTATTTGCAAGGCCAGAACTGTAGTTAAACTGACACTAAAGCTAGAGCTAACAGATTCAGAATTTATAACCTGAACTATCCATACCTTTAAAAGAAAAACGCTTAAGTAAAACTAAAATGCAGAAAACATAAGGACTGCAATATGAAAAGCCAAATATGTCCCTGTACCCCAACTGTGAATTCTAATAGTTTTAAACTAGAATCAAGAGTTAGAAGTAGCTGATTTATGCTTTGGTATAAGGATGTTAAATTGCAGTTAACTGACTAGTGAAGTTGACGATGGAATTTCCATTGACTACTCCCGCATTCCTCCTCTGAATCCTACAAGAGCTCCCGAATGGGGGAGGGATAGCTCAGTGGTTTGAGCATTGGCCTACTAAACCCAGGGTTGTGAGTTCAATCCTTGCGGAGGCCATTTAGGGATTTGGGGCAAAAAATTCATCAGGGATGGTACTTGGTCCTGCTGTGAAGGCAGGGGACTGGACTCAATGACCTTGCAAGGTCCCTTCCAGTTCTAGGAGATAGGCAATCTCCATTATTAATGTGGAATTCCACATGCAGCCTTGGGAGCCAGCTTTGAAATGTACAAGAGTCCCCAGCGAGGGCTCTTGTGCGTTTTAAAGCCACAGTGCCCTCATGGAGCCCAGGGTCAGTGGGGGACTCCACGGCTGATCCCAGGTTCTGAGTGGCATTTCCCTAGAACCTGGGGTCAGCTGAAATGTCACGTGGAGCCCAGGATCATCTGGGGAGTCCCAAGCTGACTCCAGGCTCCACAGCGCTGCCCCTTTGAAACGCCGAGATGGCGTTTTAAAGGGGCAGTGCCACACAGCTGAGCTGGGGATCTGCTGTGTGGCAGCTGCCTCTTTGAAACACCGCCCTGATGTTTCCAAAGGGCAGCGCCATGGAGCCCGGGGTCAGCTGGGGAAACCCCAGCTGACCCCGGGCTCCATGGCACTGCCCCTTGGAATGCTGCTTCCACATTTCAATGGGGTAGCGTGCACAGTTGATCCCCTTTGAAATGCCAAGGCAGCAAAAGGAGGAAGGGGGGAGTCAACTAGTCCTTAACATCCTTACTTTGGTATAGACAAGAATAAGTACAATTTTCCATTTCCTGGAGGCAATATTTCTGACCACACTAGCTTTTTTTGTTCATCAGACGTATGAAACATACAAAATATACTTGCACACACATTCATCTATTTTAGTGATTGCATCAGGAGGCACCAACCCACCTATCTTGAGACGTTAGAGAAACTGTAGGCCAGAGGATCTGGAAATAGCAAGTTGGCCAGTTAGTTGTGGACTTCAAAAGACTAACTATAACCACATGCAATTTGTCCCTTGTATCAAGTCTTAGTAAGAATATTATTACATACATCTTAGATGACGGGTACCAACTCTTTAAGCATAAAAGTCATATTAAAAATAAGTTTCACAATTAACAGTGCCAGAGAGATCAAGAGCAAGCATATTTAAGGAATGGGAAGACTGCACAGATGGATGTGTTCCTGGAGCACAAACACAAAGAGGAATGCAAAGGAAGTATTTTCAGTATGAGACTTAGCCTCACCAATCCAGTTACCAGGGAAGAAACACAAAGTATTCCTCACTCCCTATCAGTCTACTCGGATTCCTGACAGAGGACTAAAACTGTATTTCCCCCTTTATACATATACTCCTTCAAGTACAACTATTGGGGAACATCACCACAACTTCAGACTCCCTCCCCACAGCCACTTCTGATACAGGAAGAATGTGGGGGGAGGGCACTCCCAACAGTCCACTTTAATTACAGTCAGGGGTACAGAAACCACAAGGCAATTTTCTCCTACTCCACTACATCCCCTCCCATTTCAATAAGATACGGAAGACACCCACCACACACCTTCCCCCATTGCAGTTACAGAGAGGAGAGAACACACTATATCCCCCCTCATTCTAGTGTTAGAATGAGGGAGGGGGAACCAAACTATATTTTCCCCATACACTCCATTTCAATTACAGACTAAAGAGGGGGGACCCTGCCACATACTCTTCCCCCAACCTACTCAGAGTCTCTCCCCTCCACACTCCATTGTGGGTCCAGGTGGGGTGGGGCCGGGGTGGAAGGGAGAAGCTCCCCATCAACACACCGCAGCCTCCAGAAAGAGGGTGATTTCTCCCTCTTCTTTCATGTCTGGGAGATTTAGGGGAGGGGGACATGGAGCAGTTCACCTGCCATCTCTCAGCTCAGTCCCCTCCTACCCCAGCTGCACTCCTGTCCCCAACCCCAGGTGTCATCCTACCCTGGGGCTTTCCTGCCCCCCCCAGTCTCCCTCCTACCCCGGGTGCACTCCCCCCACCTCAATCCCCCTCCTATCTCGGGTGCGCTCCCGCCACCTCCCACCATCCCAGCTGTGCTCCTGCCCCCAACCCCAGGTGTCCTCCTATACTGGGGCTTTCCTGCCCCCCCCCCCAGTTCCCCTCCTACCCTGGGACTTTCATGCCCCCCCCACCTCCAGTCCCCCCCCCACCCTGGGTGCGCTCCCGCCACCACCCCACCCCAGTCCCCCTCCTACCTCAGGTGCGCTCCTGCCCCCCCACCCCAGTCCCCCTCCTACCCCGGGTGCGCTCCTGCCCCCCCGCCCCAGTCCCCCTCCTACTCCGGGTGCGCTCCTGCCCCCCCCGCCCCAGTCCCCCTCCTACTCCGGGTGCGCTCCTGCCCCCCCCCGCCCCAGTCCCCCTCCTACTCCGGGTGCGCTCCTGCCCCCCCCCGCCCCAGTCCCCCTCCTACTCCGGGTGCGCTCCTGCCCCCCCCCGCCCCAGTCCCCCTCCTACTCCGGGTGCGCTCCTGCCCCCCCCCGCCCCAGTCCCCCTCCTACTCCGGGTGCGCTCCTGCCCCCCCCCGCCCCAGTCCCCCTCCTACTCCGGGTGCGCTCCTGCCCCCCCCCGCCCCAGTCCCCCTCCTACTCCGGGTGCGCTCCTGCCCCCCCGCCCCAGTCCCCCTCCTACTCCGGGTGCGCTCCTGCCCCCCTCCGCCCCAGTCCCCTCCTACTCCGGGTGCGCTCCTGCCCCCCCCCCCCCCGCCCCAGTCCCCCTCCTACTCCGGGTGCGCTCCTGCCCCCCCGCCCCAGTCCCCTCCTACTCCGGGTGCGCTCCTGCCCCCCCCCGCCCCAGCGGCGGCAGAGAGGGGCGCGCGCTCGCCACCCCGAGGCCCCGGCTGCCGCACTCACCTCAGCGCCCGCCCGGCCCCTCCGGCCTCGCGTCTCCCCCCAGGAGCGAGGGCGGGGGCGGCCGCCGCGCGAGGAGGCGCCGAAGGCAAAGGCCGCGCCCCCCCCCCAGCCAGACCCCAACGGCAGCCCCGCCCCCTCCAACGGCAGCCTCCCGCCGGCCCCGCCTCCCGCTTCATCCCGCCCCGGGGAACAGCGAATCAGAAGCAGCCGGCTAGTTGCTAGGTAGAAGAGCTGCCCCCTCCCCCCCGCCCGAGGCCCGGCCCTGATTGGCTGCTCCTCCCGGAGCGCAAGGAACCGTTGCCATGGCGAACGGCGTCGACGCGCCAGGAGCGGGGGAGACCGGCCCGTGAGGGGGCGGGGTGTTGCTGAGGGGTCGCGGCTGCGGGCGCAGGAGGCCAGGTGAGAGCGTGGGGGAGGGGCGTATCCGCCGCCAGGGGGCGCCGTTGCCACGGGAGACGATGGGGGGGGGGAGGTATTGCCCCATGGCCGCAGGGGCGTATCGGCTGCTCGCGGGTATCGATTCCCGGGGCGGGGTGGGGGGGCTGGGTTGCCAGCTGGGGGGCCCGGCCCTCACAGGGCACGGGGGGGGGGGGTGCTGGGTGTAGACGCAGAGCGGGCAGGGGACACTGGGAACTCCTGATGATGGAGGCACTTGCGTGGGGGGGCACAAGGGGCTGTGGAAGGGACCCCCCAGCCTTGCTCAGTCCCAGCTGAGACGGTGCAGGACCAAACCCCACGATGGGTCTGTAATTTAAAAGGCAGTAGGAGCTGGGGGACAAGCTGCTGGGCTCCTGCTGCCTTTTGAATTGCAGAGCCACAGTAGCCGGCTGTGTCTAGACTGGCCAGTTTTTCCGGAAAATCAGCCACTTTTCCAGAAAAACTTGCCAGCTGTCTACACTGGCCGCTTGAATTTCCGCAAAAGCACTGACTTCCTACTGTGAGAAATCAGTGCTTCTTGCGGAAATACTATTCTGCTCCCGTTCGGGCAAAAGTCCCTTATGCGCAAAACTTTTGCGCAAAAGGGCCAGGGGAGACAGCTGAGATTTGTTTTGCGCAAAAAAGCCCCGGTCGCTTAAATGGCCATCTGGGCTTTTTTGCAGAAAAGCGCGTCTACATTGGCATGGACGCTTTTCCGCAAAAAATGCTTTTGCAGAAAAGGGTCCGTGCCAATCTAGACGCTCTGTTCTGAAAATGCTTTTAACGGAAAACTTTTCCGTTAAAAGCATTTCCGGAAAATCATGCCAGTCTAGACGTAGCCACTGTGTCTACATTGGCCTGCTTTTGCGCAAAAGCACCTGCTTTTGCACAAAAACATGCTGCCTGTCTACACTGGCCCTGAGTTCTTGTGCAGGAACTCTGACGTTCTATTGTGTGAAATCAGTGCTTCTTGCGCAAGAACTATGATGCTCCCGCTCAGGAATAAGCCCTCTTGCGCAACTGTTCTTGCGCAAGAGGCCAGTGTAGACAGGCAACATGAATTTCTTGCGCAAGAAAGCTCAATGGCTAAAATGGCCAGTGGAGCTTTCTTGTGCAAGAGAGCGTCTACACTGGCACAGATGCTTTTGCGCAAAAGCACATCTCTTGCGCAAAAGCACATGCCACTGTAGACGCTCTCTTGCGCATATACTTTAACGCAAAAACTCTTGCGTTAAAAGTATTTGCGCAAAATCTTGCCAATGTAGACGTAGCCAGTGGGTTTTGGTCCCACATCCAGCACGAATAGGGACGGAGTGGGTTGGTTGCTTATCGACTAATCGAGTAGTTGATAAAAATTCTATCGAATACTCTTAGTTAAATACTCTTAACATCCCTAGCCAGTAGCAGGTCCATCTGGAACACTCCGGTTTTTGCTCAGTGTGGCTGGCACAACGTTGAGGTCTGGCAGCTTGGCTCTTGTGGCTGTATCCTGGACTTGGTTTCCAGAAAACTTCCATTTGGACTCCCCTTTATTACAGTGAAACTTGAGTCCTGCTCAGAAATACCTTAACCATTCATTATGTGAAAGATCATTTCCATGGGGAAGCACTGGAGATGACCATCGCTCTAGGGGTGGAGAACTGGGGATATCAATGCCTTGGGGAGAGTATGAGTGCCTGGAATGCGAGGGCCTCAACTTCACAGAGTCCTGAAAGTTGTCGATGCCATAGGGTAATTGTTGGCAGATGGGGCACTTAGTGGAATGCAGCACTTGCATGGAGAAGCAGCAGCATTGTATTTTTTTTGCTGCTAGTCCACTCACAACTGCTTTTTACATATCTCCTTCCCATCATCTCCCTTTGCTTCAGAGGGGTAGCCAAGTTAGTCTGTAACTGAAAAAACTTAAACAAATAGTTTTGCAGCCTCTTAAAATCTAACAAAACATGTAGATGGTAGTCTTTAAGGTGCTGCAAGACTATTTGTTGTTTTTTAAGTTTTTCCATCATCTCTCTGTTTCCAAATTATTTTTCCCCAGATATGTCCTCTTGCAGTTTCTCATGCTGAATCTCATACACTTTATTCCTTTTGATCTATACACGCTAATTTCACTGGTTCACCTATCTGTTACTATGGTTTGTAACACTTTCACATATACTATCTTCTCTGGATTTAATTAACTACTGTTTACTCCCAGCATGGTCATTTGCAAGTAGCTCTCCTCTCTTCCTTTCTAAACCTCTGAGTTTGGTTAGTTCAATTAAATGTATTTCCAGGTGAAAGTCACTATTACGCCATCATGTGGATTATGGTCATTAGATTATTTCTGTGTAAAATCTTTTTTTAAACCTCAGGGCACATGAGTCTGATGAGCCAGGAAAGCTTATTCCCATAGTGGACAAAAACTATTAATAAAATAGTGCATTTGAAAGACTTACTCTGACTATGGTTTATGGAAGGCCCTGGAATGGTATTCCAAGGGGTTAAGTCTAGATTAACCCAGCTAAAGGAAATGAGTTTAATGCCTTTTGTTAATATGATACGATCATACACTGCATTGAAGAAAGATTAATGCTATCAAATTATTTTTTAAACAATGGGCTTGACCCAGCTATTACTGAAATAAAAGGTCTATTTATTTATCTTTAATGGGAGTTGGATGAGAGGGACTGAAATCTTTCTGCTGTAATAAACAACTCGAGTTGCCAGTAGTGCAGAACTGTATCATAAGGTAACCAGTAAAATCATGTTATATGACACTAGGATTTGGCTGCTTGATTCTTATCTCTAGCAGAGCATATTTCCCTTATAATTTATGTTACTCCTGGCTACACATAATTATGCTTAGTATTTTATGGTCCATTTAACTTTCAGAGAACAGTACAAAAATTCCCTAACTGACCGAATTGTGAAAGAACCATTGCAAGAGATAATCACCCCTGGGCTAGTGCTGGTCAGTTTGTGGGGGAAGGGAATGTTGCCTAGTCAAAAAGAGAAGTCTTGATGATCTAGGAAGAACCAAAGAAGAGAGTTGATAAAGGCACAACTACTCAGTAAATGCCTAGGGGACAATAAGAGTAACACTCAGCCTTCAAGCATCTCCTTGCAGCAGGTAGGGTTGCCAGATGGTCTCCTAAAAATACCAGACACTTGGTATTTTTTGGTCGAGCAAAAAAACCAACAACGGAAAAAAACGCGGGCTAAGCGGCGATCACAACCCCGCCTCCCAGCTGGGACTCCCAGGCTGGGAGGCGGGGCCACCATCGGCGCTGGGAGCCCATGATTGCACAGAAGCCTGGTGGGGGAGTGGCTGGGACTCCCAGCCACTCCCCCCGCCCTCGCCAGGCTTCTGCCATGACCAGAGGCACCCAGCGGCGATGGTGGCCCACCTCCCAACTGGGACTCCCAGCTGGGAGGGAGGGCTGCGAACGCCGCCGGGAGCCTGTGATTGTGCTGAAGAGGGTTGGAGAGGTGGGAGGGGTTGGGTGCCAGAGGCAGGCTCTGGTCAGGAGTCACCTGGGTGGCTCCCAGACAACAGCCCATCAGGTTCTTCTGCCAGGCTCCCTGCCCTCCATGCCCCTGCATCGGCTACGGGGGACACGTGTGGTTGTGAACACTGTGAGCCGGGAGGGGGAGAGGCACGTGCTCTGCCTGATCTGCAAACAATGCCACAGTCCTAACTGTGCCTCAACAGTTTTTCTTCATATAAAAGCTAGGATCTGTTAGGGAGCAGAAAGCAGGGCAGTTTCCGGAGACTCCACCCCAGAGGACTCTTCCTCATGCTTCAACTTCAGACCTAGATGATAGGACTGGTGGCCATGGCAGTCCCACGGGGCCAGCCGTTAGCTTTCTGTCATTGGCCCAAGGGAGTCTAACACCATCTGTGCTTGGTGGATCCCCTCAAGCTTTCGTGTGGCCTGCCAGAGGTCCCCCTGACATGCAACTGAGAATCACTGGCCTTGAGCATCCACCTTTCCCTCCCATCTCACTGTATCTGGGGGCAGGATATAGTAGAGCAGCAGGGCCCCATATGCGGGGTACTACCTGACTTTGCTGCTAACATGTTTTTTCTGTTTTTAGCCCTGCTGATTTAATACACGAGTACAGCAGTGGAAAAGTGTTCAATTGCCTGTATAGGCAGATGGTCCAAATTAACAGATTTCAGGTAGATCCTTCCCAGGATATATCACATGTTGTTCTAGAGGGTGAAATCCTTGTCAGGTTTATAGCATGTGGAAATGTTCCAGTAAGAAGAGGTGGATGAGGCTTTTTTTTAAACTGACAAAAGCATCCAAAGCACAGGATTTGTTGGTGATGGCGGACTTCAAGTATCCAGATATCTGTTGGGAAAATTACACAGCAGGGCACAAATTATGCATTAAGTTCTTGATAGGGAGGACTAGCTGAGAACCTGAGAGTGGAAGACAGCTTGGGTAAAAGTGATCTTGCAATGATAGAGTTCATGATTCTAAGAAATGGTAGAAGGGAGAACAGCAAAATAAAGACAATGGATTTTAAGAAGGCAGACTTTAGTAAATTCAGAGATTTGGTAGGTAAGGTTCCATAAGAAGCAAGAGTAAGGGGAGAAACAATTGAAGACAGTTGGCAGTTTTTCAGAGAGACATTATTAAGGGTGCAAGAGCAAACTATTCCACTGCATAGGAAAGATAGGAAGTGTGGCAAGAGGCCACCTTGGCTTAAACAGGAGATCTTAAACGATTTAAAAATAAAAAAGGGGAAACTAGGTCAAAGTACAAAGGATGAATATAAAAAAATAACAAGTATGTAGGTGCAAAATTAGAAAGGCAAAGGCACAAAATGAGCTCAATCTAGCTAGAGACATAAAGGGTAACAAGTAAACGTTCTACAAATATATTAGGAGGAAGACCAAGGAAGGGTAGGCCTATTGCTCAATGAAGAGAGAAAAACAATAACAGAAAATGTGGAAATATCAGAGGCGCTTAACAACTTTTGTGTCAGTTTTTACCAAGAGGTTGTGGCAATTGATTGCCGAATATAGTGAATGCCAGGGAAAAATCAGCAGAAGTTAAAATAGGAAAATAACAAGTTAAAAATGACTTAGAAAAGTTAAATGTCTTCAGGTCACCAGGACCTGATGAAATGCATCTTAGAATACTCAGGGAGCTGACAGAGGAGGTATCTGATCCTTTAGCTACCATCTTTGAAAAGTCATGGAAGTTGGGAGAGATACCAGCAGACTGGAAAAGGGCATGTACAGTGCCCATCTATAAAAAGGGAAATATGGACAGCCCAGGTAACAACAAAGCAGTCAGCTTAATTTTTGTGCCAGGAAAGATGGAACAATTAAGGAATTTCTGTTTCAGGAAAGATAATGGAGCAATTAAGGAATCCATCTGCAAACATCTGGAAGATAATAAGGTAATAAACAACAGTTAGCATGGATTTGTCTAGAACAAATGATGTCAAACCAGACTGGTAGCTTTCTTTGATAGGATAAAAAGCTTTGTAGATAAGGAGGAAGTGGTAGATGTGACATACCTAGACTTAAGTAAAGCATTTGATACAGTCGTGCATGACTGTGTGTTGTAAGCAAGATACAAGAAGTCATTCTTCCCCTCTACTCTGTGCTGATTAGGCCATAACTGGAATATCATGTCCAGTTCTGGGAACTACATTTTAGGAAAGATGTCGAGAAATTGGAGATGGGAAAAATTATTTTCCTTAACCTCTGATGACAGGACAAGAAGCAGTGGGCTGAAATTTCAGCATAGGAGGTTTAGGTTGGACATTAGGAGAAACTTCATAATTGTCAGGGTGGTTAAGCACTGGAATAAATTGCCTAAGGAGGTTGTGGAATCTCCATCATTGCATATTTAAGAGCAAGTTAGACAAACATTTGTCATGGATGATATAGATGGTGCTTGGTCCTGCTGAGAGTTCCCTTCCAGTGCTAGTATTCTATGAGTCCAACCTTCATGTTTTGACTCTCTCTAAAATCACATCTCTGAGGGGAAGCTGTGTTAATCTGTATCTGGTTGCATCTGACAAGTTGTTTTTACACACAAAAGTTTATGCCCAACTAATCTGTTAGTCTTTAAACTGCCATGGTCTTCTCATTGTTTCTAAAATGATGGAAGAACAGCAGAGTGGTATTGTTCTCCTGAGACTCAGGTACTAAACTTAGGCCCCCAGTTATTAGGTAAGGAATCTAATTCAATTGGGATGCTTGGAGGAAACCCAGTGAGAAAGCAACTTTAGATATGTCTTCACTTGGGTTTAGAAAGGAGGGTTCTTTCTCTTGGGAGAGACTAATTCAAGGATTAGATAATTTGCTTGAGATCGTGTTGTAGAGGCCATAAAGTGAGCAGTGCAGATCCATTGATCTGACACCAAAACCGGACCAGAGGAGTCAGTTTTTCTCTTTGATTTCAGAATAAAAGCTATTAATAGCGTGCAGTTTGATGCCTGCCCAATGCCTGCAGTTGAAGTAAAACCAGATAAATTACAACTTTCAGTCTCAATAAGGGATGTTGGCAAATACAGCTATTGCAACAGCCCAAAGTAAAAGTTGCTTATCAACTACCTGTTCCATAACCTCTCTTCCTTGGGTTGAATGACTGCATGCCATGAAGAATACCAGGGGAAGGATCACTTCAATATCTGGCTCTGTAGCCTGGTTCACTCACTGTGCAACACTGGTGGGGCGAGGTTCATGTGACTGCAGATTCTTTCCATGTATAATTGGGGACATGAGCATTATGGGCTGCGTCTAGACTGGCATGATTTTGCGGACATACTTTTAACGGAAAAGTTTTTCTGTTAAAAGTATTTCCGCAAAAGAGTGTGTAGCTTGGCACGGATGCTTTTGCACAAAAGCATCCGTGTCCAGTATAGATGCGCTTTTGCGCAAGAAGGCTCCTATGGCCTTTTTAGCCATCTGGCTTTCTTGCACAAAAAATTAAGGTGCCTGTCTACACTGGTCCTCTTGCGCAAGAGGGCTTATCCCTAAGTGGGAGCATCAAAGTATTTGCGCAAGAAGTACTGAATTCTTACGTTAGAACGTCAGTGCTCTTGCGCAAATTCAAGCGGCCAATGTAGACAGCTGGCAAGTTTTTGTGCAAAAGCGCCTGCTTTTGCGCAAAATCTTGACAGTCTAGATGCACCCTACGGGTTTTTGACAAGGTATAGTGCTACCTTCTCCCTTTTGATGAGGTCTTCAGAACTCATGTTTACACAGGTATTTATGGAAGGGATCATAATAGCAGCTGTTTAAAGAACAAGAACCCAGGTTTGGGATTATTTCTGGTATGTTTTGATGCTTTAATACTAAGTTCTCTCTCACAAACAGAGGCATGACTGCCTGACCATGTTTGTTTGTTTGTTGTTTGGTACTGAACTGCTTCACCAATCTGCAGTGTTATTGTAGGCACGGTCCTTTCCATGGCTTGGATTCATCATAATTCCTGATCGGAAAGACCCTCTTGATTCATTTATTAGTAATAGCAGTAGTATTAGCAGCATGACAATATCACACAGCAGGGCTCCTCCACTTTAGAAGCATCGGGGGCCACAGTGATACTCATAGCACATGCCAAGGGCCGCAACTTAAGTGTGGTTTCATATACATGCAAATATATATGCAGACAGCTTCTTTCACACTGACAGGCATGAATACAAAAATTAAAACAAGACTACACAACACACAGGCCCCATTTAAGTCAGTTCTGCTGATAATAATAAAATACAGTATTTACCGGATTCCCACCCATATTGCAGCACTTTTAATGAGCAATGACAGTCCAGGAATTTAACTACTAAAACGCATATCAACAGAAGGCCATTCTATTGACTCGCCATTGTGGCGCGTGTTCCCAGTGGAGGCCATGTCCAAAGGATCCCCACCTGCAGGCTGTATGTTGAGCCCCAAGTAAACCCAAACCACACCGCAGGCTAGAAACAAATGGGCCGTGGGCCTAGGGTTGCCAGGTGTCCGGCATTCTACTGGACAGTCCAGTATTTGCACTCTTTGTCCGGTAAAAAAATCAGAGAATACCGGACATGTGCAATGTCCAGTATTCTCTGATTTTTCTGGCTGCGCACCGGACGGATGCCTGGCATGGGCGGGGGGAGCAGCTGGAAGGCAGGGCCGTGATCAGCACTAAGAGCCTGTGATTGCTTAAACCAAGGTATATGCCGCACTACACAGACAGCATAACTTCACCTCAGTGGACACTGCAGGTTACTTAACTGGCTGTCGGCCTTAATTTTTGTCAGTTTCACAGTTCCAGGTGAGAACCTGAAATTGACAAGAAAGCTGGGTGTGTGAGAAATGTTAATTTTACTTTGCAGGATTCAGATTTATAAGAAAGAGTTTTACTTGGCTCATCGCTATGCCATGGAATTTCTATATTCCTTTTTGATGAAATTCATGGTTTTCACTCATATATTGCTTTAGCATATGCAATCAGCATCCCAAAAATAATGCTGATCTTTTATTGTAATTGTTGTAGCCTTGTCTGCAGAAGGATATCAGGGTAGCCTGCAACCTCGCATGCCTGATGGCATTTGCACCTCCCAAAAATATGGAAGGCCCCAAACTGCAAACCAAGATGAGCACATGGACACCTCTAAACCATCAGCTTATGAATGACAAGGTAAATACCATACAGCTACCTCAGATATAGGCCAAATCCTGCTTCCCTAACTCGTGAAGAAACTGTAATGCAAGTCAATCAAGAATTATTTAGCCCTATAGGTAGAAACCATCCTATTATTTAAAGGCCGATTTTTCTACTGTGAATGTGCCAAATCTTCAAGCCCTTTATTTCATGGGAGTTGTGCCTAAGTAAGGAATCAGTAATAACTTTTAATTTCAAGACTTGAGGATTTAGCCCAGTCATATTAATTTAGGCTGTATTGTGTGTAAACTTTCAAAATGGAATTCCCTGTGTCTTTTCTTTATTTTCTTGCCACTCGCGTTACTTTAAAACTATAAATGTCTTTTCAGTTGTTTAAGGTGCTGGACAGATATGCTTAGGGATTGACGTCTTCATTTGAGCCACAGAACAAGTACAGAGCAGGAGCCGTGTAAGTTTCACCAAATAGTCAGTGTCTCCTCTGGGACCAAAGAGGCTTGTGGTACATGGCCTCTCTGCTGAGATTGCCACCAAGTACGCCAGATACATTAGAAGTCTTAGGGAGGGGCTCATCTTACAAGTAAAAAGAAGTTTTTCCTAATTTCAAACCCTACAGACTATATCTGGGGCAGTGTAGCTGGGCTCACACACATATCCTCACCAGTAATATTCTTTCCTCAGAATTTAGTTAATTCCCTTGGTAACGTTCCGGAATCTAATATGTTTTCCCATATTTATGCTTTTTCTCTTCAGGAGAAAAAATAGAAAAAAAATTATCTGACCACTAAAACCAACAGATATCACTTTCAGTATACGCAAGGAGCAGCAGAGGGGCCGACAGTCTTGCTGGGCCCATGGGTAAGGTGGGGAGGCAGCTCTGTGCTTCTGGAACGGGCAAGGCCTCAGGTGGAAGAGGCACGGCTGGGGGCTGTCAGCCTTCAGCGTCACACATAGCACTCAGGCTGCAATGTAAAGGGTCTGGGGCTCTAGCCATTGCTTTGGTAGCCCTGATAGCCCTTTTGACTCACTGGGTCCCGGGTTAACTGCACCATTTGTTGGTGGGCCTGCACAGCAGATTTATCAAGAGAGAACGTGCAGTTTTTAAATGGTCGGCACTTTTAAAAGGGATCTGAATGAGAAGAGTAAGGCCCTTCAAGTTCAGAGGGGCAGAGTAGAAAAAGTCCTGAGTGACTGCATCATAGGCATGTGGGACTGGAAGGAACCAAGGGTATGTCTACACTAGCCACCCTAGTTCGAACGAGGGTGGCTAATGTAGTCATTCGAACTTGCAAATGAAGCCCGGGATTAAAATATCCCGGGCTTTATTTGCATGTTCCCGGGCGCCGCCATTTTTAAATGCCCGGTAGTTCGAACTCCCTGCCCACGGCTACATGCGGCACGGGCTAGGTAGTTTGAATTAAAGCTCCTAATTCGAACTACTGTTACTCCTCCTGCAAAAATGGTGGCGCCCAGGAAATTGCAGGAGGAGTAGCGGTAGTTCGAATTAGGAGCTTTAATTTGAACTACCTAGCCCGTACCGCGTGTAGCCGCGGGCAGGGAGTTCAAACTACCGGGCATTTAAAAATGGCGGCACCTGGGAACATACAAATAAAGCCCGGGATATTTTAATCCCGGGCTTCATTTGCAAGTTCGAATGACTACATTAGCCACCCTAGTTTGAACTAGTGTGGCAGTGTAGACATACCCCAAGAGAGGTAAAATAGAAAGAGATTAGAGGAGACATAAGGTGTGCATAGGAGGGTGACTTAAAGGAGGAAGTGAGGGGCAGGAGATCAGAGTAAAGATTGAGCAGAGTCGTGAAAGGCCTTGCAAGAGAACAAGAAGCTCAGACCTGATGTAGAAAAGGAAGAGAAGCCAGGGAACAATTACACTGATTTCTGGTAATTTGTTTCCAAGTGCCTGGAGTAAACAGACCTTCTTGGCAGAATTAACTCAGGTGTACTCATATGAGTTCTGAAAGCAAATACTGTATCTTTCTTTGATCAGAGGCCATTAACATTGCTTTCAACTATGACATAACACTCGGTTTCACTTGAATTTCTCCAAAACCAAAACTCAGATCTCTGACTATATATCACTGGCTTGTGGCAAATTTTTTCAAAGCTGAGCCAATAAAATGCTTACTAAAGGGCCTCTTATTTTGCCAAGTGCCTTGTGCAAACAAAACAAAACACACAATAACTGTAAACATGCAAAGAAAAGAGATGTCAGTTTTTCACCCCTGCTGAGAGAGACAGAATTAGAGTTGACAATTGAACTGTACCAAATGTCAACACTCATATTGTCTCTCTCTGCAGGAGCCTTTCTTGCTGGCTGCCAAAACAACAACATGTTTGGAGTCTGCAATGATGAATTCTATTTTCCTCCTTGTGGTTAGTAACTGTTTGAACGTGCACTCATGAGTTGGGTGTCTGAGCGTTTCCTCTTTGATCCTTATGACAGAATAGCTACTGTAGTCCATGCTTCCCTGTGCACTCTCCTGAATGATGAAGGTAAAATTCTGGTGCTTTCAGTCTCTGCCCTAGTGGATAAATGCCCACATTGCAAAACCACCAATACATTTGGCACTAACTTGTCCCTCTGATGGGTGGTAGTCTCAGCAGAGGCTGTGAACAGCAATGAAGACTGAACTCCTTTCTTACCCCAAAAGGTGATCCCTCCAACTTATGACTGCACATTGGCAATGCCACATGGGGAACTATGAACTGCTTCTCTCCTGGCTGTAACTATTGACCAGACAAAGAGAGGTCTGCAGCATTATCTCTCTGGAGTTCCTCAGGAGCACTGTATTCATTAAAAAACCCCAAACGCTAACTAAATAAAGAGTACAAATGTCAAACCAACACTTTAAGGCCCTGATCATTGTGGATGGTATAGGTCAGTGGTCCCCAATGCGGTGCCCGCGGGCGCCATGGCGCCCGCCGACAACCCGGGCTGGCCCCGGCGCACGGCGCATTGGAAGCGCAGGCTCCAGGCGCACGACACTCACCGGCGCCTGGTGCGCGGCGCTCGGGCGGCCCCAGCCCCGCGGCACATGCGGGCGCGCGGCGCCGGTGCCGGCCCCAGGCACGCAGCTCGGGCGGCGGCGCCAGCCCCGGGCCCACGGCACAAGGGGCTCGGGCGGCCCCGGCCTTGGCGTACCCCGGGGCACCCGGCGCGTGAGTGGCCCCGCCCCCGGGCGCCCGGTGCGTGAGTGGCCCCGCCCCCGGGCGTCCGGCGCGTGAGTGGCCCCGCCCCCGGGCACCCGGCGCGTGAGTGGCCCCGTCCCCGGGCGCCCGGGAGCCCGTAAAGGTTGGGGACCACTGGTATAGGTGGACCCATATGGATCCTGTTGACTTCTGCAAACTCCACATGGGTGTAAGAATTTGCCCGAAAAGACCAAGTGGCAGGATTGGGGAATTCATTTTACAAGATAGGTAGATCCTTTTTCAAGCTGGACTTTTTTCCTCTCTGTGTTCTATTTTATTTGTGTTTGTGATTTTTTTAATAGGTATTTGAAGAAAGAAGAGCCCTGCTTGGAAAATGGGTAAGGTTTTCTCTTTAAATATATGTATTTTCAGAACAAATGAAGAGATGACTGGGATGTGAATTTTAAACATTTCATATTTCAAATAATAAAACAAATTTTCTGGATGTAAATGTCAGAGGCAGAAAGACTGTACTGTCGAACCTCAGGTAAAACAAAGTGGCAAATTCATTCCTGGTAGAACTTTGGGGGAGTCATGACCTTGAGAAGTCTGTCCCAGTTTTTAAAATGATTTGTAATGGGGTGGGAAGCCCAAAGAAAAGTCTATGAAGAAATCTTCAGCAAAGATACCTGATGTTTATACTGCTATCAAAGGCTAGGAAGGCTTTAACACTGGAAAGAGATAATAAGTATGATTTATCCAAGATACTTTTATGACCCTGTTACCTGAGTACCTGTCAATCTTTTAATGTTATCTTCACAAGATGCTGGTGAGGCAGGGCAGTGCTATGATCCTGGTTTTACAGATGTGGAACTGAGGCACAAAGGGGCAAAACGAGTTGTGCAAGGTCACACAGAGTCTGTAGTGGAGAAGGTAACTGAACCCAACTCCCCACAAATCCCACACTAGCACTCTAAACATTAGAGAAACCTTCCTGTCTTGCAAGGCAAAAATCAAGTGAATGTCACGGTTATGGGAGAACGCTTGTATTGTTCATCCTGCCCTAGGTGAATAGAAATAAACACATAAGAAAGCAGCATCCAGTGAGAATGAATTCAGTGCTGTATATCTGTCATCCTCTCAAAGGTAAATGCAGGTTGAGCTGCATTCAAAACTTTCCAAAAGAATAGGTGTCAGGTATATGGACCCATACCTATACGAATCAAATAGAAGCAAAAAAAAGATGATGCTTATCTCTGTGTTGTGGATCCCACTACTTGCATAGAGCACTATTTGAATAGAGTAGCTAATTCTATGTGTAAAAGGTCACAGGTGCTAAAATCTTTTGTAAATAAGCTGGAATGCTAAGGACAAATATTTTGCATTTAAATTCATTGCGACTGCCGACAATTACAGGAAACGTACCTTGTGTTTCGCTTTGGCACATGTATGTTTAGATAATAAAGAACGTGCTCCAATTTCAGGAAATAAAATAATTAAGTGCTGATTGTATAAAAATGCTTGTTTGCGCCATAGCTCAACAACTGCTGGACACCAGAACTGAATCTTGAAAAGTGCAGTGTGTTTCAAAACATTCCAGAAAATCTGAAAGGAAAAGTACAGACTGTCTAGTGTGTGTTTTAGTAGCTACAGGCTGTACAAGTTGAAAAACTGAAACAGCAACCCCTTCCCCCACCCAAAATGCAATGCAATCTGAAAGGTTAAGGGACTGACTCTGCAAAGGCTATGCCAGCAACTTTACATAAGCACTGCACTGTGAACAACATTTACATCCGTGAAAAGTGAGCGTAAAGCACAAAATAGTATGCCCCCCCCCATCTCTGCTCATGGCTTAAGAACATGTGGGAGCTATGGCTGGAGCATGCTGGGATTGGGAGGATGATCATACATAACTAGAATGCACCAGGTTCTGATTGTTCCATGATGCTGGACAGCTCCATGGGAAGTCATGATACCACTGTAAGTCCAAGTCTACACTCATAGGGAACGTCAAAGCAAGATACATATTTCCAGCTACGTTAACTGCATAAATGGAGTCGATGTACCTTGTTTCATATTTCCCCGCCATCCCCACAGAGAGAGGCAAACGTTCCTGTCAGCTTCCCTTACTCCTCACACAAGCAGGAGTACCGGCACCAATGGGGTGCCCTCGGAGTTTGATTTAATGAGTCTTAACTAGACTTGCTAAATTGAACTCTGGAAGATTGATCGCAGCAGTGGCGATCTTCCATTTAGTGTAGACATGGCCTAATAGTCCCCAGCCACATCCAAAATTCAGAAAGTCACCTATGGCCCACTCTCAAGGTATGTCTATACTGCAATTAAAAGCAGAAATACCCCATGGCTGGTGATGAGAGAGTAGATCGGCAGGGTTCTGAGTTTCTACAAAGAATTCCGTTCTGGTGTTTGGCTGTTGGGTCTAGCCAAAATGCTCAGGGTCCAACTGAATACCATATTTGGGGTTGGGAAGGAATTTCCCTCTGTGCCAGATTCACAGAGACTTGGGGTTTTTTGCCTTCTTCTGCAGCGTGGGGCAAGGGTCACCTGCAGGGTTAAACTAGTGTTAGTGGTGGAATCTCTGTAACTTGAAGTCTTTAAATCACTATTTGAGGACTTCAGTAACTCAGCCAGAGATTAAGGCTACATCTACACTGCAGCGCTATTTCGGGATTCCTGTTATTTCGGGCTTGCTATTCTGACGTCCCTGTTAACCTCATTCCACATTTTGGAATAGTGGGTTATTTTGAAATGTGGCTCTATTTAGACAGCTTCAAATTACAAAATAAGCTATTTTGAAAGAAGTTACACAATTTGTATAGCTCAAATTGTGTATCTTATTTTGAACTATGGTGCAGTGTAGACATAGTGTAAGGGTCTATTATGGGGTGGGTGGGTGAGGTTCTGTGATCTACAATGTACAAGTCAGATTAGATGGTCATTTCTGGCTTTAAAGTCTAAGAGTCTTTATAGTGGGGTTGAGTGGGGGCGATTGGCGCAAGAGATGAGAGATTTTCTCTGCTAGAATGTGGCACAGTGGCTGGAGAATCCAGTCCTATGCTAGGTATATTGAGTGCCAGGAACCAAATTAGTGATCAGCATTACTCAAAGAGCCACAGTAATGTGAATTCACTGTGTCATTTTCACATACATGCACACTCATTCACTCGCTCATACATATGTAATCATTCTTGCAGCAAAATGGCCAAATATTCTACAGCTGGTTGATAACATTAGTATAAGCATCCTGATTAGTTCATGACTTAGTTTGGTTAATAATTAAATGACTGTGTTACTAGAATGTGTTGCAAAGGGTAGCAGGAGCCACCCAGTATCACTATTCTAACTTCTGTGAGAACTTAAAAAACAACAAATGGTCCTGCAGCAGCTTAGAGTCTAACAAAAAATGTAGATGGTATCACAAGCTTTCATGGGCACAACGCACTTCTTCAGATGAAAGAGAAGGTATGTCATATGCATACAATCAGGTCTGCCTTCAGTGGTTAGCCTGAGCATACTACATGAAAGGAGTTTTTCTGCAGCTCAAGGAGTAGAAAGAGAGGCCACTAGACCTGGAAGCTCAGCTTAAGGTACACAACTCCAGCAACGTATTCCACGGTGCTGGAGTTGGCTTACCTTAAGCCGAGCTTGGTGGCATCCCCACAGCAGGAGGCCATTGGGAGCAGATGCTCCCATCGACTTCCCTTACGCCTCACAAAAGCATGAGTACTGGATACCTATGGGGATGCCCTCTGAATTTGATTTAGCAAGTTTTAACAAGGCTCGCTAAATCAAACTCCGAAAGATCGATCATGGCAGCGGTGATCTTTCATTTAGTGTAGACAAGGCCTGAGAGAAAGACCATTCTGTTTGGGTCCTGAAGGTCCTTCTTGGTACTATTGCCATTGACATGCTGTGGTATTGCATGTGTGCAGAATTACAGAGCTGTATGTTCACTAGTGCAACACTCAAAACCATTTTATATCACTTAGTCCTTGTTGGGTCATTGCTCTCAAATGCTCCGAAGACAGAAAGGGAAAAAAAATAGCAGCAGAGCAATAGAGAAGGTGCAGCACCTCGCAACAATAAATCCAGTTAAACTGGTTAGATAAATGTAACCAGACGTAAGAGGAGGAGCTGTGATGGAAGGTAAACAAAGGTAGAGCTGTATCATTCTTTTACTTGATAATACTGAAAAAAAAAGACAAATTATGCTTGCTTTGCTACTGCTGAATGTAGTGTCTTGGAGAACAAGCTGTGTGCTTCCTGTACTGCTGACCAAATTGCATTAATTTCAGGAGCGTATCCATTTAAAATGCAAGCACAGAAGTCTGCTGACAGGATTAAGTAGTAATTAGGTTAAAATCTGGTAAGAAGTATTTCATCCCTAGAATGCACATGCTCCCATGGGATTCCCATTGCTAGTGGAATGGTCTTCTTACATGTTTTCTAACTTTCGGCCCTTTCTGCTCTCTCCTTTCATATGGGACAGGGCTGACTGAACTTTCTAATCTGAATGGCAAGGATCACCTGTGACAGTGATTCCCAAAAAGAGGTTCCTGCTATTGTCTCCCTTTCCATCTTTTACTGCTTACAAAAAGAAAAAAAAACACTTCATTGCTGCTTCTGAACATAAGCACACTCACCCTGTCCACATGTTCCTAGCCCATCTCTGCTTATGGACAGTCTTGCTTTACTGCTCTCTATACCAATGAATTTCTGATTGATTGATTACCTAACTGTGCTCTTCTTCCCACAGATAAGGCCAGAACTTAATCCTCTCTGTGCACATCTGTCATGGGCATGTTGGTTGTCCTAGAGGTGCAGAAGAGAGGCAGGGTGGAGGTTAGAATGCTACTGGAGTTATGGGTGTAAGTCCCTGCTCCTCCACAGAATTTCTGTGTGGCCTTATTTAGGTCAGGATCCTCATTTAGGACTTGTCATGGGGTGGACACTCATCACCATGGTAGCCCGGGGAATTAGCTCGTATCTGCCTGCCGGATGCCTCCCTCTGATTGGTGTCTCTTGGGTCAGTTCTGTACCTGCGTCGCTCGTAATCTGCGGTGTCCTCCTCAGGACACTGCCCTCCGGCAGTGCCCACAATTGCTGTCTCTCATCCCCCTTCCAGGCAGGAGAGTGTGTTTATCAGTCTTTGCACTCGGAGGTTCCCTGGGAGGGGAGGACCCCAAATTTCCCTACACCGGAATGGCCAACCAGTTAGACACGAAGAGCCAAAAGAGCTGTGGATAATAGTGCAAAGAGCCACACATCCCTTCCCCAGAGCCAGGCATCCCCAGCCCTCCCCCCACTCTAACCCAATGCCCTCCCCCAGAGCCAGGCACCCCCAGGACCCTCCCATTCTAATCCAACAACTGGGTCTCATCGGAGCTGCCACTGCCACAGCCATGCACGTCTCCTTCCAGGAAAGAGGGCGCGTGCACAAAGCAGGCATGCGACTACGAACGAGCCAGAACCCTGAGAGCCGCATTTCTGTGAGCAGAGAGCCACAGGTTGGCCACCCCTGCCCTACACCCTCCTTGCCTCAGTGACCCACTGCCGATCCTCATCTAGCTCTTGCCTCAGGGGCAAACTGCAGTCTCAAATGGCCACTCATTGGCAAGGGGGTGTGGACCTGCTGCCTCCTTCTAGCCTGGCTGTTTCCCCACAGCCCAGTACACTCAGGCCTTGCCGCAGGCCCTGCAGCCTGGGAGTGGAGTGGAGTGGAGTGAGGCCAGGCTAGGCCAGGGCAGGGCTCCCCAGCTCTGCCTGCCTTTCCCCAGCACTGCTCAGTCTCAGGAAGCTCCCAGCTTCTCTGGCAACCAGGTCCCTCCCTGCTCCCCAACTAGAGCAAGAGTCTGTGTCCCTCTGTGCCTCCTGGAGCCCTTATTTATGCAGCCCACAGCTGGGCCCTAATGGGAATATCAGCCTCAGCTGTGGGCTCTGCACCCAACCCTCTTGCAGGGCTGGGTTTTAGTCTTAAAGGGCCAGTGCGGGGCAGATGCCCTGTCACAGGCTCCTAATGCCCATTGATTTCAGGGGAAGTTAGAAACCTGAAGACTTCTGAGAATCTGGGCCTTAGTCTCTTTGGGTATGTCTACACTAGGAAATTATTTTGAAATGAAACAATAACTCCCAAAATAACTAAATTGCAATAGCGTGTCCACATTACAGGGAAGCCTTAGAATTAATCCGAGGCAGGCTCCCTTATTGTGGACGCGCTACCTCGACGTAGAGCCCCAGGAAGCAGTGGGGAGTAGTTATTCCGAAATAGCAGCAGTGGAGCATGCACCCTACCTGCTATTTCGAAAGAACTGTTTTGAAATAGTATCAGAGGGGTAGCCGTGTTAGTCTGGATCTGCAAAAGCAACAAGGAGTCCTGTGGCACCTTATAGACTAACAGATGTATTGGAGCATAAGCTTTCGTGGGCGAAGACTCACTTCGTCAGATGCTTATTTTGAAATAAGCATTATCCCTTGTCAAAAGCCAAAGTTATTTTTTCAAAGTAACCAGCCCATTATTTCGAAATAACGGGTTTGGTCATACAGTCGCTCTGCTTGTTATTTTGAAATAAGGGGGTTATTTCTCAGTAACTCCCTAGTGTAGACCAGGGTTCTGTGTGTCAGTGCCCCAGAAGTAAAATGCGTGTAATAGTATTTCTCTACTGCGCAGAGGTGTTTGAAGGGTAAATGCATTACAAATTGTGGAATGGTCTTCTTACAGGCTCTCAGACGTGACATAATGGTGGCCAGATAGTTATACAGAGAGACTACGTCTACACTGGCCCCTTTTCCGAAAGGGGCATGTTAATTTCACAGGTCGTAATAGGGAAATCCGCGGGGGATTTAAATATCCCCCGCGGCATTTAAATAAAAATGTCCGCCGCTTTTTTCCGGCTTTTAGAAAAGCCGGAAAAGAGCGTCTACACTGGCCCCGATCCTCTGGAAAAAAAGCCCTTTTCCGGAGGATCTTATTCCTACTTCAAAGTTTAATCTTATTTTTAACAAAGTAGGAATAAGATCCTCCGGAAAAGGGCTTTTTTTCCGGAGGATTGGGGCCAGTGTAGACGCTCTTTTCCGGCTTTTCTAAAAGCCGGAAAAAAGCGGCGGACATTTTTATTTAAATGCCGTGGGGGATATTTAAATCCCCCGCGGATTTCCCTGTTACGACCTGTGAAATTAACATGCCCCTTTCGGAAAAGGGGCCAGTGTAGACGTAGCCAAAGTAGCAGTGGGCTTATTCCCATTGAAACACTGTATACTGGATGTTTTTACTTCCAAGAATAATCCAATTGAAGTCAACACCTAGGACTACTTGTAGGGATAAAGAGCCTTTCACACACAAGTATTTCCAGATTTGAGCCGTGGAAGATGGATCTTTTAACTCACATGCACTTGCATTTGCCGTTTCTAGCCTTTACGTTTGTGATTTCCATCCCCTTTGCCCTGGAATGACTCACCAGAAGCAGTTGCACATGCCCTTGCCTTGAATTTTAATCTTATTTTTAACAAGCTGTATCGCAGGTGCCACAAAACTTGCAGTTCCCTTTTTCAGTTTGACAAGTGGACAGACGGTCAGAGGCGGAGGATCCTGATAGACTTGTTAGAACGCTGCTCGCTGTCGCAGCAGAAATTCTGTGCCAAGCAGCTGCAGGACCGAGTTCCAGCGGAAGCCCTGGATTTCACCACAAAGCTTCCCAGAGTCTTGTCTTTATACATCTTTTCTTTCCTGGACCCCAGGAGTCTCTGCCGATGTGCACAGGTAAAAAGCAGCACGTATCTGAAACATGAATGCTACTTGCAAGTCAGTGTAAGGAAGCACCTGATTTTTACCATATATCTGTGCTAGCACCCTTCATAGCAGCACAGAGTTTCTCTATAAGTGCCAACATAGAGGGAATTGTTTGGCCATATAATCTAGGGTGAACAGAATTGTTACGAAAGCATGGAGGAATGGGCTAGATGATCTCTATTTCAATTATTCTAGGGTTTAAGAAAGTGTAAACATTGTGGCCAGATTTTCAAAAGTGACTACTAATTTTAGGGTACCTCCATTTTCAGGTGCCTGACTTGTGGCTCCTTAAAGAGGTTGATTTCCAAAGGTGAGGGCCTGGCACTTTCTGAAAATCAGGCCTTTTCAGACACCTCAAGTTGGGCATCCAAAGTCACTAGCTGCTTTTGAAAATCCTGGCCTCTTTGTCATGGCAAAGATACTGTATGAAAAACTTTAACAGGTATGGAGATATACCTAGCTCTTAGAGCTGGAAGGGACCTTGAAAGCTCATTGAGTCCAAGTCCCCTGCCCTCATGGCAGGACCAAGCACCATCCCTGACAGATTTGCCCCAGATCCTTAAAGGATCCCCTCAAGGATTGAACTCACAATGCTGCATTTAGCAGGACAATGCTCAAACCACTGAGCTATCCTTCCCACCTTCAAAGCACCTTTGAAATGCATGTATTGTGCAGTGTGCATGTACTGATGTGTGCTGGCTTCAGGGGAGCAGAAATGCTCAAACTGGAGCTTCTGAATGAGATTCTCAGTGCCAGGGTCTACCAAGACTCTATGTTGTCCATGCATGGCCAGGAGAATTTGTTCCAGCTGGAGTCTGTTCACAGGGAGGATTCCTTAGGCAAATTGGTCACTTCCCTCCTGGCCAGTAATTTCTGAGCAATCCAAAGGTCATCCTTGTTCAGGGGCCCAGCCAGCATAAGGCCTCTGCCTCAGGTACATGCCACTTACACCGCATTGGCGTGGTCCATGTGTCTTATGCGCGCCTCCGCATGCATCTGGCATATGGGCCACACCAGTGAGACTGATGTGGCCTTTCAGTAGTGTCTGGGGTTGGGGCAGGCCTTGTGCAGAGGAGTGAATTACACCCTTAGTCAGCAGGCCCTGCCCATTTAAATTTGGTGGGTTCCAGGACCTGTGATCTGCTCTTGCGAGTGGTTGACATGGTGGGGTTCAGAGTCTGCTTTCTGTGACGTGAGACTGTAAGCTGAAATAGCCATGCCTTTGGCCTTCATAGGTGAGCTGGCACTGGAAGTCCTTAACAGAATTGGATCAGCTCTGGATGCTTAAGTGTCTGCGTTTTGGCTGGTACATCAACTTCTCTCCAACCCCCTTTGAGCAGGGAATCTGGAAGAAACACTATATTGAGATGGTGAAGGAGCTTCACGTGACAAGGCCCAAGGTATAGAATCATAGACTATGAAAATGGGAAGGGACCTTGAGAGGTCATCAGGTCCAGTCCCTTGAATTCCTGTCAGGACCAAGCAAAATCTAGATCATCCCTGACAGGTGTCTGTCCAACCTGCTCTTAAAAATCTCCAGTGCTGGAGATTCCACCCCTCCCCAGGTAATTTATACCCCCGTCTCTCTGGAAGACATGCGATGGTCGCAGAGAATAGCTGAGTGTTAGGATTGCTTGTTTTGGTTTGCGTCTCACCAGACAGTATCACACTCGTCAGACTAGAAAAGTGTTCTCGACATAAAATCACTGCCATCCATTCATTACCATATGATGTGCTGCTCCACTCTCTCAGCCTCATGGGGAGGCAACTCAGGCACTTACAAGCAATGAGAGAAAATGTGTCCCATTGACTCCTACCCCAGATGTCTCTCCCTGCTCCCCTTCACCTGTCTTTTGGAGGTAATGTTGGGAAGATTCCTCCCCTTGCATTTTGGGCTCTGCTCCCCTCTCCCAATACTCTCCTCATGGTCCCCCTCCAATCCCAGATTTGGCTCTTCTCTCAGCAAAGCAAAAGAGAGACGATTCCCAGCATCACCCTTCCCAACAGCTAATCTGTGAGGATGAGGGCAGTGATCTTAATAATATCCCTCCAAGGCTTTATGGGACACTGGGGTGGTGGAAAAACAAAATGGCTGCACATTGGCCTGCTCTTTGGGTAGGGAGATGGTGGGTGACTCTCTCTCTTCTCTCCACTCACCAAGTGTCATTAGAAACCAAGGTTACCTCTAAGCTGCGCGGCAGCAGGGCCCTGCAGCTGCTTAATGAACCCCTCTCAGGGCTCTGTACACAGAGCTGCCTGGCTGAGGGAGGGACCCTTCTCCCTCAGCTACAGCGACAGCTCACTGCTGAGGACAGAGCAGTGAGTCTTGCCCAGCCGGTAACAAGGGGACTGTCCCTACCAGCTAGGAGATACTCGTCCTCAGAACGGAGCTGCTGCAATAGCTGAGGGAGAAGTGCCCCTCCCCCAGCCAGGCAGTTCTATGTAGGGCATCCCTGAATCTCTAGGTGGGGCTCATTAAGCAGCTGTGAGGCCATGTTGCTGCGCACCTTAGAGGAAACCTTGTTAGAAACCATTAGACAGCAGCACCGTTGTATCCATCCCCCAAAGCTGGCAGATCTGTCACCTAGGAGGCTGCACATTCTCTGATAAAACGAACAAGCAGCCCTGTGGCACCTTAGAGACTAACAAATATATCATGAGCTTTCGTGGGTAAAACCCATGTCATGTAATATCTTTATTTTGTCTTTCATTGCTGACAATGCCGAGTGGGTGGGACGGGTGTGGCTGGGTACCACGGCTCATTTCCTATATGTGTCTCTCCCACTAGACCCCTCCAAAAGATGAATTTGTGGTCATTGATGTCCAGCCGATCGCAAGAGATGTCCCTGAGGGAAAACTGTCCCTTTCCTCGGTTCTCCGATCAGCATCCGTGCTCGGAAAAGACAAAGAGAAAAAAGAGCTTCCACCATGGCGCTCCTCGGATAAACATCCAACTGACATCGTCCGATTCAACTACTTAGACAACTACGATCCGATCGAGCAAGTGAGGCAGGCGTAAGATGCTCTCACCCTTACTTTCAGGATTTTCGGTGGCATGGGAAAGGTAGCTGGCACTAGGAGGAAGAAGGAAGCTGTTGGTTATGCTCAAAGGCACTTCTGAATATTGCAGCCAGGTTTCAGGGATTGTGCAGCTCTCTTACTAACAGAGAAAAATAAACATACTGCGGGGAAGCTAATAAACACATTAGCCGTGTGGGACAGCGATGATGCAAGAGAGATTTTCTTGCGTATCTCTAAAAAAGCATGAATAGCACTTGCTGTTACACTGCCTAGGATAGACTTACAGGACTCATCGGTCCTCACACTTCAGGGCATTATCTGATCACCAGTGAGGTCAGAAAGAGACTTTCCCCCATGGTGTAATAACACACAGCACAGTGCACTGGGGCAGTGACCCGGTTTCTTCTGACACACTTAGCAGTGACTATTAATGGAGAAAGAATAATAGTTCCCTGGACCATTGGTCTCTCCTTGTGCAGCACTTCCTGGGAAAAGAGGCTCAAGACAGCGTTTCTTAAACTGTGTTCCGCAGCACACCGGTGTGTCGCTGAGAACAACAAAATTCAAAATGGCCGCTCTTAAAGGCAGTTTTTAAGACCGAGGAACACCAAACAATATTTTTTTTAGGAGGAACACCAAGACCCTCAATAACTTTTCCCCCAACCCTTTCCCCCCTCTCGACCTTTCTTTCTTTTTTCTTTTTTTTTTTGCTCAACAAAAAATCCTTGGTGTTCCTCATAAAACAAAATTATTGTTTGGTGTTCCTCGGTCTTAAAAAGCTTAAGAAACACTGCTCAAGAGAGTCTTGAATCCCATCTAGCTATACAGCTAGTGTGGAATTCACTCTTCTGTGGTGGATCCACGGCAGTCCTGGAAGCCAGCTGAATCCCAATGAAGCCCTCAAGGTTCATCAACCTTGTTTTGACCCTTTGTAGAGGGGAGAATTTCACCCTAGGAGGTGCATAGCCACTGTGAATTTCACCCCTGCCTAGTAGCTTTTTGGGCCAAATGCTAATCTACTTGCCGGGGTTCTTTCTGAAAATAGTTATTCAGGATGCACCAACCACTACTCCTGGACATTTCAGAAATTCCCCATCTCCTAGTGAAATCCCATGATGGATCATTATCTTTAATCCACATCCCCTCCTCTTAGAGGTTAACACTGCTTCAGAGAGCTTTCTGCATTCATTTGCATCCTCTTTCTTTAGCATCTTTCAAACTTCAGTCTCACCCTTCTTGGTAGAATTGACTGGATACTTTCTTAACTTCCTGCAACTGAGATGCTTGTCCTACTTGGGTAGGATTTATTCTATTCAGTCTGTATCAGGACCACATTATACTAGATATATAGGTTTTCCAATCTAAAGCTACCACCAGACACAGGGCAGGGGGTTTGACTACAACATACACACAGGTGAAGGAGATCCTGAGTTGCTAATGGTGCAATAAACACAGAGAGATTTTTTTTCTGCTTCCTGGGCAGGGTTTAAACCTGTGAACCACTCATGCTCCTGTTTTTGTGTGCAGTGTTCTACCAATTCTAACTGTAATTACAGGGGATTATTTTAAGGAAAGAAATCAATTCCATGAGATTTACTTGTTTATCAAAAATCTCCCTTTAATATCACTTAAGCTGTAGGTAATTGCTACCCTGCAGTCTCCTCTAGAATGCCTGTTTTGGTTATGCAGTAACACAAGTGTGCGGGGTTAGGTATTGATGTGACGTTCCACTTGAATAAACCATATTTAGGTATTTCTCTCTCTTGGACTGATCACTATCAGAATCCACTGCTGTAGCTTTCTTGAGCTAATCACCCTTGAGGTGGTATAGCATGACCGCCATCCTTTAGGCTCAGGAAAACTGAGCAGTTCTGTTCCCTGATTAGTCAGGGCATGTCTACAGCAGGGCTAAACTCGAAATAAGCTATGCAACTTGAGCTTAATTGCGTAGCGTAAGTTGAAACTGTGTCTACACAGTCTCTTTCAGGGGCGGAAGTTTTTTGTGGCCAAACCAGGGTGTTTTTCCCAACAAAAGTTATATTGTAGTGTTTGCTTTCATTGTTTTGTTGACAAAAGGCAGTTTTTGGCGACAAAATGTGTCAGTGTGGATATGGTCTTAGGTACAAATGAGAGCAGCTATTAGTGAGTCCATGGCTTTGTCTGTTCTAAGGTATTATTCAGTGTTGCAAAGATGAAACAATACATTTTCATAGGAGGCTTGGAGTGGAGCGAGCAAGCCATTCAAGATCTCGCTAACTAGTTTCTGACAGGAAAGGAACAGGAGGAGAGTTTCTTTTAATTCAAGTGCACAGTTCTGCTTGAAGGCATCTGGTGTTGTGCAGCTGGTTGCCAATAAATCAAGTTTTCTCTCCCATTTCATCATGGATAAAGAATTCTGACTCCAGTACAGTGTTGAAATCCAGCCAGCTCTGTGGCCAGTGACTCAGGAAGGAGGCCTGTTACTTCTCCCGGGGGCAGGTCAGCTGAAATGAACACTGACCCTCCCCACCTCCATGTGGCCTCTGGAAGCCAGTACTAACTCAGATAATTTGTGGACTCAGAAAGCCTCTAAAACCAGTCGCATGTTGTGTTTCAGTGGGGCCAACAGACTCTCAAGGCCCCTAGGCAAAGCAGCGGGGAGGGCTGGCTCCGTGCCCCCTGAAGGGGCAGAAGGAGCCTCAGGCAGAAGGGGCGGGCTGGGACTAACCTCCCCCAGGCAACCCTCAGCACCTGCTCGGAGTCAGGGCCGCATTCTGACTTTCGTGGGCCCCAGGCACTTTTGCCTTCGTGGGCCCCTTCCTCCATAAAAAAAAAATATTAAAAATTATTTTTGATACAACTTTAAATACTTCAACATTTTTTTCTGTTTTAGGCAAAATGTAATAGATTTTCATGGGCCCTAAAAGTTTCATTTTTTTCTGATGTGAGAAAAAAATTAAGATATTTTCTTCGACCCTAAAAGTTCATTTTTTTCTTCTGATTTTAAAAGAAATTAAAACATTTTCATGGGGCCCTGAAAGTTTGGTGGGCCCTAGGCATTGTGCCTTCTGTGCCTAATCGATAAGTCTGCCCTGCTCGGAGTGTGCCATGTGCAGCTCCAGAGGCAATTGAAAGGTCCCAGGGCTTCGTCCACCACCACTGTTGCAGTAGGAGCAGCAACTGCTTGGAGCCCTGGGCTCTTTTGAACTGCCAGGCCGTGGGGCAGTTGCCCCCACCCCATCGGCGGGCCTGTGGGCTGGAGCGTTTAACCAACAAGAAAATAGCTACGTGCAGTAATTGTGCATAGCTTCTTACAGAACAGGGCTCGCTCTTGTGTGAAGGGAGCTCGGTTACACAGGACGCCACACCCTGTCCCTCAGATCTCTCTACAGCTAGCCCAACGCCCTTCCGGTAAACCTAATTTCACGAGGCATAATGGAGTGGTCAACAAAGGCTTCCCTTGTCAACCGCGGCACGTCCAGACTACCGCGCTGTGCCGCCAAACAGCTGATCGGCACAGCGTGGCGGCCAGTTTGATGTAAATGAAGCGGCGATTATTTAAATCGCCGCTTCATTTTCCTATGTCTAGTAAACTCATCTACATGGCTCCGTCGATGGAGCCATGTAGTCTAGACACACCCCATCAGTTTAGGATTAAACAAAGACTGTGAATGGCTAGCCAAGTACAAAAGCAGCTTCTCCTCTCTTGGTGTTCACACCTCGACATCAGCCTCACCCTTCCTGACTGAATTCACCTCATTATCTCTAGCCTTATTGTGACCTGCATATTTAAACCTGCCTCTGTAGTCTAGACATACCCATGGTGTCAAATTTGCAGATGAACTGTAGCTCAGCAGTTTCTCTTTGAAATCTGGTCTTGAAGTTTTTTTGCTGCAGGATGGCTACCTTTAAATCTGCTACTCTGTGTCCAGAGAGATTGAAGTGTTCTCCTACAGGTTTTTGTATATTGCCATTCCTAATATCTGATTTGTGTCCATTGATTCTTTTGTGTAGGGACTGTCCAGTTTGGCCGATGTATATTGCAGAGGGGCATTGCTGGTACATGATGGCGTATGTTGTATTGGTACATGTGCAGGAGAAGACAGAGAGTCAGAGAGTATGTTTTGGTTCCCAGTTTGGAAGAGAGCAGTATTTAAAATCTGGCTTCTGGCATGTGAAGTATGAGTTTGAATTCAGAATGTGCTCTTTAGGCTTTTATTTCTTCATACGACATGACAATGGGTGTGTGTGGTATAATAATCTGTACACACTGGAAACGATAGTCTTCAAATTTGTGTTTTTAGGAAAAATTCTGCCTGCAAAATTATTTGCTCGACTGTTTATGGAGACTGGACACAAAAAGAGAACTGATGTAGTCACAGAAAATTTGCTGAAGCCCCCAGATGAATATTTTCAAAACAATTGTTTGCAGTACTCATGTGGCCTTAGTTGTGTCCTTGCGATTGGTGCGAAGTTCCATGTGGGGTACAGCATGACTGCTGTGAAGTCACAGGGAGCCAGGTTTGGTACAGTCATGTAGAGACATTTTCCATGGATCAGATTCAATATTCCTTCCTCCAGAGTGTAGGAAATTACCATCCTGCCAACTGATTATATTAGATTTTATAACAGCTCCATATACGCATTCACAGAATATGTAACTGGTTGTAAAAGCAAAGACTCATAAGAGAGGCTGGCAGACTGGGATCTGATCTATATTACAAGCTACACTTGCTTAGCTAAGGTTTAGCAATTTAGTTAAACTGGTGCATCCCTCAGGTGAACAGGGCCATCCTTACCCATATTCAGAATATGCAACTGTGAATCCGTACCCATATCCTTACCCATATTCAGAATATGCACCTGAAAATTTGAGGCACCACTGAGTCATAGGCTACGTCTACACTGCATCCCTCTTGCGGAAGAAGACATTCAAATGAAGCGCTCATTAGCAATGTCTCGCACTTCATTTGCATATTATCTTCCAATGCTTTTTGCGGAAGAGGTTTTTTGCGCAAAAAAAAGCAGTGTAGACGTGTCTGTTTCACGCAGAAAAAACCCTTTTGCACAAGAACCTGTAAACCTCATTTTTTGAGGAATAAGGGTTCTTGCGCAAAAGGTTTTTTTTCCACAAAACGAACCCATCTATACTGCATTTTTTTGCACAAAACCTCTTTTGCAAAAAGCATCGTAAGAGAATATGCAAATGAAGTGCGAGACGTTGCTAATGAGCGCTTCATTTTCATTTCCTCTTCCGCAAGAGGGATGCAGTGTAGACGTAGCCTAAATATCTATCCACCCATCCGCCAGGAGCAGACTGGCAACCAAAATAGGCCTGGGAATGGCCCTCCCCATGATGTCACCCCTGCGTGCCCCTCAAACCCCGTCCCATTTCCCTGCATCACGTCTGACACGTAGCACAAGCGGCGGGTCAGGCTCCGTGTGCCGCATACAGCACAGACACAGAGCCGCTCGGAGTGTGGGGCAACGACGGCCCGTCACCCACCGGGAAATTCCCAGTATCCTGCCAGGCCAGTCCGCCTCTGCCGTCTGCTCTTCCTATCCCTGGCCTGTGTCTCTGCTTCATCCAGAGAGGATCTACTTAATTTAAAACTAAAAAGCCTGCCAGACCTATTAGGAGCACACTGAGCCTGTAAAGAACCATTCTAGAGGTAACAAAGCCATTTCACAGGTATTTGCCAGCCCCAGGTATATGGATGTACTGTGTTAGTTGACAGGACCTTAGTTTAAAATTTTCTTTAGCTCTATTTCATTAGTGTGTTGCTGGAGATTATAAATCACATCTCTGAACGATTGTCATTCCCCGCGAGGCACAGGGGCACCAGTTTAATAGTATTATGTAGGATCCCATAAATCCTAAGGATGGCCCTGCAGATAAACATTTATTTGTAAAAACTTAGCTGAGGTCAGTAAGGAGTCAATTCATGGTAACTTGATACAAGCCAGGTTTAAACTAACATAAGGGTGTTCACACAGGGGTTTGCATCAGTTTAACTAAAGCGGTGTAAAAACACACCTTTTAGTTCAACACAGCTTGGAATGCAGACAAGGGCTAGAAGGCAGCTTTAGTTTTATGGAGCTGATTCTCCACTGCCTTGCCAGTGCATTTGGCACCCACTTTGCACAGGTGTATGTCACCGCACGAGGTGCCAGGGGGTGGAGAGTCAGACTTGTGTAATTACGATGGCTTGCACATTAAATGTGTGAAGTATTACAGCCCACATTTCAAAAGCGTCTTTGCTTTTGCCGTTTGATAAGTGACTGATGCTTCATTTCACACAGAGAGGGGGAATCTGTACATTACAGGACAATAAAACTTTATTTTATTTTGAACCTTTCATACAAATGGTTTCCTAAAATGCTTTAAAGAGTTACATTATAGTAATGGAAGAAAGCAGCTTACAAGGTTAACTAGGGCCAGGGGGAAAACAGGAAAGTGTATCAGCCACAGAGATACAGGAAGACTATTATAGTTGGCAAGAGTTGCAGAGAAAGAAGTTCTCAATGCTACATTGCATGAGGAGGGGCTGGAAAGACAGATGATATTGCTAGCAAAGGAAATCTGACCTAGGTATGGGTTATCTCTCAAGTTTTTGTATTTCCATCTGGATGTCCCCTTGTCTCAGCTAACGCTATTCCTTCCCACTTTCAGGAGAAAGAAAGGAGGAGGACTAACCCCAGACCTCAGCCGGCAAGCATTTGAGAAAAAAGGGAAAGCGAGCAGTGCGTCTTATAAACTCCGGAAAGCAAAGTCTCTGGTAAGTATCTCTAAGACCTGACATTATCAACACAGGATCTAAGTATATTTCACCGGGGATCTGCTTGGCTCAAACCATTTATATAACTCTAAATATCGCTGGTACCTTGGTCCACAAATAGATCTGATCAGATTTTGTTAACTGTCAACTGTTCAAGCTGCGATTCTCTTCCTTTCTTGTAACTTACATTTTAAATCCGAGTTCCAATGCTATCTAGGAGGTGGCATTCTGCTACAGGTTGAACTTTTCTAGTCCTGACCAGTGCTGAACCAGAGAATTTGCTGGACCACGGGAGGTCAGTATTGTCTAGCAGCATTACCAACACTTCCACTGTGGACTGGGCTCTTAAACCACATTGAGGGGTACATTAGAGCTAAATAACAGCACAGAACACTCAGGGTATGTCCACACTACATGGCTCCGTTGACGGAGCCATGTAGATGAGCTTTGTAGACATAGCAAAATGAAGCGTCAATTTAAATAATCACTGCTTCATTTACATCAATATGGCTGCCATGCTGTGCCAATCAGCTGTTTGTCTCGTGGGATGAGGTTTACCAGGGCGGTTGACAAAGGCTTTTGATGTCGACTGCCGAGCGTCCAGACTACCACACTGAGCCGACAAACAGCTGATCAGCACAGCGCAGCAGCCATTTTGATGTAAATGAAGCGGCAATTATTTAAATCGCCACTTCATTTCCCTATGTCTAGAAACCTCATCTACATGGCTCCGTCAACGGAGCCATGTAGCGTAGACATACCCTGAGAGCCAGGACTGGTGGCTGTAAACAAATTTTATGGGACTGCAAGAAACTTGGCCAACCCATGATAAGTGGATTCCAGCTAACTCAAATCATGCTGGACCAGGGATGTTGCCAGACCAGAGAGTGCTGGACTAGAGAGGTCCAACCTGTAATAGGAATGGTTTCTTTCATGAAAACATTGTAATTAGATATAAAGCAGAATCACATTAGGGAGAAACATGCTGATGTGGAGCCAGATTTATGAGTATTAATTATGATTTGTGTTGCAGCAGAGCCTATAGACCTTATGCCAGGCACTGTATCAACACTGACAGTCCCTGCATTGGCCGAGGGAAGGAGGAAGTGCATGGAACATCTTTCTTCCCTTAACTCTTCTGTGCAGGGAGTTATATTGCTGGGCCTGATTCACCTGTCACTTACTCCAGTCACACACCCTCATAAGCCAGAGGTCAGAGAAATCACACTGGTGTGAGAAGACAATCTGGGCTCCCTGAGCACAAAAGGGGGCAGCCAGCTTGTCCAGGTGTAAAATGGGGATGAACGTAGCTATCTCACATTGACGCTGGGAAGCGTAATCCCTCCATAGCACTGAGCAGATTATAACTACCAATGTCTGTGAAGTACGCTGGGGCCTTGGGAGGAAAGTGCTAGGGAAGTATAAAGCCTTATTCTCAAACATACTACATGGGGCATATTTGAATGAAAACAATTCAAAATAGAGTCCTTCAGTATCGAAGCAGCTTCTGTTCCCTCAGATGTCAGGCTCATCTCCTTGGATCCAGTCCGGATCTCAGAAGAGCCTACCTAGAGTCAATCATACAGCAATGGCAAAACTCTGGGTCCCAAATCTTCAAAGATATTCAGGCACCTAACTCTCTCTGGGTATGTCTACACTACAGCACTAATTCGAACTAATTTAATTCGAATTAGTTAATTTAAACTAAGCTAATTCGAACTAGTGCATCTAGACCTAAATACTAGTTCGAATTAGCATTTTGCTAATTTGAACTAGCATGTCCACACAGAGTGGACCCTGAACCAGAGTTAAGGCTGGCCGGAAGCAGTGCCGGCAGGGCATCAGATTAGGACTTAGAGCGTGGAGCTGCTGTCTCAGGCTAGCCGAGGGCTGTGCTTAAAGGGACCCGACCCCCATCCCAGACAGACAGTTCTCAGGGGTTCCCCGCTTGCAAAGCAGTCCTGGCTTGAAGTGCCCTGAGTGCCCACACTCGGCACATCACAGCACTCGGCCATCAGACCGGCTGCACTTGCCGCAGGCTGCCATCCGGGAGGGTGAATCGGGGGGCTGCAGGAGAGTTTCCACCCCGAGGAGCCCGCAGAGCCACCCCAGTCCTCCTCATCGGGGGCTCATACCCCATTCCTCCCTCACATCCTTCCACTTACCCATCCCTTGCCCCCCTTCCTGATGTACAAAATAAAGGACACGTGTGTTCAAAAATAGAAACTCTCTTTATTGAACAAAACTGAGGGAGCCTGGGAAAAGGAGGTGGGAGAGGGGAAGAGAGAGGGTGGGAGAGGGGAGGGCAACTAAAATGATGAGGGGTTTGGAACAGGTCCCATATGAAGAGAGGCTAAAGAGACTGGGACTTTTCAGCTTAGAAAAGAGGAGACTGAGGGGGGATATGGCAGAGGTCTATAAAAGCATGAATGGTGTGGAGAGGGTGCATAAAGAAAAGTTCTTCATTAGTTCCCAGAATAGAAGGACTAGAGGACACTAAATGAAATGAATGGGTAGCAGGCTTCAAACTAGTAAGAGAAAGTTGTTCTTCACAAAGCAAAGAGTCAACCTGTGGAACTCCTTGCTGCAGGAGGCTGTGAAGGCTAGAACTAGAACAGAGTTTAAAGAGAAGTTAGATAAAGTCATGGAGGTTGGGTCCATGGAGTGCTATTAGCAAGGGGGTAGGAATGGTGTCCCTGGCCTCTGTTTGTGGAAGGCTGGAGATGGATGGCACGAGACAAATGGCTTGGTCATTGTCTTCGGTCCATCCCCTCCAGGGTACCTAGTGTTGGCCACTGTTGGCAGACAGGCTACTGGGCTAGATGGACCTTTGGTCTGACCCAATACGGCCGTTCTTATGTTCTTATGTTCTAAGCTCAGGGCTCAGGTTCGGGGGTCTCACTGGACCATCTTGATTTTCATGCAAACCTGCTCCTGGGTGGCCAGGCTGGCAGCTATCCTGCCCTAGACGGCCACTTTCCTGGGCCTAGTGCGGAGGTCGTGGACATTGGAGGCTTTCCCCCAAACCTGGATGAGGTCCACGATGTCTGCAGTAGACCAGGCGGGTGCCCTCCTCTTGCGGTCCCGGGCAGGCTCCCGGGAGCCGCCAGCCTGGTCCCGGGAAGAGGCGGAGGGCTGGGTGGCAGCGGGTTGCTGGCTCGTGCCGTGCCAGGTGCAGGGTCTGCTGGCTGGGTGCTGGCAGGCTTGCACCTGGCACAGGCACCGTAGCCAGACCGTGCCCCTTTAAGGGCTCCGGGGCCGGGAAGGGGGCAGACGAGTTTCCCTGGTGGTGCCCAGAGTGGCCACCAGGGCAAGCTGGGGAGGGCTAGCCTCCCACTAGTTCGAATTAAGTGGTTACACAGCCCTTAATTCGAACTACTTAATTCGAACTAGGCGTTAGTCCTCGTACAATGAGGTTTACCTAGTTCGAATTAAGCTCTCCGCTAGTTCGAATTAAGTTCGAACTAGTGGTTTGTATGTGTAGCGCCTATCAAAGTTAATTCGAACTAACAGCTGTTAGTTCGAATTAACTTTGTAGTGGAGACATACCCTCTGAAATCAGTGAAAGTTAAATACAGGTTGATCCTCTCCAGTCCAGAACACTCTGGTCCGGAAACATCTGTGGTCCGGCGTGATTTGAGTTAGCTAGGTGTCCACTTTTCATGGGTGTGTCCAAGTCTCCCTCAGTCCCATAAAGTTTGTTTACAACCACTAGCCCTAGCTGTCAGCGTTCTGTGCTGTTCCTTAGCTCGAATTTACCCCTCATTGTCTTCTAAGAGCCCAGTCAGCAGTGGAAGTGTTGGTAATGCTGCTAGACAATATTGACCTCCCTGGGTCTGGAAGATTCTCTGGTTCGCTACCAGTCAGGTCCAACCTGTACCTACCGACCTTTGTATGGGCCTGACTTGCTTCAGTAGGAATGGGAAGTAATTCACTATGTGTAGACATTGATCTGTTTATCTGCTCTTTCGTCACTTCCCTTATTACCCGGTATGCAGACATTTAGGCTTTGTCTATACTGTGGACTTCACAGCGGTACCATTGCAGCTGCACTGCTTTGAGGTCTCCTGTGTAGCCGCTCTCTGCTGGCAGAGAGAGCTCTCTCGCCAATATAATTACATCACCCCCAATGAGCAGCACTGTCCACACCAGCCTTTTTATCAGTGAAACTTATGTCAGGCAGGCGTGGTGGTTTTTTCATCCCCATGACTGACAAAAGTTTGGACAACAAAAGAGCTTGTGCAGACAAACCATGCTTGGTTTCTGGATCAGTTCCCTCAAGATTCTGGTCTCTTTTCCCAAAGCATTCTCTTGGACTTGTCACTTTCCACCATCCCTGCCTGATGTCAGTGTATACATTGAGCTACTGTGTTAGGTCAGAGTGAGCAGCCTCTAGCACCGCTAGCTGTTAATACTGGGGATTCATTGTGCTCACAGTTGATAAGACAGGAAACAGTATCAGGAAGTCGGGCTTCCAAAGAGCACCCTAGAGATAAGCTTGTGTAGATATAGGAAACAAATAGCTGCCAGAATAAGCAGACTCTTGTGAGCATTTTTTTTTTTTGCACTTGGAAGAATGTTTCCCAAGTAATGAGAACCAGAGACCCCCATGTGCGCCAATCAACAAAGGAGATTTACAGGAAGGCAGCTGAGGCTGACAGGCATTTATTATTCTTGTGCAGGTTATTTTCCTAGCCCAAATGTGTTCTTTATT
The DNA here is from genome assembly GCF_052426305.1 of Pelodiscus sinensis. Lineage (NCBI taxonomy): Eukaryota > Metazoa > Chordata > Testudines > Trionychidae > Pelodiscus > Pelodiscus sinensis. The sequence continues at coordinate 7,153,370 of NC_143054.1, forward strand.
GTTTCGGTGCCCCTGTACAGTTGTTATCGTTAAGGTTTGTTGCTTTTGTCTTACAAATGCCACTTTTCGGAGCTTTATAAAACAGCTGCAAGAGTTTCATTTCAGCATGGCCATGATTTTCCTTTTCTTTTATTGTAGAGCCATTACAATATCAATGATGTGGTGGGCTAATATGTGATCCAACCTGACGGGGTTGGGGGGAAGGCTTTGGGCTCCTGTCATGACATAGTCCTCATGGGATGTTCTCCTTTCCTCAGAGCTGCCCTAATCTGCACCCCTGAGTCTGGGAGGCACAGCCCCCAAGTATATCCACCAGTGCAGGGATTAAATGGGAGGTCAATGGGACCTTTGCTGCCGCAGCAGCAGATTAAGGGATGGAGAAAGTGCACACTCATCACCTGCCTGAGACTCAATGCAGTTTAAGGTGTTCACATCTGTAATACTAAGCTAGCAGCTACCAGAGCTCTTCTTTTCAGTCAAACAAAATGTTCATAAGACATCTTGAGCAAACAGAAACCCTGGAGGACTGAATCCACCCTACAGCCACGTGTTTTACCAGTCTCTGGATTGAACATAACATAACAATGGCCACACTGAGTCAGACCAAAGGGCCATCATGTCCAGTATCCTGTGTTCCAATTAGGGATGTCAGTGACAAATCGACTAGTCGCTTCCATACCCCTTGCTGCCTCTATCACAAAGAGGCGACAAGGAGGAGGGGGAGGAGAAGATGGGGTGCTGGAGGGAGCTGGCTTAAAAGCAGTTCCCCTTAGCTCCAGCTCTGTGGGAGGGGACAGGGCGCAGCAGCAGCAGCCAACTTTGAAATGTATAAGAGTCCCCACTGGGAGGAGTAAAAGATCTTTCAAAAAAGTTTTTTTTTCCTGAAAGAACCCCATCTAGACGGAGGCTTTACTTTCAAAAAGCCCTTTTTCGAAAGAACGTGCGGCCACCATTATGCAAATGAAGCACGGGAAATTTAAATCCCGGCTTCATTTGCAATTTTGATCTGTCTAATTTACATTCCTCTTTCGAAAGAGGGATGTAGTCTAGACATGCCCTTAGCATTTGTAAAGCAGCTTCTGGAGATGCAATTAAAATGCCAGCTCTCGCTATTAAATAGGCTAGTTATTGACTGTAAAAACTCTTTGAAGACGCAAAGCACCATCTAGACAGAGGGACCTGTTCAGCACAGCATCAGCGTATAGCAACTCTGCTGAAATAAAAGAAGTCTGCCAGTCGCAAATTGGGCCTTGCCAGCATTATTAATATGCAAATACATTACAGAAATCAAGGGGCAGATGGGGATTTATACCAGCCTAAATCACAAATAACTCTAGGGAAATCAACGGTGTTTCATCAGTGTAAAGTGATATCAGAATAAGGCTCCGTACCCTTTTGTTCTGATTCTCTGAAGGGCACTGGCTTATTTTCCATATTAATATCTCAGGGTGGCCCTGACATTCAGGGTTTTTTAGATAAAAAATGTACCTTTTGCTACTTGGGGAATTTTGTGCCAAAAATTAAAAATTCTGCATACAATCTATTAAAATTCTGCATTATTTTGTAAGTATAATCTTGCTAGGTTTCAATTGTTAGTAATTTATTTCAAAATATCTGTTAGCAGGTATGTTTGTAACAATACAGAAAACAAAAAAGATTCAGGAAAAGTTTTGGGGCTAATAGATTCCTTGTAGGCATATAAATACTGACCTTTGAGTAATAATTCATTTAAACTACAATACAGAAATGTATTTCCCACGCCCTTCAGACGCAGTGCAAAGGCTTTGGGGAGTCAGGATAATGGAGTAGCCGAGCGTAGAGGGACTTACTAGCTGGGAAGGAGCCTGGAAGTGAACCTTGGAGAATTGTTGGTTGTAGGTGGGAAATGTATGGAATGGTTTTGGGAGGGGGGATTGTCAGGGAGTTAGGAAGCCTCCCCCATGGAGATCCTGACTGACCCCTAGGCTCTCCTGTTTAGTCAGGCACACATGCCCCATCCCTGTGTATCCTTGCACCCCCGTTTCCCATTCAACATTAATACCTGCACATGTCCCCATGTAGTCCTGCACCTCCAGTTTCCCCTTTCCGCACGTGGCTCTGCATGCTCATTCAGCCAGGCATTGCTCCCTCTATCCCCATGTGTCCCCGAACCCCCATCCACTCCATCGCCATATCACCCTGCATCCCTGCTTCTCCCGTGGCCCAGAACCTCTACTCCCATTCAGTCCCTGGCTCATTGTTGACACCCCTCTAGTTCTTGTGCCCCTATCCTAGTCCGTTCCTCTCATTGACCCTTCTAAACCTCAGTGTATGTACCCCATGTAGCGCCGTGTGCCCCACTCTGTCTGCCCTCCCATATCCCCTGCCTCTTCACCTGTCTGCCCTCCCATATCCCCTGCCTCCTCACCTGGCCCTGTGGGCAGGATGCTGTGAGGATGGCAGCTTCTATGCCCTCCTTTCTGCAGCTCACTACTTCAGCCCAGAAAACAGCTCTTCTGAAGCCAAATGATCCCCCGCTGGGCAAAAGATGTAGATGCCGTATGACCCCTCTCATGGCTTCCCTTTGCCTCCCTCTCAGAATCAATTATTCTGTGGGAAGAAAAATCTGCGTGGGGGGCATTAATTGTGCGCTTGCTCAGCAGCATAGAATTCTCCCAGATGGGAACTTTTGCTACTCTTGACTCTTGGACTTTTCCCAGTTGCAGTAACCAAGCTACTCTTCCTCTTTCACATTGTCCCAGTCCATAATACTGCTAGCCACTACTGACTCTGATGTTAACAATGTATTTTCCTTAGGCTGATGAAAGAGACGGAATTATTGATATAACTAATTGGAAAATAATCTCTGTTTATTGTAAAGATAAAGTTGGGAAATCTTGATTAAATGATTCTCATGTCAGCCAAGCCCACTGAGAGAAGCTTATAATTCAGACCTTTTAAATGAATCTTTTGGAAAAGAAGGAAGCATGTTGAAAGAATAAATGTCCCAGGCACCAAAAGATAAAATTATAATGAAGATGCATCAGATGAATGCACTGAAAATGGATGAAACCAGAGTATATTGAACTGAACAATAAGAGTCTAGAGTTATTATGGTATCATGAGCTTTTGTGGGCATAGCCCACTTCGGTCATCTGAAGAAGTGGGCCGTGCCCACGAAAGCTCATGATACCATCTATACATTTCATTAGTCTATAAAGCGCTACCAGGCCATTTGTTGTTTTTTCTGTAACAGACTAACTCGGCTACCCCCTGAAGCTCCTGGAGTTATTATGTAAGGGTATGTCTATAGTTGCACCCTAGTTCAAACTAGGGATGCAAATTTAGGCATCCTTAATAGTCAATGAAGTGGGGTTTTAAATATCCCGCGCTTCATTAGCATGATCTCACCAGCAATTAACAACTGTTTCTAAAGTGAAAGTGCACACCGGGACGCGTTAGTTCGAACCAAACCCCTTGGTTTGAACTAACGTGACTCCACAAAAAATGGATTAAAAATGAGGAGTCACATTAGTTCGAACCAAGGAGTTTAGTTCGAACTAACACGTCCCGGCACGCACTTTCACTTTTCGGAACAGCTGTTGATCGGAGTAACGCATCTGCGAGATCATGCTAATGAAGCACGGGATATTTAAATCCCCGCTTCATTGAATATTTCGAATGCCTACACTTTGCATCCCTAGTTCGAACTAGGGTGCAAGTGTAGACATACCCTAAGAGAAAAGGAGCTGGTATTCTGGGGTCACTAGAGTAAGAAATGGGAGTTGAATACGAAAAGAAAGAAAGAATTTAAGGCCACGCAAAGACTCGAGTAAAATCACTGGAAGAGCATCCAGCGATCCTGGTGTGAGTTTGATCCCTTGGTTTCCTTTCAGGAGAGTGGTAGCGTTTGCTGGAGTAAATATTGGGGAAGACTGTAGTGTCATAGTGTTAGTGCCATAAGTCCCAGAAACAATGGCAACAAATAAGAAAAGCTCAAGATTTGTTTGCTAACAAGTAAAATTAGTTTTGAAGCCCCAGGCTTTTGACTATAGGGCCGAACTCTTCCCTCATATGTGTGCATACAACATCTATTGTCTCCAGTGGGAGATGTGAGAATATTTAGAATTGGGCCCATAGTTTCTGTTGGGAGCATCATCACCACTTATATGCTTAGCTAGTGACTGTCCCCCACCCTGAATCCTTTTTGTAGTCAGAGGCCACGTCTCCACTATTGGGAAGATTGATGCTGCGGTGGTCAATCTTCCGGAGTTTGATTTAGCAGGTCTAGTAAAGACCTGATATATCAAATGCTGAGAGCGCCCCCTTGATGCCAATACTGTACTCCTTGATTCATGAGAAGAAAAGGAAGTTGAAGGAACCATTTGCTCCCATTGATCTCCCTCTGTGGAGGCAGAGCCAAACGTTAAATTGAGGTACATTAACTCCAGCTACACAATTAACATAGCTGGAGTTGCATATCTTAATTTGACCTTACAGGTAAGTATAGACAAGGCCTAAGACTCTTGTACATTTTAATTTTTGGTCCAAAGTCTTTGGGCCTGATTCATACATTTTACTTCTATTTTATGCCCATGTAACTCTGCTGAAGTCAATGAAGTAATACCAGTGTAAAACAGGAGTGACTCAGTGTTGAATCAAGCCCTCTATGTTTTCGGAGTGCTTTGCCATCAGCTCTCTCCTTATAGACCCTAATTCAGTAAAGTGCTTAAAAATGTGCTTAACTTTAAGTATGTGAATAGTCTTGCTGAAATTAATGGGACTAACTCACATGATTACAATTAAACACCTGCTTACATGCTTTATTAGACCCAATAGCTTGCCTCATACGATCTGGACCGTATCACCTTGAGAAGTATTGTCCCCATTTTACAGATGTGGAACTGAGGCACAGAGTAGATGGAGTGACTTTTCCAAGCTCACATAATGAAAGCAGGTCTCCTGAGCTTCAGTCTAGTGCTTTAGCCACTTAGTCCTCCTTCCTGTCCTTTTTTATACAGAGCCACACCCTTTTGGTCCCTGCAGTGTTGTCCTGCTCCCAAATGACAGCCTCCTTTCCAGACCTCTGTGCTCCTCTCCTGAGACTCCACAGGAGGTTTTTGTAGTTGTTCAGCAGAATAATCAGCTTCTTGCGAAAATGCCCAACTGTCAAAAATTATGGACATTTGATTAGCAACATGAAAATCATGCGGTCTGGCATGCCTGACAGTTATGCAAAATATTACAGCTTCAGTGATCATGGCGGGGTGTTTTTTTTTTGAACCTTTCATGCTTTAGAGTCTGTTCTGTGTGAGAGGCTGCTCCATTCGCACAAATGTTATTAACGTATTTCTGGCCTTACCGAATATCACTTTTGGAGAGACTATCCCAGCTGTGTTGTTGCCTGTATTCTAAGGTGGGGTCAGTATTTCGGGTCAGGAATGAATTTCCCCCACACACATAGGGACAGAGACCTGGTGTCTTGAGGAAGGAACATCTTTTACGGTCAAGTGTGCATATCTCGCATGTCCAGCTTTCTGTCACTGCAGAGACCTCAGACAGTGGCAAATTTCAGTTTTAGCCAACTAATTTCTAAAGCCTCAATTCTGCAACCCATGTTCTGAGTATGACGTATTCACACAAATAGTATCATTGAACTTCTGAGACTAGTCCTGGGAGCAAAAATTACTCTGTGTGATGCTTGCAGAATCAAATTCCTTTGTGCATTTCACTCTTCATGAAAAAGCACAGCCTGGCTTTGTGGTTTAACACGCTTTGCCTTCCTGTCCTCAAGCACTCTGCGGTGGAGTCACCAAGAACACAGGAGTGCAAAAACAAGGTACCGTCAGCTCATTGCAACAGCCATTGCTTACCCACCTTTGTGTTTTTGTGTCTCTGTTGGAAGAAAAACCTACTGTACCTGCCACATCATGCCATGTCTTTGTTTACATTGTCATGTGCAGTCACTCACAAGGACATCTTAAGCTGTTGCATACTTTCTGGCTTCTCTTTGGGTTGATCTTTGGCAATCATTGGACTGATTATTTTTCCCTTGAGGATTAAACACTAAGCATTAGCCAACATCCACCACAGTCTTATCAGTGACCATGGGAAAATGCAAAACTGTGTTCACTTCTCTGTACAACAGTTTAATCCTTGACAATAGTCTGTGTATAACACCATTATCTGCCATCATTGCTCCAGAACGTATTCCTAAGCAAAAGTTTTATTATACTAATGGTTTGTCAGTCCTCTAAACAAGGGATAAGCAAATGATTTGGATCAGTTTTAACAAGGGCTAGATTACAGGCATGCAGCTTCTCGCGAGCTGCTTTTGAAACATTTGGGGATGTCTTTAAAAGGCTCACTAGACAATCGCTAGAATGTTAGGAGTATATTTGCCTACTTCTAGTCCTAGCTACTCCCTAGTTAATGAAAAGATAAAATTTGATCTATGCCTGCTCTACCTCTGCACTTTGGTGCCTCAGACCTGACAAACCAAGCAGGGTTGGGCCTGGTCAGTTTGTAGAAGGGAGACGGCCAGAGACTACTGCAGGAAGTGCTGGGGACTCAGTAGGTGGCATTCTTCCTGTGGGTCAGTTCTGAGCCAATGCTTCCATCTACTTCTGGGTGAGATGTAAGCCAGCAGTCCTGGCCATTTGTAGTAATTAAATCTCCAATGGCTTTTTTGATAAGACTAGGAGCAGTAGCCCCAGAATTCTTGCCAAATTCTAGAGGGGGTTAATTGCATTCTGGGGTTATGAGTATTTATATTAACTCCCACCCGGCTGTTTCAGTTCTACCCAGTGCTCTTCACTTCTCCTCCGAAGCTGTGGTGCAGCGTTGGTGTAGTCTGTTAGGGTATGTCTACACTGCATGCCTCTTTCGAGAGAGGAATGCAAATACAGCCGAGCGAAATTGCAAATGAAATGCGGATTTGAATTTCCCACTCTTCATTTGCATAATGGTGTCCGGGTGCTTTTTTGAAATACCCTATTTTGAAAAAAACCCATGCAGTCTAGACGGGGTTATTTCGAAAAAAACCCCTTCTTTTGAAAGAACCCTTAAACCTCATTTTGTAAGGAGTAAATATCTGCAAAGTATTATTAGTGCTAATGAAAATTGCTGCTCACTGCATAGACTAAACAATAAACAGCTCACTTCCTGCTGTAGCGATCCTCCATCATTTAAACAAATACATGAATTAATCAGTTTATTTCACTACAGCCCAAGTTCTGCCCTTGGGTGGTTGCCCACTGATTTCAATCCAGTACAGGTTGAACCTCTGTGGTCCGGGACTCTCTGGTCCAGCAACATCACGTGGATGCACCAGAGATCCCCAGCCACAGAGACTGCTAGTGGCTGGGAGCTCAGCTGGTCTGGCAGTAGACACCCTGCAGGGCCAGGGGACTAGGGACAGGGAGCCCAGCCAGCAGGCCAGCAGCCAGAGCAGGTCTGGGTGGGGAGTCCCGTTGGCCAGGAAGTGAGTGGGACTGCGGCCTGGAATGGAGTCCTACCAGCAGAACAGGGCATTGGCTGGGCCCTCAGCTGGGAGGGGACCCCAGAAGACCCTGAGGCCTGACCTGCCCTGGCCTGGCAAACTCCCTCCTTCAGGATTGCTCAGGGTGCCGAACCAGGGAGGTCCAACCAGTAGGGGTGCATCTAGACTACATGGCTCCGTTGACAGAGCCATGTAAAATAGTTTACTCAGCATAGTCAATGAAGTGGGGATTTAAATAATCCCCGCTTCATTAAAATAAAAATGGCCGTCACACTGTGCCGACGATCAGCTGATCCAGCACAGCGCGGCAGTCTAGACACGGCGCGGTCAACAAGGGAAGCCTTTGTCGACCTCTCCAGTAAACCCCACTTCTTTGACTATGCCAAGTAAACTATTTTACATGGCTCTGCCAACGGAGCCATGTAGTTTAGACACACCCTAGGAGCCATGCACATGTGTCTCTAGGCAAAATTCAGCCCTTAAAACGTGAGCTATTTTGGAGACTCAATGAATGTGGGCAAGCCCTCTTTAGCAGCGACTTCTCATTGGCTTCCTTTGTCATTCATGAATGGCGAGAATTTTTTTCCAGTCTGCAGCTATCCCCATAAATATATGATGTGCTCTTATGTACATAGTTTACTACACAGATATGTGGAATTATAACAACAGAGCACAGGTGACTCCAGCAGAGCAAAGCTATAATTGTATGTCATTTGAAAACAAAGGACACGAGATTGCTTTCTTAGGGCTCGTTCATTTGTATTCCTTCTGGGACTGTTGGGAGAACATGATCTTTCCTTTTTTCTCTTCCCAGATGTCCCTATCTGCAGGCCTTGGCCCTGGCCCCAAAAGAGCTGTTCGCCCTAGTTGGGCTACTCATCAATCAACAGGGTACCCTGTTACCAAAGCCACAGCGAAGATCCTAGCTCAAAGTGCCCAGTGGAACGCTGGCATACGACCGGCGCCTGTTCGAGCGCCTGTACCAAAGCTGAGTGAGAGAGGGAAGAAGGCCTTTACGAGGATGAGCAGAAGTTCTCCATGTGAGTGAGCTGTTCTACCTCATTCCTTCCCTACCACAGAGCTTGGTGGTTGGGAGGGGGGCACTGTCAGTGTTTCCTCCTGCCAGGCTGGCAAGCTGCAGTCATTTCAGAGGGAGTGAACCAAGCTGGCGGTTATTTACTAGCCCTAGAATGTGACACAAGGACTCAGACACAGCATCTGTCTCTCATGGCCCTCATAGTACCTGAGGGCTAGACCAGTGGTTTGCAAACTTTTTTTTCTCCTGACCCAGTTGAAGAAAATTGTTGATGCCCATGACCCAACATAATCTGACTGAAGTGTGGGCTTTGGGCTGGGGCTGAGGATGAGACATTTGGGCTGTAAAAGGGGACTTTGGCTTTGCAGGGAGGGGTGTCAGGGCTGGGGCGGAAGGGGCTTAACTTGAACGCTCCCGGTCAGCATAAGAACATAAGAACGGCCGTACTGGGTCAGTCCAAAGGTCCGTCTAGCCCAGTATCCTGTCTGCCGAGAGTGACCAGTGCCAGATGCCCCAGAGGGAGTGAACAGAAACAGGTAATTATTGAGTGATCCCTCTCCTGTCAACCATTTCCAGTCTCTGACAAACAGAGGATAGGGACACCATTCCTACCCATCCTGGCTAATAGCCATTGATGGACCTAACCTCCATGAATTTATCTAGTTCTTTTTAAACCCTGATAAAGTCCTGGTCTTCATGACATCCTCTGGCAAGGAGTTCCACAGGTTGACTGTGCACTGTGTGAAGAAGAACTTCCTTTAGTTCGTTCTAAACCTGTTACCCACCAATTTAATTTGGTGACCCCTAGTTCAGTGGTGCAGCATGGGTGCTAAGGTAGCTTCCTGGCACCAGGGCCAGCCCAAGCCCTTTTGGCGCCCTGGGTCTGGGAGCGCGGCGCTGCCCCCAGGCTCAGGGCACATGCACGGGCCGCCCGTGGGGCGCAGGCCCACCCCCCCAGAGTGTGCGGGCCCGCCCCCCAGGGCGCACAGTGCATGTGCGCGCCGGCCACAGCCGCGCAATCTAGGGCCTGCCCCCAGGGTGCACAGTGCATGTGCTGCCCAGCCTGGCCTGGCCAGTGCTGCTGGCGCGCGTGCAGGGCCCTGCAGCCATGAGGGGAAGGGTGCTGCTGGCCAGTGCTGCGGGAGCCAGGCACGCGGCTCCTGATGGCAGCTGTAAGGGATGCCGCGCTCCCCTTACAGCTGCCATCAGGCGCCCCCCCATAGGTTGGCGCCCTGGGCAGCTGCCCGGCTCGCCCATGCCTCCGTCCGGCCCTGTCTGGCACCACAGACCATGCTGAATCCCAGAAGCAGCCAGCAGCAGTTTCCCAGCCAATGGGAGTGCAGAGCTAGTGCTCAGGGCAGGGGCGGTGTGTGGAGCCCTGTGGGCTTTTCTGGCCCCCGCTCCCACCGAGGAGACAGGCCTGCTGCTGATGCTTCGGGGGCGCAGCACAGTCTGCGATGCCAGGACAGGCAGGGAGCTGCCTTAGCATTCCCACTGGTCACCTGATCCCCCTGCAGCAACAAGACCTAGTGCCTGACATTCTGCAACCTGGTACTGGGTCATGACCCCTGATTTGAAAACCACTGGGCTAGTCTACGCTACAAAGGCTTTGATGGGAAAGCCGTATCAATAGAGCTAGCCCAGCACAGCTCCTTGTGGAGATGCAGAGTTCTTTTGCCGGTGTTGTCAAAACGCCTGCAAGAACAACATAGGTTATACCAGCAAATGGAGACTTTTACCAGCACAGGGGCGGGGGTGTTTTTTCACACTACTAGGCTGTGTCTAGACTGGCAAGTTTTTCCACAAAAGCAGCTGCTTTTGCGGAAAAACTTGCCAGCTGTCCATACTGGCCGCTTGAATTTGCGCAAGAACACTGACGATCTAATGTAAGATTGTCAGTGTTCTTGCGCAAATACTATGATGCTCCCGCTCAGCAAAAAGCCCTCTTGTGCAAATGCTTTTGTGCAAGAGGGCCAGTGTAGACAGGTAAAAACTGTTTTGCGCAAAAAAGTCCTGATGGTGAAAATGGCGATCGGGGCTTTCTTGTGCAAAACCGCGTCTAGATTGGCACCAACGCTTTTCCGCAAAAAGTGCTTTTGCGCAAAAGCATCCGGTGCCAATCTAGACGCTGTTTTCCGCAAATGCTTTTAACGGAAAACCTTTTCCGTTAAAAGCATTTGCGGAAAATCATGCCAGTCTAGATGCAGCCCTAGTGAGTGTAGGTAGGCCAGCAAAAGTGTGTAGTGTAGAGATGGCCTCAGTGCTGGCTAGAGCTTCACGTGACCAGGGCCGGCTTGAGCCATTCCTGCGCCCCGGGCAGCGGGCGCATGATGCATGTGCGGCTCCGCCCCCAGGTGCATGGCGCATGCACGGCCCTGCCCCCTGGCATGTGGCACACCTTACAGCTGCTATCAGGCACGTGGCGCCTGATGGCAGCTCTAAGGGGCGCCGCATGGCTCCCAGCCCCAGGCGCGCACTGCCCCTTACAGCTGCCATCAGGTGCGCCCCATAGGTTGGTGCCCTGGGCAGCTGCCTGGCTAGTCCCCCCCTTAATCCGGCCATGCATGTGACTCTTTAACTCCCTGGTGTTCATGTGTAGGGCAGGGAATGGCTCCAGTGTGAACACAGCTGTTTTAACACCATGTTACATCGGTGTCTAGGGGCCTGGTGCAGAGCCTATTGTTTCCTATGTGCGCTGGATGAGGCCCTGGGCGGATGCCTGAGGCTGGGGATTGGTAATTATGGGCTGGAGGAAGGGTCCCCTCAAGGGATGAAAGAAGGAAATGCTACTTTTACCATCGGTGCTGGGGAGAGGTTTAGAACCATGGGTAAAAGAGCCGAACGACATCATCAAAAGCCTTGCCAGCCTAGGGGCTGGTTCAGGCAGTCCTCTCACAGCGACATGCTGGAAGGAGCAGAGAAACCTCTGTCTTCCGTGAGCACCTTCAAGAGTCGCTCAGCACCCGGCAGTATCAGCTCCTTGGAACGTCATCAGGCAGAGCTCCCCTGGACACCAGTGGGGGTTGATTGATGAAGCGTTGCAGGGCTGGGTCCCTGGGTTTTTTAAGAGAGTAACAAGGTCAATGGAGAAAGAAACCAGAGTGAGCACAGCATAAGGCCTCTGAAATGGGGCCTTGTGCCCTTTGCAAAGAGGACCTGCAGGTGCAGTAAATGGAAGGGGATTGACAGCATCTATGGATGATTCCTAGGGCAGGAGGGTATGGAGTGGAGTCCCTTCTGAGCTCCAGACCATTCAGAGTTTTCCTTGTGACCAGGAGCCCAAGGGGGCACCATTTTCCGATGATCCAGCGCTTGGTGTTATTGTAACTCCCCTGCTTTGTGAGGAGAAGGACTGAAATGCAATCCGGGCTCCGTATACTGGAGAAGTGGGGAGAACTGAGACAAGAGCAAACGTGGGGCTCCTACGAAGGGATAGGCAAATATATCTATAGGAAGTGGAGGAGGGGGCACCCCAGACTGCAGACAGAGGGTTACAGAGGTAGGTATTCACTGCATATAAACCCATCACAGTCCCTTTCTATAAAATAGAAGCTCATTGCAGGATGAGGGCATTGGACTGTCTTCATTAATTAGCATCTCACTCATCCATCAAGTCTCTTCCATTTGACACCCTTCTGGCCTGCGGGGCAATACTGCACTCAGTCCTGAGCGCTGCAGTTCGAAGAAGGTCACAGAAAACCGGAGTGAAAGCGGAGTCGATCCATGCTGAGACAATAGAAACTAAACTGAGAGGAATGAGGAGGGATGGGGGAACAGGGGTGTTTGCAAATACTTACAGGCAGCTTGTCAAGGATCCAGGGATGAATTGTCCTCACTAAGTTATACGGATGGTACAAGAAGTGGCGGGTTCTATTAAGTGTAATTTAACGACATTTAGTGACTAAAGCAATCCTCAGCTGCTGCCGTTCTCAGCATTTTCTCTTTTCCTGTTCTAGCCTCCCCGCTGTTTGAAGCTCAGCCCTGGGAATTTCCTCCATCAGAGCATGGATCTGACGGGGAGTGAGGGAGTGAAGGGTCAGTGCATTTCATCCCAGCTTATCTGCCCAGCATTCGGAAGACGCCAGCCCTGTCCTGAGTCACAGAGAAGAATGGCTGTTACTGACATTTACTCTCCAGGCTCAAGGTCTCATAGATCCAGCCCCATGTCTTTTTTTGATCACTTGTCACAACTGGAGACTTTTTCCATGGCACTCACTGTACAATGCACGGTGACCCTGAGGGAGATTTACTAATATAGATCTGGGCTAAGCCAGTTTAGACCGAAGGGTCTTTACTATGTGTATGTATTGCACATGGCAAAGGGCCCTCACTATGGGATCTGGAGGTGCTACCATAATACAAATAGGTCGTGCAAAACTGGGTGAGATCAGAACCTGGATCGGTATCTTGTTGGCTAACTAGTCTCTTTTCAGTATGTTTTCCTGTCTCTGCTGCTTTGGATGCTGCGGCTTCATTCTGCTTGTGTTCAGTGTACATCTTCAGTACAGAGCTAACTGGCCATTGGCCCTAGCCCAGGTACAAGGCACCACTGCCAAGCCCTGCCAGTCTTACTGTCTCCTCACTGGTGCTGAACTCCCATGTGTGTCAATAGGATTTTGGAGGCACATCCCATGATCTGTTGTGCTGCAGTGAACTGAGCTCTTCTATGATTCTTTCCCAGTGAATTGTGAGAGAACTGAATGTCTGTCCTGGACGCAGCGGGGGATTGTGGGAAGGCACTGCAGCATTACCAACACTGGAGTGATTAAGGGTACGTCTACACAGCAACATTATTTCGGAATAACTTAGTCCACATCTATACAGCAGGCAGTTATTTCGAAATAATGTCAAAATACTGTCAAGCTGGGGGACTGCTTAGTCCGACTCCTGAAACCCTCATTGTACGAGGAGTAAGGGAAGTGGGAGTGTCAGGGGGTTCACACCCCCAGTGCGCCTCAGTGCCCCCTGACTGTCCTCATATAGCCCCTCTCAGGGCAAGTTACAGTCTGTATGGGTTGCTCATCATAGGCATCGGGCTTGTCTCAACTGCCCTGCTTACCTAGGCTGTATCAAGGTCCGCCTCCAAAACAGGGCTTTGCCTCCAGCCCCTAGCCAGGGGAGTCTTGGCTAGCCCTCTTCCAGCTATTGCTGGCTATCCCCAGCTTGTCTCCTTCCAAGGAGCTCCTGCCTCCTCTGCCGTCAGCTCTCCACTGGCTCCCCCCCCAAGCAACCTGTGCTTCTCTATATATACCTCCCAGCTGGGCTCACACTCGCCCTAATGATTACAGCTGGCTTCTACAAGCCACTAGTGTTGTGCTGGATCCTTGTCAGCTGGGCTCTCACTCGCCCTAATGGGTTCAGCTGGCTTCTACAAGCCACTAGTGCTGCCCTAGTTGCTTGCCAGCTGGGCTCTCCCTAGCCCCAAATCGCTCCAGCTGGCCTCTTTCTTTCTAGCCCCGGCTCCGGGCCTGAGTCCTGGTCTTAAAGGGCCAGTGCAGGGCAGGCGCCCTGTCACAGGGAGGAAGAATGCTCTCTTTCGAAATAAGTGCTGTGTAGACGCTCCCGATTTCGAAATAAGCCACTGACATAGCTCAAATTGTGTAGTTTATTTCGAGTGAAGCTCTGCTGTGTAGACACACACTTAGCCTACAAAGTGAGTGGCTACTGCCCGACTGACTGTAGAGCCAAGGAGCTAACTAACCAAACCAGCTAGCCTGGGTTGAAACACAACTGAACTCGGGCAAGATTTGCATATGGCTGGGAAGGGGTGTTAGGGCTAAAAGCCAGGGAAGAGCTCAAGTGAACTCTGCACTGAAGACAGAGCTTCTCAAAGGGTGGACAACACATGATTTCAGGGATGTGACTCCTGATGTACCCCAGCAAGAGAGCAAAATGAGACTCCAAACCTTGGCTAAAAGAGTTGCATGAGGTTTTCCTTGTGGCGCTGGCACTAGCTTGGTGCAGAGGTGAATCAGGCACGCCATGCTTATCTTTTCCATGATATACGAGCCAGAGAGCAGACAACAAAACTGAAAGGCAGCAAATTGAAGATTGATAACAGGATTTGTTTACATGACATGGAATTAACCAGTGCAAGCTCTTTGTCACAATTTATCAGTGAGGATAAGAGCTTACTAGGATTCCAAACAGGACGAGACATTTGGGTGGACAATGGGAACATCCACAGTAACTTTAGATAGAAAGTAAAGACTCATGCTTCAGGGCAGATGCCAGCTATGAACTGATGAGAGTTTAGAATACACTTCCTAGATGAGCAAGGTAATTCTGCAGTTATCCACTGCAGGGTTTCTTGTACCTTCCTCAGAAGAATCTGATACTGGCCACTGCCTGGGACAGGATACTAGATCAGAGCAATCTCGTAGGAATAAGAGATCCTCCGGAACAGGGCTTTATTCCGGAGGATTGCGCCAGTCTGGACGCTTTTCTCCGGCTTATCTCCAAGCCGGAAAAAAGCGGCGGCCATGAAAATGCAAATGCCGCGGGGGATATTTAAATCCCCCGCGCATTTGCCTCTTCCAAAGTTCTACATTTGCATCCCTATTCCGTAATAGGGGCCAATGTAGACACAGCCCAAGAGAGGAGAAACTGCTTTTGTAATTGGCTAGCCATTCACAGTCTTTGTTTAATCCTGAGTTCATGGTGTCAAATTTGCAGATGAACTGCAGCTCAGCAGTTTCTCTCTGAACTCTGGTCCTGAAGTTTTTTTGCTGCAGGATGGCTACCTTTAAATCTGCTATTGTGTGTCCAGGGAGATTGAAGTGTTCTCCTGTTTGTATTAAACCTGCTGCCTAGTTATTTCATTGAGTGAACCCTGAGTTTTGATTTTTGGGAAAGGATAACTAGCACAGTTTTCGACCAACACAAGTCATTTTATAGACCTCTATCATACTATCTCTTGCTAGTCTCTTACAAGATGAATGGTCCTAATCTTTAGTGTGTCCTCATATGGAAATTGTTCCATACACTTGATTATCTTTGTTGTCCTTCTCTGAACCTTTTCCAGTTTTTCTTTGAGGTGGGTGTTATTAGCAAAGGCACACGAGTAGACTAATTTTAGTGTGGGGCCAACTCTGCCGTCCGGACCTGGAATCTCGAGAGGTGTGCTGCTTACCGGGAGCTCGCATTCAGGATGTCACTGAGAGGCTTACCAAACTGATCAAACCTTCGGATTGCTACCCCTTCCTGCTTCTCCACGTGGGAACTAATGATACGGCCAAGAATGATCTTGAGCGTGTTACTGCGGATTATCTAGCGCTAGGAAGAAGGAACCAAGAATTTGGAGCGCAAGTGGTATTCTCCTCCATCCTCCCTGGTGAAGGGAAAGAACTGAGCAGGGATCGTCGAATTGAGGACGTAAATGCATGGTTGCACAGATGGTGTCGTAGAGAGGGCTTTGGTTTCTTCGACCATGGGACTCTGTTCGGGGCGCAAGGATTGTTAGGAAGAGATGGGATCCACCTAACGAAGAGAGGAAGGAGCATCTTCGCGGGCAGGCTTGCAAACCTAGTGAGGAGGGCTTTAAACTAGGTTCGTCGGGGGACGGTGACCAAAACCCTGAGGGGAGTGGGAAAGTCGGATACCGGGAAGAAATGCAGAGAGGAATGGGCAAGAAAGGAGGACCCATGTTTCGAATGGAGAAGATAGGACGATCAACTGGTTACCTGAAGTGTTTGTACACTAATGCGAGAAGCCTGGGCAAAAAACAGGAAGAACTGGAGACCCTGGCCCAGACCAAGAAATATGACTTAATTGGGATAACAGAAACTTGGTGGGATGACTCGCTTGACTGGCGCGCTATCATGGAAGGGTATAGACTGTTCAGGAACAACAGGCAGGGGAGAAAAGGAGGAGGAGTTGCACTATATGTAAGAGAGCACTACGATTGCTCTGAACTCCAATATAAAGAGGGAGAAAAACCTGTTGAGAGTCTATGGGTTAAGTTTAAAGGAGCAAACAACAGCATTGATGTTGTGGTTGGTGTTTGCTACAGGCCACCGAATCAGGTAGATGACGTGGATGAGGCTTTTTTCAGACAACTGAGAGAAGCTTCCAGATCGCATGCCCTGTTTCTCGTGGGGGACTTTAATCACCCTGACATCTGCTGGGAAACCTATACGGCAGTACACAGGCAATCCAGGAAGTTTTTGGAGAACGTTGGGGATAACTTCTTGACACAGGTGCTGAAGGATCCAACCAGGGGCCGTGCGCAGCTTGACCTTCTGCTCACAAACAGGGAGGAACTAATAGGGGAAGTAGAGGTGGGTAACAACCTGGGAAGCAGTGATCATGAGATGGTAGATTTCAGGATCCTGACCAAAGGAAGAAAAAAGAGTAGTAAAATACACACCTTGGACTTCAAAAAAGCAGATTTTGACTCCCTCCGAGATCTGATGGGCAGAATCCCCTGGGATGTTAACATGAAGTGGAAAGGAGTCCAGGACAGCTGGCAGTATTTTAAAGAAGCCTTATTGAAGGCACAGAAAGAAACCATCCCGACGCGTAGCAAGAGAGGCAAACATGGTAGGAGACCGGACTGGCTTACAGGGGAAATCCTTGGTGAACTTAAGCACAAAAAGGAAGCTTACAAAGAGTGGAAACTTGGACAAATGACCAGGGAGGAGTTTAAAGGTATAGCTCGAGAATGCCGGGGGGTTATCAGGAAGGCGAAAGCACAAATGGAATTGCGACTGGCTAAGGATGTGAAGGATAACAAGAAAGGTTTCTACAGGCATGTTAACAAGAAGAAGGTGATCAGAGAGGGTGTGCGGCCCCTAATGGATGAAGGAGGTAACCTAGTGACAGATGATGTGGGGAAAGCTGAAGTACTCAATGCTTTCTTTGCCTCTGTATTCACGGACAAGGTCGGCTCCTGGACTTCTGCGCCAAGTGACGCAAGATGGGACGAAGATGGACAGCCCGTGGTGGGTAAAGAACAGGTTAGGAACTATTTAGAAAAGCTAAACGTACATAAATCCATGGGTCCGGACTTAGTGCATCCGAGGGTAATGAGGGAGTTGGCAAATGTCATTGTGGAGCCTTTGGCTATTATCTTTGAAAAGTCGTGGAGATCGGGAGAAATCCCGGATGACTGGAAAAAAGCAAATGTAGTGCCCATCTTCAAAAAAGGGAAGAAGGATGATCCTTCTTGGAGTTGGAAGTATTTCAAAGGGACGTTGTTAAGGGCCCAAAAGCAAACAATTCCGCTGTGTAGGAAAGATAGAAAATATGGCAAAAGACCAGCTTGGCTTAACAAGGAGATCTTGCATGATCTCAAAATAAAAAAGGAGTCATATAAAAAATGGAAACTAGGACAACTAACAAAGGATGAATATAGGCAAGCAACACGGGAATGCAGGGGCAAGATTAGAAAGGCAAAGGCACAAAATGAGATCAAACTAGCTACAGGCATAAAGGGAAACAAGAAGACCTTTTATAAATACATTAAAAGCAAGAGGAAGACCAAGGACAGGGTAGGCCCACTGCTTAGCGAGGAGGGAGAAGCAGTAACAGGGAACTTGGAAATGGCGGAGATGCTCAATGACTTCTTTGTTTCGGTCTTCACCGAGAAGTCTGGAGGTGTGCCTAACGTAGTGAATACAAGCAGAGAGAGGGTAAGTTTAGAAGATAGGATACACAAAGAACAAGTTAAAAATCACTTAGGAAAGTTAGATGTCAGCAAGTCACCAGGTCCTGATGAAATGCATCCCAGGATACTCAAGGAGCTGATAGAGGAGGTATCTGAGCCTTTAGCTATGATCTTTGAAAAATCATGGCAGACAGGGGAGATTCCAGAAGACTGGAAAAGGGCAAATATTGTGCCCATCTATAAAAAGGGGAATAAGAACAACCCAGGAAATTATAGACCGGTCAGTTTAACGTCTGTCCCAGGGAAGATAATGGAGCAGGTAATTAAGGAAATCGTATGCAAACACTTGGAAAGTAATAAAGTGATAGGGAATAGCCAGCATGGGTTTGTGAAGAACAAGTCATGCCAAACTAATCTGATAGCTTTCTTTGATAAGATAACGAGCCTTGTGGATAAGGGAGAAGCGGTGGATGTCATATACCTAGACTTTAGTAAGGCATTTGATACGGTCTCGCATGATATTCTTATTGATAAACTAGGCAAATATAACTTAGATAGGGCCACGATAAGGTGGGTGCATAATTGGCTGGATAACCGTAGTCAGAGAGTTGTTGTTAACGGTTCTAAATCCTGCTGGAAAGGGATAACAAGTGGAGTTCCTCAAGGATCTGTTTTGGGACCCGTACTGTTCAATATCTTCATCAATGATGTAGATATTGGGATAGAGAGTACTCTTATTAAGTTTGCAGATGATACCAAACTGGGTGGGGTTGCGACTTCTTTGGAGGATAGGGACATAATTCAAAATGACCTTAGCAAATTAGAGAAATGGTCAGAGGTAAACAGGATGAGGTTTAATAAAGAGAAATGCAAAGTGCTCCACTTAGGAAGGAACAATCAGTTCCATACATACAAGATGGGAAGCGACTGTCTAGGAAGGAGCATGGCGGAAAGGGATCTAGGGGTCATAGTGGACCACAAGTTGAATATGAGTCAACAGTGTGATGCTGTTGCAAAAAAAGCAAATATGATTCTAGGTTGTATCAACAGGTGTGTTGTAAGCAAAACTCGTGAAGTCATTCTGCCGCTCTATTCTGCACTAGTTAGGCCTCAGCTGGAGTACTGTGTCCAGTTCTGGGTGCCACATTTCAAGAAAGATGTGGAGAAATTGGAAAGGGTACAGAGAAGAGCGACAAGAATGATTAAAGGTCTAGAGAACATGACCTATGAAGCCAGGCTTCATGAACTGGGCTTGTTTAGTTTGGAAAAAAGAAGATTAAGGGGGGACATGATAGCGGTTTTCAAATATCTAAAAGGGTGTCACAAGGAGGAAGGCGAAAATTTGTTCCTCTTGGTTTCTGAGGACAGGACAAGGAGTAATGGGCTTAAAGTGCAGCAGGGGAGGTTTAGATTGGACATTAGGAAAAAATTCCTAACTGTCAGGGTGGTCAAATATTGGAATAAATTGCCAAGGGAGGTGGTGGAATCTCCCTCTCTGGAGATATTTAAGAACAGGTTAGATAGACATCTGTCAGGGATGGTGTAGACGGAGCTTGATCCTGCCTTGAGGGCGGGGGGCTGGACTCGATGACCTCTCGAGGTCCCTTCCAGTCCTATTATTCTATGATTCTATGATTCTATGATCCAGGGAACTTTAGGCTGGTCAGTCTTACCCCAGTTCCTGGAAAAATCATGGAAGGGATTCTTAAGGAATCCATATTGAGGCACTTGGATGAGAGGAAAGTGATTAGGAATAGTCAGCATGGATTCACAAAGGGCAAGTCGTGCCTGACCAATCTGATTAGCTTCTATGATGAGGTAACTGGCTCGGTGGACATGGGGAAGTCAGTGGATGTGATCTACCTTGACTTTAGCAAGGCTTTTGATATGGTCTCCCACAATATTGGTGGATGTTAGGATGGCGGTCGGTTTCTAGCGGAGTGCCCCAAGATTTGGTTCTAGGATCGGTTTTGTTCAATATCTTTATTAATGATCTGGATGAGGGGATGGATTGCACCCTCAGCAAGTTTGCGGATGACACTAAGCTGCGGGGAGAGATAGATACGCTTAAGGGCAGAGATAGGGTACAGAATGACTTAGACAAATTGGAGGATTGGGCCACAAGAAATCTGATGAGGTTCAACAAGGACAAGTGCAGAGTCCTGCACTTGGGATGGAAGAATCCCAAGCATAGTTACAAGCTGGGGACCAACCGGTTAAGTAGTTGTTCTGCAGAAAAGGACCTGGGGGTTACAGTGGATGAGAAGCTAGATATGGGTCAACAGTGTGCTCTTGTAGCCAAGAAGGCTAATGGCATATTAGGTTGCATTAAGAGGAGCATTGCCAGCAGATCCAGAGATGTCATTATTCCTCTTTATTCGGCTTTGGTGAGGCCGCATCTGGAGTATTGTGTCCAGTTCTGGGCCCCCCACTACAAAAAGGATGTGGACGCATTGGAGAGGGTCCAGCGGAGGGCAACCAAAATGATTAGGGGGCTGGAGCATATGACTTATGAGGAGAGGCTGAGGGACTTGGGTCTGTTTAGCCTGCAGAAGCGAAGAGTGAGGGGGGATTTGATAGCAGCCTTCAACTTCCTGAAGGGAGGTTCCAGAGAGGATGGAGAGAGGCTGTTCTCAGTAGTGACAGATGGCAGAACAAGAAGCAATGGTCTCAAGTTGTGGTGGGAGAGGTCCAGGTTGGATATTAGGAAAAACTATTTCACTAGGAGGGTAGTGAAGCACTGGAATGGGTTACCTAGGGAAGTAGTGGAGTCTCCATCCCTAGAGGTGTTTAAGTCTCGGCTTGACAAAGCCCCGGCCGGGTTGATTTAGCTGGAATTGTATGTAAAGTTGGATTTTTTCCCCATCTGCATTCCTTGGTAGTTAAATTACTCAACATTACTCAGTGTTGAATTTCATCTGCCATTTTATTGTCCAGTCATTGTGAGATCCCTTTGTAGCTTTTTGCAGTCAGCTTTGGACTTCACTCTCTTGATTAATTTTGTATGTTCTGCAAATGTCACCACTTCACTGTTTACTCCCTTTTTCAGATTGTTAATGAGTATGTTGAACAGCACAGGTCCCAGTATAGATCATTGGAGGAACTAACTATTTCTCTCTCTCCAGTGTGAAAACTGACCACTTATTCCTGTCTTTTGTTTTTTATCTTTTAACCACATACTAATTCACAAGGGGACCATCCTTCTTATCCCATGATGACTTAGGCTCCTTCAGAGCTTTTGCTGAGGGACCTTGTCAAAGGCTATCTGAAAGTCCAAGGACACCATATTGACAGGATCACCCTTATGCTTGTTATCACCATCAAAGTATTCTAACAGACTTGTGAAGGGAAGTCATGTTTCACCAAAGACTTGGTGACTCTTCCTTAACACATCGTGTTCATGGATGTACGTGAGAATTCTGTTCTTTACTACAGAATGAAATTAATGGGTAGCAGGTTTAAAACTAATAAAAGGAAGTTCTTCTTCACACAGCATGTTGTCAACCTGTGGAACTCCTTGCCAGAGGAGGCGGTGAAGGCTAGGACTATAATAGAGTTTAAAGAGAAGCTGGATAAATTCATGGAGGTTAGGTCCATAAAAGGCTATTAGCCAGGGGATAAAATGGTGTCCTTGGCCTCTGTTTGTCAGAGGCTGGAGAGGGATGGCAGGAGACAAATCACTTGATCATTGTCTTCGGTCCACCCTCTCTGGGGTACCTGGTGTTGGCCACTATCAGTAGACAGGATACTGGGCTAGATGGACCTTTGGTCTGACCCAGTACGGCCGTTCTTATGTTCTTATGTTCTTATGTTCAGTTTTGATCAATTTGCCTGGTAGTGAAGTTAGTTTTATCAGCCTGTAATTGCCGGGACTGCTTCTGGAGTTCTTTTTGAAAATTGGTGTTACATTAGCTGCCTTCCAGTCATCTGGTACAGAGATTCCTTTAAGCAATAGGTTACATACCCCACTTAAAGTTCTTCAGTTTCATATTGGAAAGCCTTCAGAACTCTTCAATGAATACTATCTGCCCCTGGCTTCTTATTACTGTTTAATGTATCATTTTTTCCCTAAAAGCTCTTTTATTGACTCATCAGTGTGGGACATCACTTCATGTTTGGCATCCAAAAGAAATAGCTCTCCACCTGGAGCATAACAACTAGTGGCTCCCATGCCAGCTGGCACGGACCAGCCATGGGTGTTCAAGGCATCAACTTCCTCTCTACCTATGGGGTGCTTGACTCTCCCTTCTGCCCCAGGCCCACCCCCCACTCCACCCCTCCCTGCCTCTGGTCTGCATGAGGCCTCACCCCCCACTCCACCCCTTCTCCAAGGTCTTGCCCTGCGTCTTTCCACCACTACTCTGCTCGTAACCCTACCTCTTCCCATTCCCTCTCTTGAGGGCACCTCCTCCTCACTCCTCCCCCACTCCCTCCCAGTGTCTCCTGCATGCAGCCAAACAGCTGTTCTGTGGCATGCTAGAGGCACTGGGGGAGAGAGGGAGGAGTTGATCAGCAGGGCTGATGGTGGGTGGGAGGGGTGGAGCTTGGCCGCCAGTGGGTGCTAATTCTTTCCATGGGTGATGTGACACTTCATATTTTTATGGAAATATGTTTTTGAATATGAATATGTAAAACAGGACAAGTGATGTATTCAAGAGCTTGTGGTCCCGGAATGTGTATATTCTGTTCGTGTGCATGTATCATTCTTGTGTGTGATATTAGAAATATGAAGCATAAACCTGCTTATTAATCTAGAATTTGTAATGAGAACCATTACAAATGTACCTAGGGGCCTTATTGGACTGGTGCTCAAGACAATGATCTGTGAATAGTTTTGTTTTTCCTGTAAGCCAAACTGTGGTTGGTCCTACAAAGACATGTGACCATTCCACATGGTGCTGCACTCTATCTTGAATTGGGTATTTTTCCACTGCGGATGTGGAGAGTTAAACTAAAGACTTTCCCCAGGGTGGGAATCCATGTAAGTTTCCATGTAAGGGAAGCAATCAACATCATCTGCAGTTGGCTTTTGAAAACTACCTTGCCACCTGAGGAGAATACACAAGAAGCTGTTAGACCCAGGTCAGAGAAAAGATCAGCTGTGATTTGAAGGATTTTATCTGGAGCAAGCAGAAGAGCGAGAAATATATTTGTAACAGTCTCTCTTCATGTATTAGGCTTGATTGCCATGTTTTGTTTACTTTGATTTAGTAACTTACTAAAATCTGTCTATTTTCCCTTGTAACCACTTAAATCCTACTTCAATACTTAATAAAAACACTTTTGTCTAGTGTCAAGCCCAGTGTAAATAATTTTTACCTGGGTGGGAGCCACAGTTGTGTATCTCTCTCTCTCTCACTGATAAAGAGAGCAAACATCTTTATGAGCTTTCTCTGTGTAAAACTTTTATACAGAATAAGACGGATTTATTTGGGGGTTTGGTCCCTTTTGAGGGCTGTGAATTTGGGTGCTGGCAAGTCCCTTTAGCAAAGCCCTCCCAAGCTGATGTGATTCTGCATCTGTGTTACTCTGCAAGGGGGCTATTACCCCAATTCTGTGCTGGGGGAGACCAGAGGTTCTGGACAGGGTGACGAGGTGCCCCAGGGGACAGGTAGGCAGGCTCAGTAGTGTCCAGGAAGTTGATGCTAGTGTGGGAGTGTTCCAGAGAGAGTTTAATGGATGGGTGGTGGTTGTTGAAATGTGAGGGAAATCTATGCAGGAGTTTGAGTCCTCTATCCAGAGAATGAAAATATCATCGATGTATCTGAGGTTTATCATTGGTTTTGTGGTGCATTTGTCCAGTAAATTCTTCTTGAAAGTGGCCCATGGAAAAGTTGGCATATTGGAGAGCCACCCTAGTACCCATCCACAAATACTTTCGCCAAACCATGGGAACAGCCATGGATACTAAGATGGCTCTCCCAGGAAACACTTGTATCTCCACACCTACCTTCAAAGATACTTGATACTTTTATCGCATCCTCCATCCCAATTTCCATGTATTCTTTAAAAGCGGCGAGGAGTCCTGTGGCACCTTATAGACTAACCGAAGTGTTGGAGCATAAGCTTTCATGGGCAAAGACCCACTTCGTCATGTATTCTTTGTCCCTCTCCCCCAGTCTCCTTCTATCAGGTCTCCCAGCTGTTATCCATTTCTCTTCAACCTTACATATATTCCTGTTACAGTAAAGGGTGTATGTTGGGACCAGGGTTTGAGCTGCTCTTTCCAATTTAAATACTTTCCTGCCACCTAGTGCTGAGAGTTAGTATTATCAAACATTCAATCTGGTAATTGAATAAAAGTGAATATTAACTTTAAAATGTGGAGGTCTTCTATGTAGCGAAGTGAAAATGCGGTTACTTTCCTAATCAAATAGTTGATAATTTTTTTTGTTGATTATTCAATTAGTCGACATGGTAGGCAGTTGCTGCACTCAGTCTGACTCACTGGTTCACAGCACAACCTCCTTAGATGTCACTCTGTATTGAACAGCCCAGGGAAACCAGCAGGTGAAGGCACTAGATCAGTCTCTGCTCCCCAGGTCTCTTTTCATTCATGAGACCTCACATGTGACTGCCTAAGCACATTTAAGAACACAGCCCCCAGAAGCATCTGAAGAAGTGGGTTGTGCTGCAGGACTACTGGTTTTTAAGTGTTTTCAGTTACAGACTAACTCAGCTATTCCTCTGAAACTTTTGGTTACAGGCAGTGCCCGGAGAGGGGAAATATAAAACCTCCCTGCCCCCCACCCCAGCTCTGTCTTTGCAAACTCAGCAGGTGGCCCATGCCACTGGGAGAACTTTTACCCCCCTCCCTGTGCAGGGGCAAACCCAGCATCCCCCCCCCCCCCCAGCTCCTCTTCTGCCTCACCCTACACGTGCTTGACCCCGCCCCCTAGTCAATGCCATGGGACTGGCTCCTGTGCCCCTGCCGGAAGCAAGAGTCTGACTCCTATCCAGGGCAGCGTGTTGGCAACAGCGGAGGTTACTGAGCATGCGCCGTTCGGACGCGCATGCTCAGTACGGTCGGAGCGGGAGCGTAGTGCGTCGCTACGCCGGAAGCGGAGCCAATCTGCTAGTTCGGGCAGAGTGTGGGCAGCAGGCACGGCAGGTGCCCCTGAGCACGCGCCGTTTGGGGGGCAGGCGCATGCGCTGTGGCACGCCGAGCCGGCGGTTGAGAGCAGGACAGTCGCGCGGCGCTCCAGCGGCATGAGGCAGAAGAAGAAAGGTAGCGGCGGGGCCGGCCTCTGGGAGGGGGAGGGGCGGGGCGCTCGAGCCGGGCGGAGCTCGTCCCCCCCCCCCCCCCGCTGAAGTTCTGGTGCTGCTGGGGTCAGGAGGGGCCGCGCCCAGCACGTGCGCAGGATCGGGGCCATCTCAGCGGTCGCTGCCCCCCAGCCGAGGCGGCTGCGGAGGAAGCGCCCCCCCCCCCCACCCCGGGGCGGGCCTTGGTACCGGGACTGGCAGCTGGGCCTGTCCTAGGCCCCAGGCGTGGTCTGCGCTGGCACCGTCCTCGCCACAACTTCTGTCACTGAGGGGTGTGAAAAAACACCCCTCGACCCCCCCCCATCCCCCCACGAGTTCCCCTCCACACCCCTTATCCGCCCCTCGACCCCCATCCCCCCACGAGTTCCCCTCCACACCCCCCCTCCTCCCCTCGACCCCCATCCCCCCACGAGTTCCCTTCCACACCCCCTATCCGCCCCTCGACCCCCCTCCTCCCCATGACACCCCCATCCCCCACGAATTCCCCTCCACACCCCCCATCTTCCCCTCGACCCCCCATCCTCCCCATGACACCCCCATTCCCCTCACGAATTCCCCTCCACACCCTCATCCTCCCCATGACACCCCCATTCCCACCACGAATTCCCTTCCACACCCTCATCCGCCCCTCGACCCCCCCATCCTCCCCATGACACCCCCATACCCCCACGAATTCCCCTCAACTCCCCCCATCTTCCCCTCTACACCCCCCCATTCCCACCACGAATTCCCTTCCACACCCTCATCCGCCCCTTGACCCCCCCATCCTCCCCATGACACCCCCATCCCCCCACGAATTCCCCTCAACTCCCCCCATCTGCCCCTCCACACCCTCATCCTCCCCATGACACCCCCATTCCCCTCACGAATTCCCCTCCACACCCCCCATTCCCACCACGAATTCCCTTCCACACCCTCATCCGCCCCTCGACCCCCATCCTCCCCATGACACCCCCATTCCCCCACGAATTCCCCTCAACTCCCCCATCTGCCCCTCCACACCCTCATCCTCCCCATGACACCCCCATCCCCCCACGAATTCCCCTCAACTCCCCCCATCTGCCCCTCCACACCCTCATCCTCCCCATGACACCCCCATCCCCCCACGAATTCCCCTCAACTCCCCCCATCTGCCCCTCCACACCCTCATCCTCCCCATGACACTCCCATCCCCCCACGAATTCCCCTCAACTCCCCCCATCTTCCCCTCCACACCCCCATTCCCACCACGAATTCCCTTCCACACCCTCATCCGCTCCTCGACCCCCCCATCCTCCCCATGACACCCACATTCCCCCACGAATTCCCCTCCACACCCCCCATCTTCCCCTCCACACCCTCCCATCCCCCCACGAATTCCCCTCCACACCCCCTATCCTCCTCTCGACACCCCCATCCCCCCACGAATTCCCCTCCACACCCCCCATCCTCCCCTCGACCCCCCCATTCCCACCACGAATTCCCTTCCACACCCCCTATCCGCCCCTCGACCCCCCCATCCTCCCCATGACACCCCCATCTCCCCACGAATTCCCCTCAGCTCCCCCATCTTCCCCTCCACACCCTCATCCTCTCCATGACACTCCCATTCCCCCACGAATTCCCCTCCACACCCCCCATCTTCCCCTCCACACCCTCCCATCCCCCCACGAATTCCCCTCCACACCCCCTATCCTCCTCTCGACACCCCCATCCCCCCACGAATTCCCCTCAACTCCCCCCATCTTCCCCTCGACCCCCCCATTCCCACCACGAATTCCCTTCCACACCCCCTATCCGCCCCTCGACCCCCCCATCCTCCCCATGACACCCCCATCCCCCCACGAATTCCCCTCAACTCCAACTCCCCCATCTTCCCCTCCACACCCTCATCCTCCCCATGACACCCCCATTCCCCTCACGAATTCCCCTCCACACCCCCATCTTCCCCTCGACACCCTCCCATCCCCCCCATGAATTCCCCTCCACACCCCCTATCTTCCTCTCGACACCCCCATCCCCCCACAAATTCCCCTCCACACCCCCCATCCTCCCCTCGACCCCCCCATTCCCACCACGAATTCCCTTCCACACCCCCTATCCGCCCCTCGACCCCCCATCCTCCCCATGACACCCCCATCCCCCCACGAATTCCCCTCAACTCCCCCATCCTCCTCCCACGAATTCCTCGACACCCCCCATCATCCCCCATCCTCCCCCCACGAATTCTCCTCGACACCCTCTCAACTCCCCTCGACACCCCCTCAACACCCCCATCTTCCCCTCAACATCCCCATCCTCTCCCACAAATTCCCCTCAACACCCCCTCTCAAATTCTCCTCAACACCCCCATCCTCCCCCACAAATTCCCCTCAACATCCCCCATCCTCCCTCAACACCCTCCCACCCTCCCCCACAAATTTTCCTCTACATCCCTTCCCCCTCCCTCACAAGTTCCCCTCTACACCCCCCCATCCTCTGCCACAAATTCCCCTCAACACCCTCTCATCCTCTCCTCAACACTTCCCTCATTCTCCCCCACAAATTCCCCATAGGACCCCCTCCCCCTCCTCTACAAATTCCCCTCGACATCCCTCCCCATCCTCCCTCACAAATTCCCCCCAACACTCCCCCCACAAATTTCCCTCGACACCCCCTCCACTGTTCCCCACACATCCCCCCAAGTTATAACCGTGCTCTTGGTGACAAAGCTCCTGCCCCTCCTTGGAAGTCATTGTGTGGGGCTCTCCCCACTGTAAGTATCCGCCGCACGGGGCACCAGATGGCTGTGTGGCAGCTGCGGTGGTATGTGGTGCACATGTAAACACAGTGAGGCTGGAAGGGAACTGCCATCACCCTCCAGTCTTAGCACAGCCCCCTTACATCAGTCCCTGTTTGCACTAGAGAATCTCATAAAAAAACAAAAAGGCTGGTTTAAATTTTTCAAGTGATGGAGAATCATGCCTGGTCTTTGGGATGTTGTTCCAGTGGTTAATTACTCTTGGGGTTGAAAATTGGTGCCTTATTTCTCATCTGAGTTTGTCTATTTTTCAACTTCAAGTGTTCCATTTTCAGCTTCTTGTCTTTACTGGCATTAGTGCAAAGTGGCCTGACAATGAGTTGTCAGAAATGAAGATGGAATTTGGGTTTTTACGTATACAACAAAACTACAACTTTATGACCATTATTTTCCTTGATAAAAAAGGGATGCTGTAATTCAGGAATTGAGTGCATTGACATAGATTTGTGGACTTGGCAGCAAGAGCTAGCTTGAACTGGTATCTTGCATGAATGGTTAGCATATATCCTATGCATGTGAGGGTTTTTTTGACCGACCCTACCTCATTTTTATTTTAGGAAACCTCAGCCATGCAGAGCTGATGATGATGACAATAGCTGATGTCATTAAGCAGCTGATTGAGGCTCATGAGCAGGGAAAAGATGTGAATCTAAATAAGTAAGTAGTACCATCCAGTTACTTATACCTTCTTACTTCAAGTCGAGGTGCCTGCCCTGCGAAGCCACGTTCTATAAACAATTTTAATAATAGTTTTCATACCCCAACTGAATTGTTCGCCAATACAAATCTTGTATGATTATGTAGTGACTTGAAGACTATGGCAAAAGACCAGCTTGGCTTAACAAGGAGATCTTGCATGATCTCAAAATAAAAAAAGGAGTCCTATGAAAAATGGAAACTAGGACAAATAACAAAGGATGAATATAGGCAAGCAACACGGGAATGCAGGGGCAAGATTAGAAAGGCAAAGGTACAGAATGAGATCAAACTAGCTACAGGCATAAAGGGAAACAAGAAGACCTTTTATAAATACATTAGAAGCAAGAGGAAGATCAAGGACAGGGTAGGCCCACTGCTTAGTGAGGAGGGAGAAGCAGTAACAGGAAACTTGGAAATGGCAGAGATGCTCAATGACTTCTTTGTTTCGGTCTTCACCGAGAAGTCTGGAGGTGTGCCTAACGGAGTGAATACAAGCAGAGAGAGGGTAAGTTTAGAAGATAGGATACACAAAGAACAAGTTAAAAATCACTTAGGAAAGTTAGATGTCAGCAAGTCACCAGGTCCTGATGAAATGCATCCCAGGATACTCAAGGAGCTGATAGAGGAGGTATCTGAGCCTTTAGCTATGATCTTTGAAAAATCATGGCAGACAGGGGAGATTCCAGAAGACTGGAAAAGGGCAAATATTGTGCCCATCTATAAAAAGGGGAATAAGAACAACCCAGGAAACTACAGACCGGTCAGTTTAACATCTGTCCCAGGGAAGATAATGGAGCAGGTAATTAAGGAAATCATATGCAAACACTTGGAAGGTAATAAAGTGATAGGGAATAGCCAGCATGGGTTTGTGAAGAACAAGTCATGCCAAACTAATCTGATAGCTTTCTTTGATAGGATAACGAGCCTTGTGGATAAGGGAGAAGCAGTGGATGTCATATACCTAGACTTTAGTAAGGCATTTGATACGGTCTCGCGTGATATTCTTATTGATAAACTAGGCAAATATAACTTAGATAGGGCCACGATAAGGTGGGTGCATAATTGGCTGGATAACCGTAGTCAGAGAGTTGTTGTTAACGGTGCTAAATCCTGCTGGAAAGGGATAACAAGTGGAGTTCCTCAAGGGTCTGTTTTGGGACCTGTACTGTTCAATATCTTCATCAATGACATAGATATTGGGATAGAGAGTACGCTTATTAAGTTTGCAGATGATACCAAACTGGGTGGGGTTGCAACTTCTTTGGAGGATAGGGACATAATTCAAAATGACCTTAGCAAGTTAGAGAAATGGTCAGAGGTAAACAGGATGAAGTTTAATAAAGAGAAATGCAAAGTGCTCCACTTAGGAAGGAACAATCAGTTCCATACATACAAGACGGGAAGCGACTGTCTAGGAAGGAGCATGGCGGAAAGGGATCTAGGGGTCATAGTGGACCACAAGTTGAATATGAGTCAACAGTGTGATGCTGTTGCAAAAAAAGCAAATATGATTCTAGGTTGTATCAACAAGTGTGTTGTAAGCAAAACTCGTGAAGTCATTCTGCTGCTCTACTCTGCACTAGTTAGGCCTCAGCTGGAGTACTGTGTCCAGTTCTGGGCGCCACATTTCAAGAAAGATGTGGAGAAATTGGAAAGGGTACAGAGAAGAGCGACAAGAATGATTAAAGGTCTAGAGAACATGACCTATGAAGCCAGGCTTCATGAACTGGGCTTGTTTAGTTTGGAAAAAAGAAGATTAAGGGGGGACATGATAGCGGTTTTCAAATATCTAAAAGGGTGTCACAAGGAGGAAGGAGAAAATTTGTTCCTCTTGGTTACTGAGGACAGGACAAGGAGTAATGGGCTTAAAGTGCAGCAGGGGAGGTTTAGATTGGACATTGGGAAAAAATTCGTAACTGTCAGGGTGGTCAAATATTGGAATAAATTGCCAAGGGAGGTGGTGGAATCTCCCTCTCTGGAGATATTTAAGAACAGGTTAGATAGACATCTGTCAGGGATGGTGTAGACGGAGCTTGGTCCTGCCTTGAGGGCGGGGGGCTGGACTCGATGACCTCTCAAGGTCTCTTCCAGTCCTATGAAGAGATACCTATTTACTTAATTGAAAGCATTTGTGCCATACCACGAGTCATATTAATGAAAAACAATAAAATATCTCTTGTTTTTTACATAGTAAGTCTGTCCAACCTGTTAGTCCCACAGATGCAATCCAGGGTATTTCTACAGAGCAAAGGCCAAAACACACCCTCTTCTGACTTGGGCTTGCAAAACTTGCATTTTAGGTTTAAATGTAGCATTGTAGATTATGGAATCATAACACTGGAAGGGATGTCTTGAGGTCATCTAGTGCAGACCCCTGCACTCATGGTAGGACTAAGTAGTATCTAAACCATCCATGACAGTGTTTGTCTAACCTGCTCTTAAAAATCTCCAGAGGTGGAAATTCCATAACTAGGGATGTTAGATACCGTGTAATTGAATAGTCATGTAACTGCCTGAAATTTTAGCTGTTACACAACTGTTTGATAGTGCGCTCCTGGCCCCACTCTCAGGGAACCCCCTGCAACCTCACCCTGCTGCCTCTTGAAAGCTGGCTCCCCACATGTATTAGCTCCAGCCTACCGCCCTCATCCTCTGCGCTACTGCCTTTCTATCAGAGGCAGCAGTAGGCTGGGGTGGTAGGGGAGCAGGTGGCTCTGATAGTTGTCGGGAGCCAGCTTTTAAGCCACCTCCTTATGGGCACCAGCTCCTGCTCCCCATACTGTTGCTGCCTCTGATACAGAAGCAGCAAGGGCAGGGGGTAATGTGTGTAGTCGACAGGAATAACCGATAAGGCCAGGTTTATTGGTTAATCGTGTAGTAGTCTACACAATGACATCCCTATCTGTAACCTCTCTGGGCAGTTTATTCTAGCAGTTAACCATCCTGACAGGAAGCTTTTCCTAATGTCTATCCTAAACCTCCCTTGTTGCAATTTAAGCCCATTGCTTTTTATTGATTTATTTTTGTTATTTTACAAGTTAGCTGTCACATGTAGCTAGCATCAGCTTTTTAAGTAGATTATTTTAACGTGTGTCTCATTAAGCAGTGTACATTAATCTGAACTGTAGACAGTAACACAGCACTG
This sequence comes from Pelodiscus sinensis, assembly GCF_052426305.1. Taxonomy (NCBI): domain Eukaryota; kingdom Metazoa; phylum Chordata; order Testudines; family Trionychidae; genus Pelodiscus; species Pelodiscus sinensis. Next base: position 7,185,379 of record NC_143054.1, read on the forward strand.
ACTGGATTGAGTTGTAAATAGGTGCTTGGATATCACAACAATGGACGTGAATGAAATAAATTAATTTGAGATCTCTCCGTTTTAGAGTGAAAACCAAGACATCTGCTAAATATGGACTTTCTGCCCAGCCTCGTTTGGTTGATATCATTGCTGCTGTACCACCTCAGTATCGCAAGGTGCTGGTACCCAAGCTGAAAGCAAAGCCTATACGTACTGCTAGTGGGGTGAGCACTTTATAAAAATGACACTTTCGGGGCAGATCAGGATTAATTGATGTCAAACATTGTAAAGATATTGAAAGTCCAAGAGCTTTAATGAAGTACTAGCTATGTCGTCAATTTCCCATATTGTCTACTATGGGGAACCTACGGCCTGTGGATCCAGCCCACAGGCTCTGTCTGGCATGGGGGAGGAAGCAACTCTGGGAACAGCAATGCAGGGAAGTTCTGTTCCTGCGTTGGCTTGCAGGTTCTGTCCCCATTGCTCACGCTGGCCTGGAATTGTGGCCAGTGGAAGTGGCGGGCGTTGGTGCTTGCTAGTGCAAGACTATATAGAGCAACCTGTGCCCCCCAGAGCTGCGCTGGGTAGGCACCCCCATCCTCTTCTACCTCCAGCCCAGACCCCGCATCTCCCAGCCTGCTCCTGCAACTTACTTTTGCTCAGATCCCACACGCTCATTCCACCCCACTTCCCAGCAGCCCTCTCCCGTACACTGAACCCCTGATTTTTGGCCACACCTCAGAGCCTTTTCCCCCCTCTCAAATCTACTGGTCCCAGTCCTCTGGAAGAGTTAATCCACCATTGGCGCCCTCCACTGCCACCCATGTTTCTTTTTCCCCCTGCTTCTCAGGGGCCAAGTCAGTGAGGTATGGTGGGTGTTTTTTTGTTTTGTTTTGTTTTTTTTCTCTTCACTTCTCACTTGTTTGTGGCCTCTGATTTTTCTGCCCCCAAGCCAAAATATCTCCCTGCCCTTCCTTGCCCTCTCCCCAGTTTTGCAAAAATCTGGAAATGTACTGTTATCAAGGTAATTTCATGTTGCCATAGAGTAATTGACAAGTATCTCTGAAAATCAGCCCCTTGGTGTCTCAAGTTGAATAGCCAAAACTAGCAGACACTTGAAAAATTGCACCTTAACTTTTCTAGATCTACTATTCTCTATTTGTTAAAAGGGAGTGAGGCTCATTATTTGTTTGAGAAACTAACTGGATAAGATCATGGGAGAAAACATGACATAAAGATGCAGAGAATTACTTTCTTTGGCTGATGAGGATGAATTTCTTTCCTTGTTACCTGTTTTTTCTCCTTATTTTTCTGTCTCTCCAATGCCGGTCTTTTGAAGTCTTTCCCCAAAGCATATTGTCATTCTTCCAGTGTCTCACACTGGGGAAAGTGCATCAAACTGTCCTAATCAGAATTTTAATGTCGCTCTGGATGTTGGCAGTGTGCTTGTGTACCACACCTGATATGGGTCCTTTGCTTGTAAAAATGAGGAGGTTAGTTAAACAGAAATTAAAAAGTATACAGGCAGTCCCTGGGTTACATGGATCCGACTTACATCGGATCCCTACTTACAAACGGGGTGAGGCAACCCTGCACTAGCTGCTTCCCCCCAGCAGACCAGGGAGACGCGAAGCTAGCGCCCCCCATCCCCCCAGCAGACCAGGGAGACACGGAGCGGCTTTTCTCAGCAGAAACCTCAGCTTGAGAATAAAGGACTGAGGGAAGTGAGGTGTGGGAGAATAAAACTGAGCTCTGGAGAAATGTTTGGCTAGAGTTTCCCCTACAATATGTACCAGTTCCGACTTACATTCAAATTCAACTTAAGAACAAACCTACAGTCCCAATCTTGTACGTAACCCGGGGACTGCCTGTAATGTCAAAAGTAAAATCCCTGCAAGCTTCATGGAAACTTTTCAAAGACACCATAATAAAGGTCCAACTTAAATATATACTCCAAATTAAAAAACACAGCAAGAGAATCAAAAAGGTACCATCATGGCTTGGCTTAACCAAGTGAAAGAAGCAGTGAGAGATAAAAAGACATAGTTTAAAAAGTGGAAGTTAAATCCTAGTGAGGAAAATAGAAAGGAACATAAATTTTGTCAAATTAAGTATAAAAATATAATAAGAAAAGCCAAAAAGGAGTTTGAAGAACGGCTAGCCAAAAACTCAAAGTAATAGCAAAAGTATATCAGAAGCAGGAAGCCTGCTAAACAGCCAGTAGGGCCCCTGGACGATTGAGATGCCAAAGGAGCGTTCTAAGATGATAAAGTCATTGCGGAGAAGCTAAACGGATTATTTGCTTTGGTCTGCACAGCTGAGGATATTGGGGAAATTCTTAAATCTGAGCCATTCTTTTGAGGTAACAAATCTGAGGAATTGTCCCAGATTGAGGTGTCAATAAAGGAGGTTTTGGAACAGATTGATAAACTTAACAGTAACAAGTCACTGGGACCAGATGGCATTCAGCCAAGAGTTCTGAAAGAACTCAAATGTGAAATTGAGGAACTATTAACTGTGGTTTGTAACCTATCCTTTAAATCAGCTTCTGTACCTAATGACTAGAAGATATCTAATGTGACACCAATATTTAAAAAGGGCTCTAGAGGTGATCCTGGCAATTACAGACTGGTAAGTCTAATGTCTGTACCGGGCAAATTAGTTGAAACTCTAGTAAAGAATAAAATTGTCAGACACCTGCATGAACATAATTTGTTGGGGAAAAGTCTACATGGTTTCTATAAAGGGAAATCATGCCTTACTAATCTACTAGAGTTCTTTCAGGGGGTCAACAAACATGTGGACAAGGGAGATCCAGTAGATATAGCTTACTTAGATTTCCAGAAAGCCTTTGACAAAGTCCCTCACCAAAGGCTCTTATGTAAAGTAAGTTGTCATGGGATAAGAGGGAAGGTCCTCTCATGGATTGATAATTGCATCTAGTTCTGGGGCCCCTACTACAGAAAGGATGTGGACACAGTGGAGAGGGTCCAGCGGAAGGTAACCAAAATGATTAGTGGCTGGAGCACATGATTTACGAGGAGAGGCTTAGGGATTTGGGCTTATTTAGTCTGCAGAAGAGAAGAGTGAGGGGGGATTTGATAGCAGCCTTCAACTTCCTGGAGGGGGGTTCCAAAGAGGATGGGGAGAGGCTGTTCTCAGTAGTGACGGATGGCAGAACAAAGTGCAGAGGTCTCAAGTTACAGTAGGGGAGGTCTAGTTTGGATATTAGGAAAAACTATTTCACTAGGGGTATGTCTACACATCAGAGTTATTTTGGGATACCAAAGAAATACCAAAATAGCTACCCCGCATCTTTTGAACATGTCCACTATTCCAAAATATAGCGGACGTGCTATTTCACCATCCCTGTAAACCTCATTGTACAAGGAGTAAGGGATAGTTCATAATAGTACTTTATTTCTAAATTTGGTGCTGTGTAGACAGCTCCAAATTTTGAAATAGCCTATTTTGAAATAGACTCAAAATAAGATATGCAATTTGCATAGCGCAAATTGCATATCTTATTTCGAGTTTAGGGTGCTTTGTGGCTGCACCAAAGAAGGGTGGTGAAGCACTGCAATGAGTTACCTAGGAAGGTGGTAGAATCTCCATCCCTAGAGGTGTTTAAGTCCTGGCTTGACAAAGCCCTGGCTGGGATGGCTTATTTGGGGTTGGTTCTGCTTTGGGTGGGGGGTTGGATTCAATAACCTCCTGAGGTCTCTTCCAGCTCTAAGATTCTGTGATTTTATGAACTGATTAAAAGACAGGAAACAAAGGGTAGGAATAAGTGGTCAGTTTTCAGAGTGGAGATAAGTAACTAGTGGGGTCCCCCAAGGGTCTGTACTGGGACCAGTCCTACTCAACCTATTTATAAATGATTTGGAGAAAGAGGTAATTAGTGAGGTGGCAAAATTTGCAGATGATACTAAACTGCTTTAGATAGTTAAGACCAAAGCAGACAGTGAAGAGCTTCAAAAAGATCTCACCAAACTAAGTGATTGGACAACAAAATGGCAAATGAAATTTAATGTTGACAAATGTAAAGTAATGCACATTGGAAAAATAACCCCAACTATATATACAATATGATGGGGACAAATTTAGCTACAACTACTCGAGAGAGAGACCTTGAAGTTATTGTGGATAGTTCTCTGAGAACATCCACTCAATGTGCAGTAACAGTCAAAAAAACAGACAGAATGTTAGGAATCATTAAAAAAGGATAGAGAATAAGACAGAGAACATCTTATTGCCTCTATATAAACCCATGACACACCTACATCTTGAATACTGTGTACAAATGTGGTCACCTCATCTCAAAAAAGATATCTTGGCATTGGAAAAGGTTCAGAAAAGGGCAACAAAAATTATTAGGGGTTTGGAATGGGTCTCGTATGAAGAGAGATTTAAAAGACTTGGACTTTTCATCTTATAAAAGAGGAGATTAAGGGAGGATATGATAGAGGTCTATAAAATCATGACTGGTATGGAAAAAGTGAATAAGGAAAAGTTATTGACTTATTCTCACAATATAAGAACTAGGGGTCACCAAATGAAATTAATAGGCAGCAGGTTTAAAACAAACAAAAGGAAGTTTTTCTTCACTCAGCACTAGTCCTGCCTGTGGAACTCCTTGCTAAAGGAGGTTTTGAAGACCAGGACTTTAACGGGGTTTAAGAAAGAACTAGATAAATTCATGGAGGTTAGGTCCATCAATGGCTGTTAGCCAGGATGGATAGGAATGGTGCCCCTACTCTCTATCACAGCAGTTCCCAAACTTTCCCAGATGGGGACCCATTTGACAATGCAGAAAGAATTGGTGATCCAAGGCAATTCAAAAACGGGGGGAGGAGGGCAGAGCCACCTGGGGACACACTTGGCGACCCTTTTGAAATGTAATGGCAACCCGTATTTGGGTCCCGACACATAAACCCTGCTCTATTGCTCTATTAAAGGCTGGGAATGGGTGACCGGAGAGGGACTGCTTGATGATTTTCTGTTCTGTTCATTCCCTCTGAGGCACCTGGTATTGGCCACTGTCGGCAGACAGGACACTGTACTGGATGGATCTTTGGTCTGACCCAGTATGGCCATTCTTATGTTTTTCAATGTGTTGTTGTGTGCCATGAACATATCCTGCTGCTATACCCTTTGGGACTGTGGTAACCCTTTTTAGGCATGGCATTGCTAATTGCATTTAGTGGTGGTCAACTCTGTCATTTCCACTAATGTGCCGGAGTATTGGGGTAAAGTTCAGATGGAAAACAATTAAAATACCCCCCCGTATACATACCCGTTTGCACAATTCCAGGATGCGTTTTTTGTAATTTCTGAAATAACTATGATCATAATTTTCTTCTTTTGTAACTCTTCTTATTACAGATTGCTGTTGTGGCTGTGATGTGCAAACCTCACAGGTGTCCACACATTAACTTTACAGGAAACATATGTGTGTAAGTATGACTATTTGGATGAGCCAAAGGAGAAATGTGTTTTAGTATCTCTGTAATAAGGCTGGCCATGTGGAGTAGCATATGGTCACTGTTTCCATTTGGGGGGTTTTACAGACCATGGTTACTTCTGAAAGTCCACAGGGCGGCTTTCTGCAAGAGTGAAAACTTGTAGGAAGTTGAATCAAAATCCAGACTGCTGATGCATGGGTGTTAGGCAGAAACAGATCCTGTATTTGACATGCTTTTTTCCTTCCATGGGCTAAACCCTGCTTGTGTTAGTGGAAAAAGTTAGGTGAATACAAAGAGCTGGTTATGGCCACTTGTTAATATTGAAGTACACATTGTGTTATTTTAGATGTTCATGTAGGTATATAAAAATGCTGAAAAGGTTCCACGGCCATTCACGTAACTTAAAAAATACACCCTTAGTGCAGCAATTTGTGGTAATCTACCTTGAATCCCCCTCTGTTTGAACAACTCCTAGTCATGCTGGTACAGTTCTCCTCCTTTTTCAAATGCCTGGTAAAATCGAGTTCCCTGCATGTTACTTTGCTCAGCGGTTTTCTAAACAATATGTCCTTGAATTCAAGCAACTACATAGAGCCGAGGTCACCAACTGGTAGATCGTGATCTACCGGTCGACCTCAGGGGCTCTAAGAGTCGCTCTTGAGCCCTCTCTGAACTGCGCGCCTGCGCAGTACATTTAAATTTGATTTCCTCATTTGAAGAGCAGCTACTCACCGAGCAACAACACAGGTGAGTAGCTGCGAGGAATGGTGGGATCTGGGAGGTCGGGAGGGCTTAAACACCACGGCCAGCTGACTGTGGCTTTCAGCTGAAAGAGGCTGCCCTGCGCTCCAGCTGATTGGGCGGCTTCTCCTCTGCGCCTGCCCGCGTGGGGCACCCTGGCTGAGCGCCATGGACAGCTGGTGTACCAAACTCCGTGGGCAGGTGCAGAGGAGAAGCCGCCCAGCCTCCTCCGGGCTGAACGCCACAGCCAGCTGGCCAGGCAGCTTCCCCTCTGCACCAGCCCACGTGGAGCATGGTGAACCTTGGCTGAGCACCATGGCCAGCTGGCTGGGCAGCCGCTTCTCTTCGCTCCAGCCCGGCTGCCCTGCGCTCAGCCCGGAGGGAGTGGGGGTCGGAGGCTTCCCTCCGTGGCAGGTGTAGGGAACTCCTTGCCCCTAACCTTGTTCCCTCTCCTCTCCCCTGCCCTAAACCTGTTCCCTGATCTCCTGCCCCCCTGTTCCCTCTTCCTTCCCCCCCCCACTGCAGAAACCTGCCCCCCCCTCGCAGAAACCAGTTCCCTCTGGCACCCTGTCCCCTACTGCAGAAACCTGTCCCCCTGCCTTCCCCACTACAGAGACCTGTCCATCTGCTCCCCTCTGCAGAAACCTGTCCCCCCCAGCACCCTGTCCCCTGCTGTAGAAACCTGTCCTTCTGGCACCCTGTCCCCTCTCCAGTGCCCCCACTGGCACCCTGTTCCCTGACCCAGAACCCACTAGCACCTCTCCCCAGTACTGTGTCCCCTGCTCCCGAATGACTTTTCTATGGGTCAGTGACCCCTGACTCAAGGCAGGTTCCCTGCCATTCTCATAAATATAGACAATGCAGAAACTTTTTGTGTTTAACATAGTATTTTATTTAAAAATGAAGCCGGGCCAAGCCCCCATCTGGCCACAACCACTCCTGTATTCCCCCTTCCCCAGTCCCTAGATCTGAGCCTATCAAACACTGGAACCCCCTGCCCTGAGCACCTCACATACCCAAATTCCTGCACCCTCACATCCACAAGCCTGTGGCTTGCTTAGTACCCCAACACTGCCCGGCCTGGAGCCCCCTCCCCGAGCCAGTGTCCCCTTCTCCACCTTCTCCTGCATCCAGATTTCCTTCCAGAGCTTACACCGCTCACCCCTTCCCACACCCAAATCCCTCATTCCCACCCCAGAGACTACACATCCTGTCTCAACCCAGCGAGGGTACGGCTAGACTGCAGGAGTTTTTCAGGATTCTGGAGATATCCCAGAAAAACTCTTCTGCATCCAGGGTTGCGTTTGTTCTTCCGCTTTTTTTAGTGGAAGAGCAAACAGGCTCTTTCGGTCACCCCTATATTCCTCCTTCCACAAGGAATAAGGGGGCTTCCAAAAGAAGGGTTTTTTTTCTGACATTTGGTCCAGTCTAGACAGGCCAAATGTTGGAAAAACCTCTTCCTACAGGAGACTTTTTTTTTTTTTAAAGCAGCAGCATAAGGATTGGGGATAGCCAGTGATGGGAGGAGGAGAATAGAGAGGGGGGGGCTTCAAGGAAGGGGCGGGGCTTCAAGGAAGGGGCAAGGCGGTAGATCTTGGCTTGGTCTGTCATTTAAAAAGTGATCTTGGGTGTAAAAAGGTTGGAGACCACTGACATAGAGGTATGGTTTTCCACTATCAATATTTAAATCACTAATGGTATCTGGAAATGAAATGAAGATCTTGTGTTAGCTTTACTTTGTAGCTGAAGGCTCTATCTGTTTTTTATATAGAGACACCCTAAATACTTCAGATATATTAAATTAAAGGTATCCTTTTTTATATACGGCATGGCTAATTTAATTATGATGTTTGAAAATGTGCTTCTTGTACACATTTAGAATTGCTTATAGTATCACTTTGTGTTCATTTTAATAAATCAGTGTTGTTCCCTAAATGAATAAAGTTGAGATGTGGTTTCTCTGAAATAATTTCAGACTTTTGGAAGGTATTTGTTGTACATGTTTTTGATATATATTTATTACAAATTATTTTAGGTAGTCAGTTACTTGACTGGTCTACATTTCTCACATGTAGGATTACTATCCTGATCCCCTTTGATGTGTTAAGTAAAATATCTGTTGTGCAGTACTGGTGATGTTCTTTTTTACATGTAACTTTTTTTTTCTGCTATGGTGTAGCACCTATATAATGCTACGTGCCATTAATTCCTGGGAATAACAGTTGAAGTTGAGGATGCTTATTGCCATGCTAAATCACATCCTTACATTGTAGCGCACAAATGCAGATATAGGTCTCAGATAAATCAAGAGATTCTTTATTGTTTTGTGTTCTGACATTGGTGCAGGTTTGTGTGTGCCTCCTCATTCTCTTTTAATGCTTTCAGATACTGCCCTGGTGGACCTGATTCTGATTTTGAATACTCAACACAGTCTTACACTGGCTATGAGGTACTAACTTTGAGGGTTATGTTGTGGTGTCCCATTTTGTCTGTGAGATTGGGACAGGCTCCTTATTGCAAGCATGAAAAAAGAGAGGGGGAAAAGAGAAACATATGACTAATGAAACAATTGATGTTTTAGAGCTGGAAAAAAATTTGAATATTTTGTTAGCTTTTTTTTTCCTGTTAGGCATTAATGAAAGTTTTTCTTTTCCTACCAGTTTTATCATTCTCATGTTAGCAAAGATAAGTTTTCTTTCTTTTCCTGTTTCAGGCAGCTTTAAACTTAAAGGGACACTGGCAGGTTCCAAGTATGATTTCTCCAAAAGTTATTCTTCCTCATAAATATTGCCCGAGGAAACAGCTGACTGGAAACTTGCATGCTCTAAAGCCTGGCTTATTGTAACTCACTTTAACAAAGAATGGGCTCTTGGGGCTTTTTCCTCCCCACCCCCCCTTACCCTCCCTCTCCCCTTCATGGAGCGTGTGCTGTGATTGGCAGGTGGAAACTGTTGGCTTCTAATTAAAGTTTGAATTCTAGAAGCCTCTGCTGATTGGCTGAGCGTTGGTAGGGGGAGGGACTTTCAGGCACTCCAGGTCTTTATAAGGCAGTGGGTAAGCGACCAAGGAGCTTGCGAACAGGTGAGTGCTAACAGGGAGTTTAGAGAGGGAGTTGGGAAGGGGGCGAGGTTCTATTGCCTTTCTTTTTAAATCCCTTCTCCAGGACAGCAGCGATGGATGGTGATAGGTCTGATGTTACCTGCATGGCATGTGCCATGTTTGTTTTCCTCCCAGAAGAAAGAACGGATTTTATCTGCACGAAGTGCAAGCTGGTCGACATTTTGGAAGAAAAAATTAGAGGACTGGAGGCCCAAGTGTCGACTCTATGCTCGATCAGAGAGGATGAAGACTTCCTAGATAGAAGGCAGCGTTTAATCCTTCAAGCACGGCAGGCGGAGGAGCCAGAGAGGGCAGTATGTGACCACGAAGAGAACTGGCAGCATGTAACTTCCAGAAGGGGGGAAAAGGCCAGCATGGGAATCCCCCAATGCTATTGGGGTAAGTAATCGCTTTCAGGCTCTCTCCACAGGCTCTGCAGTGGTGAATACTTTGGAAGGGACCTCACAAGGAAGAAACCAGAAGGGAACACCATCTACTGGAAGGCACGGGATGTGTAGTCCTAGGGATGGGGGTTCCATGGCCATCACCCCCAAAAGAAAATGATGGGTGGTGGTGGTCGGAGACTGCCTCCTAAGAGGGACTGAGCCATCCATCTGCCGTCTGGACCTGGAATCTCGAGAGGTGTGCTGCTTACCGGGAGCTCGCATTCAGGATGTGACTGAGAGGCTTACCAAACTGATCAAACCTTTGGATCGCTACCCCTTCCTGCTTCTCCACGTGGGAACTAATGATACGGCCAAGAATGACCTTGAGCGGGTTATTGCGTATTATGTAGCGCTGGGAAGAAGGATCCAAGAATTCGGAGCGCAAGTGGTATTCTCCTCCATCCTCCCTGTTGAAGGGAAAGGACTGGGCAGGAATCGTTGAATTGAGGACATAAATATGTGGTTGCGCAGGTGGTGTCGCAGAGAGGGCTTTGGTTTCTTTGACCATGGGACTCTGTTCCGGGCACAAGGATTGTTTGGAAGACATGGGATCCACCTAACGAAGAGAGGAAGGAGCATCTTTGCGGGCAGGCTTGCAAACCTAGTGAGGAGGGCTTTAAACTAGGTTCGTCGGGGGACGGTGACCAAAACCCTGAGGGGAGTGGGAAAGTCGGATACCGGGAAGAAATGCAGAGAGGAACAAGCAAGAAAGGAGGACCCATGTTTCGAATGGAGAAAATAGGGCAATCAACTGGTTACCTGAGGTGTTTGTACACTGATGCAAGAAGCCTGGGCAACAAACAGGATGAACTGAAGGCCCTGGCCCAGTCCAAGAAATATGTTTTAATTGGGATAACAGAGACTTGGTGGGATGACTCGCTTGACTGGAGCGCTGTCATGGAAGGGTATAGACTGTTCAGGAAGAACAGGCAGGGGAGAAAAGGAGGAGGAGTTGCACTATATGTAAAAGAGCACTATGATGTATAGTTCGAGAATGCCGGGGGGTTATCAGGAAGATGAAAGCGCAAATGGAATTGAGACTGGCTAAGGATGTGAAGGATACCAAGAAAGGTTTCTACAGGCATGTCAACAAGAAGAAGGTGATCAGAGAGGGTGTGCGGCCCCTAATGGATGAAGGAGGTAACTTAGTAACAGATGATGTGGGGAAAGCTGAAGTACTCAATGCTTTCTTTGCCTCTGTATTCACGGACAAGGTGGGCTCCCGGATTAATGCGCTAAGTGACGCAAGATGGGATGAAGATGGACAGACCTTGGTGGGTAAAGAACAGGTTAGGAACTATTTAGAAAAGCTAAACATACACAAATCCATGGGTCCGGACTTAATGCATTCGAGGGTACTGAGGGAGTTGGCAAATGTCATTAAGGAGCCTTTGGCCATTATCTTTGAAAAGTTGTGGAGATCGGGAGAAATCCTGGATGATTGGAAAAAGGCAAATGTAGTGCCCATCTTCAAAAAAGGGAAGAAGGACAATCCAGGGAACTATAGGCTGGTCAGTCTTACCTCGGTTCCTTTAAAAATCACGGAAGGGATCCTTAAGGAATCCATTTTGAGGCACTTGGAAGAGAGGAAAGTGATTAGGAATAGTCAGCATTGATTCACAAAGGGCAAGTCGTGCCTGACCAATCTGTTTGGCTTCTATGATGAGGTAACTGGCTCTGTGGACGTGGGAAAGTCAGTGGATGTGATCTACCTTGACTTTAGCAAGGCTTTTGATATGGTCTCCCACAATATTGTTGCCAGCAAGTTAAGGGAATGTGGATTGGATAAATGGACGGTAAGATGGATAGAAAGATGGCTAGAAGGCTGGGTCCAGAGGGTAGTGATCAACGGCTCAATGTCAGGATGGCGGTCGGTTTCTAGCGGAGTGCCCCAAGTTTCGGTTCTAGGACGGGTTTTGTTCAATATCTTTATTAATGACCTGGATGAGGGGATGGATTGCACCCTCAGCAAGTTTGCGGATGACACTAAGCTAGGGGGAGAGATAGATATGCTTGGGTGCAGAGTGACTTAGACAAATTGGAGGATTGGGCCACAAGAAATCTGATGAGGTTCAACAAGGACAAGTGCAGAGTCCTGCACTTGCGATGGAAGAATCCCAAGCATAGTGACAAGCTGGGGACCAACCGGTTAAGTAGTTGTTCTGCAGAAAAGGACCTGGGGGTTACAGTGGATGAGAAGCTGGATATGAGTCAACAGTGTGCTCTTGTAGCTAAGAAGGCTAATGGCATATTAGGTTGCATTAAGAGGAGCATTGCCAGCAGATCCAGAGATGTCATTATTCCCCTTTATTCGGCTTTGGTGAGGCCACATCTGGAGTATTATGTCCAGTTCCGGGCCCCCCACTACAAAAAGGATGTGGACGCATTGGAGAGGGTCCAGCGGAGGACAACCAAAATGATTAGGGGGCTGGAGCATATGACCTACAAGATGAGGCTGAGGGACTGGGTCTGTTTAGTCTGCAGAAGCGAAGAGTGAGGGGGGATTTGATAGCAGCCTTCAAGTACCTGAAGGGAGGTTCCAGAGAGGATGGAGAGAGGCTGTTCTCAGTAGTGACAGATAGTAGGACAAGGAGCAATGGTCTCAAGTTGTGGTGGGAGAGGTCCAGGTTGGATATTAGGAAAAACTATTTCACTAGGAGGGTAGTGAAGCACTGGAATGGGTTACCTAGGGAAGTAGTGGAGTCTCCATCCCTAGAGGTGTTTAAGTCTCAGTTTGACAAAGCCCTGGCCGGTTTGATTTAGTTGGGATTGGTCCTGCCTAGAGCAGGGGGCTGGACTTAATGACCTTCTGAAGTCTCTCCCAGAGCTATGATTCTTTGATTCTATTCTATGATTCTATAATCTGTAACTAAAATAAGAAAAAAATTCACTTACAAGTATCTTACTAAGTATGTTTAGTGTTCTGTGCTACTCTGGGGTTTGACACATTTGCACTAAAACCTCACTAATCTGCATATTTCATAGTGCAAAAAAAGTTCTTTCCTGCAGCTCAGCAAAAGTTGTAAAGCAGATGCTGTAGTGAGACTAAATTACTTAAACATTTTTTAAAAATGATTCATTCTATCTACCAGTATATTATAAAGTATCAAACATAGCTGAAAATAAGTAACAATTGTCAAAGTAAATGAGCTAAGTAGACTAAGATGTCCTTTTATCTTTAATTTTGTTCACTTGCTATTATCCAATATTCAGAGTTTGACAATGTCTTCTTCATTAGTGCAAATTAGGAAGTATGTATGTACAGAAAAACTTTCCTAATTCACAGTGATTGGAGACTCTTTAACACAAGTGTGCCTAAGTGTGTTTTCATATATTCAATTAGTATTCAGTTTCTCTGACACTGTGTAAGATAAAAAGAGACAGTCCGTGATGCACTAAGAAACTCAAATAATCATGGAAATGAGTTTTTAGGGATTTAATGAAAAGAGGGTGCTAGATAGCAAATCCAAGTCATTCCATACACAGGGAGCATCATAAAGGAGAAAAAGCAGTGAAATGAGAGTAGGAAACGACAATGAATGGAGCATCAAGACAACTCAGTAATTTTATAATCAGAATTTGCAGAGATACAATAATAAAAAACTGGTTCGTTGGGTCTAACCTCGAAAACTGGTGCTCAAGTAAAAATGATGTGAAAACCAACAAAATGACCTATTTCACTTGCATTACAATATGTAGGTGAAATACAGATTTGAATCTGATTTCTTGTATTGGTTAACATTCAGCAAACTATTATAATAGGATGAAGATCTTAATAATTATGTTTGTGAAAATAGAGTGTCCAACTAATAGTTAAAGATTCACATGTCTTGTTCCTTCTCAGTATGTTGTCAAGAAATAAGGTTTAAAAATGAATCCTCATGTTTCCCTTAGCCAACGTCTATGAGGGCCATTCGTGCCAGATACGATCCTTATCTCCAGACAAGACATCGAGTCGAACAGGTAAACATTTGCAATGAAGAGAACATGTAGTGTTTGAAAATAGTTGCAATAGTGCTGTTAGTTTCCAGCATTTTGAAAACAGCTTTTCAATTAAGACAGCAATCTCAGCGGTTACTGAATTATTTTGTTCAGTCTGGTGAGATTTGAGTTGTTCACACGTAAATATATCTATTTAAATTTATCTTTCTCTGCCCTCTATATTACATTGTTTTCATACATAAATACATGATGTTTAATTATGATGTTGTAACATCAAATTGCAAGCACCCACTTGAGCAACATATGTTATGCTGAAGTGCTTGTGTGCACAGCAGTATATTGGCAGGAGAGCTTCTCCTGCTGACATAGTTTCTGCTGTTCAAATTCTTTTCACCAGATGCACTGCAGTAGCGCATCTGTAGGAGTACAGCTGCAGCACTGTATATATAGACATTTCACACATACAGAATGGGAAGCGACTGTCTAGGAAGGAGTACAGCAGGAAGGGATCTAGAGGTCATAGTGGACCACAAGCTACATATGAGTCAACAGTGTGGTGCTGTTGCAAAAAAAGCAAACATGATTCTAGGATGCATTAACAGGTGTGTTGTCAGCAAGAGACGAGAAGTCGTTCTTCTACTCTACTCTGCGCTGATTACCATGTTTTAGCGTATGTAGCCCTTAGGTTATACATGTTTTTGCAAACGCCCCCCCCCCCCCCCCCGCAGGGTATACATATCCGCGGGGTATACAAGTTTATTTTTACTCGCCTGCGCTGCACTCTCTGTTCCCCCTGCCCGAAGAAGGGTGGGTTGCGCCTGGCTGCGACTGCATGGAGCCTAGGCACGAGTGCGGCTCCCCTCCTGCAGTTTATCCTGGTATGTGCAATTACCTTAAAATAGCGTATACAACCCCCAGGTTATACACATCCACGGATTATCGAACCCTTTTTTTTACACATTCAGGAAAAACTGCGGGTTATGCCCAGGTGCAGGTTATATACGCTCATTTACGGTAGGCCTCAGTTGGAATATCGTGTCCAGTTCTGGGCACCACATTTCAAGAAAGATGTGGAGAAATTAGAGAAAGTCCAGAGAAGAGCAACAAGAATGATTAAAGGTCTAGAAAACATGACCTATGAAGGAAGGCTGAAAAAACTGGGCTTGTTTAGTTTGGAAAAGAGAATATTGAGAGCAGTTTTCAGGTATCTAAAAGGGCGTCACAAGGAGGAGGGAGAAAAAATGTTCTTCCTGGCCTCTGGTGATAGGACAAGAAGCAGTGGGCTTAAACTGTGGCAAGGGAGGTTTAGGTTGGACATTGGGAAAAAGTTCCTAACTGTCAGGGTAGTTAAACACTGGAATACATTGCCTAGGGAGGTTGTGGAATCTCCATCTCTGGAGATATTTAAGAGTAGGTTAATTAAATGTCTATCAGGGATGGTCTAGACAGTACTGGGTCCTGCCATAAGGCCAGGGGACTGGACTCAGTGACCTCTCGAGGTCCCTTCTGGTCCTAGTGTTGTATGATTCTGTGTGGGCTTAGGTGTCACACTCTCTGTACCTTTCTGATTTGAGGAAGAGCTTGAAAGCTTGTAGCAGTCAGTTGCTATTCATAAGACTTGCAATCTTAAACGCTGTTTAGAGTTGGCTGTTTAGCCAATTTAAATAACATTTAGTCAGTTTCATATGTTAGACACACAAGGTGAGTGAGGTAATATCGTTTATTGGACCAATTAATGGGTAGCAGGTTTAAAATGAATAAAAGAAAGTTCTTCTTCACACAGCGTGTAGTCAACCTGTGGAACTCCTTGCCGGAGGAGGCTGTGAAGGCTAGGACTATAATAGAGTTTAAAGAGAAGCTAGATAATTTCATGGAGGTTAGGTCCATAAAAGGCTATTAGCCAGGGGATAAAATGGTGTCCTTGGCCTCTGTCTGTCAGAGGCTGGAGAGGGATGGCAGGAGACAAATTGCTTGATCATTGTCTTCGGTCCACCCTCTCTGGGGCACCTGGTGTTGGCCACTGTCGGCAGACAGGATACTGGGCTAGAAGGACCTTTGGTCTGATCCAGTACGGCCATTCTTATGTTCTTATGTTCAATTTCTATGGAAAGTCTCAGAGGGGTAGCCATGTTATTCTGTATTGCAAAAACATCAAGGAGTCCTATGGCACCTTAGACTTCCTAGGACAGAAGCTTTCATGGGTAAAACCCACTTCATCAGATGAATTGGAGTGGTAGTTACAGAAGCAGGAGTACAGGCAGTCCCCGAGTTACGCGGATCCGACTTATGTCGGATCCGCAGTTACCAACGGGGTTCCTCTCCCTGGTCTCCAGCAGACCAGGGAGAGGAAGCAAAGCGGCGGAACACGTGGGCAGCGGACAGGGCTGTCCGCTGCCCACGCGCTCCGAGGCTTGGCTCTGCTTTGCCCCCCCCCCCGTCCCCCTGGTCTGCAGACCGGGGGGGGGGGGGGGGCAAAGCAGAGCCAAGCCCCGGAGCGCCCGGCCAGCTGACAGCCCAGACGCGTCTGGGCTGTCAGCTGATCGCGCGCTCCGCGGCTTGGCTCTGCTTGGCTCTGCTTTGCCCCCCCCCCCATCCCCCCCCCCCGTCCCCCTGGTCTGCAGACCAGGGGGACGGGGGGACGGGGCAAAGCAGAGCAAAGCCGCGGAGCACGCGGGCAGTGGACAGCCACGGCGCGTCTGGGCTGTCCCACTGCCCCCGTGCTCCGTGGCTTTGCTCCAGACACCTGTGGTACAGCAGCTGGGGCGCTGCCAGTTGGTCCCGTAGCGCCGCTCTGGGCGCTACTGGACCAACTGGGCAGCACCCCAGCTGTTCTGCCCCAGGCTCCTGATTCAGCCACTGCTGGTCAGATTCAGCCGCGGCTGAATCAGGACGCCTGGGGGAGAGCAGCTTGGGTGCTGCTGGGTTGGTCCAGTAACGCTGAGGAGCGGCGGCGCTACTGGACCAACCCAGCAGCACCCCAGCTGCTCTGCCCCAGGCATCCCCAAGTCAGCTGCTGCTGAAACTGACCAGTGGCTGACTACAGGAAGCTCCTGCCCCGGGCTTCCTGGAATCAGCCGCTGATCAGTTTCAGCAGCAGCTGACTTGGGGATGCCTGGGGTTCTTAAGTTGAATCTGTATGTAAGTCAGAACTGGCGTCCAGATTCAGCCGCTGTTGAAACTGATCAGTTTCAGCAGCGGCTGAATCTGGACGCCAGTTCCGACTTACATACAGATTCAACTTAAGAACAAACCTACAGTCCCTATCTTGTACGTAACCCGGGGACTGCCTGTATATATAAGGAAGAAGTTGCTTGTGTTAATGAAGCTAAATCAAGTCAGGGTGGAAGTGGGTCATTCACAGCATTTGGTCTGGAGATGTGAATATCCAGTGAGGAGAAATTGCTTTTGTAATGCATTAAGAACTAGATAAATTCATGGAAGAGCTAGATACATTCGCAGAGGTTAGGTCCATGACTACTTATTGACCAGAATGGATAGGAGTGGTGTCCCTAGCATATGGGTGACAGGAATCACTTGATGATTCCCTGTTCTGTTCACTCCCTCTGGACATCTGTCATTAGCCATTGTTGGAGAACAGGATACTGGGCTAGATGGATCTTTCCTCTGACTCAGGATGGCTGGTCTTATGTAATTGGTTGAGATCCTTATTCAGTCCTAAGTTGATAGTGTTGAATTTGCAAATTAATTCCAATGCAGCTGTCTCCCTTTGTAATTGGGCTTTGAAATTCTTTTGTAGAAGAAGGGCTACTTCAAATCCATTACTGAATGTCCAGGGAGGTTAGTTTTCCCCCTACAGGTTTGTGTGTTACCATTCCCAATGTTTGATTTGTGTCCATGTATCCTGTGGTGCAGAAACTGTCTGGTTTGGCCAGTTTACATGGCAGAGGGGCATTGTTGGCACTTGATGGCATAGATCAGATTACAGGATGTGCCGGTGGATGATTCCTGATGGTGTGGCTTATGTGGCTCTTAAGAGTGAGGGATTGTTTTCCAGGGTAGGTTGTAGATTGCCAATGATGCGCTGGAGGGATTTTTGCTGGGGGTTGTAGCTGACGACCAGTGATGTTCTGTTGTTTCTGAATTTCTGTTATCTCTGAATTTTGTGTAGTCCTCCTCTCCCCATCTCCTTGAACTCTCTTCTTCCAGTTTGAGCTTTCTTGTGGCATTGCACTGTCACTTGTGCTATCCCATCTATTTAGATCACTCTTCCACACATCATTTCTCTTTAAATTGTCTTTGTAAATCAAGGCTCTTAGAATAGGGTTATTAAGGCTGCTGTACACAAAAGCATTATTGATTTGGCATTTGAGTAAAGTTATGAAAGATTTGGTGTGCTAGATTTTCACTGGAGTCCCTTAGATACAAAGTCTTTCTCATAGCTATATTTAACTTTTTAGCTGAAGCAGCTGGGCCACAGTGTGGATAAGGTGGAATTCATCGTGATGGGAGGAACATTTATGGCCCTTCCTGAGGACTACAGAGATTACTTCATCCGAAACCTTCATGATGCTTTATCTGGACACACGTCCAACAACGTATCGGAAGCTGTCAAGTAAGCTTTTTTAAAACCTTAAGTTAGAATAGGAAAACAAATATTGAGTATGAAAGGGCTAAAATTTTCCAGCATGGGGTTTTTAAAGTAAGACTTTCTGTAGCGCTGGGCACCCACAAGTCCGCTGACTGAAAATCAGGCCTCTCTCATTGGTTTAATCATGAGTTTAGCTTGGGGGTCCAATTCTAGGCACTAAGCTGGAAAATGTTCTCCACTTTACATGCCTTTTTCTGTATGACATGGCATCAAATTTAACAGATGGTTTCTTAGGCTGGGAGTTTGCTTTCAGCTTGTATCTACAATAGTGGTTTTCAACCTTATTTCATTTTCAGACCCCTGTGATTACCTTTTACAGACCCTTATGCTAGGGATGTAAATCACATTTAATCAGTTAACCCTTAATGTCATATTCAATTAGTTAACCGCTTAAATGTGAGCAGGCTCTGCCATGGATGGGGACTGCTCTGGCTGAGTTGGAGCACGGGCTCTGACCGTCATGGATGGGGGCTGTTCTGGCTGGGCCGGGAGCCTGTTCCTGGGCCACCAATTAAGTATAACCGGTGTGCACTATTCAGTAAGGGTGATGCTTAACAGTTAACTGGCTAACCATTCACATCCCTGCCTTATACATGATCTGTGGATTCCTAGAGGTAGAAAACTAGTAATCTAAAATTAGCAAATATCAACAGTGTTTGTTGGACTGGAGTCCGAGAGGAGCCAGCTGAGGTTATTCAGTTAGGACCAAACTGCAAAAAATAAGGGAGCCAGTCTCCAAAGCTGGTAGTTATTTCAATATTTAGATTTACCAGGCCAGCACAAAACAGGTTCTGTGACACCTAACTGATTACCCAGTAGCCAGCTACACAGTTCCCTTACAGTAGGCTACCACCCACGTCAAATGTGATGGGGCTGACTGAAGGTCTTATTCATCACATAAGAAAGTTCTACCAGTCCCAAGGGATCAGTCACAGTGCCCTCCAGGTTAATGAATTTTTCAGATCTTACTGCAAATACACTATTATAGCCAATTCTTACTGTGTATTAATAAAGAAAGAAAAGATAGTACTGGTTAAAAGGTTAGTATCATAGCAGTCATGAATATACCGTATATTCCGGCGTACAAGACGACCTCTGAAGTTAAAAAACATCCCCCAAAAATCGGGGGTCGTCTTGTACGCCGGATGCCCCGCCGCCGGCTTCCCCCGAGGCTTTCAAAGCCGCGGAGGGGCTCCAGCGGGGGGGCAGCCCATGCGCGCCTGGGATGCCCCCCCGCCGGCTTCCCCCGAGGCTTTCAAAGCCGCGGAGGGGCTCCGGCGGGGGGGGGGGGGCAGCCCAGGTGCTCCTGGCGGCTTTGCTCCCGGTGCCTCTGGTCTGCTGGGGACCATCTCCAGCAGACCAGGGACACCGGGAGCAAAGGAGGCGGAGGGGCGCTGGGGTATAAGATGAAACCCTATCTTTTAATTAAAAAGATAGGGGGTCGTCTTATACGCCCAGTCGCCCTATACGCCGGAAAATACGGTAGTTCGGAGATCAGATTTCACAGTAGTGTTGAGGAGCTTTTTAGTTGCAAATAGTTCTTACAGCATCAGTCCAGAGTTATCAATTCAGTGTCCATTTTAGGGGTGTCAGGGTATCCTGGGTTCTCAAATCTTGCAACTTGAAGCTTTGCCCCTGGAGCATTTAAGCAGATACGAGAGAAAAAGGATCAGGTCCAAGACACATTTATACAAAGCCAGGCTTCTCTTGACAGCTTAAAGTCATTAAATGAACAGTAGGTTATCCTGGAGACTTATTTAGCATAAGGCAAAAGTACCCTTTGACTGTCATTAACAAGTGATTAACAATATGTTTCCGAGATAATCCAATACAGTGTCATAATTATATTTACAGTTCATTTAAATGTTAATATCTCCTTTTGATCTCTTGAGTGTACAGTATATACCATAGATAGGCGTTATTAGATTACCTTGTTAAACTTCTAATAATACACATGCAAACACACAAAACCTGCATGCATTATCTACTATTATGTCCCTAAAGGTTGAATTTGCGTCATTTATCTTGCAGAATGCTTGAGCTTTTAAGGCCATGAGCCACAGTTTGGTTTTGGGGTGCAAACTTTAAATTGTGTAGCATTTAAACAGCTGTATCCAGATAGCCGATTTAAATACCCACTTTTTGGCAAAGAAAAAGTATGTAGATATTCTTAAACCAGTTAAATAATGTAAGTGAATTGCAAAGTTTCCTTTCTAAAGTTCTTCATTTTGGGGTTGTGTGCGCACGGGTCACTTATGCATAATCTATCATCCTTCCCTCCCCTTGCCTCACGGTGGTGATGCAGATGTCTGCAGTTTCAAAGCTATAGATGTATTACTTTTGTTCCCTTGCTTTGTTTTGTGTAGTAAGGGATGATACTGGCCTGAATCCTCATATGAGAACCATTTTGACCTATTTCTTGAGGGCTGCTCATAAGAGATTGAAAAGACTCCTGTCACCTGAGGGCAATTGCTTGTTTTATAAAGATAAAATCACAAACCACCAGCCCTTAGAATGTCCCTTGACATCTGTTTCTCAAGCCCCAGTGAGCCCTCTTTATTGAGTGATGCAGTCTTTGCTGCAGATTTAAAGGTACAATATCCTCTTAAAAACATGCTTCTGTGTGAATATTTGTTATCTGTTATTGTACAGGTAACTCTTAAGTGCACCATAACTGAATAAGGTTGGAAAAAAATATTGTTTTCTTGTATACCTCATGCATAGTATTTTTCACAATTTTTTGATTCTTGTGGATCTTTCCCATAGTAACAGGGAAAACCACTTTAGAAAAGTGGGAGGTAAAAATCTCTCAAATTGTCAAGGAAGTCTTGGGAACAGCAGTAGAAACTTGAAACTACTTGAGCTTTTCTCAACTGTAGAGATTGATCATGTTCCTATAAGTTTTTAAACACTGTTAATTTTTCTTTGTATGGTATCGTCTTTTTAATTTGAGAGAGTTTGTGCATCTCTTTCTGTGTCCATCCGTCTGTGAGTCCCTTTTTTCAAGAACTTCTCCTAAACAGTAAGAGCTAAGACTATCAAATTTGGCATGTGGTTTTCTTTTATCATACTTTAAAGCAAGGCCTGGATTTGGTTGTGCCAGACTGAGATGTGCCTGGAATGTGAATATTTCTCATCAAACGGAAAGGGAGGAGCATGATAGCAGGGACAGTTTACCCATGAATGACTGCAGCAGGGCAACGAGTGTTCCAGCCTCAGGGAGCAGCTGCCAGCTGAGCAGTACGGCCCTCGCCACCCTGGCCTGCCTCAACCCCCACACTCCCAGTCTCTTGCCCTCCATCCCTCACACTTCCAGGCTCCTGCCCTGAAGGACCCAAGCAATGCTGGGCAAGTCTTGTAGTAAGAACATAAGAATGGCCATACTAGGTCAGACTAGTGGTCAGTCTAGCCCAGTGTCCTGTCTTCTAATCATGGCCAGTTCCAGATGCTTCAAAGGAAATGAACAGAACAGGCAGCTCTAGTAGTCAGAAGACACCAGCATGGTGTCCTGACAGGTCTCTTGGTATGTCCAGTGATGATAACTGTTCAGCTGCGGGCATGTGCTCTTCCTGTGCGTTGTGTTGATTTTGTGCAAGTAATCAACACAGCAGACTCTGAGAGAGCTCCCAAAGACCACAAAATCAGATGAGGATTAAAGGCACCAGGCTGGGTTTATTGTCAAACGACGTACGGTAAATAGTTGTAAGTAGACTCTTCCAAACCACTATGCATATGTACCCCTGACAATGGACATGACTCAGAGAGAGGGCTCACTGCCAGTTAGGCTGGACAAAGACAGCTCCTCTAAAACACAGTTTTTTATACAGGTACAAACAAGTTACACATCACTCCTGATGTATCAGGTTGCCACATTCTGATGTAACCTAGATACCACCTATCAACTTGCATCTGATGGTTCGATTAGAACATCTCTATCCATCTGGCTGTCATTTTAGACCCTATCCTGAACCTGGGTCAGTATGTCCTTGTTATCTGTGGGGAATGTGTAGGTACCAAGGTGATTCTTAACGAGGTGTTACCACCATCTTTCTGGTCTGTGCTTTCAATCTATACCCCATGCCAATTAGTATTTTAAGAGCAGGTACCTAGTAACAATTACTGCCTTACATCTGTGTCTATTACCATTTAGAGTTTTACCCTATCAGCCCTGTTCGTGCCAAGTTCTGTGAGCAGTGGCTTGCCTCTTGCTCACAGCTTAGCTTTGCTTTATATTAGCAGTCTTGACCATTGTTGGCTAGGCCTCAGGCCTCACACCAGGCCTCTGCTACATGGGCTTTTGTTTCAGGCCCTCATCTTACTACAGCAGTTATCAAGTGAGCCATCCCCTGCTGTCCTTTCCTAGCATGTGGCAGTCAAAGATTAAGGACACCCAGGCCATAGAGCTGTATCCCTGACCATCTTGGCTAATAGTCCTTGATGGACCTATTCTCCATGAATGTATCTAGGTCTTTTTAGAACCCTGGCAACAAGTTCTACAGGTTTACTGTGTGTTGTGTGAAGAAGTTAGGGTGACCTGATATTCAGAGCTTTGTCTTGTATAAGGACCTACAATCCCCCACCCCTGGTCAGAATAAGTACTTCCTTATGTTTGATTTAAACCAGCTGCCTATTAATTTCATAGGGTGACTCCTTTATTATGTGGAGTGGTAAATAACACTCTTATTGACTTTCTTCACACCATACATAATATTATAAACCTCTGTTTATTTCAAGATAATTTTTATCACTGTGATTGAAAGTAGCAGTTGCTTTCTTCACTAGACCACAAGGGGGGTATATTGTGTTCTGTAAGCTGTGGGATAGTGCTTATGCTGTTTTAGTATGGATTTTAATTTTAACCTTTTAAATTACTTGGGGGTTTTCAAACATTTGAACACATATAGATCTTTTCCTTATTAATTAAATGGAGCTTTTTCTAGCATATGATAGGCTTGAATACTACAAATTGCAGAAAGTGATCAGAATAAAGTTTGGCAGTTACTTATATAAATGCTTTGTTTTCAGGGTGTCCTGATGAGATCAAATAGCATATTTGTTTAGATAAGACACCTCTGCTTTTCTTGCATGTGCCCTCACATAAATAACCACCTTCTTAGAGACTTGTGATTCTTCACCACCTTGACTTCTGAATAAGAAGCTATTCAATAGGAAAGTGCTTCATAACTTCTGAGGATGGCAGAATGAGCTGTTAGGAAATTAGAGAGGCCTCGTTAGTATAATCTCTTCTCATGCTAATGATGTGTGCATGTCAAAGCACAGCTGTGGTTCCTCTACTTTCTTGTCTTTCTCATTGTCTAAACAGGTCAGCACCTCACTGAACTCAGGCTCCCTTTTATATCCTAGCAGGCTAGGCTTGGAGGTACAACCTTCTACTGCATATCCCCAGCACTTGTGCCCTTCACTAGGGAAATTGGGCCCCAACCCCTTAAAGAGCCACCTGCCCCATGACAGCCCCCAATACCATCTGAGTGCCTCACCATATTTTTAATAGCTCTGGTAGATAGGGAAGTGCTGTTAACCAAGCCCCATTTTCTAGACGGGGAATGGAGGAATAGAAAGATCGAAGTCCAAATCTCAAAGGTATTTGGACTTCCATTGATATTGGAGTGATTTGCCCAAGGTTCCACATGGGAGAGTAGGTCTGTATATAGTTAATTATCCAGCAGATTTTGAAAGGTAAAACTGCAGAGAGAAATGTAGCTTTTCAGGGGTCCCTGAAGTATTTTTGGGCTGTTAGGTCTGTGTAAGGATCATATTGAGAGATCCTTAATTAGCTATTTCCTACCTCATTGTCATAATTTAGTTCAATACTTTTAAGTGAAGAACTGAAGATAATGTGCTAAGTTTTAATTGGTGCCATTGACATCTTCAAGAGGAAACAACTGTTTAAAAATCTTCTGTCTTTCTGCAGAGGCAGTACTTTTTTCTATTATTTTAGGTTTAATTTGTTTCTGTTTTCCTCTGGAGGGCAGCAAATACTTTTGTTTTTATTCAAATTTAAAAAAAACCCGAAAAACAAAAGAAACTTGGCCAGTGTTTCCAGGTGGAATAGTCAGATCAACATAATCATAAACAAATTGGGAAAACCAGTGCATGTAATTCAAGGAAGTAAAAGTTCTGTAGGGCAAGTATTTGTGGATGAAGGATATTTTTGAAGGCACCATTGAGTGTCTCCTAGTCAGCTAATAACCTCTGAAATTGTTCCTGATTAAAACAGAGAGAATCATGAAGAGACGGATATAATTGCGTTGGGATTAGAATTCTTGTTGATATTTTAGATCTAAAATTCATTTGGGGGAAAGTGTAGAGGACCGTCTATTTTAATTCGGTAAATGTCATCTGCTTCAGCCGAATGGAGATTGCATGGCTCAAGATCTGGCTACTAATAGCTTTTCACTGATACTGTCGGTCACTAGCTAAGCTTGTGTAGGCTGGTTAGAAACAAAGTTGTTAAATGTGATATCACTTAGCCTGGTCTCCTGCCAGTTCTCAGTGACAGATGTCTGCATACTATTTTTTTTTCAGTAAATAGATCAAGAAATTTAAATAAGCGTGAAAATGAAACTACCTATCAAGGTGGTTCATCAAATGTAAATGTCTTGGTTGAGCTGCGTGAGGAAGGCTTGCTTTACCAATGCTCTAGTTTTCCTGTGGATAAACAGAATTGTGCATCATACAAATCACTTCAAATATTTAGATGAGAGAGAATAGGTAAAAAATTTTGAAGTGGCATTTCCTGATTAAGCTAGAGGCTGGATGATTGTGTGTTCATTGTGTCTTCTAGATAAGTAATATAAATTCATACTTCTTGGTTAACTTCATCATATATATCTGTTGTAGCAGATAATGGAAGATTGCTGTTCTCAGAATAACAGTATGTGCTGAGGATTAGCTTTATAGATCGACTGTATGATTTGAGGGTTCAGCCATTTTCCATTACAAAATTATCTTTTTGATTGGGTTCTTAAAAAAAAAAAAACCTGTTGTGCGGTTTCTTACTTTATATTGTTGCTAATGCACTTGTCTCCATTTGTTGCTCCAGATTGTTGTAGCCTAGGGCCCTGACACTGTAGTCACTTCTTTGAGCTTGGGGGAAGAGATAGCTCAGTGGTTTGAGCATTGGCCTGCTAAACCCAGGGTTGTGAGATCAGTCCTTGAGGGGGCCATTTGAGGGATCTGGGGCAAAGCTGTCAGGGACAGTACTTGGGCCTGCCCTAAAAGTAGGGCACTGGACTTGATGACCTTTCAAGGTCCCTTCCAGTTCCATGAGATAGGTATATCTCCATTTATTATTATTAATAGCTGTTGAGATTTTCCTCCCTATAAAAATTGTCTAGACTCATTGGTCCTTGTACTGTGATCCCATTCACTGTTGTCAGACCATCCTACTAAAATGTTTCAAAACAGCATCCTGCAAATTGTCTTCTCCCAGAAAACTGAAGCACATGGGTCCAAGTCAGATAAGCGTGGACAAAACTTATTTTTCGGGATGGCTTGAGCAGACAGTCACTTTTCCTTTTTGCCGCAAACATGAGATCTGACCAAGTGCCATTATTCTCATGAAGGTGACATGCTGACTTTTATATCAGAGTCACTGCTACAAATCTGAGAAGTTCACTCTGGCATCCTCATATTGGTGCTATGTTTTGAAGTTGTTACCGTCCTCTGTCTTATTTGCCTGCAATAATTTCTACTCAAAGAAGTGTTCTATGCCCTCATCCTCAGCATTCCCATAAGTTTATTACTTACTTAATTCCCCATTCTATGAAGGCTTGTTGTATTCTAGCTTCCAGCTGAGGAAGACTTACTGGCTACGTCTACATTGGCACCCCTTTCCAGAAAAGGGATGCTAATGAGACGAGTCGCAATTGCAAATCCGCGGGGGATTTAAATATCCCCCGCGGCATTTGCATTTACATGGCTGCCGCATTTTTCCGGCTTGGGGATAAGCCGGAGAAAAGCGCCAGTCTAGATGCGATTCTCTGGAAAATAAGCCCTTTTCCGGAGGATTTCTTCTTCCTACTTTCAAGGCCTACTTTCAAGTAGGAATAAGAAATCCTCCGGAAAAGGGCTTATTTTCCAGAGAATCGTGTCTAGACTGGCGCTTTTCTCCGGTTTATCCCCAAGCCGGAAAAAAGCGGCAGCCATGTAAATGCAAATGCCGCGGGGGATATTTAAATCCCCCGCGGAATTTGTAATTCCGAAGTCTACATTAGCATCCCTTTTCCAGAAAAGGGTGCCAATGTAGACGTAGCCACTGGATCTAGATTTAGAAATTTTCAGTGTGTCTTATTTCACTTGGTAATTGGTGCTGTTGAGTGATGAGAATTTTCTCAGCAATATTGAACTAATGGGTAGACTATGGAATAACTGTGATCTTGTTAGATCTCCTAAATTAAATGAGATAGTGTTTGACAAGTATTTCCATGTGAGATTTCCAATGAAATTGCTCTGAATAGGAACCGAAGTAGTGCCACACAATTGTAGGAACCAAACAAGTGTACCGCTTGGATGTCTGTGCTTTTGGAGGCAATGTCTCTGGGTGAGACTTAAGAAGGCTTGACAGGACGAGTGGTCATTTTAAAAACAATCTTTAAACTTCTTCTTCTTCCTTTTTTTTTTTTTTTTGGCAAGGCCTAGTGCTGGTGACCCGGTCTCATGCAATGTAGAGTCATTGCAACCTACCTATCCCTGCACCTACTCTTTTGTTTTCAGTATTGGTCTCTTTAGTGTCTGTCCTGCTCTGTTTAAATATGTGCATCTTTACCAACAAAGGATATTGGCAGAATTTCCCAACTGAACAGATGCAGGAAAGTAAGCATGCTGCGTACAGGAATTATTCAAGCAAAGAATAGGGTTGTGACTTAAGAAAATAAGCTGGACCAAGCTCCGCAGAGAGCTGACATTACATTCTCTTGCAGGGGCCTTAATGACATACGGAATAAGCAAACCGCTGTAGTTAGATATTTGTATGGTGCTAGCCACATGTGGTGATAAGCAGTGTTTAGACAGTTCAGGCAAATGTACTTTCTCTAGGGGATATTGTCTCAAAGTGAGTCAGTAAGCTTGAGAACTTCACTAGGTGAGGGATGAAGAAATGACTCATAGAATCATGAAGGATTTTGTCTTTGTAAAGAATATACAATGCTGAGAAGTTTTTAATTTTTATCTCTTGAGAACACACATCTTAAGTGATTTCAATACATTCCTGGATATCAAATAGGAATATGGACTTTATGATAAGGGAACAGCATTCCTCCTGGGGGAAGAAAGTTATTGTGCCAAAGAATAATTGTAAGATGGCTTTTTTATTATTACTCTTTGTTCAGTAGAGAAATGCACCTACTTGTGGGTACTGGCACATTGACTTAATCAGAATTTGTGGCTACATTTGCTCTTCTGAGAGGAAAAATTGAAGCAAGAGAGGTGTAAAATATAGGTGCAGATAATCATTTTACTCCTCTCCTCCCACCATGAGAGGTGATGGGCATGCCTGTCTCCTTCTGTGATTTATCACCTGATCCGGAAGGGCTGAGCATTCTTACTACTTCTAATGACAATTATAGTTTTGGGTGCTGAGCACCTCTCAGATCTAGCTTTTAATGAGTAAATGCTCCATCCTCTTTAGATGGTAAAATCACTTGAATTAGCTACATGAAAACTGGCTACCTAGGGGGAGCCTGCCTTCTTTCTTTCCCTGTTCTGTGGCTGGCCTGGACTCTGGTCTCTAATCATGTGTCTTTCATCAGTGCAAAACCAAAATACTAAAATCAAAACAACCCCCAGTCCCTCCCTTTTTTATTTTAAAAATATTATGCTATGTTACATGCTTGATCTGGTCTTTGGCAATCACATCTCTAATGGAAAAATGAGAATGTGGAGGGAGTGATGAAATCCAGTATTGTGCAAGTCACAGTTACCCAGTGTTCATTTACATTTAAATGACTAGTAAATAAACTAGTGGGTATAATGGTAAGGCCTTGTCTATATGCGTAAGTTGTGCAACTTTAATTGTACCAGTATAGTGAAGTTTCACAACCTTCCGGTATGTCTGTCATAGCAATTGTACTAGCATAACTATTTCAGTAAGTGATACTTTAGTTTTATTATATGGCAGAAGAAGAAGAATGGATTCAGGAAGATAACAGGTTCATTATCCATGGCAGGATCTGCTTTAAGCCCACTAACTGCCTGATAACGCTCTTAAGGCTTTGTTCCCACTTGTGGTGCACATTGAAAGCCTGAACCCAAGATGATGAGCACTTGCAATACCATTTGACTTCTCCTCTGTCTTTTGCTATCACATGATATTGTCTCTTGACAATCATGGTCTTTGTTGCTTGGATTTTTGTCTAAATGCCTCGGGAGTGTAGGTGACTAGGCAACAGGGCTTCCTTTTCTTCCAGATGTTTCTATTTCTCAATGGGAAATTTCTCTTTGAGGTATCCCAAACACTGCAATGTTCTTTTAAGAGAGGATGTAAGCACTTAGAAGCTGCTACCCGAGAGCCTTCCCTAAAAGAAAGGACACACATGTTGACTTGGGTCAGAAAAGTAAGAAATGATCTAGGGATGTAAACTGTTGTTTAAAAAGTTAACAAATTCAACCCTATGTTTAAGTGACAAACAAGGAGCAGCCCCCTGCTTGCAGCGCAATGCAGTGAGCCTGGCCAGGCCAAATCATCCCCATAGCGCAGTAAGGAAGGGCTAGGCCTGCTGCACTGCGCCTTGGCTGGGGGGCTCTTCTGTCCAAGCTGGGCCCACTGTTCCATGCCACAGGTAAGGAGCTGCTCCAGCTGGCCAGGCCACCAGTTAACTGGTTACACGTTTACATCCCTAAAAAGGTCACTGGTTTTAAGTGCTTTCACTACTGGGAGTCAGGTTTCTCAGAGGTGCTAAACACTCTGCTAATTTCTCAGAGGTGCTAAACACTCACAATAGGTTTTTGGTAGTTGGAATTGGTCCTGCCTAGAGCAAGGGGGCTGGACTTGATGACCTTCTGAGGTCTCTTCCAGTTCTATGATTCTAATTCTGCGAAAAGAGCCATGTTTGGAGTTTAATGTACCCGCTGTACACACACCCAATCATAGATCATTTGAAAGCTTGCGTGTTATCCCAAGTGATGCTGTAAGCCTAAAAGTGAGGTGGCAGTGGTATCCAAAATGAGTTTTTGTGCACTGTTCCAAAAACACTGCAACATGACTACAGTTTTTACTGTTAATTTCATCACATTCTCGTGGTGTTTATTAATCAAAGCTACCAAACTAAAATGTATATAAAGGTTTATTGGTTTGGCTTGGGCAAGTTTCTCTCCAGCTCTGGAGGAAGATGCACAAAGCTGCTCAACAGACTGATACCATGGACCGATCACTGCTGGGAGAGGTCAAGGAGCTAGCAGGGTTTCAGTCAGATTAGCTCCCTGGCTCAAGTCCAAGGGGGTACTGGAGTTGCAGAGGCCCAGCCAGGGGAAAGAAAAGGCAGCAGTTCCACTCCCCTTGCCGGTGATAAGCATGGCCATGTCAATTCTTACCTTGCTTTAAGTTGGGATAAGAGGAAGCTGCATATCAAATTTGGTGATTCTAGCTCTTACCATTTAGGAGGCGTTCTTGAGCAAACGGACTCACAGACAGACGTTTCACTCTGAATTGTTTACTTCCATGGTATCCAACCAGTTCTGAAGCAACTAGTCACATTCAACCGGCCAAATAGCCACTAGTTGCTTGTGTTATGGACACCCTGGGTTTATTTGTTTGTTCACATCTTCCCTTCTGATTAGCTGAAACTGCAGCTAGTTTTGACCATGCTCCTGAAAGCCTGTTTTCAAATTGACCCATATCTACGTTGTGTTCTGTTTTTTTAATGTAGAGTGGCTGAATGCGTACAATACGGTTGCAATTAACTAGATCGCATTCTGGAATATCCACACCCCTGAAATGCAGAGCAACTGTAGGCATTTCACTATTGTTGTTATTCCTTTTAATTGCCATTTAATTAGCTTCCTCATTTTTATGGTGTTCACTTTTCTGGAGTTAAATGCTACTGTGGTGGTATTCTTTGGCATTTTTCCTATCACAAGATGTTACATTTTATTAACATTATGCTTTCTATTACCAATCTGTTCAGCTGTAGTCACCTCTTGGACTAGATCCTGTGTTCTACATATGACTAAATCCAGAATTGCCTCTCCTCTTACCTGTTTCAAGACTAACTGCTCCTAGGTGCAGTCATTAATGGGGTTAAGCAACTTTAATTCGTGTTCCGATGACATGGATCCACTCAATTTGAAGATAGTTAAAACCCTCATTACTACTGAGATTCCTGTTTTTATAGCTTTTCTAATTTCTCTGAATATTTCACAGTCACTGTCACCATTCTGCAATGTGCAGAGAAGATGTTTCAATGGCAAATGTTCTTAGTCACCCAGTAGGACCTGTGCCTATGGTCCATCAGCAGTGAAAAGTGACAAAGAAAAGAACAGATAAAGCTGAATTAGGGCATCAGCTGGAAGCCTAAGCTGAAAGAATCTATGTGCATGCAATAGATAAATGACAGTGTATAGTAGAAATGCAGTGGCTGTTGTACAAATGATGGCTGGAGATAAATGTCACACATTCAGTGAATTGGCGGCCAATTACTTGAGGTAGTTCCGAAAAGGCTTTAACAAAGCTAATACTGTAACTGAAATCTTTGAGAGAGATGTTAACAGTAACTCTGTAGAAATTGCAATGTGATCTAAATTTTGAGGCAAGTAATACCACATGATTGGTGTATGCATCCTGTGCCTCCATGAAAAATGCTTCTAAATTTTTGGTCCAGCAAGCAGTCACTTGAAAAATTCCTCTGATATATATATTTCAGAATGCACTGAGAGTGTAAGAGTGCACCAAGCACAAACACTCTTCCTTGCTGGAGTCTTTTCCAATGGTGAAACAGTATAGTCTATCACAAGTAGAAGTGTTGAAAAAGCCTGAGATTTGTGCAGGACTTGAGGAAGTTGACACAAGGATGCTTTGGAATGTTCTGTGTGTCAGTGTGGCTTTAGTCTTTTGGTGTCAAAGGAACCTTAGGCCAGTTTTACACTAAAGGGGAAAGTCGAATCAAGATACACAACTCCTGCAATATAATTAACATAGCTGGAGTCAATGTACCTTGGTTTGAGTTTCTCCTCTGTCCCCTCTGCGGGAGGCCTTACTGCTCACAGGAGCAGGAATACTGGCCACCAATGTGGGCACCCTCTGAGTTTGATTTAGTGGGTCTTAACTAGACCTGGTAAATCGAACTCTAGAATATCGACTGCTGCAGCATTGGTCTTCCGCTGAGTGAAGACATGGCCTTAGTGATTAGATCACCTGATACAGATGTTTTGGTCTTTGCTGTTCCATTCTTTCAAAAAATGATAGCATGTAGATTGAAACAGGTACCATTACTAGCACTGCTACCAATTGTTGCTTCATATGTGTGCTTGTAATTTGCGATTACACATCTGACTGCTACAAAATACTTACTGATGGACATGTGTTACATCCTTACTTGGTACTGGGTGGGGAGAGGTGGAGAATCTGTGTTGAATGTTGTCAAAATAAAGGGAGTTTACTGTTTTCGAGATCTTGCTGAATTGGAAAAGTGATGGACAAGCATCAATTTCTGTAAGAAGTAAGATGGTAACAATGCTGTATGACCAGCATGAGAAAGAAATGGAGCCCACCAACACATCAATTGTTTGCATATCAGTCTGTTTCTCAAAAAGGACATGTCATTGAGCCAAATTCCTACCGTTTTGAAGAGCTGTCAGATGAGCATCTTTGCATATGAAAATTTTGATGTATTCATACATAGGTACACCAGATAATGAAACACCATTGCAACATAGGTGGAAAAGTGTGACTGATAAAATCATTCCTTCTTTGAAGGCCCAGTGACATCAGAGCATCTACTAACACTTATCTGTGTTTGTACCACAAGAGACCCTTGCACAATCAACTGTTTCTGTAGTCAGAACAATCTTCCCTGCACAGAACTGTGTACATGCCATGGCAGTGAAGACTGGTAACTTTGCAGATATCATAAAGATGAACATAGTGATGATAATGATATTTACTAGAAATGTCACTAGCACTGTTTTGCTTCAGTGATAGGTGTAAAAATGTATTAGATTTTGTTTTTTCCTTTTGTGACCTCAAAGCATCACAACAAAGAAATCCAATTTTATATCTTGAAGCAACACACAATCATTAAGCTAACAGAAATGAAATGCAACTGTGTATTTGTTTATCCCTTTTTCTATGAGAATGGCACCACTTAACAGTTCCACATAACTTATCCTTGAAGTAGTCTTTCTCTAAAATGTCCTCAGCAAACATTACTACTTAATGGTTTACCTCCAGCCCTAAAATGTATTATGTTTGGTATGATTGATGGATGATGGTTAGATGCCCATGACATAGTACATCTTCAGCTGTTGGGCATCTACTGAGATTATTTGATTGAGAATATTGGCAAGAAAATGTGTTTGAATAAGTGCTCCATCTATATGCTTTTTTAGTATTTGACATGTAATTTTATTTTTGGATATTCCTTTCTCCAAAGTCTTGTGAGGTTCTTCACAGATTTCAACAGCATGAACCAATGTAGAAGAAATTTTGCTGCAGTTTGTCTAAGGCTATGGACATAGGTATCTGAATGTTCAGTGTATCTTCTACATTTCTCCTAAGCAATCACATTGGACTATTCCTCTCAGTTTTGCAGACGATATTCTGTTGGTTGCTGAAAATTCTGTTGAACTACATACATTGCTGTAAGAACTCCACACAAAAAGCAGCCACATTGGACTGAAAATTAACTGTTCCAAAACTAAATTTATGCTTTCCGATACCTTGCCAAAAGATCAAGTAACGATCAAGGGAGAACAAATAGAAGAAGTTGAGCAATATGCCTAATTTGGGTTAAGAAATTAACATGCACCATCATCAGGAAGGTGAACTCTTGCGGAGAAAGAAAGCAGGTTGGTGTACATGCAGTTCTATCAAGGATGCTCTCTAAAGAAAAATAAGTAAGGCAACCTGTGCTAGCCTCTTCAACTCAACAGTACTGCCAGCAGTGTTTTATGGCAGTGAAACATGGGCACTGATGAAGACAGAGGAGAGGGCGATGGAAAGAAGAATTCTGGAAATGTCAAGCCGTGGCAATCCCCAGTGAAGTGATCAGAGAGCACAGGAGAGCAGGATGCCATTGCTGAGAGTAGGTATAGTAAAATATGGTGGGCTGGGCATATAGTGATGTTCATTGACAAATAGTGGACTGCAGCTATTGCCAAGTGGCA
This sequence comes from Pelodiscus sinensis, assembly GCF_052426305.1. Lineage (NCBI taxonomy): Eukaryota > Metazoa > Chordata > Testudines > Trionychidae > Pelodiscus > Pelodiscus sinensis. The sequence goes on from NC_143054.1 coordinate 7,219,020, forward strand.
CCCATGGGAACTGAAACAACCACTTGGCCTACCTCTGAAAAGATGGGAAGATTTTATTATGAAAAACATGGTCGCACACGGAGAAGGAAAGCCAGTATATGAGAAATATGGAAGACATGTTGTGATGGGTGCAGTCTATGTGAGGACTGATTGATCTAGGTGATCAAGGTTACTTTTGCTGTGATAGTTCCATCTATTTTGTCAACATTTTCCTCACAAATTGTCATCAGACTAGGTCAGATCGTAATAAATAGCTCAAATCAGTCAGCCAGGATATTCCACCATGCATCATGGGGGAGAATTAGTTTGGATCCGCCTGCCCTCTTTGGAGCAGCTGGAGCCAAGTGGTTATGACAGAAGTATATTGTAATTGCAGCTGCAACGTTTTTCTTTATTCCTGGAATTAAATCTTTGGCTAAATGGAGCAGTGCACCCATATAAGCTTCAGGTTCCCTTCCTTATTTTCTTACTGATTTCTTCTAATCTTTGCTACTTTGTAGCATTATCTGTGACACAGCTCTGCAGTTGACACACTGATTTTTTCCGTACTTGATTTTTTTCCCTGCATGTTCTTTAGGCATTCTGCAGAATGGGCATTTCCTGATGTATGAGTTTTCTTTAAAATAGACAATCCCATCTTCTGTTGGCACCCAAGTACGTATTACTGTGTATATTGCTGTGCTCATCATCCTTCTGATGAATGAATTTTCTGTCACTGTTTTTGCACACTGTTCACTTTCCTTCTCATATGCCATATCCAGCAGTGTCCACTCTGCCAGATGGAGTGTAGCCTGATCATAATGGCTGTCAATGATTGAGCCAGTTTGGGCTGAGCAAGACGAAAGAGAGAATTTGATGTATAATTGAACTAAGCAATCTTTTCATCAGTAGAATCTTGCTCAAGTTTGTTTGCTCTGATTATGAACTCATCCATGCATCGACTGAATGTTGAAGTCCTTTTTGTTTTTGTGGGGTGTATGTGTTTGGTTTGTTACAGACAGTTTACTGTCAGTATGTTTAGTTGCAGCATACTGGTGACTCTGAAGTTTTAGACATTGCTGATGTTGGATGGTTATGTCTAAGCTGGATTCTGAAAGAAAATGGTAAAAGTTGCTCTTGATCACTGAATCTTTTTCATATACTGTTTAAGTAAAATTAGATTGTAAATGAAGATTCTTCCTACTGAACCTGTTTGTATCACTGTTGAAATTATATAATTTATTTTAAATAGTGTTTTACTGGAAAAACAGTCATAAGATTTATTGAAATCTGTTTAAATCATTCTCTAGCAACATAGCAAACATCTCGAGGTTTTAAAAAAAATATTAGTTCACTAAAAATTTTACCCAGTGTTGCATTGGTCCTTAACTCAATTCATTTGTGTACTTTTAAATCATTGCTCTGTGGTGGAGCTGAGGATTAGAGGTTCATGATGCAGGCTTCCCCATGGAGAGAGGACTATCCCAGCCCTCTCTCTGCAGCAGCTTGGAGCCAGGTAAAAAGGACCTCTCCATGGATGCTGCAGCTCCAGTGGGTACAGCCAGGGCAGGGGTGCATGTCCCCTGGCTGGGAAAGGTCCAAGGTCATCTGTCCCCAGCGCCCCCCAGCCAGAATGAGGAATGTAGCAAACTGCACTTTCCCCTTGTTCCCTGGTGAAGGGAAACAGCCAGCAACGTTCCTGTACAAACAGAGGGGAGGGGAGCTGCATCTTCCCCCACCCTCCTTAAAGGGTATCTGCATGGGTGGGAGGCTCGGGGCTGGGAAGTCCCGGGCCAGGGAAGGAGTGCGCCCCAGCCAGCCCTTTTTACTTGCCTAGTGATTCTGTCTCTCTCTTGTATTGCTTATGGGTCCCTATAGACATGAGGGGGAGCTTCAGTGTCTCACCCTCCTCTGCACAACCAAACCCTTACTTTGCTTTAAACCAGCGTTTCCCAAACTCTGGGCCGTGGGAAAAAAATACCGGGCCTCAGCGTGGCTGCCAGGAGGGGAGCAGAGCAGGGCGGACTCAGAGGAGGTGTGTGTGTGGGGGGAAACCAGCCACCGGGAAGCAGGGTTGGGGGCAGCAGGGCTGTCCCGCAGAGATGGGGGGGAGGTGGGCAGCCAGCGGAAGCAGGGTTGGGGTAGCGGGGCTGTCCCGCAGAGATCGGGGCGAGCAGCCAGCGGAAGCAGTTGGGTGCAGTGGGGCTATCCCACGGAGATTGGGGCAGGCGGGCGGGCGGCGGAAGCAGGGTTGGGGGTAGCGGGGCTGACCGGCGGAGATCAGGGTGGGCAGGGCAGAACCAGGGCTGGACGGGGGGCAGGGGAGCTGGCCAGGTGAGATCAGGAGGAGGACAGGAGAACCAGCTGCCAGAAGCAGGGCTGGATGGGGGCAGCGGGACTGGTCGGGGGGAGAGGTTGTTGGGGGAGCAGGGCTGACTGGGAGAGATTGGTGGGGGGTAGGGGGAACCAGTCACCGGAAGCAGGGCTGGACAGGGGAGATCGGGGGGGGGGGGGAAGGACTGACCCAGGCACATGCAGACCCTGGCAGACGAGTGAGTCTGGACGGGGATTCCATTTTGGCCCACCCCCTCCCCCACATACCATCCCTCGAGTAGTTGCGAACTGCCTGGCAGGTAGACACACCCAGGCAGCGTGAGCACATCTACCAGCCAGGCAGTTCGCAGCTAAGGACTGATCCACCTAATTATAATAAAACTTACCTAATTAGAACATACCGGACATTTTATATGTCTGGTAATTTCTCAATTTGTTTCCCAGACAAAACCCTCAAATACCGGATTGTCTGGTACAAAACTGGACACCTGGCAACCCTACCCTTCCTTGCACCCTCTCTCCTAGTCAGATACCCTACCCCCAATCTGCTCCTGCTCCCATCTCCCAGAGTGCCCATGCAGTGCCCATGCAGTGCCATGTCCCCCAAGCCCTGGCCCAGGCTGGGCAGAGGATGCAGCCGGGTGAAACACTGAAAATGTATTCATTTTTCATTCTTCTTTTATATGCGTTTATATTTTTGAGCTACAAAAAACAGTACTGAAAAAAACGGGTTCCAACTAACGTAAAAAGTTTGGGAAACCCTGATCTAGCCAGCTTTCTATCCATCTTACAGTCCATTTATCCAATCCATATTCCCTTAACTTGCTGGCAAGAATATTGTTGGTAACTTTATCAAAAGCTTTGCTAACGCTGGCACTGGGGGCTTTGGGAGGACCAGAAACAACTTATTTGAATATTCATCATTTGCTTAATGAATATGCAAATATGCAAATAAATGTTACCGGTCCTCCAAGAGTTCGTGAATGGATTTACTGGTCCCTGTGTCAAAAAGTTTGGGAATCCTGCTTTAAACTATGGTAAGAGAAAGCTGCATACAAAATTTGGTGGTTCTAGTTCTTACTGTTTAGCTGGAGCTCTTGAACAACAGATGGGACAGCAGACAGACTGGCTCACAAACACTCTCTCAAATATATAATAGATAAATGCCTAATAACTTTACTTTTAAATGGAAACATAGGCTGTTTGATTTTATTAAGGAATAAAAAAATCATTTCAGAAGTTCAGCAGTAACAGTGAAAATTTAATTGATAAATACTCCCACAACAATCATGCAGTTATATTTTGAACACAAACATTTTGAAATTCATAAGTAATCTACCCAAAATCATGACAATCTGTTATTTCCTAGCATAGCGAGCCATAAAAATTCAGTTGTTAAAAATAGCAGAAAAATAAAGTTTACTAACCAGTAGATCCAGATTGTTCAGTAATGTCCAGATCATCTTCAAAGTCATTGTCATTTAAGAAACATTTTTCAGTTTCATTCTGACAACCAGGTCTTGCATCTCTTTTTGTTGCACTGTTCACTTTACTCTCTAGCACCTGTTCCTTTAGTACCTAGAGGTACAGGAATTTCTTGAAAAATATTCTCAGTCAAGGTATTTTTACTACCTGCACAAATGTTCCCTCTAATCTTTTCCAACCATGTGCAGAATATTTTTTGTGCACCGAGGCATGAATGAATGTGCACCACCAGTAGAAACAAAAAAACCTAACTGTGGGCACACTGCTCATCTGCTGGGCAGCACAGTTTATAGGGAATACTGACCTGCAGGTCTGGCAATTTTTGTCCTCCATTCTCAGGTGTTGAAATCAGCATTTGAAGCTGTGCTTTGAAGAATGTCCATACTTCCCTCAGTGTCCTGCTTTGACACCAGTGTTGTGCCTCTGCATAGTCTGCTCCTTCTGCTTCGTTACATAACTGCCACCCTCCTTCCTCACCCTTTGCCCCAGAAAAACAAAAGAACTAAAACCAGTCAAAGACTTGTGCTTGTGTAACACATGTGCCTTTTGCACTGTATTTGTTTAGAGAAAGAGTGAGGCAGTTGGGGAAATTAATGGATTTCTGTTAGTTTGTATCTCTGTCTACCTACACATGCAAGGAGATGGCAGAAGGCCAATTACTTTAAGTGACCAGAACCATCCAGAAGCAAGGGCTGTTAGTTACTGTGCGTGTAAGAGTTTTTTCATGCTTTGGGGTGGAATGGGCAAAAGGGCCTCTATGGGCCAGATCTGGCCTGCCAAGCAGGTTGATCTGGCCCGCGGAGGCTCCCCCGCCCCATGGCCAATCATCAGGACCAAGGGACAGGGGAGTGCACGGTGTTAGAGTTAACCCTAGTGGTTGACTCTTAAGTGCTGTGCACTGGAGGGCATGGAGCGAGAGACTTTACGCTTCTCCCCTCCCCCCCCCCCCCCGCCCCCTGGCCAATCAGCGCCTGGGGAGGAAGCATGCAAAGTCATCTTCCGCTCTGCCCTGCTTCTAAGCACCATATGCTCCTTGTAGGACAGCAGCAGAGCAGGAAGAGAGTTTGCGTGCTCCCCAAGCCCTGATTGGCCTGGGGGTGGGAGGAGTGCGGGAAGTCTCCTCCCACTCTGCAAGGGGCTCAGCACTTAAAGAGTCAACCACCAGCTGCTGCTCAGCTGGTTGGTGACTCTAAGCACCGGCGCTCCCTTGCAGGGTGGGGGCAAACTTTGTGTGTTCCCCTTGCCCCCAGACCGTGATTGACCTGATGGCAGGGATGGGCAAGCCAGGGGTGTTGGTGTCTGAAGGGAACTGCCAGCTGTTCAGGACTGAGGCAAAGACTTCACATGCTTCCCCACCCACAGACCAAACAGGGTCAGTGGGCAGGAAAGCACGGAAGTGTCCTGCCCCTTCCACCTGAAGCCCTGCCTCTTCTGGGGCACCCCAGGGCCACTTCAAAAATTTCTGAAGTGGCCCCCAGTCAAAAAATGCCCACCTCTGCTTTAAGAGTAAGCACCATGGAGAGAGGAGTAATAAATATTCAGAATTTGAGAACTGAGCCAATCGGCACTTGAGTAAGGAGAAGCTATAAAATAGGAGTATGAGACCACCCGGGTGGATGGTCCCAACCTCTCTGATTTTGCCAGTAGCATCTTGCACCCAGTAGCACAGATCATACATCCCGCATAGATCAGTGACATATTGTGCTACATCTATAAAATTAAATATATTTTTCCTGCTTCTTTCTTTATATAGAAAACAAGCTTTGAATTTGCTAGGCTCATGGATTCAGCATATTTATTTGTATTTAAATGTTTTGGAGAGTATTGTAAGGGCAGGCCTTAGCAGATGTTGCATTAAATTCAGATTTTTTTTCAGCTGATTTATTTTTAAAAAGAAAAACTTAACATTTAAATAATAACAAACAAAAAAAGTCACTTTTTCTGATCCTCCCACCCAGCCCTTTGGGGGACATGAGTTATCTCTGTGTCATTATGAAAAACAAGTACTATATAGTCCAGTAATTACAGTAGGGGAATTATCTATAATCAGCTGCAAGTTTTGCTTTCTGGTAGTAAAAACTGAACTTTTTAAAGGCTTCATTTTAGTTATGAATTTAAAAGACTATACTTAGTGTAAGTTTTTGTTGCAGAGTGTAGGTTCTGTAGTTAACTAGGGTCTTTTCCCTCTTTTCTTTTTAATAGAACTATTATGAATAGTATCAGTGATATTTTATAGCAGTATGTAACCCTCTGTCACTGTTTCCCAATTTTATTTGGCCATGGAACCCTTATAAAAAAAAAACAAGGCTGGGGGAGGTTGGTCGACAACAAAAAAACCCAAACCTGCCAGCCTGCCCCTAAGACTGTGGCGGCCTCTTGAAAATGGCTCACCTGCTCCCAAGGCCGGCTCGGGGTGGGGGTGGGGGTCTCTTGCAGAACCCTTGCTTTCACTTTGTGGAACCCCAGGGTTCCGCAGAGCACTGTTTGGGAAACACTGCTTTATGGGCAAGCCAGACACATTCCTGACTTGCCCATTATACTAGTGACAGAGCATATTTCATTATGTGGAGTGTGGCATTAACTTAATTTGCCTCTTGTGGTCAGGAGATATCCAACCTGTAGTGTGGGCTCTCCCTGGTCCAGCACCCTTGGGACTTGACTGGCCCTGAATGAGGGATTTTGCTGGACCAGGGGGGTCATTTCTGGTCCCCCTGCTGCTGGAGCACCCTGTGGCATGCCCCCCCAGTCTTTCCAGCTCCCCCAGGGCAGCTCAGCTGGATTGTGCACCAGGCTTCCCCCCCCCCTTCTCTCCAGCTGAACTGTGCACCAGCTCCTGGCCCCTCCTGCAGCCCAGCTGAGCCATGCACTGATTTCCCCGCTCTTGACTGCTCCCTGCAGTCCAGCTGAGCCAGCCTCACCCTCCCATCACGCCAGGTTTATGCCCCCCCCCCCCCCACAACATGCCAGGATTCTCTGATCCTGGAACATCTGCGGTCCTCCTGGACCATGGATGTTGCCAGATCAGAGAGTTCCGGTTTATAGAGATGCAACTTCTATTATTTTAGTGGCCTGTATGTAAATCATTTACAACAGAATTTCTGTCCTGTTTTCCTTTCTTTCCTTTTATTTGCAAATATTGGGAAGCTCATAGACTCATAGACTTTAAGGTCAGAAGGGACCATTATGATCATCTAGTCTGACCCCCTGCACAGTGCAGGCCACAAAATCTCACCAAGCTCATACTCCCTCCTTTCTAGAGGCAGAAGTAGCTTCTCCCTGTGCTCCAGAACTGCCAGTGGGGCTCCTGTGGGTCTGAAAGCAGCATTTGCCATTACAGTCTGATTCCTTGCTTGCTAAGTGGCTGATTTTCAGTATTCATAGCATTCCTTTTGCTAAGAGCTTGAGAACTACCATTAGATTGGCTGCACACTATTGTGTCCCTATATCTTTGCACTGCTTATCTTGAAGAACCAATTTTAGTTGCTAAGGTATATTATTCAAAATATATGTAAGATTATGTCTTTTCATCAAAGTGCGCCTTGATCAAAGCAGGATTGAACATGAGTACCTGATGATGTGCACATTTCAACGTATTTTTAGTTTTTCATTTTTTTCCTCATAATCTCAGTGACTCTTTGCAATTTAGAGGGATAATGGCTGCTGAGTTTGCTGCTGCCCCCACCTTCAGTGGTTTTATGCATAGCATAGTCAATGCAAGGAAATGGGCCACCTGTTCTTTGTTGGATTTATTATTTCGAATGTTTTACACGTGGGTTTTTGGTTTCTGCCGACATAAAGGAGTACGGAAACAGAGATAGAATATATACTTAACTGCACGTACACCAGTGTATGTAGGCATGACATTATTCACAAAGAGTAAAGTAGAGAAAACATTTCCTTATCCGACTCTGATCAGATGGCTAAGATGTTTAGTCTTCACAGAAATGAAAGGTGAGCTTGTCTTAGAAATAGCTGTAAATATAACTGAGCTGTGCTCTGCTTTTTGCTGGTAAAATGATGATGGTTTTCATGAACATGAAATCATTGAAGCTGAAAAATTAATTTCAGGGTATTTTAGACTTTTAGCAAATTACTTCTGAACACGTACAGAGGGCGATTTTCTCATCTTTGCTGCTCTAGTGCTATGTCCAGGTAATTTAGCAAGAATGGCAACTTCTCCAGTGACTGCAGTGAAATGTTAATGTTAGGTTGGACCTAGGAGACCAAAGGAGATTGACAATGAGATATGGAACTGTGTTCATCTCCTGACTGGTTTGAATATGACTGGAGTCCAGCTTCTAGCTTTTCAGTTCAAATCCTCCCCTCACCTATATTGTGGTGACAGCTTTTGGTTACTAACTGTTAATGGTTCTTTATGCTATTGTATTAGCTTGTATTGTAATCTGTGTCCACAGTGTGTGCAAGGATAAATATTAGAAATTACGATGCTCTAAATTTACACGGCACTAGGTAAATAAGCCCCAGTCTTGCACTAGGCAGAGCCCTGCCTTTGCATGGAGCTCGATGGAGAACTGGGGTCATGAATGGATGCTCCCTTGTCCTGAAGAGCTTACATAGGACCTGAACTATCTTTTGATCCCCAGCAGGGATTGCTTTCCAAGGCCAGGTTAAAACATGCTGCTTGGGATAGTGATCCATAGTTTGTGGGGTCAGTACCTTTGCTGTTTACTTTATAGAGGGCGGTTGATGCTGAAAGGAGAAATTGGTCACCTTTTTAGCATCACTAGTTTCCTTTTTAAGGAAAAATCAATTTCTAGCAAAAAAGTGGTTCAGTAGGAGAGTCTGAAATGTCAGATTTAATTTTTAAACTTTATATAAGGCAGTAAGTGATTTTCTGTGACTAAGAATGCTGAACGGAGTGAAATAAATGTTAGTTGCAGAGATAGGGCTGCTAGTGTAATCCGATCATGGCATTTTGATCATCATGTCATCTAACCCAGTGTTTCTCAACCAGTGGTACAAGTACCCTTGGGGTAATTGAGATAAATCTGGGGGGTACGTCAACACAACTGAAATTTTGAGAACTGAATTTTTGTTTTAAGTTTTACAGTGCTTTTTTATTATTTTTATGCTTTTTACACCCAACAATTTCATTGCCCGCCTGGCTATGATTAAATTGTTTAAACAAATGTGTTGCAATAGTAGAAACAAATTTTGTGTCTCTGAAAACTGTAGGTACTGGGGGTACTTTTTTGTTGTTTGAAAAGGGGGTGCTTTATAAAAAAAGGTTGAGAAACACTGATCTAACCATTCTCAAAGCAGGTTCAGACCACACAGTGGTTAATATGTCACTAGCTAGTATCACACTGGCTACATCAGAGCTACCATCAGTGGAGAATTATTGAGTCATGCAGTTGCAGTGAGTCTAGTAACTCCTGTGCTCCATTGCAACTAGTTTGAGCAGAGACTGGAAGTGTTAGGAGCTCAGCACAAGTAGAGCCACCTTGTGTATGGCAACGCTTTTGAAAGGGAGATAATCATTATCCCCCTATTACAAATGGATGACATGGAACAGGAGCCCTCTTTACAGTGTAACAAGTTTAGTTAAAACTTTCTGCCTCGCAATTTGTCTAAGGTCACAAGGATAGTCAATGACAGATCTGGGAATCAAATGGAGGAGTCCTAATTCACAGGACCCTGCTACCTTTGTGTATGTTATACATATATATATATTTGAATAGGAAAACATAATTTTTCTGTTAGGAGATTAAATTCTCTGTGTTAGAGTTTACATAGATAACTTCTTCTGTTTTCTATCAGAAAAAATCGAAACGATAGATTTTTGCCTTGCAGTTTTGGCTTGTGCTGCTTTTAATTATCTTCAGCTTGAATTTTATTGGTACAATTGCATTGTTTCCTCAAAGCAACCATCAAACTGTTTTTTGGCTAGCTCAATGTTTTGTATGTGTGTCAGATTACAAAATAGCATCAGCTCATTTCTGAGAGGTGCAGAACCTCCAAAACAACTTATAACTAGGTACAGGCTTTTATGCAATCACCTTTTTCAAAATTTTTATTTTCAGAAGCACTTTACAAACATTAATCCGAACAGCACCCCTGTGAGGCAGGTGAATATTATCCCCGATTTATGGCTGGGGAAACAGACGTCAAGTGTTTCTGACTTACTCACAATGAGTCACTATCAAAGTTGGGATTAGAATTTGGGATTTCTGGCTTTTAGGCTTGTCATATTTAGTGTAGTCGTTCTCATCAATTCCACAGGGAAAAGCTTTGAATTTCATTGAGATTTAATAAAGGATACTGCCAAGTCACTTTTCATAATTTTACTTGAATATTTTTCTTTCTTTTCTTATCCTTATTGATGACTACATGTACATTGACTATTAACTGATTAACAATCAGTCTAATTATGGCTCTGTTATAAATTATTGTTTATTAACAGAGATATATTCTTTAATTGTCATTTTTCAAGGTTCCTGCACCAAATACTATAGCAAATGTATGAGAAATGCTGGACAAACTTTGGTGTCTCAGCTTGAAACATTTATTGCAGTCTTTATTTCATTACACATAGTAGTTTGTCAAATTGCTTGTACTTTTCAGTGTCGCTCCTCTGACATCATTCACTGCTCATGGAATACTACTTTTAGTGCACTTGAATGGGCAGTACTTGTCTAGAGAAAGGGGCATATGGAGAGAGCTGTCTTACGGAGCCATCAGCTATTGATTACATTCCAGAAGTTGCATTTAACTAAAGGTCAAACAAAATTGTACTTTAAAATGGTTATTTGAAATATGGGGTTGCCTGCAAGAAACAGTCTCTAGTACCGGTTTCATAGTATACTTGAAACTCCGGGTGTCCCTAACCTAGGAACATCTGTGGTTCAGACACTGGCAGGGGGAGGAGGAAGTGGCTTTGTGCACTGTCCCTCCCTGTCCTCCCCAATCTGGAAGAATGGCAGGGCAGCAAAGTGCTTCTCTGGTGGCTTTCTCCCGCCGCTCCCATAGCAGTGGGGGATGGTGCGTGGGAGTGGTGGCGGGCACCGATCTGTGTGTGCTCCCGGGAGCGAGGAACCAGGTAAGTGCCACCTCCCACTCCTTTCATGGCCAGACCCTGCACCCATACCCATCGCACGCTCCTGCACTCTCATCCCTGACCCCGCCTCCCACCCCCAGTGCACACCTGCACCCTACCTCTCTCCCTCCCACATGCTGTTTGTATTGCTGTCTGTTAACATTAAATACAAATTCAGTACTTTGCAAAATGTTTTTCTTTTTTTCTTCAAAACAAAAAGTATACATGAACACCCATCATCTGGAAAATTCCATAATCCGTCATGGCCTATTTCCCAAGGTTGCCAGATTAAAGAGGTTCAAATGTATATTGCATGGCAGAGAAATGGAGAGGAGTATAGAAACTATTTTTTGAGAATCCATAGCTTAAAAATTAAAAAAGTGGCATCTGTTCTGCTCAGAGTTTTGCTTGTTCTCTTGGGAACATGCTTGTGTCGCCCTGTATAAGCTGAGACTTGGATTTGAAAATATCTTAACCTCGTGCTCATAGCCAGTTTCTTATTTAAAACATGACCTCTTTGGTGCTGCTGGTGTGAGTAGATAACATCAAAGGCCATGCACCATTTTTCCATCATTTAGTAGGAGGAAAACTGTTTGGTGCGGGGGAGTTCTCTTACACTTTTTGGTAGTTGTATCCCACATCTTCAGAGTTACTTGTAGACCTACCTTACCTGTCATTCATTGTCACTTGGATCATTTCTTCTATTTGTGACTACTCAACAACCCTGTGGTCACTACAACAAATTCATAGTGGAGAAAATATTTGGCTGTTCTTAATTGTTCTACTGGTGGCTTTTTCCCCTTTCCTCTTTGTTTTCAGCTGCTTTGACAGGCAACCAAATCTCTCTTTGCAATGAAGAGCCTGGATATCTATAGCAGCAGCATCTGGAAGCAATGAGGTGGAGGAGGACAAGAAGTAATGGACTGAAATTGCAGCAAGGGAGGTTTAGGTTGGGCATTAGGAAAAGTTTCCAGACTGTTAGAGTGGTTAAGCACTGGAATAAATTGCCTACGGAGGTTGTGGAATCTCCATCTCTGGAGATATTTAAGAGCAGTTTGGATAGATATCTATCAAGGATGATCTAGATGGTGTTTAGTCCTGCTGTGATGAGCTATCTGTTGGTTCTTGGTTTGGTAAAATGGCGGGAGGCCCAAAGGCTTAAGGCCAAATACCCAGTGAAAATACCAAATGATGGCAAGACACCAAGTTTTAACAAAGACGGAATGATTTATTAAACTGAACAACTTAAAATGAGCAATTACCCAATATTTGCCACAAAACAATTGAACCACAACAATTTTTAAAACTCTACCTAAGTTACAGCTAAGTCAAAATATATACACATTTCAAAAACTGTTTCTTTAAACACACTGACAATAGCAAAAGTAAAAGTTACAACTGAGCAATATATTTTCTAATCTGTCTCTTTTAAATCTCTTAACAGTGAGGGTAAATTAAATACTTACAGACTCAGCAACAACACCAGCACAAAGACATACAAGGAACAACAGCACAGCAACAACAGCACAAAGACAGACAAGGAATCCGGGCATGCTTGAGATTCATACACCCCTTTTTAGTTAGAGATTCAGTGGTGGCAGGCAGCCTTTGGGTGATCAGTCCTAAGCCAGACTCAGATTCTATTTTCCAGTATTTGGGAGTCCTCCCAGAGCTTAGGACTCAGGGGTTTTTATGTTATTGCCTATTACCATATTTGGTGGTATTTGTGCTCTGGGAGTGGCATGGGTGTGGTCTGGGTGCAGTGTGATGCCCATATATGGTGTTGAGTGCTGGACTTTAACAAGCTCCATTTTATTGGTAGATAAGCCTTATTGCTATCCATGTGAGGTGGTGAGGTTGCTGAGGTAGATCTGGGCTATGCAATCAAGGCCTGGCCAAGAGAACCCATACTTGACACTATGGAGTTCCCTTCCACTGTTCTATGAGTCTGTGACCTGCATGAACAACCAGCAAGGGTTCCACATTTTGACAACAGTTGGTGTAGTGAGTTGAGTGTGGGGCAAGGAATCTGGCATTATGTAAGTACCAAGTTGTTATTCTAATTAAGACAACAATAACTAAAATGCTTACTGTATTAGGGGCCAAGCTTTTCTGAATTCTAATCTATGGGAGTTGTCCGTTCCTTGACCTGATTATCCAGTAATGGTAGGAGTAATAGAGCTTGGTTAAAATCTTAAAATAAATTGTTACACGGTGGGAATAGAAATCCATACATATTCTCTATCTTATAACAAATTAAAAGGATCCCTTCTGACTGTTTGAGTGTTAAGTTTCTCAAGAAAACTTTCATATGTGTCTGGAGCCTACAGGCCAGTTGGTTAGTAACTTAGGATCTGTGGACTTATCCCTTCACAGAAGGGAAAATTTTCAGTTAAGCAACCACAAATTCTCCTAGTTGCTCCCTAAAGGCACATAAGGGATTAATATATTCAGCCTGTTGTGAACATGTGTTAGTTTAATAGGAAATACCACACTTGGTGCTAGTTGGCTTGCTGGATGACACCAGCAAAGAGTGCTATCCTGGATTTGAGGGGTTGGATGTACCTCAGAGTGTGCTCAAGCCAACTGCAACCATATTATGTGCACTTAGCCACTGTGAAGTAATAAAATAGAACATCACATAGTTAAGAGTTAATGTGGAGACAGACTTTCAGAAGCAAAGTCAATCTAGCTGGCAGTTTCTGCTAATCCGAATAGGAGAGGGAACAGACAAGTAAACAAGTGAGTCTGAAAACCTTGGTGGTTGGAAAACCTCAAGTCCAAATGCTAGAAGCTTATTGAAAATAAGGGAACGTGATGGTGCAGGAGGGGTCGTTGTGATCTGTGTATTCTGTAAAAGTTAATTATGAAAGATTAGTTAATAGAGCAGAGGTAGGCAAAAGGGCCTCTGTGGGCTGGATCCGGCCAGCCAAGCAGGGTGATCTGGCCTGCAGAGGCCCTGCCACTCCTCTGCCCCCAGGCCTATCAGGGCCTAGGGACCAGGGAGCGCACAGCACTTAAAGTAAACACTGCCATTTAACTCTAAGCGCTGTGTGCCTGAGGGCAGGGAGCGAGAGATTTTGCACTGTTCCCCCAGGCCAATCAGGGTTTGGGGGAAGTGCAAAGTCTCCTCCCGCCCTGCAAGGGGTGCAGTGCTAAGTGCTGTGTGCTCCTTGCGGGATGGGGGCAGAGTGGGAGGAGACTTTGCGTGCTCTCCTCCCCACCTCTAAGCCCTAATTGTCCTGGGGGCAGAGGGAGCATGCAGTCTGCTCCCACCACCAGGGGCACAAGCACCTAGAGAGAACCACCAGCTGTTCAGAACAGGTGGTGGTTCTCTGGGGAAGAGTGGGGGCAAAGACTTCAATCATGGTCTGTGGGTGGGGAAGCATGGAAGTGTCCTGGCCCCGCCCCTTCCGCCTGAGGCCCTGCTCCTTCTGAGGCAGCCTGGAGCTGCTTCCAACATTTCAGAAGTAGCCCCTGGTCAAAAATTATTGCCCACCGCTGTAATACAGTATACTTTGAGCAGTCCTCTAAAGCCATCTTGAGAGGTTTTCACTGACACTTTTTGTCCCAGGTGGTTGAGCAACTGGCCACTGAAAACCCTCTGTTAATTACTCAGTACCATTCAAGATGTTAGGTAAAAATCTGGGATTCTGTGAACCTATTGCTTATGTCTGTGTGCTTTAAAATGGCAGTTAGATTTAATAATACACGCTTGCTTTCATAAATCTCTAATCCAATGGAATTGGTGTGTTCCCATTGATTTATTCCTGACATCACCTGGAGTGAAATAGTCAAGTTACCCTTGTGGAAGGTTCTGAAAACGGTGGATAACCAGAGGGCAAGGATTAAATGTGCCATGGTGAGCAAACAGCCTCTCTCATACCCATGCCAGGTCAAGGTTGAGGAACAAAGGGGTATGATATGAACAAGAGAAGGATTTCGTCTTCATGGCTGGTATCTCACAAATACAAATTCATGAACATTAAAAAATTTGGAGTGAGGGAGGAGGAGATAGGAATCTGCATCCTTTCCTAATATCTGGGCTGATAAGTTATTTTCTGATCTTCTAGCCTTTGACAAAGGTGCATGTGAAAACTGGCAGTGTAGTTCCTGCACCAGCTCTGCATATATATTTTGTTTGAAAATTTTCATTCTGTCTTTAAGCTTATTCACATTTGGATTCTTTTTATTGCAGTTTGCCTCAAATTTGTATTGAAATAATAGTTTGGACGTTGGTATTAGCTTTATCTTGAAGGTGTTCAGTGAGGTTTAAATATGCTTGTTATCCCTTGGTTGGTGGGATAAGCATGTTTATCCCAGGGAGTCCACCAGGGTTTTCTTTTAGGAGTCTTCTCATGTCTCTGCCGAGAAGATTTAGATACTGCTCCCTTCAGAGCCCACATGCTTCCGGAGGTGAAGCTCCTAAGAAGTTGACTTGGAGAGCTAAGGCAGATTTTGACATGGTTATGGTTGTAGAGTTATGTACTTTAGTTCTGTGCTATTGGACATGTATGCACATCCCTGTGTCTGACACCCACACCATAGCTCTCATACCATGTTCTGTACCAATGTTAGTGTCTGTGACTAGGACGATGGGAGTACCCTGTAACAGGCTTGAACGTGCTACCGTGACACCACCTGTGGGTCAGTTTGTGAATTAGCTCTTGCCAACATTGAAGCACCCTCTTCTGGCAGTGTCGCCCCTGCAGTTACCTGCTCTTTGCATCTCTACCACCTCAGGAGTCAGGTCCCTCCCAAACCGTGGCACCCCTTCCTTCTGGGTACTGCCCTCTGAGCGGTGTCCACCTCTAGGTCCTCACATCCCGGGGGACCCGATTCACCTACTCCCACCAGTCACCTCAGTGCCCCATTGCCCTCTTTCATCTAGCCTCTGCTTTCAGGGACAAACTGCTTTCAGACTTGCTTGGCTACTCTCATCATTGGCAAGGAGTGTGGACTTGCTGCTTGTTCTTCTCTGGCTGCATCCTTGCAACCCTCAGTACTCTCTCAGGTCTCTATCAGGGCCTGTGCCTGGGAACTGGTCCAGCTCGAACTGCCCTGGTTCCCCTGTGACTTTCCCCAGCACTGCTTTGTCCTAGGTACCTCTGTCTATATAGGGAGTGAGTCCTCTCTCCCTCTGGTTCGCAGCAGTGTTCTCTATAAGCTGTGCACTTGGATGACCGCTCCAGAGAAATGCACAGCCGATTAGTAGAGTTCCCACAGCTAGTTGTGTTACTGTTGGTGGGGTGCATTTGCACATGCCTCGGTGCACATAACATTTATTCCACACCTAATGGGAAAAGGTCCGCACATGGGTGGAAAAGATTAGGGGGAACATTGGTGAGCAGCCCTTCTTATATAGGGCCTAGCCTGGCTCTGATAGGGAGTTTGGATAAAGACATTTATTAGCTAATGCCACAGCCCTCTCTATGGACTCTTTAATTCCTTGTTAAGCAGTGTGGGACAGCCGCCCCCATCACAGTACTCTACAGGGTTTTGATGTTTTGCTCTGTAAAGTTTGAGGGGGTGGAGTTGGAAAGCATGTGAAATGTTAATTCCCTAAATTATCATAGTTACCATCCTGTTGACACTCAAGGCAATCATTTAAATGGGCCATAGATTGAACTATTTTTGTATGACTCAGGGCTGAGTGGGTATAGTGGAGGCTTGCAGTGCTGCTGCTCATGGACTTTTGCTGTGGATAATGGTCTTTCAGAGGTGACAGTTTGGTTCCATTGATCACTAAAGAAATTAAGAAGGGAGTAAAAAAGTTAAGCTAACGTCTTAGGTGTCCACCAAACAGTGCTGAACTGTGATGCGTTTGTCATTGAGAATGGGCTTGTGGTGGCATTGCAGAAAAAAAGGTTGTTCTTGCGGTGCTTTTAGCAGGCAGTTTAAATAGTGTTATTTTATGAAAATGAGCCAGCTGATGTCTGAGGTCAAGTCTACACTGGCACTTAACAGTGCTGTAACTTTCTGGCTCAGGGATGTGAATCCCCCCCCCGTGCAACAAGTTACTGCGCTGTAAAGCACCAGTGAGAACCAGTCTACAGCTTTGAGTACTGAGCGCTGTTAGCTTCTCCCCTCGTGGAGGGTGGTTTACATAGAGTGCTGGGAGAGCGCTGCTCATGCCATGGCCACA
Source organism: Pelodiscus sinensis (assembly GCF_052426305.1). Lineage (NCBI taxonomy): Eukaryota > Metazoa > Chordata > Testudines > Trionychidae > Pelodiscus > Pelodiscus sinensis. The sequence goes on from NC_143054.1 coordinate 7,236,020, forward strand.
CTTTCAGTTTAAAGTGCTGCTGCAGCAGTGCTGCCACAGTTATGCTTTACCTGGTAAAGTGTAGATAAAGCCTTAGTCTTGGTCAATAATTACCTAGTTTTTAAGATACTGTTGTTGTATTAGTGTAAAAATGATCCTTGAGAAATTGGTGCTGAAGTGAACAGAACCCTTTTTCACATATTCTTCCTGACATTGATGATTAAAAGAAGTGGTGAAGTACTGTGGTACAGGCAGTTACCAGAGGTAAGCTTTAAAGAGTCCATACTATGAACGTGTTCTGTGAGTAAGATATTATGCCTGTCGCATTCACAAGCAGAACATTGGAGATGCAGAGCTCTTTACTGCTCAGATGCTGGAGTGATGAGACATCAGAGTTTGAGAGTCCATGCCAATGCTGTGGCTTGCTTAATTAAGGAAGTTGCATGTTGTTTATACATTATTTTTCCTCAGGGCTTTGCGGGTGTTGCTAATTTGTGCACCTTTTTGTAACTCTAAATGCATGAACACTGAGGGGGATAAAAGTGCCATGACTACAGTGGGCTTGGGCTGTGGGGCTAAAAATTGCTGAGTAGAGGCTCAGGCTGGAGCTTGAGCCATGGAACCCTCTAGCCCTGCAGGGTCCCAGAGTTTAGGCACCATCCAAAGCCTGAATGTCTGCAGAATGAATGATTTGTCAGCCTCTGAGCCCAAGTCCGTTGACCCAGGCCAGCTGCTGGATTTTTATCCCTGTGTAGACATATTGGGATTTCTCTTGAGCCTGGCTGGGGCTGGCAGGAACAATTTGAAAGTGCAACTTGGGAGCCTGTATGGAAAGAGCCTAAACACTTGCAGAGGGTGGGCTGTGGAAATACCCATTCCTTTGGGGCTTCTTCCAAAATATGCTGCCTCGAGCTGAGTGCACAGGGAGGAAATCTGGGTCCCCTCAGAGGGCTCCTGTGGGATACTGGGCCTTTACAGTCTCATTGAAATCATTATTCACTTAATTTTTAACTTGTCTCTGGACTCCATTCCCCCAGTATTAGCAGTATTGCCCTTGGCAGGTGTTATTCATTCCTTTCATCCCCTCTCCTAATGTTGTCAGCCCCAGTTGCCCAACTACCTTCTTTCATTCTCCTGTTTTTCCTTCTCTGACTCTCCATTTTCCTTTTTTCTCCACTCACTTTCTTTTACTCCATCTCTTCCTTTCCTCCACTTGAAATCCAAGTGTTCAAGCGAAAATCCCCGAAAACAAGGGCTTTTATCAATACAGTTAAAATATATAAATAAATGACACAGAAGGCATGGAATTCCCCTGCTAAGGATCTGCGCCTGCCCTGATGGCTTTGCCTTGTGCATTCTATCCTTATTTTGTATCATTTGGTATTTTAGCTTTTACGAGTTCGGGGACAAGCTGTCAATAAAACCTCAATTTTACAAACACCAGTTTTGCAAACGACCAGTTCGTAGGAACTATTTTCTCCACAAGGAGAAAAAAATCGTATAATGAAAGTAGTGGTGACGAAGAACAAACAACACCCTTTTGCATTCTTATGCCTTCAGTGCATTGAAAATTGCTCTGCAGTGTTTTGAAAGATGAAAAGAAAGCGAGGCAGTGCACCATATTGCCGCATCACTTACTGTAATATTGAGATGTTCTGTTTTATGACCTTTATGATTTGATTAATTCAATCCCCATATAGTTTCTAAAATATGGGTTCTAATGTATATATCTGTATAGTGCAGTGGTTCCCAAACTTTTCAGCATCATGCCCCCTTTTTGATTTTTGAGAAACTCTCATGCCCCCTCAAAGAAAAATAGCAAAACTTGTTGCCCCCCCCCCCCCACCAAAAAAAAAATAAAATAACTCGCCGGAGCTGAAAAACAGTCGCAGCCCTTTTAATTCCCGGGAACAGTATAAAAAAAAGATGCCGGTACTCCAGGGGAAAAGTTGTTGACACTCTCCCACCCCCCGAAAAAAATTGCCCTTTTAAGAGCACAGCAGACATTGCCCTTTTAAGGCTACCACTTTGAAGTCTGCCCAGGATGTTCCCCACCAGCCTGAGCTGTGCATGTTCTGGTGGGTGCCCAAGCCAGGAAAAACAGAAAATACTGGACATTTCACGTGGTATTTTCTAAATTTTTTTACCAGATGGATTGGGCTCTTTCCCGGGGGGCGGGTATTGACTGGGATGGGGGGGCTGGGTTGCCTTGTCCCCCCCCAAATTTCTTCAACCCCCTCCCCATTTTGGGAACCTATGATATAGTGCCTCGCATGTTTGAACTCCTGTCCTGGTTAGTGCCTTTGGATACTATCCTAACACAATCAGCCATTACTTCTTTTACTGTTTATATGAAGGTTGGAGCCCTAAAATGATGACTGTCTCCAGACTAAAGTAAGATTGAGAAAAAACATGATGGTTTTGTTAAATGCTTAGTTTAAAGTTGTCAGTGGTGGGACATCTGTTTTTCCTCCCCTCTAAACTAGTTCTAATTTCCTCTGTTTTTAAAAAAAAGCATTGAGACCCGTTATTAAATCTCTGCCTGGAGCAGAGGAAGGCACCTATTTGAGCTAAACACAGTCTGTCTAGGACACTAAACTTTGAAGTGTTGGTCTCTTTTGCAAAATGACTCCAAAAACGTACTGACTGCATCAGCTCTCTATGTAAATTCAGAGTAAAATCTGCTTACTTTAATGTGACTAAAATTAAATTTTATTGCTTTTTGTTCCTGTGAGCCTTGGAGAAATATCATAGCAGGAGAGAGAAGGAGATTCCATTTCTACTCATGCACCCTCAGAAACACTGATGTTCAAGTCAGTAAATCTGTGCAAATCTACTGATAGTTATAGGGGTGTACAGGTGTAATGGTTTACAATATCCTTGTTGAGGTTTTGTAAAGAAAAGAACACTTCACTTGGTGTCCAAGCTGAATTTAGAAAAGCAGAGTATGAGAGAAGTGGGAAATACCGACACACAAACACTAATACATTTTTAAGGCCCGTAGGGACTTTTAAAACTGGTAGGTTGATCCAGTGGCCTGGGAGGTTGAAATAGTCCAAACAACAGTTCAGTTCCAGTTCCTTTCGCAGGACATTTTTTTATTAACTAAAAAGTTAAGATGTGAGGGTATGTCTACACTACCACCCTAGTTGGAACTAGGGTGGTTAATGTAGTCAATTGAAGTTGCAAATGAAGTCTGGGATTTAAATATCCCGGGCTTCATTTGCATCTTGCCGGGCGCCGACATTTTTAAATGCCCGATAGTTCGGACTCCATAGTGTTCTTTAGCCCGAACTAGGGTGGTAGTTTGAACTAGGGTGGTAGTGTAGACATACCCTAAAATAGTAACTGTCTCCCTAAGCCACCTCCCTGCGCATATGGGCTCCCGCCTGTCCCCACCTTCTTATCAGGGTTGGAGATGAGCTACAACCACTCTGATTTAATCCACACTGATGTGTCACTCACATTTCCTTTTCTCTCTCTCTCCAGCATCCAAAGAAGTTGTAGCTCATGAATGCTTATTGCCTAATACCTTAATACATTTGTTAGTCTTTAAAGTGCTAGTGGACTCCTTGTTGTTTTTCCTTATTTACTACTGTGTCTTCCATTGTCTTCCCAGTCATGCTTGCTGATAAATGAGTTCTCTTTTAAGTTACTTGTCTCAAGAAAGGCCTGTAGTTTTATAAGAGTCTTCAGTAATGGAGACACAACACCAATTGCTATCAAATACATAAAAATAATTGAAAAATAATTAAAAGTACAATACTTTACATTCGTGCAACTGTAGGAGTTGAAACTAATTCATGTGCGGGACTGGGAGATGGGTTGGAAATGGGGGGGGGGGGGACTACAGCCTATAATGGCAAGGAGAAAGGAGGGTCAGGGCACAACAGGGAGGCAAGATCAAATCAGTATCTTAGATGCCTATATACAAATGTGAGAAGTATGGGTAATAAGCAGGAAGAACTGGAATTGCTAACCAATAAATACAACTATGATATCATTGGTATTACAGAAACCTGGTGGGATGGGACGCATGATTGGAATGTTGGTATGGAAGGGTACGGCTTGCTCAGGAAGGACAGACAGGGAAAAAAGGGAGGAGGGGTTGCCTTGTATATTAAAAATGTACACACTTGGACTGAAGTGGAGATGAACGTAGGAGATAGCTGTGTAGAGAGTCTCTGGGTTAAGCTAAAAGGGGGAAAAAACGAGGGTGATATCATGCTAGGAGTCTACTACAGGCCACCTAGCCAGGTGGAAGAGGTGGATGAGGCCTTTTTTAAACAATTAACAAAACTATCTAAAGCCCAAGATTTGGTGGTGATGGGGGACTTCAACTATCCAGACATATGTTGGGAAACTAACACAGCGAGGCACAGGCTATCCAATAAGTTTCTGGACTGCATTGGAGACAACTTTCTGTTTCAGAAGGTTGAAAAAGCTACCAGAGGAGAAGCTGTTCTGGATTTGGTTTTAACAAATAGGGAGGAACTAGTTGAGAACTTGAAAGTGGAAGACAGTATAGGGGACAGTGATCACGAAATAATAGAGTTCATGATCTTAAGGAAAGGTAGAAGGGAGACCAGCACAATTGAGGTAATGGATTTCAGGAAGGCAGATTTTGATAAGCTCAGAGAACTTGTAGGTAAGGTCCCATGGGTAGGTAAGGTCCCTCAAGGCAGGACCAAGCTCCACCTACACCATCCTTGACAGATGTCTATCTAACCTGTTCTTAAATATCTCCAGAGAGGGAGATTCCACCACCTCCCTTGGCAATTTATTCCAATATTTGACCACCCTGACAGTTAGGAATTTTTTCCTAATGTTCAATCTTGGTCACCTTAGTGGAAGGAGAAAAAATTCCTCTCTAGCATTGTTATTTTGCTTGCATCTGCATGCTTCAGGGATTAACGAGCAAGATTTTTTTTACTAAAATTATTTGCAATAGAACGCTGACTGACATATATTTCTGCCTTCTGTTTCTCCTTTCAAATTAACAAATAAAAACTGAGTGATTCTTATTTTAAAATGGCCTGCTCAGTATGAGCATTGATTTTTTTAAAAAATCTTCATAGAATAGCGCATATACAGTAAAAGCTCTGTTCTCCAGCACGTTGGGGGAATGGGGAGTGCTAGTTAATTGAATATTTTAGTTAAGTGAGAGGTGTACTTTACCAATGGAATACCAGTTTTCAAAGAATTAGAAAAAAGCAAAATGTATAAAGTATAAAAAAATACACAGGTACTCACCAGTTCAGTAGTAGTACTGGTCTGCAGAGTGGCTGGTTTCTTGAAGCCCTTAGGTGTATGCAGGTAAAGTTTCCTATATAGTAGGTTATCATTTGAAGCAACATATCACTCATGGCAGCACTTGGTGTACACTCAGATTACTAAAAATACACTTATACTAAAATTATATTGAACATAATTTAATTTTTCTTTGAATCAGAAAGTACTTCAGGGTCTAAACAGTGTAGATGTAGGTGGTGTAGGAGATTGGATTGAATCTGTAATGACCCTATGAGACAGCCTGGAAACTGCTTTTTTGAATAAATCCCTAATTTCAGCTTGGTTATCTTGTGCTTCTTTTGCATAAAAGGTAGGGTGCAGAATGTGAAATTCTATAATATGCTAGAATATAATCCAGTATATTAGTCCTGGATACTAGATTGAAGATTTGTATTAGGAGAGGTCAGAAATGCCAGTTAATTGAGCTTCCTGGTTAACTGAGTGCTGGATAACAAAAGCTTTTAAGGTCTACACAAGACACGTGGCCAGATGCTTGGCTGGTCATGCATAGAATCATAGAATAATAGGACTGGAAGAGACCTCAAGAGGTCATCGAGTCCAGCCCCCCGCCCTCAAGGCAGGACCAAGCTCCGTCTACACCATCCCTGACAGATGTCTATCTAACCTGTTCTTAAATATCTCCAGAGAGGGAGATTCCACCACCTCCCTTGGCAATTTATTCCAATCTTTGACCACCTTGACAGTTAGGAATTTTTTCCTAATGTCCAATCTAAACCTCCCCTGCTGCACTTTAAGCCCATTACTCCTTGTCCTGTCCTCAGAAACCAAGAGGAACAAATTTTCTCCTTCCTCCTTGTGACACCCTTTTAGATATTTGAAAACCGCTATCATGTCCCCCCTTAATCTTCTTTTTTCCAAACTAAACAAGCCCAGTTCGCGAAGCCTGGCTTCATAGGTCATGTTCTCTAAACCTTTAATCATTCTTGTTGCTCTTCTCTGTACCCTTTCCAATTTCTCCACATCTTTCTTGAAATGTGGCGCCCAGAACTGGACACAGTACTCCAGCTGAGGCCTAACTAGTGCAGAGTAGAGCGGCAGAATGACTTCACGAGTTTTGCTTACAACACACCTGTTGATACAACCTAGAATCATATTTGCTTTTTTTGCAACAGCATCACACTGTTGACTCATATTCAACCTGTGGTCCACTATGACCCCTAGATCCCTTTCCGCCATGCTCCTTCCTAGACAGTCGCTTCCCATCTTGTATGTATGGAACTGATTGTTCCTTCCTAAGTGGAGCACTTTGCATTTCTCTTTATTAAACCTCATCCTGTTTACCTCTGACCATTTCTCTAACTTGCTAAGGTCATTTTGAATTATGTCCCTATCCTCCAAAGAAGTCGCAACCCCACCCAGTTTGGTATCATCTGCAAACTTAATAAGAGTACTCTCTATCCCAATATCTACATCATTGATGAAGATATTGAACAGTACGGGTCCCAAAACAGACCCTTGAGGAACTCCACTTGTTATCCCTTTCCAGCAGGATTTAGCACCGTTAACAACAACTCTCTGACTACGGTTATCCAGCCAATTATGCACCCACCTTATCGTGGCCCTACCTAAGTTATATTTGCCCAGTTTATCAATAAGAATATCATGCGAGACCGTATTAAATGCCTTACTAAAGTCTAGGTATATGACATCCACCGCTTCTCCCTTATCCACAAGGCTCGTTATCCTATCAAAGAAAGCTATCAGATTAGTTTGGCATGACTTGTTCTTCACAAACCCATGCTGGCTATTCCCTATCACTTTATTACCTTCCAAGTGTTTGCATATGATTTCCTTAATTACCTGCTCCATTATCTTCCCTGGGACAGACGTTAAACTGACCGGTCTGTAGTTTCCTGGATTGTTCTTATTCCCCTTTTTATAGATGGGCACAATATTTGCCCTTTTCCAGTCTTCTGGAATCTCCCCTGTCTGCCATGATTTTTACCATGCAGTTGTGTTGTAGAATAGAAAGCTGCTAAACATAGAGCACAGGTACTGACCAGTATTTATCCTTTCCTTCCATGTGTGCTGTTGTCACTTTGCCTTTCATTCTACACTGATATGTGTGCAATCCTGAGGTTTGTTGGGAAAAGTATGATTTTGGTCCTGGGAGTTAGCTGGCACTTGTGGCATAAGATTAGTCAGTGAAAATTGACAATTACCAAGAAAATTCAGCTAGTCCTTTTCCAGAAGGGTGGTGATACTGTTCTTGGGGGGATCTGGAAAATGAGGGTGTAAATTGGAGGAGGGAGAGCTAACCAGATAATTTGAAAGGTGTGTTCGTATTCAGTATCTGAATGAACCTGCTGTATTAAACATCTGCCTGGTTTTAGTCCCTTGGATTGCCTTCTTTGATACTATAATAACCATTTTAAAAATGTCACTATTTTTAATTCAGCCACTCTTATTTATGGCATACAAGGAGTTAAGCAAGACCATTTCTTTCATTATCATGCTACACTGGGCTCACAGCAGTATTTTTATAGCTACTGTAGTTAGGGTTTCCTGATGTTCATTATATTCAGCAATTCATAACTTTGCCATGAATTTGCTTCAAGGGAAAACATTATTTTTGATTCCCTTTTACCTCTCTCTTTATATTTGTACAGAATATTCAAGGTGGCTTATTCTTTATTAAGAATATATGCCCTTTGATATTATGGGACTGTAGTTATTTGTAAACAAAGCCAAGATTTTATCTTTAATTCTTACAAATCAGAATACATTTCACAATGGGTTTTTAAAAGGAACATTCTTCTTAATGTCTGACAGTTTTTATCCAAGTATCAGTAGTAATATTTTTTGTTTATACTCTGAGCCCCAAGCCACTGAATTAAGCTTTGCAGTAACTTACTGAATATTATTCTCTTGTCAGAGGATTTTTGTAACACCATATGTCAGTTGGTCTATGTTGTACGTCTAGTTCCATTTAAAAAAAGAGTTGAAAGAAAAAGGCTCCCTTGGGCAACATCAGGCATAAATGAAGCTCAGAACATTACTCTAATCCAGAAGGAAAGATGCTCTGTGGACTTGTGCATAGACTGCCTATAAGTATCTGGCCTTATCAAAGCATACCAGCTAGATCTGTTCGATGTCATGTTCCTGCACTCTGGGTTGCTGTGTCTTGGAGCTCAGGAAATTAGTGGATTATACAGAGCTTTTATCTAAACAGATTTTATAGAATTTGGAGTAACATGCAATTCATTACCAAACTAGAAATGGCAATTGTGGTGTAAGGGCACCCTACACTCAGCCCATCTTGACTTTCCCTTCTTATCTAGGCCTCGCTTTTCACTTCTGCTAGCATGAAAGGGCTTGATCACAAACACAAGTGTTGTGTGACAGCCTTGTGACTCAAGCATATTATATTTTCTTTAATACTAACAAATACGTAGAACTTTTATTTGTCAGTGTAGGCAATTGTGTATATTCACATTGTGACAATGTTTGGTACGTTCTGATTGCTAGGCAGTCGTGCGTTTCTCTTGCCCTGGTTTGAGTTGCTGAGGAAACTGTAAAAAGTTGACACTTGGGAATCTTGAGACTCTCTTGAACAGTCTGTGACTGACTTGTGAGCATAACAAGGAGCTTGTTTTTGTTCGCAGGTACTCAGAAAGAAGCCTCACGAAGTGCGTTGGGATCACCATAGAGACCAGGCCGGATTACTGCCTGAAGCGGCACCTGAGCGACATGCTGTCATACGGCTGCACAAGGCTGGAAATTGGAGTGCAAAGTGTCTATGAGGATGTGGCCAGAGATACCAACAGGTGAGAAGAATGTTTCAATGAAGAGCTTAATGTGCTTTTGTTTGTCTTGTGGAGTATTCTATAAGATGGCTGGAAACTAGGGATGTTAAATTGTGTTTAATCAGCTAATTTCCATTAACTACTCGATTAGTCGATAAGGGGGGGGAACTGCAGAGCTGCAGCGGGGTTAGCTCCGGCTCCAGGAGATAACTCCTCTGTGGCTCTACTTTTTAAATGTATTAAGAGATGCCAAGCTTTTAATACATTTAAAAAGCAGAGGTGCAGCATCAGGGGCCGGGTGCAAGCCAAGAATCAGTTGATTCGAGGCTCGCACCCGGTCCCCCTGCTATGTCTCTGCCCCCTCCAACCCCTCAAGAGATGGTGCTAAGGGAACTGGCTTTTGTGGTGGGGGAGGGAAGCAACTAGTTGAGTAGTGACTCGACTACCTGATAAGCATATCCCTACTGGAAACACATCCTTCAGAATACCAGCATAATTCAGTATAACTTTATAAAATCATAGAATACTAGAACTGGAAGGGACCTCAAGATGTCAGCCCCCTGCCCTCATTGCAGGACCAAACACCATCTAGATCAGGGCTACTCAACTTTGGAAGGCCCAGGGTCCACAATGATTTTCACAGCACATGCTGAGGGCCACAACTTAATTGTGGTTGCATATACGTGCAAATATATATGCAAATAGCTTCTTTCACACTGATGGGCATGAATACAAAGATTAAGGCAAGAGTAGCAGGTTTTATGTCCCTCAGGGGTCTCATATTTTAATTTTTTATATATATTGTGTTTTAAATTTTGTAAGCTGCCTCGAATATTTTAAATAGAGAGGTGGGGTAAAAACATTTTAAATAAATAAATACACAACACAAAGGCCCCATGTAAGTCAGTTCTGCTGATATTAATAATATATACCCGATTTCCACCTCTGACAGCACTTTTAATAAGCAAAGACAGTCCAGGAATTTAACTACTAAAACACACATCAATAGAAGACCATTATATTGACTACTTTTTTGTTTTGGCTCCTACCCCTGGGTCATGTGTTGAGCCCCATGTAAACCCAATCCGCACCATGGGCCGCAAACAATTCCTGATAAATGTCTATCTAACCTGCTCTTAAATATCTCTGATGATGGTGTTTCCACAACCTCCCTGGGCAATTTCCACAACCTCCCAGGGTATTTAACCATCCTGAAATTTAGGAAGTTTTTCCTAATGTTCAACCTAAACTTCACTTGCTGCAATTTAAGCCCATTGCTTCTTGTCCTGTTATCAGGGGTGAAGGAGAAAGTTTCTCCCTCCTCCTTGTAGCACCCTTTTAGGTGCTCGAAAACTGCTATCAATGTCACACTGTTGACTCATGTTAAGCTTGTAGTCAACTATGGCCCTTAGATCCCTTTCTGTAGTACTCCTTCCTAGAGTCGCTTCACATTTTGTATTAGTGAAACGGATGTTCTTTTGTAAGCGGAGTACTTTGCATTTGTCCTTATTGAATTTCATCCTATTTACCTCAGACCATTTCTCTAGTTTTTTCAGATCATTTTGAATTATGACCCTGCCCTCCAAAGCACTTGCAACCCCTCCCAGCTTGGCATCATCTGCAAGCTTTATAAGCGTACTTTCTGTGTCCTTATCTAAATGATTGATGGAAGATACTGAATGTTGATGAAGATATTGATATTATGCTGACATTCCTGTTCCAAAAGTGTTTTATAGTTCTTGGTACTGTCTTCATAGTCCTGTCTTTTAATCTATGCAGCCTTGTAAAGTAAGTAGGGTGTGCCCAAACAAACTTCAGAATCCTTGATCTGAGAAATGTACTAAATAATCTGTGTTAGAGAAGAAACAGGCGACCCAGGAGTGGATAGGGTAAAAAGAACTACTTTATTACCTACACACGTTTACCTCGGACATTAACACAATGTCCAACTGGCCCCAAATTAGCAGTAGTTAGAACCTTTTATCTATTTTAGTATGTTAATTCATATGTCTATCACTACTTTTCCTAAAACCTTATTTAGTAATGTTAACTTCCATAAAATGAATATTAATAAACAAATAATGAATACAGTTATACTCACCCCTAATTATTATTTATATACTTTCTAATTAAATCAACAATTTCCTATACTACAAACTAACAGGTTACAGAGATTACAAGGAAGTTGACCCTGAAGATGTTATGCAGAGCCAATGAGGATAAGCAAGCGACACAACAAAGTAGAGCAGCTCCATACTTATCTGGTTTCCTAGGCTGCAGAACAGAGATAAAGAGCAAGGTTATATATAAAAAATAATACTGGTCTCAACTGGACCTTATCTTCTCAAATTACAAAACAAAAGGAAAAAGCATGTTTAAGGGTAACACTGTGTCTGAATCCTGAACCACTAATGCAAAAAGACTATTCCAAACCTATTAATGTTTTCACCCCCCAACACTGGAGAGATACCATATGTGCAGGAAGCATGACATTAGGTCATAATATTCATTCAAAGAAGAATCAGGGCACTTCTCACAAGTAGAGTGCAAGGCAGGTACGGGTATGTGTTTATAATTGACACTCATCACAGTGTGTTATATAGCCAGAAATTCTACCTATTGATACTTTAATCAGGATCATTCTACATATCCAGTACTTTCAGAGACTGGAAAGTGTATAGATAAGAAGTTCTTGAACTACTTTGTGGTCCTGGACCAGTGACAACAAAATCACTGCCAGAGAGCCTAGAATACATTACAGTTCGTTGTCTTGTAACCTGCAGAAGGCAGAATGTGCTTTATACTATTTCAGAACTGAACCATTAACTCCAGAACACTTGTGTTTTCTGTGATTCATATAAAACTTACTTTCACCCTTATCAGACACTCCTGTTACTTAATACCTGTAATAAACCAATGGCATAAAATAATTCCAGAGAAATGTTTTGGAAAGAATCAATGGACACAAATCAGATATCCGTAAAGGGAATATACAGAAACCTGTTGGAGAATACTTCAGTCTACCTAATCACTCTTTAAAAGATCTGAAGAAGTGGGCTGTGCCCACGAAAGTTCATGATACCATCTACATGTTTTGTTAGTCTATAAAGTGCTACCATACCTTTTGTTGTTTTTTAAGTTTATCCTGTACAGACTAAGTTGGCTACCCTCTTAAGCTTAAAATAACCTTTCACTTAACTTAGAGGTGACCACTTTGCAGTAATTGAAGATGTCATTTTCTTGTGGAGACTTGACATTTGATTCTGTAGCCAATTTCCTCCCAAAGATTAGTCTGTATTGTGGATGCTTCATGAAGGTACAGCATCTCCTTGCTGGATTTAGGACTAGCTTCAATTCCTGACCAGAGGTAATGGTCAAGAACAACTTGAACCTATTGAGCAAACCAAGCAGTCAGGTAAACTAAGTAACCCTTACGCAGCACTTTTCCAGCTCGGATATCAAAGAGCTTTACAAAGGTAAATAGCAATGTACTAAACAAGTAGCCATGTCACCTGGTTCTTAGCTCGGCTCAGGTACATTAATCCATGGTGAGATCCAGCACATTCTTCAGGCTTATCAAACCTACTTATCTCTCTTTTTCTACATACTTTCACAGCTCTTGTACCCATTCTGAGATGGAACTTTCCAAGTGATAGTCTCACTGTTATCCACCTTTGTAATCTGTTGTTAGTTGCCCTCAAATTTTGTCCATCAGATGAAATGACATTCTTACACTGTCTCTAAATTGCATGTCACTGCTGTTTTGAAAATTTGCCAGTGAAACTGCAAATGGAGTCTCGGTTGCTGGCCCTTGAAGAAGAGGAAGATAGTGGGTAGCTGTCTCTCTTAAGCAGAAGGAATCTTTTTAAAGATTTGATGTTTTTTTTTAAAGGTTTTGACACTTGTGAAGATGCTTGCAATATGCCTAGAAGATTCTGTGCTCTGTTGTAGTCCGCTTATCCAGACATCCCCACCAGCACTTCTGTGTTTTAGAATATCCCTTCAGGACTCTAAAACAATGAATTGAAGTCTGTTTTTTTAATCTGACTGTTTACCCTATTCTCTCCTAAGGTGGCTTTGGTTTACTTCCATTTTTCATTTAGCATGTAGGAGGTGTTTTTTTTTTTTATTTAAATGTTCATATTTTGTTTGTAGCTAAATGCCAGATTACAAACAATTAGGGTAAATGTTTGGAAATTATTTTTCCATTATGTAGTGTGAGTCATTAATGGGGCCGTTTACTGAGTATTTCCAATTGCTACGAAGCAGAAGAATATTCAAATACAAGTCCAGGCGTCAAGTAGTTCAGTTATTGATGCAGCTCAAATCCCTCCTCTAATAAGGACATATGTTTTATTTATTTAAATGACTCTCTGTTGCCTCTTCCTAAGTTACTCAAAGTGCCAGATAATTCCACCATAGAACAGATTTATAAAAACATCACAATATTTTACTAATAAAGTAAAACTTCAATAATAAAACCAGTCACAAAAATATAAAGTGTAATCTTATGTAGAGGAGGGGAAAAAAGGCCCCTACATTGAAGAGGATCCATTATTTGGTCTTGGGGATACGTTTATTTAGAAGGTAGTTGAAAGTGAGAGGTGGGGCTAAGATGGATTTGTAGATGGAGAGAGTTCCACACTTGACGGGCTGCAATTCATGCAGGTGTGTAGGTTTTTTATACAGTTTTTATTCTTTCCAGGGGACACACAGTGAAGGCCGTGTGTGAGTCATTTCACTTAGCCAAGGATGCAGGATTTAAAGTTGTGGCGCACATGATGCCTGATTTGCCGAACATGGGGCTTGAAAGAGATATTGACCAGTTTGTTGTAAGTATGGCTTAAAATAAACCTCCTTTTGTTTTACCTTAGTGGAGCTAGCATTCGGTCCATTTCATGACTTTGTTAGTGGTTATTTTACAGGCCAAACTTTCTTCTTTAAGAACCTGTACTTCGAAATTTGGGTGAAAAGGAAAGATGAGGAAAACGTGTTGAACTATTTCAGATAGAAAATGTTCTCCCTTCCTTGTGAAAGACTGATTCAATAAGGTCTCTGTGTAAGTTGAAATACAATGTTGTCTTTCCAGTATAAATTAAGGCTTTTGCTTTTTTTTGCAAGGTGGTTTTCTTTCTTTGGATTCTCTGTACATATCAGAGGCAAAGCAGCCTGTCTAGAAAGCAGTTATACAATAGAATGTCTGTACTGAACATATAGAGGTTTTTCTTAGACCCAGTACTTTCAATGTCTTCATTAAAGATTTGAAAGAATATATAAAACTATTGCTGGTGTTAGCAGATAACACAAAAGTTAGCAGAGTAGTAAATAATGATGGAAACAATAGTCTGAATCACATGGAAAGTTGGGTTTATTTGAAAGACATGTTTTAATACAGTCAAATGCAAGATCGTGCATCTAGGCACAAAAAATATTAGGTCATGCTCATAGGATGGGAGAGACTGAATTTTTGCAAAGCTGTGTCTCAAAATACTGACCCTGTGGTCATATTGTATACTGTAGTAATGGTACATGTCACTGCACATGAGCGCACGGGGTGGTATCCTGGCTAAGAGAACAAATGCATTGGCTGTATAGAGGGCAGAACATTGAGTAGACGTTTGGACGAGCTACTACAACCACTATTGGCATGCTGTGTCCAGCTGTGGTGTCAACACTATGAAAAGAATGTTGGTGAATTGGAAACGGTTCCGAAAAGAGCTACAAGAAGGATTATGCCATTTGGAAAACTTGCCTTCCAGTGAGAGACTAAAGAAAATCAGTTTAGTTTATCGAGGAGAAGATTAAGAGGTGATTTGATCAGTCTATACATACCTGCTTGCAGAGGAGAGCTTGACAGTGAAGGCATTTTAATTTAGCAGACAGGCATAATAAAATCCAATGTCTAGATAAATGGAAGCTAAAAATAAGCGTGGATTTTAAACAGAGAAAATAATTAAACTTTGGAGCAGTTTACCTAGGGATGTGATAGATTCTTCATCATTTGAATTCTTTAAATCTGGAACAGATGTCTCTTTCTAAAAATGAGGCCCTAGCTCAACCACAATATATGGGGTTGATATTAGGGATATCAACATGTGGACAACTACACAATTAACCAACAAGCCAGGGCTTATCAGTTAATCCTGTCATCTGCACAATACTCCCCCTTGCTGCCTCTGTATCTGAAGCAGCAAGGGTGTGGGGAGGAGGAAGTGGGTGTTGGCGCCTCTAAGGAGTCGGCGCCTCTAAGGAGCCAGCTTTTAAGCCAGTTCCCCATGAGCACTGGATCCCAGGTAGCTGCCTGCCTTCCACACCTCTGCACTGCTGCCTCTGATAGAGAGGCAGCAGCTTGTCATGGCAGGGGTTGCTGGCTGCTGGCTCCTCTCCCGGGGACTATCGAATAGTTGTGTAACTACTAACATTTTATGTGGCTGCATTACTATTCAGCTACATGCTATTTAACATCCATAGTTGATATAAGAATCATTGGGTGAAATTCTGTAGTCTTTCATGCAGGAGGTCAGCACAGATACGATAGTGGTCCCTCCTTGCCATAAAATTAGTTAATTGCTTGGAAGATTCAGGTCAGAAATATAGGTAGAAAGTTGCAAGCAAACCCCATTTAGCCAGAAGTAATCCAAAATGCATTCTTACAGTGTTGGAGAGAAACAAGGGAAATTATTAATATTATTTTATGCTTTTACAGTGTGTTTTGTCTGTGGATCTTTTGAGCACTCTAATAATTTATTCAGTAAGAATTAGCCCTATTTTTAAAGCCGATACACTGTGTATGTCTATGCAGTACATAAAAAACTGTGGGTAGTCTGTGCCAGCTGACTTAGGCTCACAGGGCTTAGGCCTCTGGTGTCCAGTATGCTTGCTGCTAGCAACATGTGTCTCTTTGGCTGGTTGAGTGTAGCTTGTTTGCTATAGCAGTAAACAGACTTTATGGAGCTGCGGGAAACTTGGATACTCCCATGAAAAGTGGACATCTGGTTAACTAAAATCATTCTGGATGATGGAGGTTTCCAGATAAGAGAGTTCTGTGTGAGAGAGGTTCAACCTGTACATTTAAAATGCAGAGCCGCAGCACCAGTGGCTCCCGGAGCTCCCCCCCCCCCCCCCCCGCCCACCCGCTGCAGCTCTGCAAAGAGATCCTAGCAACTAATCGTATAGTCAATACAAATTGTAGCTTGGTAACTGCAATTTAACATCCTTACTACGAACTGATTTGTAAAAGTTTTGGCAGGAACTGTTTCAGTGGAGTGCAAAGGGCACATGCCATATTACAGAGGTTCTAGAATGGAATTGGAGAGTTCCTCTAGACAGAGATTATAGTCAGTATGTCCAATGAGCTTGGACATGAAAGGGAGAAAGGAAATGTGGCTGTAGTTGGAGTGGAAACTGGGACCAAGGGGTGTTTGTATAAAGATGGGAGAAACTAAAGGATGCTTGTATTGGGATGGTTTAAAGAAACTTGGTACATAGGAGATCAGGCGATGAGACGTGCTCTCTAGGGCAAGTGGTGAAAGGGTTAGAGGAGTAGAGCAGCTGAGAAGCTTCTGTGGTGGGGAGGAGGAGAAGAGGAAAAAAGAATGAGTAAAGGGGAGCAGTATAAACAAGTTGTACATTTTGTCAATTTTCTCTTGGAAGAAATTGGCAGCATCTTGTGCAGAGAGAGCAGTGGAAGTGGGAAGTGTTTGTGAAGTGAGTGAAAGGTGGTTGGGATAATGGACGTGGGATTCAGCTAAGATGAAGGAGGACAGATGTTTAGCTAGGAAGGTGGCAGAACTGGAGGAGAATTGAGCACCTCTGTGGTGAAGGAAATCAGTTTGGTCACAGCAATTCCACCAGGCTTCCCATAGCCTGAGAGCAGGAGCAAAAGAAGCAGGAGTTGAGATTGAGTCCTCGGGCTTGGTAGGATGGA
Organism: Pelodiscus sinensis; assembly: GCF_052426305.1. Taxonomy (NCBI): domain Eukaryota; kingdom Metazoa; phylum Chordata; order Testudines; family Trionychidae; genus Pelodiscus; species Pelodiscus sinensis. The sequence goes on from NC_143054.1 coordinate 7,252,985, forward strand.
CCTTGCAAGGGGAAAGGGGGCAGAAAAGTTAAAAGTTCAGGAAAGTGACACATGGAGCGAATCAACAGCCATGAGGCCTGATGAACTGGAAGTCATAGCAAGGTCAAGTAACAGGAAGTTTGGGAGAGGCATCGAGAACCACCTAAAAAAGATCCTTGTTTCATTTTCTTGTAAGGTGCGTAGATGCTGCAGTATTATGTACTATAAATATCTAGAAAGATGAAAATCCCCTTGCAGTTACAATTGGATATAACGTTCCTTGCTTCCTGCTTTGCAGAGCTATTAAAAAGCTGCTGTGCTATATAAATGTTGTTCCATATTAGTGAATATTTAGTCATTTATATTGCATTGAAATAATGAGCTTGAAAGTGAAGAGCTCAGCACAGAGCATTCTAATTAATCTGTTAATGTCTTAGCAACATTACCAAGCAGATCAATAACAGAATCAGTCATTTTGCCCCTTTACACGTGGTTTAAAGGAGATAGCATCACAAAAATTTATCATCAAAGCCTGTTATAAAATATCACTAACTGTGCAGAATAAAGACACATCTGTCCTGCAATACTGTTTATAGTCTCAGAGACAGACATTTCTAATTTTTGGTAGCTCTAAATAAATCAGAGGGGGCAGCAGTGTTAGTCTGCATCTGAAAAAGCAATGAGGTGTCTTGTGACACCTTAAAGACTAACAGGTTTAGTTGGGCATCACCTTTCCTGGGCAAAGACCCAATTTGCATCTGATGAAGTCAAAAGCTTATGCCAGCATTTCCCAAACTATGGTCCGCAGCCCGATACTGGGCTGCGGGAAAAAAAATGCCGGGCCTCAGCGTGCCTGGTGGCTGCCGGCCCTTAGGCCGATTCGACCCATTGGGTCGAATCGGGCCCCGCACCCCTGCACCCGGAAGTGCTGGCGAGTTAAGAGCTGGGGCCCTGTTCCAGCGCTATGTGGAGCTGGGTCTCTCTCTGGCTCTGCCTGGAGCGGGCAGCCCTGGACATCCCTGCCGCGCGTGGCTCCTCCTCGCCACCTGCCGCCTGTGCGCAGCATTGCACGTGGGCGGGGAGGACGCCTGGGCGTGACGTGACGTGACGTCACGGCCTGGGGTTTTGAAACCCACGGGAGGCACATGGCGGGGACTGGCTGGCTCCGGGTTCGGCCTCTGGGGCCTGAGCACGGACCCGGCCCCGCAACGTGCAAGGAGAAGGTGGGAACCGGCTCGTGTGGCGGCAGCGAGGAAAGGAGAGGGGATGGGGAAAGGGGTGGAAGGAGAAGGGGCTTGGGAGGGGAAGGCACCAAGGGCCAGGAGTGCGGGGGAGAGAGACAAATGCCAGGGGGCCAAGTGCAGACCATGAGGGAAAGGCAGGAGGGGAGGTGTCAGTGGGAAGGGGGACAGGGTGATGCTGGGAGAGGAGAGGGGAGGGGAAGGGCACTGGGGGTTGGAGGGGGAGGTGCTGGGAGAAGGCTTGAAAGAAGGGGTGGGCATGAGGAAAGTCAGGATGGAACAAATTGTGTGTGAGGGCACAGAGGGGCAGGAGGGGAATGGGGCAGAGACTGGTGAGGGGGTGGGTATTAGGGAAAAAGAGGGGAAAAGGAGGCACCAGGAGGGTGCAGGGCTAAGGAAAGGTGTAGGTGCCAGGGGATTCTGGGGTGAGGAGGAGGGGAGAGCTGGCCACCGGAAGCAGAACTGGACGGGGGAATCAGGGCAGGCTGGGGATATTGAGGGGTCGGTGGAAGCAGGGCTGCCGGGGGGTGTGAGGTTGGAGGCAGGGAGCTGGCCGGGGAAGATGTGGGCGGGGTGGCAGAAGTGGCCGCTGGAAGGAGGGCTGGACGCAGGCAGCGGGGCTGGCCAAGGGAGATTGGAAAGAGAAGCGGGGGAGAACTGGCTGCCAGGGAGGGGGTTGGGAGAAGTGGAGCTGGCCAGAGGCGCAGCAAGGGGAGCAGGGGAGAGGAATGAATCGGCCTGCAGGGGGTAGGACTGACCCGACCCCGTTCCCCTCTCCCCCCCCCACCCACAAAGCATGAGTTAGTCTGGCACAGGGACTCTACTGTTGTCCCCCCCCCCCCCCCCACACACAAGCCCCTCGAGTAGTTGTGAACTGTCTGGCTGGTAGACACACTCATGCAGCCTGAGCACATTTACCAGCCAGGCAGTTCGAAACTACAAACTGATACATCTAGTAATAATACAACTTACCTCCTGAGAAAATACCAGACATGTTACGTGTCTGGTATTTTCTCAGTTTGTTTTTTATGTGTTTATATTTTTGGGCTGCAGAAAGGAGAACTGGGAAAAAAAAGGGTTCCAAATAAAGTAAAAAGTTTGGGAAACCCTGGTCTAACCAGCTTTCTGTCTGTCTTATAGCCCATTTATCCAATCCATATTCCTTAACTTGCTGGCAAGAATATTGTGGGTGACCATATCAAAAGCTTTGCTAAAGCTGGCACTGGGAGATTTGGGAGGACCAGAAACAACTTATTGAATATGCATCATGTGATTAATGATATGCAAATATGCAAATGAACATTACTGGTCCTCCAAAAGTTCATGAATGGATTTACTGGTCCCTGTGTCAAAAAGTTTGGGAACCCCTGGCTTATGCCATTAAAGCTTATCCTCAACTACCGTAAATTAGCATATATAATCCATGCACGTGTATTACCCGCACCATGATTGTGTAAAAGAAGTCTTAGATAACCCGCATACGTGTATAGCCCTCAGGAGATGAACTGCGGGTACTGTTAATGAACAGCACCTGTAATGAAGTGTTAATGAACCGCAGCTGATGATGCTGAGCAGTAAGTATGCTACAACCCTTATTGCTGGTATATAACCTCTTTGAACCACACCATTTTACCATTTATGTATTCCTTTAGTAGTTTTAACTTGTAATGAATTTTTAAAACGCATTTAAAACGTCTTAAAACTACTTTTTAAACATTCCTAAGCGCAAATTCTTCACAGCCGACTTTAAATTGTATGTTGTGACATATGCAAAGGACAATAGAAACAGAGCAGCAGGGAGAAAATATTCTGTCAACAAAAAGTCTGTTCAGGAGTGGAGAAAGGAAGATGCAGAGATTGAGAAATTACACCCTAGGAAAAGAGCGTGCTGCGGAAAGAAAGCCAAATGGCCAAATCTAGAAGAAAACCTGTTGAAGTGGGATTGTGCACAGAGAGAGAACAAACGGGTGGTGTCAACGGTAGTCATACAGCTCAAGGCTCAATTTATGGCTATGGAACAGAAAATCTATGATTTTAATGGGGGCTTGGGAAATTGGGTGTACAGATTTATGCGGAGAAACAATCTGTCAGTTCACGCATAGACGTCTGTTGGCCAACGGCTTCCCGACGAATGGGAGAAGAAAATGGATGATTTTAAAACTTTTGTACATAAAGAAATTAACCAGCTGGGCTTGAAACCAAACAACATTAACAACATGGATGAGGTGCCCATGTCATTTGATATACCCGCTACTCGGTCTGTTGCGGAAACTGGATCGGAAACAGTCAGTATAGCAACCATCGATCATGAACACACCTGTTTTACTGTACTGTTGGCATGTACTGCAAATGGTGATAAATTAAAACGAATGGTGATTTTTAAGAGGGTGTAATGATGCCTAGAGAAAAACTTTTATCAAGTAAGAGTCAGTCTTGTATTTCTGTAATTTCAGTAAAACAAAAACTTGTTTAATACGCGGATGGGTATAACCTGCAGGGGGGCTTGTAAAACCTTGCATAACCTGCGGGTTATATATGCTATAATGATAAATCTTGCCACGAGACTCCTTGTTGTTTTTGCTCAACAAAATGGGAGAAAATAAATCCATTCACTCACGTAATATATTTCTTGCTAGCTGTGGACTTGATCCCATCTTTCTTCTCTTGATGGTGCCATCATGTGCCTGAGTCAAATTGTTTTCCTTAAGAATTTCTGATTATTTTCTATTTAACTCAAATGCATTGACTAACCTGAGAAGGCTCTGGCTTTTTGCCTTTTTTCTGTCTGGCAAACTATGGTATCTTTAAGATGTTTTTAGACAAAAATGATATGACTTATTTTTCCTTCATTTCTCTTTTTCACTTTCTATCCAGGTTCGTATACTGGTACCTGTCTCTCACTACATTGTGGGGTCCCTTTTTGTTCTTTAGCCCCCACAGCTTAATGTGAAAAATTTTAAGAGTGACTCTGTTTTCCTCCCACTACGTCCATGTCATCTTGCCAGGAATTCCAGTTTTACACACTCTAGTTGTTCTTGTTGGCAAGTGTAAATGTAATAGCTAAGACCACCAGCCCCCAGAGCCTAACATAGCAGGGGGACTGTTATAATAATTAGAATAATAGCTGGAATTAATCAAGCAGTCAGCAGGAAAAATGGGCTTCTTACGAGAGCAGACACCTCATTCTGTGGAATGCGATAAACACGCAGCTTCTCTTTTCTGGCACAAGAGAGAGGAATTAACGGGAGGGGTAAATGAAAGGGGAGAATCATGAATCATACTTGCCAACAACTATATTGAATAGAACTTAGGCTTTAAGCAAAAGATTTAGAAGTCTGAAGAATTTGGAATTGTATTTTGGGAATTCTTCATTCTGCTACTCTGTGAGCTACAGGGTAGAAACTGACAGACAGTTATCAGACTGTATCCATCTAATATGACTAATCTACTTCAGAAAGTATAATTTTATAAAACAAAATTCAGCCATTATAAATTGTTCTCAGGCTGTTAAAATGTCAATACTGGATGTATATTACAGAGATGTGCAAGTTAAATTTCCCTTTCTTATGGAACTTCTCTGCAAACAGCCTGTAGATATAGTCCCATTTTAGCATTATATTTTATCTTTTCACTTGATGCTTTTATGTTCTGTGGTTCAATTGTGCAGTGGGCTAGATATCTGAGGTCTCAAGCCTTTTGTAGTGCTTCTACCATTGAAGAGAGAAGAGGAGTTAATTCCAAGTAATGTGGTGGGAGGTATATGATTGTCCTCTGAAATGCTATTATGTAACTTTTTAGCTGCAGATAAACTCCAAAGAGATTACCATTTCCACAAGGTACCTGAAATTCATAAATAATTTAAAAAATTAAGACTGTCAACTTATTGAAGTTAATTAAAGCAATTAACTGAAAACAGATGTCTCTATTTGAAATAATTGTGATTAATTGCAATTTTAATAACTATGTTTAAACTAATAGAATATCATTTGAAATATAAATATTTGTGGAAGTGGCTAAAACCAACAAGTTTGTTTAGCAGACAAGTTTGTTTAGCATAGGTTTAGCAGACCTATGTAACTTTGTTCTCACCGACAATTATTTCCAATTTGAGAACAACTTATACCTCCAGATCAGCGGCACAGCCTCTTTATGGCTGACCTAGAACGTTTCCTCAACTCCCGTCCCCTTTTACCCCTTCTCTACTTATGCTACATCAATGACATCTTTATAATCTGGACGCATGGCCAAGAAACACGGGAGACATTCCACAGAGATTTTAACAACCTACACCCCACCATCAGTCTCAGCCTAGACCATTCTACACGAGAGATCCATTTCCTGGACACCACAGTACAAATCAGCAATGGAAAATTAGACACCACTCTCTACAGAAAACCCACTGACTCATAGAGTTATCTACATTCTTTCAGCTCCCATCCAGAACACACCATACGATCCATCATCTATAGCCAAGCCTTTCGATATAACCGCATCTGCTCTAAACCCACTGATGGAGACCAGAAACTTCAGGATCTCTACCAAGCATTTATAAACCTCAACTACCCACCCGGAGAAATAAAAAAGCAAATTGAGAGAGCCAGACGAATACCTAGAAACCATCTACTTCAAGACAGACCCAAGAAAACCAACAATAGAACACCACTTGTCATCACCTACACCCCCCAACTTAAACCTGTCCAGCACATTATCAATAAACTACAGCCTATACTGGAACAGGATACTAAACTCCGAGAGGTTCTGGGAGACAGACCCATAGTCTCCTATAGACAACCACCTAACCTCAAGATGATTCTTACCAACAACCACAGGACATACCACACTAATACCAACCCTGGTACCTTCCCTTGCAACAAACCCCGTTGCCAGCTTTGTTCATATATTCACTCTGCTGATACCATTATTGGACCTAACCAAGTGAGTTATAAGATCAAGAATACATATTCCTGCGCATCCAGAAATATAACTTATGCTATCATGTGCCGAAAGTGTCCGTCTGCCATGTACATTGGACAAACGTCTCAGACACTTCGCCAAAGGATCAATGCCCACAAAACAGATATTAGACAGGATCACAAAGAAAAAACAGTTTCTTGCCATTTCAACCAGAAAGGACATTGTCTCAACGACTTGATTACCTGCATCCCGCTTCAAAGGCCTTTTAAGAATACACTTGAAAGAGAATCCTCTGAACTGTCATTCATGCTCAAATTCGACACCTTACACTTAAATTTGAATAAAGACTCTAATTACCTTGCCCATTACCAAGATAGCTTCCCCAATTATCACCTCTAATATCATTAGCTCACAGACATTTACCTCCCTCCCCTCCATCTCCCTTCTGTTCTGAAATTTGATTTGTCCTTTTCATATGTGTTCATTTTTTTAATTGTATCTTTTGGTATATATGGTTATGACAGTTGTCTTCCACTATTTGATCTGAGGAAGTGGGTCTGGCCCACGAAAGCTCATCACCTAATAAACCATCTTGTTAGTCTTTAAAGTGCTACATAGACCTGTTTTTTGTTTCCGCTACACCAGACTAACACGGCTACATTTCTATCACTGTTTACATTTATGTGAGATAATGCTGCCCAGTTCTTATTTACAATGGTACCTGAAAGTGAGAAAAGGCATTCACATGGCATATTTGTAGTGGGTGTTGCAAGGTGTTTGAGCCAGAAACGTAAAGGTTCATATGTACATTCATGCTTCGCCCATCATTCTTCTAGAGGAGATGCTTCCCTGTGATGACATTTTTTTTTTAAATAGTGTGTTAATTAAGTTTGTGACTGAGTTCCCTGGGAGAGAATTCTGTGTTTCCTGCTCTGTGGTTTTACTGGATTCTGCCGTATAGTATGCGTTATGGAAGTCTCTAGTGACGATCCAGCATGTGTTGTTTGATTTAAGAAAACTTTCGCTGTGGATTTGACAAATATGCAAAGGGAGGTACCAATGTGAGATTTTTAAAGCTTGTTATAGCACTTGACTTAAGATTTAAGAATCTGAAATGCCTTCCAAAATCTGAGAGGCACCAGGTGTGGAACTTGCTATCAGAAGTCTTGAAAGAGCAACACTCCAATGCAAAGACTACAGAACTCGAACCACCAAGAAAGAAAATCAGCCTTCTGTTGGTGGCATCTGACTCGGATGGTGAAAACGAACGTGTGTTGGTCCCCGCTGCTTTGGATCGTTATTGAGCAGAACCTGCATCAGCATCGAAGCATGTGCTCTGGAATGGTTGTGGAAGCCTGATGGGGCATACAAATATTTAGTATGTGTGTCATGTAAATACCTTGTAGTGCCAACCACACCAGCTCCAGGTGCATGCCTGTTCTTACTTTCAGGTAACATTGTAAATAACAAGCAGGCAGCATTATCTCTCTCTCTCTCTCTCTCTCTCTCTCTCTCTCTCTCTCTCTCTCTCTCAAAACATTTTTCCTGATGACTGACAGTATGACTTCATCTGCATCCACATGCCTCTGCCGCCCACCTCCATCCTCAGCTGCTTGCTATGGCCAGCCTCTGCACCGTCCCTTATGGGCATGCTCCAACTCCAGCTTCCACTTCACACCCCGGGGGTGCTGCGCCAGTGGGGAGGAGTTGCTGTGGCTGGGTCCCCTCCGCCATCCAAGCCCCACCCCCACCCGCATCTCATATACCATCTGAGCCTGACACACATCTCTGGGCTGCTCCATGTCCCTGACGCTGTCCAAGCCTGACCCTTCCTCCTCCTAGGGGTATGTCTTCACTACCCCCCTACTTCGAACTAGGGGGGGTAATGTAGTCATACGGAGTTGCAGATGAAGCCCGGGATTTGAATTTCCCGGGCTTCATTTGCATAAAGCTGGCCGGTGCCATTTTTAAATGCTGCGTGGCTACATGTAGAACGAGGTGTACAGCTAGTTCGGATTAGGAAGCCTAATCCGAACTAGCTAGTCCGTGCCGCATGTAGCTGCGCAGCACGGGGTCCGAACTAGCCGGCATTTAAAAATGGCGCCGGCCGGCTTTCTGCAAATGAAGCCCGGGAAATTCAAATCCCGGGCTTCATTTGCAACTCCGTATGACTACATTACCCCCCCCTAGTTCGAACTGGGGGGGTAGTGTAGACATACCCTAGGTTGTCCCATGTCCCCTCTGCCATTCGAGCCCGATTTCCCCTCCTCCCCCGCTGTCCTACGTCTACCCTACATCATCTGAGCCTGACCCTCCCCCCATCCCTTCCACTATCCAAGCTCCGAATGTGTGCCCACTTATTCATTGATATGTGTAGTGTTGGCATGCCCCAGGGGCTGTCTGCTGGCAGCACAATGCAGTCCCAATCTGTTCAGTCTCTCTTCACACACAACCTTTCTGGGTCTGTAATCATTGTCGCTGCGTAGCTTGCAAATCTCTCCATGTCTGCTACATCTTTTTGGAGGTAGGGTGACCAAAAGTGAACACGGCCAGTGCTGCAGGTGAGGGCAAACTCTCCACTTACAGAATGGCAGGCAAATTAAGGTTCTCAATTAATCATAGTTAACTCAAGTGATTAATGCAAAACAAATTAGCTAGATTTTAAAAAGCAGTGGTAGGCAATGCTTGAGCTATGGTGCTGGGAGCCACACAAAAGCAAGTAAATGGCCCCCATCCTTCCGAAGCCAAAACCCTGCACCCCAGCCTCCTCTCTCACAGTTCTACCAAGACCTTGCACCCCCACCTCTATCGCTCACCCCCTCCTTCGAAACCTTGCACCCTCACCCCACTCACATACTGCCCTGTTGAGACTCCACACCTCCACCCTGCTCATTCACCCCCTCCGTCGAGACTCTGCACCCGCAGCTTCCTCACTCATACCCTCCAACCCCCTCACCCTTTCTGCTGAGACCCTGCATCCCCCCGGCCAGACACCCAGAGAGAGGGAGGTTGGTGAGCATAGCACAACCCCCTAGTCTCCCGTAAATATAAAGAAACTTGTTGATCTGAATGGTGGACTGAACAAGAAGTAGGACTGAGTAGACGTTAGGCTCTCAAGTTTTACATCAATTTATTTCTGAGTGCAAGTATATACAGAAATTCTATCCTTGGAAGTTGCATTTCACTATAAAAGAAATAGAACTGCAACACTTGTCTTCAAATATTTGTAATCAAAATAATAGGAATACGGTGAGCACGGTACACTTTGTTTGTATTGGGTTATAATTGAAGTCAATGTAATTGAAAATGTAGAGAATATCGACAAATATTTAAATAAACGGTATTCACTTATTGCTTAACGGTGTGATTTAAACTACAATTAATCATGATTTTTAAAAATCTTACCATTAACGTTTTTAATCGTTTGACATCTCTAAAAAGAACATAAATCTCCATCTGGAACCTTTACACAACTAATAAGAGATGGCTAGAGCAGCTAATAAACACTGACTTCATTCTTTTTGGCTTGCTGGTGTTTTAAATGTGCCTTCAAACACTTTTAGTAGAGAAAATGGTTTCCCTTTTAAGTTGTACTAAACATCCTTTCATTGAAACATTCTTGGCAGGTAGTATACATCACAGCTGAAGGGTTCTTGTCTCTCTTCCAGGCACACATCGACCAAGACCGAACAGAAGGTGTTTAATGATCTGTCCTTCAAAAATAGTTACTAGAGCTTTATTCAAAGACTTAGTAAACTTCAGACCTAGCAATCACTGCACATTTTAAATAATTGCAGTCATGAACTATGAATAATGTAATGGTTGTTTTTGTTAACAAGGCTACAGGCATTAAGGAAATTAGATATTTTTAGAACCCTTTTTGTGTGTGTGTGTGTGTGTGTGTGTGTGTGTGTGTGTGTGTGTGTGTGTGTGTGTGTGTGTGTGTGACATCACTCTGTGTCCCACCTCCCCCTTCCATGGTGGTTCCACCCCACAAGCCCTGGCCAAGTGACCACTCCATGAAATGGAGGGGGGGGGGGGCAGTGGCTCCATCCCCAGCATCTGTCTGCCTTTGGGCTCTGCCCCCAGCCTGCCTGGCTCACGTACCTGCTGCTCCGTGTGGCCTGGGCCTGGTCACAGCTCTTGGGGGCCGTGCTGCAGGTCTCCCCCATAGTGAGCGGCTCCAACGTGTGCCGGTGACCAGGGGCCAGGCCCCTGTATCAGGCATGCTCTCACAGGCCTGCCGCAAGCTGGGCAGGTCTTGGCCACACTGCACGCCTGATCCTTTGGGGACAGCACATTTACATTGCACCCTGGCTGCTTCCCTGGCTCTCCAGAATGGCTGCTCTGTGTTCCAGGCTCCCTGGGCTTGCCACAGAGCAAAGCTGCCCCAATAGACTGTGCGGAAAGGCTGGACTGGAGGCGGGCTAGGGCTCCTGCTGCAGGGGCTGGAGCTGTGCTGCCCAGCCTGGTGATGCTTCTGGTGGGGAGGGGGCATGCAGCTTGTGGGGGGGAGGAAAGGTGTTAGGGTGCATGTGGGGATGGGCGATGCAGTAAGAGGGGATGGTGGGGGTGAAGGGGATATAGGAATGGAAGCAGGGGGATGGGCAATGTAGGGGTGTGGAGGGGGAGGGGCTAGTGAAGGTGGGTTAGGGATGGGAGAAGAGGTGTGGACAGTATGGGGGTGAGGGTGAGGGAGAGGGGCAGCGTGGGGTAGGGAAGGGAAAGGATTATGGAGGATGGTGGGCTAGATGGGGGGAGAGCATTTGGATACAGAGGCCCGCCCGGGGAGGGGCGGAGGTGGAGCAGGAGTGGAGGAGGGTAGAGTGACTTGGGGCCATGGAGAGCACAGTCAGGCTCAGTGCAAGATTAACAGGCTCTCTGGCCGCAAAAGCATCCATCTGTGAGAGGGGGGTTGGTGAGTATAGGGAGCAAGGGGTGTAGTTGAAATCTAGATCTAGATCCAGTGTGTGCACACACTTTTGCATCTAGCCATTTTCTGTGCATATAACCCCCAGTGTCTGGAAATAACCCCCTGCTTGTTGATGTACATTAAGAGACTAGCTGAATCAGTAGCAGGAACTGATACACGTGACTTGGGTGAAACACTGGCCATATGCATTCAATCCATGGCACGATGATTATGCAGAAAACAGTGCTATTATTCTGTTACGGGTTCACAGTTAAAATCAGTCAGGAAATGCAAAAGTTTAAGGTTCCAATAATATTATCTTGGTTGCCTTGCATGGCCCTGTGTTGTGGAGTACATTTTACTACATAAAGACTAAATAAATGATTTTCTGTCACACTTGATCACCAGTATGTGATGCATTGCATTTATTATGAGTCTTTGATCAGCTCACCTGAACTCTTGTCTACTGTTTCATTAATCCTGGCACTATTTCTAACACTTAAAATCTCTGAGCAGCCTCAAATCGCTGCCAATCTTCCCTCCCCCAGCCCAGCCACCATAAAATACTATCTTCTGTCTCCAAAATGAAGAGGTTTCTCAGAAGTAACTCATCTAAGCCTCAGGCAGGCAATCTTCAACCCTCAGTTTGAGATCTTGTATCTCAAAGCTAGAAACTGGAGTGTAATAGTATTGCAAAAAGGAGAGCGTTTGTTTTCTATTGAGATATCACTCACTTCTAGCCTCGAAGGCCTGAGCAAATGAGTTATGCATTGTGTATAAAAACAGCCAACCCTCAAAACATACTCTTGTTATTTTTGTCCTGTTCTTCTATTGTTCACCTAATAGTCTAAACTCCTTAGAGGGGTTTTGCCGCCTCTGTATTCTGTGTAGTGCTTAGTATTGTCCCACATCCACATTCCTTCACAATAGCTTTTATGAATTAGGAAGGGCATGGGGAATGCAAAGACCATCTGTACTAGACTCCTACTTCATCAAATGTTTCAGTAATAAGAGAGAAGTATGAGATATTTCTCCCACTCAGTCTGAAAGGTCTCCCTGCCACTTAGCAATCTCCATTCAACCATGCACTCCTGTGGGATTGGATAGTCACCATACCGCTAATCTAACCAGTGATTCTCAATCCCACACACCCAGAAGATTGAGCATTTAGTGTACCTCTAAAACCCGTCCAAGCCCCCCTGTGCTGAAGCTAGAATGAGGGACCCAGCACCTGGGAAGGGAAATCCAGAGATGGAAGGAACCCTTAAAAAGCATAAAGGGAGCAGTGTGAAAAAAGTAATTTGGCAAGTATATAGCAATTTGTGTGGGAGTGCCTTCACTGTAGCTGAATGATAATACAACTGTTGGTCTTGATATCATGATGGGGTAAGTTGAGTCACAAAATACAAAACATTAGGAAATTATTTTGTATAAGACAGATATGGAATAGGCATGTCACTGCTCCCTTTCAAGAGCATACAACCTATAGAGGCTGTCCAAAACTACACACCTGGGACTAGGGTTCTCTGCAAGTATAGACAAATCTGACCAAGAAGGGTCACTCAGTGAAACTATTGCTGTTGGTCGTGGGTGTTTTTTAGGGCAGAAGGAACTTCTTTTAAGTAGCAGGTGTTTCAGAATATCTCGAAGGAGGGTAAGCCTGACAGAACTTACATGCTCATTAATATGAGAGAGGATCTGCTGTTAGGGGAACAGAATTGTACTGTTCTCAGTCTTTGGGGAGAGGACATGAATATTCTTGGCAAAAATATAAAAGCCCCAGTGTTTGATACCTGGCAAAGCTGAAGGTGCAAATCCAGAGTAAGTTGTGTAGGGTTTTTTCCCCGCAATGAAACTGCTTAATAAATGTAAGACTCAATTAGAGCGCGCAGAGGATGAAGCAGATGGTCTGTTCTGTGCAGTGAGTGCCATCTGGAGAGGGTTGCCCAGCTCTTTGATAGATGGCTTGTGTCCTGTGGTTGGAAAGAAATATTAAGGTCATGCTGCTGAGGTCTGAGGACCTCTTCCAAAGACTAAATCTATCTCTAAGTGACAGGGGAGTAAACTAGAGTTGGTCCGTTGTCATTGTGGAAAGACTAATATAGTCCCTTACCTTCCACAAACTAAGGAACAGCTGAAGGGAATCTATGTGGTTTGCGACTTTGTTTAAAAAAAAATTTGCTCTGACTCATAAGAATAGTTGTTGTTATCCATGTGGCAACATGATTGAAACATTTAGGCACTGTGAGGAACCTTGGATGTAATTAGGGCCCGGGAGCAAGGAATCCTACGATTGTAGTTCTTGCTGCCCTTTCCTTGTTGTGCCATCTTCAGCAAACTACTTAAGCACTTTGGGCCTAATTCTCATCTGTGAATTAGTTCAGCTCCATTGATGCTGATCCACCAGTTTACACCTGGAGAGACTTTGGCCCTTCACGTGTGTGTGCTATGACAGAAGGGCTTCCTTACCCCAATGGGATATTGTGAGGATTAATTTGCCTGTAGAGCACTTTTGAAAAAACAATATATAGTAACTGAATTTAATATTTGGCAGGGTGAGGTGAGATTAAATAGAGCTTCCTAGAACAGAAATTATAGACTCTTCTATAAAGCTCACTGTGGACATTAACCTGCAGAACTAATTTACCCTTTTATGAACATATCTAAGCTGTATCGTAAAGGATGGGCTCCCAATCAATCTTCCTCTATTTTTTCCATCCGTGTGCGGAATAAATTTTGTGTACTAAGGCATGTCCAGATGTGCACCACCAATTGAAACATGCTGCTGGCTCTGGGCTCTGTAATCAGCTGGTTGGCATTTGACTGTCTCTTGGGTGGCTGCCCAAGTGCTCAATTTACAGGCAATACTGCTCCCAATAGCTATAGGGATCTGCCAAAAATGTAAGGTGACTTTTGGACCACATTAATTTGCTTTGCATTGTTTCTGTATTTTTTCTATCTCTATCGCTATCAAGGTTCCAGTGACTAATGTAATGTTGACATATTTCTTTTCTATCCTGTTGTGTATGCTCTTCAAATTATTATTTTGAGATATATGAAACTCAGAGGAATACAAAACCTTTTCTGTTGAGTGGCGCTGTTCAGTACTTCAGGCAAAATTGGACAAGAATGTGCTGTTCTCTTCATCCTATGTATGCTGGATTTGAAGATATACACGTGTAGATGGGCTGAAAACAGATTTTAATCATAAGCCGAGACTGAGACTATTAGGGGTAAAATGTTGGAATTTGTTTTATGGCTCTGTTGTCACGGACCAGTGGTTCCTGTAATTCTAGTTATACACTGATAATAAAGTGTGACACCTTGATTTGTCAGTAGCTAAAAATGTTTTTTAGAAAAACTGTAGCCAGGACAGTTACTGGAAAGTAGCCTTTCTTTCCTTGCAGAATGGCTTACAGAGCTTGACAGGTATTTTCTTTCCTGGTGGGAGCTTAAAGTTGGGCCAAGCTACTTTTAGAAACTTTTGTCAACATGATGAAATCTGAAGTTGTTTGTGGCATATAGAAACTTTAGTAAGAGCTCGTAACCTGATTTGTGTCTCTGAAAATTCATACTTAATCAGTTTGCAAGAATGACGACATTAACTTACATTAAGTTCCAGCTTTGGTAGATGCATTATGTCCACAACAAATGCTAAAGTTTAATACTGCAATATCATATTTGTGTGATGCTTACTTTTATTTTAAACAGTTACTGTGTTCCACTTCAGAGATGGCTGCATTTCTGAGGTCCTGTATACAGGCAGTCCCCGACTTACGTGGATCCGACTTACGTCGGATCCCTAGATACGAACGGGGTGAGGCAACTCCCGCACATGCGCAGCAGCATTCCCGGGGCTCGCTCACCTGGGTCCTAGGATCCTCCTCCTCCTCGGGCCGGCTCCGACTGGGGTCCCGCAGAGCTGCCGGGCAGAGGAAAAGTGCCTCCCCACGCCCGCTGTCCCCCCCCCCCGCGACCTCGCATCCTGCACGCCTCCCCCCTCCCCCCCTGCCAGCAACAGGCTGCCCCCTCCCCTGAGCAACAGGCTGCCGAACAGCAGACAAAAGCAGCCTCTCCGCCCCTCCTCCCCCTATACATGCTGGGCTCCCTGGGCAAACAAAGACTCCACCAAAACAAACAAAGTGCTGGCCTCATTGTGTTAGCAAAAAAAGGACCCTCCTCCTAGAACCCTGGGTGGTGTGTGGAAATAAAGCTATTAGCTCAAAGCATGGTGCAGAGCTGTTTGGTATTTGATGAGTTACTCCTTTAGTCCTGAGTTTGTCACAGGGACAGAAATAGATGTGAAATCTTCTGAACAGGGGAACAGACAGCAAAACAAACATTAGAGGGGAGTTAACCTTTCCCTATGCTATCCAAAACTAAAAAAAATGTTTGGCTAGAGTTTCCCCTACAATATGTACCAGTTCCGACTTACATACAAATTCAACTTAAGAACAAACCTACAGTCCCTATCTTGTACGTAACCCGGGGACTGCCTGTATTTGTCACCGGTTAAATATTTTGATCTTCATTGTAAGGAAGACATTACATATGTATTTGTGTATATAATATTGTTAATGAATGTAAGTACTCTTCAGCAAGTATTTCTTATCTTGCAACAGATTTGTATGCTAATTTTCCAATATTTTATATCTTGTAGTTGTAAGCATCAGTGAAAGGAAACCATACAGCTACATGTAGTCTTTAATTTTAGCATTGGAGTGGTTGAATGAAAAAACCTGCAAATATTAAAGATAAAACAAATCCCCCATATCTGAGTCTCAAACTTCATATTTAGAGCATAGAGTAGTATCACTAAATGACTGTTCATTCATCTGTAGAATTGGAGAAAGTCATTGAAAGCTGTTGTAGCTTTAAAGTATTAACATTTATTGTTATAAATTATTCCGCCAGTAATGCTGCATTACTGAATTTTAAGACATTGCTCATCTTAACTTCATGAGTCTAGGACATAATTTTAATTCAATTGTACTCCATAAAATGGACACCTCAAGGATATTGATGTAATCAGGTTGAGTGAAAACTCATTTATAATGCACAAACATCTTAAAATTCCCTTGATTTTTTGTTAACTTGTATTGCTACTAGAAATAATGCTGGGATTTTAGTAAACCTAAAAAAGGGGGGAAACTGCAACATTTATACGGTGAGCAATCTCTTCCAAGGGCATTGACAACAGTCATTGCAAGAGATTAAAGATGGTTGGCAGTTCTCTGTTTCTGCAGAAAGGTGGGGGTGGATCCCTTGATCCTCCACTCTTCTTTCTCTTCCAATGTGGAGCAGAATTGTGGCCTTCAAGTATCATTAACATATTTCTCTAACTCTAGTGGATCAAGAGCAGCTGCTAAAGTCGAGTCAGAATTGAAATTTGAGTATGGGGATCTAAGATCATAATCAGAATTTTTAAAAAAATATTTACTCTTCAATGACATTTAAGGGTAGGAGGAATCATTGGACTTGATAACTAATACTCATGCTGAGGCTCAGGAGGTGCAAGTGGCTTTTTAATGAGTCTGCTGTGGGTTTTTGTAACATACAATATTAAAATACTAAGTTAATTAACAACCAATCAGGATGCTTTTACTATGTTGTTAATTGATGGTAGTTGATAAATATACAGTCTACCCACCAGAATGGGTTGAGCCTTGTAGTGCACATATAAGCAGACTCATAGGTAGAAAACAGATTTTCAGTTTATGAAATATTATACTGATAAAACCACCAAAAATTAGATTGTTACCAAATTTGAAAGTGTATTTATTTTTATATTCTAGTTCAGTAGTTTACCTTCCCAGCCTCCAGCTCCCGTGTTCTTTTTTTTGTTCTTTTTTTAAAATTGTTTTGATTCACATTGGTATTAAACAGACTGCTGTTTTCCATCTAACACCTGTTATGTTGGACAGCAATAATAGCAAGCAATAGCTAAGCTGTTTCATAAACTAATGCAAAATAATGACTAGTTTATAAAACAACTGATTGGAATCCGACAAAAGGCAGGATTCTAGCTTCCACTTTGATGCCTGTGCATTGATGGAAAGTCGGTGGCATCTTAATGACTGATTTTGCACCAATCAGACCCTGATTATTCATGCTGGCAGTGAGTTTATGAGGTTGTGGATGAATGGATGCTATAGATGCCATTAACTGTAATAACGGGGAACTTCTACAACAAAGGCATGTGCTAATAAAATCAATTACTGTTCTCATAAAATATGTTTAATGGCTAACTTGAATAACCTTGTACACGGAAAGTGTATACTGATGGGATTTTATTAAGATTTTTCTATTTGTAATTCACAGAGCAGCTGTTCATACAACTAAAGCATGTCTATTGGAACCCTCATAAAGCTGCAGGGTTTTGAATAGCAGGTCTTTCTGGTTATTTTTATTTGTGTGCAGTGTGTGCATGCTATAGTTACATGAAATATTCTAATTTCCATTACTTAGCTTACCAGTTTCCTAGGGCAGGGTCTGTCTTTTTGTTTTATGTTTTGAACATTACTTAGCATGGTGGGATCCTGGTTCATGATTAGGACTCTTAGGCACAACAATAATACAATTATTAAACATCTCCTCTTTTTCAGATGCTCATAATTTTCTGGAAAAAAATGCGTTTAGGCTGAAGAATCCCAGGTTTGTCAACCCAAAGATAACTGAAAAGAGCTGGCCTGATTCAGCTGAGATGTTTTAAAATAAATAATACCAGCATGAAAACATAATGCCCCCTCCCAAATGCTCTGATTTAAATTTTGCTCTAGCGCCAACCTTTGAGTTATGAAAGGAGCGTCAACCTCTGTTTGTTTTGTAGCGTTTAGCAAGAGAAAAACTATCAAGTGTGAAGAAAATTGATTTATTAGCTCTAAAGTTATGTTTCCATTTGGAGTATTTGGAGTATTTATGCACATGTAAAATAATTTTTCTGCATCACTATAGTGATTTTAGAACATTGGATGTCAGCTGGATTCCTCTAGCTTTGTTATCTTTAATTGTTTAAATTTGTAACTGCTGAGGCATTTACAAGCAGTTTGATACTTAAGGTTCTGATCCAGTGCCTGTTGAAATCAGTGGAACAACCTAAATGTTACTCTCTCCTTAAGTGAGGTGTTATCTCATAGTGCGGTATTTTGATCATATCCGCTTGTTAAGGTATTGTTTCAGCTCTGTAAATTTTAAGTTTGTACATGGACACGTAGGTATTTCATAGTAGATCTTGACGAAATTTGTCACTTTAAAGCTTTAAAACACTTCTCAAATAAATATTTTGTTCAAAATTTTCTGGGTTTCTTTTTTTTTTAAATGGAAAAAAATGAAGTGTTAGCTTTCTCTCACTTCCTTTTTCTTATCCTTTTTCCCCACTGGAAGAATCAGGTTGGAATGGGAGGAAAAAGAAGGGGAAATTTTTGTTACATTTTTCACTAAAATAACAAAAAAAATGAGGAAATCTTTGAAAAATAATATTTAAAAGATATCTAAAACATTCCCATTTTTTGACCAGCTGCATATTCTGGTATATTTAAGTAACATAAATGGGAAATAGATGACTGTTAGTTTAATCTAGTGTTATAAAAATATGAGATACAAAATAGCAGAGTTAGCGCTGTGTTAGAAACCATAACTTTTGACCTCGCCCTTGAATACTTGATTTCTCAACCTTAATAGTGCATTAATGTATTTGCATTTAATTTCTAATATAAATTAATGATTTCCTAAATATTCTGATTGGGGAATCACACTTTCTTTTGACATCCGTTTAAACGTTGCTGTGAATATTAATGTCAAACCTTATTAGAGAAAGGACTTTTTTTCTGTAGCAGCACCAAAAACTGATTGAGTGGTTGATTTGTTGTTTATATTTTCTGTTTCATTGTAGAAATTTTTGGTGCTTCCTTACAGAAGCACTTCACTTTTGCTTTTGTGCTGTTTGGTCATATTCCTCTTCAGCCTCTTCAGGTTTAATATGAATTTCTAGACAAAGCATTATGTTGTCTTTATTTTTCTGTTCATGTTTATGCTATTCTTTTGTCTGAGAGCGAGTCTTTTCAGAGCACAGTGATCTAGTGCTATAGTGTTATTCATTCCTCCTTTCGTGACAACTTTCTTTTACACATGGAGTGCCTTTGAGCTTCCCACTGGGGGGTCAAAATCTGTCACTGGGACATAACTCTGCATGTTGGGCCTGTAGAATTCTGTTCCTGGCCAAGCCACTGATTTGTATGTGGCATTGGGTAAGACATTTGATCTTTCTGTGTCTGATTGCCTGTTTGAAAAATGTGTCCAGTGTTGTTTACCTGACCCAGTGGAACATTTTGTGGCCTTGTTTGTAAAGTGCTTTGTGATTATGAAAATTGGTACCATGTATATGTATACAAAGTATTTATTTCATTGTTCATAACACCGTTTAAATGACATCCTAAAGTCTTTTAATTTTGACATGTGACATACTTTGGAGGGGGCATCATGAAAATTTGGTTCATGGAGACTTTGGGATAAGAGGATTTCTGCTGAACTGAGATTTTACTGAAGCCTTCTTTCAGTAAATGACTTTTTCGCTTCAGGGGGACTCAACAGAAAAGATTTTAAAAACAAAACAAAACCTCCCCAAGAACTGTCAGACTTAGGTTACAGGACCAAAGTTTAAAAGGATAAATCAGCTTTGAGTTAGCCATTTTTTTATTATAAAAGAGGAAAACCATTGGTGGGACCCTCTTTCTGGATGATGTTATGGTATCCTCTCTCACTGAGGATATCTCTCCAGGGGAGGGAACTCCAGTCATTAGGAAAAGGCAGATGTTAGTAATGGGGGTTTTATCAGAGGCTGGGAATGAAAGACAGGAGAGGGATTATGTGATAATTACCTGTTCTGTTCGCTCCCTCTGGGGCATCTGGCATTGGCCACTGTTGGAAGACAGGACACTGGGCTAGTCAGACCTTTGGTCTGACCCGGTATGGCCATTCTTATGTTCATTGCTAGCTCAGAAGTGCAAGGATTATACTCACTTGAAAGGTTTATCAACTCTTGTGAAGGTTAAAGCTGAACTGCAAAACAAAAACAAATATTCAGTAAGCTCATATTTTGTGGTAAATGCATTCTCACCCTCCATCCTCTACACAAGAGTGAAAACTCACCTTTTTTGTGACCCTGCCCCCCGCTTCTGAAATTTTAGTATTTTCAGCTTTCAGGGATAAGTGAGTAGTAGGTGCTGTATGTTTCACTTTCCCAGTATTGCTCAGTATTGCTTAGGGTGACGTGTGTTTCTGTTAGTTTTTATATTACTATTCAACTGATGTATTTTGCACACATCGAGTAATCGCTGAGTGTTGTCCATGGAGTTTGATAATAAACACATGCCTTGATATTGTGAATCTGAGCAAAATTCTATTACAATGGATAATATGGCTGAGATATCTATTGATTTGAGTTTGGAGTCTAGTATGGTCTGCTTCCTTGCCTTGTGTAGATTTTTCTGCAGCAATCTTTTATAATTAAAAAAGAAAGTTTCATCCTCTGAATGTAAGAGTAAGTCTTTAGACTGATACAGATTTTGGAAACTGAATGTAAGCTGGCCTTTTAAATACAAACATGCATTGTACTCATAATTGTGCTTTAAAAATCTGTCCTGCTGTGGTAACTTGATTTTCTTTAAAATTCTCACTAGAGAGGCCCAGCAAGCTTAGTACAGTAATTGGTTTCTGATTTGCATGTGTGCTCTGTGTTCCCAGGAGTTTTTTGAGAACCCTGCTTTTCGCCCTGATGGCATGAAACTCTACCCAACTCTAGTGATCCGTGGCACTGGCCTGTACGAGCTCTGGAAGTCTGGAAGATACAAGAGTTACTCTCCAAGCACCTTAGTGGATTTGGTGGCTAGAATTCTGGCTCTCGTGCCGCCATGGACGCGAGTATACCGTGTTCAGAGGTAATTTTTTTGTGGTGGGCTCGTCTTGACTGTGCAATTTTGAATCTAGTAGGATCTTAACCACAATATTTATTTTTGTCTGTCTCAATCCATCACTGCCCTAAAGTTTATTAAAATTGCTGTCAGTCAGTGGGTTCACTTGAATAATGTGGGGCACCAGAGTTGCAGATTTCCTCTTGGCTGTGGAAAAGGCCTGTCTAGCCAAACTCTTATTAATGAATTCGTGCAGCTGTTGATACTTTCAGCTCAGGGATCCTGCTTTCCCTCCTCAGGGAGGGCATAGGGGTCAGCACTATCACACTGAAGTAACTCCATTCATTCTTTTCGGATTATATCCTGAGAAGAACTAATGGGCACCTCCTTCCTCGCATTTCTTTTGTCCTTCTGGGGATGTATCCTCTCACCTGTCATCTACATTTGCATGCTGTCCCTTGGGGAGATGAAGCAGAATGGATGGAAATGGCAGTAGCATGCAAACAGCACTAAGCCATATTTCTCCAATGGCCTAGTTTAAGCAGTGTATACGAAGAAGAAGCAGCAGCTAAAGTTGAATCCTGAAAAGAGGAAGTTTCCCACAGAGTGTGTCTGCTTAGTGACCCTAAATTCCATGTTCTCCTGGACATCTCATCACTTTTGGATATCCACAAAGCCACAACCATGAAAAAAATCCTCTTCTATAACAAGACTTCAGATGCCTGACACCATGATTCACCCATTGATGACTTCTAGGCTTCATCATTGCCACACCCAGGAACAGAACTGGCAACCATAAAGCTAGCTAGTTGACAACATAACAGTCCATCTGTTGAATAGCCCAGGTCTGGAGAGCTTAATTACCTTGCAGTGCTCTGCTTCATGCACTGGTTTCCTGAAGAATACTGAGTCCTAGACAAGGTTTCATCCCTCAGCTTCCAAATCCTCTATAGATGTGGGAGCAAGGCATCCTGTGACCGTTGTTCCAATGGAATCTGATTGAACAGGAAACCTCCAAAAGTGAAGCTAGTGTGTAGGAGGCAGTTTTCCCAGTGACTGCCCCATGAATCTGGAACTCACTCCCAAAATAGATAAAGATGGTCATTGAATTGCATTGCCGCACCTTCTGGACAAAATGGAAAACTCCCATCTTTGGCCAAAACATCCCTCAGTAAGACTATATTTAATAGGGGAGGAGGAAGTAGAAAATAAATCCATTTACTCTGACTGGTGGAAAGAGATTATATCTTTGTGCACATGCTATGTTTATGGGAATAGCTCAGCTGCTGCTTTCATGATGGTTACATAAGAGCTTGCATAGCTAGGTGAGGTTGAAAAGGGATCATTGAATGCTTTGTTGGTGCCCATGAAAAAATGTAAAATGAAGGAAATTGCTACTGGCACTTTGAGATGCTCAAGTGAAAGATGCTCTAAGCACCTTAGAGGAGTAGTTGAGGCAAACATTCAAACTAGTTTGGGGAGAGAGCTTGATAAATTAATGAATGGGATTATGGAGAAAGGTTGCCTGTGTAACCCACAAGTGTATGGGTTACGCCTGCCCTAGCTGGGGCCTGAACTTAATGATCCTGGAGTTTCTGTCTAGTCCTATGATCCTGTGTAAGTATTTACAGATATTCTGTTCTAATCTGGATTGATGGGAAGTCCTATTTGCTTCTGCCACAAAATGCTCATTTTCAAGATGTTAATATGATGATTGAGGTTGCAAGTTATTTCAGATATGCAAATGAGGTGATCAGATATGTGTGGCTTTTAAAGCTTATTTTTTATTTCTTTGCAGTGTTTTATTTACCACATCAGTTTCGAAAGTGGCTAAGTCTTCACACAGGGGTTTATTGACCAGGGTGGTCAAACTTACTGCCCTTCGAGCTGAATATGCAAATCTTGACAAGTTTGAGTGCCGGAGGCACGAGACTTGAGGCCCACAGGAGGTGTGACTGCGGGGTCTGAGTCCTGACGGGAAGGTGTTGGACCCTGCAGAGCACGACTGCTGGGTCTTGGATTTTCAGCCCACACAAGGAGGGGATCTCGGGGCCTCAGTGCTGTGGTAGGTGCCTGCCAGGGTTCGGGGTTTCAAGAGGAGCAGCCCTTCAGCCCTGAGTCCTGGCAGGTACCTCCTGTGAAGTTCCAAGATCTGCCTATGCACTGGGCTGAAGCCAGAGGTGATGCATGGGAGGAACACATGGGGTCATATGTTTTTCCCCCATTCCCCTAGTTTTTGCCGGGGTTTGCTGGCCCACTCCGTGCGCAGCAGCTGCTGGAACCATCAGTTTGGGAGCTGTGGCTGTGAGAAGCTAAAGCTGCTACCTGTCCCTGGAGAGGTGAAGCAGCAGCAGCCCCTCCCTGCAGCTCCCAGCTGATGGCTGATGCCTGCCCATGTACTAACACTTGGGAGAGCTGCTAACACCTGCAGGAAGGGTAAGGCCACTGAGGGTAAGGGGTGTGTGGCTCAAGCTGTTGCAGGGTCTGAACTTTAAATTGTGGCCACCCCTCCTCCTTTCAGCAGGCATCTGTCATCTCTGGCCCCTCCTCCTGCCCCCTCCTCCTGACCACAGCCTGCTGAAGCTCCAGAGTCTCTCTTCCTCCTCGTCCCCAGCCTACTAAGTGGAGAATGGGGAGTATCAGGAGCTCGGCAAGCCTCACTTTGTCTGTAAGAGCCACCTATGGCTCATAGCTGCATTTTGGCCACCCCTGCTGGAGACTTAGTGCTAGAAAGTGTCAGTTGGTTTTGTTTGTGTTCTTGTTGGGAAGAACACAGCAGCCTGGCCCTTTGGAGCCGTTTCATAACGGTCAGATGAAAATGCTGTTCTCCTGTACTGTGTTTGAAGTCTGTTGTCTTGGCTGTATGATGCCTTAGTTACTCTAAGAAATTAGATGAATAAATGAACTAGCTAGCTAGTTTTCATTTGGTGTGCGAGAGAGTAAGGGGTGAGGAATTTTTCAGAGCCCCTTCTGCTTGATAAAAAGTTCTGATCCATCGCAAACAAAGCGAGGGCAGGAAATAGTATTCACAAAGCTTCTGGTGCAAAACCCTAATACTGGTAAAAATGTTATTAAATGTATTTAAAGTGAGTTTGGTACTGGGATGGAATGAGAGCCCCGGAGCCTAAAGCCCTCACTAGCATAGCCGGTGCAGCAGCAATGCAAACTCTCCCTTCCCTTTTTTGCCTGTGTACTTCTACTTGCAGGGATATCACCTTTAACATTGAGGGTCTCCATGGCTTATTCAGACCTGGGTGCCTGTGCTGAGATTGCCAAATAGGGTGACTGTTAATGATGGCTTTTGTGACACACATTCTTAAAAAACTGGATTGATACCTGTTAATACAGTGGTCCCCAACACGGTGCCATTTTTGTGCGCCTGCCAAGTGCTCGGGGCTGGCCTGGCCCTGGGCACGTGGTGCATGCGCTGTGCCAGAGCCGGCCCTGGCGCATGGTAAGCGCCCGCCCTGGGGGCGCCGCGAATTGGCCGCTCGTGCTCCGGGTGCGCGGCGCTTGGAGGGCAAGGGGGGAGCGCCGGCCCCAGGCGCGCGGCGCTTGGAGGGCAAGGGGGGAGCGCCGGCCCCAGGCGCGCGGCGCTTGGCGGGGGAGCGCCGGCCCCGGGCGCGCGGCGCTTGGCGGGGGAGCGCCGGCCCCGGGCGCGCGGCGCTTGGCGGGGGAGCGCCGGCCCCGGGCGCGCGGCGCTTGGCGGGGGAGCGCCGGCCCCGGGCGCGCGGCGCTTGGCGGGGGAGCGCCGGCCCCGGGCGCGCGGCGCTTGGCGGGGGAGCGCCGGCCCCGGGCGCGCGGCGCTTGGCGGGGGAGCGCCGGCCCCGGGCGCGCGGCGCTTGGCGGGGGAGCGCCGGCCCCGGGCGCGCGGCGCTTGCGCGGGGGGGGGCGCCCCCGGGCGCGCGGCTATGGGGGGGGGCCGCCGGCGCCCGGCAGGCGAACGGCCACGCCCCCTGGTACCCGGCAGCCTCTAAAGGTTGGGGACCACTGTGTTAATACATTTCACACAGGTCACCAGACTGCTGTCAGATAGCACTGACTTCTAATCTCTATTGATCTAAAGTGGATTAGACTAACAACATTCACAACTCCCTGAATCATCCTGTCTACTCTAGGTTTATTTATGTGAGATCCTGTTCTTTAACATGCTGTTCTGTATGTCATTGTTTGCTAAATAATTATACAGGTGAGGAAAGAGGTTTAAAAACTCATTAAGGAGCATGTTAAAATGGGGTTTTGAGATCAAACTGTTGTACATTTTGTACAGTTTAATACTCTTTTCGTGGTTTACTTCTTTGTTTTTATATCTCCTATTTCTCTAAATAAATTCAGAAAGTTAGCAGGCTTTGGTAATGCACATGACTAGCAGGCTTGTCTTTGTCATCTTTGCAAGACTTCATGGGGGTGTGTTTGTGTTTGTGGTGTGCTTGCTGCTTGACTGAAAGATACTGTGTGGTTGGTTTGTTGGAGGGACCATGTGCTGAGCCTAGAAGCCTGCTAGGCTGTGGAATCTCCATCATTGGAGATATTTAAGAGCAGGTTAGATAAACATCTGTCAGAAGGATCTAGATGGTGCTTGCTCTTGCTGTAAGGACAGGAAACTGGACTTGATGACCTTTTGAGGTCCCTTTCGGTTCTAGTATTCTGTGCTTCCATGATTCTAACTGCAGGGTCTCAATGTGTAGATGAGACTGAGAGGTAGAGAGAAAGGGGTTAGATTTATTGAGAACTGGGGAAACTTTTGGGAAAGGGGCAAGCGTATACAAGAAAGATGGGCTCCAACTAAACCAAAATGGAACCGGATTGCTGGTACTTACAATTAAAAAGGTTGTAGAGCAGTTTTTAAACTAAGGGCTGGGAGAAAGCTGACAGGTGCAGAGGAGCATGTAGTATAGGCAGAGACATTCCCTAGAGGAGGATCTATTAATGGAGAATTCTGTCATCCTGATGAGGAGAGGATGGAAGATGATAAAATACAGGAAACCCCCGAGTGGTGACCCCCCCCACACTTACAGCCATTTTTGCAAGTGTGGAAGGGGCCGAAAACCCCCGACTAGCATTCTCGGCTCGCATTCGCGACGACACGTGACGCCTATCGTAAATGAGGGTTCAAGTTATGACACCCCCGACTTGCGACGGTTCCCCAGGAACCGATCGTGTTGCAAGTCAGAGGCTGCCTGTATGTCTTTTTTGGTAGGTAAGATCTGATGAGAAACAGTCAAATGAAAAGGAGTCTCATTCAAGTACATCAGATAATGGCAGATAGCTAGAAAGTGATAAGTTTTTAAAGTGCTTATGTACAAATGCTAGAAGACTAAATGATAAAATGGGTGAGCAGGGTGTGTCTCGTATTAAATGAGCAGGGCTTGGCAAACTGCTGATTCTACTCGCCTGTGGTGAGTAGATTTCAGCTGGTCGCTCCGTGTGCCCCATTCACCGGCACTGCACACATGTGCAGTGCCAGTCTGGCGAATGCGCGGTGCGGGGCTGGCGAGTAGCTCTCGCTGTGATTTGTCAAGCCCTGTAAATGAGGATATTGATATAATATGCATCATAGAAACTTAGTGGAATGAGTATAATCAATGGGACCTAGTTATATCTACCTCCAGCGAAAGAATCTTCAAAGCAGTTTGTTACACACCAGGAAGGAAGCCATTGCTGCCTGAGTTGGAAGACCAATTGTGATATTCTCTGGGAAACTATCCAACTAGGGATGTGAAAGGTTAACTGGTGGGAGCTGGAGCAGCTCCCTGCCTGCTGCGGCAGGGGGCTGCTCCGGCCCTGTAGTGCCTGTAGGCCAGCCAGGCTGGAGCAACCCCCCTGCCCACCCCATCTTTAATTGGTTAACCAGTTAAACACTATGTTTAAGCAGTTAACCTATTAAATGGGATTTTACATCCCTGTATCCAACACCAACAGTTTCTTCTGATCTTGAGGTTCCAAAGCCTGGGCAGATCCCTCTCTTTTGAGGAACCCATCAGGCAGTGAGGCACCTCAGAAAATGGCAGTGCTTGAGATAATTACTGAAGGTAATTCAATAGAACTGCTGTTCCAAGGACATGCTTATCCTTTATCCAAAGTACAGGTGGTCCCCGAGTTATGAACGCGTCGACTAATGACCGTTCATCCTTACGACCAACCTCCCATTAAGCCGGTCCCCGAGTTACAAACGCGATCCGCGCTTACGAACAGCACGGTCACATTTAAATGAATGGGGTCCGACTTACGAATAGATCGAGTTACGACAAACTGTTTGGTACATAACTCGTTCGTAAGTTGGGGACTATCTGTAAATTAAATCAACCCTATCAACAGCACCCTCCTAGCATCAGAAGATGAAGGGTACAATAGTCCATCTGTTACACACTGGAATGATAGAACTAGTTCCACAGAGAGTCAGATATTTCGGAAAGAGCAGAGGATTCATTGTAGTAACAAGTTTATGGGGAAATCAGTATTTCAAGTGGAAATACTGAAATTCATTATTGCAGCATTGTCTTCTGTGGTATATGTATGCAAAACGGTATTCATTATTTTAATGTACTTTTATAATGTTAGGTCATTACAAACTGGATTCTTGGAGAATAAGCCAGTAATTGATGTGAAGACTCTCTGACATGGAGGGTCCTAGAATGAAAATTGACATGAATACCAGAATTTTCCTTTCCCCAATTCTTGAGTAGGATGAATATGAGAATAAAAACACATAAATAGCCTATTTCCCAGCCATGCAAAAAGTCCTTTCCTGTTGTAAAAAGCAGTCATGTAGCTCTTTCTTCCACATTGCCTCCAGCTGTTAATTGGCTTGGCCATGCTCTACTTCACCCAAAACTACTGGGCTTTGAAATGGGAATTAATTCAGAGAAGTCCTTTGTTATGCAGGAAGTAAGATTAGGTGATGACAGTAGCCTTTCTGGCTTAGTATTTTACTAGATTAACCCGGTGTTGCTTGAATCCTTAACTCAATTTTTGTTTTCTGGAAAATAAAATTAAAATGTACGTGCTTCATTTAAATAATTGCTCTGGGGTGGGGCTGGGTATAAGAGGTTCAGTATGCAGGCTGTTCTGGGGAGAGTGGACTACCTCTGCCCTCTTTCGCTGCAACAGCTTGGGTCCAGGAGAGAAGCACCTCTATATGGCTTCTTCAGCTCCTGTGGGCCTAGCCGGTGAAGAGGTGCATGTCCTCCTGCTGGGACAGGTCCAGGTTCGTCTGCCCCCGTGTTTCCTAGCCAGAGTGAGGAATGCAGCAAACTGCACTTTTCCCTGCTGAACAGTCAGCAGTGTTCCCATACAAATCTGGGAGAGGAGTTTCAGCTTCCCCCACCCTCCCTAATAGGCATCTGGTGGATGGGAGGATAGGTGCTGGAGCACTCCTAGAGTGGGGGGTGCCCCCAGCCAGCTGCTTTCACCTGCCTGGGTTATTCTGTCTCTTTTTCTGTATGGTTTTGAGAAACAATCTCATTCCAGGCACATCCCATTGTCCTGGCACAACCAAACCCTGACCTTGCTTTAAGGTACGATAAGAGGAAGCTGCACACCAAATTTGGTGCTCCTAACTCTTCCTGTTTAGGAGGAGTTCTTAGATGGACGGATGGATGAATGGACAAACTTTCTCAAATATATAGTAGATGAATATGGGTGTCTAAAGTTTTTTTTTCTCCTTTGTACAGGGATATCCCAATGCCACTAGTCAGCTCAGGAGTGGAGCACGGTAACCTGAGAGAACTTGCTTTGGCTCGGATGAAGGATCTAGGGACACAGGTAAAAGAGAGGCACCTGTATACCTAGGAGGAGCTCCCTGCTGACTCCTTAGCGATTAATTATTGCATTTGAACAGAATGAGAAAATTGGCAAGATGCAAGAAATGTGAACTTAAGAAGCCAGATTTGGTCCTCAACTAAAGGCTTCCTGCAAAGGAAAATATTGGGATTTTGTGCTTTTTTGGTTTATTTTCTGATAGTTAAAAATGCCTCAAAGAGCTGATGTTTTGTTTGATTTCCTCTATTAAAAATTTAGATTTTCCTCTGCAAGAGATAGGATGACCAGAGAACTAGGAAGTTTATGAAATTTCAGCTGCTAAGGAAATTTCTAAAGTGAGAAAGAGAAGATTTTTATACACGCTGTTGGCAATGTTTTTAAAAAATATTCAGTTCAAACACTCAGTAGTCAGAGGTTGAGAATCCTTTTGAGAAACACTTCCAAGAAAAACATGATACGGATATTCCTGTTTTTGAGAATTAAAAAAAAATTGTAGTTGAGTGGAAAAAAATCTCCTCTATACATAACAAAGCAAAACCGGGGCTCTATCCCAATCTTGTTTTCCTTGATAGGGTACTTTTGAGGAACTGAATCTCTAAACGTTTCTAGTGTGTGGATGACTAGCAGTCTTCATTTCCTGGAGCGGACACCTTGCAGCTGATAGAGGGAGCAATCGAAAAAGTTTGTTCAGATGCCAGTAAATTTTCTTATATCTGCTTTTTGTATAAAATTATAAATAAATTGCTTTTTTAAGGGCCAAGATAGTTGGGACTGAACTCATACAAGAAACCTAGGGATTTTAGTTATGTAGGTCCCTAATTAGATAGAGGGTGCCCAGGCATGTCAGCTGTGCCTTCTTGGCAATTTCAGTTTTCTTTCTTTGTTCCCCCAATGTGAGTAATATTGAGATTACTGATTGGGGCAAAAATTTGGAGGGCACAGTCCTGAAAAATGCTGCACATTCTCAGGATTAGGGCCGTTAAGAGTGGAGGAAATGTCTGTCTCCTGCATGCCATTTGTCTAGTCAGGAATTTGTAAAGCAAAGGAGATTTTGTGCATATGATGTAAAGTAAACCAGATTTAGCCTAGTCATTGTGTCAGAATAAAGCGTGTCAGTTTGTATGGTCATAGCAAAGATTAAATTATTTCAAGGTGTAGAATATAGTCTGAGGTTGATTTTGTGTTAAGGCATTGTAGGGGGTGTTGGGAAGCAGGTGGGGTCGTTTGGATGCCCTGGAAATCAAGTTCCACGTGGGCTTAGGCCTAGCTTTGGATTTTCAGACTGGATGTGTGGGTGGGTTGGTTTTTGGTACTATAAAAACAGCCCGTCTTTGGAAGTTTTTCTCCTCAAGGCTTCTCTCATAAGATTTGGTTTACATTGGTTACAAGAAGAAATACAAAAAACTTGTGCAAACGGCAATCCAGCTCACTCATATGAAGTTCTGTCTCCTCTTCCTTCTGGCTCCCAAGGAGCTGTAAAGTTCCCTGGCTTTTCTCTGACGCCTTAGATCGTTGGTCCCAAACCTACCATGGTTAGTCCATCCTGTACATCTATGGGACACTTGCTCAGAGAGTGGACTCTGTCTTCTGATATTCAGGTGTATCACATGCCTATTTTGCCATTAAAATTAGTTATCCAGATTTACAAATTGCCTGCTCAAGATTATCTCTGGCCCACTAAGATTTTTCCAGTCGTAGATCTCTCGAGTAAAGGACAAGAATCTGACAGACTGGACAGAAGGCAAAAAAAAATTAACAGTGCAACTATTGGAACAATTCGCATGGGGCCATAGTGGATTTAAGATCTGCTCTAGGAATTAAGAGGACCTTCTTTAGCCTGTGTTTATATTAGGGATGTAAAAATCCGTTTAACTGGTTAAGCGGTTAAATGTAGAGTTTAACCAGTTAACAGGTGGAAGTGAGAGCAGATGGGAGGGTTGGACTGGAGAGAACCCCTGCCTGCCACCCCCAGGCCATCGCGAACAGGTGCTGCTCCAGCTGGGCTTGAGTGTCGCTGTCCAGGGCAGGCCCCATGGGGCTGGAGCAGCCTCCTGCCTGCAATGGGCAGGAAGGTGCTCTGTCCCCCACCTGTTAACCGAAAGCACTAAGCAGTTAAACTTTCACATCCCTAGTTTATATAGGCAATCAGATTAGAAGATCTCCATGTTCCCTTCTGGCCTTGGAATCCATGATAATGTTAAGTCTTTCTTGTTCTTTCATTTCTGTTGACTTTTCCCTCCAAGCCGTGCTACTTGCAAATTAAATGATACCTTTTCTCATGAGATATAATGGCTGTTCTGTGAACTGGTTTTTATCAGCATGTTTTTACATTTAGCACAAAGTTCTTTTTCAAAGATACATTAGGAATGGCTCAGCAAGCATTTTTATTTTGAAGTCTGTTTATTCAAATTCTACCCAGTGTAAGATAGGCCGTTTCAACTTAATTTTCAGCCCATGGGGTGGTTGGAAATCTTAATGTATGTGAGCCGCATGTATTCCTCTGGTTTGTCATTTTTCTCTCCCTCTTTACCTAGTGCCGTGATGTGAGGACGAGAGAGGTTGGAATACAGGAGATTCATCATAAAGTGAGACCATATCAGGTGAGACTTGTTGCTTGCCAGAGAGTTTGCTTCAGATGTGTGACTTGCTATGGAACATTTGGTATGAAGGGATTGGGGACTCAAGTGTGTGGCCAATTCTGTGACACGCCTCTGTAGCTGGCTCCAGTTTCACATTCATTTTCACAGCAGAGCTGTGTGGTACTGTTTAAGCAGCCACATTCACATGCTAAGGTTTGTGGAGCACCATGTTCAGTTACCTAGCAATAGCCACCAGAGTTTCAGTATTCCTATTGCAGTAGCAGACTCCCAGTTGACTCAGCTGTCTCCACTACTTGCCCTTGTTCCCTTTTTCCTAGTGAAAAGTATATAGAAAATATATAAAGCACAATATTGGCAAATTGAACAGAGAAAAATTGAATAGTTTGAGATTGTATAGCGTGAGTATCTATCCCCTGGTTTTGTCACTTATACCAGCACTGACAGTGTTACATTATAATGTAGTTGCTCTGTGAAATGAGTAAAAATAATAAAATCAATAAGCTACAATAAAGTGTAATTAGTAGTAGGTGTAAATACCCCTTAGAGGATGAAGCATATATTGTGCCCTTTAGGTTCACAAAAATGGATGCTCACCCTCTTTTGCAAAAAGAAAAACATGCCCACAGAAATTCAATTATATTTTAAGATCACACAGAGACTCAGGAAGACCTGGAAATAAAATGTTTCCTTAGTACTCTCTAGGTCATGCTGGCTCCCAAAATAATGATGGGACTTGTAAAATCCAGTTTATCATCTACCAGTCCACATATGGAATGGCTCTGTCACGTTTCTGTATTTTTAAACATGAATTAATCGTGCCAGACGCAAGCTTTTCTTCTTCCACATTCAGTGCTAGATCAGAGTTACACTTAAGTGCATCATTCACGTTTTCCACTTTACCCAGGTCCACACTACAGGGGAAGGTTGGCTTAAGGCAGGGTTGGGCAATAATTTTTGGCTGGGGCCAGAAGGGGCGGGGCCAGGATGTTTCTGGGCTACCTCATCCACAGACCATGATTGGTCTGGGGTTGGGAGAGCCTCTTTGCCCCGTCCCCCCTTTAGGCACCCTTGTCCCTGGCAGGGTGGGAAGAAACTTCACACGCTCCCCCAGGCCAATCAGGGTCTGGGGGCAGGGGGAGCATGCGAAGCCTCTTCCCGCCCTGCGAGGAGCATGTGGCACTTTGAAGTGCTGCATGCTCCTCGCAGGGCCAGGGCAGGAGCGTTGCGTGGTCCTGCCAGGGCGGGAGGAAGTTTCGCGTGCTCCCCCGCCCCCAGGCCCTAATTGGCCTGGGGGCAGGGGAGCGGCAGGACCTCCGGGGGCCAGATTTTGCCCACCCCTGATCTAAGGACAGATTCAAACCTGACCACAATTGTGTTGCTCTGGCTTCAGTGCCATTACATTTGCAAACAGCATGAATTTGGCCCCTACTCTCCACTGTTTTGAAAAGGAAAAGTCTCTTGTCAGCAATATAATCTGGATCTTCTAATTAGTAACATACCACTTCTTTCTTATAGTCTGCCAGTGAAGTGTCTTCTAGTGACCATGACCTCTCATTAATTCTACGCCTTTCATCCATGCAGATTCAAAAACCTTTCATAAATATTTCTGGCTATGCACATATTAGACTGATCTTTCCCACATCCATTTTTCGGCCAGTACAGTGCAGCGCTGTTATCTACAGTAATGTGTACACTGTCTGTTGCTCTGTTCTGTCTGTTTTTAAAAGTTGCCAGAGGATGTGATGAAGACCAGGACTTCAACAGGGTTCAGAAGAGAGCTAGATAGATTCATGGAGGTTAGGTCCATTAATGGCTATTAGCCAGGATGAGTAGGAATGGTGTCCCTAGCCTCTGCTTGTCTGGAAATGGATGACGGGAGGGATCATGTGATGATTCCCTGTTGTGTTCCCTCACTCTGGGGCATCTGGCATTGGCCACTGTTGGCAGGCAGGATACTGGGCTAGATGGACCTTTGGTCTGACCCAGTATGGCCAGTCTTATGTTCTTAAGCAAAGGGCATTGGGGTGGGGTTCCCTCTGAGCTCTTTCCCACTCATCACCTTTCTGGTAACAGGCTCCACAGAAATGAATGCACTATTTCAAGACTTGATCGCACAAAGAGCCAAGAGATTGTTATCTCTCCGCTTCATGAGAACAATATGCCTTTGGGTATACTATTCAAAATTAAATTGGCCTTTAATTTGCTACACCAATTAAGGTTCACTTCACCTAGCACTGAGATGAAGCTGAGAAAAAAATCAAATAGATTTTTGTATGCGTGCAGAATTCTCCAAGGTTTCTACCTACTATCATATAGCACAATACAATAAGGTGGGCCCAAACTCCTATCATGAAAATGAAGATTAATTCAAAATGGATGCTACATACTGATACTTGTGGGTTGTGCTGGCCAGGGCAGCCCATGAGAAGGAAATGGGGGGGAGGGATAGCTCAGTGGCTTGAGCTTTGGCCTGCTAAACCCAGGGTTGTGAGTTCAATCCTTGAGGAGGGAATTTGGGGCAAAAATCTGTCAGGGATGGTACTTGGTCCAGCTGTGAAGGCAGGGGACTGGACTCAATGATCTTTCAAGGTTCCTTCCAGTTCTAGAAGATAGGCAATCTCCATTCATATTCATATAGCAGGCAGGTAGAACATCCTCAAAGAAGAACTGAAGGTTGATTCAACAATCCTATTGTTATTTATATAGCACCAACAAACAAACGATATGATCCAGGTTTTTACTCCTCTTGTAAATTTTTTAAAGGCCCAGCTCCTGCACTGAGCTGCCTGGAGGAAAAATTGATCCTCATTGTTAGATTGAGCCTAAATTAAAGACCCATTCTTTAAGCAAGTTTTATTAAATCACCCAAAAGGTTTAAAATTGTTTGGAACTTTATACACTTTTATAATCTTAAGTGGTTTTAGTGAACAGATTTAATTACATTAGATCTAAGATAATCTGCTCCATCATTAAAGAAATAGTTAATTTTTAAAGGCAAGGGAAATATCACTGCATGTCATCAGACCAAATTATCAAATGCCAACTTCCTAAATTGTCAGTTGAGAAACTTGGTGCTTTCTCCCACACAGCCCCTCTGTGTGTGTGGCACTTAGAAATGCCACATGCTCCTGGCAGAGCAGTAGGAGGCTTTGCACACTTCCCCGCCCACAGGCCAATCAGGGCCTAGGGCAGCACACAAAGTTTCCCCCGCCCTGTGAGGAACACACAACACTTAGAAGTGCCATGCGCTCCTTGCTGGGCTGGAGAAGGCTTTGCATGCTCCCCCGCCCCCAGGCCCTGATTGGCCTGGCATTGGGGGATTATGGGAAGACTCCTCCCACCAGGAGCGTGCCTAGGGGGAACCTGGACGGGGCAGAGGGGCTCCCCCATCCCCAGACCAATCACGGTCTGCAGGTGGGGAAGCCTGGAAGCATCCTGGCCCCACCCCTTTTTTTGAGGCCATTCCTTCAGATGATTGCCCACCCCTGCCTTAGATGTTTGAGACCTCTGGTTGGAGATGGGGAGCTGCTAGTTGTGATGCTTTTGGAGCAGCAGTGGAGTGGAGGATACAGTCTTCCATATCTGCCTTATACAACCCCTGGCTACTCTGTTGATTGGCACTTTCTAAATACCTTGTGGGTAAAAGTGTACAGGGCTAAAGAGTAATGGTGTCATTTCCACAAATGTATTTTTCATTGAAGTATGACACAATTTGTCTTCAGATAAATGCTATCATAGGTCCCTCAGCTCTTATCTACTGATGCTAAAATCCATCTAGGATGAAACTGGGCTTTAAGAAAGCACTTCGCACTTCTTCTGACCTTTTAACAGTGTGTAGATCCATGAAATTGGGTTTGGTCTATTCACCGTGTCCCTCAATTATTTGTAACAGGATTTTCTTTGCCTCCCCTCCCTGCTTTTTTCTCTTTGAAAAGGTTGAGTTAGTTCGAAGAGACTACGTGGCAAATGGTGGCTGGGAGACTTTTCTGTCCTATGAAGATCCAGAACAGGATATTCTGGTTGGCCTTCTGCGTTTGCGGAAGTGTTCAGGGGAGTCATTCAGGCCTGAGTTGAAGGGAGGCGTTTCGATCGTTAGAGAACTGCATGTGTACGGTAGCGTGGTCCCAGTGAGCAGTCGTGACCCTTCCAAATTTCAGCATCAGGTATCTTAAGTAACTTTCCTTGTCGTCTTATGTACGCAACCTTTTTTCTGTTAGAAAGATTAAGAAAACTTTGTGATGATCTTGATGAGACTAGCCCGTAAGCTACTTTAGTGAATAATTGGCTGTGACAGAAGCAGAATTGAATTTGGTACCCATCTTGTATTAGTAGAATAAGTTCCTGCTGCCAGTGAGCTTTCACTAATGCTGTTGAGTACTTGCAGTTATGCCAGTCGCATGGTTGACAGCATCGGGTGTACGCTTTATCTGTGTTGCTACACGTCCATGTGATACAGACTCATGAATGCTGACACTAGTTCAGCCATTAGGTACTGAACACCCATCCTTCTTATACTCTCTCTGAGAGCTGAGGGGGATCAATTCATCTCTAACACACAGCTGCAGGAATTGCACTCACATTTTGTTTCTGTATACCTGCTAGGTGTGAGAAGTGGGGCTGAAGTGAAGTTGAAGGGCATATGATTCAGTCCTAAAAACATGAACTGCATACAAAGTATTTTAAAGAATATAAAAATCTTCAGCTTAACATTTTCTCCCAATGAAAGATTGTATGTACCAGGGAGGGCCCTTTTCTATTCAGAGGTGGGCAGAACAGTTTCTGCTTAACATCTTGAGGTCCGGTGGCTTGAAGCGTCACCACAGTGCGCATTAGTGCGTCATATGCCATGAAATCTCAATTTCTAGTCTATTTTAATTTGTTTGCATTTGGCTTGATTCAATTGATTTTTCTTTCGCTTTGCTTTTTTCTTATGATGACCACTTTTTCTACCCTAGGTTTTGAAATGTTAATTATTCTATAGTTGACGAGTTCATTATTTTTATGCCTGCCTCCAGAATGCTCCAGGTCATCACTGTCAAACAAAGTGTTGCATCCTAATGCATTTACACAGGGAAAGATTATTAAATAAAAGGAAGTTAATTTAAAACATCAGCCCTGAGGCTTTCTAGTGCAAAGAATAAATTGATTACTTTTTTCTTTTTTACGCTTGATCTAAAGGCTCAAATTTACCAGCATAAGATCAAATTCATACACTTCAACAATAAGCTGGAAGATGTTATAGGTAGCAGAGGGATGAGGCATGTAATTTTCATTAGAAAGTCAGTGGAAGGAAGTAGTGTGAGAAAGCAAGTGAAGTGTATTTGCTTTTTACCTAGATCTTACTATATATTTTAGAAATGTGTGTCTGACCGTCCATCTGTCTATGAGTCCGTTCAAGTGTAAGCTAGGACCACCGAATTTGTTATATCATAACGTAAAGCAAGGTTGGGGGTTGGTTGTGCCAGGACAATGGGATGTGCCTGGAATTTGATTGTTTCTCATAAAATGGAAAGGGAGGGATCTGGCAGGAGGGACCAGTATATTGCAGAATGACCACAGCAAGGGGCCAGAGCTGGAACTGGGACGGCTATAATCCCATTGAGCCGACATGGGTGGAGAAAGGGACAACTATCTACTGTATATTTCAGACAATTTGTGTGTCTGTCTCTGGTCTCCAGTTGGGGGACATGCACCCATTCTGCCGGTTCTCTTTCAGTGTTTCAAGGGTAGGGAATCTTTTTTGAGTCAGGGGCTGCTGACTCACAAAAAAATCAGTTGGGGGCCACACACAATTGAGAAGCAGGAAGAAACCTCTCGCTATGGTCCCGGATTGAGAGAGACACTCTCCACATTCCCCTAGCACACCAGAGCCTGCGAGGGCCCAGCCTAGTAGGTGGAGAGGTCTAAGTTGGATGTTAGGAAAAACTATTTCACTAGGAGGGTGGTGAAGCACTGGGATGGGTTCCCTAGGGAGGGGGTGGAATCTCCATCCCTAGAGGTTTTTAAGTCTCGGCTTGACAAAGCCCTGGCTGGGATGATTGAGTTGGGGTTAGAATCATAGAATCATAGGACTGGAAGGGACCTCGAGAGGTCATCGAGTCCAGCCCCCCGCCCTCAAGGCAGGACCAAGCTCCGTCTACACCATCCCTGACAGATGTCTATCTAACCTGTTCTTAAATATCTCCAGAGAGGGAGATTCCACCACCTCCCTTGGCAATTTATTCCAATATTTGACCACCCTGACAGTTAGGAATTTTTTCTTAATGTCCAATCTAAACCTCCCCTGCTGCACTTTAAGCCCATTACTCCTTGTCCTGTCCTCAGAAACCAAGAGGAACAAATTTTCTCCTTCCTCCTTGTGACACCCTTTTAGATATTTGAAAACTGCTATCATGTCCCCCCTTAATCTTCTTTTTTCCAAACTAAACAAGCCCAGTTTATGAAGCCTGGCTTCATAGGTCATGTTCTCTAGACCTTTAATCATTCTTGTCGCTCTTCTCTGTACCCTTTCCAATTTCTCCACATCTTTCTTGAAATGTGGCGCCCAGAACTGGACACAGTACTCCAGCTGAGGCCTAACTAGTGCAGAGTAGAGCGGCAGAATGACTTCACGAGTTTTGCTTACAACACACCTGTTGATACAACCTAGAATCATATTTGCTTTTTTTGCAACAGCATCACACTGTTGACTCATATTCAACTTGTGGTCCACTATGACTCCTAGATCCCTTTCCGCCATGCTCCTTCCTAGACAGTCACTTCCCATCTTGTATGTATGGAACTGATTGTTCCTTCCTAAGTGGAGCACTTTGCATTTCTCTTTATTAAACCTCATCCTGTTTACCTCTGACCATTTCTCTAACTTGCTAAGGTCATTTTGAATTATGTCCCTATCCTCCAAAGAAGTTGCAACCCCACCCAGTTTGGTATCATCTGCAAACTTAATAAGCGTACTCTCTACCCCAATATCTACATCATTGATGAAGATATTGAACAGTACGGGTCCCAAAACAGACCCTTGAGGAACTCCACTTGTTATCCCTTTCCAGCAGGATTTAGCACCGTTAACAACAACTCTCTGAGTACGGTTATCCAGCCAATTATGCACCAATTATGTAGGGTTGGTCCTGCTTTGGGCAGGGGGCTGGACTCGATGACTCCTGAGGTCTCTTCCTGCCCTGTGGGTCTATGATTCTATGACTTTGTGCGCTCTAGCCCTCAGGGTGTAGCAGGGGGACTGGAGCACTAGCACAGGCTCCCCAATGCTAGAGGGGAGGGGCTGAGTCTTGGGGGCAGATCCAGGCGAGCTGAGGGCCACACCCAGCCCTGAGATTCCCCACACCTGTCTTAAATGTTGACCTTGCTGTATTTTTTTTTTTTTTGAACAATCTTTATATTTTTCTATCTCTCTCATTTCTTCCTTTCTAGGGATTTGGTATGTTGCTAATGGAGGAAGCAGAAAGGATAGCCAAAGAAGAGCATGGATCATGGAAAATTGCAGTCATTTCAGGTATTGTTGCTTAATTCTTCTTCCAAACTTAATCTACAAACAAATTAAATAGCAAAATCTTTTTTAATGCAGAGTTAAGATTGCCTAGTGATAGCTTGCGCCTTTCCAGAATGTTGAATTCAGCACAACTCAAATGTGTGAAAACTAGGAATGCCTGCGTAACCTTAACTCTGCCCCTGGATCCGGCAATAACCACTGCAAATTATATACATACACTCCAACTGTAATAGATGTAACTATTGAATTGTGGAGGAATAAAAGGGAGCAACTTGGAAGAGATATAATTATGACAGGAGCGGGTGTGTTATCAAGGGAAAGAGTCTCATATGTACCTTGAGGTTCCAGTCTGCCTCTTTCAATACAGAATGGAGATTGTGTCAGCAGCTGGGCATTGGAATCTCCTTGCTAGAAGTATAGTCAGTAGTGAGGTGGAAAGGAAAAGTGTAGATGTAAGTGGTACTCCGTGTGCACGTGTGAAGGTCTTGGAAAAAGGCTATGAAGTGGCTGTAAAATTTTACAAGTGTGGTATTCTCTTCGGGGGGGGAAGGGTCAGTGCTTGAGCATAGGTCCATTGTAGGTATTTCCAGTCTAGTTGAGTGAAAAAGCAAAGTGATAATGTGTGTTATGAGCATAATGAGGCATTGCTCAAAGAGGGTATAGTCAAAGTTGCACGGGCATTTATCTTAATTGTGTAGTTCCTGGCTTTCAGCAGTTTGAGTTTGCTGAAGTTGAAAGTTTGGAAGGACACAAGCATCGCCAGGTAACCTTTATTCTGCATTAACAAAACTTTTTGCCATTTAATTGCCTACTTTTTTTAAGCAGAAAGAGAAATGTTTGTTGGCTGGAATTAGCTGGGAAACTGAAACATGGAGAGATTAAGTGACTTGCCCAAGGTCACTTAGTAGGCTAGTGGCACAGCTAGGAAAAGTCCCAGCCCAGTGGTCTTTTTGCCATGTGATTCCTCAGTGCCTCTCCTATACCTTTTTTGTTATAGTAAAATGGGCATAATGGTCACGCTTTGAAATGTTTGTTATGGGTATGCACTAGTGTTGTGCTTGTGCCAATCCCCAGATAGTAAAGAGATAAGGTGGGTGAGATAATACCTTTTATTGGGCCAACTTCTTTTGGTGAGAGAGACAAGCTTTTGGGCAATGTGTAATTTTTCAGGACAAGTGAAAGCAGTCTCATCCATGTACACATATCACAGGTCGCAGTTTCCTAGGCCTGGTCTGCGCTTTTTTTTGAGGCCAACATAGCTACCGTGCTCAGAGGTGTGAAAAGTCCATCCCCCCTTGCACCGTAACGGTGCTAGCCTAGCCCCAGTGGATGCAGCAGGAGGAATGGAAGAATGCTGCTATCGCTCTGCATGGCTTGTGCTTATGGGTGTTCCTGCAGAGACGGGGGAAAAAGCCTTCCAGCAGGGCAGGCGGCTTCTGTGCTATGGGGTTATGTCAGCGTAGCTACGGCATTGTAGCTGTGCGTTACAGTTTGCATAGTGTAGGCTGGCCCAAGCTGCACACTGAGCTGGGGGCCCCTCACTTCCACGGCCTAATCCCTGCTTGGACTCTTGCCCCCTCAGCCAGGCTTTTCCAGCCATGCTCCAGGTCCACCTTGTCTGCCCATCATCCAAACCAGGCCACACCCCCGTGCACCCTGGCCAATCTTCCCTCCTCTCCAGGCAGTGATGTGTATCTTGTCTGAAACCCAGGGAATGAATAGTGGTTTAAATGTGTGATGTCTTCATTCTGCAAACCCAGATCTCAGCGCACACGGAGAGGCAGGTCGAAGGGCTCAGACCCATGGAGAGGTGATGGGCTTCCCTTAGATCAGAGGTGGGGAACCTTTTTTGGCTCGGGGGCCACTGACCCACAGAAAAATCAGTTGGAGGCCACACACAGTTGAGAAGCCAAAATACAAAACAAACCCTCACTGATGTGGCCTCTGACTGAGGAGAAACACTCCCCATAGACCCCTCATACCTCAGAGCCTAGGGGGACCCAGGCTAGTAGATTTTATGTGCTCCAGCCCTGTGGTAGGGGGGTTGGAGCACCAGTGTGGGCTCCCCTGCATTGGAGGAGTCCCCGGAGCCTGAGGGTTCCATACCCCTGCCCTAGATCCAAGTGCACACACAGAAAGAGAGAAATTGGGGCTAACAGGTCCCCTTCCTCTACTACCCTCGCATCCTCAAACCCCTCCAGTCTCCCAATCCCTACTTCCTTCCCTTTTCCTTAGCCCTGATCCCCTCTTCTTTGCCTATTCCCTTGTCACTCTCTGCATACCTTGCCTCAGGTACTATAGGGTTTGTATATTTTGCTTATTAAATCTTCAAAGGCAGAGCTCTTTCAGTACTGTAAATCATAATTATACCACAGCATTAGTCCTGGATTGTACTTTGGCTCATCCTAAGTGTCTCTGTTTAGTTGCCTTTTATTGCAGGCAATCAGTGACAGGTACCTCAGACATCAGTGATTCAGTTCTTCAGCATTTCCATATTTTGATGCATTAGTTTGGAGATTTTTTTCCTCCTACAAGCAATGAGTAAATTTGATATTTCTAAAAACGATGGAACAGCAGCGCAGGCAGCTCCCCAGAGAGCCTTTTAGCAAAGCATCTCATTCCTGACCAGCCCAACTTCTCTTAAATTGTAGTCCTGGGACTCTCTTAAGTGCACGCTGGAAGCTGTCAGTCTCCGAACCAGACTGTGAATTAGCATCTAATCTGGACCAGGATGGGAGAGACCATCCAAATTCTATGTTACTTCTGTTCTGACCAGAAGGCTAATTACACACTGAAGTTTTAAGCCGTGATGTGTTTTAGATCACTATTGAGTGTGTCATGGATCTTTTTTCTGATATGTAGCCTAGTTCCCCCTTCCCCTCTTCTATCCCTCCTGCCCCCCACCCCCCATTGCATTTTGTTCCTTACAACTGAGTTTAGTGCTGGTAAAATGCACCATGTTTACTTTAGGAAAGCTCTGAGGTAGGGATGTGAATGACTAGTTGACTGTCCGATAAGCAAATGCACACTAGTCAACAGGTCGCTTCCCCCCCTCTTGCTTCCTCTCAGAAAGAGGCAGCATGGGTGGGGGAGGGGGGAAAGAAGGGGTGCTTCAAAGCGGCACCGCCACTTTGAAATTCCCCATGCAGCCCAGGGTCAACTGGGGACTACTTGGTTGACCCTGGGTTCCATGCAGCGCTGCTGCTTTGAAACACCATGGGGAGCATGGGGCCAGCTGGGGACTGCTTTCTTTCCCCACTGGCTCCATATTCCCCACAGCGCTTTCGCCTTTGAAGTGTAACAGCCCTGGGACTGTTGCTACACTTTAAAGGTGGCAGCGCCCGTATCGACTAATTGAATAGTCGATGCAGATTGCATTGACTATTCAATTAGCCCATTAATCTAAATTTAACATCCTTACTCTGAGTCCTCTGTTCGTACCTGCATCATGTACTGCAAAGGTAATGGTAGTGTCAGTTGCCCTACCTTGGCCTTGTGCCTTCGCCTTGCCCCAGAGGAATCATCTGCAGAAGTGGAAGCAGAACTTAATCTCCATGGGCCATTCAATCTTTGTACCTTCCATGGAGACTACGAATAAGGACTATTGTTATTACCACTCCTAATGGTGGTTTTGTGAGTCTACGTATCTGGTCTGTAGGAGTAAGACTGAGATGCCCAATTCATTAAACATAGGACGCTGAACAGTCATCGGAGCGTAATGAGTGTCAGTCACTTAATACCAATCCTAAAATGGATTTGAACCAGTAAGCTACAGATGAATGACTCCATATTCTATAATCACTCTGAATCCTTGAAGATTTGCTTTACGCTACTCTTCAGAAAAAGGAGCTTAAAGAAAAGCCGTTGTAGACAAAATGTAAAACCATAGGGAGGGGAGAAGAAAAGAATCCCGGGAATTTGTTGGGGGCACAATCAGGGGTTAAGGCAAGAAAGTTTGGGGGACCAATCAAGCAAAGTGTTTGGAAAATGAACCAAAAAAACTGCACCACTCACCAGACAGCCATGCTGAGAAACATTTTCAGAGGCAGCTCGCAACTGAAAGCTTCTCTCTAGACAGTAGTCCACATTTTGTCACACATGCTGGCAGCGTAACACTGCAAGGTGGTGGATAATTTTGCAGCTGAGTTGTGTGTACCTGGACTTGTTTCAAAATACATTTTTAAAATGAGTAACGTATGATTAATCTTCTCTAGTGCCGAAGTGAATCCTGGCTGCATTTTGATTTAAGATAAAACCCACCAGGAGAACTGAATGTCACTAGATAACATTTCCCAGGTAACAGCTGGAAGGCATCTGTTCTTCACAGATTCTTTTGTATTCTTTAATTGTGCTGACACTGCACAGCCTTGAAGCCTGCACCCTGGAAGGGTAATGAACACAGTCCTAATATAATTTCATGTTTTTTTCCAGTAAGCAGCAAGCTAAAATGCTTTTACAAATTCATTCATATTTGCAGCAAGTTACTGAACTAGCATGGCTGCTCCTCAAGGAGTGGAATTCGGTTTGCTTGGCTACAGCTTAAGTGAGGCTAATGTTGGAATAAACCATTTTACTAACAACCAGGAGTCCTGTGGCATCTTACATTAACAGATTTATTAGGGCATAAGCTTTTGTGGGCAATACCCACTTCATCAGAGGAATTTGAGTGGTAGTTACAGAAGCAGGAGTATACATCAGGAAGAAATTGCTTGTGTTAATGAAGCTAATCAAGTCGGAGTGGGTCATTCACAGCCTTTGATGTGGAGGTGTAAGTATCTAGGGTAGGGATGCTAAATATTGATTAATTTAATAAATGTGTAACTGCATCAAATCTTAGCAGTTACATGACTATTCGATAATCCCCAGGGGTGGGACTGGCAGCCAGGGAGTCCCCCTGGTACCCGATACTGCTGCCTCTGATACACAGGCAGCAGCACGGGATGGCAGCAGCCGCTGTCCATGGTGGGGCCCGAG
Source organism: Pelodiscus sinensis (assembly GCF_052426305.1). Classification (NCBI taxonomy): domain Eukaryota; kingdom Metazoa; phylum Chordata; order Testudines; family Trionychidae; genus Pelodiscus; species Pelodiscus sinensis. The sequence goes on from NC_143054.1 coordinate 7,296,781, forward strand.
CCCACCCCGCAGCGCAGGGAAACCCTGCGTGTGCCTGCCCCGAGGCCAAACTCCCCCCCTCCCTCATGGCGGGGCCAAACCCCCCTCCTATGACCCGGCCCGGCCAATCCCTCCCCTTACCCGTACCCCTCCCACAGCGGGGCCAACCCCCATGGGTGCCTGCCCCAGGGCCAAACCCCCCTCCCACAGCCCGGCCCGGCCCCATCCCCTCCCACAGCGTGGCCAACACCTGCGGGTGCCTGCCCTGGGGCCAAGCCGCCTCTCCCGCGGCGGGGCCAAACCCCCGTCGGCGCCTTCCTCGGGGTCAAACCCCCTCAGGAGCCTCCCCAGGCTAAGCCCCAGGGCCTACCCCCGCTCCCGTGGCGCAGGGAAATCCCTGCGCTCAACTCACCCCTCCCAGGGAAGCCACCGGACTCCTCTTCTGGAGCCGATGCCCCCTCCCCCAGCACGTGACAGAGCTGTGGGAGGGGAGCAGCCTGCGCACTTCCAGAGCCCCCGAAAGTGACTCAGGCTTCACCCAGGATTTCTGTCCACCCCGCGGGAAGCCGGCACTACACTAGCGGTAGGTAGTGGGGCTTCTCGGTGGTGGAGGGAAAATGGGGGGTGGGGCTGCCCCGAACACCTTGCTATCGACTGGTCGATGCCTCACGATCAACCAGTCGATCGCGGCCGATGGGTTGGTGACCATGGCCTAGCTAAATAAGGTTTACCGGCAAAAACGTCTTTTATGGCAGTATCACTGCATCTACACTAGGGAATTTGCTGGTATAAAAAACGTTGCAAAAAAAAAAATCACGTCTTTACCCAACATTACTGGGAGAAAAGTCTAGTGTCGATCTGATTTTGTTTCACACAGACTATTGAGCAGATGTCAGAACACTACTATTTCTAGTCATCCTTGAACTATGACTTGAAAATGAGGTAGGAAAGGGAGCCACTTCAAAGCGCTTCATGCTGCTCACGGGGCGGGAGGAAGCTTTGCCCACTCCCCCACCCCCAGATCCTAATTGGCCTGGAGGCAAGGGAGTGGCAGGGCCTCCACAGTCCAGGTCAACCCACTTAACGGGCCGGATCCGGCCCTCGCGTTCCCTTTTGCCTACCCTGATGTAACTGCTAAAATTTTCAGTGGTTACTAACATCCCTAGTTCTAAGTGCTCTGAAGTCTGTACAAGAAATCATATCACCTTGAAATATGACATGCCGCACAGAGATAAAGAGCAAGGTCAGTGATTCCAATTTGGGGTGTTCAAATAAGGGGTTCCTGAAATACAACCCCTATAAGAGAAAAAAGCTTTTTTCTAAGTTGCACATTCTGGTCTTGACATTTTTTTCCCACAAATACAGATCATACCTGAGATCAGATCATTGCAGTAGGGTGTCAAATGCTGACGGATAACCCCAGTAGAGAGCATGGGACCCCACAGTCCTTTGGGGGAAATCACATGAGATTCAGATTATAATCCACTCTGATTCTGAGCTTTAGCACAAAACAAAGTCTCTTTGTAACAAAGAAAGTCTCTTTGTAACATGTAACAGCTGAAATCTCTTTCCTGCTACAGTTGTTCTGAGTTTTTGGGGGAATAGTCACCTGACTTAAAAAAAAGATGCATTTTGCTCCTTTTCAGGTAAAATAGCCTCCTTGACCATCCCTGTTCCTATTATGGTCTCACATTGTGATCACCTGCTTCAGAAACAAACAAAACAAAGGAGATAAAACCTTAAATCTTATTTTCAAAGCTTGGAGGTGGAAATCTGTCATCTTTACAGTGTGACTCTAACACCATCCAATTCCATTTTTTTCCCAAACATACAACTCACTACCAACTCAGGTTAGCTGCCATTTTTTGCCAAGAACTAGATGTGGCCTTTTGGTCATTGCTCTTTATTCAGCAAGAGAACCTGTTGTTCCCTCTCCCATCTTACCAGTGACTAAACCTTGGGATTCTGCAGCACATCCAGTTCCTGGGAGCTGGTATCAAGATGGGTGTAACGATGGAGAGAATTACCATTTGGCAGAGAGCTGGAAGTATTTACAGACTAAGCAAGTGTCAAGGTTCCCTATTACTGTATATCATTTAATAACCCAGGCTGGGTGTCTGTATTCTGTCACACCTTGCACATCTTCAGAGGAGGTTAGAATTTTCTCATTCAGACTGGTTTTAACTACAGGCAGTCCCCGGGTTACGTATAAGATAGGGACTGTAGGTTTGTTCTTAAGTTGAATTTGTATGTAAGTCGGAACTGGCGTCCAGATTCAGCCGCTGCTGAAACTGACCAACGGCTGACTACAGGAAGCCCGAGGCAGAGTTTCTCTGCCCCGGGCTTCCTGGAATCAGCCGCTGATCAGTTTCAACAGCAGCTGAATCTTGACACCTGGGACAGAGCAGCTGGGGCGCTGCCAGGTAGGTCCCCGCAGCGCCGCACCTCGGCGCTGCGGGGACCAACCCGGCAGCACCCCAGCTGCTCTACCCCAGGTGTCCCCAAGTCAGCTGCTGCTGAAACTGATCAGCGGCTGATTCCAGGAAGCCCGGGGCAGAGCAACTCCCCTTCTTCCCTCCCTCCCCGGTCTGACACGACAGGCCTGTGTCCCACTCCTTCCAGCAGGCTCGGGTGGCTGCGGCTCCGAGGGGAGCTTCCGCCCCGCATGTGCACCCTGCCCAGGCCGAGGGGATGCAGCTCCCAGCAACTTGCCCGGGCGCCACACTCGTTCCCAGCTCAATTCCTGTTGCCTGGGCTACGGCTCTGAGGCCCCTTGCTCCCTGGGCAGTCCACCAGCCCCAGCCAGTGGTGGCACCAGGCTCTTGTGTCCTGCTCCCAGCCCCGCTCCTGCCTCACCCAACTGGCCAGCATAGAGTCCAAGCCGGCCTGCGCCCCCTCAGGGCTAACCCCGCCCCTGCACTCACCCGCGTGGCAGAATCTCCCTATGGCACTGTACATCCACCCTGGTGTGCTGGAAGGGGCGGGACAAATGCCTGTCATGTCAGAACATTTTTCTACAAAATTCTAGAAAGTTCTGGAGTTTTCTCACTTTTTCTGGCATTTTCTAGAAACTTCTTAAGTTTTCCAGTGTATTCTCAAATGTTCTCTGAGAGAGATGGCGTGACGGACACCTCTCCTTTTATAATAATTTAGATTACATTTTAGATTTTTTTTCTGTAGTACGCAGAATGTACTGGGGCTTTTCTAACTAGTGTGACTCCAAGGTCCCTGCTTCAGTTATCTTACAGGTCAAATAGTCAATGACTAGCAAGCAAAGTATTGAGCAGGCGATGCAACAGTAAGTGTCTTGAGTAAATTATGATATACATCATCTACTTTGCAGTTCCTAGTTTATTTTTTTCTTGTCGTCTTGCTCTGTCACTTCATTTCATGGTAGGGATGGTGGGAGAACAGGATGTAATTTGACTGTAAAGGGCCGTTTGATTTTTATAGAAGGATTTGAAGGATGAGAAATTTTGTAAACCACGTCAAGGAAGACATCCTAGGTGTAGGAAGCATGCATTAAAAGAGGGGCACAAACAGAAGTCGAGGCAGGGTTGAGTGGCATGACTAATTCTATTTTCACATACTGGATAATACACTTTGCAATTCTGTGGGTCATCCCTCAGCGTGGATCCAACAAATACTATTGTAATGCTTTCCTCCTGGTGTGTGAGCAGTTGAGAGACGTCAGTCAGCTGCTACCTTGTATTAAATACTTGGACAAATCAGACAATATTAAGTATTCACATTTTTAAAACGGGGTGGTTTTGTGTCTGCGAGGTCACTGTTTAGAGTCAGAAGTGTGCTGCCTGTTCCTAGAAATAAAGGAGGAGATGCCCCCCAATCCACACGTCCTAGATCAGAGCTAAGCAAAATGCGAGTGGCTTGTTTATCATGAAGCTAGTGCTCATTTAAGGTAATTTTCTGCATGAGTGATGCCTTTGTACTTTTCTGATGCGAGATAGTATATTAGTATGCCGACTTAGGTAGCTCAATGGTAGACCCCTGAGGCATTAATCCATTATTCACAGCTCTTGGGAGGTATGATCTAAAATGTCTGTTCTGTGAGTGTTGGAAATTGGGAGGAGGGGAAGAGGTATGTGTATTTTCTTGGTGTTTTGTTGATTTTACGTGCAGCCTTACCTGGTTGTATATTTCTTTTACTCTAATTAATTTAAACAAAACCCTAAAAACAAATTATATTCCATTGTGTCTGATATCCACAGCTTAATATCTCTATAGTCTGGAAATGCAAATTTTCAGCATGCATGAGGATGTTTGCTTTTGCATTTGCTGAATTTAGTTGTAAGTCGTCTTCTATGCTAGTTGAAATATATAATTCTTGGATGATGTATTACTTTTCCCTCTTTTTTGGACATTGATTTTCTATTTCATTTTCCACAGTAGTTGTTTGCTTCTAAGATAATCACTGGAAGTTAAGAAGGATCAGAATACTGTTATGGAAATTGAGTTGTGCTATGATAGAAGCTCATGAAATATGCAAATATGAATCTTGTTAGATTTTAAACCCCTTTGTGATTGTTGACTCCCCCAAATGATAAAAGTGTAAAACACTTTTCTTGATGTGGATAAAAAAATCAATAGCTAGCATTTTTAAGGGATCTCTCTCCTCCTGCCTCATGATATGATCAAACCACTGATTTTACACTCAAGAGATTCTTGAGTTTCCTTTTGTAACATCTGGTACTGGCCACTGTTGGAAACTAGGGGTGCTAAATTTTGATTAATCAGCTAATCGAGTAGTCAGTGGAATTTCCATCAAATACTCGATTAGTCGAAGGGTGGTGTGGCACTCGCTCTCCCATCTACACCTCGGCCTTTTAAAGAGCTCGCAGCTCTTACTACATTTGAAAGGCAGAGGCGAAGCAAGGAACCTAAGGTGAGTGGGGACTCAGGCAGTCCCCACTTGCGCTGGGTCTGACTGCTGCGCCACAAGGCAGAGGTGCAGCAGTCAGGACCCGGTGCGAGCAGGGACTGCTTTAGTCCCTGCTCATGCCATTTCCCCCGCTGCACTTCTGTTTCTGTGCCCTTCCCCGTGGAGATGGTACTGGGGGGAAACTGGCTTTTAAGCCAGCTCTCCCCAGCAATAGTTCCTGTTCCCCTCCCTTGCTGCTTCTGATACAGAGGCAGCCGGGGGGTGGCGGGGAAAGAGGGGGCGCGACTAGTTGAGTAATGACTCGACTACCTGATAAGCCCTAGTCTTATTGGGTAGTCAACTAGTTGCTTACATCCCTATTGAAGACAGCATATTGATCCTGTAGATCTCTAGCCTGCCTGTCCCATTTGGCAGCCTCTGTATTCCTATAATTCCCTGGTGACTTTAAGTCTGTTCTGAAATGTTTAAACCACTTATTGGAGCACCTTTGTGGCCTTGTTGCTGGATCAAAGCATTTCTCTCTGTTACTAGCTATTTTTCAAACTCTCTTGGTTAATTCAGTTCTGATTTTCTGTTGATATTTTAGTGTTTTGTGCTTCTATCTGTCATGTGAAATGTGTCCGGTTTGATGTTGCAGGAGGCTTTTTAGCTATTTCATAGAATTGTAGATCTAGAAGAACATCCTTCCTACAAGCCTGGGGGTCAAGGTCAAAGGTTACACCCCTGATTCTGAGCCCTTGCACCTAGCCCAAGCACTGCTCTATGTAGGAACATTAACCAGGCTTGTGTGTTAGCTATTGCATCACAAACATTCGGGATGTGCAAAATAATAGACGTTATGGGTCTAAGGCTGCTGGCTGGTTTTTCAGACAGCAATCCTGAAATTTAAATTCTCAGAGGAAATTCTTTGATGCCTACAGGAAATGTGTCCCCAGACAAAAAATTGCTGTTGTGACTGTCTCTCTGCTTCATGACAAAAGAGTAGAAAGGCATCAGTCCTGCAGAGAGGGTTGATGATGCTTTATCTCTTTGCAGAGGTAGACTGTTCTGTGAGGAATGGGAAGAAGAGAGAATTCCACTCTCACAAGCATCCGTCACATGTGCTGTGAGGCCTTTTAATGATGTTCCTTTTCCCATTAAAGTCCAGGTGCTGCATTCCCTAAGACCCATCCCATCTCTGGTAGCCTTTTAAAATACTATTGTTGATGCGGCGGCTGGCGATCTTGGCAGTCATACCCCTATCTGTTAAATCACACCAGTACATGTAGCATGTTGCAGGAGTTGTGGGTCTCTGAAGTGAGACCTAAATATAGATTTCCTCATTCCAAGGACACACAAGTCTTATCTTAGTGGTAAGAGGACCGGACTGCACTACTGTTCTGTGCTGTGAACTAATTACAGTGCAGCAAGATGATCTGTTTTCCCCCCTCCACGTTTCGATTTGTGTTCTGCCAAGTAGAAAATTAACATGGCTGCAGGCCAGGAATGTTATACACCTGAGCACACAAGAGACTGAAGATGGAGGAAAGGAGGGGTGCATGTCTGGATGGGTAGGGGTTAGGAACTAATGATGTCAAGTGTTGCTGGCCTATTTCATTAGCCAGTTCATCAGAGAAGCTGAGAAGCAGAAGAATTGAGGAATGACAGCATTTAGTGCAGACATAGCCCCTGTAACTGCTGATCTCAGCGTTCTTTGTTCAACATTAAGCTTCAGAAACGCCTGTGTGAAGTGGGTGATGGGTGCATATTGTAACCTCTTCAGCCTCTCCTCATCTGTGTTGTGTGTGTGTGTGTCACCTGGCACAGAGGAATCCTTTTTACGGCCTCTGTGCAATACAGAAATATATTTCTGTATTGCATATATATATATATATAATATATATATGAGCCTCTTCACCTAATGCATTGACTGGCTGTGCTAGAAACTACATCCGGACAGAGAGATGGTTAGATGTGACATAAAGAATTCAACAGCCTGTGGTAAAATTGTAGGGCAGGGGAGAGGTACTTCATTATTCCCAGTTCTTAGTAATTTGTAGTAGTACTTCTGCATTCCCTGTTTTTGCTGCTATTAATGACCCAGGAAGTAGTAGGTTTTACTAGTTGCCATAGGACTGTTTTACGTGGGTTTTTCTTGTTGTACAGGAGTGGAGGACCCAGAGTATCATAATGGACATGGAGCCTTTCCACTTCTGTTGCTAATTCAAATCTAGTACCAGATAATTAGTGTCCAGAAATTATTACTGGTAATTTGGTGGCTTATGTTACTTAGAATATAAACTCCTCAAAACAGAATCCTTTTGTTATATGTCATACAGTGCTTAGCCCGGCGGGGCTTTAGTCTATAATTGAACCTTCTAAGCCTTACTACAGTATGAATAAATAACAGTGAACTTGTGATCTCACTCTAGTCCAGTGGTCTCCAACCTTTTTACACCCAAGATCACTTTTTAAGTCTCAGAACAGGCGAAGATCTACTGCCCCGCCACTTCCTTGAAGCCCCGCCTACATTACATGAGGAAATCTAATGTAAATGTACTGCGCAGTTGCGCAGTTCAGAGAGGGCTCAAGAGCTACTCTTGGAGCCCCTGAGATCTACTGGTAGATCGCGATCTACTGGTTGGTGACCACGGCTCTAGTCCTTTGTGAACAAGATGGAAGTCTTGCAAGAAAACGCTAACTATTGAATGGACTGGCCTGTCCTTCGCCATTGTGGGCACTGCCTCTTCGTCCGTATTGAGGCAGAATTTGGAGGGACAGAGTAGATTCAGTGCTGCTGCATGCGCCACACTTGTTGAATGGACAGTGGTGTTTAATCTTCATGATTGTCAGTCTGTTCTT